>NC_083569.1:33352148-34737148 GCF_027579695.1 Neoarius graeffei
AACAGTATGTGTGTGTGTGTGTGTGGGGGGGCTAGTCCTCTGGTAACCACGAGATTCTGACTCCCCACTCGCATCTGTTTTATATATGTGTGTGTATGTGTGTGTGTTATACAGTGGTGCTTGAAAATTTGTGAACCCTTTAGAATTTTCTATATTTCTGCATAAATATGACCTAAAACATCATCAGATTTTCACACAAATCCTAAAAGTAGATAAAGAGAACCCAGTTAAACAAATGAGACAAAAATATTATACTTGGTCATTTAATTATTGAGGAAAATGATCAAATATTACATATCTGTGAGTGGCAAAAGTCTGTGAACCTTTGCTTTCAGTATCTGGTGTGACCCCCTTGTGCAGCAATAACTGCAACTAAACGTTTCTGGTAAATGTTGATCAGTCCTGCACACTGGCTTGGAGGAATTTTAGCCTATTCCTCCATACAGAACAGCTTCAACTATGGGATGTTGGTGGGTTTCCTCACATGAATTGCTTGCTTCAGGTCCTTCCACAACATTTCGATTGGATTAAGGTCAGGACTTTGACTTGGCCATACCAAAATATTAACTTTATTCTTCTTTAACCATTGTTTGGTAGAACAACTTGTGTGCTTAGGGTTGTTGTCTTGCTGCATGACCCACCTTCTCTTGAGATTCAGTTCATGGACAGATGTCCTGACATTTTCCTTTAGAATTCACTGGTATAATTCAGAATTCATTGTTCCATCAATGATGGCAAGCCGTCCTGGCCCAGATGCAGCAAAACAGGCCCAAACCATGATACTACTACCACTACCATGTTTCACAGATGGGATAAGGCTCTTATGCTGGAATGCAGTGTTTTCCTTTCTCCAAACATAATGCTTCTCATTTAAACCAAAAAGTTATATTTTGGTCTCATCCGTCCACAAAACATTTTTCCAATAGCCTTCTGGCTTGTCCACATGATCTTTCCCAAACTGCAGAGGAGCAGCAATGTTCTTTTTGGAGAGCAGTGGCTTTCTCCTTGCAACCCTGCCATGCACACCTTTGTTGTTCAGTGTTCTCCTGATGGTGGACTCATGAACATTAACATTAGCCAATGTGAGAGTGGCCTTCAGTTGCTTAGAAGGTACCCTGGGGTCCTTTGTGACCTCGCCAACTATTACATGCTTTGCTCTTGGAGTGATCTTTGTTGGTCCACCACTCCTGGGGAGGGTAACAATGGTCTTGAATTTTCTCCATTTGTACACAATCTGTCTGACTGTGGATTGGTGGAGTCCAAACTCTTTAGAGATGGTTTTGTAACCTTTTCCAGCCTGATGAGCATCAACAGTACTTTTTCTGACGTCCTCAGAAATCTCCTTTGTTCATGCCATGATACACTTCCACAAACATGTGTTGTGAAGATCAGACTTTGATAGAGCCCTGCTCTTTAAATAAAACAGGGTGCCCACTCACACCTGATTGTTATCCCATTGATTGAAAACACCTGACTCTAATTTCACCTTCAAATTAACTGCTAATCCTAGAGGTTCACATACTTTTGCCACTCACAGATATGTAATATTGGATCATTTTCCTCAATAAATAAATGGCCAAGTATAATATTTTTGTCTCATTTGTTTAACTGGGCTCTCTTTATCTACTTTTAGGACTTGTGTGAAAATCTGATGATGTTTTAGGTCATATTTATGGAGAAATATAGAAAATTCTAAAGGGTTCACAAACTTTCAAGCACCACTGTAAATAAAGTAAATTCAGGTAAAATAACACTAATATCTGCATTAAGCTGGCATTAAGTAGTAAGGGGCAGAGTTTTTTTCCTTACCCAACTATAGCACAACATTCCAATTAATGTTTGGGACTCTCAGTCTTGACTGAAAACCTATTTGTCTAGTCAAGCCTTTTGTTAAAAGATTTTTCTATTAGGTAAAGGTGCAGATCTGGAAAGTTCATGGGCATAAAGTGTTTTGGTTAGGTGGGATGGCTGTGGATGGTCTAACTTAGATCATCTAAAGAGTTAAGTTTACATTCATTCATTATACACTGGATAACTTGGATTCTATAGACTTAAAACTAAAACTCTAATGAAATAATAATAGCCCCTACTGAAGATACTTTCAGCACACACTTAGAACTGCTTGACTCTTTAATACATATTTGTGTAAGGTACTGACTCATAATCACACTGCTGTCACCTAAAAGCGGATTTGTTTCCTTTTGAGACTGGTTCCTCTCAAGGTTTCTTCCTCAGAGTCCATATACTTTGGGTTCCTTCAATTTTCTATTTTTAACCCTTTCATGCAAAACATATGCACACCCCTTCTAATGCACAACATGGGTCAAAAATGACCGGCCTTCATTGTCCAGGTTATTTCATGCTGACTGAGTTTTTCTTTGCTCTATCTTTTGAAATCAATTTATTTTATGATTGAATATTCCAAGTATTCTTTAAACATCTTGTTTTTAATTACCACAAATCATTAATTTAATTTTTTCTTTCCTATTTTTTGAACAAAAATACTTTATATTACTACACATGGGTCATCCAAGTGTGATTTAAAATTAAATGTCTTAATACTATAATAATTTGTTTCAAGTAATTACTTTAGCAGTGAATGGGGCCAGTTATTTATTTATTAACTATGTAGTTAGCTAAGCCAACTACAATAAAATTAGCTAACTAAAGTAGAATGTCAACAGCTAAGTAGCTAATAGTAATTACTTGTAACTTTCTGACAAGTAATCTACTCACTCTCAAGGTAACCTAAACATAAATCAATTTTTTTCTAAGGTAATGTTAGAACAATTGAAAAACATTACTTACATGTATTAGATGGGCAAAGGGCGCTGTGCTGAGCTGTGAAATGTCTGACAAGCACAATTCACAGTTCCCATCAAACGCTGTAGTAAATGCATGCAGGTCGTTTGTCACCCATGTGTGTAAACTTGTTGTAGAATTACAAAAGTTGTGCTTGTTCATAACTTAAGAAAGGAAAAATAAAAATGTGCTAAACAAAGATATTTACTGCATATTTGGAAAAGTAAATGACAAAATTGTTAGGGGTTTGCTGGTGTGATAATCCAGCAAACCCCCACTAGGCCACCAGGGGGATGACTCAAATGCAGAGGCGTGAGGCGGAAGTAGAAAAAGTATCAAAAGGTTTTACAATATTTACAAAAAAAATCCAAAAAGTATATAATCCAAAAAGCTCAGAAGATCTTAAGGGAAAAAATAAAAAAAATCCAAAAGTTCAAAGTCAATACAAAAGCCAAAAAAAAAAAAAAAAACCTAGAAAAGGCAAAAATACCAAATGCTCAGAAGATTCAAAGTCCAAAAGAAAGCAAAAATACAAAGAACACGGACGAGGAAATCAGAACAGAGGTAACTGGAGCTTAAACATAGCACAAAGACTCCGTGACAAGAGGACTGAACTCAGGGGGTATAAATACACAAAATAAATTGGAAACAGGGTGACACTAATGAAAACAGGCAATCAACACCAACCCAAAACACAGGACACAGTGGCGACCTTTAGAGGCCAAAACAAACAGACAAAAAACAGAAGATAACAGCGGCTTCTAGAGGCCAAAACAGTCCCAGTCCTAACAGGACCCCCCCCCCCCCCCCTCTAGGAGCATCTCCTGACGTTCCCAGGGCGATCCGGATGGGCCGAATGGAAGTCCCGACACAGTTCTTTATCTAAGACATCCCAAGCAGGAACCCAGCAGCGCTCCTCAGGACCATAGCCCTCCCAGTCCACAAGATATTGCAGCCCGCCACGGACCCGGCGGGAGTCAAGCAGGCGATGCACGGTGAACACAGTCTGACCCTGGAAGATGCGGGGGGGTGGGGGGGGTTCCTAGGGGCAGGGGCATATGTGGACATCAGTACGGGCCGCAACAGGGAAACATGGAATGTGGGGTTGATCCTCAGAGTCCAGGGCAACTGGAGCCAGTAGGAGACAGGCTTCACCCTGTGCACCACCTTGAAGGGGCCAATGTAGCGAGGAGCCAGCTTGCGGTTCTCCACCCACAGTGGAAGGTCCTTAGTGGACAGCCAAACCCGCTGCCCAGGGCAGAAAGCGTGGGCAGGTCTTCTATGGCGGTTGGCCTGAGTCTGATTGGTTCTGGAGGTCTGGATGAGGGTCTTCCTGACCTTGCTCCAGGTCTTGTGATCTGGCTGAGAGGGGGAAAACAGTCTGCCACGAGGAGGGGTAGTCCCAGGGAAAAAGTCGATGGCACAGTCGTAGGCCCAGTGCGGAGGAAGAATGGTGGCCCTGCTCTTGCTGAAGACCTCCTTGAGATCCCAGTACTCTGTGGGAACTTGAGAACTCTGTGAGATCAGGGGGCTCGGCAGGAGACACAGGAGAGCTAGAGAGCAGACAAGAGGCATGGCATGCAGGGCCCCATTCCACAACCTGGCTTGTTACCCAGTCTATGTGAGGGTTGTGGTGAGTAAGCCAAGGAAGGCCTAGAATAACTGGGAACTCAGGTGAAGGAATCAGGTGCAGGGATATTTCTTCCTTGTGACCTTGAGACTGGAGGAAGACTGGAGAAGTAACTTGGGTGACTCTTCCATCACCTAACGCTTGGCCATCAAGGGCCGACAGACAGTGGGACTTCAAGAGGTGCAGTCGGGACATTGATACTTTGGGCGAAGTGAATATCCATAAAGTTCCCAGCCGCCCCTGAGTCTAACAAAGCTTGACAAGAGTGGACAGACTCACCCCAGGAGATGGAGACCGGGATGTAGATTCCTTGGCCAGGGAGTCCGGGAGAGAGGGTAGGCCCCGTCACAACCCTCCCTCGGCTGGACGGGGCGGTCCTTTTCCCGAGAGTTCGAGACATGATGCTCGGAAGTGACCAGGCTTGCCACAGTAGATGCAGCACTTGTCCCTCCTTCTGCGCTCCCTCTCAGATGCGGAGAGGCGAGTACGACCCACTTGCATGGGTTCTGGACAGTCATTGGAGGAGGTAGACGGGCTCCAGGTAGAGGTAGGGAGGCTGGGGGGGGGCTCAGGACTTGGCGGCGTTCTTTCATCCTGTTGTCCAGACGAGTAGAATGTGAGATGAGAGTTTCGAGGTCACTTGGGCATCCAATAGAGGCCAGGCCGTCCTTGATGGGGTCAGACAGACCACGGTGGAAGGCTGACACCAGGGCAGTCTCGTTCCATCCACTTACTGCTGCGAGTGTCCAGAACGAGATGGCGTAATCTGCGACGCTTCCTCCTTGCCGGATGGACATGAGCTTTCTGGCTGCATCGGTACTGATGTCCGCCTGGTCGAAGACCCGAAGCATCTCTTCAGTAAATAGTTCAAAATCAGAGCATTCGGGTCCCCGTCTCTGCCCGATAGCTGTTGCCCAAGCTCATGCCTTACCAGCTAACAAGGTTATCACAAAGGTGATCTTGCGGCGATCCGTAATGTAGGTGGTAGGCTGTAGCTCAAAGGTGAGTTGGCACTGGGTAAGGAACTCCCACTTGCCGTCATACCTCTGTGGTGCAGGAAGGCTGGGTTTGCGAGGTGAAGGAGACAGTGTGGCCGGAGGCACTGGAGCAGGAATAGGAGCTGGATCAGGAGATGCAGGCAGAGGTGTCAGCTGTGCTAGGGTTTTCCCAATTTTCTGAAGCAGTTCCTCATGGTGAGCAAGGGCCTCACGTTGGCTGGTGAGCGTTCGTCCATGAACTTCCATGGTCGCTCCGAAGCATGTCAAAGCTGCCGTAATTCCCTGAAGGTTGGCCGGGTAGACAGTTGAAGCAGCCTCTGCTGAGTCAGTCATGACGGAGTCTTTCTGTTAGGGTTTTGCTGGGATTCAAACCTGGTTCGCTGGTGTGATAATCCAGCAAACCCCCACTAGGCCACCAGGGGGATGACTCAAATGCAGAGGCGTGAGGCGGAAGTAGAAAAAGTATCAAAAGGTTTATTTACAATATTTACAAAAAATCCAAAAAGTATAATCCAAAACGCTCAGAAGATCTTAAGGGAAAAAAATAAAAAATCCAAAAGTTCAAAGTCAATACAAAAGCCAAAAAAACTAGAAAAGAAAAGGCAAAAATACCAAATGCTCAGAAGATTCACAAAGTCAAAAAACAAAATCCACAAAATCCTAAAGAAAGCAAAAATACAAAGAACACAAGGACATGGACGAGGAAATCGGACCAGAGGTAACTGGAGCTTAAACATAGCACAAAGACTCCGTGACAAGAGGACTGAACTCAGGGGCTATAAATACACAAAATAAATTGGAAACAGGTGACACTAATGAAAACAGGCAATCAACACCAACCCAAAACACAGGACACAGTGGCGACCTCTAGAGGCCAAAACAAGCATAGACAAAAAACAGGAAATAGCAGCGGCCTCTAGAGGCCAAAACAGTCCCAGTCCTAACAAAAATGAATTTATTTCAAAAGTATATCATAGAAACACTCAGCCATACATGAAATAACCTGGAAAATGAATGCAGGTTGTTTTTGACCCATGTTGTGCATTAGAAGGGTAGTGATACAAAAACAGTTTTTATTCAAAGTAAGAAAGGAAAAAATAAAATAAGGATGTATGATGTTCAAAAACAAGTTAGTTGAGGAATACCTTGAATACTGAATGATGGAATTAATTTATTGCAAAGATATAGAAGATAAAAACTCAGCCGGGTCACTTTTGACCCATGTTTTGTATCAAAGGGTTAAATCAGAAATCAAATGTGGGAAAAGCTCATTATTTGGTTTTCTTATTCATAAGAATGAATACAAGAACCATTTTGCTTTCAGCAAATATGAATTTTTAAAAATAAACACATTATACAATTAATTTTCTTTTCTTACAGCAGTTTCTTTCTTTCTTTCTTTCTTTCTTTCTTTCTTTTTCAAAATGTTTTGACCTGCTTGCTGAAAGTGCTGCATCCCACACTTTCAGGATTCCTTTAACTGCAAGTGCAGCAGGTGCTTAACAAGAAAAACAAGAACAGCAACAACAACAACAACAATAATAATAATAATAATAATAATAATAATAATAATAATAATAATAATAACTCTTCATAGATTGGCGACTAGAGCACAGCAGACCTGATATTATACTGGTAGATAAGGCCCGCCACGAGTGGGTTATGATTGACATAGCTGTACCTGCTGATCAAAATGTAGTTAGAACAGAAGGGTGGAAGGTAGAAAGATACTAAGATCTGGCACTTGAAGTTAGGCGATTGCACCAAGCAACAGTGAAGATTGTACCTTTTGTAATAGGCGCACTGGGGACCATCTCCAAGAACCTTTTGGAAACCAAAGAGGTTCTGGGAATCCCAGACATCATAGGAAGTGTGCAAATGACAGCTTTGCTTGGAACAGCTCATATCCTTAGGAAAGTGGCGTGCCTCTAAGCTACGGGAAACAGCAGAGGCACAGTACTATAAAACTTAATCGGTTATAACATCGAAGAGTCGAGACAATCACAAAAAATAATAATAATATCTCATCTCTCGCTGCTTTATCCTGTTCTACAGGGTCGCAGGCAAGCTGGAGCCTATCCCAGCTGACTACAGGCGAAAGGCAGGGTACACCCTGGACAAGTCGCCAGGTCATCACAGGGCTGACACATAGACACAGACAACCATTCACACTCACACCTACGGTCAATTTAGAGTCACCAGTTAACCTAACCTGCATGTCTTTGGACTGTGGGGGAAACCGGAGCACCTGGAGGAAACCCACGCGGACACAGGGAGAACATGCAAACTCCACACAGAAAGGCCCTCGCCGGCCACGGGGCTCGAACCTGGACCTTCTTGCTGTGAGGCGACAGCGCTAACCACTACACCACCGTGCCACCCTAATAATAATATACCCTAAATAAATACAGACTTAACACATTCTTAGTAGTTTTTGAGTTTGTATATTGGGAGATAGTATTCCTGTTATGATACAAACAATTTTTTTTTTTATTAATGTGCAATGCATCAAGCTTTTTAACTGTTTAATGTTGTGGATTGTACAGAATAATCAAATCAGGACAGAGGAGTTTAGGCCTTCCAGTTTCTCAATAACATGACAAACTGCACTTTTGTCTTATTAACTTCAAGAAAAAGAAAAAAATAGAGCCTAGGGAAATGACTGTATAAGGCTGTGTGACTTCATTATCAGAAAACCTACCAATCTTTACAAAGTGCCTTCACTTGGGACTCATTGCATAAATGTTAAATGAATGTCTTCTAACAGAAAACTTTGTGATATCAATAATTACACACAATTTTACCTCTGCCAAGGAGGTTATGTTTTCGGTAGTGTTTGTTGGTTTGTCTGTTAGCAACATTAAGGAAAAAGTTATGAACAGATTGCTCTGAAATTTTTTCCAGAGGTGTGACTGGGCACAAGTAACAATCCATTAAATTTTGGCAGTGATCGGGATCACCCTCTGGATCCTGGATTTTTTTTTTAAGGATTCTTGGCGGAGGTCTGCACTCTCAGAGTGCTTTTTTCTCCTCTGCTATCTGCGCTTCCGCCTCTGGCCATTAGAGGGCGCGTCATCCAGAAACTACTTCAGTATTGAAAGGAACAATGGATGTGCTGGTCTTTTTTTTTTTTTTTACCTCTGCCAAAGAGGTTATGTTTTCAGTAGTGTTGGTTTCTTTGTTGGTTTGTCTGTTAGCAACATTAAGGAAAAAGTTATGAACAGATTGCCCTGGCAGAGGTCTGCGCTCTCCGAGTGCTTTTCTAGTTTTTCTCTGTTTCTGTGATGCATCCACCATACAAGTCCCTGTGAACTAGCTATTATCCAGTCCCCCCAGGATTTCGTGGGCCTTTTTTGTGATTGTTGCGGGCTAAAATGTCTGATGTTGCGGGGGTTTTCCAAAAAATTGTGATGAAAGTTTTTTAGGTTTTTGTTGCGATTACATTGCGGGAGGAAGTGAAAGTTGCGAGAAATTGTTGCAATTTTCTCTTTTTGTGATTAAAATTGAGTGATATGTTAAATATTAAGTTATTACTGAAAAACTATTGATTAAAAAAACAAAGACACTGAGAAATAGTCCTATAAACATCTTTATCAATATAAAATATTACCAGGACTACAAAAATGCAGAAAAATAGGCTTTACTTATCCAAATGCACCTGTTGGTTCAAAGGTTAAAGTGCATAGAACCTCACAGCACAATATGAAGTTACCTTAAAATATAATATAAATGCCTCAGCTTTCATGTAAGAAAAAAAAAACTATTAATACTAGTACTGTGTGCAGGCAGTCTCTCCTGAAGACTAAATTAGACAGTTATAAACTAATAAAATAAATGGCTCAGGCTTCATAGAAGAAAAAAAAAACAATTTGAACAGAATCTCACAGTATGATGCTGAAGCTGCCTAAAAAATGGAAAATAAAATACCATTTTGGGAAAAATGTTGGCATCCATTAATTTCTTGTATTAAGTAAAAAAAATAATGTAAAGTGCACACAGTCCTTCACTGTAAACATAACACACTTTCAGTAACAGAATTTAAGCCTATATAAACACTGACTGGCACATGCTGCTTCTCTTGAACGGAAACACGGAAGTAAACAGTGTTGCCAGATACTGCTGACTTTTTCCAGCCCAAAATATGTTCAAATGTCCCCCCAAAATGCACTTGAAACCGCCCAATCTGGCAACACTGGAAGTAAGGCGGAAGGTAGTTTGTCGACGTCACCTCAAGACGACGCCAACGATTGGTCAAATTTGCGGGAAAGTTGCGGTGATTGGATATAATTGCAACACCGCCCTGAATTCGCGGGGAGTGGTTGAATTTGCGTTGAAGTTGCAAATCGCAACATCGTGAAATCCTGGAGGGTCTGATTATGATAGAAATTATAACAATTTGTGTGTTTCACCCATACATGTCAACCTTTGGTCAATCAAACCTGTATAACCAACCTCCAAAATCCGTATTTCCCTTATAAAATCCGTATAAGATGCAAATTAAAATAATTTACCTAAAATTTGAATGATAATTAACAATGATATATCCCAGTTACTTTTTATTCAATATTAATAACAATAAACCTTCAGAATGAATACAAAGCTCCAGTGTTTGACAAAAACACAAAGTGTTATCAGCGTAGTTATGAAGGAAATACTTCGTTGTTTGGAGACAGGTTTCACCGAGCGGCTATTATGCGCGAGACTTCATATTAGCCACAAAGTCAGGAAAATCTGTTCGTAAAATTACGTTATAATGACCAAATACAATGAAAAGTATTTTCCAGTCTCACCTGTGAAAGGTAATCCCATGTGATCTCATTTGGACGGTAAACCTGTTGGTACAGTTAAACGCAGCACATGAATGAGGCATCTTTATTCTCGGCTACTGTCTAGATGCTATACCAGAGACGGTTGAAGAATCTCCACTTTGCCACATCCAATATGGCGGCAAGGATGACGTATGATTCTACCCAGAAGGCGTCGTCTATGTTTATATGTCTATGACTTCACGGTTGGCGGGATTCTCGCAATGCGGTGTGCACATGATCAAAAGTGGAACGAAGTCTCGCTACCACAAGATAATGCGCGATTTCATAAGACTCTTTACTGGCTGGCTGTAGTGTACAGTACGTTTGTAAATGTTATGTGTTCTTTTATCATCGTGGGAATTGATTATAGCTCTAAATAAATATTGAAGTTTTTTTTAAAGAATCCGTATAACTATTTATACTCTCATATACTATGTTTATTGAATCAAATCCGTATAAAATACGGACATTCCGTATAGGTTGACATGTATGTTCACCATAGTAAATGTGCTAAGAGCAACAGAACGTCATATGGTGCATTGAATTTTATATCAAAATTCACTCAATGCTAACATCTGCTCCAGAATATAAATTACTGCTGCACTTATACAGTAAGATAATGTCATGTAATATTGCACTTCTAATAAATCTTACATCACAATACTACAACTTCAAAAAAAAAGGAAATCTCAATTTCTGGATTTTTAATTTTTTAATTAAATTCTCCGCCAAGGAGGTTATGTTTTTGGTAGTGTTTGTTTGTTTGTTTGTTTGTTTGTTTGTTTGTTTGTTTGTCTGTTAGCAACATTACAGAAAAAGTTACGAACGGATTGCTCTGAAATTTTTTTCCAGAGGTGTGACTGGGCACAAGTAACAATCCATTAAATTTTGGTGGTGATCCGGATCACCTTCTGGATCCCGGATTTTTTTAAAGGATTCTTGGTGGAGGTCTGCGCTCTCTGAGTGCTTTTCTAGTTTAAACTATGATTTTTTACCAGTGTACTTCTGTAAGACATTTGTGTAATACTGCTCTTTTTGTAAGTGTTACATCTCACTGTATTGAATGCATGCTTTATCAGAATACTGCAATATGTCAGATATTCTACAATGTAGATGGAATTTTACATAGTGGCACATGTCAGGCACTTTTAAAATGTTTTTTTCCTGACCGCATTACTGTAAAGTGCCGGTGACCTGCATTTCTGGGAGATTAGCTTCAGCAACCTTCAAAGGGAGAAATGTTTTAAAGAATATTTGATTGTTCATGGTTCTATGGAAGCCTGTTTCTGCCACAACAACAACAACAACAACAACATTAATAATAATAATAATAATAATAATAATAATAATAATATTCTGTCATAAGTATGACTTAAATTCTCATAATATTGACTTAATATCTCATAATAATGGGAACATTTTCTTTTTATTCTCACTTATAATGATTTAGTATTTCATAATATGAAGATTCTACTTCATAATTATGAGATATGGCAGCAGAAAAGACATAAGCTTCCTTGGAGGCATAGCATGCATGCACTCTCTTGCAGTCACACAATGTTAATGAATTAAGGTAAACAGTATTATACAGAGAACAATACAGGTACAGTCCGAATGTTTGCATATTGGGAAATGAATGTATTGTTCTGTGGCAGAATTATTGCATAACATACATATTTAAGAGAGAAAAAAAGCAAGAATATTTTGCAAAATATTAGCCTGCTTTATCCATTCCATAACCAGCTTTATCCAGTTGACCACAACTTAAGCATGTGTTACCATTTTTATTTTACTTGTAATACAGTGATTGGAGCATAGCTATTAACTGTTCAAAAGAGAACATGCAAGCTAATTTGCCTTGACTATCACTGGGCTAGCCTATTTATTATTGCTGCTGCATTAGGACTACAGATGGCAGCTGACGTCAAGTTGAACTACATCCCATACCTTCTAGAATTAACTTCTATCACCTCTAGAGATTCCATTTCTTGCCCATTTCTTAAAGTATTTTCTTGCACTTTCGGCAGTAATTTGGGACACTGAAGCACTGGGACAGGCAGGATACTTCAGTTGCTGGGTTTTATTTTTCATTTTTCAGCTTTTCTTCTTTAGGTCTTGCACTGAGACACTCATACACAAACACACACACTGATCCAGATAATGCTTGAGATTGTATTGAGATTGATTGACAGGACTGAACTGAATTATTTTTTTATGTAATTTGCCTTTTAGGGTATTATCTCTTTTTTTAAATCAATAATTAATACTTAATTTTCTATTTAAATTTTCTATTTTATCATATTCACTACTTTTCATGCATTGGTTCATTGGTTCATGGAGCATTTGGGCATGACTGTAGGGTAGTTTCATGTGTTTTTTCAAGTCTTGCAGGGTTCTTTGGGTGTGGATGGCATGCTGATGTATGGAAAGTGGTGATTACTGTGTGTGTGTGTGTGTGTGTGTGTGTGTGTGTGTGTGTGTGTGTGTGTATACACACAGGCACAGACACACACACATACATACATACATACATACATTATATATATATATATGGGGTACAGGGGTATTGGGGGTTTTGTGAGAGGTAGCACCTCTAAGTCATGCCAGTCGTATACCTGTAAGGTGTAGTGTGTGGCATCTTGGTCCTTCACAATTCCTCAAGTCTTACTTATGGCTCCTAGTAGTTGTTAGTGCACAACAATGGCCATACCACAGTAACTGACTCCACTGTCAGGCTAAATAAGTGAGGCACAATTTCAAATTCATTATTAGGGGATGCCACCCCTTCCAGTGCACAAAGTCTGGAGCAGCAGACAAGGCAGAGGAACTATGTGTAATGCTTGATCACTGGCTTAGAAGATGCGACAGCAACATGATGTGACTCATCAGGGCACACTCTGGCATGAGGAGGAAGTGGCCAGTAACCTTGGAAAGGACTTTGGGAACCTACCAAGTATCTCCCTATAGTTAATAATGGTAGCCAGTCACAGATGTAGAAATGCCAATAAAGACAACTCTGGACTCTCTGCAGAGACATCTTATAACAACAACAGAGTAGGCAACCCTTCTTCTCCAGTGAGTAGGAGATCTATAAATGGTAATGTAGATCCAAACCCTGTCTCAGGAAGACCTGCATCTGATGTCAGGCAACTGAAAACCAGAAGGAGGATGCTAAAAATCAGAACATGGAATGTTAGAACACTATATAAACCAAGGAAATTTCAAAATCTAATGGTGGAAATGAGAACACTTGATCTGGACATCCTGGGGACTGCAGAAATAAGATGGACTTGTGATGGGAGAATAACAGATGAAGATTTTGAGATTATTTACTCAAGAGGTGATGAACATCAGAGTGGAGTGGGGATTATGATGAAGAAACACACTGCTTCATCTTTACTTGGATTCTGGCCAGTCTCTGATAGAATCATCATGATGAAACTCATGAGCTCACCCTTCAACATCAACAGCATACAGCTCTATGCACCAATATCTGATCACAGTGACAAGGAGATTGAAGAGTTATACAACAGCATTAATCAAGGGATGGGCTATACAAATTTTGGAGAAATCACAATCATCATGGGTGATTGGAATGCAAAAATTGGAGAAAGCCATGAATATCCTGTGACAGGCCGATATGAGTTCGTAGACAGAAATGAAAGAAGAGAAAATGATATAATTTTGTATGGCATCTGGTTTTGTGGTCACGAACACCCTCTTTGAACAACTGAAAAGAAGGCTGTACACATGGTGGAGTCCTGGTGACACTTTCAGTAAGCCTGCTGAAGCTCAACCGACTACAAACATGGACTCCCTGAACTACAGTACATTTCCCATAACACACAGCACCCTCTGTCTCCCACCTACTGGTTCACAGCTGACTGTCATTTCCCCAATCACCTGTTCCTCCATATAAGCTCACCTCACACACACACACCTTTGCAAAGTATTGTTCTGCCCTCAGTACATACCGAGCCTTGTTTCCTTCTGATTGTTTATTCCATTTCTGACCCTCGCTACTTTCCTCTTGTTTTTTGCTCTTTGTCTTTCTCTACTCTATTCTGTTTGCTGATCGCCTGACCCTCACTAGTTTACTGACTCTGATTTCCGCTTTCCGATTTGGCTTTGATGACTTTCTGGAAGCTGTCTTCCTCTGCACTTACATCCGTAAGTGCCTGCATTCTCACAGGATACTTCACCATCATGGATGTAGCGGAGGACACAAAGCAGACTGCTTTAAAAGCATAAGGGCGTTTACTAGGAGAACATCAGCAAATACTCGCTGATTTCAACACCAGTATGGCTCAGCTTGCAACGGTGATGTCACAGGCCCTCCTAGCACACCCTGAGTCGCCTTCCAATCCGGCGTTGCAACTCCCTCCTCTCTGGAGAAGTTCACTGGAGATGTCAGTGCCTGTAAATTTTTCTTGTTACAATGTTCTTTATATTTCACTACCATGCCCAGCCTGTCTGATGCACATAAGATCACTAAATTTCTATCTTTTCTCACCAGCAAATCACTCCACTTGGCAACTGTAATCTGGCACAAGGGTGGCGAACCCACCAAGTCATATGAACAGTTCCTATCACAATTCAAGAGGGTCCTCAACCATGAACCTGAGGGGATAGAGGTTGGAGAAAGCCTACTCACCAGTTCCCAGGGAAACCACAGCATAGCCAAATATGACCTGGATTTCAGGACACTAGCTGCTGCCAGTGGATGGAACGACCCTGCCCTGAAGACAGTCTTTCACCAGGGTTTCTGTCCTGAGATCCTCAGTGAACTGGCCTGTAGAGATGAGAATCTTTCTCTCGATTCCCTCATTAATCTAGCCATCCACCTCGACCAGTTGCTTAAGCATCATCCCTTCATTCACGATGGTGCCAACGCCACCCTGCTGACGGAGGACGATGCCCCCATGGAAGTGTCCTGCACTTGACTAACCCATGTTGAGCAAGCTAGATGATGCAAGGAGGGCTTGTGTATCTACTGCATGAGCTCTGAACATCATATTAGGAGCTGCCCAATTTGACCAACCTGTGAAAATCCAGCCAAACCACCCAGGTCCTCCACAAGTCTGGTGAGAAAGGTTTCCTCCAAGTCTTTTCAGTTACCAGTGATACTGAAAGTGGCATCTGCTACTCGCACCCTATCTGCTTTCATAGATTCAGGAGCAGAAGGGAACTTTATCAACCAAGCCATCATGCATGAGCTCATCCTTCCTGTCACCATGTTGCACAGCCCACTCAGCATCTGGAGCAGCGATGGTGGGCCCATAGATGATGGGCTGGTCACTTCATGCCCCCAACCTGTGCTGGTCCAGGTGGGAGCATTACATAAGGAGCTCCTATCCCTCTATGTCACTTCTACTGTCAATCATGACATCATTTTCAGGTACCCCTGGTTGCAACTCCATGACCCTCTCATCTCCTGACAACAAAAAGAAATTCTCCAATGGTCACCCACCTGCTTCCAGAGTTGCCTCTCTCGTCCTCAAGTCCAAGTTGCTTCCACCTCTGTTGAGAGTCCTCAACCTGACTCCATTGACAACATGCCTAACTGCTATAGGGACCTCGCTGAGGTTTTCAGCAAGGGGAAGGCCTGCGGGCTACCTCTGCACAGACCTTATGACTGTGCCACAGACTTGCTACCTGGTACATCTCCTTCTCATGGTCGCATCTATCCCCTGTCTCAGAAAGAACATGCTGCCATGGAAGATTACATACAGGAGGCTCTCAAACAGGGATATATCCGCCTGTCCAAATCTCCCGCATCAGCTGGTTTCTTTTTTGTAGAGAAATGTGGGGGCGGGCTAAAGCCTTGCATAGACTATAGAGGCCTGAATCAGGCCACCGTCAAGTACCCGCATCCTCTGCCCTTAGTTCCAGCAGCCCTAGAACAACTACGAACTGCCAAGATTTTCACCAAACTTGACCTACGCAGTGCTTACAACTTGATCCAGATCAAGAAGGGTGATGAGTGGAAAACTGCATTTAGCACCACCGCTGGACACTTTGAGTATCGGATCATGCCTTATGGTCTTTCTTCAGCTCCCAGAGTGTTCCAGTGTTTCATTAATGATGTGCTCCAGGACATGCTGGGCAAATATGTCATTGAGTACATAGATGACATCCTCATCTACTCACCAGATTTTCCGCATCACCAGGAACACATCAGAGCAGTTCTCAGATGACTTCTGGAGAACCACCTCTATGTGAAGGCTGAGAAGTGCATGTTCCACCAAAGCAGGATCTCCTTCCTGGGCTATGTCATCAGCACCAGCAGAGTCAGCATGGTATCCAAGGTCTCAGCCATAACATCCTGGCCCACACCTCACTCCGTCAAAGACCTCCAACACTTCATAGGCTTTACAAATTTTTATCGCCACTTCATCCGGAACTTCAGTAATCTGGCAAGCCCACTAACCTCACTGCTGAAGAAAGGTCCAGAGAGTCTTCAGTGGAACCCAGCAGCTGATGAGGCCTTCAACCATCTCAAGCAAGCATTCACAACAGCCCCAATAATCCAACAGCCGGATCCTGCTAAACCATTCACCATAGAGGTAGACGCTTCCGATACCAGAGTAGGGGCTATCTTGTCCCAATGTTTTGGAGAGAAACAGGAGCTACACCCCGTAGCCTACTTTTCCAAGAACTTAACCCCAGCAGAAATAAATTATGATGTAGGGAACAGAGAGCTGCTTGTGATCAAAATGGCTCTGGAGGAGTGGTGGCACTGGCTAGAGGGATCGATACACCCTTTCACCATTCTCACTGATCATAAGAATCTCGAGTAGCCTTGAGTAGCCTACTTGAATCTTGAGTATGCAAAAGCCAAGATCACAAGAATCTTGAGTAGCCTTGAGTAGCCTACTTGAATCTTGAGAATGCAAAAGCCAAGAGACTGAACCCTCATCAGGCCAGATGGGCTCTATTCTTCACACGATTTGATTTCACCATCTCATTCCGTCCAGGGTCCAGAAATGTCAAGGCAGACACCCTATCCAGGGCATTCAGGCCATCCCACCATGAAACAGGTTCTTACCCCATAGTACCACCGCAATGTTTCATGCAATCACCTGGGAACTGGACAAAGAAATCAATGCATGGGTGAAATATATGCCCCCCCCACCGTATATCACCCACTTTCCACATCTTTCACCTCAAACCCACCATCCTGGGACCCCTCACCAGCAACCCAAGAACACCCCTCACTCCACAGTGAAGAAGACCCCATCTACCAGGTACACAAGATCCTAGACTCAAGATGTAGAGGAGTCAAGGCGAGTACCTTGTAGACTGGTGTAATGGAAATTTCTAATAAACACTTCAGAACACTTAGCAGTTGTCTTTTCAGTTATTTATTATAGTTGCTCATATAAAGATATATAAAATAAGAAAGGAAAGAGAAGAGAAGAAGACACCACTTCTGATAATGCCGAGAGTATGCGCACTCTGAGTTGTGTTTTAGTGGCTGTTATCTATTATACTCTAAAGGCATTCGCTTACTGCTTGCGTCTTCATGTGATTGGCTCAAGATTTTCTATGAAGCTTTGTTAAAGTGTGCACCTGGCATGCTCTGGTATGTGCAGGCAGATGCGTAGTTATGGAGAACTCAGACACCTTGCTTATCACCACCAAGGCCACAGAAAGACGATTACAACATGGGAAAAACAACTTTTTCAGTACACTAGGCCACTTGAGCTCAACACACAAACACAGAGAATAGGAATGTTCATCCACTTAACATGTCATTCAATTTAACATGTCATTGAGTGTACAAGGATAATGCTAAGGCTGTTTTGTAAGACACAGACGTCTTAAGTTAATGCTAGTAAGCTATATACATAGATCAGGAAACAATAGAACAGAAAAGCAACCACAAATGAGTGTTTTAAGCTAGGGCTAATTTCATATCAGCTGTGCTGACGTCATCAAATGGTGGGTTATAGTCTTCGTGTGTGTTTGGAGGCCAGTCAGGCAAGTCGTCTGGGTCTATTTTCACTATCTGGTAACCAATATTTGTCAGCTGCCTCTGAGACACAGACATACAACATTGACAGAAAACAGGGAGCAAACATAGCATCACAATCACTAAGCCCAGGACCAGTATGGTGGATGGAATCAGAGTCTTCCATCCACTAAACCAACTGTCTTCGACTCTGTGTCAGCCTGGGTTCCCTATATCGACCACTACACAAATCCTCCCTTGAGCCCCAGCAGGATCAGGATGCTCAGGCCCACGACTGGACCTAGCTAATAATGATTTACCCCCTTCATTTTATGTTAACCATGTCTCCGAGTTAACCCTTGCCCTTCTTGACGTGTATTGGTGCTCAGAGGGCGGGCACGCCCTATCAGCCCTCATCCCACCTCACCGGGGCTTGGAGAAACTCGGGACTTCTGAAACCAGTTTACTGACTAGATACTGAAATACTCTTCTCTATTGAGGGTGCAACAGCGTAACTATGCTGCTGTGCTCAGTTCCATGGAACTTGCTCCCCACGTGGTTTGGATCAAGGTGGGAAAGCAGACATGTGGGGCACCTTCTAAATGATAATCACTTACCTCTCCTCCTGAGTCTCCGGTTACCACTTGTCTGACCTTATGGTTGGGGTTCTGTGCTAAGATGTACTCAATTAACACTTCTTTCTCCTCGTTGGTGTCATTCAGATTTGTCAGCTGGGATTGTCCTCCCAGAGCTGTCACCCTGACCTCTTTGTCTGTGATAAGGAGCCACAGCCCGTCTCCTAATGGGTTACACCTTCCAGTGTCCACTAATTCTCGGGTGCGTGCGTGACTGATGTGATACTCACACTGTTCCATGTAGTGATGCCTTTCTTCCTCACAAGCTTTAGTCAGCATCTGGGTCACTTAGGCCTTCTTTTTCTTCCTGCTCAGCCAGTTCAGGAACGCTCCTGCAGTGGCTAGCGTGGATCCATGTCACTTTGCCCATGACCTTCACTGCTGTTGGGGTCGTTAGCAGGACCTGGAATGGGCTATTCCACCGTGGCTTGTTCCACTTGGTTTGTCGGAAGTCCTTCACCACTATCCAATCCCTTGGGTGTAGATCGTGCAGAGGTCCCTTAGCCGGCTTGGGAAGTGCTTCTTTTACCTGTTTGTGGATAGATTTCAAAGCAGAGGACAGCGTTGCACAGTAATTCAACATTGCATCATCACACAGTCTGGTGTCCGGCAATGTTCCTTGAGCTGGCCCTATCCCCGTGTTGGGTACTCGTCCAAACAGAATTTCAAATGGGCTTAACCCATGTTTAGGCCTAGTTTGCATCCTCATTTGTGTGAGTACTACGGGGAGGACCTTTGTCCATCCTAGCCCTGTTTCTGCAGAAGCTTTGCTTAGTTCATTTTAAGGGACCCATTTTCCCTCTCTACTGCTCCCGCACTGGCAGGATGGTAGGCACAATGTTGTTTCAGGTCTATCCCTAGGAATGCTCCTATTTTCTTTAGGGCTGCATTAACAAAGGGTGTTCCATTGTCACTTGAGATTTTGCTAGGTATACCCCACCTAGGAATTATATCTCTCAGGAGTGCTTTGACTACCACCTCTGAGTCCTGTTTAGCTGTGGGGAATACTTCAACCCATTTTGAAAACGTCAACTATTACCAGGCAATACCTTTTCCCTTCACTAGGTGTCAGTTCATTGAAGTCCATTTGGAGGTGATCAAATGGTTTGTCTTGGATTGGGTGTGCTGTTTGAGTTATTTTGATACCTTGACCTGCATTATGTTGTGCACATATCAAACATTGCTTGCAAAATTTCACAGCATAATTTGAAAACCCCTTTGTGAACCATCTCTTTGTTACTTCTGCTACCATCCCCCCTTTTGACACATGGGTGAGCCCATGTGCCAATTTTGCATAGAAAGGGAACATGTGTTTTGATAGACAGGGACGGCCCGAGGGACAAACCTAGACCAAGTTTGCAAAGATACAGCTGGCCTGTTTCCAGACTCGTCTCTTGTCCTGGGTGTCAGTGCTCTGAAGGTCCACTAGCAGTAAACAGGGGGTAGAAACCTGAGGAAAAGCAAGGTTAGAGGGTGAACTGGAAGCTGAGGCTGCACACTTAACTGCCGTGTCGCCCTGTCATTTCCTTGAGACACAAGATCAGTATTGTTAGTATGGGCAGCACACTTGCACACAGCAATGGCTCTAGGGAGTAGAATAGCATCCAACAACTCAGAGACCAGTTTATGATGTGCAATGGGAGATCCTGTGCTAGTGAGAAAATTTCTGTGTTTCCAAATGGTGCCAAAATCGTGCACAAGGCCAAATGCGTACCTGCTGTCCATAAAAATATTGACAGATTGCCCTGCAGCCAATTTGCATGCCTCGATAAGGGCACAGAGCCCTGCGGCCTGTGCTGACAGGTTTGAGGACAGACACAACGCCTTGAGGACCTCGTGATCTGACACTACAGCAAAACCTACTTTGTTCTTTCCTGTCTCTGGGTTTCTGGAGGCTGAACCATCCACATAGAGGACCATGTCTGGATTTTCCAAAGGGTTGCTCTTTAAGTCTGCCCTGGGGGAACAAAATCGTTAGTGAGAACGGCACAGTCATGTGGTTCTCCATCGTCCTCTGTAGGGAGAAGAGAGGCAGAATTCAGAACAGAACAACGTTTCACAATGATGTTAGGCATATCAAGTATGACAGTGTTATACTTTAACCATCTCTGTGCTGACAAATGTGACTTCTTTTTCTCCAACAGAAGCAGGGAGACAGCATGTGGGACCAAAAGGGTGAGGTTAGAATACCCCACAATATTTCTGGAAGCAGTTACTGCCTTTTCAGCTGCAGCAACTGCACACAGGCAAACAGGAAGTCCAGCTGCCACTGGGTCCAATTTGCTGGAGAAGTAGGCTACAGGTCTCAATCTATCCCCATATTTCTACAAAAGAACAGAGGTCATAAAACCCTTCTTTTCATCTACAGTTTGAACAAATGGTTTATTGGGGTCAGGCAATCCCAGAATGGGTGTGGTCTGCAGAGTGCTCTTTAGGGACGTCAGGTGTGTGTGGAACAACCGCAGCATTGACTGCTTGCAGATCTTGGACAAACCTCCACTCATCGGGCTGGGACAGTTTTCTTGCCTTCTTAACTGGGAAAATAGGAGTGCACACTGGAAAGTCCTGGCAAGGGACAATTACACCTGCCTTCAGCAACAAATCAAAGACCGGTCTTATACCTGCGATTGCTTCTGGTTTGAGTGGGTACTGGGTCTGTTTAGGCCTGAAATCTGATTTGGGGGTGATCACCACTGGTTCAGCATGCTTTATTAGGCCTACATCATGTTTACCCTTTGCCCAAATGGAATTTGGAACTCCCACCAATTTGGGATGCACCTCTGCTGGAGTTATGCCTGTGGAAACAGAGACAAACAGGCCACTATGGCCAGGGTCCCCAGGATCCCAGTCATCAGTGGCTAATATTATGCTGCGCTTAACATGCACACACATAGCATGACTTTGTTTGTAGACCCCAAGCCTTTGGCAAAACAACACACTAGGGTCCTCTGTTTGGGACCATTCATTGCCATTGACTGCGCACTTCTTGACCCACTTCCCCACGTCTTTCCAATGGGCGGCTCTTGGCTTTGCTAATGAGACATGGGGTATAGAATTAATGATGTCAGAGAAATCATGTTGGCAGCAGTCGACCTCAGAGTCCTCTGACATGAGGCCGCGTATAACATGTTTGAGAACACTGCGATGAACATTGATGCAGCTGTTTGGACAACGAGTAAAATGGACCTGCACAGCGCAATAATGTTTAGACCAATATGTAGTTTTGGGGGTCAGTCTTTCACGTGCGTGGGGGTCTGCAAACCAAGTCTTTTCAAACTCTACATCTTGCCCTTGGTGAACATGTGCTGTGCAATGTAAATCTTCCTCTTTCATATAATCTGTCAACTGATGAGGTGTTCAAGTATGCGAGCTGTACAAGGTGTTTGGGAGTTTGTGTGAGTTGATCTGAGCAGAGCTGCCAGACATACACATACAGGGGGCTTCCAAACCCATACTGCACACCGCACATTTCAGTTACTTCAGCAGTTAGTCCATCTGGAGTGGATATGAGATTTACTCCTAATTTGCACATTAAATCGCATGCTAACAAATTTACTGGACATGTATGTGAGATGAGGAATGAGTGGGACGTAACTATTCCTCCCTCACTTTTACACGGGAGGTTGACTGAGAAAGTTTCGGTCACAGGTCGTCCTGAGATGCCCATCGTCTGAATTTAATTTGAGCTGAGCAGTGGGTCTACTGGAAGTACCCCATGTTGTATAACTGAGTGTCCTGCTCCAGAATCTACTAAAAAGGTTAACACATGCCCACACACAGTGAGAGGCATACAAGGGAGTTTAGAGAAGGGAGTAGTTGTGTATTTTAACAAACTTAATGCAACTTAAGGTGTATCTATTTGGACTGGTGTATTGGGCGTTTCTGTGTAGTCTTGCTGTTGCATGCAGGTGCTGCTACTAATGTGTTTAACATTATGTGAATGTTCCTGTCTATGTGTATGTGTATCATCAGGTGTGTGTGTGTGTTACCTCCCCTGTTCTCTGTGCGGGGCCCATTCCTGGAGTCTGCCCGTCAGTCTGCTTTGCTGTACTCCTCACGGGGCCTCTGTCTGCTACTGTGGAGACAATCTCGAGCAATGTGTCCCTTCTGATTGCAGTTGTAGCAGGTTGCGCCTTTTATCCAGAACGAGTCACCCCAGGTCATCCTGCCTCGGCCCCTACCTCGACCTCTTCCTCTAGGTCCAGGCTGAGCAGTCTGGAGAAGTGTGAGAGTGGTGGCGTGTAGGTCTTGGTTTCTTTTTGTTGACTTTGTCTTCTCCTTCTCTTTCAGCAGCTTTTCTGCATGCACAGCGTACTGCTCAATCTTGGTGAGACTGGTGGTTTCCCACAGGAGACAGAGCTGCTTTACTGACTTGGCCACTGCTGGATTCAGACCATTCATGAAACTGTTCCACAGGTGCACTTCCCAGACCTCAGGAGTGCCTTCCACTCCAGCCAGGGTCACGGGTCTGGTCAGGCCACTGTGTTTCTCATGCGTGGCGGTGAGATGAGCGAGAAATGCTGACACCACTTCACCATCTTCTTGCTTCCACATACTGATCTTAGTAATGTCTATATTCAAGGGAAATGCTTCGATCAGACGAGCACAGAGAGCAGTGAGGGTATTTCTATACTCACTATTGCCATCCGCTGGTCAGCTTCTGGCCACTCTCTGGAAACCTTGTTCCAATCTATACCCATCTTGATCACGAGTAGGTGGCGAAGTTCATGGGTGGTCGGTCGGAATTCTCTGCAAAACATCAACAGCTTGTTACCAAATCTCTTTCCTCCTACCTCTCTCATGTTGGGAAGAGAAGCCATGCTTTCCTTGATATCAGCTGTCATCCAGGGTCTGTGGACTAGAAGCATGCTGTCAGCTCCAGCCACTTCCACCACTGGAAGATGAAGGACTTCAGACTTTAGGTTATGGCCTTGTGGACCCATTGGTGAGCATGTGGTCAGGTCCAGAAGGGTGTCTCTTCCGTCGCCATATGCAAGACCGGATCTCATGTGTGACGGAGAAGCGCTGACGCTGGAGGCGGCTGGTAGGCTGGGAGAGATTCCAGAGGCTCAGTTTTTTTCTTTGTCTCGACTTCTCCCCCTTTCTGTGGGTGAAGCGCTTGTGGGAGTGATGCTTCGCCTTGCTGAGGAAGCAGTGTGTGTCGGGGTGGTGGGGGAGACTCCAGGTCAGGGTCAATCTGAAATTTCAAACACTGAGAAGAGGGTGAGAGCCCTGCCTGTCATTTCTCTCTTTTGTACTCTCTCTTAAGTGTTTCTTCTTTCCATGCAGAAAACGCCCTCCAGTCCCCTAAGAACTTAACATTATCTGCAGACTCTTCTTTTTCCTTCCGTTTCAACTTTTCTTCTAACTGTTCTATCTGCCTGGGACGAAAACTGCCCTTCTCAGGGAATCCTAAGTCCTTTACCCATATGTCAAACTGTGCTAAATAATCCTCTCCATACGAGGTTTTCATAAACTGGATGTTTGGGCTGTCATAGGAACACCCAATTCTTATTATAGCACATGTACGTAGCCTCAGGCTTACTTGCTTTTTCTTTTCTTTTCCTAACTTACCATTTCTGTTCCCCATTGTACACTGTTATATCAATAGGTTATGACAACAATGGCTGAGTTTTTATCAGGATCACAAGAAGAACAAGTTGGACTATGTCCAAAAATGAGACACAATAATCCTTTAGGTATGTTCTTATTAGTAAACAATTTATCTGACATTTGCCTTAAACTAAAGTAGGTATCATTTAGCACAGCAACCTCAAAGACAACTCATGCATGTGTACAAAATCTATTTCTCTGTTTCAGAATTTGGAGGAGGACAGTACTCTGTTAATTCATCAATATTTTGCGTGCACACCAGTGTGTCTTGGCAATTTCGTGATCGAACCTCTCTATCCTGTTCCTACGATGGGCCAGTTGTTCACACAGAACAAAGGGAGCAAGATTCAATTCTTTCCCAGTTATGAATTGCTGAACGTGAGTCCATCGAGACACGCACCCATACTTCCCTCTCTCAAGTAGGTGAGCCATTACCCAGTCATCACTTAGGCAGATTTTCTCTTACACAACCCAATAAACTACTTGCGGTTTGTTGTCTCAATTGTGTTTTATCCGTTTCTGCAAACATATTGATGGTACCACAGCTTAACAGTCTTCCTGGGCTCTGACAAACTTCTGTCTGTCTCTTATATCAGTCTTCCTTGACTGGGACAATCTCTGTCCATCTCTTATATCAGTCTTCATTGGCTAGGACAAATCTCTGTCCATCTCTTGTATCAGTCTTTAAATACTGTTTCCACTAAGTCCTTTACACAAGAATGCAAAGCTATCACTTACTGGTTCAGTGAGCCCTGACGGTCTGGTCTCTCATCCGAGTTCTCAGCTCTGCACCGTAGCCTTGGGAGTGTCCCATTGTCCAAGGATCAGACGCATAGGGCCCACCCAGGGATGCCAAATTGCAATGGAAACTTCTAATAAACACTTCAGAATGCTTAGCAGTTGTCTTTTCAGTTATTTATTATAGTAGATCATATATATAAAATAGGAAAGGAAAGAGAAGAAGAGAAGAAGACACCACTTCTGATGATGCCGAGAGTACGCACACTGAGTTGTGTTTTAGTGGCTGTTATCTATTATACTCTAAAGGCATTCGCTTACTGCTTGCGTCTTCATGTGATTGGCTCAAGATTTTCTATGAAGCTTTGTTAAAGCGTGCACCTGGTGTGCTCTGGTATGTGCAGGCAGATGCGTAGTTATGGAGAACTCAGACACCCTGCTTATCACCACCAAGGCCACAGAAAGGTGATTACAACATGGGAAAAACAACTTTCTCAGTCAACTAGGCCACTTGAGCTCAACACACAGAAACACAGAGAATAGGAATGTTCATCCACTAAATTTCCCTCACACTGGGAGGGGTACAGACCAGAGGAACAAAGCTGGGTCAAGGCCAAAAACATCCTTGACCTTCTTCTAAAGCAAGAGTTCCATGCCTAGTTTCCCAGCAAACCAGCACCCAGAGGTAGGGGTTGCCCCAGAAAGGTTTTAGCTCCTGGAGGTAGCTCCTCAGGAGGGGGCTTTGTCAGTAAACCCTCTGAAGCTCAACCAACTACAAACATGGACTCCCCGAACTACATTTCCCATAATACACAGCACCCTCAGCCCTGTGATGACCTGGCGACTTGTCCAGGGTGTACTTTGCCTTTCGCCCATAGTCAGCTGGGATAGGCTCCAGTTTGCCTGCGACCCTGTAGAACAGGATAAAGCGGCTAGAGATAATGAGATGAGATGAGATGAGATGAGATGAGATGAGACACAGCACCCTCTGTCTCCCACCTACTGATTCACAACTGACTGTCATTTCCTCAATCACCTGTTCCTCCATATAAGCTCACCTCACACACACACACACACACCTTTGCGAAGTATTGTTCTGCCCTCAGTACATACTGAGCCTTGTTTCCTTCTGATTGTTCATTCCGTTTCTGATCCTCGCTACTTTCCTCTCATTTCTCGCTCTTTGTCTTTCTCTATGCTACTCTGTTTGCCGATCGCCTGACCCTTGCTAGTTTACTGACTCTGATTTCCATTTTCCAATTTGGCTTTGACGACCTGCTGGAAGCTGTCTTCCTTCACGCTTACATCCGTAAGTGCCTGCATTCTCACAGACACATACCACAATCAGATTGACTGACTACATTTTGGTCAGTGGAAGGTTCCGAAATTCTATCAAACAAGTCAGAACTTCTCCTGGAGCTGACATCGGGTCTGATCACAACCCCATGGTGATGAAAATGTTAATCAAACTGAAACAAAAGAAATGCAGGAAAATTGAAACTCAAATAGACATGAACACATTCAAAATAGATCATTACAAGGGGAAATTCAACATCAGTATCCACAATAAATATGACATTCTGACAATTCAGGATACACCACAAAATGAACAATTAGCTACAGTATAGAAGAACAATGGAATGCCTTGAAAGAGAGTTTGGTAACATCAGCAAAAGAAATACTTCCAAAGAAGAAGCGTGAGGCAAAGCAAGTATGGATGACTGATGAGATCCTTCAAAAGATGGAGGAGCATAAGAAAGCTTAATCAACTGATCCAGCAAAGTACCAACTACTGCAAAAAGAAATTGACAAGGCCTGTAGCAAAGCAAAGGATGATTGGTGGAACTGAGCGCCTGGATTCAAGACATCGATCCAGAGAGTTGTACAGGAAAGTAAAAGAAATGACAGGAATATCAAGGAAGCCAAGAGGAACCAACTGTATTAAGGACAAAGATGGTTGAATGCTTTTTGAAGATAATTAAATAAAAGCTAAATGGGAAGAATATGTGACTAAACTTTATGATGACAACCGAGGAAGCATACAGAAATAAGTAGGCATGAAGGAGAAGATATTCTGTTATGGGAGGTAGAGAGAGTCACCAAGGATCTAAAAACTGGAAAAGCACCAGGTGGAGATCAAACATCTACTGAAATGCTGAAGGCAGTGGATGAGAGAGGGGTGAAGATCATTCACAGCTTGGTGAACAAGATCTACAAGACAGGCTTCATACCATCTGGCATGAATAAGTCAATCTTTATACAACTCCCAAAAAAGCCAGAGGCACCAGCCTGCACAGAATACAGAACTTTGAGCCTAATGAGTCACCTACTAAAAGTGATATTGCGAATTATTCTCATGAGAAACAGAAAGAAAATTGAAGAAGAAATTGGTGAGATGCAGAGTGGGTTCATAGCTGGTAAAGGCACTCAGGAAGGCATTTTAAACATGTGGATACTCTGTGAAAGATACATAAATCAAGACAAAAATGTGTATGTCTGTATCATAGATTATGAAAAAGCTTTTGACAGAGTCGGTCATGAAAAAATGTTCAAATGCCTGGATAATATCGGAATAAATGGTAAAGACCTCAGGCTTATTGCTAGCCTCTACTGGATACAAAAAGCAACCATCCAGCTTGAGTAGAGTATGTCTGACAAAATTGAGATCAAAAGAGGAGTCCGACAGGGTTGCGTACTCTCACCCTGTCTTTTCAATCTATATACAGAATACATTTTCAGACAAATTCAAAACTTCAAAGGAGCAAAGTTTGGAGGCACACAGATAAACAATCTGTGATATGCAGATGACACCGTGCTGCTTGCAGTCAGTGAAGAAGATTTACAAGACATCGTTGATAAAGTGAATGAAATTGGAAAACTTTTCAACATGAGAATGAATGCCAAGAAAACAAAAACTATGGTTATAGGTAAAGGAACTGAGAAACCGAAAATTAACATCGCAATAGATGGCATAGCAATCGAACAAGTTAAGGACTTTATCTACCTTGGGCAAAAATTGACTGATGATGGTAAATGTGATGATGAAGTCAATAGAAGAATAGCAATTGCCATGGGAGCTTTTGCCAAAATGCATAAGCTCCTGACAGCTCATAAGATATCATTAACAACAAGGAAACACATGCATGAGTGTTATGTATGGTCAATATTGATGTACAGCGCTGAAACATGGACTAGATAGTTGAAAGATAGTTGAAAGACCTGGAGTCATCGGGTGTTTTGGGTCTTTCAATGTCATACACTCTCTCCCAGGCGACCCAGCCAGGGTTGATCAGACCCCAGCTTGCGTCCCAGCAGCATTTGTCCATGAATCCATCCTCTTAATCCAAAGCCACCTTGTGGCTTTCTTTGCAGCTTCTGCTACATTCTTCATGGCTTTCTTCTTTGCTTGCCCTGTGATGCCCAGCATTGTAAATTCCTTGCAGAGTGACAGCCCTGCAAAGCTTTGGCAACCCACTTCCACTGGCTCACATCGGACCCACCAGCCTTGCCTTTGGCATGTGTCCACAAGCTTCTGATACTTGGTGAGCTTTCCCTCGTTGGCCTCATCCACACGCTCTTCCCAGGGTACAGTTAATTCCAGCATAATCAGTTGCTTGGTGGATATTGAGACAATGATCATGTCTGGCCGCAGACACTATGGTACTATCTGGGCTTGGAACATAAGCTATTTGCCAGGGTCCACTTACAAATGCCAGTTGCTGGCGGTGGTGAGGAGGCCAGCCTTTGGTCCTGAATGTGGGTGTGGCTTCTCACCAGATCTCACAAAGGCAATCCTCGTGGACTGGTGGTGGCCTTTGTTGTTATGGATGGCTGTGGCTACACTTTCTGCAATTGCCTTGAGGACCTGGTCATGGTCCCAACGGTAGCGACCATCTCCCAGAGTTTTTGGGCGACTGCTGAGGAGATGTTCCAAGGAAACTCTTCTGGAACACTGAGGGCAGGCACTCTAGGTGTTTTGCTCTTGCCCCAGACACTGAGGTATGCTGGACTTGGTAAAGCATCATATACAGTGGTGCTTGAAAGTTTGTGAACCCTTTAGAATTTTCTATATTTCTGCATAAATATGACCTAAAACATCATCAGATTTTCACACAAGTCCTAAAAATAGATAAAGAGAACCCAGTTAAACAAATGAGACAAAAATATTATACTTGGTCATTTATTTATTGAGGAAAATGATCCAATATTAGATATCCATGAGTGGCAAAAGTATGTGAACCTTTGCTTTCAGTATCTGGTATAACCCCCTTGTGCAGTAATAACTGCAACTAAACATTTCTGGTAACTGTTGATCAGTCCTGCACACCAGCTTGGAGGAATTTTTGCCCATTCCTCCGTACAGAACAGCTTCAACTCTGGAATGTTGGTTGGTTTCCTCACATGAATTGCTCGCTTCAGGTCCTTCCACAACATTTCGATTGGATTAAGCTCAGGACTTTGACTTGGCCATTCCAAAACATGAACTTTATTCTTCTTTAACCATTCTTTGATAGAATAACTTGTGTGCTTAGGGTTGTTGTCTTGCTGCATGACCCACTTTCTCTTGAGATTCAGTTCATGGGCAGATGTCCTGATATTTTCCTTTCGAATTTGCTGGTATAATTCAAAATTAATTGTTCCATCAATGATGGCAAGCTCTTCTGGCCCAGATGCAGCAAAACAGGCCCAAACCATGATACTACCAGCACCATGTTTCACAGATGGGATAAGGTTCTTATGCTGGAATGCAGTGTTTTCCTTTCTCCAAACATAATGCTTCTCATTTAAACCAAAAAGTTGTATTTTGGTCTCATCCATCCACAAAACATTTTTCCAATAGCCTTTGGGCTTGTCCTTATGATCTTTAGAAAACTGCAGATGAGCAGCAATGTTCTTTTGGGGGAGCAGTGGCTTTCTCCTTGCAACCCTGCCATGCACACCATTGTTCTTCAGTGCTGTCCTGATGGTGGACTCATGAACATTACAATTAGCCAAAGTGAGAGGGGCCTTCAGTTGCTTAGAAGTTACCCTGGGGTCTTTTGTGACCTCACTGACTATTACATGCCTTGCTCTTGGAGTGATGTTTGTTGGTCGACCACTCCTGGGGAGGGTAACAATGGTCTTGAATTTTCTCCATTTGTACACAGTCTGTCTGAGTGCGGATTGGTGGAGTCCAAACTCTTTAGAGATGGTTTTGTAACCTTTTCCAGCTTGATGAGCATCAACTATGCTTTTTCTGAGGTCCTCAGAAATCTCCTTTTTAGTGCTATGATACACTTCCACAAACATGTTGTAAAGATCAGACTTTGATAGATCCCTGTTCTTTAAATAAAACAGGGTGCCCACTCACACCTGATTGTCATCCCGTTGATTGAAAACACCTGACTCTAATTTCACCTTCAAATTAACTGCTAATCCTAGAGGTTCACATACTTTTGCCATTCACAGATATGTAATATTGGATCATTTTCCTCAATAAATAAATGACCAAGTATAATATTTTTGTCTCATTTGTTTAAATGGGTTCTCTTTATCTACTTTTAAGACTTGTGTGAAAATCTGATGATGTTTTAGGTTATATTTATGCAGAAATATACAACCCCGATTCCAAAAAAGTTGGGACAAAGTACAAATTGTAAATAAAAACGGAATGCAATAATTTACAAATCTCAAAAACTGATGTTGTATTCACAATAGAACATAGACAACATATCAAATGTCGAAAGTGAGACATTTTGAAATTTCATGCCAAATATTGGCTCATTTGAAATTTCATGACAGCAACACATCTCAAAAAAGTTGGGACAGGGGCAATAAGAGGCTGGAAAAGTTAAAGGTACAAAAAAGGAACAGCTGGTGGACCAAATTGCAACTCATTAGGTCAATTGGCAATAGGTCATTAACATGACTGGGTATAAAAAGAGCATCTTGGAGTGGCAGCAGCTCTCAGAAGTAAAGATAAGAAGAAGATCACCAATCCCCCTAATTCTGTGCAGACAAATAGTGGAGCAATATCAGAAAGGAGTTCGACAGTGTAAAATTGCAAAGAGTTTGAACATATCATCATCTACAGTGCATAATATCATCAAAAGTTTCAGAGAATCTGGAAGAATCTCTGTGTGTAAGGGTCAAGGCCGGAAAACCATACTGGGTGCCCATGATCTTCGGGCCCTTAAACAGCACTGCATCACATACAGGCATGCTTCTGTATTGGAAATCACAAAATGGGCTCAGGAATATTTCCAGAGAACATTATCTGTGAACACAATTCACCGTGCCATCCGCCGTTGCCAGCTAAAACTCTATAGTTCAAAGAAGAAGCTGTATCTAAACATGATCCAGAAGCGCAGACGTCTTCTCTGGGCCAAGGCTCATTTAAAATGGACTGTGGCAAAGTGGAAAACTGTTCTGTGGTCAGACGAATCAAAATTTGAAGTTCTTTATGGGAATCAGGGACGCCGTGTCATTCGGACTAAAGAGGAGAAGGATGACCCAAGTTGTTATCAGCGCTCAGTTCAGAAGCCTGCATCTCTGATGGTCTGGGTTTGCATTAGTGCATGTGGCATGGGCAGCTTACACATCTGGAAAGACACAATCAATGCTGAAAGGTATATCCAGGTTCTAGAGCAACATATGCTCCCATCCAGATGACGTCTCTTTCAGGGAAGACCTTGCATTTTCCAACATAACAATGCCAAACCACATACTGCATCAATTACAGCATCATGGCTGCGTAGAAGAATAGTCCGGGTACTGAACTGGCCAGCCTGCAGTCCAGATCTTTCACCCATAGAAAACATTTGGCGCATCATAAAATGGAAGATACGACAAAAAAGACCTAAGACAGTTGAGCAACTAGAATCCTACATTAGACAAGAATGGGTTAACATTCCTATCCCTAAACTTGAGCAACTTGTCTCAGTCCCTAGACGTTTACAGACTGTTGTAAAGAGAAAAGGGGATGTCTCACAGTGGTAAACATGGCCTTGTCCCAACTTTTTTGAGATGTGTTGTTGTCATGAAATTTAAAATCACCTAATCTTTCTCTTTAAATTATACATTTTCTCAGTTTAAACATTTGATATGTCATCTATGTTCTATTCTGAATAAAATATGGAATTTTGAAACTTCCACATCATTGCATTCCGTTTTTATTTACAATTTGTACTTTGTCCCAACTTTTTTGGAATCGGAGTTGTAGAAAATTTGAAAGCATTCATAAACTTTCAAGTGCCACTGTACAGCTTGGACCAAGAACCTTACATGATAGTAGTCTGCTTGAAAGATGTTAGACCCTATGATCTTCTGCTGCAGAACATTTTCCCATCTCATCCCTGCCCCTTGCTGTCCCAGTCCCACCATCCCTTGGGCTTTGTCAACTCTGGTAGTCGGAATGTAGCCAATGCCTGTCCGCCCTACTGCAATGGACCCCACCAGCATCCTCTGCCTTAGGCATGACTCTGCCACCTCCAAGGATCTGGCTGTACTCCACTTCCTGCCTGTCTAAACCTGGATGCCAGCTGTTGCCACCTTTGGGTCTCTGGATTCTTTGTACTCCAGAGCTTCCCAAGTCTGCGGCACCATGAATTCCTCAGTGAGCCCACTGACTGAGAGCTGTAAGGTGTTAATGGTGCCATATAGAGCAGCACTGCTCAGGCTGCATGGAGCCCAAGCCACCTCCACAAGTAGGTGCTGATCTTGATTTCTAGAGACTCGACCATGGAGATCGATACTGTATATATCAGCATGGGCCACAGGATTCGGGGAAGCACAGAATGCTGGTTAATCCAGGCCTTGAACCTCCCTGGCAAACTGGATTTGTCCACCTTGGTGACCCAAGTCCCGAGCCCTTCATTGGTCTTTCTGATGGATGCAGTGTCTTTCAGGCTGTAGTCAAAGATCTTCCTGAGGCTCCTGACTGGCTGCTCCATAATGAACAGGATGGTGGTTCTGGTGATTGAGAACTGGAACTTATCCACTACTCTCCCTTTCTTCAGCACTAGAGACCTGGATTTTGTTGGCTTAAAGATCATTCTTGCCCAGGAGATGAGTTTCTCTAGGCCTTGAAGGATCCACCTGCTGCCTGTGACTGTTGTGGTCATGGTCAGATCATCTATGGAGGCTCTTATAGGGTAGTTGTCAGACTCCAGACTTTGTCAAGGGACCTCTGCATTCTGGCTCTGCTGACTTGACTACCATGATCATGGCAAGGGGACAAAAAGAATAACTGAGATTGTACAGCCTGTTATAATGCCCTTCTCAAGCTGATGCCAGTCTGATGCAGCAGACCCAGCAGTGACTCTTCACCTGAAGTTGCTGTAACAGTCCAGGATAAGGTCCTTAATTTTCCTGGGAACATGGTGCCAAAGTAAGGCAAGCTCAACAAGTTTGTGTGGCATTGATCCATATGCATTCACCAGGTCCAGCCACAAAACACTTTCCTTCTCTTGTCTTTCTGATGAGTTGTGTGACCACACCAGTGTGCTCCAAATAGCCAGGCACTCCAGGCATCCCACCCTTCTGAACTGCCATGTCAATATATTCATTCTTCAGAAGGAACTCAGTCAGTTGATGTGACATGATGCTGAAAAATATCTTGGCTTCTACACTCAGCAGCAATTTGGACCTTAACTGACTGATGGTCATTGAGTTCTCCTCTTTAGGAATCCAGGCCCCTTCAGCACACCTCCACTGGTTGGCCACCCTTCCTCTGTGCCAGATCACCCTTAGGATTTTCCAAAGGTGATGGAGGAGCTGTGGGCAATGCTTGTACACAGCATACAGGACTCCACTTGGACCTGGAACAGAGGCTGATCTTGCTCCTCTGATGACTTCCTGAACCTCCATCCAGGTGGGCTCCTTCATGAGGAACTCCACTGATAGTGGTAATGGCCTTATGAGGGCCACATGGGGTTCAAGCTCCTGGTCCTGCTCTGGGTCACAAAGGGTAGAGTGCAGAAAGGCATTTATCTCCTCTGCTGAGCACTTGAGCCTGCCACTGTGCTTGTCTTCCAGTAGCTTCTTGGTGAAAATGATTGGGTTGGAAATGAACACAGCACACTTTCTTGCCCTTTCTCTTTCCCATCTCCTGTGCCACTCAGCCCTGTGTAGTGTCATGAGCTTCTTCCTTTAGATGTTACAGAGCTTGGCGAGTGGTTGCTTTTCCTCCTCACTGGCCACTTTTTGCCATTTTTTCAGGGTGTGGAGCTCTTTCCTCAGCTGGTGTATCTTGGTGGACCGATGGTTCATTTTGTAGGGTGGCTGAGCATTGTTTCTCTCAATGTAGCCAAACCTTCCTGTTCCATAGCTGACTGTGATAGATGTCATAGCCTTGAGCTGGCAATCCACTCCTCCCTTGGCTACTGTCTCTAAGATCTTCCATGTATCCACCTCGAACTTTGACCACAAGCACTTGTTGTTGGCTGGAGACCACTTGATCCACTTCTATGGAACTGCTGTGCAGGGGTTGGGAGGTTTTTCTGCCTGGAGGGACTGGGCTCTGTGGGGTGATTCCTGGCTGGGCTCCTCCTGTGTCTTACCAGGACCAGGTCCTGCGTGCTGCAGCTCATTCTCTTGTTCCCTGTACTTCATCCTGGCCTGATGTATTCTGAGGCCTCACAGATTCTTGCAGACTTTACTGCAAATGAATCTTTCGCTCATCATCGAATTTCTGCTCCGGTTCAATAACCTTGCATCCATCATAGTGGGGTTCTCATCCCCCCCCCCCCTTGGGCTCCACTGGGGGTATCTTTCAGAAGGCTTTTCCATAGCTTATTTGGGTTTCTCCCTCACAGGAGATACAGGCTGGGGTGCTAACCCTTCCTGTCCTGATTGCCATCTTCTCAAGCTCCCGACTGTCTCTCCAGTTGTCACCAAACTGTTCTTGGTTGTCACCCAGTCTTTTCCTGGGTGTCACTGGCTCTGCCAGATGGGAATAGATGAAAGATACAGCTCATGGATGTGCTGGGACACATCAGTGATGTAAGTTCATAAGACACTATTAACAACAAGGAAATGCATGCTTCAGTGTTATGTATGGTCAACATTGATGTAAGGCACTGAACCATGGACTATAACACCTAGAAGGGAAAAATGCCTGTCAGCCTTTGAAATGTGGACATATCAGGGAATGCTAAGAATTCCCTGGATGGATAGTGTCCAATAATGAAATACTAAACAGAATGGGCATGACTAAAAGACTGATAAAAATCATACAGGTAAAGAAACTCTGGTACTTTGGACATACAATATGACATAATGCCTTACATCGCACACTGCTTGATGGGAAGATCGATGGCAAGCAGGGGAGAGGGAGGCCAAGGACAGTGTGAAGCACAAATATTATCATGTGGCCCGGTCTCAACTACATCGAGGCTGTATGAATGGCACATAACAGAAGCAACTGGAGGACCATTACATTCGACCCTCAATTTTACAATAACAAATTGTAAAATTAGTTACCAAAGTACCAGAGTTTCTTTACCTGTATGATTTTTATCAGTCTTTTAGTCATGCCCATTCTGGTCAGCATGGTGGTGTAGTGGTTAGCACGGTTGTCTCACAGCAAGAAGGTTCTGGGTTCAAACCCAGTGGCCGGCGAGGGCCTTTCTATGTGGAGTTTGCATGTTCTCCCTGTGTCTGCATGGGTTTCCTCCGGGTGCTCCAGTTTCCCCCACAATTCAAAGACATGCAGTTAGGTTGACATGGGGTGGCTGAGGTGCCCTTGAGCAAGGTACCTGACCCCTGACTGCTCCCTGGGTGCTCTGGTGTGGCTGCCCACTTCTCTGAGTGTGTGTGTTCACTGCTTCAGATGGGTTAAATGCAGAGGATGAATTTCACTGTGCTTGAAGTGTGCATGTGATGAATAAAGGTTTCTTCTTTCTTTCTTCTTCTTCTTCAAACCAGGGATGGAACCTGATGATGGCACCTATTTTTCCTTAACATTTATGTTATAGAACATGTTTATTACATATTTCATACAAACATTTCATATTTTACACATTTGTATATTGACAACTTATTTATTCTTTTGTTTAATTGATTACCTTTCCTTTCTTTATTATTATTATTATTATTATTATTATTATTATTATTATTATTATTATTAATTTATTAAATTTTTTGGTAGCCTTTATCTAAGGGATGTTTATTCCTATTTCCAGGCTCCTATCAGTACCTTTGATTTGTATTATTATTTTTTCTTTCTTTCTTTTATTATTTCTTGTAAAATTGTAATTTGTTATTCTGTACTGTAAAATCATGAAAGTATAGGAAAGGAAAGTAAGCTTTTCCTCCTGTCCACGCTCTCTCTCTTTCATTATCAGCTCTCAACCATCACTGGAAGACACACACAAGTAGGGCTGCATACCGGTACTGTGTACCAGTACTCATCTCATTATCTCTAGCCGCTTTATCCTGTTCTACAGGGTCACAGACAAGCTGGAGCCTATCCCAGCTGACTACGGGCGAAAGGCGGGGTACACCCTGGACAAGTCGCCAGGTCATCACAGGGCTGACACATAGACACAGACAACCATTCACACTCACATTCACACCTACGGTCAATTTAGAGTCACCAGTTAACCTAACCTGCATGTCTTTGGACTGTGGGGGAAACCGGAGCACCCGGAGGAAACCCACGCGGACACAGGGAGAACATGCAAACTCTGCACAGAAAGGCCCTCGCTGGCCATGAGGCTCAAACCCGGACCTTCCTGCTGTGAGGTGACAGCGCTAACCACTACACCACCGAGCCGCCCTGTACCGGTACTGTACCGTGAAAATAGATTCAGTACAGGTCCAAAATACCGGATCATGAAGTACCGGTACTGTACCGATATAAATTTACACCATATTATGCTTATTTTGTGACTGAAGATGCGTAAATCCTACCACAAAGACGAAAATTTAGCACTGGAAAAGACGTAAAATGCCACGCTGAAACTTGAAATCAGAGCCATCTTTGATTTGAGATCCTCTCGCCACAGTCTCATGAGACATTGTGAGAGCTTGGCTGATCCAGCGTTCTGATTGGTCAAAAAGACTCAAAAGCAGGTCAGCCATTTTTCCTTTACTGGCATTAGCGGCCTTTGTTGCTTTGTGTAATTTTGCCGTGTAAGTTAAAGGCTGCGGATTGCGCGGAGTGAAAATGTTTGTCATGCCACGTGGGAAGACCAGTAAGGTCTGGGATCACGTAACAAAGCTTTCAGGGGGCCAGAACACAAGTTGTCTTGCTGTGAGACAACTTATGACTTTTTGTCCCAAGTTAACTAAGTGTGAGACTGAGAGGGTGACTGAGAAGTGAGGTAAGAAACCTAGTTTTTCAGTTTTCTTTGAATAAAGATACTGACAAGTTGTCAACAGTTTATTAATGTTTCTGTCATTATTGAAGAAGTTCAGAAGAACACATGTTAATTTGTCAAATTGTTCAGGTACAGGTATGGACCTGTACCTAAACCTCTGTACCGGTACCTGTAACTGTACCTGATGTTACTTTTAGGTACGCAGCCCTACACACAAGCATGTAACATTAATTGGACACAGGTTTGGGTATAAACTTGAGCATGGACTTGGACATCTGCATGGGCATAAACTCAGGTGTGGACCTGGGCTTGAGCATGGGCATGGACCCTGGTGTTGGCATGGGCATGTATTTGAACATGGACATAGACTCAGGCATCAGCATGGGTATGGAATCAGGCATGAACCTGGGCTTGAGCATGGGCAAGGACTCAGGCATGGACCTTGGCTTGAGCATGGGCATGGACCCTGGTGTAAGCATGGGCATGGACTCAAACATGGACATAGACTCAGGCATCTGCATGGGTATGGACTCAGGCATGAATCTGGGTGTAGCAGTCTCTATAATAGGAGGAACACTGAAGCACTTGACAGGTGGGGTGATTGAAAGACAAATGTTTTATTTTAGCTTTTCAGCATTAGTTCACTCTCTTTCTCATACATTCACACACACAATCACGGCATGCAGGGAAGCACTCTCCTCTGCTTCCTCCCGCCTTATAAACCATCAGCTGTCACTGCAAGACATACACATAATTATGACACAGGTATGATCAATTTGCCACTCACCTTCCCTGGACTCACCTTCCCTGGCCTCACCCTCCACTCACAAACTGATGCTTGACCATGCCCCCATTGCCACATACCCCCACTGCCCTACTCAGGCTGGGCAGCCACCTGGCCTGCAGCTGACACCCCCATCAGTCCACCACCACCATCTGTGCCCCCGGCCTGTGGAACACCTCAAACTTGAAAGGCTGGAGGGCTAGATACTAATGGGTGATCCATGCGTTGACATCCTTCAACTGGAACCACTGGAGCAGGGCATGGTCCATACAGAGGGTGAAGGAGCACCCCAGCAGGTAATAGCAGAGAGTGAGTACTGCCCATTCTATGGCCAGACACTCCTTCTCAATGGTGCTGTACTTATTATCTCGCATCAAGAGCTTGCAGCTGATGTACAGCACTGGGAACTCCTCCTCCTTCATCTCCTGGGACAGAATGGCCCCCAGCCTGCTGTCTGATGTGTCTTTCTGAAAAATAAAAGGGAAAGAGAAGTCGGGGAGTGTAAAAGTGCCCCCCCCCCCCCCACAGTGCAGCCTTGAAGTTGGTGGAAGTCTGTTGGCACTGCTCCATACACTGGATCTGGGTCTGGCACCCGCTTTGTAGTGAGATCAGTCAGAAGGCTGGTGATGTCTGAATAATTAGGCACAAACCTTTGATAGTAGCCAGTCAGCCTCAGGAACTGTCTCACTCCCTTTTTGGTCTTGGGCCTCAGGCAGGCCACAATCACTGCAGTCTTTTCAATTTGGGGATGCAACTGCCCATGACCCAAGTGAAAGCCCAGATACCATACTTCCACCCACCCAATTGCACACTTTTTCTGCTTAGGTGTGAGGCCTGTACACCTCAGCAACTCCAGAACAGCCCTGAGGTGTTTCAGGTGCTGTGGCCAATCATTGCTATATATGATGATATTGTCTCTGTCAGCTGCAGCATAGGTGGCATGTGGATGGAGGATTTGTCCATTAGCCACTGGAACCTTGCTGGAGCCCTGAACAACCCAAAATGAAGGGTGATGAATAGGTGTAAGGGTGTTAGGGTGGCTTTGTACCACCTCCCTTGGGCCATCTTGATGTGGTGTTCTATGAGGTGCATGCAGCCGGGAAAGGGCAAGAACATGTTGGAAAACTGTTTGCAACTTGGTAACCTCTGTGAGTTGAGTCAGCGAGAGGTGGTCTCCACAGGGGACTGGGGAGGGTTGAGCATTTACTTTTGTTTTTACCTCTGGCCCCAGCACCATCCTCTCTGGAACTATTGTTGCCAATACCATGGGGACCCCCTCATTCCTTAATTTAAGCAAGTTGAGGTGGTATACCTACCATGCCCTGCCTCTATCCATTCGCTTCACCTCATAGTCGATGTCCCCAACTCACTGTGTGACCTCAAAGGGCCCTTGCCACTTGGCAAGTAATTTATAGCTTGATGTGGGTAATAATAAGACCACTTTATCTCCCGGAGTGAACTCTCAGAGGCACGCACCCTTGTTGTACAGCTGGGCTTGACATTCTTGCACCTGCTGTACATTCTCCTGGGTTAGGTGACTGAGTGTGTGGAGTTTTGCCTGCAAGTCGAGAATGTATTGAATTTCACTTTTACTGTTAGAAGGTCCCTCCTGGCGGCACGGTGGTGGAGTGGTTAGCGCTGTCACCTCACAGCAAGAAGGTTCGGGTTCGAGCCCCGTGGCCGGCAAGGGCCTTTCTGTGCGGAGTTTGCATGTTCTCCCCGTGTCCACGTGGGTTTCCTCTGGGTGCTCCGGTTTCCCCCACAGTCCAAAGACATGCAGGTTAGGTTAACTGGTGACTCTAAATTGACCGTAGGTGTGAGTGTGAATGGTTGTCTGTGTCTATGTGTCAGCCCTGTTATGACCTGGTGATTTGTCCAGGGTGTACCCCGCCTTTCGCCTGTAGTCAGCTGGGATAGGCTCCAGGTTGCCTGCGACCCTGTAGAACAGGATAAAGCAGCTAGAGATAATGAGATGAGATGAGGTCTATGGAATGAATTTGCTGACTTTACTATCTGTGCCTGTAGAAATATTTTGTGCTTGTAAAAAAAAAGTGTACACGTGGAAATATTTTGTGCTTGTGTGGAAATATTTTGTGCTTGTAAAAAAAATTCGTCATTGCGTGAAAAACTATTTTGTCTCTGTAACAAATTTTTGTGCTTGTAATAAAAAAAAAATGTGTACACGTGGAAATATTTTGTGCTTGTAAAAAAATTTTATCCTTGCGTGAAAAACTATTTTGTCTCTGTGTGTCAGAAAATGCACGGGTGGGGGGGTTCCTTTTTCTACAGGCACAAATCTTATTTACAAGCACGGATTCTTTTTATGAACACAAAACTTTTTTACAAGCACGGATTCTTTTTATGAACACACAACTTTTGTATGGGTTTAGCCAGTCACCATGTTATACCAAAGTAGCCAATCATCACACTGCTTATTGACCTTCCAGTCAGCCAATCAAATAGCTTCCCTCCTGGTAAGCATCAGACTTAGTGCAACTGCTGGCCTTACACGGTATTACAGAATTCGTAGCTACCTGGAGAAGCATGTACTTGGCTACCTGACCTGACTAGTGTGCGAACAGCCTGAACCCACAACAAGAACAAAGCGTTCCAGCAATGCCACAGAATTAAGTATGCAGGTAAGCGAATTTGAAAGTCGTCATTTTTGTAATTTATCATATACAATAAGTTTGATTGGAATAATATTGCATCGCGCGTTTCCTCATTGTTGGCTCGGCTGGCTCGCTTGCTGGCTTGCATTAACACATGTCTACCAGTCATTGCAGGCTGTGGGGCAACGAGTCCACGCTCATGTAAACACCATCTGAGCTAGCGGAATTGACCCAGTTCTGGGTTGGATGGGAGATCCCAACAGGATGGATGATCGTGAAGGTAGCTACTGGCTCATTGTACCTGAAGGCCTCAACATGCTTCTCAACTTTGTACATCCCTGGCCATTTTCAAAATTATGAGGATTTTGCAATGAATGTTAGATATTCAATCAGCTCAGCACAGACCGGATTTGGAATGGTATAATTTCATCAGTAAACATGAGTGAGGCCTACACCCCAATTCATGTATGTACTGTATGTTCCAAGTCAGTTCATTGTCCACCTACACTGAAATTGGTGTATGTATGTTCCAAGTCAGTTAATGTTCCACTGCCTTTCACATTGAGTATTCACTTTTTTATTATTGTTTTTTTGATGTTGCATGTACACTTGTACAAATTCTGTGCCACATATGTAGGTAACATTTGAGGATTGCCTGCTGCCCTTTTACAAACCTACATTGAAGTGTTTTCCCCTAAACTTGTGCCAATTATCTCATCTCATCTCATTATTTCTAACCGCTTTATCCTTCTACAGGGTCGCAGGCAAGCTGGATCCTATCCCAGCTGACTACGGGCAAAAGGCGGGGTACACCCTGGACAAGTCGCCAGGTCATCACAGGGCTGACACATAGACACAGACAACCATTCACACTCACATTCACACCTACGGTCAATTTAGAGCCACCAGTTAACCTAACCTGCATGTCTTTGGACTGTGGGGGAAACCGGAGCACCCGGAGGAAACCCACGCGGACACGGGGAGAACATGCAAACTCCACACAGAAAGGCCCTCGCCGGCCACAGGGCTCGAACCCGGACCTTCTTGCTGTGAGGCGACAGCGCTAACCACTACACCACCGTGCCACCCTGTGCCAATTATAGAAAACGTTTTAACTTTTGAAGACAATCTCATCTCATTATCTCTAGCCGCTTTATCCTTCTACAGGGTCGCAGGCAAGCTGGAGCCTATCCCAGCTGACTACAGGCGAAAGGCGGGGTACATCCTGGACAAGTCGCCAGGTCATCACAGCTTTTGCAGACAATGTTAGTTTTGAAATGTTTTCAATTAGTGTACACTTACGTGTTTTCTACAGATATAAGATTGTCCACTACCTTTACATAACTTGATAACTGCGTTAATTTTCTGAAGATTGCAGTGTTATACCTTCTAAACTTGTTAAAATAAACTCAATTGTTAAATTACAGTGTGCCTTATTGTACAGATTACCCCCACATCATTGGCCAAGCAGGTAAAATGGTAAATAAAGATGTCTGTAAACTAGCTTAGCTAGAGTGCTCCTGCAAGGTGTCAGCTATTTGAGGTAGGCATTCAAAACATCACAATAAGCATCCATCTTCATTGATTTGTAGAGTATATAGAATATAGAAATTCTAAAACAAGATGGTGCATGACATTAAAAAGATTACACAAGATTGTGTCAAGCCAAAACAGGGTTTATTTTAACACCAAACAGAACATTTTGTATTTTGTCAGAGGAATGAAAATCTGTCAGACAAAGCAAACAAAAAAAATTACTGTCTACAATTTGTTGCTCACCCTGGACGTAACCCTGTTCTTCTTTCGCCCCCACAAAAAAAAAAAAAAAAAACGCTGGACAAAAATGACATTGAGGAAACCTAATCCAGAAAACTTTAACTGAGAATAGACTGACAAAAATGAACAACCATCAGATAGAGATCAGACCCATAACTCTCTGAGGCTGCTGTCGGGTCCACTGTTTGCTGAAGGGCTGCCATTCCATTGTCATCCAGGGGACAATCAATTGATGGCAGGACAGCACCAGTGTGGGCATCCGGAATGACACCCATGCTCTCCCAGTCTTCAGGCGTAACACCAAGCCCCTTCAATGTAAACGCAGAGCTATGTTTGTAAATGTACTCACTCTTCATCAATACACAATACAAATGGAAGTGTTAATCTGGATTAATACTCAAGGTACCTTTGAATTCTTAAGCACATTAACAATGTTAGTGTCATTGCAATGACCTATCAAACGCGACAGAGCATTTAGTAACTCAATGTAGTCTGGGGCCTCGACAGGTGTTTGGATCATGCCCATGGCCCACAGCTGGTTGGGAGTACGGTTGCTCTCTGTGCGCATCGAATGACTGTTCCACCCTTCAATGTATGCATCCAGATCCATTTGAATGCGGGGAAGGAAAACATATTGGGCACTGAAGAGATGTGTGCTGTTTGCTGGGTCAAGCAGCCCATCCTCCTCCAAGGTGTGGAGCAGGTCATAATAGAGTCTGGAGACAGCATTCCATACATCTCGCCATAGGCGCTCAATACCGAAAACAGATACAGACAAAAAAAAAAACGATTTACTCTAGTATTCAAGTAGTAAGCAGGCGCATTTCAATAAAGCAGTGTTTTGGATAAGTGAATTTCAGTGAATGTAGCAGTCCTGTGTGTGTATGTGTTTGGGGAGGACAAGGTGACTGGCTTGACAGTTTGTGGAATGGGGTGGGGGGTTGGCGACAAGCCTGTGAACTGTAGTAAAAAAAAAAGACATACCGCTGATTATGGACGCTTTTGCCAGAGATAAAACTTCCCCTGCCACAACCACGGACCGTAAACATGTAACGGGCAATGTCGACATTTTCGACTCCTTGGTCTCCTCGAACTCTAAGATTGTATAGATTTGAAGCAGGGCATGAATCAATGACATCAGTACTTCAACTTAAACTTGATTTACATTAGGTTTTCTATAGAAACAGTATACAGTAACTTTATCTTACAAGGTGCTGGAAACAGGGTTATTATATAGAATAGGCCTATGAATGTTTAGGCCTACTAGGGATACATGTTGGTAATGTCAGTATTAACAGAGTGCTTAGGCCATTGTCAATATGCCAAAATAAAATACCTTGATGGACAGCCATGAGTTTCTACACCCTCAAGGAAAAACTCCAAAGCCGTGGCCGCTTGGTTGTTGTTTGCAACCCGTAAGTACATCACCAACAAGAAAATAAGTTAAAAACTATATGAGGCCATGTCTACTGTCAGAGGAATCAAGACGTTTAAAATAACTGGAACAGTGGTAAATCAGCCTGGACAAGGGTGCATGTTTATTTTGATCCAGTGGTAATAAATAACGGCATTATTGAGCAAGTAGCATCCTTTAAGTATCTGGGTATCCAGTGGATACTATCCACATAGACAACCTGCTTAAATGGAGTGCACATGTAGAGCATCCGTGAACCCGCGATTAAATTTTCTAAGGAGACTTAAGTTGTTTGGAGTAATCACCAGGATCATGTCATTATTCTATAATGCGGTAATGGAAAGTCTAATCAGGTACGGAATGGTAGTCTGGTTTGGCCCACTATCTGCTCAATTAAAAGCACCAGTAAGCAAAATTGTGAAGGTAGCAATGAAGGTGATGAGTAGGACTATGATTTCATGTAAAATATTTATTTCTTGATGTGGTTTTTTTCTCACTTAATGAATGCACTTGAATTACAGTTAGGATTGTCGACTTCTCTCTACTTTGTCCTATATTATTTAGGGAAAAAATAGGACCTACAGAACGCAAGTTAACCAGGGGTGTCAATAATTATATAGCGCACTGTACCTTGGGGTGTTTTAATGAATGAAGTATTATATGGTTACAGCTCCTTGGTATGTGTTACAATGTATAGGTTAACATTTATAAACAGTCGTTCTAACCCACAAATTTCCTTTGAGGGTGCAATACTAACTTGAGGGTGCAATACTAATTTTTCTGGAGAAGCCATCAATGGCTCCGAAGATCACCAGACCATATCTGAAAAAGTAAAGTAAAAGTAGTTCCAAAATTGAATCATTTCATGTACCAATTGTAAAGTGTTAGCATACAAAATTTGTGCCAAGTCTGTCCAACCGGTCAAAAGTTATCGCGTCAACACAAAATATATATGGTGGCAGCGGTCAGACCAAAAACACTTTGCGTTTCGGGGATATAATTACCGTATCAGTTTATGATTGGTGTCAATATGAACCAGAGACAACGGTGCAGGCACTTTGTATGTTCTTCTCACTATGCATCTGACTTGCTGCATTCTCTCATAGATCCCAAGTGAATCTATCCGGTGCATTGAATCCCACACCATTGGATTTTGTATCCCTGAGCATGTAACCGTCCTCTAACCATGACATAACCTGTGGAATAGAAAGGGAGAGTTTCTAATATACAGTTCCCTACATAAATATTGGAACACCAACACAATTTTCATCCTAATGGCTTTTTTGCATCACTACAATGGATTTGCAATGAGACAAACGAGATGTGCTTGAACTGCAGGAATTGCAACAGTTTCTGTATATGTCAAGTGGTGGGAGTGTGAGTAGTGGAGTATGTATGGGCTGGGCTGTGTGTGGCATTTAGTAGAAAAAGAGACAATATAGTGATCTGCACTATGGGCAAGAATGGGTAAGCAATTTGTGTTTCATGGAAAGAATTATGGTGGCTGTCAAGTACCAACCTGAGTTTGGAGCTGTGATTTTTATTTGGGTGATCAGGTGGTCCAACTCATCATCAGAGATTTGACTGTAGGTCTGTGATATTGATAAACCCCACTGCTCCATCCTCCGATATATTGTTCTCTCTGATACACCAAGTAATTTGGCAATACAGGATACAGAGAGGTCTATATCTAGTAAATGTTGTAAGTGGTCTTGAGATACGACGATCTTTGGACGACCGGTGTGACCAGTTCATTCAAGAAAAACAGTAAGTCTTCGACTATCGATCTCTTCGGTGATGAGGGACAGCAGATGTAGAAGACCCTGATGAATCTAAAAAAAAAGATGTATGTCACTGCAATATTTTGGTGTAGTAGTTACAAACTGTAGTACATTTCATACAGCAGGGTTCACAAACACAAAAATATGTAGGGCAAAATTTCAAGTCAAGACTGACTGGACTAGTTTTACCAAAATTAAAAAAAAAAAAAACCATTTTAACTTTTCTGGCCACATTACACACGGTGAGATTTAAAAAACGCAGGATGAGATGTTACATTCCTTGTGCAGAAAACCTGCCAAAGTTGAATTTAGGAGCTGTTGGAGTTTGTTGGTTGCCAGGGCTTTTTTCCTGTCCCCTCAACAACATTGGTGTTGGTTGGTTGCTGGGGCAGCAACATTTTGGAATTTGTTGGTTGGTGCCAAGGCAGCAACATTTGGTGTATGAAGAGTGGTAGACTAGATAAATGATGGATGCTTAGTTGAACATAGGTTGTGGTTGTTGGTTGCTGGGGCTGCCTCCCTGATCTACTCAGCACAATTGAGCTAAACCTTAGTGAATGATGGGTTGTAAGTTGAATTTAGGGTGTATCATCAGTAGTGTTCCTCTGGGTCATGGGGTGTTTCTCCCTTTAAACACTATACACGCTCACTGCAGGCAGCCAGCTACAGGCTGATCAAACCTGCGCTTGAGTCCCATGCACAATTAATAAATAAATTAAATAATAAACAAGCATGCACTCATAACTAATGTGGCACTCATAACTAATGTGGCATTTATTATTTTTTTGGTCAATGTACAGTGCGCCACAGCAGAGACTAAGCCTGGCGTGTTTACATGTTCCATAAGGTAATAATCATTGTACAGTGTCCCGCTCTGTAAAAAAAATCAATTACATCATTGGCATCATCACACCTTACAGTCCTTTAATAGAGATGCATGCTATTATAATGCATGGCTACCCTGGAAGGATTATTAAACTACCTCATCCGGGAAGTGGATGTGCTGGGCCAAAGACTCCATCACTGCTAAGTCACTCCTACAAATGAACTCGATGTAGTCCACATCAATTGGTTGCCTTGCCAAGGCCTCCTCCAACCTCACTATTAGATGGTTGACAAATTCCCTTCCCACCCTTACCTTAACAAAGAAAAGACAGACAAGAAATGCAAAAAGCAAGCACGTAATAATTCCAGTTGTAGTTCTGAAGTGAGAGAAGACAATATTTTAGCTTTTAAACACTTACAACAATAGATGCACTAACGATTGTAATTCACGTTTGCTTGAGCAGACAAAACCGCATCTCTGCTCCTCGGGCGCAAGCAGGCAGCCCACTACTCCTGAATAGCCCACCTTCACTAACTCAGTGGGCCACTATGTGTTTGTTTTTCATTAATACAAGGTTCATACAAATTCGGAGACGGAATTTGCCAGCATTTATAGCGTTACATATAGGAGCAGAATATTATTCAACGACTCGGATGTTTTTTTTTTCATCTGGGGTAAGGCAGGAATACAGTGTTGAACGAGATGCCTTCGACTTGTGTTATAAACTGTAATCTATATAGATATAAATATGTAATCTATATAAATAGATTAAAACAGTGTTACGTAGGAGCACAATGATGTTTATCTTCATCCTATGGGTGTGGATAAAAGAGTTTGATGCTGCTTTAATTGGGACTGAAAAAGTTTGAGAACAAGCGGTAAAAAAAAAAGAGTCATTTATCGTCTTAAGCGATAAAACACCCAGCAAGTTAGCAGGGGTAAATACTTTGTTGTACAGGGCTACAGAGTTCACTTACCACTGTTGCCGTGTCGTCTCCCATGGAATGCAGTTCTAGACATGATCAGGTCAGGTCACAATCTATGGGTCAGGTAGAAGTGGTGTGTCTGAGGAAAGTATTTTCAGAGCCTTCTTTGGTATCCTCGCTGTTTGAAAATCAAGACGGCAAACTGATTGGCCAGTGAGTAAGACGTTTGGTGATTGGCTACTTTGGGATAACATGGTGATTGGCTAATCCATACAAAAGTTTCGTGTTCGTAAAAAGAATCCGTGCTCGTAAAAAGAATCTGTGCTTGTAAAAAAAATTGTGCCTGTAAGAGAAGGAACCCCCACCCCGCATTTTCTGACACAAAATATTTTTTCACAAATACGAAGTATTTTTTTACATGTACAACTATTATATTTACAAACACAGATTTTTATTACAAGCACAAAACTTTGTTACAGAGACAAAATAGTTTTTCACGCAACGACGACATTTTTTACAAGCACAAAATATTTCCATGTGTACACATTTTTTTATTACAAGCACAAAACTTTGTTACAGAGACAAAATAGTTTTTCATGCAACGACAAATTTTTTTACAAGCACAAAATATTTCCACACAAGCACAAAATATTTCCACGTGTACACATTTTTTTTACAAGCACAAAATATTTTTACAGGCACACTTTCTTCTCAATTCATAATGACTGTCTGATTTGAAAGAACCTCTGAATACAGTCAGGGATAGTTTTGTTTTTGATTTTAAACATAAATTGAGCAATTTTGTAATCCACAAAATGACGAAATTTAAGGGCATTCAAGTTTATAAGCAGCTGATTGGTTGGTTCACTATAACATACTTTGTGTACGATCCTAATAGCTCTTTTCTGCAATATGAAGATCGGGTTTATGGTTGTTTTACATGCATTTCCCCAGATCTCCACACAATGTATGGAACAAGCAGAGAATTATAAAGTAAGTGCAATGATTTTTTGGCTGAGAATGTGTTTAGTTTTATGAAGTATTGCAATAGACTTGGACATTTTTGTTTTTACATGTTTAACATGTGCCTTCCAGCAGAGCTGATGATCAATAAGTACACCTAGGAATTTGTTATCATATACACGTCCTATTTTTATATTATCTATTAAAATACATAGTGGACAGTTAATTTTACAATTGCCAAAAATGATAAATTTTGTTTTATTTAGATTTAGTGATAACTTATTAATATCAAACCATCTTTTCAAAGTTAGTAATTCTTGTTGTACTGTTTTCAGCAGTTTCTCCAAGTCTTTCCCAGAATAAAATAAGTTTGTGTCATCAGCAAACGAAACAAAATTTAAAACCCTTGATATGTTCATGATATAATTTATATATAATATAAATAACTTGATGGTGGCATGGTGGTGTAGTGGTTAGCGCTGTCGCCTCACAGCAAGAAGGTCCTGGGTTCGAGCCCCGTGGCCGGCGAGGGCCTTTCTGTGCGGAGTTTGCATGTTCTCCCCGTGTCCGCGTGGGTTTCCTCCGGGTGCTCCGGTTTCCCCCACAGTCCAAAGACATGCAGGTTAGGTTAACTGGTGACTCTAAATTGACTGTAGGTGTGAATGTGAGTGTGAATGGTTGTCTGTGTCTATGTGTCAGCCCTGTGATGACCTGGCGACTTGTCCAGGGTGTACCCCGCCTTTCGCCCGTAGTCAGCTGGGATAGGCTCCAGCTTGCCTGCAACCCTGTAGAACAGGATAAAGCGGCTAGAGATAATGAGATGAGATAAATAACTTGGGTCCCAAGACTGAACCTTGAGGCACTCCACAAGTTATATTCATAAAGTCTGATTTCACATTATTTAATTGTATGCACTATTTTCTGTTTTCTAGATAATGATTAATCCATTTGTAGGCCAGTCCTCTGATACCATATCTTTCAAGTTTGTCCATAAGTAGTTTATGATCAATTGTATCAAATGCTTTTTTTTAAATCAACAAACACTCCAATTGTAAATTCCTTTTTGTCTATTGCTGTTGATATCTGTTCTGTTAGATTCATAACTGCCATGGTAGAAGATCGATTTGTTCTAAAGCCATATTGATGGTCGGTCAAGAGATTATGTTTCATCTCATCTCATTATCTCTAGCCACTTTATCCTGTTCTACAGGGTTGCAGGCAAGCTGGAACCTATCCCAGCTGACTACGGGCGAAAGGCGGGGTACACCCTGGACAAGTTGCCAGGTCATCACAGGGCTGACACATAGACACAGACAACCATTCACACTCACATTCACACCTACGGTCAATTTAGAGTCACCAGTTAACCTAACCTGCATGTCTTTGGACTGTGGGGGAAACTGGAGCACCCGGAGGAAACCCACACGGACACGGGGAGAACATGCAAACTCCGCACAGAAAGGCCCTCGCCGGCCACGGGGCTTGAACCCGGACCTTCTTGCTGTGAGGCGACAGTGCTAACCACTACACCACCATGCTGCTGGTTTTGCAATATATTCGATAATATCTTTTACTAATATATCAATATCAGTATAATCAGTTGATCTTTTATTTTTAAATTTATGTACATCATCTACTAGTTCCTTCTCTTCTATTTTCCTTAAGAAGATGGTGTCTGGACTTATATCAATAATGTTTTGATCAATGCCATCCTTTTCTTTAGGGTCATCAATATCCTTGGCTAGGTTGTATCCAACATTGACAAAGTAGTGATTTAATTAATTTGCTGTCTCTTTTGTTTCACTTGAGATCAGTTGATTATTCTGAACAAAATAATTAGGATATCCTAGTTTACCAGTACTATTTTTAAGGATGTTATTTAGAATTTTCCAAGTGCCTTTAGTATCATTTCTATATTGTTCCATTTTCCATGGTAGTAGTCCTTCTTACTAATTCTTAATATATTAGTAAGTTTATTCTTATATTTTTTATACTTGCATTCAGACTCCTTGGTTCTGGTTTTTAGAAACTGCTTGTACAGTAGTTTTTTCTTTTAACAGGCATTTTGTAACCCCCTAGTGATCCATGGCTTTTCATCATATTTATTTTCACCTAACTTACAACCCCGATTCCAAAAAAGTTGGGACAAAGTACAAATTGTAAATAAAAACGGAATGCAATGATGTGGAAGTTTCAAAATTCCATATTTTATTCAGAATAGAACATAGATGACATATCAAATGTTTAAACTGAGAAAATGTATCATTTAAAGAGAAAAATTAGGTGATTTTAAATTTCATGACAACAACACATCTCAAAAAAGTTGGGACGAGGCCATATTTACCATTGTGAGACATCCCCTTTTCTCTTTACAACAGTCTGTAAACGTCTGGGGACTGAGGAGACAAGTTGCTCAAGTTTAGGGATAGGAATGTTAACCCATTCTTGTCTAATGTAGGATTATAGTTGCTCAACTGTCTTAGGTCTTTTTTGTCGTTTCTTCCATTTTATGATGTGCCAAATGTTTTCTATGGGTGAAAGATCTGGACTGCAGGCTGGCCAGTTCAGTACCCGGACCCTTCTTCTACGCAGCCATGATGCTGTAATTGATGCAGTATGTGGTTTGGCATTGTCATGTTGGAAAATGCAAGGTCTTCCCTGAAAGAGATGTCGTCTGGATGGGAGCATATGTTGCTCTAGAACCTGGATATACCTTTCAGCATTGATGGTGTCTTTCCAGATGTGTAAGCTGCCCATGCCACATGCACTAATGCAACCCCATACCATCAGACATGCAGGCTTCTGAACTGAGCACTGATAACAACTCGGGTCGTCCTTCTCTTTAGTCCGAATGACACGGCGTCCCTGATTTCCATAAAGAACTTCAAATTTTGATTCGTCTGACCACAGAACAGTTTTCCACTTTGCCACAGTCCATTTTAAATGAGCCTTGGCCCAGAGAAGACGTCTGCGCTTCTGGATCATGTTTAGATACGGCTTCTTCTTTGAACTATAGAGTTTTAGCTGGCAACGACGGATGGCACGGTGAATTGTGTTCACAGATAATGTTCTCTGGAAATATTCCTGAGCCCATTTTGTGATTTCCAATCCAGAAGCATGCCCGTATGTGATGCAGTGCCGTCTAAGGGCCTGAAGATCACGGGCACCCAGTATGGTTTTCCGGCCTTGACCCTTACGCACAGAGATTCTTCCAGACTCTCTGAATCTTTTGATGATATGATACACTGTAGATATGTTCAAACTCTTTGCAATTTTACACTGTCAAACTCCTTTCTGATATTGCTCCACTATTTGTCGGTGCAGAATTAGGGGGATTGGTGATCCTCTTCCCATCTTTACTTCTGAGAGCCACTGCCACTCCAAGATGCTCTTTTTATACCCAGTCATGTTAATGACCTATTGCCAACTGACCTAATGAGTTGCAATTTGGTCCTCCAGCTGTTCCTTTTTTGTACCTTTAACTTTTCCAGCCTCTTATTGCCCCTGTCCCAACTTTTTTGAGATGTGTTGCTGTCATGAAATTTCAAATGAGCCAATATTTGGCATGAAATTTCAAAATGTCTCACTTTCAACATTTGATATGTTGTCTATGTTCTATTGTGAATACAATATCAGTTTTTGAGATTTGTAAATTATTGCATTCCGTTTTTATTTACAATTTGTACTTTGTCCCAACTTTTTTGGAATTGGGGTTGTATATGAATGTACAGTGTTTGTCAAATAAAGAGATAAAATCTGCCATGAAGACATCATAAGCTACATTTGTGTGTTTGTTTGAATAGACCTCATTCCAGCCTTGCCTTTTTAAATCTTCCCTTAGTGCATCTATAGCTTCAGGTGTTTTATATCTGGAATAACTGTACATTTCTATATTTCTGTGAGATTTTTTCTGAAAGAAATTCTGTATAGTTGTAAGGACTGGAAGGTGGTCAGTAATATCTTTTAGAAGTAGTCCACTTATTATTGTACTCCCAGGTTCATTGGTGAAAATATTATCTATGAGTGTGGCACTGTCACATATTATTCTGGAGGGTTTTAGTATAGTTGGAAAAAGTCCCAGGCTGTACATCATATCAATAAAGTCTGTGCTCTTTTTGTGATCATTTGGATTTAGAAGATCCACATTATAGTCACCACATACACAGAGCATCTTATTCTCATTGATATTTTGATACATATCAATCATCATATCATTAAGTGTATCAAGACAGGATCCAGGTATCCTATAGACACAACTTATGATTATATTCTTGGATTTCTCCATATTTAGTTCAACTGTGACACATTCCATAATGTTATCTATTGTGATTGACATTTGCTCCACCAACATACATTTGAAGTCTCTGGACACATACAGGGCTACTCCACCCCCTTTGTTGTTAATCCTACAGTGCTCAGCATAAATGAGTACACCCCCTTTGAAAAGTAACATTTTAAACAATATCTCAATGAACACAAACAATTTCCAAAATGTTGAAAAGACAAAGTTTAATATAACATCTCTTTAACTTATAACGTGAAAGTAAGGTTAATAATATAAACTTACTGTAGATGACACATTTTTCAGTTTTACTCAAATTAGGGTGGTGCAAAAATGAGTACACCCCACAACAAAAACTACTACATCTAGTACTTTGTATGGCCTCCATGATTTTTAATTACAGCACCAAGTCTTCTCGGCATGAAATGAACAAGTTGGCGACATTTTGCAACATCAATCTTTTTCCATTCTTCAACAATGACCTCTTTTAGTGACTGGATGCTGGATGGAGAGTGATGCTCAACTTGTCTCTTCAGAATTCCCCAAAGAAAATAATTACTTTACACCACAAAGGTGAAGGCTACAAGAAGATCAGCAAAGCTTTACTTATCAGTCAGAATACTGTAGCAAAAGTGGTACAAAAATTTAAGAAAGATGGAACTGCAACCATCTCACAGAGACGTCCAGGTTGTCTATGGAAGTTAACACCTTGACAGGAGCATCTTCTGATGAGAAGAGTTGAAGGAAATCGGCATGCAAGTTCACTGCAGTTATCTAAAGAAATAGAAAGCCAAACTGGGGTGACTATTTCCCGTGACACAGTATGGCGTACACTGCAGAGGAATGGTGTGCATGGATGCCGTCCACGAAAGAAGCCTCTCCTAAAGCCCAGGCACAAACACCTAGAGTTTGCCAGGACCCATGCTGACAAAGATGAAGACTACTGGGACTCTTTACTCTGGAGTGATGAGACCAAGATAAATGTTTTTGGAACTGATGGCTTCAAAACTGTATGGCGTCGCAAAGGTGAGGAATACAAAGAAAAATGCATGGTGCCTACAGTGAAATATGGTGGTGGCAGTGTCCTTATGTGGGGCTGCATGAGTGCTGCTGGTGTCGGGGAGCTGCATTTCATTGATGGCATCATGAATTCACAGATGCATTGCTCTATACTGAAAGAGATAATGCTACCATCACTCCGTGCCCTTGGTCATCGTGCACTTTTCCAACATGACAATGATCCTAAACACACATCTAAAGGCCAATGTTGGATTTCTGAAGAACAGGGTGAAAGTGATTCAGTGGCCAAGTATGTCTCCTGATCTGAACCCAATCAAACACCTACAGTTAGGTAAATAAATATACAACTCCAATTCCAAAAAAGTTGGGACAAAGTACAAATTGTAAATAAAAACGGAATGCAATAAATTACAAATCTCAAAAACTGATATTGTATTCACAATGAAACATAGACAACATATCAAATGTCGAAAGTGAGACATTTTGAAATTTCATGCCAAATATTGAGACATTTTGAAATTTCATGGCAGCAACACATCTCAAAAAAGTTGGGACAGGGGCAATAAGAGACTGGAAAAGTTAAAGGTACAAAAAAGGAACAGCTGGAGGACCAAATTGCAACTCATTAGGTCAATTGGCAATAGGTCATTAACATGACTGGGTATAAAAAGAGCATCTTGGAGTGGCAGTGGCTCTCAGAAGTAAAGATGGGAAGAGGATCACCAATCCCCCTAATTCTGCGCCGACAAATAGTGCAGCAATATCAGAAAGGAGCTCGACAGTGTAAAATTGCAAAGAGTTTGAACATATCATCTTCAGTGCATAATATCATCAAAAGATTCAGAGAATCTGGAAGAATCTCTGTGCGTAAGGGTCAAGGCCGGAAAACCATACTGGGTACCTGTGATCTTCAGGGCCTTAGACAGCACTGCATCACATACGGGCATGCTTCTGTATTGGAAATCACAAAATGGGCTCAGGAATATTTCCAGAGAACATTATCTGTGAACACAATTCACCGTGCCATCTGCCATTGCCAGCTAAAACTCTATAGTTCAAAGAAGAAGCCGTATCTAAACATGATCCAGAAGCGCAGACGTCTTCTCTGGGCCAAGGCTCATTTAAAATGGACTGTGGCAAAGTGGAAAACTGTTCTGTGGTCAGACGAATCAAAATTTGAAGTTCTTTATGGAAATCAGGGACGCCGTGTCATTCGGACTAAAGAGGAGAAGGACGACCCAAGTTGTTATCGGTGCTCAGTTCAGAAGCCTGCATCTCTGATGGTATGGGGTTGTATTAGTGCGTGTGGCATGGGCAGCTTACACATCTGGAAAGACACAATCAATGCTGAAAGGTATATCCAGGTTCTAGAGCAACATATGCTCCCATCCAGACGACGTCTCTTTCAGGGAAGACCTTGCATTTTCCAACATGACAATGCCAAACCACATACTGCATCAATTACAGCATCATGGCTGCATAGAAGAAGGGTCTGGGTACTGAACTGGCCAGCCTGCAGTCCAGATCTTTCACCCATAGAAAACATTTGGCGCATCATAAAACGGAAGATACGACAAAAAAGACCTAAGACAGTTGAGCAACTAGAATCCTACATTAGACAAGAATGGGTTAACATTCCTATCCCTAAACTTGAGCAACTTGTCTCCTCAGTTCCCAGATGTTTACAGACTGTTGTAAAGAGAAAAGGGGATGTCTCACAGTGGTAAACATGGCCTTGTCCCAACTTTTTTGAGATGTGTTGTTGTCATGAAATTTAAAATCACCTAATTTTTCTCTTTAAATGATACATTTTTTCAGTTTAAACATTTGATACGTCATCTATGTTCTATTCTGAAGAAAATATAGAATTTTAAAACTTCCACATCATTGCATTCCGTTTTCATTTACAATTTGTACTTTGTCCCAACTTTTTTGGAATTGGGGTTGTATTACATTCATTATGTAACATCAGCTGATTATAAAGGCAGGTCACACACCAACATCCGGGTGACCCTCTGTTGAAGACGGAAGTTACACCGTCGAAACATGTCAGGTAAAGGTAAAAAAGATTTTACATGTCTGAAACAAAAGAAAACTAATTATTTGACCTACAGTTAGGTCCATATATATTTGGACACTGACACAAATTTTGTTTTTTTACCTGTTTACTGAAACATATTCAAGTTGTAGTTATATAATGGACATGGACATAAAGTCCAGACTTTCAGCTTTCATTTGAGGGTATCCACATTAAAATTGGATGAAGGGTTTATGACTTTCAGCTCCTTAACATGTGCCACCCTGTTTTTAAAGGGACCAAAAGTAATTGGACAATTGACTCAAAGGCTATTTCATGGGCAGGTGTGGGCAATTCCTTCGTTATGTCATTCTCAATTAAGCAGATAAAAGGCCTGGAGTTGATTTGAAGTGTGGTGCTTGCATTTGGAAGATTTTGCTGTGAAGAAAACATGCGGTCAAAGGAGCTCTCCATGCAGGTGAAACAAGCCATCCTTAAGCTGCGAAAACAGAAAAAACCCATCCGAGAAATTGCTACAATATTAGGAGTGGCAAAATCTACAGTTTTACAGGAGGGAGAGCGAGAGCGGAAGGAGCTCACCCCTGGATGAGACGCTGATGTGTGTGTCTCTGTGCGTCGGAAACATATTGCTAAAACTGAAAAGTGTGGCAATAAAAGCCTTGTTTCACCTGATCTCTGTCCTGCCGTCCTCTGTGCTCCACCCACCCACAGGGAAATTACCACAGTGGTGCTGAAACCCGGGACAGTGGAGCACCAAACCAGCCATGGAATCCTCCCCATTCGCCGATCTGGTCCACGCCCTCGCCACGGCTCAGCAAAGCCAGCACCAGGCGCTCGTCACACTCTGAAAGGAGCAGGGGCGACGCTTCGAAGCCCTGGTGCTGGCCCAGCAGGAAGATCGCAAGGCATTCCGGCATCTCCTCGCTTCGGTGGGGTCCACCAGCGCTCCGGCCGCGGGCCCGTCTCCCCTCATTGTCACCAAGATGGGCCCGCAGGACGACCCCGAGGCATTCATCACGCTGTTTGAACAGGTCGCCGAAGCCTCGGGGTGGCCGATGGAGCAGCGCGCACGGGAGAGGCACAGCTGGCCGTGCTACAGCTCCCCGCCGACCGCCGGCTGGCCTACGCGGACCTCCGCCGGGCCGTCCTCCAGCGCTTGGGGTGCACACCGGAGCAACAGTGCCAGCGCTTCCGCGCGCTGCGACTGGAGGAAGTCGACCGGCCGTTCGCGTTCGGCCAGCAGCTCCGGGACGCCTGCTGGCGGTGGCTGAGGGCCAACAATCGCGACGCCGAGGGAATCGTCGACCAGGTGGTACTGGAACAGTTCATCTCCCGCTTACCAGCCGGAACCGCAGAGTGGGTCCAGTGCCACCGCCCAGCGTCGCTGGATCAGGCAGTCGAGCTGGCAGAGGATCATCTGGCGGCTGTCCCGGTGGCAGGACAGCAGATGGCATCGTCTCTTCTCTCCTCTTCTCTCTCTCTCTCTCCCTCTCCTCCTGTGTCCCGTCCTCGCCCCATTCCCCCACCGCGGAGGCGGGGGCCGGCACCACCCCAGCCGGCCCGCCGCACCCGCGGTGCCCTCCCGTTTCTCCCTTCTGTGTCTGTCTCTCCCCCACCTCAGGTGAGTGAGCTCCAGATCACCGGTGCAGAGGGAAAGCCCGGGCCGGTTTGCTGGCGCTGCGGGGAGCCGGGCCACCTTCAACAGCAGTGCACACCAATGGAAGTGGGCACGGTGGTTCGGATCCCCAACGCGCCAGAGGCCGCCCTCGATCGGGCCGGAGCATATCGCATACCGGTGAGTATCCAAGGGGCTACATATCAGGCGTTGGTGGATTCTGGTTGTAATCAGACCTCAATTCACCAAAGCCTGGTTCAAAACGAGGCATTGGGGGGAGCACAAGGGGTGAAGGTGTTGTGTGTGCACGGGGATGTTCACAGCTACCCTTTGGTGTCGGTCCACATTATTTTCAGAGGGGAAAAATTTATAGTGAAGGCGGCGGTTAATCCTCGCCTTACCCACTCGTTAATTTTGGGGACTGATTGGCCGGGATTTCGGGGTTTAATGACACGCCTAGTAGAGAGTGGGTCCTGCCATTTGACGGGGGAGGTCCCGGTGTCGCTTTGGTGGGAGCAGCTGTCACAGAGCCGTCTACGTCATCTCCGCATCAGAGTGAGGAGCCGCTGGCTCCTCCTCTCTCTATTGGGGAATCCCTCACGGATTTCCCATTAGAGCAGTCGTGAGACGAGACTCTGTGGCATGCGTTTGACCAAGTGAGAGTAATCGATGGTCAAACGCTCCAGCCGAACGCCACCCCGTCCTTCCCATACTTCGCAATTATGAAGCATAGATTATACCGAGTGACGCAGAACACTCAAACTAAAGAGCGAGTCACGCAGCTTTTAATTCTGAAAAGCCGCCGGGAATTGGTATTCCAGGCAGCTCACTTTAATCCCATGGCTGGACACTTGGGGCAGGATAAAACACTAGCCCGAATAATGGCCCAATTCTATTGGCCGGGGATTCGCGGCGATGTCCGTAGGTGGTGTACGGCATGCCGCGAATGCCAGTTAGTAAACCCAGCGGCCATTCCAAAAGCGCCTTTGCGCCCTCTACCGTTAATTGAGACCCCGTTTGAGAGAATTGGGATGGATCTCGTAGGGCCATTAGATCGGTCAGCACGAGGGTACCGCTTTATATTAGTTCTGGTGGACTATGCAACGCAATACCCGGAAGCCGTGCCTCTGCGCAATATCTCAGCATGCAGTATTGCAGAGGCACTCTTCCGCGTCATCTCCCGAGTTGGAATCCCGAAAGAGATTCTGACTGATCAAGGCACTACGTTTATGTCACGAACACTGCGCGAACTGTATGGGTTATTGGGGATTAAACCGATCCGCACCAGCGTGTATCACCCACAAACGGATGGTTTAGTAGAACGATTCAACTGCACCCTCAAAAATATTATTAAGAAATTCGTAAGTGAGGACGCACGTAATTGGGATAAGTGGCTCGAACCCTTGCTGTTTTCAGTGTGAGAGGTCCCCCGAGCCTCCACGGGGTTCTCCCCGTTCGAATTATTATATGGGCGTAAGCCGCGCGGCATCCTGGACGTGCTGCGAGAAAATTGGGAGGAGGGACCTTCACAAAGTAAGAATGAAATTCAGTACGTTATGGACCTGCGCGCAAAACTCCACACACTCACCCACCTAACTCAGGAGAATTTGCGGCAGGCCCAGGAACGGCAAGCCCGCCTGTACAACAAGGGTACGCGCCTTAGAGAGTTCACTCCAGGAGATAAGGTACTCGTACTGTTGCCCACGTCGAGCTCCAAATTGATCACCAAGTGGCAAGGACCCTTTGAGGTCACACGGCGAGTCGGGGACGTCGACTATGAGGTGAGGCGAACAGACAGGGGTGGGGCGCTACAGATTTACCACCTCAATCTGCTTAAACTCTGGAACGAGGAAGTCCCCGTGGTGTTGGTGTCGGTAGTTCCGGAGAAGGCGGAGCTGGGGCTGGAGGTACAAAAAGGAACATTGGCATCACGTACCTCTCCGGTCCCCTGTGGAGACCACCTCTCCCCGACCCAACTCACGGAGGTCGCCCAGTTGCAGACCGAGTTTTCGGATGTGTTCTTGCCCCTGCCCGGTCGCACTAACCTCATAGAGCACCACATAGAGACGCCCCCAGGGGTGGTACTGCGTAGCCACCCTTACAGGCTAACCGAACACAAAAAAAAGGTGGTTCGGGAAGAACTTCAGACCATGCTCAAAATGGGCATCGTCGAGGAGTCCCACAGTGACTGGAGTAGCCCGGTGGTCTTGGTACCCAAGGCCGACGGGTCGGTCCGGTTCTGTGTGGACTATAGGAAAGTCAACGCGGTGTCTAAATTCGATGCGTACCCAATGCCTCGTATTGATGAGTTGCTCGATCGACTTGGCACTGCTCGCTTTTATTCGACACTGGATTTGACGAAGGGATATTGACAGATCCCCTTGACTCCACTATCCCGAGAAAAAACGGCCTTTTCCACACCGTTTGGTTTACACCAATTCATCACCCTTCCGTTTGGGCTGTTTGGGGCGCCTGCGATGTTTCAATGGCTGATGGACAGAGTCCTCCGCCCTCACGCCACATATGCGGCAGCATATTTAGATGACATAATCATCTACAGCAATGACTGGCAGTGGCACCTCGAACATCTGAGGGCCGTCCTTAGGTCGCTGAGGCGAGCGGGGCTCACAGCCAACCCAAAGAAGTGTGTGATTGGGCGGGTGGAAGTACGGTACCTGTGCTTCCACTTGGGCAATGGGCAGGTGCGTCCCCAAATTAATAAGACGGCAGCAATTGCGGCCTGCCCGAGGCCCAAGACCAAAAAGGGGGTGAGACAGTTCCTGGGGCTGGCTGGCTATTATCGTAGGTTTATACCTAATTATTCGGACGTCACCAGCCCGCTGACTGATCTCACTAAAAAGGGGGTACCAGATCCGGTCCAGTGGACGGAGCAGTGCCAGCGGGCTTTCTCAGAGGTAAAGGCTGCACTGTGTGGGGGCCACTTCTACACTCCCCTGACTTTTCTCTCCCCTTTATGTTGCAGACCAATGCGTCGGACAGAGGGCTGGGGGCGGTTTTGTCCCAGGAGGTGGAGGGGGAGGACCGCCCTGTCCTGTATATCAGCAGGAAGCTGTCGGTGCGTGAGGGGCGCTACAGCACCATAGAGAAAGAGTGTCTGGCCATCAAGTGGGCGGTTCTCGCCCTCCGGTACTACCTGCTGGGGCGCCCTTTCACCCTCTGTTTGGACCACGCGCCCCTCCAGTGGCTCCACCGCATGAAAGATGCCAATGCGCGGATCACCCATTGGTATCTGGCGCTCCAACCCTTTAATTTCAAGGTGGTCCACAGGCCGGGGGGGGCAGATGGTCGTGGCGGACTTCCTCTCCCGTCAAGGGGGGGGGGAGTCGGCTGCAGGCCGGACGGCCGCCCGGCCTGAGTCGGGCAGTGGGGGTATGTGGCAGCGGGGGCATGGTCAAGCCCCGGTCTGTGACAGGAGGGCAGAGTCAGGGAAGGTAAGTGGCAGAATCATGACACCTGAGAGCAATTAACCTGTGTTTGTGTGTCTTCCCAGTGACCGCGCCCTATATCAGGAGGGAGAGCGAGAGCGGAAGGAGCTCACCCCTGGACGAGACGCTGATGTGTGTGTCTCTGTGTGTCCGACACATATTGCTAAAACTGAAAAGTGTGGCAATAAAAGCTTTGTTTCACCTGATCTCTGTCCTGCCATCCTCTGTGCTCCACCCACCCACAGGGAAATTACCACAGAGTACAAGGTGAAATCATTGGAATCAGTCATTTAAGATTTAGAATGATCCATACAAATGCTTCCCAAGAACACACTGGCCTAGCATTACCACTGGTATGCACATGCACACGCATGTGTTTATGCCCCCCCCCCCCCACACACACACATCACACATACAAAATGTGCTTGCATAATTGTATCATCAGCATTGTCAAAACAGGGATAATCCAACAAAAAACTGTTTCAGCCTCAAAAAGATTTATTGGTGTATGCCATAATTGTCTGTCATCAGGAGTCCCAAAAAAATGATAATCCACCAAAAAATTTTCCAGCCTCAGAAAAAATTGTTGATCCATGTATGTCATATTTGTCTGCATTCCCAAACAGGGATAGGCCTAAACCAACTAAATATTCCAGCTAGGTGTGTTGTAGGTGTAAGCATGGGAAGTTTGTGAATCCTTACCTATACTGTAGGCATCTAAGGTTTTAAGCCCTCTCACCATGATTACCTCAGCAGCTTGAGTTGCAGTTGTATTTGTTTTTAAAAACACTTTGTAGTTCCTGGTCCACGTTGATTGTATTTTGTTCTTTTTCCTGAGTATGCGTGCTTCTCGAGCAATGTTGGCATTTTTACTTGTTAGGTGCTCATTCAGATACACCTCTGTATTTTTCAACTTTGTCCACTGCATCATCAACTTGGTTTTGTGTTTACGATTTGCAAATCGGAGAACGATGGCAGGAGGATCACTGCTGCCTTTTTTCCGAAATAGAAAGTGTCAGGCCAAAATGTTGCTCTGGCACTGATCCTGGAACTGCCTAGATTCCCCACAGTGCTGGCACATTGGCCCAGGCTTCACTCCTGCACTGATGGCTTGGCAGCAAGGGCATGGATGAGGTCCTTGAATGGCGAGAACTCTATACGGGTGGTTCTCTTCAATTCCAATTACTGGTGGTTCCTGGGCTTCAGCACCAGTCTAGCAGTCTCTGTAATGGGCGGAACACTGAAGCACTTGACAAGCAGGAATATTTGCAGGACAAATGTTTTATTTTAGCATTTCAGCCTTAGTTTACTCACTTTCTCACACATGCACACACACAACCAGGGAAGCACCCTCCTGCCTGCTTCCTCCCTCCATATAAACTGTCAGCTGTCACTGTCATTTGGTATGAACTTCATAGACAATTTTAACCTTTTCTGGAATCGCAGAGAATTTTACAAGCCAAATAGCACTGAATTCAGCTGGACTGGAGCCAAAGTCTTAGTAGACCATTACAGACTTGCAATCTTTTCTCAGCCAGCATTGAGGAAAACAGTTGATAAGATGTCGCAGACTTACATAGTTACAAAGCCTAAACAATCATCTTTGCAAGTCATCATCAAGGACACACAGACATCTGACCTGCAAGACTGCCAAGATTCAAAGACAGACTGCCAAAAATCAGAGGACTCCATTTCGCCATCTCTATCTTCCCCTCAGATGGATTTCCCAAATAGCATGAAAAAATTGCTCCCAATGGCTACACTCTCTTTTTCCAGCCCAAATCTGTCGCGACAAGCAGTGTACCCAGTTCATCAAAATTGTGTTCGCCCAGGACTTTCAGCTGGCTACAAATCTTTTTCTCCATCCAAAAGATACATGTCATCTCAATCCTTTCACCCTCAAACCAAATGGAACATTTAGAAAGTCTTGTTTGATGTACTCTGGGTCCCTGCAAATGGGTGTAGTTTTGAAAACCAGCTGGGACCCAATGTGCCTATGCCATTCTCTAGTCCTGTGTTGATAAGAAATAGAAAACATAGAGCACATTTAACCCTGGGGGTGAACCAATCTAATCTCCTTCCTGCTTTAAAACAACATCAGAGTGCACAAGCAGATATTACTTCTAGACTTTCTGTAAAGCTAGCTCTTCTGAACGTTAGATCACTTTTAAACAAGTCATTTTTAATTAATGATCTTATTTGCAAACACAATCTTGATTTTTTGCTTCTAACTGAAACTTGGCTGGATCAAGCAAATAATGCTACCATCCTTATTGAAGCAGCTCCCCCAAATTTTAATTTTTTGAATGTTACCCGACAAGGGAAAGGTGGAGGGATCACAAATATATTCAAAGTCTCTTTTCAATGTAAACAATCCTCACTTGGTGATTTTACATCCTTTGAACACTTATGTGCACTTGTTACATGCTCTCCTAACATATTATTATTAACTATTTTTAGGCCTCCGAGACATTCAGCCAAAGTCTTTCTTGAAGAGTTTGGTGAACTGTTGTCAGTCATTTGCTTAGAGTTTGATTGTCTTATTATATCTGGGGATTTTAACTTGCATGTAGATAATACTGATAACACTTATGCCAAAGAACTACTTGCAATTATTGACAACTTCAACCTAGTACAACATGTACAGGGGCCGACCCACTCTCGTGGTCATACTCTTGACCTCGTCATCACAAAGGGTCTTACTGTTTCTACTATTGTTGTTGACCTGGCCTTATCCAATCATTTCTGTGTTTTCTTTGATGTTTCTATGTCTCCTCACATTCAGAACAGCTCAACGACTATAGGTAGGAGAGTCATAAAAGACAACGCATGTGCTCTCTTTGAGCAAGCTCTCTCTCAGAACTCAACCAAAATGTCAGACTCTGTAGATGATTTATTGGAAATTTTTAATTTAAATATGACCCAAATTATGGATGATATTGCTCCATTCAAAATCAAAAGAGTCAATGATAAGCAGAAAGCACCATGGAAGCAGTACCCGGCTGTTAAACTGTTAAAGAGAGAATGTAGAAAGACTGAAAGAAAATGGCGCAAATCTAAACTTCACATCCATTATCAAATCCATAAAGAGATGCTTTGTAATTATAATTATGAAATTCGTAAAGCAAGACAGTCTTTCTTCTCCAACATCATCAGCAGGAATATGAACAATGCCTGTGTGCTATTTTCAACAGTAGAGAAGCTAACTAATCCCCCACCACAATTAGCACCTGAACTTCTCTCAGTTAATAAATGCAATAAGTTTGCATCCTTTTTCAAAGCTAAAATTGATAAAATACGGCAGAATATTCCTCATAATATATCTCAGTTGCAAAAAATTAAAAAACTGTAATCACCAATGACACAGATAGATAACTTCAACACAATGTCAGAATTTTGTTTAATTGATTATGAGACTCTTGAAAAAACTGTACAAAATCTCAGTTCCTCAACATCTGAATTGGACATTCTGCCCACCAACTTTTTTCAGTCTGTTCTTCATCTTATAATTATAGATGTGCTTCAAATTATAAATACATCCCTGGAGACTGGCGTTGTTCCTGTGTCCCTAAAAAAAGCCGTTGTAAAGCCCCTACTTAAAAAAAAAATAATCTGGATCCTTCAGTATTAAATAACTACAGGCCAATATCAAATTTACCATTCATCAGGAAAATCGTTGAAAAAATTGTCTTCAATCAATTAACTGCCTTCTTGATATCAAACAGCCATTTTGATAATTTTCAGTCAGGATTTCGTGCCAATCATAGCACTGAAACAGCGCTGATTAAAGTTATAAATGACATACGTCTTAATACTGATGCAGGCAAAACATCGGTCCTGGTATTACTGGACCTCAGTGCAGCTTTTGATACTGTTGATCACAACATACTGCTATACCGACTTGAACACTGGGTTGGATTGACTGGTAAAGTTATCAATTGGTTAAATTCATACTTAAAAGATAGAAGCTTCTTTGTTACCATGGGAAATTGTTCCTCAACGTCAATGTCCTTGACCTGTGGTGTCCCCCAGGGGTCGATTCTTGGACCATTACTATTCAACCTTTATATGCTCCCACTTGGGCAAATTATCAATAACAATTCAATTTTGTATCACTGCTATGCAGATGACACCCAAATTTATTTTGCTCTATCACCTAATGATTATGCCCCCCTTGAATGTCTCTACCAGTGTATCGATCAAATCAACAGCTGGATGTCACAAAGTTTTCTTCAGCTGAACACAGATAAAACAGAAGTAATTCTATTTGGAAAAAAAGATGAAAGACTCAGGATTACCACTATTCTTGACACAAAAGGGATTAAAACTAAAGAAATGGTTAAAAATCTTGGTGTTTTCATTGACAGCGAGCTAAACTTTGACAGTCACATGAAAGCAATCACTTAAACGGCATTTTATCACCAAAAAAAATTTCCAAACTAAGAGGACTTATGTAAAAATAAAAATGATCTGGAAAAACTAATACATGCCTTCATCTCTAGTAGGGTTGATTACTGCAATGGCCTTTTCACAGGCCTGCCAAAAAAGACCATCAAACGACTTCAGCTGGTTCAAAATGCAGCGGCTAGGGTTCTCACATGAACAAAAAGAACAGAGCACATTACTCCAATTCTAAGGTCCCTTCACTGGCTTCCAGTAAGCTACAGAATTGACTTTAAAGCATTGCTGCTGGTGTACAAATCTCTAAATGGTACAGGGCCCAATTACCTCTCTGATATGTTGCAGCGGCCTAACCCAATCAGATCTACCAGATCGAAACAGAAAAATTTACTATTAAAACCAGTTGTTAAAACAAAGTATGGTGAAGCAGCTTTTAGCTACTATGCAGTACAGCTATGGAACCAACTGCCAGAGGACATTAAAAATGCTCCTGCTGTTGGCAGCTTCAAATCTAGGTTAAAGACCAAGCTGTTTTCAGATGCTTTCTGTTAAATAATTAATATTGTCTTCTTTACATTTTTTTATAATCTTTACTTTCTCTGCATGTTTCAAATTTACTTTAACTTTATTCTATTTTATTCTGCTGGTTTCTTTTTGTTTTTCTCCTCCTATTTGAACTACTACTTCATTTTATTATTTTATTTCTACTATTGTTTAATTCTTATTATTTTTCTTTTAATTCTTTTAATTAATTGTTTATTCTTATAATATTATATATTAGAATAAAAATAAAATTATTTTATGTAATTTTATTCTCTATTGTTTACTGTTTTGTTTTTACTTCTGTAAAGCACATTAAACTGCCATTGTGTATGAAATGTGCTATATAAATAAACTTGCCTTGCCTTGCCTTGCAAGACATACACACAGTTATGACACAGGTATGATCAATTTGCCACTCACCTTGCCTGGCCTCACCCTCTATTCAGAAACTGATGCTTGACCATGCCCTTGCTGCCACACTGGACTTGAGCATGGACACTGGCATTAGCATGGGCATGGACTTGGACATGGCTTGGGCTTTGATCTTGGCATAAGGTCTGGTGTTAGCATTGGCATGGACTTGGACATGGGCTTGAGCTTTGATCTTGGCATGGACTCTGACATTAGCATGGGCATAAACCTAGTCATGGGCTTGGGTTTAAATCCTGGCATGGGCTTGGTTTGAATGATGGTGTCTTCACTGAAGTTAAGTGGCAGAGTGACAATATCTTCAAAGCCAGGTGGTGGATCAATGACATCTTCAAAAGCCAGGCAGCAGAGCAACAACATTTTTTTAAGCCAGGCAGTGGAGCTATGATCTCTTCAAAGCCAGACAGCGGAGCAAAGAGCTCATCCCCACTGAAGCCTGGAGTGGAGACCATCCTGTCAGCCTCTGGAGTGAGCAGTGATGCAGAGGCAGCCTCTCAGCCTCCCAGGTACCAGCCTCCCCCAAATTTTTTTTGGGGGGGTCCTCCCTTCTGGAAGACTGGAATCAGGGCTTGAACTTCTCACTGAACAGCTTGGAGTTCCAGGTACATGGGTGCTGCACTCCGACTAGTCCTTTAGCCCACTGGTGTGCTTGTCTGGTGAGCCAATAAATCATGCTGCCAACCCACAAGTTCTTTGGAGGTTTGGGCTCTACCAAGTCCTTATAAAAGAAAGTGTACTGCAGCAAGAAATTGCTTGATGGATCGTCCACCATATTATATGTTCATGGAATGTCTAATCCTATCCACTGAAGAAAAAATACAGATCCCGACTTAGACACCATGACATTAGTGATGATAGATAGATAGATAGATAGATAGATAGATAGATAGATAGATAGATAGATAGATAGATAGATAGATAGATAGATGCATGCATGCCTGCATGCATCTATCTATCTAATTGGTAATGTTTTATTTCTTTTGGTATTTTGTATTTTAGTTTTTTATACGTATAATGCTATTTAGTTTTTGTACTAATCTTGTGCAATGCGGAAATGTTACTGGATACCTTGAATTCCCCTCTGGGATTAATAAAGTATGTATGTATGTATGTATGTATGTATGTATGTATGTATGTATGTATGTATTACATACGTACATACATACAGTACATACATACATGCATACATACATACATACAGTAAATACATACATACATTATTAATCCCAGAGGGGAATTCAAGGTATCCAGTAACATTTCTGCATTGCACAAGATCAATACAAAAACTAAATAGCATTATACGTTGTAGAGCTCTCTGAGGTATGGGTGGAGCACAGAGGACGGCAGGACAAAGCTTCAGGTACAAATCGGCTTTTATTGCCAGACTTTTCAGTGTAACAATACCGTTTTTCTATTTAATACACATATACGCTGTGTTCTTGCCCCGGGAAGAGCTCTCCTCTGCTCTCCCTCTGCCTCCTTAAATAGGGCGCGGTTACTGGGAAGACACACAAACACAGGTTAATTACCATCAGGTGTAGTGATTCTGCCACTCACCTTCCCTGGCTCCGCCCTCCTGTCACAGACCGGCATTTGACCATGCCCCCGCTGCCACATACCCCCACCGCCCGACTCAGGCCGGGCACCCGTCCGGCCCGCAGCCGACTCCCCCCCCCCTTCATGGGAGAGGAAGTCCGCCATGACCATCTGCGCCCCCGGCCTGTGGACCAACTTGAAATTGAAGGGTTGGAGTGCCAGATACCAACGGGTGAGCCGCACGTTGGCATTTTTCATGCGGTGGAGCCACTGGAGGGGCGCGTGGTCTGAACAGAGGGTGAAAGGGCACCCCAGCAGGTAGTAACGGAGGGCGAGGACCGCCCATTTGATTGCCAGGCATTCCTTCTCAATAGTGCTGTAGCGCCCCTCACGCACCGACAGCTTCCTGCTTATGTACAGGATGGGGCAGTCCTCCCCCTCCACCTCCTGGGACAACACCGCCCCCAGCCCTCTGTCCGACGTGTCGGTCTGCAACACAAAAGGGAGAGAAAAGTCAGGGGAGTGTAATAGTGGCCCCCCATACAGTGCAGCCTTTACCTCAGAGAAAGCCCGCTGGCACTGCTCTGTCCACTGGACCGGATCTGGTGCCCCCTTTTTAGTGAGGTCAGTCAGCGGGCTGGTGACATCCGAATAATTAGGTATAAACCTACGATAGTAGCCAGCCAGCCCCAGGAACTGTCTCACCCCCTTTTTGGTCTTGGGCCTCGGGCAGGCCGCAATCGCTGCTGTCTTATTAATTTGGGGACGCACCTGCCCGTTGCCCAAGTGGAAGCCCAGATACCGTACTTCCACCCACCCAATCGCACACTTCTTCGGGTTGGCAGTGAGACCCGCCCGCCTCAGCGACCTAAGGACGGCCCTCAGGTGTTGCAGGTGCCGCTGCCAGTCATTACTATAAATGATAATGACATCAAGATATGCGGCCGCATAGGTGGCGTGGGGCCAGAGGACCCTGTCCATCAGCCGCTGAAACGTAGCGGGCGCCCCAAACAGCCCAAAAGGAAGTGTGACAAATTGGTGTAAGCCGAACGGTGTGGAAAAGGCCGTTTTCTCTCGGGATAATGGAGTCAAGGGGATCTGCCAATATCCCTTCGTCAAATCCAGTGTCGAGTAAAAGCGAGCCGTGCCTAGTCGATCGAGCAGCTCGTCAATACGAGGCATTGGGTACGCATCGAATTTAGACACCGCGTTGACTTTTCTATAGTCCACACAGAACCGGACTGACCCGTCGGCCTTGGGTACCAAGACCACCGGGCTGCTCCAGTCACTGTGGGACTCCTCGACGATGCCCATTTCGAGCATGGTCTGAAGTTCTTCCCAAACCACCTTTTTTTTGTGTTCGGGTAGCCTGTAAGGGCGGCTACGCACTACCACCCCCGGGGGCATCTCTATGTGGTGTTCTATGAGGTTAGTGCGACCGGACAGGGGCGAGAACACATCCAAAAACTCGGCCTGCAACTGGGCGACCTCCGTGAGTTGGGTCGGGGAGAGGTGGTCTCCACAGGGGACTGGAGAGGTACGTGATGCCAATGTCCCTTTTTGAACCTCCGGCCCCAGCTCCGCCTTCTCCGGAACTACAGACACCAACACCATGGGGACCTCCTCGTTCCAGAGTTTAAGCAGATTTAGGTGGTAGATCTGTAGCGCCCCCTCCCTGTCCGTTCGCCTTACCTCATAGTCGATGTCCCCGACTAGCCGTGTGACCTCAAAGGGTCCTTGCCACTTGGTGATCAATTTGGAGCTCGACGTGGGCAACAATACGAGTACCTTATCTCCCGGAGTGAACTCTCTAAGGCGCGTGCCCTTGTTGTACAGGCGGGCTTGCCGTTCCTGGGCCTGCCACAAATTCTTCTGAATTAGGTGGGTGAGCATGTGGAGTTTTGCGCGCAGGTCCATAACGTACTGAATTTCGTTTTTACTCTGTGAAGGTCCCTCCTCCCAATTTTCTTGCAGCACATCTAAAATGCCACGCGGCTTACGCCCGTATAGCAATTCAAACGGGGAGAACCCCATGGAGGCTTGGGGGACCTCTCGCACTGCAGATAACAAGGGTTCGAGCCATTTATCCCAGTTACGTGCGTCCTCACTTACGAATTTTTTAATTATATTCTTGAGGGTGCGATTGAACCATTCAACTAAACCGTCCGTTTGTGGGTGATAAATGCTGGTGCGGATCGGCTTAATACCTAGTAGCCCATACAGTTCGCTCAGTGTTCGTGACATAAACAAGGTGCCTTGGTCAGTCAGAATCTCTTTTGGGATTCCAACCCGGGAGATGACGTGGAAGAGGGCCTCTGCAATACTGCGTGCTGAGATATTGCGAAGAGGCACCGCTTCCAGGTATCGCGTTGCATAGTCCACCAGAACTAATATAAAGTGGTACCCTCATGTTGACCGATCTAATGGCCCTACGAGATCCATCCCAATTCTTTCGAATGGGGTCTCGATTAATGGTAGGGGGAGCAAAGGCGCTTTTGGAATGGCTGCTGGATTTACTAACTGGCATTCGCGGCACGCTGTACACCACTTACGGACATTGCCACGAATCCCCGGCCAATAGAATCGGGCCATTATCCGGGCTAGTGTTTTATCCTGCCCTAGGTGTCCAGCCATGGGATTAAAGTGAGCCGCCTGAAATACCAATTCCCGGCGGCTCTTTGGAATTAACAGCTGTGTGACTCGCTCTTTCGTCTGAGTGTCCTGCGTCACTCGGTATAATCTATCCTTCATAATAGAAAAATAGGGGAAGGACAGGGTGGCGTTCGGCTGGAGCGTTTGACCATCGATTACTCTCACTTGGTCAAATGCATGTCGCAGAGTCTCGTCTCGCGATTGTTCTAATGGGAAATCCGCAAGGGATTCCCCAACAGAAAGAGGAGGAGCCGGCGGCTCCTCACTCTGTCGCAGAGATGACGTAGACGGCTCTGTGACAGCTGCTCCTGCCAAAGCGACACCGGGACGTCCCCCTGTCAAATGGCAGGACCCACTCTTTACTAGGCATGTCATTAAACCCCGAAATCCCGGCCAATCAGTCCCCAAAATTAAAGAGTGGGTAAGGCGAGGATTAACCGCCGCCTTCACTATAGATTTTTCCCCTCTGAAAAATATGTGGACCAACACCAAAGGGTAGCTGTGAACATCCCTGTGCACACACAACACCTTCACCCCCTGTGCTCCCCCCAATGCCTCGTCTTGCACCAGGCTTTGGCGGATTGAGGTCTGATTGCAACCAGAATCCACCAATGCCTGATATGTAGCCCCTTGGATACTCACCGGTATGCGATACACTCCGGCCCGATCGAGGGCACCTTCTGGCACGTCAGGGATCCGTACCACCGCGCCCACCTCCATTGCTGCGCACTGTTGTTGCAGGTGGCCCGGCTCCCTGCAGCGCCAGCAAACCGGCCCGGGCTTTCCCTCTGCACCTGTGCTCTGGGGCTCACTCACCTGAGGGGGGGGGAGAGACAGACACAGAAGGGAGAAACGGGAGGGCACCACGGGTGCGGCGGGCCGGCTGGGGTGGAGCCGGCCCCCGCCTCCGTGGTGGGGGAATGGGGCGAGGACAGGACACAGAAGGGAGGGGAGAAAGAGAGAGAGAAGAGGAGAGAAGAGAAGATGTCGTCAGCCGTCCTGCCGCCGGAACAGCTGCCAAATGATCCTCTGCCAGTCCTACTGCCTGATCCAGCGACGCCGGGCGGTGGCACTGGACCCACTCCGCGGTTCCAGCTGGTAAGCGGGCGATGCACTGCTCCAACACCACCTGATCGATGATTCACTCGGCTTCGCGATTGTCAGCCCTCAGCCACCGCCAGCAGGCGTCCCGGAGCTGCTGGCTGAACGCAAACGGCCGGCCGACTTCCTCCAACCGCAGCGCGCGGAAGCGCTGGCGCTGTTGTTCTGATGTGCACCCCACACGCTGGAGGAAGGCCCGGCGAAGGTCCGCGTAGGCCAGCCGGTGGTCGGCGGGGAGCTGTAGCGTGGCCAGTTGCGCCTCTCCCGTCAGGAGGGGGAGGAGGCGCGCCGCGTGCTGCTCCATCGGCCACCCCGAGGCTTCGGCGACCTGTTCGAACAATGTGAGGAACGCCTCGGGGTCATCCTGCGGGGCCATCTTGGTCACGGTGAGGGGAGACGGGCCCGCAGCCGGGTCGCTGGTGGACCCTGCCGACGCGAGGAGATGCCGGAACGCCTCGCGATCTTCCTGCTGGGCCAGCACCAGGGCTTCAAAGCGCCGCTCTTGCTCCTTTCGGAGCGTGACGAGCGCCTGGTGCTGGCTTTGCTGAGCCGTGGCGAGGGCGTGGACCAGGTCCGTGAAGGGGGAGGATTCTATGGGGCTGCGGGGTTGGTGCTCCAGCTTTCTCCCGGGTTTCGGCACCACTGTAGAGCTCTCTGAGGTGTGGGTGGAGCAGAGAGGACGGCAGGACAAAGCTTCAGGTACAAATCGGCTTTTATTGCCAGACTTTTCAGTGTAACAATACCGTTTTTCTATTTAATACACATACATGCTGTGTTCTTGCCCCGGGAAGAGCTCTCCTCTGCTCTCCCTCTGCCTCCTTAAATAGGGCGCGGTTACTGGGAAGACACACAAACACAGGTTAATTACCATCAGGTGTAGTGATTCTGCCACTCACCTTCCCTGGCTCCGCCCTCCTGTCACAGACCGGAGCTTGACCACGCCCCCGCTGCCACATACGTATAAAAAATTAAAATACAAAATACCAAAAGAAATAAAACATTACCAATAAGAGCAAGTAATGGAATATACAGCTCTCAGTGTGAGACGTAGTGAGGTAGTGCAGTTGGCAGTAACCAGTCACAATGCAAAAAAGAGTGTAATGAGCAGTGCAAATACTTTGTGAACAGTTACCGTACATGCATGTGCAGTGTGTTTAGTGGTATATGGTAGATAAAAAGCATAGTATATTACATGATAGACATAGTTAAAGTATATATCAGTACATATAGTATATGTAATAGTGTGATAGTATATGATCTATAATAAGTTAGTATATATAGCAGTATGTATAATATATGAGTGATTCCACGCTTATGGGTACTGAAATGGGGACATGAACTTATTCACCTAAAACCATTTCTTTTTTTACCATCAGGTCACAAAACATGTAATCTTTAATGAATGATATGTTAAAAGATAACTTTAATTTTCTGAGATGTAATAAAAACATTTATATGCCAAAGTCAAGCCTATGAGTTCCAAAATGATGTCTGTTACATTACTTCTGTTACGATTGTCCATCTCGCGTCTGTTACAAATTAATTACAATCTAGCTATATACCATGTTAATCTTATTGAAAGAATGTGTATGTTTATTCTACTACACATGTTTATTAATTATATTTGCTAAAACATCACCTTCCTATGTTTCAAAAAGTAATTCTACATTGTTAAAATTGAGAATATATATGTCCACAACACTTCTGTTACGTTCTGACTTTGGCATATAAATATGTTTTTATTACATCTCAGAAAATTAAAGTTATCTTTTAACATATCATTCATTAAAGATTACATGTTTTGTGACCTGATGGTAAAAAAAGAAATGGTTTTAGGTGAATTTTTAAAAATAAGTTCATGTCCCCATTTCAGTACCCATAAGCGTGGAATCACTCATATAAGTAAGTAGGTACATTATAACAGTATATAATAATAAAGTATATAATACGGTAAAGTACAACATACCAGCTTATCTACAAATATCTGTATATACCCATCTATGCATATAATGTACATCTATGTAAGCAGCAGAAAAGTGCAATGGGCATGAAAAGAGCAGTGTAACTAGTCCTGAGTACAGCAGAGTCACAGAGTCTTATTTTTGCTGAGCCGGGAGGAGTTGAACAGTCTAATGGTCTGAGGGACAAAAGACTTCCTGAATCCGTCTGTGGTGCAGGGCAGGGACAACAGTCTGCCACTGAACGAGCTCCTCTGCCTGATGATGGTGCCATGCAGAGGCTGGTGAACATTGTCCATGATTAAGAGCAGTTTGCTCAGGGTCCTTCACTCTGCCACTGATGTAAGGGACTCCAGCTCAGTTCCCAGCACAGAGCCAGCTTTCCTCACCAACCTGTCGAGCCATCCAGTGTCTCTCTTCTTAATGCTGCCTCCCCAACACACTACAGCACAGAAGAAGACACTGGCTACCACAGACTGGTAGAACATCAGCAGCAGTTTTTGGCAGATCCTGAAGGACCTGAGCCTCCTCAGGAAGTAGAGTCTGCTCTGGCCCTTCCTGTACAGGGTGTCAGTGTTCACTGTCCAGTCCAGCTTGTCATCCAGATGTACACCCAGGTATTTGTAGGTCCTGACCATCTCCACATTGACCCCCTCAATAAAGATTGGCTGCAGAGTCGGCCTGGACCTTCTAAAGTCCACAAGCATTTCTTTTGTTTTGCCAGTGTTCAGCTGCAGGTGGTTGGATTTACACCACAACACAAAATCCTGTATTAGGCTCCTGTACTCTGGGATGTATGGATGCTGTCAGTCCCCACTCGCTTGCTCACTCGAGTTTGTTGACGGTGTAGTGGCTGGCTGCTTTATGTCCCGGGGCTCCCTCATGCCTGTGTTACCTTCTGGCTCTCTCCTTTTAGTTATGCTGTCAAAGTTAGTTGCCGGAGTCCCTGCTTGTACTCGGTGCAATATGTATACTGCTCCTACTTATTCAGGTGACATTGGGCATACCTAACAACCTGTGTTTTCTTTCCCTCCCCCCCACCCTAAATCTGTCCCTCTGAGTTACATGGAGTCAACAGGAAATCTTTTGGTGGAGAGGGTGGAGACCTCGACTGGCTATCGTAGCCTACAGGGAATCAGCCGTCAGACATTCTGTCGCATGTCCCAGACCCGGTGAAATGTAACTGAATTGTCTTGGCCAGCCCTAAGGGTCCCATCTGCATCTCATCATTGCTGAGGAGTGTGCTCCCATCACCCAATCAAGCATCCAGCCAGAGCAGGTCATGATATTTTTTACCATATTAACATGCCATTGTGTGTTATGCCTGATGTAAAGACTCTCGTCTCTGCGAGCCTACCACACAGATTTAATACTTGTCATTTTTAGGGCATACCTAACAACCTGTGTTTTCTTTCTCTCTCTCTTCCCCCCCCAATCTGTCCCTCTGAGTTACATGTTGATCCTGGGATTGAGATGCTGGCCTCTTCTGCCCCTCGGACCTGCTTGATCCATCCTGGTGCCCTGTGTCTGGTTGGAGTTTTATCGCACCGCTCCTGTGAAGGACGCCCCCATGAGGACAGTTGAGGGTTATACCTGTTAAAACTGTTAATATTATAGTCAGGCTGTCTGTTGTTGCCCAAATGAGGATGGGTTCCCTTTTGAGTCTGGTTCCTCTCGAGGTTTCTTCCTTATGTCGTCTGAGGGAGTTTTTCCTTGCCACCATCGCCACAGGCTTGCTCATTGGGGATAGATTAGGGATAAAATTAGCTCATGTTTTAAGTCATTCAAATTCTGTAAAGCTGCTTTGCAACAGTGTTTATTGTTAAAAGCACTATACAAATAAACTTGATTTGATTTGATTTGATTTACTCCTCCTCCTGTCCATCATGAACACATCCCACAATCACAGTATCATCCGAGAACTTCTGCATGTGGCAAGACTCCGAGTTGTATTTGAAGTCTGATGTGTAGAGAGTGAACAGAACTGGAGAGAGCACAGTCCCCTGTGGTGCTCCTGTGCTGCTGATCACGGTGTCAGAAATGCCATCCTTGATCCTGATGTGTTGTGGTCCCCCGGTGAGGTAGTCTGTGATCCAGGAGACCATATGTGATGCCTCACCAAATCCAGGGACACATGTCAGCCGAAACGAATCCGAGATAATCGCAAAAGAAGCATTTTTTTTCGAAATTTGTGATTTTTGTTTTTTTCCATCATGTGCAAGTTGAGATCTTGAAGAATGCAATCAGTATTTCAGATAATAGATTGTTTTGTTGGAAAAGCATACATTTTTTGTTGCAAATTGTCTCGTTTTTGTTAGGACTGTAGCCTGCTGGGGTGTGTGGGTAAATTACCATATGGGCCATTCACATGATGATTTAAGTCTTTTGTTTTTTTTCATGAATCAGCTGTATGATACGAGCTGAGCTCGTGGCTACTTAAGCTGCATACAGGCATGTAATTTCACTATGGAATGAGCAAGCTAAACAGAGCGCAGAGGAGCTGAAACACCGCGAAGCAAACAGACACACGGTATTTACATTGGAGATAACCATTTCTAGCAAAAAAACCCAACCAAAATGAAGCTAGGATTACATTCCATAGGAGGCGTTGATGTGTGCAAGGCGACGTTTCTCTTTCTGATAGGGTGAGTTTATTAATCTAAGGCTGTGTGGTTATTTTTGCATGTAACAGAGAGTGTTGTGGTTTGGTTAAGCCTAGGTCACAACCGGACATACGATTTTTTGGCCGTGTGATTTTTGGCGTTTCCCAAATCGCTGCGTTTTTTTTTTTGTTCATGGAGAAAGACGCGCGTTGGCCATAAGTTTGTCTTGCAACCTGAAAAAAACGTAAGCGCCCGTAGAGTTTGTTTGACATGACAAAGAACCTCTGCGGCCGGTCTGCGGCTCGAAAATCAGCACATCACACGCGCGCTCTCGTGCGTTTCATGCGCGCCCTCTGTGCGTTTCTTGCATTTTTTGCATGTTTACCGGCTGTAGGAGCACGTACGGCCGGTTGTGACCGAGGCTTTACATGAAACTAGTGTTGTGTTAGTTGTGTCATCATCGTGCTATCTTTCTTACGGTGTGGGTAATTTTTCAACCACAAAATGTTAAAGTATACTTTAGGACTTATTTTTGTACTTCATAATTGTTTTGGGCATACTTTGCATGGAAGGAAAATTGATGTGGTGATCTTTGTTTACATGAAAGTAGTATTGTGCTAGCTCGTAGGGGGTAGAGCTTTCCTTAATATCATGCAAATGAGCAGCATTATGTGCCCGCCCTACACCCAGAGTAGCTGAGATGGAAAACTTTGAGGGCGATTTTCTCCCTTTTCTGTTTTAAGAGGTATACACTTTCAAAAGGCCACACATTCTTCAAATATTGTCAGATCTCCACATGGAAGGCATCATTGGAAAGCTTAGAAACTGTACTTTCTGAATCTGTCAATAGCTCAAAATGCCCCCGGGCGCACATGTGTCCCTGGATTCTGGATTTGGGCACATATGTGTGTCCACCTCCATCTCCTGCAGTTTATCTCTCAGTAGAAGGGGCTGGATGGTGTTAAAGGTGCTGGAGAAGTCAAAAAACATGATCCTCACTGCGCCGCTCCCCTTGTCCAGATGAGAGTGAGTCCTGTGCAGAAGATAGAGGATGGCATCATCCACTCCCACCTTCTCCCGGTATGCAAACTGCAGTGGGTCCTCAGCATGGTGGACCTGGGGTCTGAGGAAGTTCAGCAGCAGTCACTCCATGGTCTTCATGAAGTGTGATGTCAAGGCAACCAGCCTGTAGTCATTCAGTTCCTTTGGATGTGTTTCTTAGGAACTGGAATGAGGCACAACATCTTCCACATGACAGAAACTCTCCCGAGGCGAAGGCTCAGGTTAAATACATGTTGGAGGGGCTCCCCCAGTTGGGAAGCACAGGCCCTCAGCATCCTGGGACACACCTTGTCTGGGCCTGCTGCATTCCTGGCGTGGAGTCTCCTCAGCTCTCTCCTGACTTGGTCTGTGGTGAAGATGGGGGGACTGGGGGAGTGGATGTGTATTCTGTCTGAAGGAAGTGTTGATGGCTCTAATGCTGATGATGTTGGTGGTGGGGGTGAGGGCTGATCTGCCAGTGATGGTGACGGTGATGAGGTGACAACTGCTGCAGGAGGAGGGGGAGGGGCAGCAGGAGCAGGACAATCAAACCTGTTGAAGAAGTGGTTAAACTGGTTTGCCCTGCCCATGCCCCCATCTGCTGAGCTGCTGCTGTTCTTCTTGTAGCCTGTGATGGTTTTCATCCCATCCCAGACCTCCTTCATGTTGTTTTCTTGCAGCTTCTGTTCCACCTTTTTCCTGTATGACTCCTTGGCCTCTTTTAGCCAGACTTTGAGTTCCCCCTGTACACACTTCAGCTCTGACCTGTCTCTGTCTTTGAACGCCCTCTTCTTTTGGTTGAGGAGGCCCTTAACTTTACTGGTAATCCAGGGCTTGTTGTTTGGAAAGCAGCATACAGTTTTTGTGGGAACAACAACGTCCCTGCAAAAGTTCAAGTAGTCCGTTATGCAGTGTGTCACCTCTTCAATGTCCTCCCCATGGGGGTTGTAATGGAAATTTCTAATAAACACTTCAGAACGCTTAACAGTTGTCTTTTCAGTCATTTATTATAGTAGATCATATAAAGATATATAAAATAGGAAAGGAAAGAGAAGAATAGAAGAAGACATCACTTCTGATGATGCCGAGAGTACGCGCACTCTGAGTTGTGTTTTAGGAATGTTATCTATTATACTCTGAAAGCATTTGCTCACTGTTTGTGTCTTCACATGATTGGCTCAAGATTTTCTATGAAGCTTTGTTAAAGCGTGCACCTGGCGTGCTCTGGTATGTGCAGGCGGATGCGAGTTAGGGAGAGCTCAAGCTCCCTGTATATCACCACCGAGGTCAGGAAAGGTGGTTACATCATGAGAAGATGCGTAGTTAGGACGAACTCAAGCACCCTGCTCATTACCACCAAGGCCACAGAAAAGCGATTACAGCATGTGGAAAAACATCTCTTCTCAGTAACTAAGCCACTTTAGTTCAACATACAGAAACACAGAGAATAATAATGTTCATCCATTAAAATTCCCTCACAGGGTCTAACAGTACATTCCAGTCAGTCATCTTGAAGCAGTCCTTAAGAGTTTCCTCTGCCTTAAGAGACCAAGCCCTGAATGAACGCATGGTGGTGGGCTGCCTCAGAACCATTAGTTTGTACTGAAGCTGTAGGAGAACCAGATTATGGTCAGATCTCCCCAGTGGTGGTAGTGGGATTGCCCTGTATGTGTCCCTTACATTGGCATACAATAGGTCTATGGTCATGTTTTTCCTAGTGGGACAGTCCACAAACTGATGAAAGGCAGGGAGGGTGGAGTCCAGAGTGACATGGTTAAAATCCCCAGAGATCACGAAGAAAGCCTCGGGGTGTTGTGTCTGCAGCACTGCTATGGTGGAGTGAATGATGTCACATGCCGCCTGCATGTCCGCACACGGAGGAATGTAAACACAGGTGAAAATGGTTGTGTAAACTCCTGAGGCATGTAATACGGTCAGAGACTCACCGCTAACAGTTCAGTGTCCTGGCAGCAGATGATCAACTTAACATTTACGTGTCCCAGGTTGCACCATCTGGTGTTCATAAATAGTGCGAGTCCCCCACCTTTACGCTTGCCGCTCAGCTTCGCTGAGTCCGCTCTCACTGTAGTGAATCCAGGTAGCTCCACATTAAAGTCCGGTGTGTCACTGTTAAGCCACGTCTCCATGAAACGCAACAAACTACACTCCCTGTAGAGCCTCTGGATTTTCACCAGTCCTGCCAGCTCATCAGTTTTGTTGGTTAGCGAGTTCACATTCCCCATAAGCACCGATGGAACCGAGGGTTTGTACCTCCACCACCCCTCCATCTTCTTAGCCTTGCACTTGGCCCCGGCTCTGCAGCCTCGGTACCTCCTCCTCAGTTCCGCAGGTATAGAATGGACAACGCCCTCGCATCCCCTTGGTCATAGGGCAAACAGTTGTTCCCGAGTATAACCACGAAAATCTCCGCTGTACTGCATGTTGACACCAGAAATACCATAGAATATAAATACACACCAGAAAGACTAAGAGAAAAGTGTGGGTCTATGTGTAACTTCCCACTACATCCATGGTTTTGGAACCATGGTGGTATTCTGTCAGTGAGGCGGGTAGAAGATGGGAAGATGGATGTAATTGCAGGAAGGCCTTTATTTACAGTTGTGTGTATATCCAGAAATGTGAGGCAAGGACAGAGTCACAAAAGTAAACAAAAAAAGAAAACAGAGTTATAAACCAGAGCAACATAAATGTGGTTTGATGGCGTGGTCACAACGTGATGATAATGGTGATAATGCTTTGCACAGTCATCCTGTTGCCAGCATCTTTATGAGTGCATGTGGATTGTGCTCCAAGCAGCAACAGGTGGATCCAATCATAATTGATCCTAATGGTATGCACAATGCGCTCCATGCACATGAATGAGAGTGGCTGTTTGAGCTGCACCTGCACATGTTTCACCCATGTGTGAAACATGGTGGTGGTAGTATCATGGTTTGGGCCTGTTTTGCTGCATCTGGGCCAGGACGACTTGCCATCATTGATGGAACAATAAATTCTGAATTATACCAGCGAATTGTAAAGGAAAATATCAGGACATCTGTCCATGAACTGAATCTCAAGAGAAGGTGGGTCATGCAGCAAGACAACGACCCTAAGCACACAAGTCGTTCTACCAAAGAATGGTTAAAGAAGAATAAAGTTAATGTTTTGGAATGGCCAAGTCAAAGTCCTGACCTTAATCCAATTGAAATGTTGTGGAAGGACCTGAAGCGATCAGTTCATGTGAGGAAACCCACCAACATCCCAGAGTTGAAGCTGTTCTGTATGGAGGAATGGGCTAAAATTCCTCCAAGCTGTTGTGCAGGACTGATCAACAGTTACCGGAAACGTTTAGCTGCAGTTATTGCTGCACAAGGGGGTCACACCAGATGCTGAAAGCAAAGGTTCACATACTTTTGCCACCCACAGATATGTAATATTGGATCATTTTCCTCAATAAATAAATGACCAAGTATAATATTTTTGTCTCATTTGTTTAACTGGGTTCTCTTTATCTACTTTTAGGACTTGTGTGAAAATCTGATGATGTTTTAGGTCATATTTATGCAGAAATATAGAAAATTCTAAAGGGTTCACAAACTTTCAAGCACCACTGTATATATGTGTGTGTGTGTGTGTAACGGAGTTATTAATTTGTGCAGTTAAATCCTGCATAAATGGGATTTATTTTCTATTAATGTGGTTGGTTTGTTTTCTTTATAATAATTACACACGTTTTGATATTACTTTTGTTTTCATGCACATCTCGGTGCGTTTCCGTCTTGTAGCCTTTTGTCCCTCTTGGCTTTCCATCTTCCGTTTTGTAGCCTTTTGTCCCTCCTGGCTTCCCATCTTCCGTCTCCCACCTTTATACGCCCCTGCATCCCTCAACTCTTCCCTGTTTGTTTAACCTGTTGGGAAGAGGTATGTTGTTCCCAAAACACACTATAATTAATCTATAATATATCATACTGTTGTTAAGCCATCGATGTTATATGAAACCATAATCCTGTACTTTAATCATCCCTTTAGTCACCCCTTGATGTATTGTCGTGTCATTGTGTGTATATATTGTATTGTCATGTAGTTTATATAGTCACGAGGCCAGTGGCTTAGCTGTTGTTGTTAGCATCTAGTATGTTTTAGCATTTCCTTTTATTTTTTAATAAAATGGACTGTGACAAAATGGACTGTGGTGATGCTAGAGGTTTTGTCCATCGCATTCACCTCACTGACGACAGGCCCTTTCGTTTGCCATACAGGCGCATACCACCCAGCCAGCACACTAAACTAAGATCAGCACTGAATGAGATGGAGGAGAAAGGAATTATTCGCAAGTCGCACAGTGACTATGCCTCACCCCTCGTCTTAGTCTGGAAGAAGAATGGCGACTTGAGGATATGCACTGACTTTAGGTGGCTTAATACACGCACTGTCAAAGACGCCCACCCACTCCCACACCAGGCCGATGTCCTTGCAGCTTTGGGTGGCAATGCATTCTTTTCCACCATGGATCTCATGTCAGGCTACTACAACGTGCCCCTACATGAGGATGACAAGAGGTATACTGCCTTTTCCTCACCATTTGGCCTGCATGAGTATAACAGGCTCCCTCAGGGCTTATGCAATAGCCCGGCCACGTTTATGAGAATGATGTCCATCTTTGGCGATGAAAACTTCAGTAGTGTGCTCTGCTATTTAGATGACTTGATGGTGTTTGCCCCCTCTGAGTCTGTGGCCCTCCAGCGTCTTGAAATGGTCGTCTCATGTCTGTCCAGGCACAACCTGAAGCTGGCTCCCAAGAAATGCTTCTTCCTCAGACGATCTGTCAAGTTCCTGGGCCACATCATCTGTGAGGAAGGCATTAAGACAGACCCGGACAAAGTTGAGGCCATCTGCAAAGTGCAACAAGTAGATTTGATGGAAGCCGACGGACAGACACCATGTCCGAAGAAGATAAGGTCGTTTCTCGGAATGGTGCTGTACTACCAACACTTCATCAAGGGCTGCTCTGCTAAGGCCAAGCCACTCTTTCAGTTAACGTCAGGGTCCAGCAAGCAGACACCTGTGAGAAAGGGGAGGAAACCTCGAAAGAGAATGTGTTACTCGAAGCTCACTCCCACTGACTGGACACCTGCATGTCAGAATGCATTTGAAATCCTGAAGTCTGAGTTGCTGCAGAGTGCGGTCTTGGCCCATCCATTCTTCGACCAGCCTTTCATCTTGGCCATTGACGCATCCTTTGATGGAGTTGGAGCAGTCCTCTCTCAAATCCCTCCTGGTGAAGAGGTAGCAAGACCAATAGCCTTCGCCAGCAGAACACACACTCGCTCTCAAATGAACTACCCGGCTCACAGACTGGAGTTCTTCGCATTGAAGTGGGCTGTCTGCGAGAAATTCAGCCACTGGCTTAAAGGATATCACTTCACAGCCTGGACTGACAACAATCCCCTGACATACATCCTGACAAAACCCAGAATGGATACTTGTGAACAGCGTTGGGTGGCTAGGCTTGCATCATACAGCTTTGATCTCAAGTATGTCCCAGGCTCCAAAAATGTTGTCGCTGACGCCTTGAGTAGAGAGCCGTTTGTTCAGTCATGTATAAGCCACCGCCTCATCACGGAGCCTTATGTCTCACGTCTGAGGAATGTCAGTGGTGTTGAGGATGACGCTGTCCAGCATGCATTCAAGTACAGCAACAACCACCAGATGGTCCTGAGGTCAGGCAAGCAGCCATGTGACACGTCCAGCAACACATCCAGCAGCTGCAGTGGTTCAGTCAAAGCTCCTGAGATTTCAGCTGTTCTCAGTGCACACGCCACTGGTGGGCTGAGTGAGGTAACGGGTGTGGGCCTAGCTGTCCCTCAATTGCAGCAGGCTCATGCCCCTATCCCTCACAGCAGCTTGGTGAACCAGCAAGGTCAAGATGGAACCATCAGTCGAGTGCTCTACTACATCGAGAGACGTCGAAAGCCTTCCAAAAGGGAGAGAGCAGATGAACCCTCCAGTGTGCGCCAGCTCCTGAAGTACTGGGACAAGCTGACCGTCCGTGATGGGGTGCTGTGCAAAGAGCGGAGAGATGGCAACATGAACAAATGTTTTTTCCTGTTTGTGGTGCCTGACTCCCTCAAAGCACAAGTACTGAATGGGATCCACAATGCAGCTGGACACCAGGGGAAGAGCCGAACACTGTCCATCGCAAAGCAGCAATTCTTCTGGGTCTGGATGAAGCGAGACGTCGATGGGCACATGAAGAACTGCCACCGCTGTGTTGTCGGGAAGACTCCTGAACCCAACGCCTGTGCTCCGCTGGAGAGTATCCTCACATCAGAGCCAATGGAGCTCGTCTGCATTGACTTCTGGTTTGCTGAGGTGAGCGACAGCAAGTGCATGGATGTCCTGGTTGTTACAGACCATTTTTCCAAGCTGGCTCATGCGTTTCCATGTAAGAATCAGTCTGCCAAGCAAGTAGCTCAAAAACTCTGGGATGAATTCTTCCTCGTCTATGGCTTTCCGAAGAGAATTCACTCAGACCAAGGAGCGAACTTCGAAAGCAAGTTGATCAAGGAACTGCTGTCTCTGGCGGGTGTTGACAAGTCCCATACCACGCCCTATCACCCCATGGGCAACGTCGTCGTCGAGAGGTTCAGTAGGACCCTTGGGTCCATGATTCGAACTTTGCCTCCGAAGTCTAAAGCCAAGTAGCCGCAGATGTTGCAGCTGCTCACCTTCTGTTACAACTGCACAGAGCATGAGACAACTGGCTTTGCGCCTTTCTACCTCATGTTTGGCCGAGTCCCTCGTCTCCAAGTTGACATCCTGTTTCAAAGCGTCCTCTCTGATGATGTGGTGGTGGATCACAGTGAGTTTGTGTCCCGCCTGAAGAAAGACATGCATGAAGCTGTACAAATCGCACAGAGACACAGTCAGAAAGAGCAGACTCAACATGCAAAGCTCTACAACAGAAAAGTCAAAGGCTCACCACTCGCCATTGGAGACCGAGTGCTTGTTGCTAACAGAGGTGAAAAAGGGAAAAGGAAGGTAGCTGACAAGTGGGAAGCCTCTCCATATGAAGTTGTGGCTGTGAACCCTGACATCAACGTGTACCGAGTTAAAGACATTCGCACTGATAGAGTGAAAGTGGTCCACAGGAATCTGCTACTCCCTGTGAACTTCCTTCCACTTGACTATGAGCAGGATCTTCAGTCCACAGACCACTGGCCACAGCTGTCCACAGACCCTTTAGGCCCACGCAGGAGCTCCGCTATGAAGTGGCATTGATGTAATTGATTTATTGGTACGTGGGTTATATTGATAATTATTTAATTGAAGAAACGTAACTGATTTTCTTTGGAAAGGAAGGAAATTCTTTGTGTACATTTAAGTAACTTGACTTTTGGAGGGACAATTTCTATTCATGATTCAATATTTTTCTTAGCAAGGTCATTGAAATGTTGCCATAAGGACCTTTGTCTGAGGGTATCATATGTAACCATAGATGAGTGAGGGCAATTTTTCCCTCATATCTCCATAAAATGTATATACTTATTTAAATTAAAAAAAAAAAAAAAAAGGTTGTGCTTTGGAACTAATGAGGGTTCACATTTATTTGATATGTATGCACCCAGGCGGCATGGTGGTGTAGTGATTAGCGCTGTCACCTCACAATAAGAAGGTCCAGGTTCGAGCCCCGTGGCCGGCGAGGGCCTTTCTGTGCGGAGTTCGCATGTTCTCCCCATGTCCGCGTGGGTTTCCTCCGGGTGCTCCGGTTTCCCCCACAGTCCAAAGACATGCAAGTTAGGTTAACTGGTGACTCTAAATTGACCATGAGTGTGAGTGTGAATGGTTGTCTGTGTCTATGTGTCAGCCCTGTGATGACCTGGTGACTTGTCCAGGGTGTACCCCGCCTTTCGCCCGTAGTCAGCTGGGATAGGCTCCAGCTTGCCTGCGAAGTCTAAGGCCCTGTCCACACGGCAACGGATTCAGGTGACTCTGATACAATTGCTTATCGTTTAGGCCTGGCGTCCACACGGCACCGGCGTTTTGGGTGCCCAAAACGCAATCTTTTTGAGAACGGGTTCCAGAGTGGAAAGATCTGGCAGCGTTGTCATTGTGAAGTTGTCTGGATGAGTAGAACGGATTTGTTTACGATGACGTCACAACCACATGACTGTGAGTGCTTCACGCTGGGTAGAAGTGTAACGAACTCGATGCGAGTTGTCAACAAATCCTATAACTTGGTTCATGAAACGTGCTTACAAAATATTTTCACTGTGAATATTTATTGTGTAATGGTGCAAAGTGAGAGAGAGAGAGAGACTCTGCCCTTAGGGCAGAGTTAATCCCGCCAGCAAAAATAGGGAAAAAAAAGGAGCGATCTCACCTCTTCAGATGTGGGTTTATGTCCTACAATACATTCCTCAAAAAGGGCGTAGAAGAAATTAATCCATCAACGTGTATCATTCAATTTATTCCGGACCATTAAAGACGCCGCCTTCCGCGTAGAATCATACATCATCCTCGTTGCCATATTGGATAGGTCAAAGCGGAGAATAAAGATTCATGTGCTGCGTTTAACTGTACCAACAGGTTTACTGTCCAAACGAGATCATATGGGATTACCTTTCACAGGTGAGAAACAACAAATTAATCCATCAATGTGTATCATTCAATTTATTCCGGACCATTAAAGACGCCGCCTTCCGCGTAGAATCATAGGTCATCCTCGCCGCCATTTTGGAGAGGTCAAAGCGGAGAATAAAGATTAGCTGCGTTTAACTGTACCAACAGGTTTGCCGTCCAAACGAGATCACATGGGATTACCTTTCACAGGTGAGACTGGAAAAATACTTTTCATTGTATTTGGTCATTATAATGTAATTTTACAAACAGATTTTCCTGACTTTGTGGCTAATATGAAGTCTCGCGCATAATAGTTTATGCGCATGCGTCCTTACTTCTTCTATTGTTCTGGTGTCTCCGAAGGGACCGTCTTACAGCGCCCCTAGAGGTGTGGCATGTGTATTGCATCGTTTTCAGCAAGCGTTGCGTTGCCATATGGACCTGATATTTTACTGATTGTTGCCCATTTGGACGCGATATATTTTTAAATAACATCTCGTTGCCGTTGTCGTGTGGATGTAGCCTAAGTCATTAAAGACAATTTCAAGGGGAGTCTGAGTCGAGTCCGAGTTGAGTCCGAGAACAAGACTCCAACCACACCATTTGATGGTAGCTGTTGTTGCCTTTATGTGAAACCATCTCTGCTACTGTGTTGACTAATGTTACTGCTTGACTGACCCATTTTAGTTAATAGGCTACAGGTTAAAAGCTTGTTTGTCACTCAGTAAGCCCCACTATCAACAGGGCAAATAACATGAAAGAGGGTTAACATTAGCTAGTTCATCAGTCAGCAAGCATGCCCCACTATCAATAGAGCAATGAACATAATGTATCACATACTTGTCTGGGTGTAGTCTTGCCAAATGATGATTGAAGTTTGAGGTTATCCTTATCGTCTCCTTGATAGTTCTTCTACATATGGAACACATAGCAGTGCATTTTTTCCCACTGCACGAGAAGTCTGTATAAGCAAAGTGGACAATCCTAGGGGTATTTTCCCCAGGCATTTTAGTGCCATTAACTTTAGCTTGTTCTTGAACATGATATATGAACAGGTGAATATGCATTCTCTTGCACAAAATTAGTATACAAATTAATGTAGATATAAATATTTTATGCCAAATTATTATGGCATGTTACAAAAAATAAAGAAAAAAAATCTAAGTCTTCATCTCCAATTTATTAGTCTGAATGCAGTTAATGCACGAATCCGAGTCCAAGTCCGAGTCATCAGTGCTCAAGTCCAAGTCAAGTCACGAGTCCTTAAAATTAAGGCATGAGTAGGATTCAAGTCCAAGTCCTGGACTTGAGTATTACAAGCCTGCATCAGTGCACTAATTTAAAAGTTCACGATGTGATTGCCCTGGTTAAAAAAGCGTGCACCAGATGCAATTGGGGATGAAATTGGGCTGCATCATTTCTAATATATTTGCATTGGTAAAATTTGATTTATTAATACATAATTATTAGTAGATGCTCTATGCCTTTATTATTTAGAAATGTGAACAATAGACATGTAACTATATATATTGTGTAATGGTAAATTGCAGTACACATTAATGATGATTCGAATCATGCAATTAAAAAGTGAACTATGATTATCAGTAGGCTGTGCAATCTTAGTTTGTCTGAGATATAATTGTGTTGCTTAAAGGACACAGAAGAGGGCACAATAAAGTACGATAGAGGGATTGCACATGATGTCAACATAGGCAGAAGTAACACAACTCAAATGCCACGACAGCACAAAAAACAGATCTAAGCTGTGAAAGATTGCTGAAACAAAAGTCTGCTTTTAATTTAAAGTTGCACAATGGTTGGCTATTGCTGATTGCAAAGGTTACTGTATGCAGTTGCTGACTCATACTGCAGTTGCAATCATCTTCACATTTTCTGACGCAGATGCATTTCTAGATTCAGACTGATAAAAAGATATGTTTTATAAATTTACAAAGGCACTTGTTTTGAAATGAATTCTCTTCACATATGTCAGAGACAAGGCCCATGGGTGCAGCCTCATTTAATTTGGTCTGTGTGAACTTGGGGAAAAAAATAATGCTGAAACGGCCACTAGGACACTACTGCTCAACATTTTTACACAATCTGGAATTCGCAGCAGATCTGTAGCATAGCAACTGCCATTGTACAGTGTAGACTATTGTAGACCATCTTCTACATTGTATAACAATACTGAAGACATCAAAGCTATGAAATAACATATTGAACATAGGGTACTAACCCCATTTCCAGAAAGGTTGGGGTATTTTCCAAAATGCAATGAAAATAAAAATATGTGATTTGTTAATACACGTGAACCTTTATTTAACTGACACAAGGACAAAGAAAAGCTTTTCAATAGTTTTACTGACCAACGTAATTGTATTTTGTAAATATAAATGAAATTAGAATTTGATGACTGCAACACACTCAAAGTTGGGACATAGGCAAAACAAAATTTAAGTTTATAGGTGTGGCAGTGGGGGCATGGTCAAGCACCGGTCTGTGACAGGAGGGTGGAGTCAGGGAAGGTAAGTGGCAGAATCACTACACCTGATGGCAATTAACCTGTGTTTGTGTGTCTTCCCAGTGACCGCGCCCTATTTAAGGAGGGAGAGCGAGAGCAGAGGAGAGCTTCCCTGGACGAGACGCTAGTGTGTGTCTGTCTCTTTCTATGTTCCAAAATATTGTTAGACTGAAAAGTGTGGCAATAAAGCCTTTTGTTACACCTGATCTCTGTCCTGTCGTCCTCTGTGCTCCACCCACACGTTCGAACTGGTTACAGTGGTGCTGAAACCCGGGATCAGAGTGGAGCACCAACCGATCAGCCCCATGGAGTCTTCCCCATTCGCCGACCTGGTCCACGCCCTCGCCACGGCCCAGCAAAGCCAGCACCAGGTGCTCGTCACACTCCGGAAGGAACAAGAGCGCCGCTTCAAAGCCCTGGTGCTGGCCCAGCAGGAAGACCGCGAGGCGTTCCGGCACCTCCTTGCATCGGCGGGATCCACCAGCACTCCGGCCACGGGCCCGTCTCCCCTCACCATCACCGAGATGGGCCCACAGGACAACGCCGAGGCATTCATCATGCTATTTGAACAGGTCGCAGAAGCCTCGGGGTGGCCGATGGAGCAGCGCGCGGCGCGCCTCCTCCCCCTGCTAATGGGGGAGGCACAGCTGGCCGCGCTACAGCTCCCCGCCGACCACCGGCTGGCCTACGCGGACCTCCGCCGGGCCGTCCTCCAGCGCGTGGGGCACATGCCAGAGCAGCAGCACCAGCGCTTCCGCGCTCTGCGCTTGGAGGAAGTCGGCCGGCTGTTCGCGTTCGGCCAGCAGCTCCGGGACGCCTGCTGGCGGTGGCTGAGGGCCGACAATCGCGATGCCGAGGGGATCATCGACCAGGTGGTGCTGGAACAGTTCATCGCCCGCTTACCAGCAGGAACCGTGGAGTGGGTCCAGTGCCACCGCCCGGCGTCGCTGGATCAGGCAGTCGAGCTGGCAGAGGATCATCTGGCGGCTGTTCCGGCGGCAGGACAGCAGATGACATCTACTCTTCTCTCCTCTTCTCTCTCTCTCCCCTTCCTTCTGTGTCCCGTCCTCACCCCATTCCCCCACCGCGGAGACGGGGGCCGGCACCACCCCAGCCGGCCCGCTGCATCCTCGGTGCCCTCCCGTTTCTCCCTTCTGTGTCTGTCTCTCCCCCCCTCAGGTGAGTGAGCCCCAGAACACCGGTGCAGAGGGAAAGCCCGGGCGGGTTTGCTGGCGCTGCGGGGAGCTGGGCCACCTTCAACAACAGTGCACGACCATGGAAGTGGGCGCGGTGGTTCGGATCCCCGACGCGCCAGAGGCCGCCCTCGATCAGGCCGGAGCGTATCGCATACCGGTGAGTATCCAAGGGGCTACATATCAGGCGTTGGTGGATTTCGGGTTGTAATCAGACCTCAATTCGCCAAAGCCTGGTGCAAAATGAGGCATTGGGGGGAGCCCAGGGGGTGAAGGTGTTGTGTGTGCACGGGGATGTTCATGGGGATGTTCACAGCTACCCTTTGGTGTCGGTCCACATTTTTTTCAGAGGGGAAAAATCTATAGTGAAGGCGGTGGTTAATCCTCGCCTTACCCACTCTTTAATTTTGGGGACTGATTGGCCGGGATTTTGGGGGTTAATGACATGCCTAGTAAAGAGTGGGTCCTGCCATTTGACAGGGGGAGGTCCCGGTGTCGCTTTGGCGGGAGCAGCTGTCACAGAGCCGTCTACGTCATCGCCATGTCAGAGTGAGGAGCCACCGGCTCCTCCTCTCTCTATTGGGGAATCCCTTGCAGATTTCCCATTAGAACAATCGTGAGATGAGACTCTGCGACATGCGTTTGACCAAGTGAGAGTAATCGATGGTCAAACGCTCCAGCCGAACGCCACCCCGTCCTTCCCCTACTTCGCAATTATGAAGGATAGATCATACCGAGTGACACAGGACACTCAAACTAAAGAGCGAGTCACGCAACTTTTAATTCCAAAGAGCCGCCGGGAATTGGTATTCCAGGTGGCTCACTTTAATCCCATGGCTGGACACTTAGGGCAGGATAAGACACTAGCCCGAATAATGGCCCGATTCTATTGGCCGGGGATTCGCGGTGATGTTCGTAGGTGGTGTACGGCATGCCGCAAATGCCAATTAGTAAATCCAGCGGCCATTCCAAAAGTGCCTTTGCGCCCTCTTCCATTGATCGAGACCCCGTTTGAGAGAATTGGGATGGATCTCGTCGGGCCATTAGATCGGTCAGCACGAGGGTACCGCTTTATATTAGTTCTGGTGGACTATGCAACACGATACCTGGAAGCAGTGCCTCTGCGCAATATTTCAGCACGCAGTATTGCAGAGGCACTCTTCCGCATCATCTCCCGAGTCGGAATCCCGAAAGAGATTCTGACTGATCAAGGCACTACATTTATGTCACAGACACTGCGCGAACTGTATGGGTTATTGGGGATTAAGCCGATCCGCACCAGTGTGTATCACCCATAAACGGACGGTTTAGTAGAACGGTTCAATCGCACCCTCAAAAATATCATTAAAAAATTCGTAAGTGAGGACGCACGTAATTGGGATAAGTTGCTCGAGCCCTTGTTGTTCTCAGTGCGAGAGGTTCCCCAAGCCTCCACGGGGTTCTCCCCGTTTGAATTATTATATGGGTGTAAGCCGCGCGGCATCCTAGACGTGCTGCGGAAAATTGGGAGGAGGGACCTTCACAAAGCAAGAACGAAATTCAATACATTATGGACCTGCGTGCAAAACTCCACACGCTCACTCACCTAACCCAGAAGAATTTGCAGCAGGCCCAGGAACGGCAAGCCCGCCTGTACAACAAAGGTACGCGCCTTAGAGAGTTCACCCAGGGAGATAAAGTGCTCGTACTGTTGCCCACTTCGAGCTCCAAATTGATCGCCATGTGGCAAGGGCCCTTTGAGGTCATACGGCGAGTCGGGGACGTCGACTATGAGGTGAGGCGAACGGACAGGGGCGGGGCACTACAAATTTTCCACCTCAACCTGCTTAAACTCTGGAACGAGGAGGTCCCCGTGGCTTTGGTGTCGGTGGTTCTGGAGAAGGCAGAGCTGGGACCTGAGGTTCAAAAGAGAGCATTGGCATCACGCACCTCTCCGGTCCCCTGTGGAGACCACCTCTCCCCGACCCAACTCACGGAGGTCGCCCAGTTGCAGACCGAGTTTTCGGATGTGTTCTCGCCCCTGCCCGGTCGCACCAACCTCATAGAGCACCACATAGAGATGCCCCCGGGGGTAGTAGTGCGTAGCCGCCCTTACAGATTACCCGAACACAAAAAAAAGGTGGTTCGGGAAGAACTCGAGACCATGCTCGAAATGGGCATCGTCGAGGAGTCCCACAGTGACTGGAGCAGCCCGGTGGTCTTGGTTCCCAAGGCTGACGGGTCGGTCCGGTTCTGTGTGGACTACAGAAAAGTCAACGCGGTCTCTAAATTCGATGCGTACCCGATGCCTCGTATTGATGAGTTGCTCGATCGACTTGGCACTGCTCGCTTTTATTCGACGCTGGATTTGACGAAGGGATATTGGCAGATCCCCTTGACTCCACTATCCCGAGAGAAAACGGCCTTTTCCACACCGTTTGGGTTACATCAATTCATCACCCTTCCGTTTGGGCTGTTTGGGGCACCCGCTACGTTTCAGTGGCTAATGGACAGAGTCCTCCGCCCTCACGCCACGTATGCGGCCGCTTATCTGGATGATATTATCATCTATAGTAATGACTGGCAGAGACACCTCGAACATCTGAGGGCTGTCCTTAGGTCGCTGAGACAAGCGGGGCTCACAGCCAACCCAAAGAAGTGTGCGATTGGGCGGGTGGAAGTACGGTGTCTGGGTTTCCACTTGGGCAATGGGCAGGTGCGTCCCCAAATTAATAAGACGGCAGCGATTGCGGCCTGCCCAAGGCCCAAGACCAAAAAGGGGGTGAGGCAGTTCCTGGGGCTGGCTGGCTATTACCGTAGGTTTATACCTAATTATTCAGACGTCACCAGCCCGCTGACTGACCTCACTAAAAAGGGGGCACCAGATCCGGTCCAGTGGACGGAGCAATGCCAGCGGGCTTTTTCTGAAGTGAAGGCTGCACTGTGTGGGGGGCCACTTTTACACTCCCCTGACTTTTCTCTCCCCTTTGTGTTGCAGACCGATGCGTCGGACAGAGGGCTGAGGGCGGTTTTGTCCCAGGAGGTGGAGGGGGAGGACCGCCCCGTCCTGTACATTAGCAGGAAGCTGTCAGTGCGTGAGGGGCGCTAAAGCACGATCAAGAAAGAGTGTCTGGCGATCAAGTGGGCAGTCCTCGCCCTCCATTACTACCTGCTGGGGCGCCCTTTCACCCTCTGTTCGGACCACGCGCCCCTCCAGTGGCTCCACCGCATGAAAGATGCCAATGCGCAGATCACCCGTTGGTATCTGGCACTCCGACCCTTCAATTTCAAGGTGGTCCACAGGCCAGGGGCGCAGATGGTCATGGCGGACTTCCTCTCCCGTCAAGGGAGATGGGGAGTCTGCGGCAGGCCGGATGGCCACCCGGCCTGAGTTGGGCGGTGGGGGTATGTGGCAGCGGGGGCGTGGTCAAGCGCCGGTCTGTGACAGGAGGGCTGAGTCAGGGAAGGTAAGTGGCAGAATCACTACACCTGATGGCAATTAACCTGTGTTTGTGTCTTCCCAGTGACCGCGCCCTATTTAAGGAGGGAGAGCGAGAGCAGAGGAGAGCTTCCCTGGACGAGATGCTAGTGTGTGTCTGTCTCTCTCTATGTTCCGAAATATTGTTAGACTGAAAAGTGTGGCAATAAAGCCTTTTGTTACACCTGATCTCTGTCCTGCCGTCCTCTGTGCTCCACCCACATGTTCAAACTGGTTACAATAGGATATTCAAGTAAGACCATTTTGGAAGATTCCACAATAAGCAGGTTAATTGGTAACATCATTGGGTATAAAAAGAGCAGCACCAAAGGCTCAGTCTTTGCCGGCAAGGATGGGTAATGGCTCACTCCTTTGTGCCAAAATTCATGAGAGAATTCTCATCTCATCTCATTATCTCTAGCCGCTTTATCCTGTTCTACAGGGTCGCAGGCAAGCTGGAGCTTATCCCAGCTGACTACGGGCGAAAGGCGGGGTACACCCTGGACAAGTCGCCAGGTCATCACAGGGCTGGCACATAGACACAGACAACCATTCACACTCACATTCACACCTACGGTCAATTTAGAGTCACCAGTTAACCTAACCTGCATGTCTTTGGACTGCGGGAGAAACCGGAGCACCCGGAGGAAACCCACACGGACACGGGGAGAACATGCAAACTCCGCACAGAAAGGCCCTCGCCAGCCACGGGGCTCGTACCCGGACCTTCTTGCTGTGAGGCGACAGTGCTAACCACTACACCACCATGCCACCTTCATGAGAGAATTGTTATTCAATTCAAAAAGAACATTTCTCAATGTAAGATTGCAGAAAATTTAGGTCTTTCAACATCTACAGTACATAAGTTTGTGAAAAGTTGTCGGAAATTTGGAGACATCTCAGTGCACAAAGGGCAAGGTTGGAAACCACTGTTGAAGGTGTATGACCTTTGAGCTCTCAGGCGGCACTACCTGAGAAACCATCATGCTAATGTGACAAATATAGCTACATGGGCTCAGAAGTACTTTGGAAAACCATTGTCGCTTAACACAGTCCCCTGCTGCATCCAGAAATGCAACCTGAAACTGTATCACTCACTAATCCTCACCCTCCCTGTTTCCATAGTTTGAAGAACCTCAGGATGCTGGACTTACATTGTGAGGAGTTTTCCTGTCTTGATATCAGCTGCATCTGTGATGATGACACCACAGTGATAGGCCTCATCAAGGACAACGATGAGTCAGCCTACAGGGAGGAGGTGGACTGCCTGGCTGTGTGGTGCAGTGAGAACAACCTGCTGCTCAACACTAATAAGACCAAGGAGCTCATCGTGGACTTCAGAAGGAATTCTGACACACACACACACCGATCCACATCAATAGTGCAGCAGTGGAGTGACCAGCTTCAAATTCCTGGGGATCCACAATCGCAGGACCTCACCTGGACAACCAACTGCTCCAACTTGGTCAAGAAGGCTCACCAGCATCTCTTTTTCTTGAGGACTCTGAAGAAAAAACACCTCTCTTCAGACATCCTGGTGAACTTCTACTGCTGTACCATCAAGAGCATCCTAACTAACTGTATTACAGTCTGGTATGGGAACTGCTCTTTCTCAGACCAGAAGGCACTGCAGAGGGTGGTGAAGATTGCCCAGCATGTCGTGGGAGCCTCACTTCCTGCTATAGAGGATGTCTAGAGGAAGTGATGTCTCAGGAGAGCCATAAACATCAACAAAGACTCCTGCCATCCAGCACACAAACTCTTCACTCTCCTGCCCTCTGGAAGGCACTATAGGAGCCTTCGGACCAAAATCACCAGGTTCAGGAATAGTTTTTTTCCTTCAGCTGTCTCACTGGGGTGCATATGTGTGTGGAGGGGGGAACCCCCACGGTTCCCCCCTCCACACACACACACACCTCCCCCCCCAACAAACTGAATTGACTTGAACTGACTTGAAACTGGTCCACCCTAAGGACAGAATAGCCAGACACAAACAGGACAACGTAGTGTATGCAATTCAGTGCAGTGAGGAATGCACAGACTCGTATATTGGGGAAACGAAACAACCACTTCACAGGTGCATGGCTCAACACAGGAGAGCTAGTTCCTCAGGCCAGGACTCTGCTGTCTATCTTCATCTTAACAGCAAAGGACACTCATTTCAGGATTGCAACATACGCATTTTAGCCAGAGAGGATCGTTGGTATGAGCGAGGAGTTAAAGAAGCCATTTTTTGTCAACCTGGAATGGCCATCACTGAACAGAGGTGGTGGTCTAAGACATCATTTATCAGCCACCTACAATGCAGTCCTTGGCACACTTCCCAGACAACTGAATGCACATCAAAACCCAGCTGTTTTCAGTGACTCACAGGAGGACAGAAAGAACCAACAATCCATTGATCACCCCAACGACTCTCTAGGCCGTTCACACCCAGCCCCCAGTGACCCACACCAACAGGATGACTCAACAACACCTTAGGATTGCTTTTCATCCATGAGAGGATAAATACCTTATACTCCCTATTAGTCAGACAGAACTGAAGAAGCCTTTCGGATGAGAGGTGAAACGTCTTCAAGAATCTTCAAGCAAGTCCAGTTGCTCTCTTTTACCACCCACAGTTTACTATGACCTGGATGACTGAGAATCTTCACAGACAACTGACTTCACTGCACTCTCACCATTTGCACTACTGTTTATTCATACCGTATTTTGTATATACTGCAAATATCTATATATCATACCATTGCACTATAGTTCATTCATATTGCACATTTGTACATACTGTAAATATCTATCATATCATTATACCATTCCATACCCTGTAATTACTGTACATTTATATTTGTATATTACACTTATGTTATTTACTGCTATGCACTTCTGGTTAGATGCAATCTGCATTTCGTTGCCTTGTACCTGTGACATGTCAGATGACTAACGCTACGTTCACACTGCAAGGCTTAATGCTCAATTCCGATTTTTTTGTGAAATCCGATTTTTTTGTGAGGTCGTTCACATTAACAAATATATGCAACTTGTATGTGATCCTCAGTATGAACGAAAAGCGACCTAAAAGTGTTCCGCATGCGCACTGCAGGATACGACGACGTCACACACAGTGAGCATGGCCAGTGTTTACGGAAGTAAAACCGCCCGGTTGCGGTATGACTCATCCAATCTAGCTTGAATAGCTGTATCCCCCCAAATGGAAATCAGCTCCCTAACCTCTGCGTCCTTCCATTGAGAAGATTCAGAACCTTCACAGCCCGAAGCGTCCCTCGCATTGATGTCATGCGCAGGGGCGCAGATACGTTTTTTGAACTGGGGGGACAAAAAACTGGGGGGGGACAAAGCTGCCAGCAAACCAACCCCGATATGCCTGTCAAACTTGTTGTTAGTAACCATAGCAACCAAGCTCGAGCTCGCAACCTGTGCAGTCTGCGCAGCTCAACCAACCGAATATCAGTCTTTGTTTTATGTGAGTTGTTGCAACTATGTATACACTGCTGTGCACCTCAATAAACCGAATGGTAATTAGTCTTTTGATTTTTCCGTGAGGTTTGCCTTATGCAAAGAAAGACAGCATAGACGTTTTTTCCTCCCTATAAGTAGGGGGGACCGAGCGAGGTGAATTTAAATATGACTTGTCCCACCCTCTATCTGCGCCCGTGATTATGCGCCATGTTGTTGTAACTTTTTTGAGAGACCCGCCGCCTACTTCAGCGCAGAATAGTGACGTTTGTGGCTTGTTGATGACGTGTAAGTCGGATGAATGTGACCTGGCGGTTCAGACTGAAGTCGCATATGAAAAGAGGGGATAGGAATCGGAATTAGCACCACATATCCAAACGGCCTGGGTCGGATTTGAAAAAATCGGATCTGTGTCATTCATATTGTCAATAAAAGATCGGATACAGGTCACATATGGGCGAAAAGATCGGATTTGAGTCACTTCAGCCTGCAGTGTGAACGTAGCCAAAGTTGAATCTAATCTAATCTATTTCCTCTTGTGGCCAGCTTACTATTCCAGCTGGGTATCTGGGTAGGGCACACATGCTGATGGCTTGGATGTTATTCCTACCTTGGATACCTAGGTACTTGTAGCTGTCCTGTATGTTTGCTATCCTATCCTCTGGTAACTCCACCCCATCAGTTCTGATCACCTTCCCTCTCCTTGCTACCATGCAGCATGACATCATGATGTCCTCATTGTAGATCCTGGTGAGGTGGATCAGTGAGTTGATATCTCATTCACTCCTGGCATACAGCTTGATGTCATCCATGTACAGTATAGGAGATGGCTGATGGTCACTCCAGTCCTGAATCTGTACCCATATCCACTCATTGTGATGACTTGGCTTGGTATGATCCTCCAGGTCTAAACCTGGAGACCCTTATTAGAGGCTTGCCCTGACCGGGATTGGAACTCCTAACCTGCTATTTATTTTTTTAAAGCTCTCAAATGCATTGAGAAAGCAAGAAATTCCACAAATTAACTTTTGACAAGGCACACCTGTTAATTGAAAAGCATTCCAGTTGACTACTTCATGAAGCTGGTTAAGATAATGCCAATAATGTGCAAAACCTCATCAAGGTAAACAGTGGTGTGGCAGCGGGGGCGTGGCCAAGCAGCAGTCTGTGAATGGAGGGCGGGGTCGGGGAAGGTAAGTGGCTAGGTCATTACAACTGATGTGTGTGTGTGTGTGTGTGTGTGTGTGTGTGTGTGTGTGTGTGTGTGTGTTTGTTGCAGGGATGGAGTATAAAGGGAGGGGGAGAGGAGAGAAGAGGCTCTCCCCAACCACAACACTTGTGTGAGTGAGAAAGAAAGAAAGCTGAAAAGCCAAATAAAGTGCATGTATGTAAACACAAACTCTCGCCTGCCATGCTTCTGTGCTCCACCCACACCGGGGTTTACTACAGTGGTGCTGAAACCCAGGCCTCACAGAAGGGAACAGCCCCATGGAGTCCTCCCCGTTCAAAGAGCTCATCCTTGCCCTTGCTCCCACCCAGCAGAACCAGCATCAAGAGCTGATCACCCTCCGGAAGGAGCAGCAGCAGCGCTTCGAAGCCTTGATGCTGGCTCAGCAGGAAGATCGCCAGGTGTTCCGGCACCGGCTCACATCAGCAGGGCCGCCGGCCGCCACTGCCGCCACCCTCACGAAGATGGGACCGCAGGACGATCCAGAAGCGTTCCTCGCTCTCTTTGAGCAAACAGCCGAGGCGTGGGGGCGGCCGCTGGAGCAGCGCACAGCGCGCCTCCTCCCACTCCTAACTGGAGAGGTGCAGCTCGCAGTGCAGCATCTCCCTGCTGACAGCCGGCTGGTCTATGCAGACCTGAGGAAAGCCATCCTGCAGCGGCTCGGCCGCTCCCCGGGGCAACACCGTCAGTGCTTCCGGACGCTGACACTGGAGGAGGTCAGCCGGCCGTTTGCATTCGGCCAGCAACTCCGGGACGCCTGCCGGCGGTGGCTGAGGGTGGAAGACCGCGAAGCCGAGGAGATCATCGATCTGGTGGCACTGGAGCAATTTATCTCTCAACTTCCGGAAGGAACGGCAGAATGGGTCCAGTGTCACCGCCCAGTGTCGCTGGAACAAGCTATCGAGCTGGCAGAGGACCATCTGGAGGCGGCCTTGACGGCAGGCAGACGAGGCACCTCCCCTTGCTTCTCTTCCCCCTCTCTCTCCTGTCTCTGGTCCCCCTCCCCACCCCATTCCCCTGCCACAAAGGCGGCGGCTGGCTCCTCCCCAGCCGGCCTGTCGCACCCGTGGTATCCTCCTATCTCCCTCTTCTGTGTCTGTGTTGTCTCCCCCTCAGGTGAGTGACACCCATAACACCAGTGCAGAGGGAAAGCCTGGGCCGGTGTGCTGGCGCGGCGGGGAATCGGAGCATCTCCCGAATCAGAGCCCTGCAAGGGAGGTGGGGGCTGTCATCTGGATCCCCGATGCTCCAGAAACCGCCCCCGATCGGGCTGGAATGTATCGCGTACCGGTGAGTATTCAAGGGGATACATATCATGCTTTGGTGGATTCCGGTTGCAATCAGACCTCAATTCACCAATGCCTGGTGCAAGGTGAGGCATTGGGGATATCATTGGCTGGGATTTAAAGAATTAATGGAGTATTTAACATGCAGTGGGTCCTGCCCTAGTAGGTCATGGGAAGATCCTGGTGTGGCACTGGCTGGAGAAGCTGTCACAGAGCCGTCTGCGTCAACACCGTGTCAGAGTGAGGAGCACTCCGCTCCTCCTCCCTCTCTTGGGGATTCTCTTGGGGATTTCCCGTTAGAGCAGTTGCAAGACGAGACTCTGTGGCATGCGTTTGACCAAGTGAGAATAATCAATGGTCAAACTCTTCAGCCAAGCGTGGCGCCAACCTTCCCCTATTTTGCCATTATTAAAGAGAGATTGTACCGAGTGACGCAGGACACTCAAACCAAGGAATGAGTAACCCAGTTGTTAATCCCAAAGAGCCGTAGGGAACTCATATTCCATGCGGCTTACTTTAATCCCATGGCTGGACACTTGGGGCAAGACAAAACACTAGCCCGAATAATGGCCCGGTTCTATTGGCCTGGGATTCGTGGGGATGTCCGTCGGTGGTATGCGGCATGCCGTGAATGCCAATTAGTAAATCCCGCGGCCACTCCAAAAGCGCCGTTGCGCCCTCTTCCTCTAATCAAGACCCCGTTTGAGCGAATTGGGATGGATCTCGTCGGGCCATTAGATCAGTCAGCACGGGGATATTGCTTTATTTTAGTTCTGGTGGACTATGCAATGCGATATCTGGAGGCAGTGCCTCTCCGCAATATCTCAGCGCACAGTATTGCGGAAGCGCTCTTCCACGTTATCTCCTGGGTAGGGATTCTGAAAGAAATCCTGACAGACCAAGGCACCTCGTTTATATCACGCACACTGCATGAGCTGTATGGGTTACTGGGGATTAAGTCCATCCGCACCAGTGTATATCACCCACAAACAGATGGATTAGTAAAGCGATTCAACCAGACACTCAAAAACATAATCCAGAAATTCGTTAGTGAAGATGCACGTAATTGGGATAAGTGACCCAAACCCCTGTTGTTCGCAGTACGAGAGGTCCCGCAAGCCTCCACAGAGTTTTCTCCCTTCGAATTATTATACGGGCGTAAGCCGCGTGGCATTCTGGATGTGCTGCGGGAAAATTGGGAGGAGGGACCTTCACCGAGTAAAAATGAAATCCAGTATGTTCTTGACCTGTGTGCAAAACTCCACACCCTCACGCAATTAACACAGGAGAATTTATGGCAGGCACAAGAACGTCAATGCCGGCTGTATGACAGGGGCACGCGCCTTAGAGAATTCACGCCGGGAGAAAAAGTACTCGTATTATTGCCCACGTCGAGTTCTAAATTAGTTGCCAAGTGGCAAGGGCCCTTCAAGGTCACACGGCGAGTTGGGGACGTCGACTACGAGGTAAAGCAAACGGATAGGGGCAGGGCACTGCAAGTATACCACCTCAACCTTTTAAAATGCTGGAATGAGGGGGTCCCAGTGGCATTGGCATCGGTCGTCCCAGAGAAGGCAGAGCTGGGGCCGGAGGTAAAAAAGATAACATCGCAGACCACTCCGGTCCCTTGTGGAGACCACCTCTTGCCGACCCAACTCACAGAGGTAGCCAAGGTGCAGAAGGAATTTTCCGACGTGTTCTCGCCCCTTCCAGGTCATACCCATCTCATAGAACACCACATCGAAACGCCCCCGGGGGTGGTAGTGCACCCTTACCGCTTGCCCGAACACAAGAAAAATGTGGTTCGGGATGAACTCAAGGCCATGCTCAAAATGGGCATAATTGAGGAGTCCCACAGTGACTGGAGCAGCCCAGTGGTCCTGGTTCCCAAGACTGATGGGTCAGTCCGATTCTGTGTGGACTATAGAAAGGTCAAGGCGGTGTCTAAATTTGACGCGTACCCAATGCCTCGCATTGATGAGTTGCTTGATCGGTTAGGCGCTGCTCGCTTTTATTCGGCACTGGATCTAACCAAGGGATATTGGCAGATCCCCTTGACGACTCTATCCCGAGAGAAAATGGCCTTTTCCACACCGTTTGGTTTACACCAATTCGTCACACTCCCCTTTGGGTTATTTGGGGCGCCCACTACATTCCAGCGGCTTATGGACAGGGTCCTCCACCCTCATGCTGCCTACACAGCCGCCTATCTAGACGACATAATAATCTACAGTCATGATTGGCCGTGGCACTTGGAACACCTGAGGGCTGTTCTAAAGTCGCTGAGGCGAGCGGGCCTCACAGCTAACCCGAAAAAGTGTGTGATTGGGCAGGTGGAAGTACGGTATCTGGGGTCCCACTTGGGTCATGGGCAGGTGCGTCCCCAAATTAACAAGACTGCAGTGATTGCGGCCTGCCCGTGGCCCAAGACCAAAAAGGAGGTGAGGCGGTTCTTGGGGCTGGCTGGCTATTATTGTAGGTTTATACCTAACTATTTGGACGTCACCTGCCTGCTAACCGACCTCACTAAAAAGGGGGCTCCAGATCTGGTCCAGTGGACGGAGCAATGCCAACGGGCCTTCTCGGAGGTAAAAGCTGCACTGTGTGGGGGGCCACTTTTACACTCCCCTGACTTCTCTCTCCCCTTTATTTTGCAGACTGATGCATCGGACAGGGGGCTGGGGCCGTTTTGTCCCAGGAGGTGGAGGGTGAGGAGCACCCGGTGCTGTACATCAGCCGGAAGCTGTCGATGCGCGAGAGCAAGTACAGCACAATTGAAAAGGAGTGTCTCGCCATCAAGTGGGCGGTCCTCGCCCTCCGATACTACCTGCTGGGGCGCCCTTTCACTCTCTGTTCAGACCATGCACCCCTCCAGTGGCTCCACCGCATGAACGATGCCAATGCGCGGATCACCCGTTGGTATCTCACTCTCCAGCCATTTAAGTTCGAGGTGATCCACAGGCTGGGGGCGCAGATGGTGGTGGCAGACTTCCTGTCCCGTCGGGGGGGGGAGTCAGCTTCAGGCCGGATGGCTCCCCGGCCTGAGTCGGGCGGTGAGGGTATGTGGCAGCGGGGGAGTGGCCAAGCAGCAGTCTGTGAATGGAGGGCGGGGTCGGGGAAGGTAAGTGGCTAGGCCATTACACCTGATGTGTGTGTGTGTGTGTGTGTGTGTGTGTGTGTGTTTGTTGAAGGGATGGAGTATAAAGGGAGGGGGAGAGGAGAGAAAAGGCTCTCCCCAACCACAACACTTGTGTGAGTGAAAAAGAAAGAAAAAGAAAGAAAGCTGAAAAGCTGAATAAAGTGCATGTGTGTAAACACAAACTCTCGCCTGCCGTGCTTCTGTGCTCCACCCACACCGGGGTTTACTACAAGTGGCTACTTTGAATAATCTAAAATATGAAACCTATTTTTTTTTGTTTTTTTAAACACTTTATTAACCACATAATGCCATATATTCTTTACTGGGATTTTTAATTTTAAACAGTACTGTATGTATACAAATCAGCATATTTCACCCATGAGCATCTATTTGGCAATGTCTCTAGTGTCCTGGAACAAGGATAGTACATTACTGTAAGCTAGATTTATAATTAGTATCATATTATCATTATCAGCATGTGTTCTTTAGTCATATCTGCGGTGTGAAAGCTAGTTGTGAACAGAAGCTTTAATTGAAATATCTCAAACATCCATTTTTTGAGCTCATCATTGTACTTAATTTCTATACTGTTGTATTGCTATTTATTGCACATGACAAAGCAGAGAAAGCAAGTTCATAGTTAGAATATTTTATTAAGGAGTACAAAAATGTATTAAAAAGGAATTATACAGCACATTTAAGTCAAACTAGAGCTAAGTTAATTAGTCACATTAGTATCCAAGGTTATTCAACTGTAAGTTTCAAGCTATTACAGAGGCATATACAGTATGTCCACAGATCCATCTTTTTACCACATCATGTTTATCTTCAGTGCATGCATTATCCATTCTCTGAGTAAACAGCAAGAGCCAGGGATGAAGAGAATACACAATTTAATGTGTATCACTTACTGTCTCACAGATTAGTAAAGCATCTGTAGAAAGTATATTAGACATGATAACAAAATGAAGCCCATAATAAAGAAATGACAGCATTAATAATGAACTGGCTAGTTCATTTAATAATGATACTTGGATAATTAATCATTAATACCAAGTCTGAAATGTCAAGAGCACTGAGACACTTCTTAATTTGTTAGCCCACAAAGTCTCCAGCCAATGGATTGGAGCAAATGGAGTGAAATTGGAAAAGCCTTTGCCATAAGATGAACAAATAAGAAATGGATAGAAATGTGCTGCTGTCAGTGCTAATATGTTCTCAATTACATTCGCATTAAGAAAACAAATCTTCAATATTCTTAAGAAAGCCCAGTAAAATAGAAAAATACACCTTCAAAAGTATGTGTATTTATTATTATTATTATTATTATTATTAAACTTAATAATTAGCCTGTGTGTAATATAAGTCTTTGATCCATTGTAGGGTGCCATTGACCATAGTCTTGTCAGTATTTGCCTAAACAGTACAGTATGTTCACTGAGCCTGTTGTGTGAGATGCTGCAGTGAATGACCAGATAAAGACATTACAGTGCAGCCAGTGAGAACAGGCTCATTAGAGAATGACTGGTCAATATGACAGGGGTCGCTGAACTGCATCATGAGAACAGGACTCAACAATTCTCCCTAATTGAAAACAAGATGTAATCTGTCATATTTTATTTTTATAGCCGTATTATGAAACATTCTGTTATAATAATTAACTGATTCAGTGATAAGAGCAGAATGGGAACTGGTGTAAATCTATGGTTCAGCAACTGTATTCTTCCTGACATTATCATTGATGTTCAAATTTGATGGATAACAATGAAGGAAGGCACAAAGCGCATGTTTCAAAATTTGTGTTAAAATAACATGGAACCTGTATTAAAAATAAGAATTCTCCCTATAAACAAAGGAAATACAACATGATGGCCAAGACTTATAGGTCTAAGAGAGAATTAAAAAAAGAAAAACTATTTCTTTCACAATAATTAAACATAGACAGCAACAATGTGAATATTTAGTGTATCTGAAATTCCACAAAAAAGACAAATAATCATATACATAAATAAAAACATAAACCTATGAATGTAATATTATAAAAGGTGTACTTTCCTTAATACACCATTAAAAAGATATGAACAAATCATTAGTTATTCAGAATTTGACCATTAATTGATGATTTGTAAATGTGTGTTGTAAATGTTTGCCAAAGAATTACACACACATGTTGTAAACATTGAGCTTTAGATTTGCTACTGTAAAGTGGTCTGCATATAATTATTTTTCTTTATTAATTGTTTTAATAAATATGAGGACTTACTGAAAGACCAATGTGAATAAGTTTATGCAAATAATATTGTGAGATCATATAGAGAAAATTGAGACACTTATTTACTGATAGATTACAAACCTTTAGAAACATTTAACCATATATAAGCAGTGTTAGAATGCAGGCACTTATGGAGATATGCGCTGAGGAAGGGCGAGCGCAGACTGTCAACAAAGCCAAAACACTAATCAGAAATCGGAGTTGAGAAGGCAAGCACAGGTCAAGCGATCAGCGAACAACTTGGATTAGGAAAGACAAAGAGCAAAAACTGGAAACAGGAAGTGAAAGGTCAGAAACATGAGAAACAGTCAGGAAAGATACAAGGCTTGGTATGTCTGGATAAGCAGGACGATACTTCACAGGGAAGTGAGTGTTTGGGGAGTTTAAGTAGGGAGACTGGTGATTGAGGAAATGGGTGACAGCTGAGATTCAGTAAGCCGGAGATAGAGGGCACTGTGTGTCTGGGGAATTGTAGTCCATGTTTGTAGTCTCCTCAGTGGGTTTACTGACAGAACCCCCAAGGAGCTACCTTCAGGAGCTACATTCTTTCTTGGACGACCTCTACCTCTGGGTACTGGTTTGTCGGGGTGTTGGGCATGGAATTCCTGCTTTAACAGGGGAGCCAGGATGTCTTTGTTCTTGATCCAACTTTGTTCCTCTAGTCCATATCCCTCCCAATCAATCTTGATCTGTCCTCCTCTTCACCTTGAGTTGAGGATTTTGTTGACCTGATATATGGGCTCTCCCTCGAGGTCAAGAGTCATGTGCTCCTGGGCCAGTGTGTTGCTGGCAAGAGGCCCAAAAATGGCAGGCTTAAGTTGGGATATGTGGAAGGTTGGAGCTACTCGGCTGTGAGGGGTAATTCTAGGCTGTACGATACATCATTGATACGGCATAGCACCTTGAATGGCCCAATGTAGTGGGGTTGGAGCTTTCTGCACATGTTTAGTGCTCTCAGGTTTTTTTTGTGGCCACCCATACTCGGTCGCCAGGGGAAAAGTTTGGAGTCTCACCTCTATGTTTGTCTGCATATTCCTTGTACTTGGTGCACACTGATTCAAGGTGCTGGTGAACCTCTTCCCAGATGGTTTGTCTGCATGAAAACCAGTCGTTGACTGCTTGCACTTGACAGGGCATGTCATCCCAAGGGAACAGGGGTGGCTGGTAGCTGAGTATACACTGGAAAGGTATTAACTGGTAGCTGAGTGTTTTAGCAAGTTCTGTGCATACTCAGCCCAAGGGAGAAAGCACGCCCAGTCCCCCTAGTTATGCATGCAGTATATCCTTAGGAAGCAGCTGATCTCCTGATTTGCTCTTTCTACTTGACCATTAGACTGGGGATGATAGCTGGAGGTGAGACTTAATGATACTCCCAATCTTTCCATGAAGTTGGACCAGAAACGTGAGATGAACTGGGGACCCTGGTCACTTACTATGTCCTCAGGGATGCCATAGTACCTAGAGACTTGTTGAAATAGCAATTCCATGGTTTGTGCAGCTGTGGGATGCCTGGCAGGGGGATGAGCTTGAGAGCCTTGGAGAAATGGTCAATGGTCACCATGATGGTTGTATTGCCTTGGGAGGGAGCTAAGTCTGTGATGAAGTCTATGGCTAAGTGTGCCCAGGGCTTTTGAGGAACCAGAAGGGTGCACAACTTGCCAGTGGGGGGGGTGCCTAGGGACCTTTGCTTGAGCACATTCCAAACATGAAGCAATGAACTGGTTAATCTCTGGGAGCATGTTTTCCCACAAATACTTAATTCTTAGCATTTGGTGGGTGTGTTGACTGCCTGGGTGTCCCATAGCTGGAGATGAGTGTGCCCAGGTGATTAGTCAGCTATGAAGATGCTTGGGTACATAGAGGAGGCCCAGTGGGAGATGGATAGGATGGGCCCTGGGCTGAGAGTTCTTTATCTCCATGTCCAGTTCCCAGGTAATATGCCTTATGAAGCACTGTGGAGGAAGGACAGGCTGAGTGGATGAGTTGTGCTGTGATGGGCTGAACATTCTGGATAGGGTGTCTGTTTTAGTGTTCTTGGAACCCGGGCAGAATGAAATAGTGAAATTGAACCATGTAAAGAATAGAGCCCACCTGGCCTGACATGGGTTTAATTGTTTGGCTTTCTGGAGATATTCCAAGTTCTTATGGTCAGTGAGGATAACAAAGGGGTGATTGGCTCCCTCTAGCCAATGTCTCCATTCCTCGAGGGCTAGTTTAATGGCAAGCAATTCTCTCTTTCCCACATCATAACTCCTCTCCACTGATGACAATTTTTTTCAAAAAGAAAGCCATGGGATGTAACTTCTGTTTCTCCCCCAAGCATTGGGAGAGGATGGCCCCTATGCCCATGCTTGCATACTTTTATGCATCCACTTCTACAATGGATGGCTTGGTGGGATTGGGATATTGAAGTATTGGGGCTGAGGTGAAGGCTGACTTGAGCTTCCTGAAGGCTTCCTCTGCTGCCAAGTTCCAGCATAGGTGCTTGGGGCCCTTCTTCAGCAAAGTGGTTAGTGGTGCCGCCAGAGAACTGAACCCTCAGATGAATTGGTGGTAGAAGTTGGTGAAACCCAAGAACCTTTGAAGCTCCTTGATTGAGCTGGGGATAGGCCAGGACGTGATGGCTGATACCTTGGACGAATCCATGCTTACACCTTCAGCACTGATGATGTAGCTGAGGAATGAGATCTTGTTCTTATGAAATTCACATTTCTCTGCTTTTATGTACAGGTGGTTCTCCAATAGATGCTGGAGAATGGTTCTGACATGTACCAAGTGGCTTGTGATACAGTATCTGTGGAGTAAATCAATATGTCATCAATGTAGGCTATGGCATATTTCCCCAGCATGTCCTGTAGTACATCATTAATCAGGCACTGGAACATGCTGGGAGCCAAAGAAAGGCTATATGGCATTACCTGGTATTCGAAGTGCCCCATGGTTGTACTGAAGGCCATTTCCCATTCATCACCTTTACGGATCCGGATCAAGTTGTAGGCACTGCACAGGTCTAGCTTGGAAAAGATTTGTGTGGCTCTGAGTTGCTCTAATGCCAACAGGACCAGGGGAAGAGGATAGGGATATTTCACCATGACCTGATTAAGACCTTGGTAATCAATACAAGGCCTAAGTCCACCCCCTCGTTTCTCTACAAAAAACAAACAAACAACAACAAAAAAATGGCTGATGCAGGAGACTTGGAAAGGCGGATATACCCTTGCTTCAGGGCCTCCTGAATGTACTCCTCCATGGCGCTCTGTTCCTTCAGAGACAAGGGGTAGATACGTCCAAGGTGAGGAGACATACCAGGCAGCAAGTCGATAGTGCAGTCATATGGCCGGTGTGGGGGTAGCCCACAGGCCTTCCCCTTACTGAAGACCTCGGATAGGTCCCGATAGCATTCAGGCACATTTTCTATTGAGTCTGGTTGAGGACTTTCTATAGATGTGGGTGACACTAGGACTTGGGGGATAAAAAATGCAGATCTTGAAACATGTGGAGGACCACTGTAGAATTTCCTTACTCTGCCAAGAGATCAGAGGGTTGTGCAGCTGTAGCCAGGAATACACAAGGACTATGTTATGGTTGACAGTGGTGGTAACATACAAGGAGATGTCCTCTTTGTGTAACACTCCCACTTGTAGCTGGACAGGTTGAATGTGTGTTGTGATGAGTCCATGGTCTATAGGTCCTCCATCGATGGCTTTAGTACTGAGCATGCTGTGCAGAGGAGTGGTTGGCAGGTTGATCTTCTGTACGATGACCTGGTTAATGAAGTTCCCTTCTGCCCCTGAGTCAATGAAAGCAGAGAGAGTATAGGTGGTGGATGCTACCCTTAGCATTACAGGAATCTCAAAGGACTTAGATTTAACTACTCTCACCGGGAATGTAGATCCTGCTGGTGTCTCTGCTGGAGAGTTACAGACAGGGTGGATTGGACAATGTTGGATGTCATGTTCGGTGCTCCCACAGTAGATACACAAGCCCTCCCAACGCCGCTTAGCCCACTCGGCCCGGGTTACCCTGGCATGGGATACTTCCATAGGCATGTTGTCCACAGAGGGGTGCAATGACTTGGGGCAGTCGTGGAGAGAGGGTCGGTGCTTTAGTAGTTGGTCAATGCGGATGGCTAAATCAATGAGGGCATCCAAGGTGAGATTCTTGTCTCTGCAGGCTAGTTCACTGACCACTTCAGGACGCAGACCATGACGGAACACTACCTTGAGGGCTGGGTCATTCCACCCACTAGCAGCTGCTAATGTCCGAAAGTCCTGAGCATACTCTGCCACACTTCTTGAGCCTTGGGAACTGGCGAGCAGACTTTCACCAACCTCAATCCCCTCTGGTTCATGATCAAAGACTCACTTGAACAAGGAGAGGAAGTGCTCATATGAAGTGGTCAGCTCACCACCCTCGTTCCAAACCGCAGTAGCCGAGCGGAGCGCTTTGCCAGAGAGAAAGGTTAGGAATTTAGCTATTTTATGCTCCTCAGATAAGATAGGCATGGTGGCAAAATACATAGAACATTGGAGAAGGAAACCTTTACAGGCAATAGTTTCTCCAGTGAATTTCTCCAGAGCTGGGAGCTGTAGTGCTGAGCTGGGAGGAGGCTCAGAGCATGCTTGGAGGGCCTGCGACATCACAGTTGCAAGCTGTGTCATCCAGGTGTTGAGATTGGTGAGCATCTGTTGATGTTCTCCAAGCAAACGCCCCTGTGCATTCAAAGCAGTCTGCTTCATATCCTCCACTACCTCCATGTAGGCGAAGTATCCTGTTAGAACGCAGGCACTTACGGAGATATGCGCCGAGGAAGGGTGAGTGCTGACTGTCAACAAAGCCAAAACACTAATCCGAAATCGGAGTCGAGAAGGCAAGCACGGGTCGGGTGATCGGTGAACAACTTGCATGAGGAAAGACAAAGAGCGAAAACTGGAAACAGGAAGCGAAAGTTCAGAAACACAAGAAACAGTCAGGAAAGATACAAGGCTTGGTATGTCTGGATAAGCAGGATGATGCTTCGCAGGGAAGTGAGTGTTTGGGGAGTTTAAGTAGGGAGACCGGTGATTGAGGAAATGGGTGACAGCTGAGATTCAGTAAGCCGGAGACAGAGGGCGCTGTGTGTCTTGGGAATTGTAGTCCATGTTTGTAGTCTCCTCAGTGGGTTTACTGACAAGCAGCTTTTACTTTAGGCACTGCAAAATTATCTGTAACTATTTATAATTTTAAACATTTATTAGCAAAAATTTTAGTTCTGTACATATAACCATAGGATACAAAATTTTATACCACAGTGATGAGTTCTGATTGTTCAGAAGTTGCTGATTTATTTTCTATAACAGCAGCTCTGACAGTAGTTCTGGCTGCAAAGCAAATCACAAGTTTATATAAATGCACTCTTTTGTAATACATTAATGTTTCTATAATAACAGCTATTTCACAGGGATGGTAGATGCTTCACATAAACGAAGACTTAAAAGTAAACCAATTTAAAATGTGTGTTTATTTAACAAAGAAAAATGTGTAATCATTAATATGATGAAGATTTCTGTAAGGAGACATTTGTTAAACATTTATGGAAGGAGTCTAGAGTGTCAGCACTTTGTAACAGTCAGTAAGTTTTCAGCAATGGGAAAGTCTTCAGGACAGAGGAGTTTGCATTTTCTGATTTCTAACTAACATTACAAGCTGTGTTTTTTGTTTTATTAACTTCAAGAAAGAGAAACAAATAGGGTAAGAGAGAACTAATTTGTTTCACAGACATTTCACAATGTTAAACATAACTATAAACATAAACATTTGTACAGGGTGTTTCAAAAAAATTATATAATTTCACAATTGAATAACTCTGCCAATTCTCGTTGAGTTGACCTCAAATTTTAACAGCATGTGTGGAAACGGGTCAAAAATTTATTCTTAATTTTTTTTGTTTTTATCTTTTTAGGTATAGAAATGCCATTCACTGGAAAAGAAAAGGTGTTTTGTGTGTTAGAGTATGCTCAAACACAGTCGAACAAGACTGTGAAGCGTGCATTTATGAGAGAATTCTCTAAAAATGCACCAACTACAATACAGATTTGGACATGGCACAAAAAGTTTCTGTGTGTCTGTGTCTCAGGCGGCACGCATATTGAAAATCTGTGAAATCGTTCATGGAATCCCCATACCTTTGAATTTCTCATTCAAATTTTGAGCAATAACTCTTATATTGCTCAACATTAAGCCTGTTTAGTTTCATTTGCAGAGACTAAGTACTTTCTGGGATATTTACATCTCAAATAATATACATTTTTTTAAACACCCTGTACGTTAATGAATTTAAAAAAAAAAAGTTGGGTTGCTTCTCATATCACGCAGACCTTGCTTACTGTATTTTCATAGAACGGCATGCCCCAAAGCATATCTATTCAATATGTTTTCATTATGCATTCATAATGAGTGCATGCATAAGTAACTACATGAAGTGTCATCATTAATCAGTTGTATAAATGTTTAAATTCTGAATAACCAAATGATTTGTTCATATCTATTAATGATGTACAGTGGTGCTTGAAAGTTTGTGAACTGTTTAGAATTTTCTATATTTCTGCATAAGTATGACCTAAAACATCATCAGATTTTCACACAAGTCCTAAAAGTAGATAAAGAGAACCCAGTTAAACAAATGAGACAAAAATACTATACTTGGTCATTTATTTATTGAGGAAAATCATCCAATATTACTGTAGGAATTAGAGCGGGTGGGTGGAGCACAGGAGCACGGCAGGCCAGAACTGAGTTTTCAAAACTCTTTTTATTTGTAGCTTTTCAGCTTTTCACACTCTCCCAGCCACACACGCACGCACACACACAAGTGTTCTGGTTGGGGAGAGAGCTCCCTTCCTCTGCTCTCTCTCTCCTTTTAAAGGGCGCGGTCACTGGGGAAGACACACAAACACAGGTTAACTTACATCAGGTGCAGTTATTCTGCCACTTGCCTTCCCTGACTCCACCCTCCATTCACAGACCGACACTTGACCACACCCCCGCTGCCACAATTACATATTGGTGAGTGGCAAAAGTATGTGAACCTCTAGGATTAGCAGTTAATATGAAGGTGAAATTAGAGTCAGGTGTTTTCAATCAATGGGATGACAATCAGGTGTGAGTGGGCACCCTGTTTTATTTAAAGAACAGGGATCTATCAAAGTCTGATCTTCACAACACATGTTTGTGGAAGTGTATCATGGCACGAACAAAGGATATTTCTGAGGACCTCGGAAAAAGCATTGCTGATGCTCATCAGGCTGGAAAAGGTTACAAAACCATCTCTAAAGAGTTTGGACTCCACCAATCCACAGTCAGACAGATTGTGTACAAATAGAGGAAATTCAAGACCATTGTTACCCTCCCCAGGAGTGGTGGACCAACAAAGATCACTTCAAGAGCAAGGCGTATAATAGTTGGCGAGGTCACAAAGGACCCCAGGGTAACTTCTAAGCAACTGAAGGCCTCTCTCACATTGGCTAATGTGAATGTTCACGAGTCCACCATCAGGAGAACTCTGAACAACAAAGGTGTGCATGGCAGGGTTGCAAGGAGTAAGCCACTGCTCTCCAAAAAGAACATTGCTGCTCATCTGCAGTTTGCTAAAGATCATGTGGACAAGCCAGAAGGCTATTGGAAAAATGTTTTGTGGATGGATGAGACCAAAATACAACTTTTTGGTTTAAATGAGAAGGGTTATGTTTGGAGAAAGGAAAACACTGCATTTCAGCATAAGAACCTTATCCCATCTGTGAAACATGGTAGTGGTAGTAGTCTCATGGTTTGGGCCTGTTTTGCTGCATCTGGGCCAGGACGGCTTGCCATCATTGATGGAACAATGAATTCTGAATTATACCAGTGAATTCTCAAGGAAAATGTCAGGACATCTGTCCATGAACTGAATCTCAAGAGAAGGTGGGTCATACAGCAAGACAACGACCCTAAGCACACAAGTCATTCTACTAAAGAATGGTTAAAGAAGAATAAAGTTAATGTTTTGGAATGGCCAAGTCAAAGTCCTGACCTTATTCCGATCAAAATGTTGTGGAAGGACCTGAAGTGAGCAGTTCATGTGAGGAAACCCACCAACATCCCAGAGTTGAAGCTGTTCTGTACAGAGGAATGGGCTAAAATTCCTCCAAGCCGGTGTGCAGGACCGATCAACAGTTACCGGAAACGTTTAGTTGCAGTTATTGCTGCACAAAGGGGTCACACCAGATACTGAAAGCAAAGGTTCACATACTTTTGCCACTCACAGATATGTAATATTGGATCATTTTCCTCAATAAATAAATGACCAAGTATAGTATTTTTGTTTCATTTGTTTAACTGGGTTCTTTTTATCTACTTTTAGGACTTGTGTTAAAATCTAATGATGTTTTAGGTCATATTTATGCAGAAATATAGAAAATTCTAAACAGTTCACAAACTTTCAAGCACCACTATATTAATGCAAGTTATTATAAAATGTCACTGCCTAAGTATCTCTAGCAGGCTTATCATGCATATTATGTAAATCCAACTGGATCAATTTATGTTTACCGGCGAGTGCTATTTTTCTTCACAAATGCAAAATTTCTTGAATTTATGTTGATATAGCATTTTACACAAGACATTTTAGAAAACTTTCCAAACAATGCACTACTTATGCATGAAATGTTTTCAAATATCCAGAAGTTTATGTATTTCATTGTGGCTGTGGTTGGTTTTGCTTAGGAACTAGTGAAATTTTCCCTTTTTTTGGTTATTTCTTTTCCTTTTCTCTGCTCATGAAGCACATGCCAGATAGATTTTGGAGCCCTCAAAAGATTGTGTCTGACATCCCAATATGCTGGGGTTAATCACAGGGCTATACCCATAATTGCAAAGTGATTTGTCTGCTGTGCCACAATGACCCATTTATCCAAGACAGTTGGTAACAGTCTGAGGGTTAGTGGGCATGGAGATCCCATCAGTAATACCAACAGCAGGAAAATCCTTGATCTGTTTGGCTGGAATAATGCTATTAGGATCACTGACTGCATCATAGTCTGCAGAATATGCTGCAGTGTCATCCATAACAGTTACACATTCAAAGTTTACGCTGTTGATTTAGCCATTTGTTCAGCAAAACATCCTGACCCAAAGCCTCTGTCTCTGCCCTGTCTTTGAATCACATTGGACACTGAGTTATCTGATAGCATTCATTTTGAGGATGCTGATATGCTGACAATGAGTCTTAGTTTTTCATTTTCTTTTCACTTTCTGTTTTTTTTTTCCCCAACACACCCCCAGCTACGTTTGGAGGCATTTGTTGTTACTATTTCCTTTTATGCAGTGAGAACACCTAATAGCTCAAAGGTGAAATGCTCCCTTGTCTAATGTTTTGGGGTATGTACAAATGTTCTGGTTACCATTACTGGCCCCATCTTTGAATACATGTCCTCAGTTCTTCAATAAGATGCTCTTTCTTTTTGTCAAAATCTGCACCATCAGACAGAGTGCACTGAGGAATACATAATTATATATATATATATATATATATATATATATATATATATATATATATATATATATAACCACAGTCACAAGATGATGTATTTGCTTGGTAACGACACATGCAAAGGGAAAAACTCAGCTAGTTCCACCCTGGTTGACTGGAATGAACAGAACTCAAACCAATTTTTTTTTTTCCATGTTTCAGGTCTCACTGTTGCATTTTAATGTCCCTTTTTTTTAACTTCACTGGGTATGTGGATATTTTCAGTCTGTGCATGTCTTCTTGCTTCCTTCCACTTATTTATAAACAAGGCTATAAATGATTCAACATATTTTCCATCATGCACTCATTTACTATCTTTTTATTGCATCCATAATTCAGTTGTAATAAGTTAATACCACTGTAAATCTAATTCAGTTAAATTAATTAAATTAATCCAATATTAAAGACATAATGTTAAATTGGTTGAATTTAATTTGATGTTTTAAGTTAAACTGCAATTGCGAATACTAGATAAGTACAACCTTTTATCTTGTAATGGTATTCAGAAATATGCAACAGTGTGCAACAGAAACAGATGTAGAAATAGATACATTAAGAAATCTAAAAGCTATGTAGTTAGGTCAAAGTAATACTGACTCTTGACTTCCCCAATCTATAAAGAGTTTGACCATTCAATTTTTTTACACTCAGTTTGACAAATTTACTCACTACAAAATGAAACAATACCAGTTACTGAAAATAAAATAAAACATAAAAAGAGAAAGCAAAAAAAAAAAAAAATCAAAGCAGTAGATTTTACATTTGGCCGCTATATTATTCTGAATTCAGTGTGTACCTGACCCAATCCTCGAGAGAGTTAAAATATAGCCATTTTTTTTACATTTCTTACATTGAACCTAATGCTACAGCAAAACTGAACTGACTGCACAGTATGACATGACAAGTTACATGAACATTTAAATTACATGAACATGAGAAATTTTTTTAAGAGTTTTGAATTTGTTGCAATAATCTGGGATTGTCTAGGATGCTTTATTAGCTGCAATGATGGCATTTCTGTATCCGAAACTATCATGATGTAACCTCATTTGATTCTGAAATCCCCTATAAAATTCAATTTGTACTTGTAGGCATTTCCAATCAATAAATCTTTGGTTTTCAAAAATACCATCAGTGCAAGGAATCAAAGCGCAATAACACATGATTATTCTCCATGTGTGAAATGGAATGATCCAATATAAGCATTCATAGGAACTTACCTAAGAAATCTACAAAATGACAAGTCCTTAACAGGCCAATAAGTGTAATGAGTAAAATATACAGTTTAAATGAATACAAACTAATTATAGAATTGAGTTTAAAAAAGTCTGCACTTACTTCCTGAAGTATCAAAAAGTCAATAAAAATAACATTATATTATTTCATTTACTGTACCTTTTATTTTTCAACACTCACTTTAACTTTTTATTGATTCCAGCATGTTAAATCCTATATCTATTTCCTGTTTTATTCACACATTTCCTAATCTCCTCAGCTCTTGTGACAATGAGTGTGGTGTGTCCAGTTGGTTCAGTGAGTTGGAATCTGATATTGATGGTAATGAGGACTACAGCAATCAAAAGTATGAGTGGTGACCACATTGTCTTTGTCCAGTGAGCTGCTCTTGATGAGGATGAAATTTGACAGCTTCTAGAATTGATTACAACATGCTCTCATCACTGTCAACATCATTTAAAGACAAAGCTTCAGCAATATTTTCAGGAATATCTTCAACCCAATTCAAAATGTCATGAGAATTAAGTTTGGCTCTCTACTTTGCTAGCTAGAACACTGGCAATAGTTTGCAATATTCCTTAAAGGGGTTTAGTGCTTCTTATCGGATTTTATATACAGAATGGTAAAATGCAATTAATTTCTATGCTTTTGTATTCCTGATGTTTGTTTACTAATCAACAATTGATAATGTGTTGTAAAGGCTGTTTCACAATCATGGTTGTCTTTTTGAATAACACCAACTAACTAGATCCGGTAAAAAAAAAAAAATATATATATATATATATATATATATATATATATATATATATTAGTGCTCAGCGTAAATGAGTACACCCCCTTTGAAAAGTAACATTTTAAACAATATCTCAATGAACACAAACAATTTCCAAAATGTTGACAAGACAAAGTTTAATATAACATCTGTTTAACTCATAAAGCGAAAGTAAGGTTAATAATAAAACTTAGATTACACATTTTTTCAGTTTTACTCAAAGTAGGGTGGTGCAAAAATGAGTACACCCCACAACAAAAACTACTACATCTAGTACTTTGTATGGCCTCCATGATTTTTAATGACAGCACCAAGTCTTCTAGGCATGGAATGAACAAATTGGCGACATTTTGCAACATCAATCTTTTTCCATTCTTCAACAATGACCTCTTTTAGTGACTGGATGCTGGATAGAGAGTGATGCTCAACTTGTCTCTTCAGAATTCCCCATAGGTGTTCGATTGGGTTCAGATCAGGAGACATACTTGGCCACTGAATCACTTTCACCCTGTTCTTCTTCAGAAATACAACAGTGGCCTTAGATGTATGTTTAGGATCATTGTCATGTTGGAAAAGTGCACGACGACCAAGGGCACGGAGTGATGGAAGCATTATCTCTTTCAGTATAGAGCAATGCATCTGTGAATTCATGATGCCATCAATGAAATGCAGAAAAGAGGTCATTGCTGAAGAATGGAAAAAGATTGATGTTGCAAAATGTCGCCAACTTGTTCATTCCATGCTGAGAAGACTTGGTGCTGTCATTAAAAATCATGGAGGCCATACAAAGTACTAGATGTAGTAGTTTTTGTTGTGGAGTGTACTCATTTTTGCACCACCCTAATTTGAGTAAAACTGAAAAAATGTATAATCTAAGTTATATTATTAACCTTACTTTCACATTATAAGTTAAACAGATGTTATATTAAACTTTGTCTTGTCAACATTTTGGAAATTGTTTGTGTTCATTGAGATTTTTTAAAATGTTACTTCTCAAAGGGGGTGTACTCATTTACGCTGAGCACTGTATATACACACACACACTGGAGTTTCTTATACCTTATTTTACAGGGACACAGTAGCTCTACCTACATCAGTAATGCCTCTTACAAGTGCTTATAAATATCTTTGTAAGAGTCAAATGCGGGATCAGTTTTGACCTTGTGGTCATTTCATTTAATTCTACTTTCATTATTATACTGATATTTTACTGGTTAAATTCAGTTTTTTTAAGCACTAACTAGGTTTTACTTTGGGACAGATACTTTCATTCACAACAGAAAAATATTTAAGAGGAAGTTAATTTTTTTTTTTGTAAACTAAGTGCCTCCAACGGGCGGTACGGTGGTGTAGTGGTTAGTGCTGTCGCCTCACAGCAAGAAGGTCCGGGTTCGAGCCCCGTGGCCAGCGAGGGCCTTTCTGTGCGGAGTTTGGATGTTCTCCCCGTGTCCGTGTGGGTTTCCTCCGGGTACTCCGGTTTCCCCCACAGTCCAAAGACATGCAGGTTAGGTTAACTGGTGACTCTAAATTGACCGTAGATGTGAATGGGAGTGTGAATGGTTGTCTGTGTCTATGTGTCAGCCCTGTGATGATCTGGCGACTTGTCCAGGGTGTACCCCACCTTTCGCCCGTAGTCAGCTGGGATAGGCTCCAGCTTGCTTGCGACCCTGTAGAACAGGATAAAGTGGCTAGAGATAATGAGATGAGAATGAGAAAGTGCCTCCAACAGTCTCCTTTGTCTGTCAAAAATGTCCTCTCTGGAAAACACTCACCATGTGATGAGGTTGTAAATTATTTTTTTTGACCCTTTGATGCACAATCTTGTCAGCTCTGCAGTGACCTGGCAACTTGCCCAGGGTGTACCCCGCCTCTCGCCCATAGTCAGCTTGAATAGGCTCGAGCTTGCCCGCGATCCTGTAGAACAGGATAAGCGGCTACAGGTAATGGATGGATGGATGCAAAACCTGGGTCAAAAGTGACCCGGCTGAGTTTTTATTTAAGCTGGGTTTGCTTAGCTTGTGCATCAAAGGGTTAAGACAATATTTGTCTCTTTTGAAGCAGAATACTCTGTTGTTGCACAGTAAAAAACAGGACTTGAAACCAATGTGAAACACATTTGCAGCAGAGCTTCACATGTGGTTGAAATGTATGACTGTCAAAAAGTGTTATCTTTGGAAAACCACAAGGATTGTCACTACTTCAGTTGTTATTACAGTTACCACCATGTACAAACATTACTGCACAGTACTTGAATTACTAATTGCTGGTTAATAATCCCACAGCATTTAAAGCTGTGGGATAAAGATTCTGCATGGTTGAAGAAGACACGGCCCCCTAGTTATCATATAAGTGGTGAGGATATTAAAAATCAGCATCGGTAAAATAGGAAAAAGAAAAAGATAAGTGTCTGGATATGTGCTGGAATCAATAATAATCTAAAATTTGAGAAGCTTTTATTGAGGCATTGCTGCCTCACAGCTCTGAGGTCAATCTTGAGCTCAGGTTATCATCTGTGTTGTGTGTCTGGCCCTGTACTGCCCTTGTCTGTCTGAGATTCCTCCAGGTTCTCTGGTTTGCTCCCACCTCCAAAAAGATGACAGTAGGTGGACTGATTACATTAACTTGTCCTCAGAGTGAATGTTTCAAAAGAAGAAAGTGTACAGTACCATGAAATAATTTCCCCCTCACATATCCCAGGTTGTTAGGATGTTGGGGGTATTCCCAACCATCTGATTGGTAAACCAAAACCACTGCTGCCACTATGCCATGTTGTGACACAACGCTCCTGGCATAGGCTCCTCATTTATCATGACCCTAACCAGGATAAAGTTGTTCTGTAATAAAGGTATAATAATAATAATAATAATAATAATAATAATAATAATAATAATAATTAAGATGGTTTTTAAACTTATTCTATAATCACTTTTTGCATTCAGTTATATTTTTAGCTCATATATTCTAAATATCCAAATAGTCCAAATAGCCCATATAAACTAGATTTATGATTAATGTAAATCTGGGGATTCCCTAGTTACCCTTGTAAGTATATGTCAAACAGAAAATAAATTAAAAGAAAGTGCTCAAAACCAATTTCAGATCAAAAACAAAACAGTCCCAAAATCTTGCATGTAAATCATTGTCATATTTTACAGCTTTGTTCAGTTATAAAAATATAAGTCTCTTATTTTTCTGTGCAGTGGTTTTCTTCTAGAATCTTTTTCTTAAAAGTAATACTGTCATGTGTGTCATTTTTATTCATATCCTTTCCCAAACCACTTGTGGTAAATAACACTGAACCTTACTGCACTTAGGAGGGTTTTTTTTTTTCCATTTTCTGTTTTTAACACCTTCAGGGATCAAAAGTATTACAGAAAAAGGAACAATCCAAAAGGCTTATCATCTAAATGCAATTCTTCAAAAGAGATCAAATAAACAACACATCCCTACTTTTCCTTTCATGTAAAAATAGGAACAGCTAGTAAGATGGGGATAAAATAACTGATTAATGTAGAGTGGACCTCCTTCGCTTGCCACTGATGCTGCGATAATTATAGGGTCTCATCTTCATTTCTACAAATGGGATGGAGAACTCATGGCCTTTCCACATGTGCCAGTTGATACCCTAAAAAGTAAAGAATGGATATTAACAAACAAACAAACAAACAAGCAAAAAATGCAATGTCACATATTTAGCAAAGCTCCATAATATAGTACGGGTATATTACTGAAATACTGATTTTGAGTTAAAGCTTGGTATACTGGATGGAAAGGATGTCAAATCTGAAATAGACAGAATGGCATCCAGGTGGTAGGGCAATGCATAAACTGTATTGCTGACTTTCATAGTTTAGAAGTTTAAGGAATTAAATTATAGAACAGTTTGCACATGATACAGTGCCTTGCAAAAATATTCATCCCCTTTGGTGTTTGTCCTGTTTTGTTGCATTACAAGCTGGAATTAAAATGGATTTTTTGGGGGTTAGCACCTGCACTGAACCCAAGTCATTTCCAGAGCCTGTGTCCAATCCAAAGTTTGAGTTATCTCCACAGCTCAAGCCCAAGACCAGTACTAAGCCAGAGTCCAAGTCCAGAGCCAGAGTCATCTCCACAGCTTGAGCTGAAGACCAGTACAGAGCTCAAGTCCAGTCCAGAACCCGAGCAATCTCCAGAGCCCAAAACTAGTGCAAGTCAAGAGTCCAAGTTTTGTCCTGAGCCTGAACCTGAGCCCCCACCAGAGCCAAGTAGAATGGATTTTTGCTCCCGGAGGCAGCTGTTTGGGGGGAGGGGGTTCTGTCAGTCCTGCGTGCTGTGGCGTGTGCACCTGAAGGCGCGCCCTGGGCTGCACGCACGTCAAGCGGACTCCAACATGCGCACCATTAATGACGCGTGCCTGAACTTAATTAAGGAGCTATATGTGCACCTATTTAAGGACTGTTCTGATGCACAATCTGTGCAAAGTATTATGCTACGTCAATATGCATTACTGAGCCTTGCTACTTGTGTTTCTGATTTCCTGGTTTCCTGATTCTTGTCCATGTTCCTTGTTCACATTTTCGCTCTGCCTCTGATATCCCATTTGCACCTCGCGCAACCCTTTGCGTGTTTAATGTTTTGGATTTAGCCTGCTGATTTGGACTGTTTGCCTGTGTGTGGTTGTCATCACTGTAAATAAATATCATTTCTGCATATACCGGTACATCCGCCTACTTTATACCTGACACTTATTGTAAATATAAAGCAAAAACTATTATTGGATTATCAGAACACTGTTGAAAATTATGAAAGTATACTCATAGCTGCTGGCCATACATATAAACTTTTTTTTAACTGTAATTTAAAAAAATAATTAAAAAAAGTTAAAACCTGCTATCCTGATATATACAGTGGTGCTTGAAAGTTTGTGAACCCTTTAGAATTTTCTATATTTCTGCATAAATATGACCTAAAACATCATCAGATTTTCACACAAGTCCTAAAAGTAGATAAAGAGAACCCAGTTAAACAAATGAGACAAAAATATTATACTTGGTCATTTATTTATTGAGGAAAATGATTCAATATTACATATCTGTGAGTGGCAAAAGTATGTGAACCTCTAGGATTAGCAGTAAATTTGAAGGTGAAATTAGAGTCAGGTGTTTTCCATCAGTGGGATGACAATCAGGTGTGAGTGGGCACCCTGTTTTATTTAAAGAACAGGGATCTCTCAAAGTCTGATCTTCACAACACATGTTTGTGGAAGTGTATCATGGCATGAACAAAGGAGATTTCTGAGGACCTCAGAAAAAGCGTTGTTGATGCTCATCAGGCTGGAAAAGGTTACAAAACCATCTCTAAAGAGTTTGGACTCCACCAATCCCCAGTCAGACAGATTGTGTACAAATGGAGGAGATTCAAGACCATTGTTACCCTCCCTAGGAGTGGTTGACCAACAAAGATCACTCCAAGAGCAAGGCGTGTAATAGTTGGTGAGGTCACAAAGGACCCCAGGGTAACTTCTAAGCAACTGAAGGCCTCTCTCACATTGGCTAATGTTAATATTTGTGAGTCCACCATCAGGAGAACACTGAACAACAATGGTGTGCATGGCAGGGTTGCAAGGAGAAAGCCAGTGCTCTCCAAAAAGAACATTGCTGCTCGTCTGCAGTTTGCTAAAGATCACGTGGACAAGCCAGAAGGCTATTGGAAAAATTTTGTGAACGGATGAGAACAAAATAGAACTTTTTGGTTGAAATGAGAAGCGTTATGTTTGGAGAAAGGAAAACACTGCATTCCAGCATAAGAACCTTATCCCATCTGTGAAACATAGTGGTGGTAGTGTCATGGTTTGGGCCTGTTTTGCTGCATCTGGGCCAGGACGGCTTGCCATCACTGATGGAACAAAGAATTCTGAATTATACCAGCGAATTCTAAAGGAAAATGTCAGGACATCTGTCCATGACCTGAATATTAAGAGAAGGTGGGTCATGCAGCAAGACAACGACCCTAAGCACACAAGTCGTTCTCCTAAAGAATGGTTAAAGAAGAATAAAGTTAATGTTTTGGAATGGCCAAGTCAAAGTCCTGACCTTAGTCCGATGGAAATGTTGTGGAAGGACCTGAAGTGAGCAGTTCATGTGAGGAAACCCACCAACATCCCAGAGTTGAAGCTGTTCTGTATGGAGGAATGGGCTAAAATTCCTCCAAGCCGGTGTGCAGGACTGATCAACAGTTACTGCAAATGTTTAGTTGCAGTTATTGCTGCATAAGGGGGTCAGACCAGCTACTGAAAGCAAAGGTTCACATACTTTTGCCACTCACAGATATGTAATATTGGATCATTTTCCTCAATAAATAAATGACCAAGTATAATATTTTTGTCTCATTTGTTTAACTGGGTTCTCTTTATCTACTTTTAGGACTTGTGTGAAAATCTGATGATGTTTTCGGTCATATTTATGCAGAAATATAGAAAATTCTAAAGGGTTCACAAACTTTCAAGCACCACTGTATTTATTCAATGTTTTTATTCATGTTTATTTTATACAACATTTATTCAATATCCTGAGATATTCTATTTGACATTTACCTGACTGTGTCTGGACTCTCCATATTTGCCATTTAGGTTGACTCTGTGACAGTTTTTATACCACCAAGCTCCTTTGTAGGAAAGTGCACAGTTAGTCACAGCGTTGTCATTATCCTTGTCTTTAGTGGAGAAAGGTCGACCATGGTGGTAGCTCAGAGAGTCACCTAGTACAAGTAAAACACAAAGTGTTTTAATGCTATACAGAATTATACTCAGCAGCTTTTTATAACTTTACAGGATGTAAATAGGGTGCAGTGAGGATGACAAAAGAAACTCTCCAGAGTACTGAATCTTCCAGACTTTTTTTTTTTTTTCAGAAAAAGCCATCCACTCACCAGCAGTGCCATTATATTCCCCTATCCTTAGTTTGTAGAGGCTTCTGGAGTCTCCAATAGAGAACCGGTCATAGTTGGCATACACTGCCTCATGGCCATTTCTCATGTCAATGCGTAGCTCAGAGCGTCCTTGAGCTGTAATCTTGTGAATATTCTCCAAACCTGTATTTATTTAAAAAAAAAATCACCCACAACATCTGATAAACAGGTCTGAAAAATTCACTGTATAACCAAAAATAAACTTTTTATTCACAAATATGGTGTACAAAGAGTGCCTTGCAAAAAGTATTCATCCCCCTAGGTGTTTTCCTGTTTTGTTGCATTACAAGCTGGAATTAAAATGGATTTTTGGGGGTTTAGCACCATTTGATTTACAAAACATGCCTACCACTTTAAAGGTGCACATTATTATTATTATTATTATTATTATTATTATTATTATTATTGTGACACAAACAATAATTAAGATGAAAAAACAGAAATCTGGAGTGTGCGTAAGTGTTCATCCCCTTTCATATGAAACCCCTAAATAAGAGCTGGTCCAAACAATTCACTTCATAAGTCACATAATTAGTTGATTAAGATTCACCTGTGTGCAATCAAAGTGTCACATGATGTCTGTCTAAATCAACTGGTTCTGGAAGGGCCCTGACTCTGCTACACTACTAAGCAAGCAACATGAAAACCAAGGAGCACTCCAAACAGGTCAGAGACAAAGTTGTGGAGAAGTATAGATCAGGGTTGGGTCATAAAAAATATCCCAAACTTTGAATATCCCAGGGAGCACCATTAAATCCATTATAGCAAAATGGAAAGAATATGGCACCACTACAAACCTGACAAGAGAAGGCTGCCTACCAAAACTCACAGACCGGGCAAGGAGGGCATTAATTAGAGATGCAACAAAGACACCAACGATAATGCTGAGGGAGCTGCAAAGATCCACAGTGGAGATGGGAGTATCTGTCTGTAGGACCACTTTAAACCATACACTCCACAGAGTGGGGCTTTATGGAAGAGTGGCCAGAAAAAGTTATTGCTTAAAAAAACCACATTTGGAGTTTGCCCAACAGCATGTGGCAGACTCCCCAAACACATGGAAGAAGATTCTCTGGTCAAATGAGACAAAAATTGAACTTTTTGACCATCATGGGAAATGCCATGTGTGGTGCAAACCCAACACCCTAAGAACACCTTGCCTACAATGAAGCATGGTGGTGGCAGAATCATGCTGTGGGGATGTTTTTCATCTGCAGGGACAGGACAGCTTGTCAGGACTGAAGGAAAGATGGATGGCACTAAATACAAGGCAATTCTGGAGGAAAATCTGTTTGAGTCAGCCAGAGGTTTGAGACTGGGATGAAGGTTCATGGTCTAGCAGGATAATGACCCTAAACATACTGCTAAAGCTACACTGGAGTGGTTTAAAGGGAAACATTTAAATGTCTTGGAATGGCCTAGTCAAAGCCCAGACCTCAATCCAATTGAGAATCTGTGGCATAACTTCAAGATTGCTGTACACCAATGCAACCCATCTAACTTGAAGGAGCTGGAGCAGTTTTGCCTTGAGGAATGGACAAAAAACCTGGTGGCTAGATGTGCTAAGTTAATAGATACATACCCCAAGAGACTTGCAGCTGTAATTGTAGCAAAAGGTAGCTCTATAAAGTATTAACTTTTTTTGGGGGGAATACTTATGCACACACCAGATTTCTGTTTTTTTTCCATCTTAATTATTTTTGTGTCACAATGAAAAAAAAAAAAATTATGTGCACCTTTAAAATGGTAGGCATGTTGTATAAATTAAATGGTGCTAACCCCCCTAAAATCCATTTTAATTCCAGCTTGTAATGCAACAAAACAGGAAAAACACTAAGGGGGATGAATACTTTTGCAAGGCACTGTAGGTAACAGTATACTGATGTGTGCTAATTTGGACCTTTTGTTTCAAGTCATTATCATGCTGAAAAATCCATCTGGCCATGGTCATGTTTTAACAGACAGATACAATCAGGATTTGAGCTAAAATATATTAATACTGAAATGATGATGCCAACAATCTTCACAAGGTCCTCTGGGGGGGGGGGGGGGGGGGGGGGGACATGAATGATCCACTACCATATCACAGTGGATAAAGGACACTTTTCTTTGAATGCATGGAATTATGACTTACTGGTATTTGTAACAGCTTATGTATTTTCCATTATATATCATGTATGTACAGGTGAAATTGATCTTTTCTGTGTTTGAACTTTTTTTTTTTTATTGTTGATCAAATGCAAAAATATACTTTCTGGAAACTGGAGGCAATTCAATCACACATTTGTTTTAAATATTGTTTGGGATATCATTAATTTTAGACCTTTTTGAGAGAAATTATTTTAAAAAGATAAATTCTTATGACAATGATGTTAGATGAAAGGTAAATCTTCAATTGTTTGAGATGATACTTTGAGTCGTTGTAAATAATGTTGATTTTATCTAACTGAATAATTTTATTTGATAGATTTTCTTTGCCTATTCTATGGAAGATTGCCAGTATATGCTTATGCTGGGTAATGTCAGAAGTGCAGGCACTTATGGAGGCAGTCGCAGGGGAGAGTGAGTGCATCGCAAACTGGTAACCAAATCCACATCAGAAACCTTTAATCAAAGTCAGGGTAAAGTGAGGGGTCAAGTGATCTGCAGACAGAATGTAGAGTAGATGAGGGATCAGTGTTGAGAAGTAAGGTCAGTGTCACAGGAAGTCAACACAGTAAGCAAACAGCTTGGTATGGTCAGGTACTAACACACTGAGTGATACTTCGCACTGATTGTGTAGAGAGAGAGTTCTTAAGTACTGTGTGTAATGAGGAGCAGTTGTGGTGATACTTAGAATTCTAGAGAAGGAGGGCGATGTGATGTTTGAGGGTTGTAATCCATGGTGGTCATGTTTGGAGGCTGCCACAAATTCTGGCCATCAGTGACAGACCTTTTGCACTGATAACATAACCCAGGAAAGAGATTTGGGAAGCATGAAATTCGCATTTTTCTGCCTTGATATATAAATGATTTTCGAGTAGCCAGGTGAATACAGTCTTAACATGTTCTTTGTGACTCTCCGCATCTGGGAATGATGCCATCATCTGGAGATAAGGATGCCATCAATGTAGACGATAACAAAATGTCCTAGCATGTCTCTGAGTATGTCGTTGATAAAACTTTGGAATATGCTGGGCACGCAATATAGCAGATATAGCATGACGCAGTATTTGAAGTGCCGCTAAAAGCAGTTTTCCACTCATCCCTTTCCCTGATACACACCAGATTGTAGACACTCCTGAGGTCCAGCTTTGTGAAGATATGGGCTGATCATACAACCCTGATTCCAAAAAAGTTGGGACAAAGTACAAATTGTAAATAAAAACGGAATGCAATTATGTGGAAGTTTCAAAATTCCATATTTTATTCAGAATAGAACATAGATGACATATCAAATGTTTAAACTGGGAAAATATATCATTTAAAGAGAAAAAATAGGTGATTTTAAATTTCATGACAACAACACATCTCAAAAAAGTTGGGACAAGGCCATGTTTACCACTGTGAGACATCCCCTTTTCTCTTTACAACAGTCTGTAAATGTCTGGGGACTGAGGAGACAAGTTGCTCAAGTTTAGGGATAGGAATGTTAACCCATTCTTGTCTAATGTAGCATTCTAGTTGCTCAACTGTCTTAGGTCTTTTTTGTCGTATCTTCTGTTTTATGATGTGACAAATGTTTTCTATGGGTGAAAGATCTGGACTGCAGGCTGGCCAGTTCAGTACCCGGACCCTTCTTCTACACAGCCATGATGCTGTAATTGATGCAGTATGTGGTTTGGCATTGTCATGTTGGAAAATGCAAGGTCTTCCCTGAAAGAGACGTCGTCTGGATGGGAGCATATGTTGCTCTCGAACCTGGATATACCTTTCAGCATTGATGGTGTCTTTCCAGATGTGTAAGCTGCCCATGCCACATGCACTAATGCAACCCCATACCATCAGAGATGCAGGCTTCTGAACTGAGCGCTGATAACAACTTGGGTTGTCCTTCTCCTCTTTAGTTCGAATGACAAGGTGTCCCTGATTTCCATAAAGAACTTCAAATTTTGATTCATCTGACCACAGAACAGTTTTCCACTTTGCCACAGTCCATTTTAAATGAGCCTTGGCCCAGAGAAGACGTCTGCACTTCTGGATCATATTTAGATACGGCTTCTTCTTTGAACTATAGAGTTTTAGCTGGCAACGGCGGATGGCATGGTGAATTGTGTTCACAGATAATGTTCTCTTGAAATACTCCTGAGCCCATTTTGTGATTTCCAATACAGAAGCATGCCTGTATATGATGCAGTGCCGTCTAAGGGCCCGAAGATCACGGGCACCCAGTATGGTTTTCCGGCCTTGACCCTTACGCACAGAGATTCTTCCAGATTCTCTGAATCTTTTGATGATATTATGCACTGTAGATGATGATATGTTCAAACTCTTTGCAATTTTACACTGTCGAAATCCTTTCTGATATTGCTCCACTATTTGTCAGCGCAGAATTAGGGGGATTGGTGATCCTCTTCCCATCTTTACTTCTAAGAGCCACTGCCACTCCAAGATGTTTTTTTTTATACCCAGTCATGTTAATGACCTATTGCCAATTAACCTAATGAGTTGCAATTTGGTCCTCCAGCTGTTCCTTTTTTGTACCTTTAACTTTTCCAGCCTCTTATTGCCCCTGTCCCAACTTTTTTCAGATGTGTTGCTGTCATGAAATTTCAAATGAGCCAATATTTGGCATGAAATTTCAAAATGTCTCACTTTCGACATTTGATATGTTGTCTATGTTCTATTGTGAATACAATATCAGTTTTTGAGATTTGTAAATTATTGCATTCCGTTTTTATTTACAATTTGTACTTTGTCCCAACTTTTTTGGAATCGGGGTTGTAACTCTTCCAGGGCTGAGGGTATCAGTGGCAGCGGGTATGGGTATTTGATGATTTGATTTAGTCCCCTATAACTGAGGCATGGCCCGATGCAATTCCCCCTTTCTTCTCAACAAAGAAAAACCCTGCTGATGCGGGTGACCTGGACGGACGGATGTAGCCTTGTTGCAGTGCCTCTTGTACATACCCCTCCATAGCGTTCTGTTCACAAATAAAAAGGGGGTAGATGTGACAGCATGGAGGTTTAGTGCCTGGCAGGAGGTCTATTGTGCAGTCGAAAGGTCTTTGAGGAGGTAATCCACTGGCCGATCCTTTGCTGAAGATCTCCTTGAACTCATGTAACAAATGGGGACATGCTTGGTGCCACTTGCTGAAGGGCTCTCCACTGAGGTGGAGGCTAGTGTGATCTGGGGTAGATGGAGGCAGTGTTGTTGACAGGCTGGTGACCAATGAAGAATCTCCCTGTTATGCCAAGAAATGAGAGGGTCATGGAGCTGTAGCCAGGGAAACCCCAAAATTATGGCTTGGCTCTGAGTATGGGTGATGAACAGAGAGATGGTTTCCTTGTGCATGGCACTCACCTGAATCTCCAGGGGTAGTGTGTGTGTGGTGATGAGCCCTCCCCAATGGGTCCACCATCAATGGCCTTGAGGCCTACAGGTTGTGGGAGTTCTTGTGTGGGTAACTTGAGCCTTTGAAAGACCTCACAGTCAATGAAGTTGCCTGTAGCCTTGGAGTCTATCAGAGCAGAAGGAACATAGGAAGACTCTGAGAGGTTTAATAATACCCTGAGCTTGAGGAACTGATGTAGTGAAGAGACTTTGGAACTCACTGGGAGAGTGGTGGTGGTGTTAGTCTCTTACTGTGTTGTCATGTCTTCTAGGACTTGGAGGTCTGACAGGACAGTGGACTAAGAAATGACCAGTAGAAACACAGCCCCTCCCTGCATCTTCTTTCTTACTCCAAACATGGCATGCAAGTGTTGGTAACCTCTATGGGTATAGGAGAAGTTGGTAAGTTGAGCATTCATTAGGAAACCCTGCAGGGATGGCCTGTTGCAGAGGAGGTTATCTAGTCTGATAGCAAGGTCGATTAGAGAGTCTAGGGTCTGCTGTTCATCACGGCACACTAGTTCAGTGAGAATGAGTGGATCTAATCTCTGGCGGAATGCGGCCTTCAGAGCAGGCTAATTCCATTCACTCCCAGCAGCGAGAGTGCAGAACTTGAGAGCATATTTGTCCCCTTGCTATATAGTCAGTAGCTTTTCACCAACTTCCACACCCTCAGGCTGGTGGTCAAACACTCTCTTAAACAGTTCAGTGAATCACTCATAAGATGTTGTAGACACCTTTCTCCCACGCTGCAGTAGCCTATTGAAGCACCTTCCCAGCAAGTAGATTGACGAATTCTGCGATTTTCTGCTGATCTGTAGTGCCAGACTGTGCCATGAAGAAGAGTGAGCATTGCAGTAGGAAGCCATTGCATTCTGACACTTCTCCAGAGAATTTGTCCTGCTGAGGCACAAGTATAGAAGGGCTTACACTGGGCGCTGAACATGTTAGGAGGGCCTGCAATACAGCAGCGGTGAGTTAGAATATGTGGATGTCAAGATCACTCAACATTTGCTGATGTTCCCCTAACAGATGTCCTTGCACAGAAAGAGCAGTTTGCTTCGCCTCCTCTGCTGCATCCATGATTCAGCAAAGTATGCTGTCAGAAGTGCAGGCACTTATGGAGGCAGTTGCAGGGGTGAGTGGGTGCATTGCAAACTGGTAACCAAATACAAATTGGAAACCTTTAATCAAAGTCAGGGTAAAGTGAGGGGTCGAGCAATGTACAGACAGAATGTCATAGAGTAGACAAGGGATCAGGGTTGAAAACAAGCAGAAACTAAGGTCAGAGTCATGGGAAGTCTACACAGTAAACAAACAGCTTGGTATGGTCAGGTACTAACACGCTGAGCAATAATTCACACTGATTGTGTGGAGAGAGAGTTCGTAAGTATTGTGTGTAATGAGGAGCAGGTGTGGTAATAATTAGAATTCTGGAGAGGGAGGGTGATGTGGCGTTTTAGAGTTGTAGTCTGTGGCGACCATGTTTGGAGGCTGCCACGAACTCTGATTGCTAGCACTATCAGTGACAGGTGATGGATTGGTGGTGTTTTGGACCACTGGAAATGGAAGGTCTAACAGTACCCTCCACCAGAATTAGCATGAAATATAAGACAATAAGAAATATCTTAAATTCTAACTGAGAAGACAGAAAAATGCTTTTTAAAATTTGTTTAAGTATTACATGAGGAGTACCTAAGGAAATACACAATAGCAATTGTGTTTTACAACTCCAAATCAGAAAAAAAAGTTATGACAGTATGTTGAAATTGAAATTAAAACTGATGACAATGATTTATAAATAATGTTTGATCTGTATTGCAGTCAAAACAATACAACAGCACATTATTTGATGTTTTACTCAAGAATGTTATTGTTTTTTCTCCAAAATAAACAAATTTCAGTTTAATTTCTTGCAACACATTTCAAAAGACATTGGGACAGTAAAGCATTTACCACTTTATAATGTTGCTATTCCTTCTTGCAACACTTAAAAGATGTTTAGGGACTGAAGACACCAAGTGATGAAATGTTTCAGGTGTTATTTTGTCCCATAATTCCTGCAAACAGGTCTTAAGATGTGCAACAGTATGGAGTTAACATTGTTACATTTTTTTGTTTCAAAACTCTCCACACATTTTCTATTGGGCACAGAGGGGACAGGCACCCTCTGTTTCCACATCCATGCCTTTATAATATGTACAGGATGTGGTTTTGCATTTTCTTGTTGAAATATGCATGGATGTCTATGGAAAAGATGTCATCTTGAAGGCAGAATATATTGCTCCAAAATCTCAATGAACTTTTCTAAATTAATGCTGCCAGCACAGGACACTGACACAACCCCATAAGATGACACCCTGGCTTTTAGACTTGTTGCTAGTAACAATCTGAATGGTCCTTTTCGTCTTTGGTCTGGAGCACATGGCATCCATTTTTCTTTCCAAAAAAAGACCTGGAATGCTGATTTGTCTGACCACAATACACTTTTTACTGTACGTTGGTCCATCCCAGATGCCTCTGAGCCTAGAGAAGTTGATGGCACTTCTGGACACAATTTAACATAAGGCTTCCTTTTTGCACAGTGAAGTTTTAACTGGCATTTGTGGATGTAACTCTGTAGTGCAGTGCTTGACAAAGATTTCCCAAAGTAGTCCTGAGCCCATGTGGTTATATGAGCTATAAATGAGTGACATTTCTTGATGCAGTGCTGTCTGAGGGATCAGAGACCATGAGTGTTCAGCTTAGGGTCGTGCCCTTGCCCTTTATGAACTTAATTTCCTCCAGATTCCTTGAATTGTTTAATATTATGCACCATAGAGGGTGGGTGGCATGGTGGTGTAGTGGTTAACACTGCCACCTCACAGCAAGAAGGTTCTGGGTTCAAGCCCAATGGCCAATGGGGGCCTTTCTGTGTGGAGTTTGGATGTTCTCCCTGTGTCTGCATGGGTTTCCTCTGAGCGCTCTGGTTTCCCCTACAGTTCAAAGATATGTAGGTTAGGCTAATTGATGGCTCTAAATTGGGTGTGAATGGTTGTTTGTCTCTATGTGTCACTCCTGTGATAATTTGGTGACTTGTCCAGGGTGTACCCTGCCTCTTACCCATAGTCAGCTGAGATAGGCTCCAGCTTGCCTGCGACCCTGCACAGGATAATGGATGGACCATAGAGGGTGAAATATCCAAATCCCTTCCTATCTTGTTTTTAAACATTTCAATCATTTTCTCATGCATTTGTTGACAAAGGCGGCACGGTGGTGTAGTGGTTAGCACTGTCGCCTCATAGCAAGAAGGTCCGGGTTCGAGCCCCGTGGCTGGCGAGGGTCTTTCTGTGTGGAGTTTGCATGTTCTCCCCGTGTCCATGTGGGTTTCCTTCGGGTGCTCCGGTTTCCCCCACAGTCCAAAGACATGCAGGTTAGGTTAACTGGTGACTCTAAATTGACCGTAGGTGTGAATGAGAGTGTGAATGGTTGTCTGTGTCTATGTGTCAGCCCTGTGATGACCTGGCGACTTGTCCAGGGTGTACCCCACCTTTCGCCCGTAGTCAGCTGGGATAGGCTCCAGCTTGCCTGCGACCCTGTAGAAGGATAAAGCGGCTAGAGACAATGAGATGAGATGAGATTTGTTGACAAACTGGAGATCCTTGACCCATCTTTGCTCCTCAAAGATTAGGCATTTCTTGGATACTGCTGTTGTACCTAATCATGATTACAATCACCTGTTGACGTCACCTGTTCCAAACAAATAATTATTTAAATGTTTTACCACATTACTAGCCCTAAATTGTCCATGTTCCAACTTTTTGGGAATGTGTTGCAGGCTTGAAATGCAGGAATGGATGTATATTAAAAAAAAATAATACACAAAGCTGACCGGAGAAAACATGAAATATCTTTGGTTCATACTATTTACAATGAAATATAAGTCAAAGTAAATTTAGAAACAACTGATTTTTGTTTTATTTGCATTTTCCCTTCCATCCCAACTTTATATATTATCTCCCAATATTAGAGTGGGACATTAATTTTCTGTTTATGTTTCCATTACATGTGTTTGTTTTTCTAGTGAGCTTCTAAAAATAACTTTGCCATTATCCAGGTTTGAATGTTTGTGTAGATATAGTTTGCAATGTTTTCTTTTTAATTTTAAATCTGAGTCATGCAGAGGCATTCTTCTTTTTCCGTCAAATAAATCTTAATGAATATAATTATTGTCTTATAATGAGATTTGCACAGAATATTTATGCAGCCAAATACAAATAAAATGGGCTCAGTAGTCTGTTGTGAAATTGGATTTTTGATGAAAACAATTACAGGGTTGTTTAAAGGAATTAATCTGGAAGCGGAAAATCATCATTACAGATTATGAACCCATTGTGGCATGAAGCAATCAAATTCTTTTCTACAATTGTATATACATTGCACAGTTGTTTTGCGATAAAAAAAAGTGATTGGTTATTGGTTTAGCCAATTATGTGTGAGCATTATGTGTACATATGGAAGAAGTCAAGTTTGTATTTTATATACAGTATACCCAGGAGCAATTGGTATAAATGTGCTAGCAGGATTAATTCTCTCCTGCCTTTCAAAGATAGAAAGACATCATATATCACCATGGCCTAAACATTCAGAATCCTGATCATCTTCTTTTTGTTTTATTTAAAAGTGGTCTTATCACTGCTACAAAAGGTGATTCTCATCTCACCTAGCCAGAACTCATCCTCCAGATTTCCAAATCCAGCCCTATATTCACTCCACTTCCTGGAAAAATCAGTCAGGCCATTCTGGCGACGCTGAAACACCTAAAACAAATCAAATCCATCACTCAGGTGATGCACATCCAGATCACATTCAGGTTGTAGTGTGCATATAGGAAATGTATTGATTTAGTGGATTTTTTTTTAGATTACACAGTATAGAGCACTTGTTCACTATGATAACTTTAACTTAAAACCCTCATGTTAAATTTAGTCCTTATATCCTGTTTGGGTCAATTCTGTAGATTGGATTTTAGAAAAGTGAACACATGATATCTAATAGATCTTTCTAAGTATTTCTAGAATTTCTAGACACTTACAATCCAGCCACCACCATCAGTAGTCATGTCACAATAAACCTGTACACCCTGACTGAGGTCGCGGTTGATGTAGACAGTGTAAACTCCACTGAGAAGTTCACCATTTAAAAGATGCTGAGCGCAGTTCTGTGGCACAGCAAACAACCGGTTTCCTAAGCAGACAATAAAAAACAAAAATGTTAGAGCTATATCCATGTCCAAGAAAAAAAAATAACTGGGGACTGCAACTTAAGACAGCCTAAGAGGAATTGCCAATTAAAATGAACTTGTTGTAGGAGGAAGTTCATTTTTCAAAAAGAGAGATTTGAAAAATAAAGTGGAAACTTGAATCATGCTGAAAAATAAGTTCGCAAAGGGAAAATAAGACCAAACCCACACACAACCACACTCAGTCAATCTAGCACTTCAATCAGGAACTGGTTTTATTTAAGCGAGGATGAGATACCAGTTGTGAAGGATGTAGACACAATGGCACTGGTCTCAAGGCCTCGGGCTGCCTGCAATCTCACTGTGTACTCTGTTGTCTCAGCCAGCCCCTCCAGACGGATCCATGTGTCCTCAGCATCCAGAATTAGCTCCTGTATTTGTTTGAACAAATAAATGCCCAATATAAAATGGTAACTTGCACACCCACACAATGGTTTAAATAACAATAATTTTATAAACAATAAAGTGATTGCCTTTCTCTCTACTTTTATTCCTTCACCAGACCAGAGGTTTTGCACAAGGTACAATATTCTGTTATGGAACAAACATTGCCTGCCATATTACCTCTTCTTATTTGCAGACACTTGCATTTTCACCAGTGCACACATGCATGTGAAAAAAGTGTTTTATTTGATTTATTTTAAAGGTGACATTATACCCATTTTCCACAAGTTAACACAGTTCCCTGAAGTCTTAATGAAATGTCTGTGGCATGCTTTAGTCAAAATACCTCAAGGATAAAGAACCACAGCTCCCTTCTCACCATGTCTAAACAGCCCTGTTCAAAACAGCTGACTTGAGAGCCTGTTCCTTTAAATGATAACAAGTCACTGCTACCCCCTCTTCCTTAGACTAGCCAATCAGTTGGCACTTTCCTCATGAATATTCATTCATGAAGACAGTTCTCAAGCCATGAGTGGAGATACTCAGATGAGAGGGTGGCATAATTCTAATGAGCTGACATAGAAAGGGGAGCCAAATCTGAACAGGTTGTTGCAGCACATGTTTTCTTAAATAGGCAGCCCAAAAGAAACTGACTGTGTATCTTATTTCAGACTTTGTGGGTTGGTAGGCACTCCAGATACCCAAATGTATGTGCCAAGCACTGAAAAAGTTAGTTTTTCTATATGTCCCTTTTAATACCCAAGGAAATAACGTGGGATAACCATTTTCCTGACAAAATTTAAAGTGCTAGACTGTGCCAGTTGGTTTAAGTGATGAATACAAGATGATTAATAGACCTACATGTTAGTTAATTTTAATATTTTCCAAACTGAAGGCGTGTAAATGACAGGAGTTTATGTATAGCAATAGGGCTATTTCCATTAAAAAAATCATAAACTATTGTGTATTCACTCTGACTTCATTGAAATTTCTTCTGAAACATCATAGCATATATCAGCATTTCTGTTTGTGTGTGCAGTCTTATTTCTCCATTGCATGATTGGCAGCTGTAATGTGGCTGGATTGTAATCGCATAGCGGTCTTGACCAACTCAGGCTGTGTACTGTCTATCCTGGTCATGATGACTTGGAGTTAGCCAATGGAGTTTTATTTTTCTCTATTTAGTTGTACTTTGTCAGCAAATACCCAGCCACTGGGGTTGCACAAGCCAGTGCCAGTGCATACTTAGTGCCAGTCCCAAGCCTGGATAGATTGGGGAGGGTTGCGTCAGGAAGGGCATCCAGTGTAAAAACCTATGCCAAATCAAATATGCGGATCACGAAGATCTACTGTGGTGACCCCTAATGGGAGCAGCCGAAAGAAGGAGTTGTACTTTGTCAGCTCATTTGTACAGGTGGCTTGTTTTCCTTGGTTGTTTGCTGAGTGTTGTTACTTCGACAGAATATTACACTGAGTGATATTTTGTCACTTGTTCAGTTGACACTAAAACTTTCTTGTCTAGAAGTTCAGCACTTCTTGTACCTGACTTTTGCACTGGTTGTACGTCAGTCTGGATAAGAGCGTTTGCTAAATGACTGTAATGTTATGTTCTTCATTAGAGGACCTGGGTATGTGGATGAGAGTTTCCTTCATCGGCCCTTCATTCATTGTGCATTACTGACACCCTCTGGACAATCAGCAGGACTGGAAACACACTGGGTCAAGTATTGATTGCATTTATGGAAAATATGAACTGCTGTGACTGTGTGAGACAGTCAAATGAAGTATAATGGACAAAGAGAGAAAAAATAATGGAGAGAACTACATTATGATGTTTCTGAGATCATTTTCTAAGTTTGCCAAAATATTCTAAATGATGAACTCAATATAACTTGTCAAAGTATATTAGTTTCATTTTGCATTTAGTAGATATTTTGTACAAGACATAGGCATGATGATTTACTTTGTTAAATCCTCACAGTAAAAAAAAAAAATCAGTAAAAATAAAATCATTTCCTAAATGAAACTAGTGAGCTGTGGAAATGGGAATATGAGTTTTTAAAATAGGTGCATAGATGCACCTGTTTTATTCAATACATCATGAAATGTGAAATTAATTTGTTACTAACCTTGCGGCTTCCATCGGCTGATTTATAAGTCAGCATGTAGTTGTCAATGTCTGCAATGGGTGGTTGCCATGAAATGAGGGCACTACGGTGGTTGACTTCACTAGCAGTCAGATTCTGGGGAGCATCCATAGCTGTGGAACAAAAGCTTTAAGGTCACACAAAGGACAATTTGACTAGTTTAAACTGATATACAGTAATCTGTATTGTTCACTTATGGTGACATCGAGTATGGTACAGTGACCATCCTCCGCTGCAGAGAAAATGCAGACACTTGCATTTTCATCAGTGCACAGATGCATGCGGGAAAAAAGGGTTTATTTGATTTATTTTAAAGGTGACATACCCATTTTCCACAAGTTAACACAGTTCCCTGAAGTCTTAAAGAAATGTTTGTGACATGCTTTAGTCAAAATACCTCAAGGATAAAGCACCACAGCTCCCTTCTCACCCTGTCTCACCCTGTCATAGATAAAGGAATGTTGGGGTTGCACGACTAATAATTGACAAAACATATTTTCCATAGTTAAAGTCAAAATTGTGTCAAACTGCACTTCAATTAACAGCCACACATGTCACAAATGAAATTTCCAGGTTCAGTTCTTTTTAGGCTACATTGTTAATGACACAAGTAAATAAACTGGAGCAATATATGTGCAAAATAATACATTTGTGTATTATATTACACTATTTATGCATGTACAGTGTCTTGCAAAAGTATTCATCCCCCTTGGTGTTTGTCCTGTTTTGTCGCATTAGAAGCTGGAATTAAAATTGATTTTGGGTGGTTAGCACCATTTGATTTACATAACATGCCTAAGACTTTAAAGGTGCATTATGTATTTTTTTTTATTGTGACACAACAATTAAGATGAAAGAAACTGAAATCTGGAGTGTGCATAGGTATTCACCCCCTTTCATATGAAACACCTAAATAAGAGCTGGTCCAACCATTTAACTTCATAAGTCACATAATTAGTTGATTAAGCTCCACATGTGCGCAGTCAAAGTGTCACATGATCTATCACATGATGTCTGTCTAAATAAACCTGTTTTGGAAGGACCCTGACTCTGCAACATTACTAAGCAAGCAACATGAAAACCAAGGAGCATTCCAAACAGGTCAGAGACAAAGTTGTGAAGTATAGATCAGGGTTAGGTGATTAAAAATATATATATCCCAAACCTTGAATATCCCAGGGAGCACCATTAAATCCATTATAGCAAAATGGAAAGAATATGACACCACTACAAACCTGACAAGAGAAGATTGCCCACCAAAACTCACAGACTGGGCAAGGAGGGCATTAATCAGAGATGCAACAAAGACACCAAAGATAACACTGAAGGAGCTGAAAAGATCCACAACAGAGAGGGGAGTATCTGTCCATCGGACCACTTTAAGCCATAGAATGCACAGAGTGGGGCTTTACAGAAGAGTGGCCAGAAAAAAAAGCCATTGCTTAAAGAAGAAAATAAGAAAACACATTTGGAGTTTGCCCAACAGCATGTGGCAGATTCCCCAAACACATGGAAGAAGATTCTCTGGTCAGACAAGACTAAAATTGAACTTTTCGGCCATCAGAGAAAACGCTATGTGTGGTGCAAACCCAACACTTTCCATCACCCTGAGAACATCATTCCTACAGTGAAGCATGGTGGTGGCAGCATCATGCTGTGGGGATGTTTTTCATCTGCAGGGACAGGAAAGTTGGTCAGGATTTATGGAAAGATTGATGGCACTAAATACAGGGCAATTCTGAAGGAAAACCTGTTTGAGTCAGCCAGAGGCTTGAGACTGGGACAAAGGTTCACATTCCAGCAGGACACTGACCCTAAACATACTGCTAAATCTACACTGGAGTGGTTTAAAGGGAAACATTTAAATGTCTTGAAATGGCCCCAGACTGCAATCCAATTGAGAATCTGTGGCATAACTTGAAGATTACTGAACACCAACGCAACCCATCTAACTTGAAGGAGTTGGAGCAGTTTTGCCTTGAGGAATGGGCAAAAATCCCAGTGGCTAGATGTGCTAAGCTAATAGAGACATACCCCGGGAGACTTGCAGCTGTAATTGCATCAGAAGTTGAATCTACATAGTATTGACTTTGGGGGTGAATACCTATGCACACTTCAGATTTCAGTTTTTTTTTTCATCTTAATTATTGTTTGTCACACAAAATGCACCTTTAAAATGGTAGGCATGTTATGTAAAGCAAATGGTGTTAACCCCCAAAAATCCATTATAAATCTAGCTTGTAATGTGACAAAACAGGACAAACACCAAGGAGGATTAATACTTTTCCAAGACACCGTACCAGTTCTTAAAATGCATGCTTATGGAAGAGATAGAGGCTCAGCTGGAATCGTTGATTCTGAAACTGACAGGATGCAGCACAACACATAGGGTCCTTATAGCTTAGCATTGGAAAATGAGCCTCAATCAGCCTCTTGAAGCTGGCATGCACTGCTAACCTGACTCAGAATTAACTGAGCTGTATTTTATAGTGATGTGCAACCAGAATGTACACTTTCACACACACAACAACAGAACAAATTTTGCCACATTGTAAGGTTTTATTTAAATAAGAAGACACCACCAATGTGCATCAGTATCTACCCCAAGTTGCCCAACCATTGGCTTATGGTGAACAATGTGAAAAACCATTTCTCTGCAGATTTTTGGGACCAATAACTGCATCACAACTTCCCCCCATTCGAGTGTCCCAGTTAACTCAATATAAATGATAGCTAATAACTCTAAAACTGGGAAAGGTTAGTGCTGCCTCAGTCTGTGACCTGATCAAATGTGTTCATTATGTGATTGCTCCAGCCTTGGGGGGCTGGAAGAGAGGAGGTGGGTCCTCATTCATTAGATAGGGAGGATGGATTTGTGGTTCTTAGCCAAACTGGGAGACTTTTGTCAGAAAGTCAGTCTTGTAACATGGTGCCCATTTTGACATCTGGGTTTGAAGGTGGTTGATGACTTGCTATGGTGGCACCCATTTTATGATCTTGAGGTGTGCCTGGTCCAGACTCAGTCAGCATTTGAGGAATAATGCAGTCTCTAGGGGTCCCCTAGAACATTTCTGGGTGCACCATGGCATCATCTTGAGGTAACAGCCTGATGAGGTTGTTTAATGATGAGCTTGAAGGGGTAAGTAAGGGGATAAATACTGTGACATGCTTGTTGATGATTTGGGTGAATATTGTTGCTGCAACAGGTCAAGGAGAGCCTGATGTTGCTGTTCTTGCATCTGGGACTGTACTATTTGGGTTAGAGGACTCTGATCCATATTTGCAACTCATCTACTGTGTAGCTCTAAGGTTTTGGCATCAGTTTGACAATGACAACAAAAGGCTAGAGCAGGAACACAGGAGGCTAAGGATGATATTGCACATGAACTTTATTATATACATGTTCCTTCTAGGAAAAATAAATAAATAAATTGTGCCTTGATCCAATGGAATCCTGGCTACTTTCCAGCTGTCCTGCATATCTAACTTCACACACACACACACACACACACACACACACACACACACACACACACACACACACACACACACACACACACAGAGCGAGAGAGGGGTGGGGGAGGAGAATCTAATTGTACTTTCAAAAACTAAGTCCGATAGGGTTTGTGGATTAGCGTCCAAGCAATGATGTTGAATGCTGAGCTAAAGTGAAGGAATATTCAAACACAAGTGTCCTTGTTTTCCATGTGATAAAGAAGGCAACAGAAGAAGATATGGCATAATGTATGGAGTCTGTGATGGAGTGATTAGCTGAATTGGAGACCTGGATATTGGTCAAGTACTTCATAATAACTGGAGTGAGTGCAACAGGGGATAGTCATTAAGGCACATAACAGACATCTCAGGCTCAAAGATGATGTTGGCCAATTTGCAGAAGGCGGAAACAGAAGCCTGTGCCAGGGAAATGGTGAGGTCAAGTCCACCCAAGTGGGCTTTATTGTCATTCCTAGATATAACTAGTATACACTAGAATGAAATGCCATTTCATTCAGGACCATGATGCAATACATAATACAGCACAGAACACAGGATTACATATACACAACAGTGTGAAACGAGTGAAAAAATATGCAATAAATGGAGAGGATAATAAATACACATGACAGAGTAACAGGACAGTGGAGCATAACACTGTATGGGAGAAACTAGTGCAATCTATTGTATGTAAACTTTTGACTGTGAAAGGAAACGTGACAGCAATATAAAGAAAAGAGATAAAAGTAGCAAAAAACTTGTTTCTTAATAGCAAAAAGTATCCCATGGGTGTGCAGTGATGGCTGTACAATGGTGGTTGTTGAGAATGGTTTGACGAGTCCAGGTGGCTGTTGGAGGCAGTTGAGTAAGAAAAAGAAGAAGAAGAAGAAGAAACCTTTATTTTGTCACATGCACACTTCAAGCAAAGTGAAATTCATCCTCTGCATTTAACCCATCTGAAGCAGTGAACACACACACACACACACACACACACACACACACACACACACTCAGAGCAGTGGGTAGCCACATCAGAGCGCCCGGAAAGCAGTCAGGGGTCAGGTACCTTGCTCAAGGGCACCTCAGCCCAAGGCTGTCCCACGCCAACCTAACTGCATGTCTTTGGATTGTGGGGGAAAACCGAGCACCCGGAGGAAACCCATGCAGACACAGGGAGACTTCCTCAGGAAAGAAGCTGTGTCAGAGTCTGGTAGTGGTGGCACAGATGCACAGGTGGCCAGAGGGTGAAGAGAAGGGTGGAATGGAAACAAGATGGCGCCGCAAGAGTGGCAGCTAGTTACAGTAGCTCTGAGCGTGTTTATGTGTTTTGGTATGTTTTTGTACTTTTTTCGTGTTTCTTTCTGCACTAGTCTCAGTCGGAAGTGTGCACCTCGGGATGTACTACTCGTGAGACTGTGCATTTGTATTTTTCTCTTTTTCTTTCTGGGGCTATTTAAATCGGCATCAGCGGACCCTTTTAGCCACGGCTCCATTGTTTACACTCGGGAGCAGCTGTTAGCACTGTGCAACACCAAGGTACTCCCCGTGGAAAGACCAGTGATCCCCGCGGAATTAAGGAGAAGGAGAAGGGGATGCAGAGCTGGAATGAAGTGCTGGGAGAAGAAAAGACGGTATAAACCATGTATACCATCTGTCATCATGGGAAACGTAAGATCTCTCCCTAATAAGATGGATGAGCTAACGGCGCTAACCAGGCTGCAGAGGGAGTACCGGGAGCGTAGCCTTATGTGCTTCACAAGACTTGGCTGAATGAACTCTCACCTGACTCACACGTCACTCTGGACGGATTTCAACTCCTGAGATCGGACAGGAAAGCCAAGGAGAGCGTTAAGAGGAAAGGAGGGAGTATAGCGATGTTTGTGAATGACAGATGGTGTAACCCGGGGCACATCAGGATAAAGGAGCAGTATTGCAGTAAAAACATTGAACTGCTAGCGGTTAGCATTCGGCCATATTACCTCCCGAGGGAATTCTCGCACGTTATCGCGATAACTGTGTACATCCTCCCAGCGGCTGACGCTGCTGCAGCCTGTGAGCTCTTACACACTACAGTGTCAAAGCTTCAGACATCGCACCCCCAGTCCCTGCTACTAATCTCTGGTGACTTCAATCATGCTTCTCTGTCCTCCACTCTCCCAACCTTCACTCAGTATGTGAAATGCCACACCAGAGACAAGAGAACTTTGGATTTAATGTATGTGAACACCAAGTACACATATAGTTCATCACCCCTCCCCCCACTGGGCCGTTCTGACCACAATTTGGTTCACTTGTCCCCTACATACATACGTATGGTGAATAAACAACCACCCACCAAGAGGTATGTAAGGAGCTGGTCTGAGGAGACCAGTATGGGACTGAGCGACTGCTTTGACACCACAGACTGGGATGTGTTGTGTGAACCTCACGGGGATGACATTGATAGCCTGACAACCTGCATCACAGATTACGTTAATTTCTGTGTTGAAAACACTGTGCCAGTCAGGAAAGGTATGGTGTTTTCCCAACAATAAGCCCTGGGTGACCTCTGAACTAAAAGCCCTATTAAACGAGAAGAAGAGGGTTTTTAAATCTGGCAACAAGGAGGAGATGAGGAGAGTGCAGAGGGAGCTGAAGAGGGGGATAAGGAGAGGCAAGGACAGCTACAGGAGGAAGCTGGAGGAGCACCTCAAGGGGAGCAACACCGGAGAGGTATGGAGAGGCCTGAAAACCATCTCTGGCCACACAAAGGACAGTAGGAGGGGCCCTGTATCTGGGGGCCAAGACTGGGCAAATGAGTTGAATCTCTTTTTCAACAGATTTGACTGTGCCACCCCACCCTCCCCCACTCACCATAGTCCTGACCGGTCTGTGATATCACTCCACCAGCCCCCCTCTCCCCTCATAATACCTCTGACACCAACAGCTCCCTCCTCACACCACATCACCCCCCTCCGATCCCTGCCAGACCAATCCACACACTCCACCCCCAACCTCACTCTACAGGACTCACACCTCGGCTACACCCCTTGCCTCTCCATAACAGCTGATCAGGTGTTGAAGGAGCTGAGGAGGATCAAGACAAGGAAAGCTGCTGGCCCTGATGGTATCAACTCCAGACTGCTTAAGGACTGTGCAGATCAGCTCTGTGGGATTCTTCTGTACATTTTCAACCTGAACCTCAGTCTGGAGAAAGTTCCACTTCTGTGGAAAACATCATGTGTGGTTCCAGTTCCCAAGACTGCGCACCCCAGGGAGCTCAACCACTTTCGGCCAGTAGCTTTAACATCTCACCTAATGAAGATCATGGAGAGGATTGTTCTCTCCCACCTCCGACACCTGGTGAACAGCGAGATGGACCCCCTGCAGTTTGCATATTGACCGGGCACTGGTGTGGATGATGTTGTCATTTACCTGCTACACTGGTCACTTTTGCACCTGGAGGGCACTGGGAGCACTGTGAGAATCATGTTCTTTGACTTCTCCAGTGCTTTCAACACAATCCAGCCATCACTGCTTAGGGGGAAGCTGGAGGGAGCTGGTGTCGACTGCCACCTGGCTGCATGGATCATCAACTACCTCATTAACAGACCGCAGTATGTGAGGCTCCGCGACTGTGTGTCTGATGTGGTAGTCTGCAGCACAGGGGCTCCACAGGGTACAGTGCTCTCTCCTTTCCTCTTTACACTTTACACATCTGACTTCAGCTACAACACGGACAGCTGCCACCTCCAGAAGTTCTCAGATGATACAGCCATCGTTGGACATGTGTCAGAGGGGGACGATCTGGAGTACAGAGAGGTCATCACCAACTTTGTCGCCTGGTGCGAACTGAACCACCTGCGCATCAACGCCAGCAAGACAAAGGAGGTGGTGATCGATTTCAGAAGGACGGTTACTCAAATTGCACCAGTGAACATCCAGGGTTTGGACATTGAGATCGTGGAGGAGTACAAATACCTGGGTGTTCACCTCAACAACAAACTGGACTGGACTAACAACACAGATGTCCTGTACAAGAAGGGCCAAAGTCGTCTCCACCTCTTGAGAAGACTGAGGTCTTTTGGTGTGTGCAGGACACTGCTTAGGACTTTTTATGACACTGTGGTAGCATCAGCGATTTTCTACGTTGTGGTCTGCTGGGGCTGTGAAATTTCAGAGAGGGACAGGAAGAAACTTAATCTTAATAAACTTAATAAATTATTTAATAATAAATTATTAATAAACTTAATAAACTTAATAAACTGGTCAGAAGGGCTGGCTCAGTCTTGGACTGTCCTCTGGACTCCATTGAGGTGGTGGGTGAGAGGAGAATGTTAGCCAAGCTGACCTCAATCATGGATAACCCCTCTCACATGAGGCTGTGGGGGCTTTAAGCAGCTCTTTTAGTAGTAGACTGCTACACCCACAGTGTAAGAAGGAGAGGTACCGCAGGTCATTCATATATTACTGCTGTCACAACTTGTAACGTAGCACCAATAACCTGTTTGTCATTTAATTTGCACTACTTCACCACTACTACCTCTGCCATCTCTCATCGATGCAATTATTATGTGCAATAATATAGGCCCTAAACTATTTTTATGCATACTTATATTTATATATATAAATATTATTTATGTATATATGTGTGTATATATACAGAGTCTACCTGTAATGTGCAATTTTTCCGAGCCTCTCAATAAGGCAATTTTTCTATACTTTTTCAAGGTAGATAATGCAAATAGCCCTCTGTATTTAATCCTTTGTTTTTGTCTAATTTTTATTTCAGTTTTATTTGTTATCTGTTTGACATTTTCTTGCTACTGTAACACGTGAATTTCCCCGATGTGGGATGAATAAAGTGAATCTAATTTAATCTAATGGGTCACCTACAATACTGGTGTCCTTTCTGACCCTGATGATCTCCTCAGCTGTTCTCACAATCGACTATAGGGATTTAAAATCTGAGATTGTACAATTCCCATATGAAACAATGAGACAGCTGGTCAGAATGTCTGTTGTCCCCCTTGTAGAAGGTGGTGTGGATGGAATTTGGGAGGTTTGCTCTCCTCAAAGTCTGCAGGAAGTGAAAGGATGACAGGGCATTCTTGGTTAGACAGGTGGGGTTGAGGATCCAGGAGAGGTTCTCTCTGATGTGCACACCAAGGAACTTTTGACTCTGTCCACAGTTGTGGTGTTGTGAAGTGAACCAGTTTTTGATTCAAGTCCTCCAGAAGTTAACATAATCTCTTTCATTTATTAATGTTTTCTCTGTACCAGTCTTCAAGCTGCTCCACCACCTTCCTAGGTGGCATGGTGGTGTAGTGGTTAGCATTATTGCCTCACATCAAGAAGGTTTTGGATTCCAGTCCAGTGGCCGACGGGGGTCTTTCTCAGGGTATCGGCACATTTTTCAAGTACAAATTTAAAGACTTTTAAGACCTTTTCAAGACCTCTAAATGGAAAAATTAAGACTGTACCATGGCAAAGAAAATGATAAATACGACAACTTAAAACTGTTTTCTGTAATAGTTTGTTTTACTAACTTTAAGAAGAATGCACACAATTGGTGAACAACAGGGTGCATCAATGGCAACTGTTAGACATGCAAACAGCTGAAGCAAAGTCGTGTGTTTTGGGCCTGCAGAACTACTGTAGCAGCAAGGAGAAGACTGGTGTTTACTGGAGAAAACACCATGAATCATTTCAAAAACGAAAACAATAAACGGCAAGTAGAACCAGCTGAACAACCTTAGCCGGCATTATTTCAATCCCCAAAGATTATCTTTGATGTGTGATTTTGTGTCTGACGGCAAAATCAGTCTGAGTGTCATACAGTATACAGCTGGCTGAGGAAGTTCTCGAGTATCTTCTGCATTATAGCAGGTAACAGCATAAACCTGTTTATGCAGTCATACAATCATCAGAGCGTTACATTAAACACAGAAAAACAACTGTCACCTTTCATAACCATTATCTCATCTCATCTCATCATCTGTAGCCGCTTTATCCTGTTCTACAGGGTCGCAGGCAAGCTGGAGCCTATCCCAGCTGACTACGGGCGAAAGGCAGGGTACACCCTGGACAAGTCGCCAGGTCATCACAGGGCTGACACATAGACACAGACAACCATTCACACTCGCATTCACACCTACGGTCAATTTAGAGTCACCAGTTAACCTAACCTGCATGTCTTTGGACTGTGGGGGAAACCAGAGCACCCGGAGGAAACCCACACAGACACAGGGAGAACATGCAAACTCCTCACAGAAAGGCCCTCGCCAGCCACGGGGCTCGAACCCGGACCTTCTTGCTGTGAGGCGACAGCGCTAACCACTACACCACCGTGCCACCTCATAACCATTATTATCAATATTAATCAATGTGTTGTAATAACTGTAAACTAATTATCATCAGTGCAATTGTTATATCAATGTTCATTATTCAAAAATAATCATTAATTATCTATAATCCATGAATAATTGTTTGTATTACTAATAATAATAATAATAATAATAGCTACTTTTTTAATAATTAAAAAAATGAACTCAATTTTATAGCATTTTAATTACTACTTACTTATTAATAAGCAGTGATTATCAAAATGTAATTTAATAATTATTCAGTCAGTCGGGTTCAATGCCTGAACTGATGATCACATCATCACTTTTTCTTTTGGCTAATCAGACACAAGGTACGCCACCACTCTTGCCGGAGCGGTTGGGGGTTAGGTGCCTTGCTCAAGGGCACTTAAGTCAATCCTGCTAGTCTGGGGAATCGAACCAGCAACCTTTTGGTCCCAAAGCTGTTTCTCTAACCATTAGGCCATGACTTCTTCTCCTTATTTTGGGGGTATTTGTCATCCCCCAACCACTTGTCGTTAAACAGACATCTTCCCATAATTATCAACGCTTTCTAGCGCCCACGTAAACTACCCACATATCTCTCACTCTTCATAACCACCGCACCACACCACACCGCACCACACCACACTTCCTCCAGTAGCCTCCTAACGTTAGTTCTTGATCTACGGAATGCACAGAATGCACAGAACCAATGCTGCCCCCAAAAGGTATGCTGGTCACTTTTAAAATTACGGTTAAAAAAATACCCCAAACCGGATGGAGACATTTCACTCGTTCGGTCCAATATTAAATTTAATACCTCCCTTTCGAAAATTCCAGTCATTCCAAACAATTTAAGACATTTTTTGGCCTTGAAAACCAAAAGTTGTATTTAAGACTTTTTAAGACTTTTTAAGGACCCGCGGGAACCCTGCTTTCTGTGTGGAGTTTACATGTTCTCCCCATGTCTGTGTGGGTTTCCTCTGGGTACTCCAGGTTTCCCCCATAGTTCAAATATATTTAGGTTAGGTTAATATGGGGTGGCCTTGAGCTGAAGTGCCCTTGAGCAAGGCACCAAACCCCCAATTGCTCTCCAGGTGCTGTAACATAGCTGCCTACTGCTCTGGGTATATGTGTGTGTGCCCATTGCTGATGGGTATGTTCACTGCTTCAGATGAGTTAAATGCACATAGGAATTTCACTGTGCTTAAGTGTATATAAAGTGTAAATAAAGATGTTCTGTGTGCTGACTCATCAAGGCTGCTGAAAAGGAGCAGTGTCACTTATGACTACTGTTATCAGTGAACTTGCTGATGTGGTTGTTGATGTCTGTGAAGATAAAATTCACCTGGTAGGCGTACTTTTTCACATTGCTTGTATTTTGGAGACTTCAACGGGGCATAGAACTCATTGAATGTGTCTGGGAGGGAGGCATCTTTGGTGCTGACAAAATGATACTTCCACTGCCAGTGATTTGTTTGAATCCCATGACACATGTGTTGTGTGTTATTGTTGGTAAAATGTTGTATTCTCTGTGTGTAGGAGGCCTTGATTCTCTTGATGCTGTTGGTTAGGTTTGTCCTTGCTGCCCTGAGTGCCACTTTGTTACCTGATCTGAATGCAATCATGGGTCTTGAGGCATGTGTGGACCTCAACATCGGATAATTTGAATGATCACATCATCATCCCTATACTTGCTTTTATAGCCAGTGACACAAGTGACACAAGCATGTTTCAATCAGTGTGAGTCTGCCCCAAATTCTGAGGTGGGGCAGTGGACAGCCTTATACCTTCTCTGTGTTCATATAAAAATAATCCAGTGTGTTTTCACCCCTATTAGAATGTAAATATGTTGAATTATATAGTATCTTGTAGGCCCTGAGGTGCAAGTTGTCCCATGAATGGCATGTACCTAATTATGAAATACTAACTTCTAGACAGTAGGAAGTGCCCATCTACACCATATAGGGCCATTTTGACTGCTTCTCTCTGGGGCCACATTAACTTATAAACAAAGACATACTTTGTACTGCACATATTATTCATACTATCACAGTATAATCCACAACCATGTCGGTCTTAATTTAAATACAGAGCTGAAACACTATGTAAATTAATGCCCAAAGGAGCAATATTCTGCCCATGAAGCATCTCAAAAGATGATATCTGTTGTGTACGTTCATATTCATACTCACAGCCTTTAATTTTCACAACTATTAAAACAGTACAGTAATTGAAATGCTGAAGACAGGTGATATTCCTCCAGAGAGAGGCATAAAGTCAGTTTTATGTTTTCATTTTAATTATATGCTAAGCTCTTATGTGCTACACTCTCTCCCATGAATGCCAAAATGACATACTTCAACATCTCAAAATCCCCTGTAGGACAGTACATATATTACAGAACATCACTGGGATGTTTGCTCTTTTTCAGCAATGAAGTATTATAACATTTTCATTTATTATTTTATAATAGCATGACAGCATCGAAATGCACTGTACTTTGAGGGTATATTTCTTTTCCAAATTTACTTGGCATTAATAAAAGTGTTAAAAATCTGTCTGAAGTCAAATTAATTCAGCAAATCACGACAAGTGATTGTACATCAAAATTCTGTCGCTAAGGCTGTGACACTTTTACATGCAAATTAATTTTCCCTAATCCATAAAACTAGGATTTTCTAACAGTTTCTAGGAGGGATGCTTGACTGAGAATGATTTTGAATGTGCCTGAGAGCTTTTGCTCCATTTGAAGCAGCCATGTCAGATTTTACTTTTTATATGCCTTGACTCATTTCCTCCTTGTGTTTCCCATGGGGGGGGGGGCACCACACACACACACACACACACACTCATCCCTGCTGACAACTATGCCTTACTTGTTTGTTATCTTCCCTGCCAAGAACTGTGTGGTGGGGTGTGGACTGCACATACCTTCTGTTTCCTTTAAGCAATGTACAGAGGCATATTAACACTGCAATTAGCTAACCAGCTTATTAGCTAATAGGCTATAAAATGAAAGCACTTTTAATAATTTCCTGGAGGTTCAAATAATCAATAATTAAAAAATATGTATATATATTGTTACTTCATTTATATGTTAGTCACTTTTTGTTTGTTAACTTGCTTTCCTTATTCTATAGATTCCAGATCACATCCATTTCCTATTTTACTTATGCAAGATTTAATCTACTCACCATTTATATGAAAATGAGAGGCTTGTGTTCAAAGTTATCCAAGTATTAGATTAATCCAGACTGTTTTGTTCCGATATCAGATACAGATAGGGACCTTTTGCGCCAATAAAACTAACAGTGTCCATTACTCCCACCCACGTTAACTTTGGGCCAACAGACATTCTGATATGATTGTGACACAACACATCAATCTGTCATGAATCACATTTCAGCCAGGGTACAACAAACTGTTCCCGCTGCTGCTTCACTTGGAGTAGGTCTATTAGCCAGCTAGCTATCAAGCAACCATGGATAAATATTTGAGTCAGTCCACATCGTCAAGTAATGCTGAGCCCAAACCAGCAAAATTGAAAAAATATGACAACAGTTACGGTATATCGAGTTTGGGTTTATTGAAAACTGCAACGAGAGACCAAAATGCCTTCAAGTCTTAGCCTTCAGGTGCTAGCAAACGAAGCCATGAAGCCAGCCAAGCTAAAGTGACATCGGTTTACAAAGCACTCTGAATATAAGGACAAAACAAAAGATTTTTTTCTGTTGAAAGAATGAGGCATACACCTGCCAGAAAACAAAGAATGGTGAACCTGGCCAAAACTTTAGAGAAAGCACAGAAGGCTTCTTATTTGGTGGCTCAAAGGATTGCTAAAAGTAAGAAGCCACACACAATTGCACAAGAACTCATACTTTCAGTGGCGGTTGAAATGTGTGAAGTTATCCTTGGGACAGAGGCAGCTAATAAACTAAAAGCTGTACCTCTCTCAAATGACACAGTGAGGAGGAGGATTGAAGAACTTTCAGCTGACATTCAGTCACAGCTACTGGATAGATTGCGTTCCTGTGAGCAATTTTCTATTCAGTTGGATGAATCAACAGACATTGCCAGTGCAGCTAAGTTGTTCTGGTTTGCTAACCATGGGATGGGAAAATTTTGGAGGACTTTCTGCTCTGCAAGGAGGTCCCTGGCAGGACAACAGGTGAGGAAATATTCAGATTCTTGAATGCTAGACTGGTAATTTGCTTTAAAAATCCATCGCTTGTTTAAATGCTGGCAAGTTCAAATGCAATTTGAATAAAATGACCCTCTGTTTACAAGTATATAAGTGTATTAACATGACTGAAATTGAAATGTGTTTCACTATGAAACAGGTCTGAAGTATTTAGGTCAAAAAGTTTTAGAATACAAATAGTTCCAATGGCATCTTAGAGTACAAATGGTAGTAAGATTATGCTTAATCTGTGTTTCTATTATGAGAGGGTCCTTGGAAAATGTTCTCCCCTCTAAGGGGTCCCTGGCCCCAAAAAGCTTGAGAACCCCTGGTCTAATCCAGTGAGCTGATGCTGCTTCAAGATCAACATCCTTAAAGGTACTTTAAATATTTTCTGAAACACTTTCAAAAAGATTCAGAAATTCATGATACCATATGATTGTGTTTGTCTCCCTTCTAGCCCTAAAGGGACAGGATGGTGTTGTTATTTTGTTCCTTAGGCAACATTTCTTGGCTGACAAGAGTGGAACATGATGTAGTATTTTGCTATTTGACATTATGCATTCTGAGATGCTTTTCTGTTCACCATGGTTGTAAAGAGTGCTTATTTGAGTTACTGTACCCTTCCTGCCAGCTCAAACGCTTCTGGCTTGAGGAAAAGGGATTTCATATATGTGAGCCTCCGCTACATTCCATTCACTCCTTCCATCACTGATCAGAAGGTTCTAATGTTTAAATAATGGTACAGCTAATTTACTACAGTTAGGGCTCTTGAGCAAGCCTCTTAACCTTCAACTACTTAGCTCAATTGTAAGTCATACAACAAATAAATGAAAATATATTACACAATCTTTTGAATCTTGAATTTCTCTCAAACCATAATGGGTGATACATGTATTATTCAGTCCCCCCAGGATTTTGCGGGCCTTTTTTCTGATTGTTGCGGGCTAAAATGTCTGATGTTGCGGGGGGTTTTCCAAAAAATTGCGATGAAAGTTGCGGTGTTTTTTAGATTTTTGTTGCGATTACATTGCGGGAGGAAGTCAGGGTCATTAAAACTACACAATACATCACTGGCAGTCCCCTACCCTTGCTAGAAGACATCGCTAGCACACGGTGTCTCAGGAGAGTGAGGGCAATCACTGCTGACCCCTCACAGCCGGGACAGCACCTGTTTACCCTCATGCCCTCTGGCAGGAGATACAGGTGCCTCAAAAGCAGGACAAACAGACTTAAAAACAGTTTCTTTCCCTGGGCCATCAGGTCCCTGAACTCATAAGAGAGTGTATGCTAGTGTAATGTGTAAATGATGTAAATATGCATTCCTTTCTTATTTCTATTTTACTCCTTTCTTATTCATATTTTACTGTTTTCTTTTAATATTTTACTGTTTTTTTTCTTTTTTATATTTATTATGCACCGGCCAGAGAAGCACTGCAATTTCATTGTATACCTGATGTGCAATGACAATAAAGATTCTATTCTATTCTGAAGTGAAAGTTGCGAGAAATTGTTGCGATTTTCTCTTTTTGTGATTAAAATTGAGTGATGTGTTAAATATTAAGTTATTACTGAAAAACTATTGATTAAAAAAACAAAGACACTGAGAAATGGTCCTATAAACAACTTTACCAATATAAAAGATTGCCAGGACTACAAAAATGCAGAAAAATAGGCTTTACTTATCCAAATGCAAAAGTTAAAGTGCATAGAACCTCACAGCACAACATGAAGTTACCTTAAAATATAATATAAATGCCTCAGCTTTCATGTAAGAAAAAAAAACTATTAATACTACTACTGTGCAGGCAGGCAGGTGTGCAGGCAGTCTCTCCTGAAGACTAAATTAAACAATAATTATAAACTAATAAAATAAATGGCTCAGGCTTCAGAGAAGAAAAAAAAAACCATTTGAACAGAATCTCACAGTATGATGCTGAAGCTGCCTAAACAATGGAAAATAAAATACCATTTTGGCAAAAGTGTTGGCATCCATTAATTTCTTGTATTAAGTAAAAAAAAATGTAAAGTGCACACAGTCCTTCACTGTAAACATAACACACTTTCAGTAACAGAATTTAAGCCTATATAAACACTGACTCGCACATGCTGCTTCTCTTGAACGTATGCACGGAAGTAAGGCGGAAGGTAGTTTGTTGACGTCACCTCAAGACAACGCCAACGATTGGTCAAATTTGCGGGAAAGTTGCGGTGATTGGATATAATTGCAACACCGCCCTGAATTCGCGGGGATTGGTTGAATTTGCGTTGAAGTTGCAAACATCAACATCACGAAATCCTGGAGGGTCTGATTATTATATCCTTTGTAGTTTGTGGGACCTTTTGCAAGTAAAATACAGCACATCTTCAAATATCATAACTTAGCTACATGTGTTTGAGTTACCAACAAAGGACTCACGTGTGATGAAGCTGGTGATCACAGTGCCACTGGTCAAAGGGCCCTTGGTGGCATAGAGAGCAATGGAGTAGGGAGTGCTAGGGAGAAGCTGACTCAGCTGATATTCCTGCTTGTTCCCTTCCACTAGAAATGTGTCTGCTGTCACTAGTTAGAAAAGAAAGTTAAGGTTCAATACTTCAACTCATTTGTCAAAGATAATGGCCTCATGTGGTTTGCTCTAAATCACTTTCCATCATTTCCACTTTTAAAACACGTACTTTGAAAGCCATAAATTATTATATACTATAAAATACTGTAAATTAAATGCAAATAATTTGTTACTGATCTGTTGATTAATTAGAAATTGCTTTAGCCTAGTCGCAGTAATCATGAGCTTAACCCAGAAACACTGGGCGCAAGGCTGGATGAGAAAACACCCAGGATGGGATGCCAGTCCATCATAGAACATCATGTGTAATCACATTCACACACTCATTCACAACTAGGGGCAATGTGGAGTCACCAATCCACCTACTGACATGCTTTTGGGAGGTCATAGGAAACCCCTAAGAAACCCACACACACACGTACATGGGGAGAACATGCAGAGAAACTCCACACAGAAAGTAACCTGAGCTCAGGACTGAACTAAGGACCCTGGAGCTGTGAGGCACCAACTCTATTCACATACTACCCTATTTTGTAAGTGAATGATTTCCTAAGTTAAAAAGCATTGTGTGTAATGAGCCATTAAAGAAATAAAAAAATAATATAAATTTTACAAGCAGTTAGAGTCAATATTGTGGCACTGAATACTGCAGAGGAGTCTACTGGCTGTTATACTACTCTTATCTCTCTCTCTCTCTCTCTCTCTCTCTCTCTCTCATTTCACCATCTGTCCCTTTCTCAATTCTTTCCTATCCTTTATCTCACTCATTCTGTCTCCTCTGTTTCCTCCATGATTTCTTTATATTTCTCCTCATTCCATTTCACTTTTCTGTCCTCTTCTCTCTCTGCCCTGACATGTTTTCCCTCTTTCTGTCTCCTCTTTCTCCTATGATCTCTCTTTTCTTATTTCTACCTACCTTGGCTGCGGGTGAGGGTCAGTACATAGTTATCCACATTGGAGCGTGGAGGAGTCCAGCGTAACAATGCTCCCTGTGGAGTGACGTTCAGCGCCATCAGTTCCATTGGCATGTCCATGGCTGCAGGTGAAAAAGACTGTAGTTTAGTGTAATTACCTCCACCAACTTTTTGGGAGAAAGTTATGGTTGTTTGTTTGTCTTTTCCCAATATAACTCAAAAAGTAGCAAATGGATTTTGATGAAAATTTTGAGGAAAGGTGAGCCATGGGCCAAATAACAATTGCTTAGATGTTGATGCAAATCCGGATGTGTATGTGGATCCAGGATTTTATTTATTTATTTATTTATTTTTGTCTGTTCCCAACATTACTCAGAAAGCAGTGAATGGATTTTGATGAAATTTGGTGTAGGTTCAAGTGATTTGATTTTGATGTTGATAATATGTGGCTTGACAGAGGTATGCACTCTACCAACTGCCTTTCTAGTTTATGAAAAAAGACTGTTTATCGAAAAGCAGTTTTGCATGACTGGCTGGGGTCTGATGTTTTCCTTGTTCTTTTTTCATGTGCAGAGGATTTTCAGAGGTAGTTAAATATAGCACATCTCTCCAAATTGAAACTAATTTGTTTTGATTAACATCTTGAGGAAAATCACAATTTTCTAAATGAGCAGAGCTTTTCAGAGAAATTATACAGTCTAATGTGCCTGCTCCACACATCTTTATGCATATAAATGATAAGATTTGCAAGCCTTACTTTGTGTTGTAACAATGTCAAAAAGTTACGGATTTGAAATAAATTCTGATGCTATATTTCACTGGAATGTCAAATCAATTCAAAGTTTTATTTGTAAACACTTTCAACAATTGTGAATAATATGAAATTGATGTACAGAAATCCAGATTAGATCTAGACCCCCAAAAAAACTAGCCAGAGGTGTCACTGGAAAAAAATAAAATAAAATTACCACGTCATTGTTGGGTTGATGTTGGTTCCAAAAGAACCCTGGGAGTTATATAACTAGCAGTCAATTTCACTCTCCTAACCCACATGGAATTACTTGAGAATCATCTGGATAATGTCATGAAGAATTGGACACACCCTAGGAGTCACTGAAAAGGCACATTCACCCCACTGAGAGGGGCAAAGTTAACTGTGTAGAACCTGGAAAAAGCACTTGGCAATACCCAGATACAGGAACTGCAGCACAGGTTTCCTGGAGCAGCATTCCCATAAAGAGGAGACGTTTCTCATAGAGTGGCATGTGATGGTAGGGGATGGGGGTCCAGTACACCTACAGGTGATCAAGTCCAGACCCAGATGCTTAGATAAGAGTGTTTCCATGTCTATTCTTTGTAGCTGGAAAACAGTTGATCTGAGGATTGGATAGTCACCATGCAGTCTAAATATTACTGCAACAAGGAATGCTTTGCAGGCTGTCCTTCATGGAATGCTGAAAAATCAATAGATTGACTTACAAAATTGGGTGATATGACTTTGGTCAGATATCCTAAATTCAACCACAAGATGATGGAATCCTCTGGGGTCCTCCTTGGAGCATGTAGTTCTCCCAAGCTTTTGCTGAAACAGTGACTAATAAAAAGACAGCTTTAGAGTCACCCATCTTAATTTGACATCTTTGCATAGCCTTGCATAGTCATAAGGGAGACAGAAGGGACTTCAGAATGGGGGGTGAAGGGGTTAAGACTATGTGCCAGGCTCTTAGGTAATCATGGTGGATGGAAGTGTCTTGCCCTTTTCAGAAAAAGGTTTAATACGTTGGTGAGCCCATGGCAGCCATGGTGCCATGTACTGCATCTACACTTGGCATAGATGAGGAGTAGCTGCTATCCATCCATCCATCCATCCATCCATCCATCCATCCATTATCTGTAGCCACTTATCCTGTTCTACAGGGTCACAGGCAAGCTGGAGCCTATCCCAGCTGACTATGAGCGAGAGGCAGGGTACACCCTGGACAAGTCGCCAGGTTATCGCAGCTACCTAGCAATCCCTAAATAAATGGTAGCATTTTGGAAATCATGCAATGTACTGGATCCAGAAGATGAGCTGCATAGCATTCACAGAAAAACTTGAAGCCAAAGGGATACAAGTCCTGGACTGCTTGGTAACAGTCCTCAGTTGGCAATTCATTTTGAGAGGTCAAATCCACAGACTGGAGCTGTCAGATTTCTCTGTCCATTAGGCCTGATCAGATCAGGTTTAGCAATCCTGGAGTCTAGCACTGTATATAGGTGCATCTCAAACAATTAGAATAGTGTGAAAAAGTTCAACTTTTTGTAATTTAATTCAAAAAGGTAAACATTCATATATTCTATATTCATTACATATAAAGTGAAATATTTCAAGTCTTTTTTGTTTTAATTTTGATTATTATGGCTTTTAGCTCATGAAAATCAGAAATCCAGTATCTCAAATTATTAGAATATTTCCTAAGATCAATCAAAAAAGAATTTACAATACAGTAATCCTACAGTAATGCATGGTATTTATACTCTTTGCTTAGTAATTTACTCAAACTCGAAACTAAATATTCTAATATTATGAGATTTTTTTTCTTTTTTTTTGCGCTGTAGGCCATAATTATCAAAATTAAAAAAGAAAATGCTTGAAATATTTTAGTTTATTTGTAATGAGTCCAGAATATATTCATTTTCACTTTCTTAAATAACTGATGGAAAATACTGAACTTTTTCACAATATACTAATTGTTTGAGATGCACCTGTAGTATCAATAATCTTCTAAGCAATACTATAGCCACAATATAATACTAAACCCATTTCCAGAAAATTGGGATATTTTCCAAAATTCAATAAAACAAAACTATGTGATTTGTTAATTCATGCAAACCTTTATTTAACTGACAAAAGTACAAAGAAAATATTTTCAATAATTTTACTGACCACCTAAATTGTATTTTGTAAATATTCAAAGATTTAAAGATTCAAAGATTCAATTTGCAAGCAAGGATGGGTCAAGGTTCACCCCTTCATGAGAAAATTCATGAAAGAATTGCTAGTCAATTAAAAAAGAACATTTCTCAACACAAGATTTTAGGTCTTTGAAAATCTATAATGCATAATATCGTGAAAAGATTCAGGGAATTTGAAGACATCTCAGTGCATAAAGGCCAATGTCAGAAACCACTGTTGAATGTGTGTGACCTTTGAGCCCTCAGGCATCACTGCCTGAGAAACTGTCATGCTAATGTGACAAATATAGCCACATGGGCTCAGGGGTACTCTGGAAGACCTTTGTCACTTAACACAGTCCGCCACTGCATTGAGAAACGCAACCTGAAACTGTATTACACAAGGAGGAAGTTATTCATCAATTATATCAAGAAACGGTGCAATTTCTCTGGACTCAAACTCATCTCAGATGGACAGAAAGACACTGGAAATGTATTCTGTGGTTAGATGAGTCCACAATTCAGCTTGGTTTTTGGGAAAACCGGATATGGCAAGGAGGGTGTGGTTGAGCATCAGCTGTGAATGGTGAGGAGTCAGGTTGAACCAGCAGATAACATATGATGATTTACACCTGTGTCTAATTACTGGCTGTCTATTAATGTGTGTCTCTGTGTGGCTTTGATATAGCCAGTAATGAGAGCGAGCTGTGTTCTCCAGCATGTTTGAGAGTATACATATGTTAGTAGTCACTGAAAAGTGAACTATAAAAAAATAAAGGACACCTTGAACTGTCGCGGCTGTCTCCAGTTCCTCACTGCCCCAACCTAGGAAAGTGTTACACTGGACATCAAGTTCTCAGTGCCAAATATTAACACAGCCATCCCGTTTATTATCAGAGAAAGGTGAGAAAGCCAGCATCTGTGATGGTATGGTGGTGTATCAGTGCCCACAGCATGAGTGAGTTGCATGTGTGTGAAGGGATCATTGATATATTGGGACATATATTGGGTTTTTAGGCATCAAGGCAACATCTCTTCCTGGGAAGTCCATGCTTATTTGAACAGGACAATGCCAGGCCTCATTCTGCATGGGCTACAACAATGTGGCTTCGTAGACACAGAGTGTGTGTACTTGACTGGCCTGCTGCTAGTCCAGATTTGTCTCCTATTGAGAATGTATGGTGCATCATGAAGAGGAGAATCAAACAACAGCGACCACAGATTGTTGAGCAGCTGAAGTCTTTTATCAACCAAGAATGGACAAAAATTCCAATTGCAAAACTGGAACAATTAGTATCCTCAGAGCCCATACGATTAAAAAGGGTTATTAAAAGGGAAGATGATGTAATACAATGGTAATAATGCTTCTGTCACAACTTTGAGTGTTGCAGGCATCAAATACTAACTTTGCTTATATTTACAAAATACAATTAAGTTGGTCAGTAAAACTATTGAAAATTGTCAGTCCTGCACGCCTTGGCGTGTGCACCTGAAGGCGCGCCTCAGGATGCACGCGGACCAAATGAGCTCCAGTATACACATCATCATCATCATCATCAAATGTTACTCATTGAGGCTTACGCCTCTGAGTCAGAGGAGTCCGTGCGCCTATAGCGCTCGCAGCTCCATCTTTTGAACCCCGAATGGTCCATCATCAATTTCATCAACTGTCCTTTATCCATTCCTGTTTCTTTCTCAACTCTTTTCCAACCGTCTACCGGCCTTCGCCTGGCAGGTCTGGCCTCCGTCTCCATGAATAGGGTTTGTTTTTGAGGTGCCCAGTTTTCCATTCGGACGCAGTGCGCAAGCCATTCTAGGTGCCGTTGTTCCTGAAAGTCCCTCAGGGATCCCCTTCCTGTTAGTTCCAAGATCTTTTTGTTCGAATAGACAAAGGCGTAATCCCAATTTCCAGCTGCTCTCTCTGCTTCAGTTAATCCTGGGTCGGGGCGTTGCGACGTCTGAAGCCACCACAAACTATTTTTCGCAAGTATTGCATCCACTCTACTTCCAGCTTGTCCATGATTGCCGTATCTAAATCCCATGTTGCCGCGTTATACATGAGCCTAGATCTGATAAAGGCATCCATGTATTTTCCTCTTGTTTTAAGCCTTATATGGTGGTCTGTAAGTATCTTCCTTAGCTCTCCAAACTTCGCAACGGCGCATGAACAAGGCGCACCTGTCCTCAATCAGTGAACTAAATGTTGGGCTATTTAAGGACTGCACTAAAGGTAATGAGACACAAAGTATTATGCCACATTCAGTGCACATTACCGAGCCTTGTTTCCCATGTTTGTGGTTTTCTTGGTTTATCGACTCCTGTTCCCGTTTCTAGTTCTCGTTCTCATTTTGCCTCCGACATCCTGTTTGTGCCTTGACAGACCCTTTGCCTGTTTTTTCTTTTATGACCTTGCCTGCTAATTTGGACTGTGTACCTTTTGAGTTTTGTATTTGTGTGTGTGTGTGTAAGGTGTGTATATATATATATATATATATATATATATATATATATATATATATATATACACACACCACACTGTACTATAATAAACACTTCTGAACATACATCCGCCTCCCTCGCGCACTTGACAGAATACTTCGCCCAAAATGGATGTAGTGGAAGCATTTCAATATGCGATCTCACGCCGCTTCTGGGTTTCCCTGACCCTGCCACTTACCTCTTATTTTCGTCTGAAGACTGACTGGAGTCCCCCAGCAGTCTACTATGGGATATATCACCCTATGTGATTCAAGTTGCAGTGTGATCTCTTCTATGAGAACCTCCAAGAGCCCAAGCCACCCAAACCTATCTGGGTAAGCTTTGTACTGATATTCATTACTGAACGAGCATGCAGATGGGTGGACTATCTGATTCGGGTTGAACACCCGTGCCTTTGCAACTTTCAGACTTTCTTTGCCATGCTAAAGTTTATTTTCGAATCCTTAGTAAGGGAGGAACCCCATGAAAAATTTGGGGGAGGGGCAATCATGCCAGAGGCCAACCCAGCTGAGGAGGCTAGCGCTCCAGAGCTCTCTCCTGTGGTCAACACAGTCGAGGAGGCTGTTGCTCTAGAGTGCCTCCTAAAGGCAACCACTCCAGTGGCTGACTCAGATGAGGAGGCTATCACTCCAGAGATCTCCCTAGTGGCTGAAGTAGAGACAGCAGGGGAGGCTGTCTCTTTTAAGCTGGTTTCTCAGCCAGAGCCAGCTCCTGTTCCTGTTCCCTTGCCAGCTCCTGTTCCTGTTCCCATGCCAGCACCTGTTCCCATGCCAGCATCTGCCCCAGAGGCAGAGCCAGCTCCAGAGGTGGAGTCAGCACCAGTGCCTGCTCCCGAGCCAGAGTCAGCGCCAGCTCCCGAGCCAGAGGTGGAGCCAGAGTCAGCGCCAGCACCTGCTCCCGAGCCAGAAGCGGAGCCAGAGTCAGCGCCAGCATCTGCTCCCGTGCCAGGGCCCGCCTACTCCAGAGCCGGTGCCTACTCCAGAGCCCACTCCAGAGCCAGCGTCAGAGCCTGCATCTACTCCAGAGCCCACTCCAGTGCCAGTGTAAGTACCTACTCCAGAACCAGAGTCTGTGCCCATGCTGTCTCCAGAGCCTGAGCCATCTCCAGAGCCCGAGCCCAAGTCCTCATCATCTTTAGAACCAGAGCCCGAGTCCTTGTTGTCTTCAGAGCTCAAGCCCAAGTCCTTGTTGTCTTCAGAGCTCGAGCCCGAGTCCAGTCCTGAAACCGAGTCATCTACAGAACCCGAGCCCGAGTCCCCATCATCTACAGAGCTTGAACCCAAATCCAGTCCAGAGTCCATGTCGTCTTCAGAGCCCAAGTCCAGTCCAGAGTCCACATTGTCTTCAGAGCCTGAGTCCAGAGTCCACGTCAAGTCCCGAGGTCAAGCCTACTCCTAGCCTAGAACCCAAGTCATGTCCAGAGCCTGAGCATGAACCCCCATTGGGGCCAAGTATTATGGATTTTCACTCCCAGAAGGAGCTTTTTGGGAGGGGTTCTGTCAGTCCTGTGCACCTTGGCACATGCACCTGAAGGTGTGCCTCGGGCTGTGTGCATGCCAAACGAGCTCCAGCACGCATGCCATGAACAAGGCGCACCGGTCCTCAATCAATGAACTAAATGTTGGGCTATTTAAGGACTGTGCTGAACGCAATGCGATGCGAAGTATTACAGCACGTTCAGTGCGCATTACCGAGCCTTGTTTCCCGTGTTTGTGGTTTTCCTGGTTTCTCGAGTCCTGTTCCCATTTCTAGTTCTGCCTCTGACATCTTGTTTGTGCCTTGACCGACCCTTTGCCTGTTTTCTTGTTTATGACCTTGCCTGCCAATTTGGACCGTGTGCCTTTGAGTTTTGTATATAAAAAAAAAAAATCTCCTTCTCACCCCTGGCGGGGGGGGGGGGGGGGGGGGGGGGGTATCCATGTCATCCTCAAGCTCGGGTCCTCTACCAGAGGCCTGGGAGTTTGAGAGTTCTGCGCAGTATCTTCGATGTTCCTAGGACTGCGCTCTTCTGGACTGAGGCTTCAGATGTTGTTCTTGGGATTTGCTGGAGCCACTCTCCCAGTTTGGGGGTTACTGCCCCAAGTGCCCCCACTACCACGGGGACCACGCAACCCTTGACCTTCCACATCCGTTCCAGCTGCTCTTTCAACCCTTGATACTTCTCAAGTTTCTCATGTTCCTTCTTCCTGATGTTGGCGTCAGCTGGGATCGCCACATCTATCACCACCACCCTCTTCTGCTCTTTGTCCACCACCACTATGTCCGGTTGGTTAGCCAGGATCTGTTTGTCAGTCTGGAAGCTGAAGTCCCACAGAACCTTGGCCCTGTTGTTCTCAGCCACCTTCTGTGGTATGGCCCATTGGGACTTGGGTACTTCTATTCCATACTGGTTGCAGATGTTCCTGTATACTATCCCAGCCACTTGGTTGTGCCTCTCCATGTATGCTGATCCAGCTAGCATCTTACACCCTGCTACTATGTGCTGGACTGTTTCAGGGGCTTCTTTGCACAGTCTGCATCTTGGGTCTGATCTACTCTGGTAGATCCTGGCCTCTATGGCTCTTGTGCTTATGGCCTGTTCTTGTGCTGCCATGATTAGTGCCTCTGTGCTGTCTGTCAGTCCTGCATTATCCAGCCACTGGTAGGATTTCTTGATATCATGGAAGAGACGATTAGAGGCCAAGATAAAGGCAGCACGGAGAGAAGTTAGCCAGCTAGCTGAACTACAGAAAGGGAACATGGTGAATAAAGGGGCACCCAGGAAGTACAACTCACTCTCCATACCAGAGGCACTCGAAACTGCCAAACAGCGACTAACAGCTCTGGCCACCCGGTTGAAGAGATACACCAAGGAGGGAGAGGCCAGGAGAATAAACAAGCTGTTCTCCACTGAACCAGCCAAGGTGTATTCTCAGTGGCAGGGGAACAACAACCGGTCAGACCCACCAAGAGCTGAGGTGGAAAAATACTGGAAAGACATATGGGAAAGAAAGGCATCACACAACACCGATGCCCAATGGTTAGTGGACCTAAGAGCTGACCACAGCAACCTCCCAGAACAAGAACCAGTAACCATCTCAATGGCAGACATCCAAGAAAGAGTGTCAAAGATGAAGAGCTGGACAGCACCAGGCCCCGATATGATCCATACGTACTGGCTGAAGAAGCTAACTGCACTCCATGAACGCCTAGCAGCACAGATGAACCAGCTGCTGAGGGATGGAACCCACCCAGAATGGCTAACCCAAGGCAGGACAGTCCTAATCATGAAGGACCCCCAGAAGGGACCCATCCCATCCAACTACCGGCCAATTACCTGTCTCTGCACAACATGGAAGGCCCTGTCAGGCATCATTGCGGCAAAAACGAGTAAGCATGTGGCTCAATACATGAGCGAGGCACAGAAAGGAATTGGCAGTAACACCAGAGGAGCCAAGTACCAGCTACTGGTCGATAGAACAGTCACCCGAGACTGTAAGAAGAGACAGACCAACCTGTGCACTGCCTGGATTGACTACAAGAAAGCCTACGACTCAATGCCACACACATGGATACTGGAATGTCTGGAACTGTATAAGATCAACAGGAACCTAAGGACCTTCATCCAGAACTCAATGGAAATGTGGAAGACAACCCTAGAGGCCAACTCAAAACCCATTGCCCAAGTCAACATCAAGTGCAGCATATACCAAGGAGATGCGCTATCGCCACTGCTGTTCTGCATAGGCCTGAACCCCCTCAGTCGGATCATCACGAAGAGCGGCTACGGGTACCGATTCCGTAGTGGGGCAACAATCAGCCACCTGCTCTACATGGATGACATCAAGCTGTATGCCAGGAACAAGCGAGAAATAGACTGGCTGATCCACACCACCCGGATCTACAGCGATGACATAGGGATGTCATTCGGATTGGACAAGTGTGGCCGGATGGTCTCAAAGAGAGGCAAGATGATCCGGACTGAGGGGATTGACCTACCAGAGGGCAACATAGGTGATATCCAAGACAGCTATAAGTACCTTGGCATCCCACAGGCTAATGGAAACCATGAAGAAGCCACAAGGAAGTCAACCACAGCCAAATACCTCCAGAGAGTAAGGCAGGTCCTGAAAAGTCAGCTGAATGGTAAGAACAAGGTCCGAGCCATCAACATGTACGCACTACCAGTCATCAGATACCCCGCTGGTATCATAAACTGGCCAAAGGAGGTATGTATATGTATATATATATATATATATATATATATATATATATATATTGCACTGTATTATAATAAATACTTCTGCACATACATCTGCCTCCCTCGTGCACTTGACAAAAATATTTTCTTTGTACTTTTGTCAGTTAAATAAGGTTCATGTGAATTAACATATAACAGATTTTTGTTTTTATTACATTTTGGAAAATACCCCAACTTTTCTGGAAATAGGGTTAGTATTTATGATCAATAATTGAATATACCTGTAAAGACACTGGTGCTGATGACCTTGCTCTCTTGGCTTCCACGCACAGTGTTTAACTTGATCTCATATTCTGTTGCTGGATGGAGTCTGGTCAGAGTATAGTTTGTCACATCCTTGTTAATCACCACACTGTCCACTTGAGCTGTAATAATTAAAACAAAATTAACGAAACAAAACATTTCCATAATGTCTTTGCACCTTGAAATGGGCTTCTATACTAAGATGCAGTGGGATTATGAGTGATGATACCTCTAGCAGACTGGTAGGACATTTTGTAGTAATCAAAATGAGCAAGCGGCTTAGCCCATGATACTGTTACTGAATCCTCAGAGATGTATGATACCATAATCTCTCTGGGAGGGTCCATACCTAAAGCAGAGATAGCTTATCAGTGTTAAGTAAAGATAAATGTGAGAATTTTTAAACTAGAATTTTAAAAGTACACTAGTTTTAGTAGTAATAAAACTAGCATTTAAAATGTTTTGCAACTTAACTTATGTATACATAATAAAATGTAATATTTATAAAATTGTTTATAATTTTAATCAAAATATCTAAAGCTCTACAAACTCATTGGATATATGAAGTACGTACATGCTATAATGTTATAAACATGATAAGTGTCACACATCATCATAATACCATGCAGATATTTTTCTGTTATATTTGTAATTGGCAGAATTATGAAGCAAACATAATAGTTATTAATATTTATTAAACCTCTGAATATTTACAATAATAAAAAAGGTTCAGGTGAATTAAAGACACACAATCCAAACATTCATTTTGAAGGTGTATAATGCACCAATGCTTGTTCAAGTTGTTCAACAAGCTGCTGCACCTACTACAAATGATAAACAAGCAAGCAAGCAAGCAAACAAACAAACAAACAAACAAATTAGGAAATGTCATGCCAAGTAGTGGCATTTATGTTTCAATACATTTCTAAGCAATCAAGGAATTAATTATATAGTACTGTTCATGAAAATACAAAGCATAACAAGCACACTCTGTAAAGAGGTGTCATATTGGGCCACTGGTATAGATTCTACTACACTCTGGAACTGTACTAAAGAAATGAAAACCATTCTTCCAAAAGACATTCCATCAACTGGTGTTTTCATGATTGTGGTGCAGAGCAAAGTCTAACATGTCACTCCAAATTCACCCAAAGAGGTTCAAATGGTTGACATCTGGTGACTGCAAAGGTCATAGCATATGATTCATATTATTTTTAAACATCAAAGCATCCAGTGAGCCCTTGGGTGTTGTCATTCTGGAAAACACCACTAACATCAGGCTAGAAATGTTTCCTTATATAATAAAGATGATCGGTCAGAAGAACTTCGAAGAAGTACCTCCTTCTTCTAAAGGGACAAGTGGACCAACACCATGGCAGCAAAATGATGGCAGAACAGAGCTACAATTTTTGTTTTAATATGTCACTTGTCTGTGTGCACACATACCGTACATATTACATTTGGAGGGAATCATTGATGATTTCTTTCCTTGTTCCATGAGCTCTGACTGGCACCAAAGCAAACATTGGCAGCAGTGTTGTAGTTGAGTCACTACACCTCGAGTCCACGTCCAGTCTTGAGTCCACACTGTTCAAGTCTGAGTCAAGTCCAAGTCATTAAAGAAAATTTCGAGTCAAGTCTAAGTCAAGTCTGAGAACAAGACTCCAACCAAACCATTTGATGGTGGCTGTTGCTGCCTTTATGTGAAACTGTCTCTGCTGCTGTGTTGGACTAATGTTACTGCTTGACTGCCCCATTTTACTTAATAGGCTACAGATAAAAAGCTTCTTCATCACTCAGCAAGCCCTGCTATCAACAGGGCAAATAACATGAGAGAGGGTTAACACAAGCTAGTTCATCAGTCAGCAATCAAGCCCTACTATCAACAGAGCAATGGACATAGCATGTCACTTACTTCTCTGGGTGTAGTCTTACCAAATGACAATTGAAGTTTGAGGTTTTCCCCCTTGTCTCCTCGAAAGTTTTTCTACATATGGAACACATTGCAGTGCATTTTTTTCCCACTGCATGAGAAGTCTGTATAAGCAAAGCGGATAACCCTAGGGGCATTCTCTCCAGGCATTTTAGCGCCATTAACATTACTTTGTTCCTGAACATGATGTATGAACAGACGAATGTGCATTCTCTTGCACAAAATTAGTATACAAATGTATGTAGATATATCTTATGCCAAATTATTATAACATGTTACAAAAAAATAAAGAAAAAAATCTGAGTCCTTGTCTCCAATTTACGAGTCCGAATGCAGTTAATGCACGAGTCTGAGTCCAAGTCTGAGGCATCAGTGCTCAAGTCCAAGTCAAGTCACAAGTCCTTAAAATTAGGGCACGAGTTGGACTTGAGTCTGAGTCCTGGACTCGAGTACTACAAACCTGGTTAGCAGGCAATCCATTCCATTTCTCGTCCATTTGCATGACACCACCCATTTGCACACACATGCACACTGCTCACTTTGCACTTGTCTTGCCTTGTTGTAATATTTAATGTGAACTCTTCAAACTGAACTGCATAGTCTTGTATTTTTGCACTAAAAAGACCATTTGAACACAAATGCACAATTGCCACTTTGCACCTGCCTTTGTCTTATTATTTATATTGTTTATTGTACTATGATAGCCATATGTTTAGATAGCTAAATGTCTACTTAGATAGCCATAGATAGAGTTATTTATATACCTTGTGTTGTAATCTTCTATTTTCTATATAAATGCACCATGGGGAGCCTGTGGGAAACAGTATTTCAATGCACAATATACTTGAATATGGATGGATTGACACTGAAGCTCTCTTGAATCTTGAATCAATGATTTGGCAAACAGTTGCAATAAATGGAACATAAGTTTAGTATACTTCCAAACTTTAAAACTACTGATACAATAATGTTTTCATTCTAAAACTATGCAAATAGGCAAATAATAGGCAGCCTCACTTAAATGTTTCTGAAATAAAATGGTCCCAGTAAATGAGTTCTTATTATTCATGTATGCATACAGTAGAGCATCTCAAACAATTAGAATATTATAGAAAAGTTAAATATTTTCCATCGGTTATTTGAGAAAGTGAAAATGTAATATATTCTAGACTCTTTACATACAAACTAAAATGTTTCATGCATTTTTCTATTTTAATTTTGATAACTCTCAAAAAATCTAAAAAATATGAGAATATTTCATTTCGAGTTTGAGTAAAACAGTATACATACTGTGTATCTCTCTGTCTATTTCAGTAAACACAACCACAATCATGGGGAAGATTGCTGACTTGACAATTGTCCAGATCACTGACACCCTCCACAAGGAGGGTAAGTCACAGAAGGTCATTGCTGAAAAAGGTGTACAAACAACAGGGATGACTGCAGCCTTGAGAAGATTGTCAAGAAACGTCGATTAAAGAACTTGGGAGAACTTCACAAGGAGTGGATTGAGGCTGGTGTCAGTGCATCAAGAGCCACCACACACAGATGTCTTCAGGAAAGGGACTACAACTGTCACATTCCTAATGTCAAACCACTCCTGAACCAGAGACAACATCAGAAGGATCTTACCTGGGCTAAGGAGAGAAAGAACTCAACTGTTGCTCAGTGGTCCAAAATCCTCTTTACAGATGAAAGGAAATTTTGCATTTCATTTCTAAATCAATTCCTAGAGTCTGGAGGAAGAGTGGAGAGGCACAGAATCCAAGGTGTTTGAAGTCCAGTGTGAAGTTTCCGCAGTCTGTGATGATTTGGGGTGCCATGTCATCTGCTGGTGATGGTCCACTGTGTGTTTTCAAGTCCAAAGTCAATGCAGCCATCTACTAGGAAATTTTAGAGCACTTCATACTTCCATCTGCTGACAAGCTTTATGGAGATGCCGGTTTCCTTTTACAGTAGGACTTAGCACCTGCCCATGGTGCTAAGTGCACAGTGCTTCAATAACACCTAAGCATTGCCACAGGGTGATCGCCACCATGCCACTTTGATGCAGTAATTCGTGGTAAAGGAGCCCAAACCAAGTACTGAGTGTATAAATGAACAAACTTTCAGAAGTTGTACATTTCTGTATTGTCAATCCTTTTTTGATTGATCTTAGGAAATATTCAAATAATTTGAAATACTGGATTTCTGATTTTCATGAGCTATAAGCCATAATCATCAAAATTAAAGCAAAAAAGGCTTGAAATATTTCACTTTACATATACTGAATATAGAGTATATGAAAAGTTTTTGAATTAAATTACGAAAAAAATGAACTTTTTCACAATATTTAATTGTTTGAGACGCACTAGTATTGTCATTATGCATGCAAAAGAGCACTCAGTGAAGAATCTTAAGCTCTAAAAGGTGGAATATAACATTTTAGCAAGAAGTAAATACAACCCTTTTTTTAGACTTCGTTGCCAAAATTTCAGTCTGTTATGTGGTAGGAACAATGTGTGCAACAAAAATAAACAAACAAACAAACAAAGATAGATAGATAGATAGATAGATAGATAGATAGATAGATAGATAAAACATGCAAAGCAAAAAAAACAACAACACAAATCTACGGTCCAATCCATGAGGCTCAGGACCACCATCAAAGCCACTACAGTGCCTTGCAAAAGTATTCATCCCCCTTGGTGTTTGTCGCATTATAGACCCTTTTCAGTCCCGTGACCTTCGTAAATGCGACCGCCATTTTGGACATGTAGTGGACTTCGGCTCGAATCAGTTTGAATGCGAGGAAGGCGACAAACGAAAAACATAAAAGAAAAAGGAGCGAGATGCAGAAAACACCTTCACTATCCAGCAACATAGGCAGGCCCGGCGCCATGGGGGGGCGAAAGGGGGCGTCGCCCCCTCGTGGCTACAGCCCCGCCCCCTCAACGGAGACTCAGATCACTTAATTGTTTTCTTATGAAAATATAATGTATTATAGACGTATTAATAATTTGCATTTTCAAATACGAAATATTAAGTGGTTGCGCATTGCACAAAAATACATTTCACATAAATCACTACTAAAACTGGCACGGTAGAACAAATCTGATTGGTTGTTATGATTCTTACGTTGCAATCGTAGAATTCAAGTGTATTAAGGTAGGATTATTTCAAAAAGCCTGAATTTAATATTAACCCTGTTTTAGACATATGTATCAATCCTAACTACTGGGGACTAGTTATTGTGGGTGTATGTGCGAAATGCTGACACAGCCGCGCACACACAGACCTGTGATAAGGACAAGGGTCGTGCGGGCGGGGGTTTTACATGTACACTTACAAGTGCACTGTCTCTGCAATATCCTGTAATATGCAGTCAGTTTACGGGAGTAGTCTTTCCCCCTCCGAATTAAACGAATTCAATCACAATATTGTGAATCCATTTTCTTTCTTTGTAGGCTAAGTTTATCTCCGTTTATGTTGGTGCATGTGTTCATATATGGTCCGCTTTGTGCAAATAGCGTAAGAATATGTGTCGTTGACGTCACCCCCCATGCAGCGGGGGTGAAAATTCATCACTTCAGAGTGTTTTGTCCCCTACACGCCTAAACTGGGGTCGCGGATTAAGTGGTTAGCGTTGACTCGGTGCGAGTCAGGAAGGCTATTACTGGTGCAGCCGCGGGGTCTGTTGATTTTTTTAAATTATGATTTTGGCCGCCGAGCCAAGTACCTTAGACTTGCATTGACGTTTTATTTTCATGCCGCGGAGCTATTTGTATGTATTTTAAATGTAAAGGACTTGCCTGTAGGTTTGTGTGTGTTGTTTAATGTTTGGCATCTTTCCGGTTGTACCGCGTGTCTGTGAGAAAATTGGAGGGGAGGAATAACAGGTGGGCACGGGTGTTGATAAAGCGCAAATGGCCTGGTAATATGCCACATGATTTTCCAGTACTAAAGCAACCTTCGGGGCCGTGGTTTTGTGGTTGGCGCAGTTAATTGTTTGAAACACGTTGTCAGACCGCCATCACTACTACACACTATATGAAAAATATTTGCCCCCTTGCGATTTCTAATTGCCCCCTTAGTAAACTGTTCCTGGCGCCGGGCCTGAACATAGGGCATTTACAGGGCGAGCAGAGGGAGAGGTATTTGCAAAAATTGAGGTTAGCAGGCTTAGAGAACGACATTTACCTGCTTCCACCAGGATTGTTCACTGACGTATGGAAGTACACGAAGCCCTTGTCTTTACCTGACTTCGGCCCACATGATCTGTATACCTATGTCCCATCGCCATACACATACACGCCAACGTCCGAGGTTCCGGAGCGCGCTCCGGCTTACTCCAGGAGTGCTCCGTCCAAGGTTCCGGAGCGCGCTCCGGCTTGCTCCAGGAGTGCTCCGGCCGAGGTTCCGGAGCGCGCTCCGGCTTGCTCCCCCTCAAATTAAGCAGCGCGCTCTGGCTTGCTCCCCCTCAAATTAAGCAGTGCGCTCCGGCTTGCTCCGGAGCAAGCTGCTTAATTTGAGGGGTAGCAAGCCAGAGCGTGCTGCTTAATTTGAGGGGGAGCAAGCCGGAGCGCGCTCCGGAACCTCGGCCGGAGCACTCCGGGAGCAAGCCGGAGCGCGCTGCTTAATTTGAGGGGGAGCAAGCCGGAGCGTGCTCCGGAACCTCGGCCGGAGCACTCCGGGAGTAAGCCGGAGCGCGCTGCTTAATTTGAGGGGGAGCAAGCCGGAGCGCGCTCCGGAACCTCGGATGTTGGCTCTGGCAGCTATTTACACTGGATCCAGTGTAAATAGCTGCCGGATCATAATTACAGTAAACTAGTAAATACAGTAAAGGAAAAACTTGAGACTGAAAGGTTTTAACAGTCATCCAAATGACTGAAAGTAAACATTGCTACCGTAACTAGCTAGTATGTTGTTGACATTAGCTAGTCAACAATAGCTACTACAGAAGAACAAAGAGTTTACAATGGGTTATTTTACCCTATTTGGTTACACACTTGCCGCCACAGAATGTTAACAGCAATGTAATGCCTTTTCTGGCTAATTTTATTCGTCTTACCTCCAACAAAGTGGTCACTACACAAGCGTTGGTATGCCGAGGGCTGCCAATCTGTTAATGGCCGCTATCCATCTTCTCCGTCGGGATCTGATAAAATGATAAACCTTGCCTTGTTTGTTGATGGTTACTACATCCAGGTGCACAACAATATAGTGGCATGATGGAAGTTTTGCTGAAAGTAAAAACTTTCTTTGCTGCCGTTCCTCAGTGTTGGCTGTGGTAAACTACTGGTAGTACATGTCCAAAATGGCGGCCGTGTTTGTCGTGACGTCACGTGAAAAGGGTCCATGAGCTGGAATTAAAATGGATTTTTGGAGGGTTAACACCATTTGATTTACACAACATGCCTACCACTTTAAAAGTGCATATTGTTGTTTTATTGTGACACAAACAATAATTAAGATGACAAAACAGAAACCTGGAGTGTGCATAAGTATTCACCCCCTTTCATATGAAACCCCTAAATAAGAGCTGGTCCAACCAATTCACTTCAGAAGTCACATAATTAGTTGATTAAGATCCACCTGTGTGCAATCAAAGTGTTACATGGTCTGTCCCATGATGTCTCTATAAATCAACCTGTTCTGGAAGGACCCTGACTCTTCTACACTACTAAGCAAGCAACATGAAACCAAAGAGCATTCCAAACAGGTCAGAGACAAAGTTGTGGAGAAGTATAGATCAGGGTTGGGTCATAAAAAATATCCCAAACTTTGAATATCCCAGGGAGCACCATTAAATCCATTACAGCAAAATGGAAAGAATATGGCACCACTACAAACCTGACAAGAGAAGGCCATCCACCAAAACTCACAGACCAGGCAAGGAGGGCATTAATCAGAGATGCAACAAAGACACCAAAGATAACACTGAAGGAGCTGCAAAGATCCACAGTGGAGATGGGAGTATCTGTCCGTAGGACCACTTTAAGCCATACGCTCCACAGAGTGGGGCTTTATGGAAGAGTGGCCAGAAAAAAGCCACTGCTTAAAAAATCATGTTTGGAGTTTGCCCAACAGCATGTGGCAGACTCCCCAAACACATGGAAGAAGATTCTCTGGTCAAATGAGACAAAAAGTGAACTTTTTGGCCATCATGGGACATGTCATGTGTGGCACAAACCCAACACCTTGAGAACACCATGCATACAATGAAGCATGGTAGTGGCAGCATCATGCTGTGGGGAAGGTTTTTTTTTCATCTACAGTGACCGGAAAGCTTGTCAGGACTGAAGGAAAGATGGATGGCACTAAATACAAAGCAATTCTGGAGGAAAACCTGTTTGAGTCAGCCAGAGGTTTGAGACTGGGACGAAGGTTCACATTCCAGCAGGACAATGACTCTAAACATACTGCTAAAGCTACACTAGAGTGGTTTAAAGGGAAACATTTAAATGTCTTGGAATGGTCTAATCAAAGCCCAGACCTCAATCCAATTGAGAATCTGTGGCATAACTTCAAAATTGCTGTACACCAACGCAACCCATCTAACTTGAAGGAGTTGGAGCAGTTTTGCCTTGAGGAATGGGCAAAAATCTCAGTGGCTAGATGTGCTAAGCTAATAGAGACATACCCCAAGAGACTTACAGCTGTAATTGCAGCAAAAGGTGGCTCTATAAAGTATTGACTTTGGGGGGTGAATACCTATGCACACTCCAGATTTCTGTTTTTTCATCTTAATTATCATTTGTGTCACAATAAAAAATGTGCATCTTTAAAGTGGTAGACATGTTGTGTAAATCAAATGGTGCTAACCCTCCAAAAATCATTTTAATTTCAGCTTATAATGCGACAAAACAGAACAAACACCAAGGGGGATGAATACTTTTGCAAGGCACTGTATATGCATATGCCAAAATGAAAAAAAAAAATCCGTTCAACAACTTTCAAAAGCATCCAAATAACTTAATAAATTAAAAAAAAAATGCAGAGAAAATACAGAAGTGGCTCTCACCTCCTCTAAATTCATTCATTCATTCATTCATTCATTCATTCATTTTCTCTGTAGGTTACCAATCTCTCACATGCCTAACACAGAGAGACAGACAGCCATTCACACTAACAGTGACACCTCTGAGCAATTTAGAGTAGCCAGTTAACTTATGGCCCTTTTCCACTACCCTTTTTCAGCTCACTTCAGCTCGCTTCAGCTCACTTCAGCCCGACACGGCTCGCGTTTCGACTACCAAAAACCAGCACGACTCAGCTCGTTTCAGCCCTGCTTAGCCCCTAAAACTCGCACCGTTTTGGAGTAGGGCTGAAGCGAGCCAAACCGTGCCGACTGAGGTTGGGGGCGTGAGCAGACACTCCCCTGTGCACTGATTGGTGAGGAGGAGTGTCCTCACATGCCCACACACGCCCCGCGAGCGCGCTGGGATCTGTAAACACCGCAAACCCGGAAGAAGAATAATTATGAATTACGAGAATTTCTGAAGCCTTATGCGCCTCGCCTCATCTATACGCTCTTGCCAGTATCTGTCCGCGTTGTCGGTGACAACAAGCCACAGCACCCAGACCAGCAACACTAACGACTCCATGTCCTCCATGTTTATTGTTTACTATTCGGGTCGTGAGACTACCGCTTAAAAGATCACTGAATCAGTGACATACAGAGCATCGTGGACGAGTTCGCGGAGCGCAAGGCTCGTCGTATGCCCTTCAAATAATGCGCGCAGTAGGCTATTGATGTTTTATTATGAGCCATGTACAGTATGTCGCCGAATGTTTTTTTGTTTGAGTTACATGTTCGTTTGAAGGACTTAATGTACAAAATAACATAGTTGCACCCCGTAGTGTTGAAATTGGTAAACACAGTGCATTCAGTGAGGTTTGCACCGCCCTCCTTTTATTTCTGACTCTTCCTGTCAGCGTTGCAACCTCTGAGCGCTCATTCGTATGCCCTTCAAATAATGTGCGCAGTATAGGCTATTGATGTTTTATTATGAGCCATGTACAGTATCCTAATGTTTTTTGTTTCTGAGTTACATGTTCGTTTGAACGACTTGATGTACTAAATAACATAGTTGCACCCGGTAGTGTTGAAATTGGTAAACACCGCAGTTGCGGACATTTTGTAGCCTAAAATGATGTTATGATAAGCTTTAATAAAGGGCCCGGTCATTTGCCCCGCCCCCGGCCCGGCTCTGACTTGTTCCGCCACTGTCACTGATGTCACTGTTTGCGCTGCTTAACGGCATCACATGACGTCCACCCACTTTCGCTAACTCCACCCAATGTGTCCACCCACTTCCAGCCAGCACGGTTCAGCGCGGTTGTAGTCGAAATGCAACTCCAACAGCCCCGCTCAGCTCGACTCGGCACGGCACGGCTCAGCCGCGTTTGTAGTGGAAAAGCGGCATTAATCTGCATGTCTTCAGACTGAGAGGAGCACCCAGAGAGTCACAGCGTCACTGTCTACAGTCAAGCGAGTTTTATATTGCCATAGACTGAGAGTCTGCTGTCCAAGAAAGACACCCCTACTCCAAAATAAACACCGTCAAGATCAACTAAAGTTTGCAGATGACCATACGGGCAAAGAACAAAGGCTTCTGGAGGAAAGTTTTATGGTCAGATGAGACAAAGATTTAGTTGTTTGGCCACAATGAACAGAGGAGTGTTTGGAGGAGTAAGGATGAGGCATTCAAACCCAAGAACACTGTACCAACTGTTCAGTAACTGTTAAGCATGGTTAAATAAAGTGGATGAAATAATGAAGGCATACCTGCCAACCTTGGAAAAAAATTTTGAGTAGCAACTTATCGTGGCGGTGCAGCGCAGCACGGCGTGAGGTCAGGCACATTTGCTGATCAGTATTGATTGTAATGAGGGAGCATGTGAACAATGTATTACTAAGCACAGAGTTCCCACTCACCACCATATCTAGTTATTCAACATACAAGCAGACTATGAAGAAAACAAGAACTCAATGAAAAGGCATGAATATATTTCCAATGCTTTCACCAAGACATTTAGCACAAGGCAACTGTGCCCCAAAAATATGTCCTTTATACAGACCTTAAACTTAAAGATAAGGGATAAATGTACTGCCTTTGGCATATTGTGTCTTAAATACATTGGGAATTATAAACAACAAAGAATCCCAAATAGCATGCTATTAGGGTTGGGCGGTATTACGGTAAGAAGGTATCCCGAGGTATCCAAAAGTACCAACGGTATCGGCCTCATTACCGTCATTTTAAAAAAATATATAATATCTAAATAAATATGGAGTACATGAGGTCATAATATAAAATAATAAATTGAAGATCATCCCGAATAACTGTGTGATCGTATTTTCACTAATTCTATCAATTTCCTAAAGAAGTTTTCATCGCGTGCAGGGTTGTTTATGTCGTTACCATGGCAACCCTGCGTGACATTTTGGAGTCTGACAGAAAGCTTCGCAAGAGACTGAGACCGGGGGTGTCATGGCTCAGATGGCTAAGGCACCGTACCATAAATCCGGGGACCCGGGTTCGATTCCGTCTCTCTCTCCCCCGCTCATTTCCTGTCTCTCTATACTGTCCTATCTTTAAAAAAAAAAAAAAAAAGAGAGACTGAGACCGCGGTTGAAAGATGGCAAGTCAAGATAACGAGTTAGTGGCAAAAAAAAATACAACATCGGCAGTGTGGCAGCATTTTGGTTTCAAACCAAACGAAAAGGAAGAGCCAGCAATAATGTAAATAACCGCGCAAAATCGAAAAAAATCTAATATGTCCCCTAAGGCACACCATAGCCTGGGGTACTCCACTTCCACGAGATCTCTCCAATGAGTTGTGTTTTGAGTAGGTTACATGAGTAACAACAAGGTAAAAATAATATAAGGTATGACATTTGGGATGTGGGTAATAAACGTTTGAAATGTCATTTACTGAAGAAACGGAAGAAAACATCGTAGCGTAAACTGTTCGGTTTCTGGTGGGAATTAGCAATGCGCTTGCTATCTTTGTTGGGTGTGTTAAACCGTATGGATTTAAGTGGAATAATTGTAAGGAGTTATGTGAACAAGACAACGTTTTAAGCAAGGTAAGGCCATTTGATTATTAATTTCCCCGCCATGGCATGACGTGGGCCCATATGATTTTGCCTTGTGCAGCTATCACGCATTTGAATTAGGTTCGCCTCATTTGCGCTGAAGAATATGGTTTATCGCGCAGTCTAAACGGACTTGGGTGTTGGTTGATTCTTTTTCTTTTCTTTTATTTCCCATGCTTGAAAGGGTATGATCCTGCTCATCGTGTACTTTTTTTTGATGGAGCAGGTGAAATAGTGCTGCAAATGGCGTTTCAACGCAGACATGTGTAAACGACAGTTGAATGCTATTTTCAAGATGAAGGAAGAGTTGCGTGATGCTTTGAAATATCTCTTAATCCATTCATCAATGCACACAATTCGCTATGCTGCTTTTAAATAGTACATTTGAGGCATAGGCGCACGTTACACAGTAGGCCGAAACAAAATATTATTTTTTTCTCGGTAATACCGTATACCCCGGGAAAACACAGAGACGGTTTAAAGGTATCAAAATTTGGATACCGCCCAACCCCACATGCTATGTCCCTTTTGACATTTAGCATTATATTGTATAGATAACCGAAAAACCAAAGGGCTATAGCCTATGTCTTTTAAAACAGACGCCGGCAGTCTGCAAAACACACACACACACACACACTAAATCCTTTTTTCATAAATTTAGTTTTGACCATAAAAGAGATTCTGTTGCTCCTCGCTACACTAAACATAGAAAGTGAATATTCCAGAGTACCTATATAAATTTTTTTTTTCAATATTAATATTTAGTAAATGCAAACTGATAACCACACTTACAGAAAAACTTACTGAAAATAAATTATAGGCTACTCTGGCCTAGCCAATAACATAGCCTTTATAATATTCACTGACCTGGCCTAATTTGGAAAAAAATAATGGCCTATGTATATAAATGCAAGCATTTCTATGTTAGCAATATTATTACCTGTATTTCCTTGATGGCTAATGTCAAAATCATAATTGCACACTGTGCAAAACGCATGATTAGGCAGTTTAGGGGGCGGAGGCATGGCCATTGATCCTGATACTTCGTTAGGAACTTCTGAGGGGCATAAACTCGCTTCTTTTTAGATTTGCTAACCTCTCTCTGTCAGTATCCTCATCTGACGTCACGTGTATTATTAACTGCAAGGCACGCACATACACAAAACACACATCATCCACGCACTTACGTGAAAACACTTCGTGCGCTGCTCATTGAATCTCACATGCACGAGTAGCCTAGTTCAGAAGATTTTAACGCGTCTATCGGTCGACTGGATGGAAACGTCAGTAGGCTACTATATTTTCACTTTAGGCTATGCAATATTTTTTGGATTGAGAAGCCTGGGTCAAATATCAAAACAAGCTGGAACAAATATTTCCTTCAGATAAGGCGGAACACTGTGCTTTGAACTCTGACGTTAGAACGGTTGTCCTTGCTTTATTCACAATACCCTTGCCCTGCCCATTTACCTTCAAAACGGTGTTTAGCACCGTCCTCCCTTGTAAAACCAGTCACAGTATGAAGATCCACCGAGAGGGATGAAAATCAATGTCGTTACTTTCGTTTTGACGGCTCCTCGGCTCTCCGCTTCGCCTCATAGCCTAGGCCTATTTGAAGAGTTTAAAACTAGCGCTGTGATTGGTCGAAGTCTTCTTTTCTCTACAGGTTGCTGGTCAATGCGGTTACACCCACAGACGAGTTGCCTAGTGCGCGAATGCACAGACAGTTGAACCGGAATATTAAAGATCTTTCTAGAGGTCTGCGCGGGACAGAATTTTCAGTCCTGCTCCCGCAAAGAATTATGATTTTCAGTCCCGCTCCCACCTGCCATATTTTGTCCCGCTCCCGCCCGCAAATCCCGCATGATGCAGACGTTCGCGTTATTTCTCACGAAAGTTCTTGTCATTGGCTTGGGGAATTAAACATGCTGAGCTTAGCTGAGCTCTCCACTGACCGATCCTTCACCTAGCGCACGGAGCGAGGGTGCGCGTTGCCAGGCGCCATGCGCAGCTAAGGCTTTACAGAGACACCCAACACACCTACCAAAATCTACAGTGGATATTAAGAATATTGTACATAGCTTATATGTCACTCCTCACATTTACATTCTAGGAAATACAAGTAGGTCTATAAGAAATTAATATAATTTAAAGACACAGCGTGATGGTGCCCCGCCCCCTACTTTGAGTGGATTTGAGCATAAATATCTACAGCTCACGTTCAGGGCTGCGTTTCCCAAACAACCAAGTTAGCATTAAACCAATATGGTACGATGCAAGTTTGAACTAACTAACATCCAAAAAACGACTGTTTCCCAAAGCTGTAGTACCAACTTGGTCTGAACCAAGTTGATTTGAACCAACACAGTTCAAACCACGATGTTTTCAGATGTGTTCGGATGGTCTCGTTTATTGTCGGAATTCAGAGAAACAACCCGAAGTTGGCTGACAGTGCGAACGGCATTTCACCATTAAATGACCGTTAAGCCAAATTTGGTGCGTCCATAATCTTCCCCTGATTCTTGCAACTTGGTGTAGATGTTCATTTAGACTAATATAAAATTGCAATACCCCTCATTTGGAAATCACGTGTAAACAAAAGGCATCTCCATAAATTAAAGCATCATATACTAGTTTTGGCTATAAGGCTATTTGCCCTGATTAAAAATAGCTAAGCAAACTGCTGTGAGATGGCACAGATAACGTTATGTAGATCTACATGTTGTGTATTTATAGGTGCCATTGTTAGGTTTATTGTAAGTTTATTGTTTAGACTCTGACATTCTGCTGACACATTCCAAGTTGAGCGCTGCATGCGCTCATGATTGACAGCTCTCGCTTTGATTGACAGCTCTCACTTTGCGCACTCGCACTCCCACTTTCTTTTTAAAGCAGCACTTCTGAAGCACTGCGAGCTTCACTAGAGGAGCTCTGCTCTTCTGCCACGATCGGAGATCTCAAACACGGAAGAGCGGAAAGGAATCGGAAACGTACGCGAGATTAGACCACATCCGCAAATTTAGGCATCTTAAAATGTTTTTATTAATGCCAAATAAAATATCCAGCGCAAATTATATATGATAGACATAAATTAATAATTTATGAATTTTATTTTAAACACGTTTTTAGTTAGCGGGACTGCAGCTTATCACCTCTCCCGCCCGCCCGCAATGAGCTTTCAAAATTTGCCCCGCACCGCACTGCTTTGCGTCGGGTCCCGCGGGAGTGCAGGGCTCTACTTTGAACTCAAAGCCATCAATGGCTTTTTGCGTATTTTTAAGTGTTAAATCGTAGCAGCGTAGTTTGATGTCTAAATGCGTATCTGCTACGCAAAATGCGTAAAGGTTGGCAGGTCTGTGAAGGAGAACTACCCCAGTATTCTTCAACATAACCTCAAATCATCAGCTAGACAGTTGAAACTTGGACACAGATGGGTGTTCCAACAGGACAATGACCCCAAAAACATCAACGCTGGTTGTGGAATGGATAAAGCAGGCGAATGTTAAGCTTTTGGAATGGCCTTCCCAAAGTCCTGACCTCAACCCTATTGAAAAGATGTGGACTGTGAGTAAAAGTCAGGTCCATGGCAGGAAACCAAAAAAACTGAACTCGTCAAATATCCAACCAGAATTCTGCCAGAAACTTCTTATTGGCTACCAAAAGTGTCTGGTCAAGGCGAAACTTGCTAAGAGACATTTGAACAAATATTAGGTCTGCTGTGTGTATATTTTTGACCCAGTGTTGACTATGGGTGAGAGGCAGGGTACACCTTGGACAAGACAAGTCACCAGATCATGCAGGGCTGACACATAAAGACAAACAACAATTCACATTCATGGTCAATTTAGAGCCACCCAATAACCTAACCTGAATGTCTCTGGACTGTGGGGGAAACTGGAGCACCCACAGAGACACAGGGAAAACACGCAAACTCCACACAGAAAGGCCTCCGTTGGCTACTGGGCTTGAACTCAGAACCTTCTTGCTGTGAGGTGACAATGCTAACCACTACACCACTATGCCACCCTTATTAAAGCATGTCTTGTACAATCATTCTTACCCAGAAAAAGAACAGTTCAAAGAAGTCACTGAAAGCCAAAGATTGCCATGATATTCATGTCCATGATGACTGGATGTAAATGTTTGAAAACAACTGCCAATATAAATAAAGTAATTAAAACAGAAAAGGATGAAAAAATCAACTGAGACATTTTGTAGAGGAAGTACTTGATAATAAAGTGATATGTCTGGCTTGATGCGCTCTGCCATTTTGTTTTTCTCTACTCATGGTATATGAGCTGATAGCCTAGTAGTAGAGTAGCAAATCAGAGTGCGCAATTGTTCATATCCAGTGAATGTGGATAGAATCTCTCTCTCTGGGTGCGAGGAGGCACAGCAAAAATGTGACTTGATATGGTTGCAAATGTGGATGGAAACTGTGTTCTTATCAAATGAAGACTAGCATTAGAACTAGCTATATATACTATATATACAGAGAGAGAGAGAGTTCAAGCTGCCTAATTCTGCCAGAACCTGACCACCTTGTTTGTACTGCTCAGAGCTGTCAGTCCTGCTCCCTGAGCTGCACATGTGTAGAGCGGACTCCAGCACACGCGCCGTTAATGATGCGCACCTGAACTTAATTAAGGAGCTATATGTACACCTATAGACCGTAAATCCAGCCACTGGGAGTGCATAAGCATACTCTTGGTGCCGGTCCCAAGTCTGGATAAATTGGAGAGGGCTGTGTTAGGAAGGGCATCCGGTGTAAAACTGTGCCAAATATAACATGCAGATTGAAAAGAATACCATACCGGATCGGTCGGGGCCCAGGTTAACAACGGCCACCTCCAGTACTGTTGGTCAACAGGGTGCTGGTGGAAAGTATGCTACTGTTGCGCCAAAATGGAGAAGGAAAAAGAGAGGGGGGAGGCATGTTAGGAGATAGCATGAAAGATGGAAGGGAAGGAGCTTAGAACTGAGGGTAGGAATACTGAATGTGGGAACATTGACTGGCAGAGCGAGAGAGTTAGCAGGTATGATGGAAAGAAAGAAGTTGGACATTTTGTGTGTGCAGGAGACAAGGTGGAAAGGAAGCAAGGCCAAGAACATCGGAGGTGGATGCAAGTTGTTTTATTATGGAGTCGATGGAAAGAGAAATGGTGTTGGTATTGTTCTGAGGGGAGAATTGGTCAACAGTGTAACTGATGTGAAGAGGGTGTCAGATAGAGTGATAGGCATGAAGTTGGAGATTCAAGGAGTGGTAATGAATGTTGTGTGTGCGTATGCCCCACAGGTTGGATGTGAGAATGAAGAGAAAGAGTTTTTTCTGGGAAAAAGATGGATGAAGTGGTAGAAAGTATACCAAGGGAGGAGCACATGCTGATAGGAGCAGATTTCAATGGACATGTTAGCAAGGGAAAAAGAGGAGATGGGCAGATATGGTTTAAGAGAGAGAAATGTGGAAGGGCAAATGGTGGTTGATTTTTCAAAGATGATGAATTTGGCAAAAGTCAATACATACTTCGAGAAGAAAGAGCAGCACAGGGTAACATTTAAGAGTGGAGGAAGATCTACACAGGTGGACTACATACTCTGCAGAAGGGGTAACCTGAAGGAGATTGGAGACTTGAAAGTGATGGCAGGGGAGAGTGTAGCTAGATAACATCTAGGGGATGAGCTTGAAAGTGAAAAAGAGGAAGCGTGAAATAGTGGAGCCGAAGATTAAGTGATGGAAACTAAAAGAGGTTAAACATCAGAAGGAGTTTAAGGAAGAAATGAGATGAGCATTGAGTGGTAATGGAAGTCTGCCAGAAGATTGGGATACTAGTGCTATACTAGTAAGAGAGGCAGCAAGGAAGGTGCTAGGGTGGTCATCGGGAAGGAGGAAGGAAGACAAGGAGACATGGTGGTGGAACAAAGAAGTACAGGAAATTATAAAAGAGAAGAGGCTAGCAAAGAAGAATTGGGATGATCAGAGAGATGAGGAAAGCAGGCAGTTATACAGAGAGATGAGACAGAAGGGAAAAAGAGCAGTAGCGAAGGAGAAAGCAGATGCATACCAGGAGTTGTACAAAAGACTGGAGACCAAAGAAGGAGAGAAAGACCTGTACAGACTAGCTAGGCAGAGAAACAGGGAAGCGAGGGATGTACAGCAGGTAAGAGTGATGAAAGATATAAATGGAAATGTGCTGACAAACAAAGAGAGTGTATTAAGAAGGTGGAAAGAGTACTTTGAGGATTTATTAAATGAGGAGAATCCAAGAGAGAAAAGGTCAGATTCGTTGGAGACAGCAAATCAGGAAGCAGAGTTGGTTAGTAAGGATGAGGTGAGGGCAGCCATGAAAAGAATGAAGACTGGGAAAGCAGTTGGACCAGATGGTATCCTGATTGAGGCTTGGAGATGTTTGGGTGAGACGGCTGTGGAGTTCCTAATGAGATTGTTTAATAAGATCCTAGAGAATGAGAAAATGCCAAATGAATGGAGAAAGAGTGTGCTAGTCCCAATATACAAGAATAAGGGAGATGTACAGAGCTGCAGTAATTACAGAGGGATAAAATTGATGAGCCACACCATGAAGTTATGGGAAAGGGTATTGCAGGCGAGATTGAGAAGAGAGGTAGCAATCTGTGAACAACAGTACGGGTTTATGCCAAGGAAGAGCACGTTGGATGCGATTTTTGCTTTAAGAATGTTAATGAAGAAGTACAGGGAAGGCCAGAGAAAGCTATATTGTGTGTTTGTAGACCTGGAGAAGGCATACGATAGAGTGCTGAGAGATGAGGATGAGTTATGGTATTGTATGAGAAAGTGTGGAGTGAATGAGAAGTATATTAGAGTGGTGCAAGACATGTATGAGAACAGTGAAACAGCAGTGAGGTGTGCAGTTGGAATGACTGAATGGTTCAAGGTGAAGGTGGGACTTCATCAAGGATCTGCTTTGAGTCCTTTCTTCTTTGCCATAGTGATGGATAGCTTGACGGACGAAGTGAGGCAAGAGTCACCATGGAATATGATGTTTGTGATGATATTGTGATATGTGGTGAAAGTAGAAAGGAGGTTGAGCTGGGTTTGGAGAGATGGAGGTATGCATTGGAACGAAGAGGAATGAAGGTGAGCAGTAGCAAAACAGAATACATGTGCATCAATGAGAATGGGGATGAGAGTGTAATGAAGATGCAAGGAGTAGACGTACAGAAAGTTGGTGAATTCAAGCACCTGGGGTTAACTGTGCAGGAAAATGGGGGCCGCAATAGTGAGGTGAGAAAGAGAGTGCAGGCAGGGTGGAGCAGTTGGAGAAGGATTTCAGGAGTCATTTGTGATAGGAAAGTCCCAGCAAAAGTGAAAGGTAAGCTGTATAAGACAGTAGTGAGACCAGCTATGATGTATGGATTGGAGACTGTACCCTTAATGAAGAGATAGGAGGCAAAGTTGGGGGTGGCAGAGTTGAGGATGTTAAGGTTTGTGATGGGAGTGACAAGGTTGGACAGGATAAGGAACAAGCACATCAGAGGGACAGCACATGTGGAAAGCTTGGGAATTAAGCTAAGAGAGATGAGACTGAGATGGTATGGGCACATCCTGAGAAGAGATGCAGAGCATATTGGAAGGAGAATGTTGAGGATGGAGCTGCCAGGCACACGAAAATGAGGAAGGCCAAAGAGGAGATACATGGATGTGGTGAGAGAGGACATGAAAGTGGCAGGTGTGGTAGAGAAGGATGTGGAAGACAAGGAGCAATGGAGACGAAAGATCCGCTGTGGTGACCCCTAATCGGGAGCAGCCAAAAGGAGAAGAAGAAGAAGAAGATGTACACCTATATAAGAATTGTTCAGACGCAGTATGAGGGCGAAGTATTACGCTGCATCAGTATGCATTACTGAGCCTTACTACCCATGTTTCTGATTTCCTGTTTCCTGATTCTTGTGCCTGTTCCTCATTCTCGTTTTATGCTCTCCCTTTGATATCCTGTTTGCACCTTGCCCGACCCTTTGCATGTTTCACAATTTGGATTTAGCCTACTGATTTGGACTGTTTGCCTTTGTGTGGGTTCGCACTGTTAATAAACATATACTTCTGCACATACATCCGCCTACCTCGTACCTGACAGAATACTTCGCCAAAAAATGGATGTAGGAGAAGTATTCCAGTTTGCCATTCCCCATATCTACTGGGTTCCCTTATCTCAGCCCCTCACCTCGTATTTTCGGCTGAGTTCTGACTGGAATCCCCTGGTACCGTACTATGGAATATATCATCCTAGGGGATTCAGTTTATAGTGCAATCTGTTCTTTGAGGACTTCAAGGAGCCCAAGCCACCAGAACCTCTCTGGGTAAGCTTCATGCTAACTTTTATAGCTGGACGAGCTCGCCGATGGGTGGAGTATCTCATCCAAGTCAAGCACCCATGCCTTCGAAGCTCACAGACTTTCTTAGCCATGCTCCAGTTCATTTTTGAATTGTTAGAAAAGGAGGTATCCCATTTTTTTTTTTTGGAGGGGGGGTGGCGATCACGCCTATGGCCGATGCAGCAGCAGCAGAGGAGGCCATCACTCCAGAGCTCCCTCCAGTGGCTGATGCAGCAGAGGAGGCTATCGCTCCAGAGTTCCCTTCAGTGGTTGATGCAGTGGAGGAGGCCATTGCTCCAGAGCTCCCTCCAGTGGCTGATGCAGTGGAGGAGACTGTCGCTCCAGAGCTCCCTCCAGTGGCTGACACAGTGGAGGAGACCATCGCTCCAGAGCTCCATCCAGTGGCTGATGCAAAGACAGCAGAGGAGGCTGTTGTTCTAGAGCCCCTCCTAGAGGCTGTCTTTCCAGAGCTGGTTTCTCAGCCAGAATCAGCACCTGAATCAATGCCTGAGCCAGAGTCTGCATCAGAACCCATGCCTGAACCAGAGCCAGTGCCAGAGCCAATGCCAGCACCAGTGTCTGTTCCAGTGCCAGAGCCAATGCCAGCATCTGTTCCAGAGCCAATGCCAGCGCCAGAGCCAATGCCAGTGCCAGAGCCAACGCTAGCATCAGAGCCAGTTCCAGAACCACTGCCAGAGTCAGAGCCTGCACCAGTGTCTGCTCCAGAACCCATGCCAGCGCCAGTGTCGGTGTCAGCTCCAGTGCCAGAGCCAGCATCAGAGACTGCTTCAGTGTCTACTCCAGAGCCAGTGCCCATGTTAGCTAAAGCATCAGAGCCAGAGTTGGAGCCAGTGCCTGTGCCAGCTCCAGTGCCTATGCCAGAGTCAAGGCCAGTGCTAGAACCTGAGCCTGTTCCAGAACCTGTGTTAGATGACGATGGCGTGATCTCTGCCTCAGCTCGCTATGAAGGCATCATTTTCCAGCCGCCGCCTGGCTATGAAGGCGTCATTGTCCCACTGCCACCTGGCTATGAAGAAGGCATTGTTGTCCCGCTGCCACCTGGCTATGAAGACGTCATCATTGTCCTGACGCCTGGCCAGGACCATAGCAATGCACTGACAGAGCTTGAGCCCATGCCTGAGTTCAGTTTTGAGTCCAAGTCAAGTCCACAGTCCAAGACAAGTCCAGGGTCCAAGTCATCTCCTGAGCTCGAGTCCTCTACTGAGAATGAATATAGCCTGGAGCCCGAATTGAAGCTCACTTCCTGCCTTGAACCCAAGTCATCCCCAGAGCTCGAGTCCAGTCCAAAGCCCAAGTCAAGTCCAGAGCTCGAGTGCACTTCCAGCCCCTGAGTCCAAGCCAGTTCCAGAACTCAAGCCTGAATCATCTCCTGGGATGGAACCAGAGTCCAGTCCAGAGCTCAAGTCATCTCCAGAGCTTGAGTCCAGCCCTGAGCTGGAGCACACTACCAGCCCTGAGTCCAAGCCACATCCAGAGCTCAACTCCTGAGTCATCTCTTGAGCTGGTGCCAAAGTCCAGCCCAAAGGTCAAGTCATCTCCGGAGCTCGAGTACAGTCCAGAGTTCAAGCCCACTTTCAGACCTGGATCAGAGTCAAGTCCAGGGTCCAAGTCAAGTCTAGAGTCTGATCATGCTTTCTGCACAGAGCCCAAGTTAGTTCCAGAGCCTGTATCCAATCCAGAGCTTGAGTCATCTCCACAGCTCAAGCCCAAGTCCAGTACAGAGCACAAGCCTGAGTCCAGTCCTGAACCCAAGTCATCTCCAGAGCTCAAGCCTGAGCCATCTCCAGAGCCCGAACCCAGTGCAAGTCACAAGTCCAAGTTTTGTCCTGAGCCTGAACCCAAGCCCCCACTGGAGCCAGGTAGGATGGATTTTTGCTCCCGGAGGGAGCTCTTGGGGTGGTGGTGGTTTCTGTCAGTCCTGCACACTGTAACATGTGCACCTGAAGGCACACCGCGGGCTGCGCATGTGTCGAGCAGACTCCAGCACACATGCTGTTAACGACGTGCACCTGAACTTAATTAAGGCGCTATATGTACACCTATATAAGGACTGTTCAGATGCAGTATCAGGGCAAAGTATTATGCTGTGTCAGTATGCATTACCGAGCCTTCCTACCCATGTTTCTGATTTCCTGTTTCCTGTGCCTGTTCCTCTTTCTCATTTTTCGCTCTGCCTTTGAGATCCTGTTTGTGCCTCACCCAACAGTTTGCATATTTCACAATTTGGATTTAGCCTGCCAATTTGGACTGTTTGCCTTTGTGTGTGTTTGCACTGTTAATAAACATATACTTCTGCATATACATCCGCCTACCTCATACCTGACAAGAGCAACATTCATGGGGTTAATTTACACCTGCTTTGGGAAGGTGTACAAAATCATCCACAAAACTGCTTAATGCTAATTGGCTAAACTTTAGAAAAGCAGGTGGAATTCATAATTTCACAATTCTTCATCCTTTTCTTTTCCTTTTTGCATGTCTCAGTTGAATTCAGAACAGAATGCTGTCTAACTGGGTCTGAAAGGTGTGCCAGTACCTTATTACAAGAGTGCCCAACCTTATCTCTAATAGTTCATTGTGGCTGCAGACTTTCAGTCCAACCAAGTAGGAGCCTGATAGTTCATTGAAGGCTAAGATCAACTGGTTAAATAGGTGGAATCAGATGGGGCAACTGCTTGGTTGTAATGTGCAGCTACAGCGATTCTTTGCAGAGAAGCTTGGATACCCATGCTTTAGTATATCAGGTCTTACACACACACACACACACACACACACACACACACACACACACACACACACACACAGAGAGAGAGAGAGAGAGAGAGAGAGAGAGAGATCCAGATAATAAGCCAAACATTCTTTGCTATAAACAGTCAGCCACAAAGCATTTTGTTGCGGTTGTCTAATATTAAGATCAGCCTGTATATTTGTCCCTTAAGTAAGGTTGCTGAGACACACATCTCTAAGCAAAGACACCATCCTGTTTCATTTTATTCTGTATTCAGAATATTTCCAAAGATGTTCAAAGAAGGCACAAATCTGGCTTTGTCTATATTATCACTACAAGTCCTGGTTCTCACTTAAACATTGCAAATAATTATTCTGATGTATCCTTCTTAGTTTCTCAGTTTCGGTCTAATGTAACTCCTCAACTCATTGATAATGAGTTGAGGAGTTAAGTTTGGTATGATAAATCTACTGTGGTCATCAAAACCACCTAAACTGAGACCAAGTCATGACCAAGGCCAGAGTGTATCGAGACCGAGACAAGACCAAGATTTGAGGGGTTGAGACCAAGTCAAGACCAAAGCAGGGTGAGACCAAGTCAAGACCAGTACCAGACCAGCAGGTGTGAAGGGGGGCAGGGAAGGGTGACAGCGGTTAACAGTAACAAAAATTATGAATTAGCAATGAATCATATTATTGGTCACATTTGAAGCAGGAAGTTTTACATCCAATCACAATAACAATGTTAACAAATAAATCAGACAATGCACAGGCAATTTAGTGAAATCCCTGCAGTTGTGGTCTTGACCAGTCTTGAAATAAAATCCAGAGTCTCTATGTCCGAGACTAAGACAAGACCGAATAAAAATGTGGTTGATTCCAAGATGAGACCAAGACCTTCAAAAAGTGGTCTCAAGACCGGTCTCAAGTACTACAACACTAGATAAAACACTGCTAATAGTAAAATATGCAGCTCATGGCAACTAGAATTGGGATAGATAAATCTTGCATGAGATAATATCACTGACTAGCTGATATTTTCTATAGAAGGGCATACTGCAGAAAGTGTCAAAATGTATTAAATACCCATAATTATTTATTGGTCAAATAATTCAATTAATTATATTTTGTAGTTAAATTTTTGTTCATAGATTGATGACATATTTCTATTAGAGTGCAATTATATCAGTCTACAGCCAAGTAACAGGGCATTTAAGGTTTAAAAATAAAGTTTGTAAAATAGTGCCTTGCATCTTTCTTAAGAGAGATGTATCATAAATGGTAATGTTAGCATAATTATGGCCCAAAATAAGTTCACTGCATTGACAAACTTCAAATGGACATTCTGCAGCAAACCTTACAATTGTATTTTTTTTTGTTTAATTAGTCCATTATTTACACCCCTTCATGAATCTTTTATTTTTCAAATATGTATTAAATATTACAGATAGGTTATAGATTATTCTGCTGTGTTTTGAATGTCTTACAGTGTTTGTTTTCTGACATAAAAATTGATTTTTCTAAGATGAATATGGCTGCCTGTGCCCAGCTTATAATTTATGAAACATAATAATAATAATAATAATAATAATAATAATAGAGATCACACAGGTACATCTTGATATAGAGTAATCAAGGATTTTAGCAAGATTTGACCACATTATTACCTTGTATTATAAAATAAATCACTTGGTTTAATCACTAGATTGGTTTTGCTTGAAGGCTGAAGTAGCTGTACCTGTGAGAATGTTGCCTGTAACTGGCTCTGAAGCTGTGTCTCCATGCATGGTAACTAGTGTAACAACATATTTTCTGGATGGCAGGAGGCCTGAAAGGACAGTTCTGGTCTTGGAACCATCCAGAACAACTTCAACCTCCTCAGTGAAATCATCTGTAGAGTATTGTAGCTTGAAACTATCAGCAGGTGGGGCTGGAGCACTCCAGGCTACGACCAAGGAGTGAGCTGTGATGTCTGAGAAGTAGAGTTGACTCACAGGACGGAAGCCTGTAACCAAATGATGGATGTTCAATATTATTGGTTCTCATGAGGAATTAACTCTTCTGTAATCGGTGACACGTCTCAGGGAGGCAAGAAGTTAAGAAAGCAACATGAGGCATGCTGAATGAGTTAGCATGCAGAATGAAAGATCGTTGGCCACACACATTAAGTGAATGATGAACTTTGAAGAAAAAAGAAAAGTAAGACTGGAGATGAAATGAATTGGAAAAAAAGTGAAACATATACTCAACAGACATACCCAACAGAAATGAACTGAATCTGAGGTGATGACTAGACTGAACAGTATGGCAGTTAAATTATCAATGTGTAGGTGCTCAAAAATGTGTTAAGAAAAAAAGAAGAACCAGATGGTAGAAGAATAATTCAGATGAATAATTAAAACTGAATGGTCAAGAAAATTGTACTTACTTAGAGGTGAATTATTAATATCACACACACATATATTTCACTACAAAAGCAATACTGTACTCCATGGTAATTCTTCAGTACAAAATGAATAAATTCAAAGTTTGTTGTATGCTCAAAATTCAAAATTAAAAAGACAAAATAAAAAAAAAATTCCCTTAGAGATTATACTTAGCATCACATCATAATAATGTAGGCTAGAGAAAGCCATAGCCTTGTATGAATCCTCAGGGCTCCAGGTTAAAAATATAACAAATAAATAAATAACTATCCAGTGTATGAAGTGTCCACAGTGGGTACCTGTAAAGGCATCAATTGTGGCAGCTGCGCTTTGTTGTCTGCCCCTCTGAGCCATGACTGTGATGGTGTACTCAGTACCAGGCTCCAGGCCACTCAGTGTCGTGCTGTTGATATCTCTAGGTACAGTTATTTCAGTGGTCACACCGCTAGCTGAGGTATAGCTCACTCTGTAATTCTCAACTGGTCCCTGGACCAAGCCCCAGAGTAAAGTGATGCTGTTTTCTGTGGAGGCTGTGACCATCAGGTCCATGGGGATGTCAAGACCTGTGCAAAATTGAAAAAAGGAACAACAAAAATGAAGAAGATAAAAGTAGTAGGGAGCATCAAGGGAGGAATATGGGATGGTGGGTGACCAGGCTTAAAAGATGGAATGCTTATATCTGAAGAAGTACTTGAGACTCACTCCTAAAATATGGAAAACATTCATGACTCTACTGCTACCTTTAGTAAAGAAAAAATATATATATATTTTTACAGGTTAATAGCTGGACTGCTAAAATGCAACATGTACCAGAAGAATATCAGTGGAAAAAGATAATAGCTGTTAAATGTTAAATCCCTTCAGTCTATAGCTGTACACTGATAGCTGGTTACCTGTCCTGGCATTCATTGTGGCTGGGTTGCTTTGGTTGGTACCCAGAATGGCTGAGATCCCAATGCCATATTCAGTACCTGGTTGCAGATCTAAGAAGAGAAAGTAGTAGTGATTTGTTCACAGGTTAAGAAGGGTAAGATGAAAGAACAGATTTGTGAGTATAATAATTATTAATAATCTAGAAGGATAATAATAATTTAAAAACACAGGTTCCTGAATTGCACAACAGAGCATCACAAAATAATCTGTGATGTTTGTGGAAGACAAACATCACAGTAGTTAGTGAAAGCACAGTAATTAGTGCTTTCCTTAGAGTGTGTTCAGCTGTCCTATGATGTTTGTAGTGAGTGGGACAGGTGAATGATAGATCAAATATCTAATGAGAGACATAAAGATAAAAAGATAACATGAGGAAAAAAATGACTATGCCACCCTGGGAGTCCTACTCAGGCAAACTGAATCTACAAGAAAGGCACAAAGGCTTGTTACACCTTAGAGATCAAGAGACATAATAAAATCCACCAAGAAACTATATAATAATAATAATAACAATAATAATGTCATGATCCGCCCAGGACTTCCACTCCAGAGAATCATTATCTCCCAGTTCAGCGCAATCTGGATCCGGGACGGGACTTCCATCTTGCTGGCATCCACTTCTTGGTTTGCTCTGCTGTGCATAAAAGGGCCATTCTCAGAATGGGACTTTGCCAGAACATCTTGTTGGTTTCTCATGTCGTCTCTGTGCCATTATTGCTTCCTGGATTTTTGCTCTCTGTTTTTGCCTATTCTTTGCCACAGTTTTTGCACTCTCGTCTTGCCATTTTTTCATGTTTTTTATGCTACTTTTTTTGTTTACAGTTTTTTGTCAGGACTATTTTTCATGTTTTTTCTTACTAGCATTTTGTCTTTGCCTACCTCATTTTTGTCTGGACTATTTTTGCTATTTTTGTTCGTTTCCTCTCTTGGATTTCAATTAAATCTTTTTTTTATTCATTGGATTTTCTGGTTTGTGTTTCTGCTTTTGGATCCTAACACACCACATCTCGTCACCCATAACAGATGATAATATTATTATTATTATAGTGGTGCAGTGGTTAGCACTGTCGCCTCACAGCAAGAAGGTTCTGGTTTTGAACCCAGTGGCCAATGGGGGCCTTTCTGTGTGGATTTTGCATGTTCTCCCCATGTCTGTGTGGGTTTCTTTCAGGTGATCTGGTTTCCTCCAAAGACATGTAGGTTAGGTTAATTGGTGGCTCTAAATTGACCATAGGTGTGAGTGTGAATGGTTGTTTGTCTCTGTGTGTCAGCCCTGCAATGACCTGGTGACTTGTCCAGGGTGTACCCTGCCTCTTGCCCATAGTCAGCTGGGATAGGCTCCAACTTGCCCACGACCCTGCACAGGATAAGCGGTTATGGATAATGGATGGATATTATTATTATTATTATTATTATTATTATTATTATAGCAGTTCATCACAATATGACAATCCCCCAATGATAAAATACATACTGGTCAATAAATATATGCTACAATGAACTGAGTAAGATATGTACTCAATAAAGTGAGTCCATGGCATGCATATGGGTGTGCATATGTGTGGGTCTGAACAGGATGTTGACTGTTTTTTGTTATATAAGGTTTTCTTTTTTTGTATCACTAAGGACAGTAAACATCAAGTTCATACCCATACACATGCCTTGATAACCAATATTCAATAGAACAAATAGACCAAAGGTCAAGCAGGAGCATCATACAGGCCAATGGACAATGTAGGGCATTTACTCACACAGTAACATAACAAAAAACAACAACAACAACAAAAAAAACACCACAATCTGACATCAATCTAAACATGACCTAAAGCAAGCAATAATGCCTTTCTTGCATGCTTAAGAAATGGGCACTGAGGGTAGGGTTACCTATAATGTTAAGACCACCAGCTCTATTTTGACAAATAAAAAAAAAATACAATCAGACCAGTCACAGAAAACTGAGTAACAAGAGAGAATATGCTCGATGACATGCAATTAGGAGCAAGCAAGCTATTGGGAATTGAGAAATAACAAATTGGGAAAAAAATGGGGGGAAAACATCTCATCTCATTCTCTCTAGCTGCTTTATCCTGTTCTACAGGGTTGCAGGCAAGTTGGAGCCTATCCCAGCTGACTATGGGCGAAAGGTAGGGTACACCCTGGACAAGTCGCCAGGTCATCACAGGGCTGACACATAGACACAGACAACCATTCACACTCACATTCACACCTACGGTCAATTTAGAGTCACCAGTTAACCTAACCTGCATGTCTTTGGACTGTGGGGGAAACCGGAGCACCCGGAGGAAACCCACGCGGACAACATGCAAACTCCGCACAGAAAGGCCCTCGCCGGCCACGGGGCTCGAACCCGGACCTTCTTGCTGTGAGGCAATAGCGCTAACCACTACACCACCGTGCCGCCCTGGGGGGAAAATGTAGCAGTGGAATTTCAATTTTCAGGATTGACCCCTTCTGCTAAAAATCTTCAGGCACTATCTTCATGTTTGATATGTTTGGTCTTGAGTTACATGGACAGATAGTGCAGCAGATCAGAGTACAGTTACAAATACAAAACTGAATGGGAATATAGTGTGGAATGCAAGTGTCCTTTTTTCTTTCTTTTTCAAAACAAGTTATTGCTGACTTGTGACAATTCTGTAACAAGGTAGTGGGAGTTTGCACTGTTCCTAGCTCCAGCCAATTTCAGTAGCAGTCTGAGTACGGTTGACTTGGTACTTATAAAATAATACTGAAGTATGGGATAACATACAGCCAAAATCAGAAAAAAGTTGGGATGGTAACACTGTAAAAAATGTCAGTTGCAAAATTGTTGAGTGAAAAAAGGATTCTAAGTTGAATGAACAAATTTCCCTTCTAATTGTTCAAGTAACTAAAAAAAAATAGTTGAGATGCCTTTCCTTCGCCACAAGTTCATAGGAATTGGAAAATTAAGTTAAGTGAACTTATATATTCAAGTGCTGATTGACGCCCCTTAACCAATGCCACTGCGCATGCACATTTCACAAGTTCAAAAGTTTCAACGGTTGGGTGGAGTGAGAAGTCCGTGGAAACTGACACGAGACGTTGTATAGGAGTATAGACTAAGCTTTCCTCAACAGAGGCCAGGGAATTCCCTCCTTGTATGTCAGTATTTGTTTCTGTTTGTGTAACAATAGGCAAAGTGAAGTAGAACTTAAGTGTTGAGAGGTTTGCGTTAACTAAAAAAAGTAATGCACACTAAATCATTGTAAAAAAAAAAATAGTCAAGCCAACTTAAAAATGTAATGCAACCTGCTGCCAAAGGATTTTGAGTAAACTCAACTTAGAACCATGATGTGCCAACTTGCTCTTCTAAGTTAATTGGCATTATTATTTCAATTTATTTCAACTAAACAATTTGTTGGACTAGGGTGGTGTAGTGGTTAGCACTGTCGCCTCACAGCAAGAAGGTCCTGGGTTCGAGCCCCGGGGCCGGCGAGGGCCTTTCTGTGCGGAGTTTGCATGTTCTCCCCGTGTCCGCATGGGTTTCCTCCGGGTGCTCCGGTTTCCCCCACAGTCCAAAGACATGCAGGTTAGGTTAACTGGTGACTCTAAATTGACTGTAGGTGTGAATGGTTGTCTGTGTCTATGTGTCAGCCCTGTGATGACCTGGCGACTTGTCCAGGGTGTACCCCGCCTTTCGCCCGTAGTCAGCTGGGATAGGCTCCTGCGACCCTGTAGAACAGGATAAAGCGGCTAGAGATAATGAGATGAGATGAATTTGTTGGACTGAACTTCTAAAGGCAAGTCAACTCAACATAAAATATTCTTCTATGTGAACTTAAAAGAATATTTTGGGGCATTGTGGCTCAGGTGGATAAGGCGCCATACCATAAATCCAGGCACCCGGGTTCAATTCTGACCTGAGGTCATTTCCCAATCCCTCCCTGTCTCTCTCCTGCTCATTTCCTGTCTCTACACTGTCCTATCCAATAAGGGTGGAAAAAGCCCAAAAACAAATAATTTAGGATAACTTAATGTTTTTTGTGCCAACTTGCTTTTCCAAGTTAATTGGAATGATTATTTCAATTTATTTCAACATCACAATTTGAATGCACTGAACTTGCTAAATAAAGTAAAGTCAACATAAAATACTCATCTGTGTCGACTTAAAAGAGCAAGTCAGCACAACTATTTGGCCTGGAGTTGAGTTTACTCAAAATCCTTTGGCAGCAGGTTGCGTTACATTTTTAAGTTGGCTTGACTAATTTTTTTTTACAGTGAAGTTGTAATTGAAATTAAAGCTGAAAACAATGATTTGTAAATAGTCTTTGACCTGTATTGCATTCAAAACAACACATCAGCACATTATTTGAGGTTTAACCTCATGAATTTTATTGTTTTCAAAAATAACACATTTCAGTTTTGATTCTTCAAAAAAAAGTTGGGACAGTAAAGCATTTACCACTTTATGATGTTACCATTCCATTTGACAACACTTAAAATATATTTACAGACTGAAGACACCAAGTGAGGAACCATTTCAGGTATTATTTTGTCCCATTCTTCCTGCAAACAGATCTTAAGGTGTGCAACAGTACGGTGTCATTGTTGTCATAATTTTTCATTTCAAAATTCTCCACACATTCTCTCTTGGGGACAGAGGGGACAGGCACCCTCTTCTTCCACAGCCATGCCTTTGTAATGTGTGGAGAATGTGGTTTTGCACTGTCTTGTTGCAATATCCCTGGAAAAGATGTCCTCTTGAAGGCAACAAATTGTGCTCCAAAATCTCAGTGTACTTTTCTTCATTAATGCTGCCATCAAAGAAGTGTTAGTTGCCTTTGCCAAGGGCACTAGCACAACCCCATACCAAGACAGACCCCGGCTTTTGGACTTGTTGCTGGTAACAGTCTGGATGGTCCTTTCCATTTTTGGTCCAGAGCATACAGCATCCATTTCTTCACAAAAAGACCTGATTCATCTGCCCACAATACACATTTCCACTGTGTGATGGTCCATCCCAGATGCCGCTGAGCCCAGAAAAGTTGACAGTGCTTCTGGACACATTTAACATAAGGCTTCCTTTCTACATAGTAAATTTTTAACTGACATTTACAGATGTAACTCTGTATTGTAGTCCTTGAATTGTTGGATGATATTATGCACTGTAGAGGGTTATGTATCAAAATCCCTTCACAGCTTTCTTTGAGGAACATTGTTTTAAACATTTCAATAATTTTCTCACACATTTGTTGACAAACTGGAGATCCTCAGCCCATCTTCACTCCTCAAAGACTAGGGCTTTCCTGGACACTGATTGTGTACCAAATCATGATTACAATCACCTGATGACATCACCTGCTTCAAATCACATTATTTAATTGTTTTACCTCATTACTAGCCAGAAACTGCCCTGTCCCAACATTTTTTGGAATGTGTTGCAGGTCTGAAATGCAAGAATGGATGTATATTAACAAATGAAATGAATTGACCAGAAAAAAAAAAAAAACATGAAATATCTTGGGTTCATACTGTCTGCAATGAAATACAAGTCAAAGTAAATTTAGAAATCACTGATTTCTTTTTCTTAATTTGTATTTTCCATACCATCCCACCTTCTTCTGATTTGGGGTTGTATTTGTTCCTGTACTGCAACATATTCCAGTGGAAACAGTACTAAAAGCCAATGAAGGAAGGTACACATTGGGTTCACTCTAAATAAGTCCTCCTTTTAGGCTTCAGTATGTTTCCATAATTTAACATTTTAACACTGTCATGTCAGACATTTCAAATGTGTTTTACCACACCCAGGGAATCACAAAAACTGCTTCAGCATCAAAAATTGGAATACAAACCAAAAGTCAAAGCACAGAGGTGGAGCGAACCCAAAGGCTTACACAGGCTTTTTAATTGCAACAAACATCTGGCAGCTGAATTAGTGAGAAGTTAAAGCTGAGAACAAACACCGACTGTTGGAAGTCAGAATTACAATGTAATTATCTCTCTGTTATACATAGGACAAAAACAAAACAAAAAAACCCTGCCCTCCAGCCTGCTACTAAGGACACAGTTCACTGACATTTAAGCACAACTGCATTGCTTACACATATCTGGGGACTTAAAACCATATGAACCCTCCCATGGAGGCTGATTTCCAGCAGCTCAAAGAAACACTAACAGTCAAACTGTTGCTCAGCAACTCAAGCTTCCAGCAATGTAACACATTCAGTCTATGCTGCCACTCTCAACAAAGATGATGAATGCAGCAAGTAATGAATACTACATCCTAACCATCTCTCTCTCTGTCCTTCTCTGTGATGTGGATGACTGTTGCCCTCTAGATGAAGATGCACTTCACCAAGCTGAGCACAAGAGCACTCCCCACAGAAATCTATCTACTTCATGGTAATTCAGCACATTCTTCCTCTGTATCCCCTCCCCACTCAGGCCAACATATAAATAAAACAACCATGAAAAGTTTTAACTACATCAGTGTATCTAGTGGGCTGATTCTCTGGTGATACCAAACCACAGCCCTCATGTTCTGTTCACTACTTTGCAATCTTACCCAAGTACTTTGTTTAGATATTATTCTGCTCATTTTATTTATTACACAGTAATATATGATATTACACCATTGCGTGACGATATGAAGTTTATCTTCCAGTGGTGAATGTATATTTCACGAGTGAGCGAAGCAAACAGGTGAAATATTTTTCAACACAAGAAGATAAACTTCATATATTTGCGCCACCATGTAATGTTCTTTATATTATATGAACACATTCACAAAAACAAAACAAAAACAAAACAAATTAAAAAAACACTGCAAGTTAATCAGAAGAATTTTAATTTTGAACTGGTTCGCCATTTTCAAAACACGTGTCAAGTCAGCAGGAAAACAATGGGAGTGATGTCATCAGAGTAAAATATCAGGAATTATCATGCATACAGGACACTTTTTTGATGGAATAAAAACGTGTATTCTATTCCCTTCTAGTGGATTTCATTAATTTGGTTTGAAAGCATGCAATTTTTATTAGCATATTGCTTACTCTACGTGTATTACGTTACTCAACCCAATAGAGAATGAGCATTGAATATGGTTTATGATATTGCATGGTTGTCAAGACAACATCACATCACATGTCTGAGCTGATGCAAATATCCAATGAGAAAGTTTTCTGCTGTGCATGCGCAGAAGCATTTCTTTGTTCTCTGGGAAGGAGAAAGACACACTGAACACCCAAAAGGCTACCAAAACTTCATTAGGTATTCTTCACGCATATTTACAAGCAGTGGCAAACTGTTACTGGGTGAGCTGGGACTTCAGCTCAGCCAAAATTTAGCCAAACACACCGAAAAAGCAACAGGACAAAGGATTTTGCAAGGGATTAGCAGCAGGGTGCCAGGTAGCTCTGTTGTGTGGAGCTGTCAATGTTATTTTTAAAAGTAACTAAATAAATTACATAGGGAAATGAATACTTAAGTCTGAGTGAAAAATAATGTGGCAAGCGGGCATGGAAGAAGAGTCTGGAGACAGAAATCTTAGTTTCTCAGTCATTAGCCTGTGCTACTTGCTCTTGATAGCACTGGCTTAACCTCTTTATTAGCATTCGCTAACACTACTGATGAATGCTATATGGCTGGAAGGTGACCTCACTGCTGTGCTGACAGTGCCGACTTGTAGTTAAACTCACTGTAATATGTCCCTGATGTGGGTAGAGTACAGAAGCACGGCAGGCAGGAGCTGATGTTCACACACACTTTATTTTACTTATTTTCTTGCTTTTCAGCTTTACTCACTCACTGCTCACACACAGTCAAAAACGCAACACACACGTGTTATGGTCAGGAGAGCTTCCCTCTCTCTGGTCTTTCCCTCCTTTTCTTTCCTCTGTCACTGCAACAACACAGACATACAACCTTAATTAACCACAGGTTAATTAGTGACTTTGCCACTCACCTTCCCTGGCCCTGCCCTCCATTCACAAACTGATGCTAAGCCAGGCCCCCCCGCCACATACCCACACCGCCTGACTCAGGCCGGGGAGCCATCTGGCCTGCAGCGGACCCCCCCGACAGCACAGGACAGGAAGTCAGCCACTACCATCTGCGCCCCCGGCCTGTGGACCACCTTGAATTTAAATAGCTGGAGAACTAGATACCAACGGGTGAGCCACGCATTGGCATCTTTCTTGCAGTGGAGCCACTGGAGGGGCGCATGGTCCGAACAGAGGGTGAAAGGGTGCCCCAGCAGGTAGTACTGGAGGGTGAGGACTGCCCACTTGATGGTCAAGCACTCTTTCTTGATGGTGCTGTTCTTAATCTCATGCATCAAGAGCTTGCAGCTGATGTACAGCACGGAGCGTTCCTTGCCCTCCATCTTCTGGGACAAAACGGCCCCCAGCCCTCTGTCCGATGCATCTGTCTGCAAAATAAAGGGGAGAGAGCAGTCAGGGGAGTGCAAGAGTGGACCCCCATATAGTGCAGCTTTTACCCTGGTGAAAGCCTGTTGGCACTGTTCCCTTCACTGGACCAGATCTGGTGCCAAAGATGAGCTCAGTCAGCGGGCTGGTGATGTCCAAATAATTAGGTATGAACCTACAATAGTAGCCAGCCAGCCCCGGGAACTGTCTCACCCCCTTTTTGGTCTGAGGCTTCGGGCAGGTTATAATCGCTGCTGTCTTGTTAATTTGGGGACGCACCTGCCCATGACCCAAGTGGAAACCCAGATACCGTACTTCCACCCACCCAATTGGAAACTTTTTCGGGTCAGCTGTGAAACCCACCCACCTCAGCGACTCTAGGATGGCCTTAAGGTGTTCTATGTGCCGTGACCAGTCACTGCTGTATATGATTATGTCATCTAAGTAGGCTGCCACATAGGTGGTGGGGCAGAGGATCTTGTCCATGAGTCGCTGGAACGTAGCAGGAGCCCCAAACAACCCAAAACGAAGCATGACAAACTGGTGTAATCCAAATGGTGTGGAAAACGCTGTTTTCTCTTGGGATAGAGGAGTCAAGGGGATCTGCCAATATCCCTTCGTCAAATCCAGTGTCGAATAAAAGCGAGCCATAACTAACTGATTAAGCAACTCATCAATGCAAGGCATTGGGTACACGTCGAATTTAGACACTGTGTTGACTTTTCTATAGACCACACAGAACCGGACCAACCCATCGGCCTTGGGTACTAGGACTACCGGGCTGCTCCGGTCATTGTGTGACTCCTCGATTATGCCCATGCCGAGCATGGCCTTGAGTTCATCCCGAACCACCTTTTTTTGTGTTCGGGTAGGCAGTAAGGGTGGCTACGCACCACCACCCCCGGGGGCATTTCAATGTGGTGTTCTGTGAGGTGGGTGTGTCTGGGAGGGGGCGAGAACACGTCAGAAAATTCCTCCTGCAACTTGGCCACCTCTGTGAGTTGGGCCGGTGGTCTCCACAAGGGACCAGAGCGGTTCAGTTGTTGTTTTGGTTGTTTTTACCTCTGGCCCCAGCTCTGCCTTCTCCAGAACTACTGACACCAATGCCACAGGGACCCCCTCATTCCAATGCTTTAATAGGTTGAGGTGGTATATTTGTAGAGCCCCACCCCTATCCGTTCGTCTCACCTCATAGTCAACGTCCCTGACTCACTGTGTGACCTCGAAGGGCCCTTGGCACTTGGCAACTAATTTGGAACTTGACATGGGCAATAACAGAAGTACTTTGTCTCCCGGAATGAATTCTCTAAGGTGCGTGCCCCTGTCATACAGCCAGGCTTGACATTCTTGTGCCTGCCGCAAATTCTCCTGGGTTAAGTGTGTGAGGGTGTGGAGCTTTGCGCGCAGATTGAGAATGTATTGAATTTTGTTCTTACCAGGTGAAGGTCGCTCCTCCCAATTTTCCCGCAGCATGTCCAAGATGTCGCATGGCTTTCGCCCATATAATAATTCAAATGAGGAAAATCCTGTGGAGGCTTGAGGGACCTCTCGTACTGCAAATACCAGGGGCTTGAGCCATCTGTCCCAATTACATGGGTCTTCACTTACAAACTTTCAAATAAAATTTTTAAGTGTTTGATTAAACCTCTCTATCAAGCCATCTGTTTGTGGGTGATAAACGCTAGTGCGGATAGATTTAATTCCCAACAACTCATACAGTTCATGCAGTGTGCATGACATAAACAAAGTGCCTTGGTCTGTCAGGATTTCTTTCGGAATCCTGACCCGGGAGATAATACAGAAGAGCACTTCTGCAATACTGCGTGGTGAGATATTGCAGAGAGGTACCACTTCCAGACATCATGTTGCATAGTCCACCAGAACTAAAATAAAGTGATATCCTCATGCTGACCGATCTAAAGGCCCTACGAGAGCCATACCAATTCTCTTGAAGGGGGTCTCGATTAGAGGGGGAGGGCGCAAAGGCACTTTTGGAGTGGCCGCAGGATTTACTAATTGGCATTCACGGCATGCCACACACCACTGACGAATGGCCCTGCAAATCCCTGGCCAAAAGAACCAGGCCATTATCCGGGCTAGTGTTTTATCGTGCCCTAAGTGTCCGGCCATGGGATTAAAGTGAGCCGCAGGGAACATGAGTTCCCTACGGCTCTTAGGGATTAATAACTGGGTTATTTGTTCACCGGTTTGAGTGTCCTGCATCACTCAATACAGTCTATCTTTAATAATCGCGAAGTACAGGAAGACGGGTGCCACATTTGGCTGGAGAGTTTGACCATTGATTACTCTCACTTGGTCAAACACATGCCGCAGAGCCTTGTCTCATGGCCGCTCTAAAGAGAAATCCTCAAGGGGATCCCCAAGAGCAGGAGAAGGGGTGAGCTACTCCTCACTCCTTGTATCGCCCTGATTTGGTGATGACATGGACGGCTCTGTGACAGCTTCTCCAGTCAATGCCACACTGGGATTCCCCTGTGACATTTTACTGCAGGACCCACTCCCTACTACATATTCCATTAAGGTTTGAAGCTCTGGCCAATCAGTTCCCAAAATCAGCGAGTGGGTGAGACGATGATTAACCACCACCTTAATTCTATCCTTTTGGCCCCAGAATAGAATATGGACAGACACTAGAGGATAATTGTAAACATCCCCATGCACACACAACACCTTCACTACTTGTGCTCTCCCCAATGCCTCACCTTGCACCAGGCTTTGGTGACTTGAGGTCTGATTACAACTGGAATCCACCAACATGTGATATGTATCCCCTTGAACACTTACCGGTATGCAATATGTTCCGGCCTGATCGGGGACAGTCTCTGGTGCATCAGGGATCCGGATCACATCTCCCACCTCCATCGCAGAGCCCTGAGTCTGGAGATGCTCTGGCTCCCTGCCGTGCCAGCACACTGGCCCAGGCTTTCCCTCTACACCGGCATTATGGGTGTCACTCACCTGAGGGGGAGAAGACACAGACATGGAAGAGGGAGATGGGAGGACACCATGGGTGTGATGGGCCAGCTGGGGAGGGGTCAGCTGCTGCCTCCGTGGTGGGGGAACGGGATGGGGAAGGGAAAGAGAGAGAGAGAGAGAGAGAGAGAGAGAGAGAGGAGGAAAAAGGAGAGAGAGATAGGAAATGAGGAGAGGCGCCTTGTCCGCCTGCCGCTAGCACCACCTCCAGATGGTCCTCCGCCAACTCAGTGGCTCATTCTAATGATGCTGGGAAATGACACTGGACCCATTCTGCCATTCCTTCTGGAAGTTGAGAGATGAACTGTTCCAGTGCCACCAGATTGATGATCCTGTCAGTGCCGTGGTCTTCCACCCTCAGCCACTGCCGGCAGGCATCCCAGAGTTGCTGGCTAAATGCGAATGGCTGGCCGACCTCCTCCAACGTCAGTGTCCGGAAGTGCTGGTTATGTTGTTCTGGGGAGCAGCTGACATGCTGCAGGATGGCTTTAGGTCGGCGTACATGAGCTGGCTGTTGGCATGGAGCTGCTGCGCTGTGAGCTGCGCCTCACCAGTCAAGAGCGGGAGGAGGCACGCTGTGCAATGCTCGAGCGGCCAACCCCACATTTAGGCCACTTGCTCAAAGAAAGCGAGGAAAGCTTCCAGATCGTCATGTGGGCCCATCTTTGTAAGGGTGACATGAGGAGGGTCCGCTGTGGTGCTGGTCGAAGCCCCTGCCGACACGAGCAGATACACTGAAAAAAATGGCCTGTTAAATTAACACAAAAAAATCTTGTACATCGGTTGCACTTATTAAAATCATATCCACTAAGACCAATTAAGTAATGTTCTGTTTGACTGAACATGACTTAATTTGTCTTAGTGGATATGATTTTAATAAGTGCAACCGATGTACAAGATTTTTTTGTGTTAATTTAACAGGCCATTTTTTTCGGTGTACCGGAATGCCTGGTGATCTTCCTGCTTGACCAGCATCAAGGCTTCAAAGCGTTGCTCTTGCTCCTTTTGGAGGGTGGTCAGCACTTGATGCTGGTTCTGCTGGGAGGTAGCGAGGGCATGGATGAGCTCCTTGAATGGGGAGGACTCCATGTGGGGTTCCCTTCCATACTCCTGGGTTTCGGCACCAATGTAATTTGTCCCTGATGTGGGTGAAGTACAGAAGCATGGCAGGTGGGAGCTGATGTTCCCACACACACACACTTTATTTTACTTACTTGTATTTTCTTGCTTTTCAGCTTTACTCACTCGCTGCTCACACACAGTCACACACGGAACACACATACGTGTTCTGGTCGGGAGAGCTTCCCTCTCTCTCCCTCCTTTTCTATCCTGTCACTGCAACAACACAGACACGCAACATTAATGAAGCACAGGTGCATTGACTTGCCATTCACCTTCCTTGGCCCGCCCTCCATTCACAAACTGATGTTAGGCCATGCTCCCACTGCTACACCCCTGTTGGCTTTCAAGCAGGTCTAGGGCAATAAAATTTTGGTCCCTTCTACAACCCCGATTCCAAAAAAGTTGGGACAAAGTACAAACTGTAAATAAAAATGGAATGCAATGATGTGGAAGTTTCAAAATTTCATATTTTATTCAGAATAGAACATAGATGACATATCAAATGTTTAAACTGAGAAAATGTATCATTTAAAGAGAAAAATTAGGTGATTTTAAATTTCATGACAACAACACATCTCAAAAAAATTGGGACAAGGCCATGTTTACCACTGTGAGACATCCCCTTTTCTCTTTACAACAGTCTGTAAACATCTGGAGACTGAGGAGACAAGTTGCTCAAGTTTAGGGATAGGAATGTTAACCCATTCTTGTCTAATGTAGGATTCTAGTTGCTCAACTGTCTTAGGTCTTTTTTGTCGTATCTTCCGTTTTATGATGTGCCAAATGTTTTCTATGGGTGAAAGATCTGGACTGCAGGCTGGCCAGTTCAGTACCCGGACCCTTCTTCTACGCAGCCATGATGCCGTAATTGATGCAGTATGTGGTTTGGCATTGTCATGTTGGAAAATGCAAGGTCTTCCCTGAAAGAGACATCGTCTGGATGGGAGCATATGTTGCTCTAGAACCTGGATATACCTTTCAGCATTGATGGTGTCTTTCCAGATGTGTAAGCTGCCCATGCCACATGCACTAATGCAACCCCATACCATCAGAGATGCAGGCTTCTGAACTGAGCGCTGATAACAACTTGGGTTGTCCTTCTCCTCTTTAGTCCGAATGACACGGCGTCCCTGATTTCCATAAAGAACTTCACATTTTGATTCGTCTGACCACAGAACAGTTTTCCACTTTGCCACAGTCCATTTTAAATGAGCCTTGGCCCAGAGAAGACGTCTGCGCTTCTGGATCATGTTTAGATACGGCTTCTTCTTTGAACTATAGAGTTTTAGCTGGCAACGGCGGATGGCACGGTGAATTGTGTTCACAGATAATGTTCTCTGGAAATATTCCTGAGCTCATTTTATGATTTCCAATACAGAAGCATGCCTGTATGTGATGCAGTGCCGCCTAAGGGCCCGAAGATCACGGGCACCCAGTATGGTTTTCCGGCCTTGACCCTTACACACAGAGATTCTTCCAGATTCTCTGAATCTTTTGATGATATTATGCACTGTAGATGATGATATGTTCAAACTCTTTGCAATTTTACACTGTCGAACTCCTTTCTGATATTGCTCCACTATTTGTCGGCGCAGAATTAGGGGGATTGGTGATCCTCTTCCCATCTTTACTTCTGAGAGCCGCTGCCACTCCAAGATGCTCTTTTTATACCCAGTCATGTTAATGACCTATTGCCAATTGACCTAATGAGTTGCAATTTGGTCCTCCAGCTGTTCCTTTTTTGTACCTTTAACTTTTCCAGCCTCTTATTGCCCCTGTCCCAACTTTTTTCAGATGTGTTGCTGTCATGAAATTTCAAATGAGCCAATATTTGGCATGAAATTTCAAAATGTCTCACTTTCGACATTTGATATGTTGTCTATGTTCTATTGTGAATACAATATCAGCTTTTGAGATTTGTAAATTATTGCATTCCGTTTTTATTTACAATTTGTACTTTGTCCCAACTTTTTTGGAATCGGGGTTGTACTACAAATCAAAATCTGGGGTGGGTTTCCCAAAAGCATCGTAGCACTAAGATAATCGTTAAATGGTAGAGAGAGCAGCACAATGAACACTCTCTCTCCTAGTTAAGACACTCTTAACATTAAGAGGCTTATGGGAAACTCAACCCTGATTGGTTAATTCATCTGTCACTTCTTACATAAATATACACTGCCATGACCTTCTGTCCTGGCAATGAAGTCCAAACCAATGAGTGAGCCAGCTCTAAACTCTTCTCAGCCTAGAGACAACAAACAAAAAATCTCATTGGATAACTCTATTTTAATGTTTTCAGGACAGTAATCGTTTCATTTCTGAAGCAAATTTGATAGAAAATGAGGCCAAATTAGAATTAGAAGAGAATAATTATAATGAAATTATGAAAGAAGTAACGCAATTAAAGAAAGAAAAAAATAAAATATAACATTTGAAATGCTGATATGTTTGGGCCTTCTCTGAAGGCCTAGAAGGCCCTGACAGTTCTCCTTTGTTTACAAGACAAAAACATACCAACGGACATCAAAAAACTGTAAAAGAGAGTGTGCATGTGTAATAATAATAATAATATTAATAATAATAATAATAATAATAATAATATTGGCTGGCTTATTTTGTGGTATATCAGATATATCCCATTCAGCTATTATGATAGTGAACTTGTCTTCGACTTGTTCAGTATCATGCTAACTGAATGGAATATATGTGATATAGCACGAAAAAAGCTAGCCAGTATTATTTAAATGTCACTCAGATGTCACTATAGCATCAAGCCTGACAGCTTGGTGGAAGTTTTACGACCTTACTAATTCACCTCTGACACTATCAAATCACACCCCTATCTGGAATAATCCTGATTTCACCATCAATAAAAAACCACTCAACTTTCTCACATGGATAGGCAAGGGTATCACTCATCTTCATCATATCATCCAAGACAATAGACTGGTCTCTTTTCCTTATTTGGTCCAGAAGCATGGCATTGAGGGTAAACACTTCTTACAGTATCTTCAAATTAAATCAACTATTCAAGCAAAATGGAATATTCAGATACCTAATTTAGACATCCCCCCACAAATCTTGGAACTGATTAAAATACCCTCCCCTCAAAAAATCCTTTCCAAAATATACAAACTTATATCACAATCCGAAAAATCTTTAAGCCTTCCATACCACAATTGGGAATCGGACCTGTCCATTACTCCTGATGCCGGCTTCTGGACCCAAATCTGCAAAAATATCTATCTAATGACTAAAAATGCCAATCTTCAACTAATACAGTACAAGGTACTCCACAGATTTCACTACACTACACAGAAACTGGCAAGAATGGGTTTTGGCTCCGATACGTGTTCCCACTGCATGCTAAACACCCCAGACACATACATCCACGCTGTCTGGCATTGCACCCCAATCCATAGGTTCTGGATAAAAGTCACAGACTCACTCACCTCTATCCTTGGCCATCACATCCCAGCAACTCCTTCCCTCTGCATACTAGGAGATACATCTTCAACCAACCTTAACACCACAGACAATACATTTCTTCTGGTAGCACTAACTGTCGCCAAGAAAACAATCCTCATGAACTGGAACTCAAAGAACTCAATCCACATTACCCATTGGAAAAACCTGCTAGCAGATTATATATCATTGGACAATCATACCTCTCCCAACTTACTCCACACTCAGAATACACACTCCCCTTGGTCATCTTACCTCACCTTTTTACAGACTTGACCTGGCCCTCTGTGCCTGAGATCCAGTCCCAATGCCACACTCAAATATCCTTCCATAATCGTTAATACTTAGCCATACATATTAGGGAAGGGAGGATTTGGAAGCTGGAATCTCTTATCTCTGTTTGTTTATGTACATCATTTATTAATTTTTCCCACCACTCCCTCCCTCCCTCTGCTACCATCTTCCCTCCCCCACTTCATCTACTCTTGTTATACCTGAGCTTCTGGGATGGCGTGGTCAGCCCCATCCTGTCTGGTTGTCAGGTGGGACTGGCATTGGTTGGTGCCATTGGGAGGGTTGATGGGTCAGGGTTCCCCTCCGGGTCAGGGTCCCGAGGTTTTCTCGGCGCCCCGCCCACCCCACGCATGCACTCTGATACCTGCCTACTCTTGGTATTGCACAGCGCGCCTTATCCTCTTTTAAATGCTCTACACATTAGGAAGCACACACCATTTGTACACCTGCAATAAGAACAACATGATAGACTAGGGTAAGGGAGGAGTGCATGTGGGAAACCTCTGCAGGTGCTTCGCTGCACTCCTTGCCTCTTTTAATGCAAATACATCTCTTCTTTTAATGCAGTACATTTTAGAGAAGGCACACATTCTTGTCATATACAGTCATATATAGGATAGGTAGGGCGTGTTGTGCGGAGGCTATGGGGGGCTGGTGTCGGTGCATGGGGCGTCAGGGCCCGGAGCCCTGCCTCATGCAGTACCTCCTCCTCCCCTCTGTCGTCCCATCATGAATCAGCTTGGGCAGGGGGGGCTGGCACCATAGCCATAACAGGTGCTCAGGTAGTCATCATAATTAACTATTAAATAACTATTATTTTTAGAATTTCTATCTATAAAAAATTTACTAACACAAATGATTAGCAAATAAAATAATACTCCCCCTCCCCCTCTCTCCTTCATTATGATCCAGCTTCCTTCTCCCTGGCCCGACACAGACCAGCACTGCTTATACACACACACACACACACACACACACACACACACACACACACACACACACACACACACACACGTGCTTACTTTCACATATCCCGCTCCCCCCCAACATATACACACTGTCCCTCCACCCATAATTCAAGGCCCAACACCCCTCCAAATCTCCCCCACCTACCCTCCTCTATCTCATATGCACATTCATTACCCCTAATCAACCCCACCCATCCTCCTCTATACAGCAATATAGCTCTTGTTTATCTTTGTCGAATTTGTCTCCATGTGTTCTGTTACATCTCTTTGTTAACATATTAGTAGTATTGTCCAGCCTTTGAAATTGTTGTTAGTTACGTCAGTGCTTCTGTTGTATGTCATGTGTATGTATTGATTTGTTTCATTCTGTCCTTTTTACTTTGTATTTGTTTGTATTTGTTAGCAAATAAATTAAAAAAAAAAAATGTCACTCAGATCTGCAATGTATTTCATAGGAAAAATGCACGTTTTTCAAAATGAGAAGATAAACTTCATATTTTCAAGCCAACATGTGATTTTTGTTTTATTCACAAACAAAAAGTATGCAAATTTATCAAAACAGTTCATCAATATCCTCATGACTGACATATTCAAAAATATGTTTCTCAATATCCTGGATGCAGATGCAGTTTGTATGAAAAAATATGAGTGACATAATGTGTGTGTGTGTGTGTGTGTGTGTGTGTGTGTGTGTGTGTGTGTGCAGACATGGACAAATTTGTTGTTACCCTTCCATGAAAAAAGGCCCCACAACTATCTCTGAAATAACTTGAAACTGACAAAATTTAATGGCATCCATCACTGTTTATTCCATGTTTAACACAAATCAGACTTTGGTTTTGATTTTTGATTCAACTGAATATTTTACATAACAAAACAAATGAAAATGGCATGGACAAAAATGATGGTACCTTTAACTTAATATTTTGTTGCATAACCTTTAGCAGCAATCGCTGCTAACAAGCAATATCTGTAGCTCTCAACAAGACTTCTGCATTTGCCAACAGGTAATTTGGCCCACTCTTCCTGAGCAAACTGCTTCACCTGTCTCAGGTTTGAAGGGTGCCTTCTCCACACTGTTTGTTTCAGCTCTTTCCAGAAATGTTCGATAGGCTTCAGATCAGGGCTCATAAAAGGCCACTTCAGAATAGTCCAATGTTTTGTTCTTTGCCATTCTTGGGTGCTTTTAGCTGTGTGTTTTGGGTCTTTACCCTGTTGGCGGATCCATGACATGCAACTGAGACAGAGATTTCTGACACTGTGTAGTACGTTTTACTCCAGAAAGCTGATAGTCTTGAGATTTCATTCTTCCCTGCACAGATTCAAGGCTCCCTGTGCCAGATGCAGCAAAGCAGCCTCAAATCATAATCAAGCCTCCTCCATGTTTCACAGTAGGTATGGTGTTCTTTTCTTTGAAAGCTTCATTTTTTCTTCTGTGGACATACAGTAAAGCTGATGTGATTTGCCAGTAAGCTTGAGTTTTGTCTCATCTGTCCAGAGGACATGCTGCCAGAAGCATTATGGCTTGTCAATAGGCATTTTAGTAAATTCCAGTCAGGCTTTTTTTTTTTTTAAGTTTTTCTTTCAACAGTGGAGTCCTTCCTTTGAGCCCGCTATTGCTCAAAAAGTGACAGATAGTGCAATCAGATAATGATGTACCTTGACCTTGGAATTCAACTTTTATCTCTTTGGAAGTTGTCCTTAGCTCTTTTTCTACCATTGGCACTATCCTTCTATTCAATATGTAGTTAATTTTCCTCCTGCAGTCACATACAGGAAGGTTGGCTACAGGCCCATGGAACTTTAACTTTTTCGTAACATTTGCAACTGTTGTCAAGGGAACATCAAGCCGCTTGGAAATGGTCTTACAGTCTTTGCTTTTAACATGCTTGTCTATAATTTTCTTTCTGATCTCCTCAAACAACTCTCTCATTTGCTTTCTCTGGTCCATGTTCAGTGTGGTACACACGACAATACCAAATGGCAGAGTGATGACTTTTCTCCCTTTAAATAGACTAAATGATTTATTACAAGATTGAAGACACCTGTGATACTCATTAAGGTTGAACAATTCGTTTAAAATATCACTCTAATCCAATTATTTATAATCTTTTCTAGGGGTACCAACAAATCTGTCCAGGCTATTTTAGAATATCTTTGTAAAATAAACAAACAAAAAAATTCTTTTCACACTTTTTTTTTTGCTTTACTCTATTACATACCAAAGGCATGCATGTACCAAATTGCTTTTAATTTAATTACTTTTCAGGAGCAATAAACCATTGTTTCAACGAGCTGTAAGGGTATGAACACATTTTTCCACATCTGTTTACACACACACACACACACACACACACACACACACACACACCAGTCATCACATCATCCTGGTCAGGGTCACTATGCACTGTGGATCCCAAACCTATCTTGGAAACGCTGGGCAAGCAAGAATACACTCTGGATAGAACCAGTCCATCACACAGCACCATGCATACACACATTCACACCTCGGGGTAATTTATCTTCACCAATCGACTTCCTGCCCTTTTTTTTTTCTTTTTTTTTATGGGAGTTGAAAGGAAATCAGAGGAGACACAGTGAGAACATGCAAAGAAACTCCACACAAACAGTCAGACAAACTCGGGATCAAACCTGGAACGTGTGAGGTGGCAACATTACCCACTGCACCACCACACTCCTCTCATCTCAATCACTAGAAATATTCAATATGTGGCCAAAAGTATGTGGACACCTGATCATTGAACATCCCATTTCAAAACCATAGGGATTAATTCAGAGCTGGTCCTTCCTTTGCTGTTCAAATAACCTAAAGGCCAGGGCTCTGTGCAGGCCACTTGGGTTCCTCCATACTATATATATATATATATATATATATATATATATATATATATATATATATATATATATATATATCATTATACATACATACATGCAGGAGCCAATGATATACGCCTTCGTCAGTCTGAGGTTACTAAGAGTAACTTTGTAGAGGTGTTTAAATTAGCGAAGGCGATGTCCGATGCTGTAGTATGCTCTGGCCCCATCCCAATGCAGCGTGGCGATGTAGCTTACAGCAGGTTATGGTCGCTGAACTGTTGGCTGTCCAGGTGGTGCTCTGAAAACAGTGTGGGCTTTATAGATAATTGGGCTAATTTTGAGGTCACTGCTGGCCTGTTAGGGCGGGACGGTATCCATCCCACTCGGGAAGGTGCTGCTCTCATTTCCTGCAGCATAGGTCATAGTCTCAGAACAGGCCTAGTTAATTCCTGACATTCCAGAGCCAAGGCCAGGGAGCAGATGAACAGGCTAAACCGACTGTCTGCTAGCTGCACAGAGTCGTCACTCAGGGTCCACTACATCGAGTCTGTGTCTGTTCCCTGAGCTCAACAAAAAGGTAGAAATTTCCAGAGAGTTTGCTCCAGTAACCTAATCAATATAAAATTAGATCATACTGACTGTACAGCTGCTGCTAGCACCTTTGATCTAAAGGTAGGGCTATTAAATATTAGATCTCTTCCATCTAAAGCACTAATGGTTAATGAACTCATTACTGATCAGGAGTTTAATGTACTTTGTTGAACTGAAACATGGATTAAGCCAAATGAATATATAACATTAAATGAAGCGAGTCCTCCTGGATACAGTTATATACACCAGCCTCGTCAAACTGGCAGAGGAGGAGGCGTTGCGGTTATTTATAATGATTATCTAGGTGTAACACAAAAACCTGGTTATAAATTTAATACATTTGAAGTTCTTCATACTCATATAATGTATGTAGCCTCGAAAAATAAGTCTACCCAGTTAATTCCATTGCTTATTATTTACAGGCCCCCGGGGCCATATTCTGAGTTTCTTTCTGAATTTGCAGATTTTATCTCAGATCTGGTTATTTCCTTAGACAAAGCTTTAGTTGTCGGAGATTTTAATATTCACATTGATAACCCAGAAGACCCTTTAAAAACAGCGTTTGTGTCCATTTTAGATTCAGTAGGGATTAATCAGAATGTCATAGGACCGACCCATAATGGTGGTCACACCCTTGATCTAATACTAACATTCAGGTTAAACGTAGACAATATAGTCATACTTCCACAGTCTGAAGTTATCTCAGATCATTATCTCATCTCATTCAAACTATGTCTGAGTAATAATACTGTATATGCACCTCACCACGCTACTGTATTAAAGGTACAGTCATGTTAACTACTGCACAGAGCTTTATAAGTGATCTCCCAGAGTTATCAACTTTGATTGGGTCACTGTCAACCCCTGCAGAACTTGATCAGGCAACTGAATGCTTACAGTCAACATTCCGCCATGCCTTAGATAATGTAGCTCCTCTAAAAAGGAAAATGGTCAGAGACAAAACATTAGCACCCTGGTATAATGATGACACTTGCACATTAAAACAGACCACTCGAAAATTGGAACGTAAATGGCGTCAAACAAAATTGGTAGTGTTCAAATTAGCGTGGAAGGAGAGCTTCCTGAAGTATAGAAAAGCTCTTAGTGCTGCGAGATCAACATACCTCTCCTCCCTAATAGAAGATAACAAAAATAATCCTAGATTCCTATTTAATACTGTAGCAAAATTAACCAGGAATAAGTCCACTATAGACACATGTGGGGCGGCACGGTGGTGTAGTGGTTAGCGCTGTTGCCTCACAGCAAGAAGGTCCGGGTTCGAGCCCCGTGGCCGACGAGGGCTTTTCTGTGCGGAGTTTACATGTTCTCCCCGTGTCCGCGTGGGTTTCCTCTGGGTGCTCCGGTTTCCCCCACAGTCCAAAGACATGCAGGTTAGGTTAACTGGTGACTCTAAATTGACCGTAGGTGTGAATGTGAGTGTGAATGGTTGTCTGTGTCTATGTGTCAGCCCTGTGATGACCTGGCGACTTGTCCAGGGTGTACCCCGCCTTTCGCCCGTAGTCAGCTGGGATAGGCTCCAGCTTGCCTGCGACCCTGTAGAAGGATAAAGCAGCTAGAGATAATGAGATGAGATAAGATGAGATAGACACATGCACACCTGCAGTATGTAGTAGCAACAACTTCATGAATTTTTTTAATGACAAAATTGAGAATATCCAACAAAAAATTCAAACTACTAATTTAAGGTCAGACAATGAAAGTGACCTTGTAGTTAACTATATAACTGTATCAGATCATCAGTTAGAATGTTTTACTCCCCTTAAAGAAACTGAATTACTTTCATTAATCTCGGCATCAAAAGCCTCAACTTGCGTACTAGATCCCTTACCTACACGTCTATTCAAACAGATAATACCTGAAGTAATTGAACTGCTTCTAAAAATAATAAATTATTCTCTTATGATTGGCTATGTACCCAAATTCTTTAAACTAGCAGTTATCAAACCCCTGATTAAAAAACCTGACCTTGATCCCTGTCAGCTGTCCAATTATCGGCCAATATCAAACCTCCCCTTTATCTCCAAGTTCCTTGAAAAAGCTGTGGCACAACAGTTATGCTCATATTTACATAGGGATAACATCCATGAAATGTATCAGTCAGGATTTAGACCTCATCATAGCACAGAGACAGCACTGGTTAAAGTAGTAAACGACCTACTGTTGGCGTCTGATCAGGGCTGTGTCTCGCTACTTGTGTTGCTTGACCTTAGTGCAGCATTTGATACCATTGATCATTCCATTCTTCTGGATAGACTAGAAAATGTTGTGGGAGTTAAGGGAATGGCCCTCTCCTGGCTCAGGTCTTATTTAACTGATCGTTATCAGTATGTTGATATAAATGGTGATATTTCTAGATGTACTGAGGTAAAGTTTGGTGTTCCACAAGGTTCTGTCTTGGGTCCACTGCTTTTTTTCTCTATATATGTTACCTCTGGGTGATATTATTCATAAACATTGTATTAGTTTCCACTGTTATGCTGATGACACACAGTTGTATGTCTCTGCAAAACCTGATGAGAGACACCAGCTTTATAGAATTGAGGAATGTGTGAAGGACATTAGACACTGGATGCTTATTAATTTCCTTCTGCTTAACTCTGACAAGACTGAAGTACTTGTACTAGGACCACATACAGCTAGAAGTAAGTTTTCTGATTACACAGTGACTCTGGATGGCCTTTCTGTTTCTTCACGTGCAGCAGTAAAAGACCTCGGAGTGATTATTGACCCCAGTCTTTCATTCGAAACTCACATTGATAACACCACCCGGATAGCTTTCTTTCATCTCAGAAATATTGCTAAAATAAAAAATTTAATGTCATTACATGACGCGGAAAAACTAGTCCATGCTTTCGTTACCTCCAGGTTGGATTATTGTAATGCCTTACTGTCTGGATGTTCCAATAAGTGCATAAACAAGCTCCAGTTAGTTCAAAATACAGCAGCAAGAGTCCTTACTCGAACTAGAAAATATGACCACATTACGCCTGTCTTATCCATACTGCATTGGCTCCCAATCAAATTTCGTCTTGATTATAAAATACTACTATTGACCTTTAAAACACTAAATGGTCTCGCACCACAGTACCTGAGTGAACTTTTGCTCCTCTATGAGCCACCACGCCTACTTAGATCAAAAGGTGCAGGCTATCTGCTGGTGCCTCGTATAGTGAAGGCTACATCAAGGGGCAGAGCCTTTTCTTACAAAGCTCCACAGTTATGGAACAGCCTTCCAAGTAATGTTCGGGAATCAGACACAGTCTCAGCATTTAAGTCTAGGCTGAAAACATATCTGTTTAGTCAAGAGGTAAAGGTGTAGATCTAGAGGGTCCTCAGACATAGAGTGTTTTGGTAAACTGGGATGTATGGATGCTGTCAGTCCCCACTCGCTTGCTCACTCGAGTTTGTTGACGGTGTAGTGGCTGGCTGCTTTATGTCCTGGGGCTCCCTCATGCCTGTGTTACCTTCTGGCTCTCCCCTTTTAGTTATGCTGTCATAGTTAGTTGCCGAAGTCCCTGCTTGTACTCAGTGCAATATGTATACTATTCCTACTTATTCAGGTGACATTGGGCATACCTAACAACCTGTGTTTTCTTTCCCTCTCCCCCCCCCAAAAAAAAAAATCTGTCCCTCTGAGTTACTTGGAGTCAACAGGAAATCTTTTGGTGGAGAGGGTGGAGACCTCGACTGGCTATCGTAGCCTGCAGGGAATCGGCCGTCAGACATTCTGTCGCATGTCCCAGACCCGGTGAAATGTAACTGAATTGTCTTGGCCAGCCCTAAGGGTCCCATCTGCATCTCATCATTGCTGATGAGTGTGCTCCCATCACCCAATCAAGCATCCAGCCAGAGCAGGTCATGATATTTTTTAACCATATTAACATGCCATTGTTGTGTATTATGCCTGATGTCAAGACTCTCGTCTCTGTGAGCCTACCACACAGATTTAATACTTGTGTCATTTTTAGGGCATACCTAACAACCTGTGTTTTCTCCCCCCCCCCCCCCCCCCCCCAATCTGTCCCTCTGAGTTACATGTTGGTCCTGGGATTGAGATGCTGGCCTCTTCTGCCCCTCGGACCTGCTTGATCCATCCTGGTGCCCTGTGTCTGGTCGGAGTTTTATCGCATCACTCCTGTGAAGGACGGCCCCATGAGGACAGTTGAGGGATACACCTGGAGGATGCTCTGGACTCTTACAGTAATGCTTTTATGGCTGAGGACTACAGTTGACTTGCTAACTTTAGGACTGCAGTTGTCATGAACAGTTTTGCACTCAAGTTTCCATCAGTGAAGAGTTTATAACATCAACGAAACTGACTTCATGTTAAAACTGTTAATGTTATAGTCATGCTGTCTGTTGTTGCCCAAATGAGGATGGGTTCCCTTTTGAGTCTGGTTCCTCTCGAGGTTTCTTCCTCATGTCATCTGAGGGAGTTTTTCCTTGCCACCGTCACCACAGGCTTGCTCATTGGGGATAGATTAGGGACAAAATTAGCTCATGTTTTAAGTCGTTCAAATTCTGTAAAGCTGCTTTGCGACAATGTTTATTGTTAAAAGCGTTATACAAATAAACTTGACTTGACTTGACATACTAATCTTGGCAAACCATGTGTCCATGTAGCTCAATTGGTGCACAGAGGCATTGTCATTTTGGAATAGGTTTCACTTAGTTCCAGGGAAAGTAAATCTTACTGCTAAAACGTGGAAAAAAAAAAACAAAAAAAAAAAAATATATATATATATATATATATATATATATATATATTTTTTTTTTTTTTTTAAAGTTGTTAACAACTTTCACAAACAGCTTGGGGAAAGTCCACATGTCAATGTTATGGTCAGGTGTCACCATACTTTCAGGCATAGAGTGTACGGTAAATAAAACTTAAGGAAATAGACCCCAAAGGCATTCCCTTTCTTAAAGGGCATATCACAGGTAAATTCAGGAAGCCTTTATTTGTCACATGCACACTTCAAGCACAGTGAAATTCATCCTCTGCATTTAACCCATCTGAAGCAGTGAACACACACACCCAGAGCAGTGGGCAGCCACACTAGAGCGTCCGGGGAGCAGTCAGGGCTTAGGTACCTTGCTCAAGGGCACTTCAGCCCAAGGCCGCCCCACATTAACCTAACTGCATGTCTTTGGACTGTGGGGGAAACCGGAGCACCCGGAGGAAACCCACGCAGATACAGGGAGAACATGCAAACGCCACACAGAAAGGCCCTCACCAGCCGCTGGGTTTACACCCGGAACCTTCTTGCTGTGAGGCGACTGTGCTAACCACTACACCACCGTGCCACCCGGAGCAAGATCAATGTAATTCTCCTATTTTATATTAAACTTTGGTCAAATATCTGTAACATTCTGCATTCTCTGCAATTTTTTTACCTTGCGCAATACCAGAAAAATTCAGTTGAAATCAAGCCATTTGAGGCGAATTGGTCCGCCTCTGAAAAAACTTGGCATTTGAATTTCCCGGCAAACACTGATTTTCGTGACATCATCTGCGGGACGCCTCCCTCTGAATCCTACGTCAGTGCTGGTTTGTTTATGAGAAAACGACCTGGTGGTTTTCTGCAAATTTCTTATGGTTAACAGATGTATTGTAGGAGGGTGTAGCAACACCAATCTTGATGGGATTAGTACTCATCATTTCCAAAAGACCAGACAATGAGAGAGAAATGGGAGTGCTTGGTCTACACAGGCTGTGCACTGAAACTGCACAAGCTCGCGCAGCAGCCTGCTTGCGCTTCCGCAGATAACGTCACGATTCTGGCTCCAGACTCCCTTGGGATTTTTCCAGATGCGTTTTGTTATTTTATTTTTTTGTGCTGTAGACAGATGGCCTTGTGCAAAATTACCCTTCTGGATAAGTGTGTAAAGGGACATACTTTCATATAAAAAATAAAGAAATTGGTCCAGAATATGCCCTTTAAGAGATAAAGATCATGTGACAGGGACTAAAACCACCGTTGTACATTATTCCATACACACTTCAAAGATTAGTATTGTTTTGACACGTTTACTTAATCTTTTTTACTGTTGGGTGAAAATGACCTGAATGTTAGTTAGTTAGTTAGCACGGGCGATTGCTCTAAGACAACGGGGGAGGCTCAGCCTCCTCTAAAAATGACAAACATCGTGTAGGATGAATTGCGCTAGGCTTATGTTATAGCCGACCTTATAACATTGCTATTTCAGATCCAGAATCATAGAAATATACGTGCTCAACCAGGGTGAGATTTGTCAAAAAAACAGAAGGGGGGATGTTTTTTTTTTAATCATGAAACATCACAAAATTAAGATAACAATAGGCTAACAGCTCAATAACATCCGATGATATCAAATGAATAACACTAAATGAAAACGAACACTAAACCAGAGATAGTAAATTCATCTTCCTATCTCTCTGACTAAATACACGAACACTAACACACAACAAAGTTCGCATTGCTTGTCGCGTTGCTGTGATGTTTCTCTCCCTCCGGATTAAATGGACTGTGACTCGAAAATCACTAAAATACATGAATACTAAATGAACAGTTTGCTCTGATGGCGCAGTTCACATTGTGCACAGCTTTCCGATTTAAACTGTTTTTTTCTCATCCTTATACTTCCTGTTTCATGGACTGTAACGGATTTGCTTATTTAGTAATTTTAATACAGAATTTACTTTTAAATTATAATCAGACACTCCAACGCCCCCCCCAAATAAAAAAAAAAATCGGCCATGAAAAAGGCGGCATCCGCCAAAAGGTGCGCTGTTTGCATCCCTGCGATAGAACGCAAATATATTGTTATTATCTACAATGTATCTATTTGCTGGGGACGTTCGTGAACATCAAAGCTGCCACTTCGGGTCATTTTGAAAGTGAGTGCAATGTAGACCATAGAAAACTGTGTCACAACATGCCTGTCATGTCAACTTTTTTTTTTGGTTTGTTTGTTTTATTGATGGGGTTGTCCCCGAGGATTTTTTTTCAGCAGAGATAAAAACCAGAGGGGGGGGATGATCCCCACGATCCCTCCCAGCAAATCGCACCCAGTGCTCAACCCACTACAGTGCGAAATCATTCCCTTATAACTTTACTGTGTGCGTGAGTTTTTCCCCCTCGTGACAGCACGATGCAGTGCAGCCTCAGTGCACTTCAATGGCATTTGGGAGCTCTGCGCTTTTCAATCTCAAAATGCAAGACGATTATTGGACAAATACTGCGAAAACGCCCGCCCACGGAGTCTCACGGACTCCCAGCCTCAGTGGACTTCATTGGCATTTGGGAGCTATGCGCTTTTCAATCTCAAAATGCAAGACGGTTATTGGACAAATACTGCGAAAATGCCCACCTACGGACTCCCAGCCTCACATGGGAGGGACATGGCAGTTTCCGCGAGGAGACTGGTGATTGGTGAAAGTGGCCGGATATTTTCTTTGATTGACAGCTCGTTTCAACTATAGACAGGCAGCAGTGAATTTCAGTTCAGTCCCATGCAGATTTGCAAGTGCTGTGGTGTATTGTAAGAGATCAGCTTACATTTCAATTTCATTCATTACATACGGTTTCTACCAGCTTTTTTAGTTTGTATATATTTTCATTGTAAATAAAGTGTAAATATAGTGTTGTCAAGTTTGCTATCTTAGTTCCAGAAATTTTGTTTATTTGAGTGACTGAACTTGAACTTGAGGGGGCTAGTCAGCTAGCAAGAAAGCTGCGCACGGATGCCAAGCATTGCTGATTTAATTTTGGCGAAGCCATTTGCCAGTCTTCCTTTCGAGGAAAAAATTAAAATTAAAGAGCAGGGTAGACCAACGCCTCAAATTGACTTGGTGAAAAAGGTAGGGAATAATACTCGTTCCTTTCAGCTCTCCTGGTACGAGAAAGTGAATTGGCTAACAGCAAGTGACCCACATCAACAACAGTAAATAGGCTACTTTAGTAATATGTCATGGATGGACCAAAAATATAGAATCTATTTAAAATGTTTATGCTGAGTATATTATATTGGAATATATATTTTTCTGGATATGAATTAAACACAGCTACAATTTGGAAAACATTTTTAAACAAAAACACAGCCGAGAACATTTCACACTACAGACCTGGATTAAAAGTGAAGGGTTATCAAAATTGTCAATAAAACATTTCTCAGTCAAAATAAGTAAAATATAGGGAAAGTGTCATTGAATGAAATGTGTGGCACCCAGCTCTATGTTTGGCTCCCCAAGGTCAGTGCTTGTGCCTATTCCGGAACACTGCTGTTATTGCTGAGGTTCCTGACAAAGAGCTGCTTTCAATAATGATCAATTTTTAAACAACATGCCACAATTTTAAAATATAAAATGTTAAAATATACCCCTCCACCCCAACACCACCATCATGTATATTGGACAGTAGGCTAATGGGCCAAAAGAACCTGTTATTTCACAGTTTGTGATGCTGCCAACAATCAGCCACATCAGAGGCAAGAGTATGGGCAAAATTGATTTTTTTTCTTTTAAAATCTGGAAATATCGTAACCGACCAGCCTCCCCTGTTTGAAAGACTACCAGCCGCCACTGTTAGTTAGTTAGTTAGTTAGTTAGTTAGTTAGTTAGTTAGTTGAAAATGCATTATAATTTCCAAATGCATCTTATACTAGAAAAGCACTCGGAGAGCGCCAACCTCCACCAAGAATCCTTTAAAAAAATCCGGGATCCAGAAGGTGATCCGGATAACCGCCAAAATTTAATGGATTGTTACTTGTGCCTAGTCACACCTCTGGAAAAAATTTCAGAGCAATCCGTTCATTACTTTTTCCGTAATGTTGCTAACAGACAAACCAACAAACCAACCAACCAACAAACAAACAAACAAACAAACAAACAAACCAACGCTACCGAAAACATAACCTCCTTGGTGGAGGTAATTAAGCAGAAGAAGAGAACTGAACAGCTCTGAAAGAGAGTAAGATTATAAAGATGTGCTGAGCTTACTTGTGAGAGTGGTCTTGGTTGTTGTTCCATTGCTACTTGGGATTATGATTTTATTGTACTGATCTCCGGCCAGTGTACTATACACAACACAATAATACTTCACAGCAGCCTTGCTGTTGTCCCACTCCAGCTCCAGAGATGTGGATGTCTTAGAGAGTACCCGCAAATGTTTGGGTGGATCAATCTCTGTAAAAAATAAAGGACAAACTGAACATTGATCATCAGATATCAAAAGCACAATTTCACAATTGAATTCAGTATATGCTTAACTCTCTGACTGCCATAGAATTCTGGTGGTGGTAAATGGGTTAATGATGCTTGTGTGATATTTGTAAAATGTTTGCCCAGTGGGAAAGTTATAGGAAAGGTGATTCATGACAAATAGGAGGGTCATAGTAGCAGATTAATAATAATAATAATAATAATAATAATAATAATAAATAAATAAATAAATAAATAAAAAACCTTGCTGATAAAACATTGGAGTAGCAAATAATTAACATGACTGTCATATCAATGTGTACTACTGAGCCTTTTCTTGCCTACATTCTGCTCTTCATCCCAAGCTCTTTTCTGAACTCTTTTGTTTTTCTGTCCATCATACCAAACATTGACCTTTTTACCTATTTTGGCCATTATTTGGAGTCTCTCTAGCTTCTGTTGTAGGTGTACTTTCGATGTCAGTATCTCTGTTCTTCACTGAAACTTCTCTTTCATTCATTTCAGCCTGTCTGTCATTCATCTCAACTTCTATGTACTTCATCACAGCCTCACATACTGTCTACCCATCTTACTAATGTACTACCTCTTTATTGCAAATTCCCCACTCTTCATTCCAGCCTCTCTGCCCTTCCTTGCAGCCCCTATGACCTTTACAGCCTCCACTTATCCATCCATCCATCCATCCATCCATCCATCCATCCATCCATCCATCCATTTTCTTCTGCTTATCCAAAGTTGGGTCATGGTGGCAGCAGGCTAAGCAGGGTATTCCAAAGGCATTCCTCTTCCCAGCAATGCTTTCCAGTTCCTCCTGGGGGATCCCAAGGTGCTCCCAGGCCAGATGAGATATATAATCTCTCCTGCATGTTCTGGGTCTACTCCGAGGTCTCCTCCCAGTTGGATGTGCCCGGAAAACCTCCAAAGGAAGGTACTCAGGAGGCATCCTAATCAGATGCCCGAACCACCTCAGTTGACTCCTTTTGACATGAAGGAGCAGTGGCTCTACAATGAGATCCCTCCGGATGTTTGAGCTCCTCACCCTATCTCTCAGGGTGAGCCCAGCCACCCTACAGAGAAAGCTCATTTCAGCCGCTTGTATCCATGATCTCATCCTTTTGGTCATTACCATAGGTAAGGGTTGGAATGTAGATTGACGGGTAAATCGAAAGCTTTGCCTTCCGGCTCAGCTCCCTCTTCACCACGATGGTCTGCTACAACATCTGACTGTGCTTTATTGCAGTGTCTACCCTCCATTTTTGCATTAGCATCTGGAGGTTCATCTTAATGCTGTTTTATGAATTGCCACCTCTTGTCACAGAACAAAAGCAGCAGTTTGTGGTCAGAAATTAAAAATATCAAACCAATACTTTGTTTTGATTGCAGAAGTAGTGGTTTTCAGCTAGTTTTCATGATCAGCTATGCTATCACATTGGAGAAGTTTGATGTTCTATTATGATATAAGTCTCAGAAGTGAGCTCACCTGTAACAAACTCAGCAGAGATGATTCTACTTTCATTGCCCTTGTGAAAACTGCTCACCAACACTTCATATCTGGAGCCTGGCCTTAGGACTTGTAGTGAGTACTGACTCAGTGTTGGGTCCAAATGAAAAGTGGTCTTGGGTCCATCATAACCTACTATTCCATAGCGCAGGATGATTTCATCCACTTTGGCCTTGGGCAGAGTCCATTCTACAAATGCCACTGTGTCCGAGACATCCCGGATAATAAGCTGGGTTGGTCCATCAATTACTGAGAACCAGAAATCAGAATGACCAACACAGAATAATTAGTGTGCACAAAAAAAATGACAGAACTGTTGGTAATGAACAGAACTAAAGCTAGACATGAACTGCTAGAGACAAAAATGCAACCAAAAACTTACAGTACATTGATATTTACTGATGATTTTATCCAAAGTGACTGAGGCAGGACATTCCTGAGACATGATACAACTGAGTCCTGATATAACTGAACAGTTGAGCATTATGGGTCTTAACTGCTCTAGAACAGAAACATTAAGCATATATTTTGATTACTAGTCAATATTTTTATTTGCTTTTTTTTAAGTCCCACTAGCCTATTAGTTACACTCACAAAATACTTTATTAGGAACACTATACTAATACTGGTTAGGGCCTCCCTTTGCTCACAAAACAGTATCAACTTTTCATGGCATGGGTTCCACAAGATGTTGGGAACATTTATTTGAGATTCTCTTCCATGTTGAGATGATGGCATCACACATTCCTGAAGATTTTTCATGTGCACTTGCATTCTCTTAATCTCCCATTCTGCCACATCCAAAAGGTGTTCTATTGGGTTCAGATCCTGTGACTGGGAAGGCCACTGAAGAACATTGAACTCATTGTCATGTTCATGAAATCAGTTTGAGATGACTTTGCTTCGTGACATGGTGCATTATCATGCTGGAATTAGCCAGTAGAAGATGGTAAATTGTAGCCATGATGGGATGTACATGATCAGCAACAATTCTCAAATAGACTGTAGCATTCAAGCTATGATTAATCAGTATAAAAGGGCCCAAAGCATGACAAGTAAACATTCCAAACACCATTACTCCACCTACACCAGCTTGGGCTGTTGACACAAGGCAGCTTGGGTCCATGAATTCATGTTGTTGCCACCAAATTCTGACCTTACCATCTGTGTGCCTCAGCAGAAACCAATATTCATTAGCCCAGGTTATGTTTTCCAGTCGGCGGCACGGTGGTGTAGTGGTTAGCGCTGTCGCCTCACAGCAAGAAGGTCCTGGGTTCGAGCCCCGGGGCCGGCGAGGGCCTTTCTGTGTGGAGTTTGCATGTTCTCCCCGTGTCCGCGTGGGTTTCCTCCGGGTGCTCCGGTTTCCCCCACAGTCCAAAGACATGCAGGTTAGGTTAACTGGTGACTCTAAATTGACCGTAGGTGTGAATGTGAGTGTGAATGGTTGTCTGTGTCTATGTGTCAGCCCTGTGATGACCTGGCGACTTGTCCAGGGTGTACCCCGCCTTTCGCCCGTAGTTAGCTGGGATAGGCTCCAGCTTGCCTGCGACCCTGTAGAAGGATAAAGCGGCTAGAGATAATGAGATGAGATGAGATGTTTTCCAGTCTTCAATTGTCTAGTTTGAGTGATCCTGTGCCCACCGCAGCCTCAGCTTTCTGTTCTTGGCTGACAGAAGTGGAACCTGATGTGGTCTTCTGCTGTTGTAGCCCATCTGCCTCAAAGTTCAATGTGTTGTGCAAAATCATGCCACAGTGAAAATCAGAGGTCACATTTTTGCCCCATTCTTATGGTTGATGTGAACATTACCTGAAGCTCCTGGCACACTACATGACTGGTTGACTAGAAAATTAGATGAATGATTAGGTTTACAGGTGTTTCTAATAAAGTGTTAGATTAGTGTATATCTTAATTACTAACTCCCAAATGCTTTTTTGATCAACATTACATCTCACAGGATTTCAGTAATCACTGTACAGCACCTCATATAAATTTCAGTTCATGAATGAATAAATAAGGTAAATTAAACTTACTATAATGCTTTTTTTAAGATAAAACATCATTATATTAAAATATGTAGTATGCAGATTGCCAAATTTGTTTGCTGTTGTGCTGCACATGCAAGAACAAGAAAACCCCTGAACATTTAACTGGATAGCATGACTGTGATGGCTTGTTTGGAATGTGAGTTAAAGGTCTGATGACACGAACATGACTCCATGCAATTTCTTAAATAAACTATACAACATGGCAAACATGTTAGATTTCTGTTATAATTACGTGAAAAGAAGCTGTTGTTACGCGAATATCCAACTTTTAATTGCACAGCACAAGAAAACTGGGTCCGTGGCTCGCGGCCATGCTGTGACGTCAGCGGAAGAACACGCTGCGGTTCACTGGCTGTTCTACTCAATAGAAATGGCGCATGAAAACGCCGGTGAACTCTCTAGTGCTAGCTCTTCCTCTGAACAAAAGAACAACCAAATACTAGTACTTTAAGCAGTGATCATGATGGCATGATTTTATCTGATTTTAAATAAATGAGATTGATAATAATGTGAATGTTCACAACTAGTACATACAAACTCTGCAGCTTCTGATTCAGCAGCTGCGTCATACTCCGCAAAAACATCAGCAAGAACCTACAATATAAATGGAAATGCAATACACTAAGCTCAAATGACTTTTGGAAAGTATAATTTCTAAATTTTTTCTACATATTCTTGAAGTCGGTCATCGGGGTACTTGCTACCGTTCCCTAACAACGCATGGCAAAGGGTAAAGTGTAGTGTTGCTACGAGTACTTGCTAAAGCCTCCGGTGGAAGATCCTCGATGTGCTGATAAGACATACAGTTCTATATAACACACAAGTGTCACGATAATCACAAAACAGATGCAAATTGTTAAAATACCTAATTTTTAAGCAATCATGTGTTGATCTCTTCCGAATAGAATCTATGATAGCCTACCCTCTTTACCCTTTGCCTCTCATTGCTAGGCGGCAGTTACATGAAAGCCGCAAGCTTTCACAAGCAAATACATGACTGATATCACGTCAACTTTATGATTACATTTATGATTATCATGAATGTGTACTCTATGATGTGTACTCTATGAGCGCTCTGGAGCGAGTGACTTCCAAGATGGCCGCGCAGACCGCAGTGTTACTATTTTTAGCATCATGTCGGAGCACTCTATAGCTCTACGTACCTTTATCTTATGTCGTTTCTCAACACATGTTCTGACAGGAGGACTGTCTTTGGAGGAGTCGCCTTGTCCCAGGCGACTGCTGGATCCGGCATAGCTACTAGTAGACCCCCTCCGGAATACTGTAGGCACTGCTGATGGTAGTAACACACGTTTGTGCTGAACTGCACACCCAAGAGATTCTTTTAAGCTGGGAAGGGTGTCAAAACAATCCAAATCGAAGTATTCAGAGCACAGGACGGATGTTGGTGAGGGCTCCCACTTGTCACGAGTGCGCCTGACTTGCTTCACCCACTTCGCATGCAGCTCGGGATCTCTGGGAAACTTGAATAAACTTACCCCATCCTTATGGGTTTTGGAGCAAAAGCCGGCAACACAACGCGAAGGCATAATAACTAATATATATATATATATATATATATATATGTATATATATATATATATATATATATATATATATATATATGTGTGTGTGTGTGTGTGTATAATAATAATACTAATAATGACAAACTGAACACCTGTCGCATCAACAACAAACTGGTAAGTGAGGAGGAAGATTCTTTCGCTGACGTCATATAGCCCCTCCTCCTCATTCGTCTCCTGGGTGCTGCAGCCCCGTCAAATTTGCCCAAATAGCCGCGTTTTTTTATCATAACTTGTAAAATAGGCGCCTTCGTGAATTAATATATGGATCATCGGGAATTACTTTTTATGTTATAAAACATCGCCAAAGATGTCAAAAACGTGTCATCAGACCTTTAAGCCTCATGCTACTGTCCAGGTAAAGAATTAAGCACAGTGTCAAAGCTAAGGTGAGTCCACTGATGTAAAAGCAGAAAAAAAAACCTATACTATAATAAATGAAAATAAATGTAAAAATCCATTGTGTTTAGTCACTGTTTCCATTAAATCCAATATACATATCAGAAACAAAGGTAGAGGCAAGAGGACATTTAGGAAGCATGGATTCCACCTTATTTTTATAGATCATAAGTTATCCTGAAAAGAATCTGGCCAGGCCTTTGTGGGCAGAATCTTGTGTTTTCCTGTTGTTGATAATGAACTAAGACCATTATGTTGGGGTTAGTATGCAAAAAACTAATTATTTAAATCCTGGTTTTATTATGGAATGCACCAGTTGATTTTGTATTTTGTTCCTGAGCTATGATAGGAAAGCTGAAACAAGCATTATCACATAAAATTTAATTAAATATACCTGATTTACCTGATCTATCTATCTATCTATCTATCTATCTATCTATCTATCTATCTATCTATCTATCTATCTATCTATCCACCTACACATACAACAGTTAATTCCAGTTTCAGGGATGTTTCGCTGTTTGTATCACTCTGTTCATCCACGTAAAAGTCCACTTCCTGCTTCAAATCAGTTACTAGGCAGTGTTTCTCCTAAAATTATAATGGGGGGTGACCCCCCCAATAGGATCCTGCACCCCCTGAAAGTCCCCCCACCCACACTTTAAGGTAAAAAAAAACAGGAGTGCAGTTCTGTTGTAAAATTTGTTCTGCTTATTGTTCTAAAATAAATGTGAAGACTTAAATATGACTCCTTTAACTCTTTGGTCAGGTCCAAATGCTCTGTAATAAGAGCGGCAGGGAGAAGTTCTGCAGGTGGCCATCCTCATCCAGCCCCCCCCCCCAAAAAAAAAGTTAACTTAGGGAAAACACTGCTTGGGGTGTGTTACTGAGCTTGTCAGCAGTCAATACTTTTCAGGAATATACCTTTTGACTTAAAATATGAAAGCTCATCGAATGATGATGAAAAGGAAGAAATGATGCTAATTTTACTGGAAGCACCTTTAATGGGAATGTACAAATCAATACATGCTAGCTAGCCAGCTATCCAATATGCTATAAAATTAATGTGGCTTCTTCAGGATCTATTTCTGCACAAAAATAAATGGAACATTTGCCGATATGTTATACTTGTAGAAGGATTTAATATTTATAAAAATCTACCTCTTCATTTTGAGTTATAGTTACTGTTCATTGCACATATCTTGCATTCAGTGTTTATCCACCTAAGTCTGTCTTTTGTTGACTGTCTTTGTAGTACTTTGCCGATTAACTTGCACCAGTGAAGTAGCTGACTGTGTTTTGTTATACTGTACAACCCTTGTATTGGTACAATGACAATAAATTTGAATTAAATAGAATTGAGTTAAATGATGGCGGCACAGTGGTATAGTGGTTAGCGCTGTCGCCTCACAGCAAGAAGGTCCGGGTTCGATCCCCGTGGCCGGCGAGGGCCTTTCTGTGTGGAGTTTGCATGTTCTCCCCGTGTCCGCGTGGGTTTCCTCCGGGTGCTCCGGTTTCCCCCACAGTCCAAAGACATGCAGGTTAGGTTAACTGGTGACTCTAAATTGACCGTAGGTGTGGTTGTCTGTGTCTATGTGTCAGCCCTGTGATGACCTGGCGACTTGTCCAGGGTGTACCCCGCCTTTCGCCCGTAGTCAGCTGGGATAGGCTCCAGCTTGCCTGCGACCCTGTAGAAGGATAAAGCGGCTAGAGATAATGAGATGAATGAGTTAAATGATGAGTCAAAACTGGTGACACATATAATCAGTAACCACACAGGTAATCTTGAGCATTAGCTTAGCTAGCAAACTTTTTTGTTCACTGGAACAGACAGTTCGACATGTACAGAAAAAACTACATTTTAATTATGAATCAAATGTAATATGTATGCCATATATATTCAATGTTACTCTATATCTTTTGTATTTGGAGGTGTTGGCATACCATATTTATGCTTGAATTGCAGTGGAAGCACATGCTGTGACTGACAATAAGTCAAAAAGCATCCCTCTGCTCTCTGCCTCAACACTAGAATTCAGGAGGGCTGCGAGAATTTTCATCCCAAGTCAAAAGGGATGCCCCTCCTCTGTCTCCCCACACAAGCTCACCTCTCCCTCTTCAGCATAGTTATCACCTATGCAACTTTACATTCTTATGCGCTTGTCAGTTTCAGCAAAGCAGCGCCTGAGAAAGAGAAAAAAATGTGTGTGCTTGAGACAAGCACGATACATGTGTTAGCTCAGAATGTGTAACTTTCAAGAGAGAATCAGATGAATTAATTCATTTGAATCTGTGTGAACTGAACTTTGAACAAGGAAAAATAAGAATAGGTGAAAAAATCTTTGATGTGTAAACTGTAAAAAAAAAAAAAAATTAACAGCCATTTCTCATTACCATCAAATTAGTCTACACACAGTCTACATTTGAATTTAATTATCTTTTTTAACCTGTTCTTATTTTCTATCATGCACACCACACTCAACATACTAAAACATGGATATGCATCAGTCCTGAACAAAATGAATGTATTCACCGAAATATTTGAATAATTTCTTTCAGTCTTATTCTTGCATAAAAGCACACTTATTTTTACACCATCCGATAATGTCTCTCCTGACCGTTACACAACCTGCATATCCTTGACTTGCAAGTGATGTCAAAGCAAAATAGAAACCCAGATGTCAGCCATGTTGGTGGATATACAAATGCGGGGTCAAGCACCATTCCATACAAAACATAGCCACGCATGCTTAACTCTCTTTGTTTTTCCACTGCTTTAAGTGTTCTTTTAGCTATGCCATATCTTTGTGCTGTATATGGTTGTGATCACAACAGTACTCGTGACTATGCCATGTTCCAATTTTTTAGAATTCCATCTGTGATTCGGAAAGAGGGTAAGGAAACGCTGAGGCATATGGCCCTTTTCCACTACCCTTTTTCAGCTCACTTCAGCTTGCTTCAGCTCACTTCAGCCCGACACGGCTCGCGTTTCGACTACCTTAGAGCAGCACGACTCAGCTCGCTTCAGCCCTGCTTAGCACCCAAAACTCGCACGGTTTTGGAGTAGGGCTGAAGCGAGCCAAACCGAGCCGAGTGGGGCGAGGGGCGTGAGCAGACACTCCCCTGTGCACTGATTGGTGAGGAGGAGTGTCCTCACATGCCCACACACGCCCCGTGAGCACGCTGGGATCTGTAAACACCGTAAACCCAGAAGAAGAAGAATTACGAATTACGAGAATTTCTGAAGCCTTATGTGCCTCGCCTCATCTATACGCTCTTGCCAGTATCTGTTGGCATTGTCGGTGACAACAAGCCACAGCACCAAGACCAGCAACACTAACGACTCCATGTCCTCCATGTTTATTGTTTACTATCCGGGTCGTGAGACGACCGCTTAAAAGATCACTGATGTCACTGTTTGAGCCGCCTAACGACATCACGTGATGTCCACCCACTTTCGCTAACTCCATCCAATGTGTCCACCCACTACCAGCCAGCACGGTTCAGCGCGGTTGTAGTCGAAATGCAACTCCAACAGCCCCACTCAGCTCGACTCAGCCCAACTCAGCCGCATTGGTAGTGGAAAAGCGGCATTAGAATGGAGAGGAGATGAGCATGGCTGAACAACATCGGCAGGGCTGGTCTAACAGAGGCTAAAACCAAAACAGCTCGTGTTTTCAGTAATCAATCTCAGGTGAGATTCAAAAGCTTTCAATAATATCATGTAAGAATTTTATTTCGTGTTGCTAGAATGTTGCTATATAATGAGCATTCTCTTGTCCTGGTTCACTCGGTCACTGTTATAATTTTAACACGTGTATTATCATTTCGCTTCTAGGAGCACCAGCAAAATTATATGACAGAAACAATCGAGACTGGGCACCCACTCAGAAAATGGGCTATGTTTCATCCAAGGTCAGACTTCATTCTTCGGCAGCCAAACTAGATAGAATGTGATATCTGGATATTCGATGGTCAGTAGAAGAGTCTTATCTTCAGAAAAGTCTGACTTTTTAAAATAATATGGGTCAAAACCACACATATCTATCTTCTCTTTGTATTGAATCTTTGCTCGGCCATTCAAATCGTGGTAATACTGAGAAAATTCAGCATTGTTTACAGACACGCTTTCAGCAGCTACCAGCCTAGTTGCTTTGTATATCCACCATCATGGCAGACGCTTATGATGTAGCACATTTTGATCACGTCGTTGCAAGTCATCTATAACACTTTTGTCAAGCACCCTCACACGTTTTTTTTTCTCTTTGTCAGGTGCTGCTTTGCTCAAACTGACCTGCACTCAACATTTGCATAACAATATAAAGAGGCATAGGTGATAACTGCGCTGAAGAGTGAGTAGTGAGCTTGTGTTAGGGGAAAAGAAGAGGGGCACCCTTTGGCTTGGGATGAAAATCTCTGGAATTCTAGTGTTAATAAAGGCAAGGGAATGGATATGTGAAACTGCTGTCATCTTTTCACCCAGGGAGAATGCCACAGAGCACACTGAAAGATTGATAGAAATATATGTTTGGCATGCTTGAAACTAGTACAGGCTTTTTTGATTGCTTCTTGTTCTTGATACTGGAACAGGCAGGCTGTTCTTATTGCTACTTGTTTTGGTTAGTTACATCCTTGGGATTTATCTTCTCTCACGCATTCTGCTCTCTGCTTAATGAAGGTTATGTTGACCAGTGATGTCTTTCTTCTTTTCATAAGATTATGATCCTGACAGGTGATGTAATGGTACATAATGTCTCTCTTCTTTCATACAGTAGTGTAGTCTAAACCAGTGATGTAATGTTTCATCACCCATTTACGTTATTACCCTGTCATGCATATATAACTTAGCTTCATCAATCACATCATCGCCATCCAATCACATAGCTACAACACACTCTTGAATATATACTGATGTTTGTCCTACAATAAACTGAGAAACATCTCTGAATAGCTGTGTCTGTATCAGTGACTGTTTGCTCCCATTTTGATCCATGAGGCTGCAGAGGTCTACATTCCTAGCTCATACTTTGTCAATTCAAACTCCTTCAGTACAGACAGATCAAAACCTAACAAAGACAAATACTATTATTGTGCTGTTCAGTTACTAACCTGTATTTTAATATAGGTAGGGAAGAGTGGGGAAACTCTGGACAAGTTTTCAGCTTTTGTAGATTGTATGAAATTCTTTGCAGATAGTAGTTACAGTCATAATGCATTAGAGAGTATTTACTATACCCTTTTGCCATAACATTAGTTTCTCATCTAGTCACATATACTGGCCTTCAGGCTTCACTTTTTCTGTCATTATGTTTTGCGGGGAGACATAAGACATTAAGGGGAGACATGGGACATTATGTTGGGAGACTTGGGACATAGTAGGGAGAAATGGAACAAAAATAAAATACCTAGGCCTACATATTTAATTTGTATTTATTATCAAAATTTGTAACATATAAACTGTATGAAGACAGTGCTAGTACAGCAACAGAAAAACGTCAGTTACCCAAAACCTGATGAGACAAAACAGTTCTGTTCTCAAGAAGGAATGAAATAAGTTTAATCCTCATGCAAGTATATGCCCACATTTTTAACAAGATTTTTAAACAACTGTATATTTGTAAACCACATGAAAAAACCTGGAACACGATGAACTGTCCCAACGCTCCCCATCTGGCCACTTTGGGGGGAAAGGGAAAAAAAAACCTTACATCTTTTTTTCCACCAGAATTTAAGTTTCTCATCTCATCTCATTATCTCTAGCCGCTTTATCCTGTTCTACAGGGTCGCAGGCAAGCTGGAGCCTATCCCAGCTGACTACGGGCGAAAGGCGGGGTACACCCTGGACAAGTCGCCAGGTCATCATAGGGCTGACACATAGACACACAACCATTCACACTCACACCTACGGTCAATTTAGAGTCACCAGTTAACCTAACCTGCATGTCTTTGGACTGTGGGGGAAACCGGAGCACCCGGAGGAAACCCACGCGGACACGGGGAGAACATGCAAACTCCACACAGAAAGGCCCTCGCCGGCCACGGGGCTCGAACCCGGACCTTCGTGCTGTGAGGCGACAGCGCTAACCACTACACCACCGTGCCGCCGAATTTAAGTTTAATAAATAATATTATATCTGGTAAAGCTATACGACATACTTTAATTCCTAACAAATTCTGAATTCACCAGTGTACATTACACCATAGAATGGAGGTGGAGGCAAAGTAGAAAATGCAAGTTTTGGTTGATAAAGAAGGCAACTGGACTTGCTTAAAATTCTTGAAGATGTTTCACCTCTCATCTGAATCATCTGAAAGGCTTCTTCAGTTCTGTCTGACTAGTGGGGAGTTCCGGGTATTTATCCTCTAGTGGATCAAAAGCAACCCTAAGGAGAGTCGTTGAAGTCACCTCGGTCATTGAGTCATCCTGTAGGTGTAGGTACCTCAGGGCCAGATGTGAATGGTATTAGCAGCCTAGAGAGTAATACTGTTCACACCTGGCCCCCGGGACCTACACCTACAGGATGACTCAACGACTCTCCTTAGGGTTGCTTTTGATCCACTACATAAATACCTGGAACTCCTCACTAGTCAGACAGAACTGAAGAAGCCTTTCAGATGAGAGGTGAAACATCTTCAAGAATTTCAAGCAAATCCAGCTGCCTTCTTTAACAACCACAGTTTACTATGACCTGGATGACTGAGAACCTTCACAGACAAGCTTTGGTTGACAAAAATATTGAACTGCACAGACCTTACTGCAGTGTCCAGCTTCATACCTCCAAAGTAAATAGCCTTTCCTCAGGGTCAACATCTAACTTCTGATGTAAACTAAAACCTGACTGGTTTAAATTAATTTATGGGAATACAAACTGTCCCAAGTTTCCACTGTCCCAAGCCTCCCTGCTCTCCCCTATAGATATGGAAACACACTTTACCCATAACTACATGTATAATATCATTAATATGATAGAGTTTGACTCCTGCTGTTTTAGTCATATCAGTTGAGTTTCTGAGCTTGCTAACTATCTAATGTGTTAGCTAGCTGTAATGCTTGTTAAGAAGCAGAATAAAGTAATGAATTTACAGTTCTGAAATTGAAAATTGAAAATACAGTTGGCTTAACATTTTCAAAATGTTAAGTATATTCTTCAGGCTTCAGTATATTCTTCAGGCTTCAGGCTCATCTATGAAACATCAGTTGACATATATAAATAATGTAACAATAAAGGGATGCTAAGTTAATAAGAAGCTAATAAAGGAATATGAAAAGACTAAAAAAGAGTAAAGCAAACTGATTATCTTTTAAAACTTAATATATAGTGGTATTTGCACCTGATATGAATTAGATTTTTTTTTATGTGTTTTAACTGAGGTTTCATAGGATGTCTCAATAGTATGATGTACATACTAAGTCCTTAACCAGATTATAAATGCTAATTAGACAGAAAAGACTATTTGTTAATGTCTTTTATTTATTTCCTCACATTAATAACCACATGTTTTAAATATACTGGATTTATATTTTCTCTCCTCATGTAAAATTTAAGCCTGAAGGCTGTTAAGTTTAGAGGGCTTATAAATTTATGGTATATTGCTGCAGTGAACATGTAATGTATTAATAACATCAAATTCAAAATGATTGCCTCTTTAATATTGATTGACTAAAATAAATGGTCTTTTCAGAGTAGGCATACAGCTTGAATTGTTTTGGAGAAGTTCAATTGAATCTAATTGTGCTGTCTGTGTGTGACAGAAAGAAAAATTTTAAATTAAGTCCATAATTGCTGACAAGCCTGCTCATTTATCAAGGTGACATTGTCCATTTTCATGGCAGTGTGATTTGTCTGTGAATTTTACAGGTTCAATCCAATACCAATGCTCTGGTTTTAGGCTGCATGAATGATTGCAGTGTTATAATTTCACCCCAAGATATATAATGGATAGAAAGTATGGTAAGTACTGTATATAAGAATACTTCTGCAGGAGAAGAGTACCAGTTATGGTCAGCCATATTAGTGGACAGCCATAAATTTTAGAGATAAAAGAGACATATGTAAAAACATGAAGGATAGTAAATTGAAGGGAGAAGCATATAATTGAACGAGTGTTAGACAAACTCACATGTGGTAACAGTGGCAGTGACAGGCTGGCTCCTGCCTTGGTCTTTCAGTGCCACCAGATTCACAGTATACTCCTCTCCAGGCCTTAGACCAGTCTGATGGTAGGATGTGATGGTGCTGGGCAGCTGGGTTGTCATTCCTCCATCATTGCCCTGTGGTGAAAACAAACAAACAAACAAACAAACACACACACACACACACACACACACACACACACACACACACACACACACACACACACTTCTGTAACCCATGTTCATAGACACACATCAATGTGCAGTAAAATGTGAAAAAATGAACAGTGAACAATGCAGATTTCAGGAGGAGACTATAATACTAGACCACACCAAGTGTGCATTATAGTTCTATACAGGGGTTAAATTGGGCCGGGGCTGTCCGGGGCTGAGCCCCGGCACATAAGCTCGGAGTGGATGGCATATGATCACGCACACATCAAAAGCAACAAACCCTTTTCACGATTTTCAGTTCTGAATAATTAAATATCGTTTTATTAATCAATAAACCCATGACTTTTATGAGATAGATCATAGTTTTCCTGATAACAAGACGACCTGTCAAAGCTATTTAGAACAGAACTTGCGATCAGAGATTTTGGTTTCTGGAACACTGCGTGGGTTGCCAATTCCGCTTTTTATAAGCGACTTTGGGGTTTCTTTTTTTTTTGTGAGCTCGCTTTAAAAAAAATCAGAAGTCGTGGTTTGCGGGTTTTTGGGCTTGTGTTTCAGCGTTGTGACTTGTTTATAATTTTCTCCGTACACCGTCTCCCCTTTTACCTGCATACGATCCTAATCCATCAGAGGTGCTTGAACGAACTGTCTGTGCATTTGGCGAGTTCAATTTCCATAGTCCCCAGTTATCGACAGAAATTAGCCAGGGGGAAGGGGGAGATGTCAGTTAAAGTTAGCTACTGAGATTGACCAAAAGTTGAGCCTAACGTTGCCTCAAGTTAGCTACCTTTGGCAAACATAAACAAAACACTCGTCTTGTGCTCTAGTCATTATCATATTTTTTATTATTAAAAACAAAATATCAAATAATATTGAAGAGGGGAAAAAATAATACTGATCTAAATATGTTGTGTTTTTATTTTTAGACAGTATGTGTTTAGCAAAACACATACTGTCTAAAAATAAAAACACAACATATTTAGATCAGTATTATTTTTTCCCCTCTTCAGTATTATTTGATATTTTGTTTTTAATAATAAAAAATATGATAATGATTATGTTCGCTGTATTGTTAATATTATTAGTGTTTTATTATTTATTGTTAATATTTAATTTAATGTTAATTTATTATTATTTATTGTTAATATTATTAGTGTATTATTAGTGTAATTATTATTGTTGTTATTATTATGTATTCAATTATTTATTTGGCATGTGGTGCTTTTTGTATTGTCTAGAACATACATAAGATGAGCATATTATAGCAGCAAAATAGAAGCACAATCATTTGAATGCAGCAAAACTTTTGCTGCATTCAAATGATTGTGCTTCTATTTTGCTGCTATAATATGCTCATCTTATGTATGTTCTAGACAATACAAAAAGCACCACATGCCAAATAAATAATTGAATACATAATAATAACAATAATAATAAATGCTTCCAATGTTATAGTGTTGTTTGTATTTGGTTGCATTCACTGCATGAATATATTTGATTGACAATTTGACTGACAGTGTTTTGGCATATTTAACATTTATCCTCCAAAATAAATCAACTGTTTTGGTTTAAGATTGTGCAAGCCTTCAAATTTTCTCACTGAACATTTCTCCTTCACATTTTTCACCTGTAGGCATGTGACAAGATTTAACATGATATTGATCAACCTACCTCTGTAAAGTCAGCTAACAACTTATTAAAATGCACCAGAATTCAGCAAATAACATGTATGATAATAAAAAACTTCTGGGGGAGGACCCCCAGACCCCCCACTAATCATTTCCTTCAAACCAATGTACAACAACCTGTACAATCTGTTACATTGGCCAACCAATCTACATTCAAACTGCCATAATGTGTAGGGGGGCACTACAAGACACACATAGGCCTACAACACACAGATAAGGTGTATATCTCTGTGCAATATGATATGGTTATCAAATTAGAGGGTTATTTTCCAAAAAGTATATTGGAGCAGGGCGGCGGGGGCAGGGGCGGGTACGAGGCAGAGCCCCCCCACATAACCAATCCCAATTTAACCCCTGGTTCTATATTATATAATGCATGTATCTGTGTACACAATGTACACAAGGTTCTAAACAAAGTGGCAGGCATGACTGGTCTGTTTTTGCTGGCAAATCTTGATTGAGAATTCTCAATTTATATTCTCTTGTCCCTTGTTTCTTTGCTCTTAGCTTAGCTCTTGCCACACAAAGCCCATCCATTATGATATTGTGCAAGACCAAGTAAGCATTTTATGCTTTAAGACTTAATCCTTTTTTGGTTAATACTCATAGTCCTCAATGTGATTTCCCTTGTGCCTTTCTATGACCCTTGGCTCTTCTTTCCCAATAAGATTAAACTGCTCCTGGCACTCTCTGCATTTGCTTTCTTTATGTCTAGCACATACCTTCTCTGACTCCTTTGACTTCTTCTAACTTTCATGTAAAACCAAACATTCTATAAAAACCTTTATCTTAAAAGGCACATTTATACCACATTCAGGCTATGAACAGGAGCTGGGGGGGGGGGGGGGGGGGGGGGCAGGAGAAATTAATGAGGCTGGCATATATTAAGGGAATTAAAGACCAGGCTTGCCAAGCTTGTGGCTACACCACAATTAGGAAGCAAGAAAGTCAATCATGGATACATTTACTTATTCATTTGCTGGCTATGGATAATCCATTATTTGTCCAAGGATAAAAGAGCAATACTATGAAATAAAACTATAATCCTCTCCTTTTGTGTTCCCATTATGACAAAAACAATTTGAATGTCTGTTGGTGCTCAATAGAGACATTGTTTTTACAGACTTTAGCATTAGTGATCTACCAAAGCAGTACAAGTCTCCCTGGAGGTTCACCACAGAACTGTTAAAAGAAGAAATACATTTGTCAAATAGTGAGAGACAGGTTCCCTTGTATCATTTTGGAAATGAAAGGTGAAATGTTGAAAAGATGCTCCACTTGCTGTAATGTCATTTCTCAGTTGAGAGCTTTTGTTTCCCAAATAAACAAAGCATGCATAATTTCTCCACTGTTTCTGAAGACTTTATAATGGAGGTGAGTACAAAAGCCTCAGCATTTACTTTGCTACTCTTCAGTTTGCATTTCATATCCATGGTTCTGATCATGGCAAGAAGGATCAAATGTCATGAGATGAAGCTTTTTGTTGAGTATGTCTAGCAGTCCATTAAAGAGTCCAATAATTGTTCATGGTTATATGTTTACTATACCAGAACTTGATGCTAAATGAACAATCAATTGAATCTAGGGAGAGAAAGTCTTACCTTTGGAATGAAGCTTATTTCCCAACCATCAAACAAGTAGTCAAAAGGTTGCCACTGAACCTCCACTGATGTTTCCATAATAGATTTGAAGAATAGACCATCAGGATTTGAGAGATCTGGAAAGCACAGACTGATACATTATTTGCCTTTGTCTTCACTATGGACAATATCTACTAGTGCATCTAAAAAAAAAAACCTAGAATATCATATCAAATTATCTGCTCATATCATCCCCATTCTTTCTCAGCTTCACTGTCTACCTGTTCTGTCCTGAATTAAGTATAAAATCCTACTACTCACCTTTAAATCCCTCCATAACCTTGCTCTTCCTTACGTCCATGACCTTCTGATCCCTTACACTCCATCCCACCCTCTCAGATCCTCTAGCAATAATCTCCTTGCAGCTCCCTACACCAGACTTTCTACCATGGGTAGCAGGTCCTTCAGGGCCATGGGCCCCAAGCTCTGGAATTCCCTCCCTCAACCCCTCTGTGACTGCTTTTCCCTTCCTTTCTTCAAATCACATCTCAAAACCTTTCTGTTTCATGAACTTCACCACTGCATAAACTTATCACTCTTGACCAACTTTTGTATGTGTGTTTTTTTTGTTTGTTTTGTTTTCCTGACCTATGTAAAGTGACCTTGAGTTTGAGAAAGACGCTATATAAATGTAACATTATTATTATTATTATTAATATCCATCCATCCATCCATCCATCCATCCATAGCCGCTTATCCTGTACAGGGTCACAGGCAAACTAGAGTCTATCTTCACTGACTATAGGTGAGAGGCAGGGTACACCCTGGACAAGTCACTAGGTCATTGCAGGGCTAAGACATAGAGACAAACAACCATTCACACTGACATTCACAGCTACGGTCAATTTAGAGCCACTGATTAGCCTAACCTGTGTGTCTTTGGACTGTGGGGGAAACCGGAGTTCCCAGAGGAAACACACGCAGACACGGGGAGAACATGCAAACTCCACACAGAAAGGCCCTTGTCGGCCACTGGGCTCGAACCCAGGACCTTCTTGCTGTAAGGCGACAGTGCTAACCACTACACCACTCTGCCACCCTATTATTATTATGAAAAAGTTAGGTTTTTTTCATAATTTAATTCAAAAAGGTAAACTTTCACATATTCTATATTCATTCTTCTTCTTTGGTATCCCTCGAGTCGAGTTAGATTGTCCAGAAACAAAGTTTATCGCTTCTGCACCTGTTGGTGGATAACAAGCCTGATTTGGGAGGTGCAGATTTTGCCACACACGGTGCAGGTATAGGTGGGAGTTGACGCTTCCACCGGGGGAGCCCTATCATGCTCCTTGCACCGCTGGTGTTTTTCCTCTGTCTTGCGACGACGCTTATGCTCAAACAGCGTCACACTCTCCCGGACTGCATTTCGCCATCTAGCTCTGTTGCGAGCCAGGTCTTCCCAGCCCACCAAACTGATATTGCAAGCTTTAAGAGTGGCTTTCATATTGTCCTTGAAACGTTTCCTCTGTCCCCCTTGGGATCTAGTGCCTGAGCCCAGTTCCCTGTAGAAGATTTGCTTTGGAAGGTGGGAATCTTCCAGCCTAATGACATGTCCTATCCATGTCCTATGGTGATTTTCAATCACCATAGCTTCAATGCTTGTGCAGTTTGTTTCCTCCAGAATGCTGTTATTCGTCCGTCGGTCCTGCCAACTCATGCCTAGAATGCGGCGGAGAGACCACTGATGGTACTTTTCCAGGCTTTTAAGGTGATGTCTGTAAGTGGTCCAGGATTCTGAACTGTATAGGAGGGACAGTAGCATGACAGCCTTGTAGACCATGATTTTAGTATCAGTCCTTATCCTTCTCTCTTCAAACACTCTCTCACGCAGCCTGCCAAAGGCACAGCTTGCAGCCTTCAGACAATGTAGAATCTCGGCATCGATGTCAGCTTTAGTAGAAAGAGCACTGCCTAGGTAGGGGAAGCTCTGGACATTCTTGAGCGCAGACCCACTAATCCTAAGAGAAGGAGAGATAAGGTGCTGACCAGGAGCTTCTATACTCATTACAAGTCAAGTCAAGTCAAGTCAACTTTATTGTCAAATGCTATACATGCTCGACATACAGCACAGATGAAATATCAGTCCTCTCTGACCCAAGGTGCAAACAGGCAATGCAATAAATAAAAATAGAATAATTGAAAAAAAAAAACAATATAAACAGTATAAACACTCTAGATAGGAACTAGACAGACTAAACACTCAGACAATATAAACAGAATAAATAAACAGTATAAACACTAGATAAGAACAAGACAGACTAAACACTCAGACGATATAAACAGTATAAAACACTCTAGATATGAACTAGACTAAACACTCAAACAATATAAACAATATAAACAATATAAATAAACAGTATAAACACTAGATAACAAGACAGACTAAACACTCAAACAGACAATATAAACACTCTAGATATTAACTAGACTAAACACACACACACACACACACACACACACACACACACACACACACACAAATTGGTACAAATAACCAAACAGTCAAGGGCACTTGAGGTATAGCAGGTAAACATGAAACATGAAATAAGCAGAATAAACAAACTAGCAGCTGTTAAGGTGAGGTAGTGCGGAATAGTGCAAATGGGCGAGGTAAAGTGAGATGTGCGGTCCCTGAGTTCAGTGTGTTAATGAACGATGAGATGTATGTATATGTGTGTGTGTGTGTGTGTGTGTGTGTGTGTGTGTGTGTGTGTGTGTGTGTGTGTGTGTGTTGGGGGGGAAACTGCGAGGATGACATGTCAGATGCTGAAGGGGTGTGTGCGAGCAGAATCTGTGGCAGGGGGCAGAGGGGGGAGGAGGGGCAGAACAGGGAGGGAGTTGAGCCTCCTGACCGCCTGGTGAAAGAAACTGTTCTTGAGCCTGCTGGTTTTGGCCCGGAGACTCCGCAGTCTCCTCCCCGATGGCAGCAGGCTGAAGAGGCTGTGAGATGGGTGGGTGGGGTCACCTGCAATCCTGATGGCTTTGCGGGTGAGGCGGGAATTATAGATATCCATAAGAGAAGGGGGAGAGACACCAATGATCTTCTCAGCTGCTCTCACGATGCGCTGCAGAGTCTTGCAGCAGGACACGGTGCAGGCGCCGTACCACACGGTGATGCAGCTGGTCAGGATGTTCTCGACGGTGCCTCTGTAGAATGTACGCATGATGGGGGCCGGGACTCTTGCTCTCCTCAGTTTGCGGAGGAAGTACAGATGCTGTTGGGCTTTTTTGGCCAGTGATGCAGTGTTGTTGCTCCAGGACAGGTCTTCAGAGATGTGCACACCCAGAAACTTGGTGCTGCTCACCCTCTCCACTGCAGCACTGTCGATAGACAGTGGAGCATGCTGGGTGTGCTCTCTCCTGAAGTCCACAACAATCTCCTTCGTCTTCTCCACGTTCAGATGGAGATTGTTGTCCTTGCACCACATGGCCAAGCGGCTCACCTCACTCTTGTAGATTGACTCATCGCCGTTGTTGATGAGACCCACCACAGTCGTGTCATCCGCAAACTTAATGAAGATATTTGAGCTGGATGTTGGTGTGCAGTCGTGGGTCAGCAAAGTGAAGAGGAGGGGGCTTAGCACACATCCTTGGGGGGCCCCTGTGTTTAGTGTGATGGTGGTGGAGGAGTTGCTGCTGACCCGTACAGTCTGTGGTCTCCCCATCAGGAAGTCCAGCAGCCAGTTGCACAGGGAGGTGTTGAGTCCCAGCTGGTCCAGTTTGTGAATGAGCTGCTGAGGAATGATTGTGTTGAATGCTGAGCTAAAGTCTATGTACAGCATTCTGACATACGAGTCTTTTGTCTCCAGGTGGGTGAGGGCTGAGTGGAGGGCAGTGGAGATGGTGTCATCGGTCGAACGGTTGGATTGATATGCAAACTGGAAAGGGTCCAGGGCGGGGGGGGAGGGCAGACTTGATATGCCTCATGACTAGCCGCTCGAAGCACTTCATGAGGATGGGAGTGAGTGCGACAGGGCGGTAGTCATTGAAGCAGGAGGGAGACTGCTTCTTCGGGACCGGGATGATGGTGGTGGCTTTGAGGCACGTGGGGACAACAGCCTGGCTCAATGAGATGTTGAAGATGTCTGTAAAGACATCTGTGAGTTCCTCGGCACAATCTCTCAGGACGCGACCAGGAATGTTATCAGGACCCGGGGCTTTTCGTACATTTGTCATCCTGAGAGCTGTCCTCACGCTGTCTGGGGACAGCATCAACACCTGGTCACCGGGAGGTGGTGGGGTCTTCTGTGCCGTGGTGCTGTTGTCTGCCTCAAAGTGAGCAAAGAAGTCGTTCAACTGATTCAGTAGAGACGTGAAGTTGTCACAGGTCTAACACGTAAAGTTAAATATTTCAAGTCTTTTTTTTTTATTTGGATGATTATGGCTTATAGCTCATGAAAATCAGAAATCCAGTATCTTAAAATATGAGTTTAAGTAAAACAGTATAAATACCATGTATCTCTCAGTCTAGTTCAGTACATGTAACCACAATCATAGGGAAGACTGCTGAATTGACAGTTGTCCAGAAGAAGATCATTAACACCCTCCACAAGGAGGGTAAGCCACAGAAGGTCATTGCTGAAAACCCTGTCTGGAAAAGGTGCACAAGCAACAGAGATGACTGCAGCCTTGAGAGTATTGTCAAGAAATGTCAATTCAAGAACTTGGGAGAGCATCACAAGGAGTGTACTGAGACTGGTGTCAGTGCATCAAGAGCCACCACACACAGACATCTTCAGGAAAGGGGTTACGACTGTCGCATTCCCAATATCAAGCCACTCCTGAACCAGAGACAATGTCAGAACATCTTACCTGGGCTAAGGAGAGAAAGAACTCGACTGTTGCTCAGTGGTCAAAAGTCCTCTTTTCAGATGAAAGGAAATTTTGCATTTCATTAGGAAATCAATGTCTTAGAGTCTGGAGGAAGAGTGGAGAGGCACAGAATCCAAGGTGTTTGAAGTCCAGTGTGAAGTTTCCACAGTCTGTAATGATTTGGGGTGCCATGTCATCTGCTGGTGTTGGTCCACTGTGTTTTATCAAGTCCAAAGTTAACACACCCATCTACCAGGAGATTTTAGAGCACTTCCTGCTTCCATCTGCTGACAAGCTTTATGGAGATGCTGATTTCCTTTTCCAGTAGGACTTAGCACCTGCCCACAGTGCCAAAACTATTTCCAAATGGTTTGCTGACAATGATATTACTGTGCTTGATTGGTCAGCCAACTTGCCTGACCTGAACCCCATAGAGAATTGATGGGGTATTGTCAAGAGGAAGATGAGAAACACTTGACCCAAAAATACAGATGAGCTAAAGGCTGCTATCAAAGCAACTTGGGCTTCAGTAACACCTCAAAAGGACCACAGACTAATCACCTCCATGCCACACTGCATTGATGCAGTAATTTGGGTAAAGGAGTCCCAATCATGCATTGAGTGTATGAATATACTTTTCAGAAGTTGGACATTTCTGTATTGTAAATCCTTTTTTTTTTTAATTGATCTTAGGAAACATTCTAATAATTTGAGATACTGGATTTCTGATTTTCATGAACTATAAGCCATAATCATCAAAATAAAAAAGGCTTGAAATATTTCACTTTATATGTAATGAATATAGAATATATGAAAGTTTACCTTTTTGAATTAAATTATGAGAAAATGAACTTTTTCACAATAATTCATTTTTTTAGATGCACTAGTATATTAAAATTTGTATGCAGTTCTCCACTTGTTGACTATGTGTTTCTTGTATGTTATATGGAAGACATTTTTGGTTCAGCAAATGTTCAACAAAATATCAATTTTATGAACAAGAAAACATAATACATTGTTATTTCATGTGAATCATTCTTCAGATGAAGACAAGGACCAAGTGAACATTTTTTTTTAATCCTAGTTCAGAATTTTAAAATACAATCATTTTAACTATCCAATTTCAAGTCTCATAAAATCAACTCCTCCATGTGCTGCATTTGTTGTATTTAAATATTACCACAACATTCCTGAGTACAGATGTTGGAAAAATCATAACAAAAACATGGTGATAAAAGACAAGACCTATTTACATGGCCCAGTCCCTTTCAAATTCAACTTATATGATTATCTGTCAATTATCTGGAATAGATCATGCAGCAGAGATTTATCCAGTAGGGGTTGTATGAGGCAAGGATTCCTCTTTAGTGTTCTGCCTGTTGACAGGTCTGGCTCTGATGTCCTTCAGAGTTTCTAGGGAACATTACAGTCATCGTTTCCCATTGCATTCTACTGGATTATTATAGAGGATTTCTCCTCTCAACCATTCACACACATTCACACCTATGGACAATTTATAGAGATCCATCCATCCATCCATAGCCGCTTATCCTGTACAAGGTCGCAGGCAAGCTGGAGGCTATCCCAGGTGAGAGGTGGGGTCAAGTCACCAGGTCATCGCAGGGCTAACACATAGAGGCAAACAATCATTCACACTCTCATTCACACCTATGGTCAATTTAGAGCCATCAATTAACCTAACCTGCATGTCTTTGGACTGTGGGGGAAACCCACACATACCCCTTTTCCACCAAATCAGTTCCAGGGCTGGTTCGGGGCCAGTGCTGGTGCTGGTTCACAACTCGTTCAACTTGCAAGCCAGCCGAGAACCAGTTTGCTTTTCCATAGCTCGCGGTGCTAAGGGAAGACACGTCATTACGTCACTGTATATGTCAGTTACGTCGTTGTATACGTCATTACGTCGCTGTATATGTCAGTTACGTCGCTACGTTTGCATAAACCTTGGCGCGAATATCGAAGCAAAAACAACACGGAAGAAGCAGCAGCAGCAACAATAATAATAATAATGGATGACTTCGCGTTTGTACAGCTGCTGCTTCTCGTTGCTTAAAAATGGCGATCTTTCACAGTCTTGTTATTGTTGTTAGTCTTAACAACTCCGCCCCCCCGCTGACGTAAGCGGTTCTTTCCTCTGGCCCAGCAGAGAGCTGGTACTAGCCTGGAACCGGTTTTTCTGGCTCCAGAGCCAGTTCTTTGTCAGTGGAAACAGAAAATCCGGTTCCAAACTAAGCACTGGCCCCGAACCAGCCCTGGAACTGCTTTGGTGGAAAAGGGGCAACAGACACAGGGAGAACATGCAAACTTCACACAGAAAGGCCCTTGTTGGCCACTGGGCTCGAACCCAGGACCTTCTTGCTATGAGGCGATAGTGCTAACCACTATACCACCGTGCCGCCCCAATTTATAGACAATTTACTTCCATCAAAGGTGCACTATGTTGGATTTAGGGGGCTCTATTAGCAGAAATTTAATACTGTATAATCACCTGTAACTTTGAATCATTATGTTTTCATATGCTTAGGGAGAGGGTCCTCTTCCACGGCAGCACCATATTGCTTAATCATGTTTCTATAGTAGCTCAGAACAGATAAACCAAACACTGACTTTAGACAGAGTGTTTCGCATTTTTTAGAAAAGTGGCAACCAGCACCCAAAGGAAAACAAAGAAGAAGAAAGGAAGGCCTTGTCCTGTCAATGCGAGACATTGTATAGAATATCCTGCTGTCTGATATTCTAATGGTACTTTCCATTTAGCATTTGTGGATGTGGAAATGATAACGGAAATAAGATGGTCAGGTTAGGAGTAACAATTTTCTGAGCAAAATTCTAATGAACCAACTGTAATTTGTAACTCATTATTGGATTAGTAAAGTATATTTATTTATTTATTTATTTATTTATTTAGAAGATTTTGGTTCTCTGAGACACTTTTTTGCATCATGCTTGTTACAAGTAATGTGCTCTGTAATCAGCCAAGGGAAATAGATGTACTCTGTAATAGGCCAAGGGAAGCAGACATGCTCTGTAGTCGGTCAAGGGAGTGGGGCTTTATGGACGAGTGGCCAGGAAAAAAGCCATTGCTTAAGAAAACACATTTGGAGTTTGCCCAACAGCATGTGGCAGACTCCCCAAACACATGGAAGAAGATTCCCTGGTCAAATGAGACTAAAACTGATCTTTTTGGCCATCATGGGAAATGCCATGTGTGGGACAAACCCAACATTCTGAGAACACCATTCCTACAATGACGCATGGTGGTGGCAGCATCATGCTGTGGGGGTATTTTTCATCTGCAGGGACAGGAAAGCTGTCAGGACTGAAAGAAAGATGGATGACACTAAATACAGGGCAGTGCTGGAGGAACACCTGTTTGAGTCAGCCAGAGGTTTGACACTGGGACAAAGGTTCACATTCCAGCAGGACAATGACCCTAAACATACTGCTAACGCTACACTGGAGTGGTTTAAAGGGAAACATTTAAATGTCTTGGAATGGCCTAGTCAAAGCCATTCCAACTCACACTCCTGATTTCTGGGGTTTTTTTTTTCATCTTGATTATTGTTTGTGTCACAATGAAACAATTTTCACCTTCAAAGTTGTAGGCATATTCAAATATTCAAAGATTTTTTAAACTGTCAATTCACAATATATCCAGGACAAATAGGAAAATCAAAATGCTGTTTCTCTCTCACCTTACTTGTAAAAACAGATAAAAATATTGATATTAAGAAAAAAAAAAAAAAAAAAAAAAAAAAAATATATATATATATATATATATATATATATATATATATATATATTTATAAATATAGATAATATAGGTAAAAATACACTCTAAAATCAAACAATGTACAAAATAGCAGTAGTGCAAATGCAGTACAATATCTGTAATGGAGAAGGTGCTAGAAGAGTAGCTTATGAGGTGTATATGAACAGTAGTGCAAATGAGCAATAGCAGCAGATACAGTAGTAATGCAAATGATTGTAGTGTGATGTGCAAACAGATGAGATAGAGTTTCTTGTGTGAATGAATGTGTTACAGACCAGGGGTAGGGGGTAGGTAGTGGACAGAGTTCAGCATCCTGACAGCCTGGTCGATAAAGCTAGTCAGTAATCTTGTGGAGTGGGCCCGGAGGCTCCGGTACCTTTTCCCTGAGGGCAGGAGGCTGAAGAGTGAGTGTGAAGGGTGGGAGGTGTCACCAGCGATGCTGATGGCTCTGCGGGTGAGATGGGAGTGATAGATGTCCGTAAGGGAGGGCTGAGGGGTACCAATGATCTTGCTGGCCGTGTTCACTATATGTTGCAGAGCTTTCCGGCAGAAGGCACTACAACCTCCGTACCACACATATTGTGTAAATCAAATGATGCTAACCCCCCAAAAATCCATTTTAACTCCAGCTTGCAATGCAACAAAACAGAACAAACACCAAGGGGGATGAATACTTTTGCAAGGCACTGTATGTCCCGAGAAGACCTCCAATTCATGGACAGTGTGTCACAGTCTGCAAGACTGGTAGAGGGGCATTACTAGCTTAACACTGAAGAACAAAATGCGTTGAATGCCCAACAACCATATAATAGCAGAGCAATGTGCCTTGAACTTTAAGAAAAAATGAAAAAAAGCTACAGTTCCTGAAGAAGGTCTAAGCTACCGTACAATGATGGAAAGGTTTTGTTCATTCCACACCATGGAGTGTACTTCAAAAAAAAAAAAAACACAGGATAGGTGTTGTATTTGACTGTGTCATTTTTTTATCAGGGAGCCACACTGAATGAGGAACATTTTCAGTGGCTGGACCTCACCAGTACCCTGACTGAGTCATCACAAGATTCTGCTAAGAACCTGTGGTTATTATGGCTGATGTAGAAGCCATGTTCCACCAGGTAAAGTTCCACCAGAAGACACTGACCTACTTCATCAGCAAAGCTCTGGTAGAGAAGAGGATGGTTGTGCACCTATTTGGTGCTACCTCATCAGTGAGCTGTGCTAGCTATGCCTTCAGATGATGTGCTGAAGACAACAGGGACCTGCTTGATGTTATAATAGTCAAACCAGTATTGCACAATGTCTACACTGATGACTGTCTTAATGCAGTCAGCTTTGAGGAAGAGGCAGAGTTGCTGTGCCACATTCTGAAAATTATCTGTCAAAGGTGAGTTTAATGAAGTGGAATAGCAACAGTCAAGTTGTGCTGGCAGCCATACCCAAGAAGGAAAGGGCAAAAGAAGTATAAGCCCTGGCCCTGGATCAAGATTCAGTCCCCTTAGATAGAGCATTGGGAGTACAATGGTGCATTTAGTCTGACCACTTCAAATTCAGGATTGTCATCCAAGACAAACCTCCCACCAGAAGAAACATCCTCTCCATGGTGAGTTCCATCTATGATCCTTTGGGAATCTTTGCGCTGGTGGTTCTACCAGCAAACAAGGTCTTGCAAGAGCTGTGCAGGCTAAAGTTCAGCTGGGATGACATAGTTCCAAATCATCTTGTTTAGCAGTGGTCTGACTGGATGAAGTATCTGCAGCTGATCAGTGACTTTTGGAGTTAACCTGTGTTTCAAGCCAGCACATTTTGGTGCCTACATTTACTCAGCTGCATCATTTCTGTGATGCTAGAGGAAGAGGGCTATGGCACAGTTATCTACTTAGTCCAATAGAACAGCAGCAATCACATATTGCTGCTTTGTCATGGGACAAATTAACAGTGGCAACTATCCTATGGAATTATGCATGGAACTTTGCATTCACTGGATCCTATGCAACTATCCTATGGACAGGATGTTGAGGAGAGAACTGTAGCTGCAGCTTGTGGGCTCAGTGTTTTGAATGTATAGTCTGGCTGTGCAAAAGTACATGAACAATGAGATGACAAGGTTCTACACATTTGTAGCCAATTGAGTAGCGAAAATTCTGAAAGTGTCTGCAATATCTCAATGGAGGCATGTCAACACACACTTTAAATCTGCTGATTATACATCAAGAGGACAGAAGGTGGACTTCTTTGTGTAGAACCATGCCTGGCTCTCTGGACCAGACTTTCTCACCAAGGTAGCTGACAGCTGACCAGAGAACTCTGAGAAGCAGCCACATATATGAACCCAACCCAGGTCTTCAAGATGGAATTCTTAGAGTTGGAGGAAGGCTCGGTTAAATAGCCATGCCAGAGGAATCCAAACACCCTGCTATCCTGGCTAAGAACCTTCAGGTGTCAGAGCTCATCCTTCAGGAGGTCGACAGAGGTCACAATGGGCACAACCATGTTCTATATAAGTTGAGTCTAAAGTACTGGATCCCCCATGCTAGTGTAACAATCAGAAGCATCCGGTGCAAGTGCCTTGTGTGCCAGCAACTGCACGGTTTTACTGGACAACAACAGGTGGCAGACCACAGAACACATATTATTGGATGAACCACCCTTCACTAGAACTGGAGTGGACTAATTTGTATTCCTTTTGAAGTCAAGTATGAAAGAGTTACTGTGAAGAGATATGGCATCATCTTCGCCTGCTTAGCCATTTGAGCTGTGCACTTACATTGTAGTAGTGGCATGTCATGAAATTTTGTGTAAAGTCCAAGACCCATCACCAAGGTCTGTCTTTGCCTAGAATCAGCATGAGGCAGTGGTATGTCAAGTATAGTGACCTCTGACATCAGAAGAAGGAAGACAAGACTCAAGGATGTTCTTAAGACTTTAATCATCATGTGGCTCTTTGTTTTATGTTGGTTGGTAACTGTTTCTAAGTCCAGAGAAAAATTAGGGGCTGGGTATATGTGAGGCAAAGAATAGTTTGCTGCCTTTCTTATTGTCTTCTCTTATGCTATTCCTAGAATATGCAAATTTTTGGTTATAATTTTTGGATCTTAGAATATTAAAAGTAAATTAATCATAAAGGATAAGTATGATTTTCATTAAATTTGACTTTAAGTTTAATATTTTATGTCTAGAATAGAATATTTCATTCATTTTTGGTAATTGTGTATTGTTACTTTAAGAGAGAGCATTACTCCCATTAAGCTGTTGAACTGGGAAATCATTTGGAGGCTAGACAAGTCAGACAAGTAATATGGTTTTCATACCATGACCAATCAGCATAAATAAATAAATTAATTAATAAAGTGACTTTGAGCTACTTGTGATACATATGGAATAAAAGTTGTTTGTGTTTTTTCCAGCTTTATAATGAATGAGTGGATTATTGTAAAACAACATCATTTGGACATGTGTAGGCCATGACTATCAGCGAGGTCACATTTTCTGCAGTAACAGGGGTTATTATTTCTAGGCAAAAAGCCTAGCAGACTCTTGACACACAATATGATAATTTGCTGTGATGTGGGGGAGGCAGTAGAATTCTGGATAGTGGCAGTTCTGGTTTAGTTGCACAAGGTTGACAGGCAGTGAATGCATGCAAAGGATCCTGGAGAATTATGCCAACTTGCTTACCAGTAAGTGGCATGAATCGAAATTGTATCCAACTGACAAAGGAGGACAGTTTTTCATTTGCAGGGAAAAACAGCAGTGTGAATGTGTATCCTCAACAAATACATTGTAGGATATTTCATCTTGCCTTGTCAAACTTGCACGTGATAGAGTTGACAGAGTTGATACCCTTGAGACTTTCATTTACCCATATTATTATGATCAAATCCATATGCTAATTATGGATCCCTATATCATCTACACTACACCTATTTCTGATCAGCTGGTGGAAAGTTTGTCTTACAGCATTACCCTATATGGTAGTTTGCTTTGCATAAATCATATATGTCAATAATGTCAACAAACTTACACATTTTACAAGGAAACTGCCTCAACACTGCAGGCCAAAAATATAGCACAGCAATATCCCAATGGATCATTTGCAGATTATATGATGTTCAGCTTTGCAAAGTCAAACTGTTTCAGACATATCTGACTGAGATCAATTCTAACCCCTCTTTACAATATCATTTGATGAAATGAGACATAATTTGAAATAATAATAATAATAATAATAATATAATAATAATAATAATAATAATAATAATAATAATAATAACTCACAGGTTGAGACCACAGTGGTGACTGGCACACTGATGACATCATCAATGACAGTGTACACATTGATCTTATACTCCAGACCTGGCTCCAGCTTACTGATGGTGGTTCTGGTCACATTCCCTTGAACTCTCAGTTCCAGCTGTACTCCACCAGGGCTTGTTGGAACATAAGTGATCAAGTAGTCTGTTACAACAGATGACCCCTCCCAATCTATGTCAATAGTACGCTCCATCACTCCACGCACTTGCAAATTCGTAGGTGGTGCCACTGTAAGGATAGAAGGATGGGTCCAAAGTGTGAATAAGGGTATTTAACTGTGTTCATACATATGGAATGAGAAGGACTAAAACATATTTAAAAAGAAGCTTTGAAAATTGAAACAAAAAAAAAATTGACAAACATCTTGACAGACATCCTGGGTCTTGGAGTTAGTACATGGTGTAGGTACAAATGGAAATCTGCCAGTCTACATTACTTGAAAGGTAGATGCAGTTTTATTAATTATATCTGACCTTCATTCTAGTATTTGCTGTTTTCCTAACGAAATGTTAGTTGCATATATAAATGGCCATGTCAAAATGAAACTTGCCAGCCAAGTCACATAGTAACATACAGTACGATGGAGTATTTCCAGTAACTACCACCGTCATATGGCCATCATTCAATGAGCTGGTAAGAATAATAAGAAAGAAGAACCAGAGGGAGCTCCTTTTTTTCTTAATCCTTAGATATTAATTACCATGTGAGGTTATAACACAATGGGCAAACTTTGCTGCATTAGTAGTCAGCACATGTAAATTCATGTACAGTCTGTCAGATGAACCCCTAATATTTGCACACTCTCTGCATACTTTGCAGCTATAGTGAAGCATTTGACCATGACCAACCTTCAGCAATGGACAGCAGTCCCCTAGAGGACAGTAATTTTGCTCATAAAAAACAAAAACCCCCACAAACGTAATGATGTGTTACATCAAATAGTAGCAGGCTATTTTCCTTGGCAGTTGTGGGTTTTTTTCCAAGTTCACTGTCAGTTCTGTTCCATTTTTATGTAGTCCTAAACCATTTTAATGTAAGCTTGCATTTTCAAATATCATAATGGGACCAGTAAATAAGATTAATTCAAATTGATATTGATTTCTTATTGCCAATGATATATAGTGACACTTTGAGCACTCTTTCAGACACTATAGACTGTTATATTTGTGTGTGTGCATGTGTGTGTGTGTGTGTGTGTGTGTGTGTGTGTGTGTGTGTGTGAGAGAGAGAGAGAGAGAGAGAGAGAGAGAAAGAGAGAGAGGTAAGTAATAGACCCCATTACACGTAAGCTGAAACAGGTTATAAGAAACATCACTATGACCAAAACTAAAATTGCCTTTATTATTTCTAATATGAATCACAGCCGTCATACCCCAAAATATCTATTAACATACTATGACCTTCTAACCAACTACACCCATCCCTCACTTCTCAACCTTATTTCTCTTAAGGGCATACAATGCCCATGTGCTAGGGGCTCTTGCAGTCAGAAGTGTTTCCTGGCCTGCCAAGTAACAGTCCTCAGTTAGTGATTCAGCCCCAGGGGCTAGACCTACAGACAAAGATGATCTGGCTGTTGGTGCCTTAAGGCCAAACTATACTTCTATGGATGTGGTCCATGCATAATGTCGTCTTCTTCTTCTTCTTCTTCCAGCTGTTCCCATTAGGGGTCACCACATCTCCTGTTCTTCATATCTTTTTCTGTAGCACCAAACATTCTCATGTCCTCCTTTATTACATCCATAAATCTCATCTTTGGGCTTCCTCTTTTCCTTCTACCTGGCAACTCCATCTCCAGCATTCTTTTCCCAATATACACTGGATCTCCCTTCTGTACGAGTCCAAACTATCTCAATCTCACCTCTCTCACTTTGTCTCCAAACCATCCTACATGTGCTGTCCCGCTAATATTCTAATTTCTAATCCTGTTCAACTTTGTCACTCCCAGTGAAAATCTCAGCATCTTCAGCTCTACTACCTCCAGTTCAGCCTCCTGTCTTTTTGTCAGTGTCACTGTCTCCAACCCATACAACATAGTTGGTCTTACTACTGTCTTGTACACTTTCCCTTTCACTCTTGCTTTTCACTCTTGCACCTTTCACTCTTGCACCTTTTGTCACAAATCATTCCTGACACTCTCCTCCATCCATTCCAACCTGCTTGCACTCTCTTCTTCACTTCTCTTCTGCACTCACCATTACTTTGTACAGTTGAACCCAGATATTTGAACTCATCTTCTTTGACCACCTCTGTTTCTTGTAGCTGTACCATTCCCTCATTCATGCACATGTACTCCATCTTGCTCTTACTGACTTTCATTCCCCTTCTCTCTAGTGCATACCTCCAAGTCTCTAAGTGGTCCACGCATGATGCAAATTCCATCATCAGCACAGTCCACACAGAATGTCCATCCATCCATCCATCCATCCATCCATCCATCCATCCATCCATCCATCCATTATCTGTAGCCGCTTATCCTGTTCTACAGGGTTGCAGGCAAGCTGGAGCCTATCCCAGCTGACTATGGGCGAGAGGCAGGGTACACCCTGGACAAGTCGCCAGGTCATCGCAGGGCTGAATGTCCATATTTGATTGATTGTTTTTTTTTTATTCAGATATACAGGAAATGTTATTTCCCCCAAAACATCTTAAACACAAGGAAAAATAAAAGTTCTCCAAGATGCAAAGTAGATGTGAATAATCTTCTGAAAGAGTTATTTTTAGTGCAGACTTGCACAGCTGAACACAGCTCACAGAGTAGTCTTGCTCAAGATAATTTTAATTAGCAGTGTGGCTTTTGGCCATATGCTGCAGTGGCTGTGATGGAGCCACCTCCATTTTTTTTATTCTGGCCAACAGCCGCATCATCAAGCTCAAACAGTAGGTGTGTGTGTGTGTGTGTGTGTGTGTGTGTGTGTGTGTGTGTGTGTGTGTGTGTGTGTGTGTGTGTGTAAAAATGCACTTCTCATGAGACTGAGCTTTGTTTAGAGGTATTATGCAGCCCCTGGAGATAAACTAAAGGCAAATACTACTGACAAAAAGGTCCTTCAGTTACTTTTCTAAATGTACCTCACAGATGGGAAATTCCTTCTGCTTATGTTGTACCCTTGAACTCTTGAAGAATACTGAGACACCTACATAATGGAAATCTCTGTCTACATTCCTGTAAATAATGTTTTTGTTTCTGTGACAAAGAATATGCCAATTATTTTTGCAAAAATGTGATTTGAAGACCTGTAGAAACCACAGTTTTAAAGGTAGGGGACTGATAATTTATATACAGCTTCACATATACACTCACCGGCCACTTTAATGGGAACTTGTTCTTGATTCTAAGGTTCCTGTTCTTGGCTGGCAGGAGTGGAACCCAGTGTGGTCTTCTGCTGTCACATGGTTCGACGCTTTTCTACTCACCACGGTTGTAAAGAGTTGCAATGAGTTGCTATGAGTTGCTATGTCCTTCCTAGCAGCTTGAACCAATCTGTGCTGAGTTTCCCAAAAGCATCGTAGCACAAAGATCATTGTTAAATGGTAGAGCGAGCAGCACAATTAACACTCTCTCTCTTCGAGTTACGATGCTCTTAGTGTTAAGAGGCTTTTGGGAAACCCACCACTAGTCATTTTCCTCTGATCTCTCTTATCTACAAGCCATTTCCACTCACAGACCTGTCGCTCACTCAGTGTTTTTCATACCATTCTGTATTAACTCTAGAGACTGTTGTGTGTGAAAACCCCAAGAGATCAGCAGTTTCTGTAATACTCGGACCAGTCCATCTGGCACCAACACCCACGCCACAGTGAAAGTCACAGAGATCACAATTTTTCCCATTCTGATATTTGAAGTAAACATTAACTGAAACTCTTGATTTGTATCTGCATGAATTTATACATTGTGCTGCTGTCAAGGGATTGGCTGATTAGATAACTGCGTAAAACAGCAGGGGTATGGGTGTACCTAATAAAGTGGATGGTGAGTGTACAAGGTGCAATATATTATCTTGCTACCAGAGATAGCACGGTTGTTGCTGTTGTTGTTATTAATATTATTACTATGGTGGGGCAAAAAAGTATTTAGTCAGCCACCAATTGTGCAAGTTCTCCCACTTAAAAAGATGAGAAAGGCCTGTAATTTTCATCATAGGTACACTTCAACTATGAGAGACAGAATGGGGGGAATAATCCAGGAAATCACATTGTAGGATTTTTAATGAATTAATTGGTAAATTCCTCAGTAAAATAAGTATTTGGTCACCTACAAACAAGCAAGATTTCTGGCTCTCACAGACCTGTAACTTCTTCTTTAAGAGGCTCCTCTGTCCTCCACTCATTACCTGTATTAATGGCACCTGTTTGAACTCATAATCAGTATAAAAGACACCTGTCCACAACCTCAAACAGTCACACTCCCAAACTCCACTATGGCCAAGACCAAAGAGCTGTCAAAGGACACCAGAAACAAAATTGTAGACCTGCACCAGGCTGGGAAGACTGAATCTGCAATAGGTAAGCAGCTTGGTGTGAAGAAATCAACTGTGGGAGCAATTATTAGAAAATGGAAGACATACAAGACCACTGATAATCTCCCTCGATCTGGGGCTCCACGCAAGATCTCACCCCGTGGGGTCAAAATGATCACAAGAACGGTGAGCAAAAATCCCAGAACCACATGGGGGGACCTAGTGAATGACCTGCAGAGAGCTGGGACCAAAGTAACAAAGGCTACCATCAGTAACACACTATGCCGCCAGGGACTCAAATCCTGCAGTGCCAGACGTGTCCCCCTGCTTAAGCCAGTACATGTCCAGGCCCGTCTGAAGTTTGCTAGAGAGCATTTGGAAGATCCAGAAAAGGATTGGGAGAATGTCATATAGTCAGATGAAACCAAAATAGAACTTTTTGGTAAAAAAACTTGTCGTGTTTGGAGAAGAAAGAATGCTGAGTTGCATCCAAAGAACACCATACCTACTATGAAGCATGGGGGTGGAAACATCATGCTTTGGGGCTGTTTTTCTGCAAAGGGACCAGGACGACTGATCCGTGTAAAGGAAAGAATGAATGGGGCCATGTATCGTGAGATTTTGAGTGAAAACCTCCTTCTATCAGCAAGGGCATTGAAGATGAAACGTGGCTGGGTCTTTCAGCATGACAATGATCCCAAACACACCGCCCGGGCAACGAAGGAGTGGCTTCGTAAGAAGCATTTCAAGGTCCTGGAGTGGCATAGCCAGTCTCCAGATCTCAACCCCATAGAAAATCTTTGGAGGGAGTTGAAAGTCCGTGTTGCCCAGCGACAGCCCCAAAACATCACTGCTCTAGAGGAGATCTGCATGGAGGAATGGGCCAAAATACCAGCAACAGTGTGTGAAAACCTTGTGAAGACTTACAGAAAACGTTTGACCTCTGTCATTGCCAACAAAGGGTATATAACAAAGTATTGAGATGAACTTTTGTTTTTGACCAAATACTTATTTTCCACCATAATTTGCAAATAAATTCTTTAAAAATCAGACAGTGTGATTTTCTGGATTTTTTTTTCTCATTTTGTCTCTCATAGTTGAGGTATACCTATGACGAAAATGACAGGCCTCTCTCATCTTTTTAAGTGGGAGAACTTGCACAGTTGGTGACTGACTAAATACTTTTTTGCCCCCCTGTAAATTCAAGTGCCCAATATTCTATCGTAAACCTGAGCTACACTACTGAAAGTCCACTTTCACAGAGTCATAGTACCAGATATTTACCCTCAAAAATTTGAAGGATCAAGCTCAAGTAGTTTTCCTGATATTGCAGTTTTAAAATGGCTCCTCAATACATGAAGGAAAAAGGCCCCTACTGTCATCCCCTATTTGTTTGTTTGTTTAGAGAAAACTAATGACAGTAGAGACCTAAAATTTTGTACTTTTTCAGGTGGTTTATAGATATATTTGATGAATTGAGATGCAATGACCCAAAATGTTTTCTGATCATGGGTACTGCAAGCCAGCCTCCTTTGTCCTCATTCCTATGACAAAAAATACAAAATCATCTTACGGCTTTAACATAGCATGCACCAGACACAGTGTACATGACTGTATTTACATGAAAGTTTATTTATTTATTTATTTTGTTAGTACTTCAGCATTCCCTACATGTAGATCAATATTTCAGTAGGGTTTGACAGTAAGGCTTTATCAGTAATTTATTTTATCCCTGCATCATTCCTTTTTACTCTATTTATTCTACATCATTTCAGAGTAACTGGATGGCTTGGGGCCAGAGAATGATCACAGGTTTTGGCATTGGGCTGGAACACAGATTAAATCTATACACTACTCTACAGTACTGTCATTTGACTTGAAAATCTCTGGTGTAGAGTCCAATCTTTTTTTTTTTCAACAAAAATTTGTACAAGGAGTAAATAAATAGCCACACATCCTGCTATTTTATTTAATTTTATCGGAAATGTCATTTGCACTTAAATGTATAGTAATACACTCTTAGAAGGAATGTGTAGAAAAATTACATAAGGTATGTGCAGCACTTTACATATTTTGTCTCAATATTAAATAAAATTGTTTGAAAAAAATCATTATTTATTTATTTAAATTTTTTACACATAGTTATGTGTAGTTTTAAAATTAACACAACCTGTGAATTTGTTCACAGCATTCAACAAAATATGTGTAGACTGACCTGTTCTACACATGCTCAGTGTCAGGTTTTTTTAATGTATTTTGTTTTCAATTTATTGTATACTGTTGTACATAAAATATCATATTTTATATTATAATCACTTTACTATGTGAATCATTAAAATATAATAAAGCAATCCACAGGTCAGTGAACACCTCTGAACAACCTTTCCGTTTCTCATCGACAAGGTACGCAACACTACCAAGGCCAAACATTTAGAAGCTAGTCAATATACTGCAACTCTGCTATAATAAACCCTTTTACTACAAACACATATAATGAACTAAGGTCATGTCCCATGCCTTTAATGACAATGAGTCGTAGTCTTAAAAAAAAATCACTGTCACGTCCACGCACATTGGTGCTCGGAGCATGCAGCATGCTTGGGCACAGTGCCATTAGGACTAAATACTAAGCACCTGTTCCAGATTAGACCACGATCACAGCGTGCACTTATAAGGACTCTCTAAACACAGAGACTTGGCGAAGTATATGCGCTGTACCTAGTGTCTCATGTTACCAAGCCTTGTATCTATGTATTAGCTTTCTGGTTTTGATTTTGTTTTGTGTGTTTGGACTCTGTCTTTCATCTTTGCCTCCACCATTCTATTTGTGCCTCGCTTGACCATGCCTGTTTCACAACCCTGCCTTTGTCTTACATTTTCGAACTGTTTGCCTGCCTGTTTGTAAATAAACACTCTTTAGGCAATTACATCTGTCATTCGCCTGCTTACATGACACACTGAGCCATGCACTCCTCTTCCCACCAGAGACAAACAATAAGTAATCAAGTCTGCAGTCAAGTTAATGACACATGTTTACGCCATAAAACAAAGGCTTAACTAGCCTTGCTTAGGTATCGATAACGGTAATCAAAGGATTAATAAAAGGGAATGACTGGTGATACTGCTAAATTCAAAGCATACTGGCGGTGTTTTTATACCTCTGCCTAGCCTCGCAGTATGACATAAATGACATCATCAGTGATTTGCAACACATTAATGAACTGAATGGTGAAGATTTAGAAAACATAAGTCAGTGGGTGGATATTGACAACGGTACACCGGTAACCTCAGTCATTTCCATAACAGACAAAGAAATCATCACCTCTATTTGTGATCCTTTAACTCAGTCAATGAACTGTGATAGTGACTTGGAAAGAGAAATTCCTGATAAAGAGATTGTGCCTAAAATTTCATATATAATGTGAGTGTTTGGTGTGACAAGTGGGTCTATTTCAGTATTACAAACTTTTCTGTATAAAGAACTATGTGGACGTCCCCCAAAGAGTTTGTTATTGCGGGTTGCAGTGTACTTACTTGCTACTCACAGTATAATACCCTGGCCCTTTGCAGATAAGACTGAAGACCCCTGCTTAGAACCCTCTGGATATTGGTGGAATGATAATAACTCAGGTGAGGGATTACGGGGGGGATTTTAAATAATGGAGTTACTCAAATAGTGCTACATTAACATGAGCACTCTGTATCTTCAGCTTGAATAACGTTAGCTTGCTACTTGTTTCTAACAACTATATTCAATGTGCTTTTGAAAAAGGTAAAGGTTGGTTTATGTTGTAGTTACAGTAGTAGGTAATTGGTTTTGGTTAGCAAGTGTGTGTGTTTCATGTGTGGTGTCACCAGGTAATGCTAATGTCTACTGATTTTGGTTACAGTGTGTGATAAGAAGCATCGTGGGAGTTGTACAATGTCGAAATTGCCATTGTGACAGTCAGAAGATTCTCACTGGTGACAGCTAGAGCAAAATTATTGAGGTAAGTTGTACTTTAAATTATTTCTTAACATATATTTACATGCAAAAATGACATCTTCTGCTGCTGTTATTTTTAATACTGGTTTAGTTTGATTTCTAACAGAACTGTTAGACCCTGTATTTTACTCTTCATTAACTTTAGACATTTAGACACATTTGCTAACTTTAATATCAAAATGGCACAGGTGGGGAGATTTTTTTAAAAGTATTGTTGCTCAGTTTGCAAGATGAAAATTTGATGGAAAATAATTTGTAGTTAGTATTATTAAAGAGACTGGCTAGAACTATAAATTCTACTAATTATTCAGCATCATGGGTGGGAATATTTTTTTTCTTCTGGTTAACTGTCTAACTTTGCTGTATAGCTAACTAAGATAAACCTCATATATCCATGGCTAGCTTAATCCAATTATTTCACATAATGGCAATCCTTTTAATACAAATACATTTAAGAAAATATAGTTCACATCTGTAAGAATGTTGGTGTATGAATGTGTAGCTGCAGCCTCATGATAACTGTGTACATTAAGTGTACAGATTTTACGTTGAGGGCTGGGGAAGTGGGGGAGGAAATGAGCTGTAATTATCAGCTAATGCTTTATGTAAAATATTGGAAAGAAAAGTGTCAGCTGCTTTATCTATCTAAATGTTAACATTTTATGAATTTATTATGCAGCAAATGTACCAATCTGAAAACGATCCTTGGCCAATGATTCCTGGGTCTTTGGATGATGAGATCTACATCATACCAAGATACAAAGTTTGAAATAAGTGAAATGTAGGTGTGGTTATGTGTCATGTTGCCTAATGAAATTGGAAAAATAACTGTTTTGTCTGATGTCATACATTTCCTCTATTAAAAATGAAATTATATGAAATTCTCTTCCATGAATTTGTATTGTTATATTCTGCTGTTTGTTTTCTGGGAATATTATTGTTAATGCTTCATGATAAATGTATGGAAGTCAGAAATAGTGTATTATTGTCATTAAATAAATCTGTGTCAAATAACACTTTTTATATAGGGTTTTAAGCAGTTTTTAACACAATGTGTGTAGCCTATAACACACATAATGTGTTAATATTACACCCTGACACATCATCTTGTTAACCTTCCTGATATACAGTATTCACTGTGTTAAAATTATTAACTCAGAGCATGTGTCAAAATTAACACCACAAGCATTGTTCCAAAATTCACCCTTTGATGTGTAAGAATTTAACACACTTTGTGTCAGTTTTAACACATCCTTTCTAAGAGTGTATAGTATTTATTTTCTTTTTTACTTACAACAAGTAAAAAAGATCAAAATTCCAAAAACTGGGAAGACATTTTAAATGAAGCTCTTTTTTTCTTTTGCAATTCCTCATAATTAACCTCTCATTTTACAGAAATACTGTCACTTGTCTGAACCCATAATGTCTCTTCAATGCTGCTCCCAAAGTACCTGAGAAGATCATTAGAGTTGACCTGACTTTTTCTGTATTATCCTGCCTCTCTCTTGTGATTTTCCCCTCAACTGAAATGAAATGAGCAATTTTGCCTCAACCAGGTCTTCAAGAAAATGAGAATTGAATGACATTGAACTGATGGAGTGATTTGCCCATTTTCTCTGTTCATCTTGCTCTCCTTTCTCAAAAGGTGCCAGTTATTTTCAGCAATGATGCCTGTTTTCTCGCTCTTTTTTGTTTCTCGGTACAACTGTAAAAAACAAGTGAGCACTATTCAGAAACTGTCCAGGCCTGACTAATGTGAAGAGCAGTCTGAAGTGAATGTGACTTTTGACAAATGAATGATGTTAAACTCAGAGACATCACCAATTTTATAGCTTCTCTGTGTGTGTGTGTGTGTGTGTGTGTGTGTGTGGTTACCGCTTCAGATCGATTAAATGCAGTGGCGGCTGGTAGTCTTTCAAACAGGGGAGGCTGGTCGGTTACGATATTTCCAGATTTTAAAAGAAAAAACATCAATTTTGCCCATACTCTTGCCTCTGATCTGGCTGATTGTTGGCAGGGTCACAAACTGTGAAATAACAGGTTCTTTTGGCCCATTAGCCTACTATCCAATATACATGATGGTGGTGTTGGGGGGGGGTATATTTTAACATTTTATATTTTAAAATTGTGGCATGTTGTTTAAAAATTGATCATTATTGAAAGCAGCTCTTTGTCAGGAACCTCAGCAGTAGAGCTGGGTGCCACACATTTCATTCAATGACACTTTCCCTATATTTTACTTATTTTGACTGAGAAATGTTTTATTGACAATTTTGATAACCCTTCACTTTTAATCCAGGTCTGTAGTGTGAAATGTTCTCGGCTGTGTTTTTGTTTAAAAACGTTTTCCAAATTGTAGCTGTGTTTAATTCATATCCAGAAAAATATATATCCCAATATAATATACTCAGCATAAACATTTTAAATAGATTCTATATTTTTGGTCCATCCATGACATATTACTAAAGTAGCCTATTTACTGTTGTTGATGTGGGTCACTTGCTGTTAGCCAATTCATTTTCTCGTACCAGGAGAGCTGAAAGGAACGAGTATTATTCCCTACCTTTTTCACCAAGTCAGTTTGAGGTGTTGGTCTCTTTAATTTTAATTTTTTCCTCGAAAGGAAGACTGGCAAATGGCTTCACCAAAATTAAATCAGCAATGCTCGGCATCCGTGCGCAGCTTTCTTGCTAGCTGACTAGCCCCCTCAAGTTCAAGTTCAGTCACTCAAATAAACAAAATTTCTGGAACTAAGATAGCAAACTTGACAACACTATATTTACACTTTATTTACAGTGAAAATATATACAAACTAAAAAAGCTGGTAGAAACCGTATGTAATGAATGAAACCAAAATGTAAGCTGATCTCTTACAATACACCACAGCACTTGCGAATCCGCATGGGACTGAACTGAGATTCACCGCTGCCTGTCTATAGTTGAAACGAGCTGTCAATCAAAGAAAATATCCGGCCGCTTTCACCAATCACCAGTCTCCTCGCGGAAACTGCCATGTCCCTCCCATGTGAGGCTCGGAGTCCGTAGGCGGGCGTTTTCGCAGTATTTGTCCAATAACCGTCTTGCATTTTGAGATTGAAAAGCGCATCGCTCCCAAATGCCGTTGAAGTCCACTGAGGGTGGGAGTCCGTGGGAGTCCGTAGGTGGGCATTTTCGCAGTATTTGTCCAATAACCGTCTTGCATTTTGAGATTGAAAAGCACATAGCTCCCAAATGCCATTGAAGTGCACTGAGGCTGCACTGCATTGCGCTGTCACGAGGGGGAGAAACTCACACGCACATTAAAGTTATAAGGGCATTTTTAGAGGAGGCTGAGCCTCCCTCGTTGTCTTAGAGCAATCGCCCGTGATTAAATGCATGTGTGCGCGTGCGTGCATGTGCGGAGGGTTCAGCAGGGGGTTTAATTGCTATTGCTTGGTGTGCAGCTGCTCTTTTACTTCAGGTAGACTTGTGCATGGATTTCGAATGGTTTTGGAGAATCAGTTCCTAATTCAGACAAGATTTAAGCACTTTAGAAGTAATTTCTAAAGAAGAACTAAAGTCCTAGTTAAAAATCTAGACTCACCCTGAAAATGATGCACTTATCTCCCAAATGAAAATCTGTAAGATCTCATTGTGGCAGCGGGGGCGTGGTCAAGCGTCGGTCTGTGACCAGAGGGCAGAGTCAGGGAAGGTAAGTGGCAGAATCACTACACCTGATGTCAATTAACCTGTGTTTGTTTGTCTTCCCAGCGACCACACCCGATATAAGGAGAGAGAGAGCAGAGGAAGAGAGCTCTCTTCCCAACCAGACGGCTGATGTGTGTGTGCACATGTGTCTGAGTATCTGGGAGAGTGAAAAATGCTGAAAATTGTTAATAAAGAGTTTTTGGAAACTCAGTTCTGGCCTGCCGTACTTCTGTGCTCCACTCACCTGTGCAAAGTTCTAAGGTGGTGCCGAAACCCGGGATCGGAGCACAGAGGAGAACAGCCCCATGCAGTCCTCCCCCTTCGTAGACCTGATCCACGCTCTCGCCACAGCCCAACAGAGCCAGCACCAGGCGCTGCTCGCCCTCCGAAAGGAGCAAGAACAATGGTTCGAGGCCCTAGTGCTGGCGCAACAGGAAGCTCATCAGGCGTTCCGGCACCTCCTCGCGTCGGCGGGGTCCACCACTTCCACCGCCGCGGGCCCACCCCACCCCACCTCACCCTAATGAAGATGGGTCCACATGACGACCCCGAGGCCTTCCTCACACTATTTGAACAAGCAGCAGAGGCCTCGGGCTGGCTGGTGGAACAACGCGCGGCGCGCCTCCTTCCCCTGCTAACGGGTGAGGCACAGCTGGCCGCGCTACAGCGCCCCGCTGACAGCCGGCTGGTCTACGCGGACCTGTGCCGGGCCGTCCTCCAGCGTTTGGGACGCACGCCCGAACAACAATGCCAGCGCTTTTGTGCTCTATGCCTAGAGGAGGTCAGCCGGCCGTTCGCGTTTGGCCAGCAACTCCGGGACGCCTGCCGGCGGTGGCTGAGGGCTGACAACCATGACGCCGAGGTAATCATCAATCTGGTAGCACTGGAGCAGTTCATCGTCCGGCTTACCGAAGGAACAGCGGAGTGGGTCCAGTGCCATCGCCCGGCATCGCTGGATCAGGCCATCGAGTTGGCAGAGGATCATTTGGCGGCTTTTCCCATGGCAGGACAGCAGATCTCCTCTTCTCCTCTCTCTTCTCTCTCCCCCTCCCCTTCTGTGTCTTGTCCTCGCCCTGTTCCCCCACCGCAGAGGCGGGGGCCGGCTCCACCCCAGCCGGCCCGCCACACCTGTGGTGCCCTCCCATTTCCCGCTTCCGTGTCTGTCTCTCCCCCCCTTCAGGTGAGTGAGCTCCAGAGCGCCGGTGCAGAGAGAAAGCCTGGGCCGGTTTGCTGGCACTGTGGGGAGCCGGGGCACCTCCAGCATCAGTGCTCGGTAATGGAGGTGGGCACGGTGGTCCAGATCCCCGATGCGCCAGGAACCGCCCTTGATCGGGCCGGAGCATATCGCATACCGGTGAGTGTCCAAGGGGATATGTATCAGGCTTTGGTGGACTCTGGCTGTAATCAGACCTCAATCCACCAAAGCCTGGTGCAAGGCGAGGCATTGGAGGAGCACAATTGGTGAAGGTGTTGTGTGTGCACGGGGATGTTCACAACTACCCTTTAATGTCGGTCCAAATTCTATTTTGAGGGGAGAAATCTAGTGTAAAGGCAACGGTTAATCCTCGCCTTACCCACTCAATAATTTTGGGGACTGATTGGCCGGGATTTCGGGAATTAATGACTCATTTAGTAAAGAGTGGGTCCTGCTGTAGTTCAGCAGGGGGAGGACCCGGAGAGGCATTGGCGGGAGCAGCTGTCACAGAGCTGTCTACATCATCTTCACATCAGAGTGAGGAGCAGCAGGCTCCTCCTCCCTCTCTCGGGGAATCCCTTGCAGATTTCCCGTTAGAGCAGTCGCGAGACGAGACTCTGCGGCATGCGTTTGACCAAGTGAGAGTAATTGATGGTCAAACGCTCCAGCCAAATGCCACCTCGTCCTTCCCCTATTTCTCCATTATGAGAGAGAGATTATACCGAGTGACGCAGGACACTCAGACTAAGGAGACGGTCTCACGACTTTTGATCCCAAAGAGCCACCGGGAATTGGTATTCCAGGCGGCTCACTTTAATCCCATGGCTGGACACTTGGGGCAGGATAAGACACTAGCCCGAATAATGGCCCGGTTCTATTGGCCAGGGATTCGTGGTGATGTCCGGAGGTGGTGTACGGCATGCCACGAATGCCAGTTAGTAAATCCAGCAGACATTCCAAAAGCGCCTTTGCGCCCTCTACCATTAATCGAGACCCCGTTCAAAAGAATTGGGCTGGATCTCATCAGGCCATTAGATCGGTCAACACGAGGGTATCGCTTTATTTTAGTCCTGGTGGACTATGCAACACGATACCCAGAAGCAGTGCCTCTTCGCAATATCTCAGCATGCAGTATTGCGGAAGCACTCTTCCACATCATCTCCCGAGTTGGAATCCCCAAAGAGACTCTGACTGATCAAGGCACTTTGTTTATGTCATGCACACTGCGCGAACTGTATGGGTTATTGGGAATTAAGTCGATCCACACCAGCGTTTAATCACCAACAAACGGACGGTTTTGTCGAACGGTTCAAACATACCCTCAAGAATATAATTAAAAAATTCGTAAGCGAGGATGCACGCAATTGGGATAAATGACTCGAACCCCTGTTATTTGCAGTGCGAGAGGTCCCACAAGCCTCCACGGGGTTCTCCCCATTCGAATTATTATATGGGCGTAAGCCGCACAGCATCCTAGATGTACTGCGGGAAAATTGGGAGGAGGGACCTTCACAGAGCAAAAACGAAATTCAATACGTTATTGACCTGCGCGCAAAAGTCCACACACACACCTAACCCAGGAGAATTTGTGGCAGGCTCAAGAATGGCAAATCCGCCTGTACAACAGGGGTATGCACCTTAGGGAGTTCGCACCGGGAGATAAAGTACTCGTACTGTTGCCCATGTCGAGCTCCAAATTGATCGCCAAGTGGCAAGGACCCTTTGAGGTCACACAGCGAGTTGGGGACATTGACTATGAGGTGAGGCAAATGGACAGGGGTGGGGCACTACAGATTTACCACCTCAATCTGCTTAAACTCTGGAACGAGGAGGTCCCCATGGCATTGGTGTCGGTGGCTCCGGAGAAGGCGGAGCTGGGGCCGGAGGTTCAAAAAGGAACGTTGACATCGCTTACCTCTCCGGTCCCCTGTGGAGACCACCTCTCCCTGACCCAACTCACGGAGGTTGCCCAGTTGCAGACCGCATTTTCGGACGTGTTCTCGCCCCTGCCCAGCCGCACCCACCTCATAGAACACCACATTGAGACACCCCCGGGGGTGGTAGTGCGCAGCCGCCCTTACAGGCTACCCGAACACAAGAAAAAGGTGGTTCAGGAAGAACTCGAGGCCATGCTCGAAATGGGCATCGTCGAGGAGTCCCACAGTGACTGGAGCAGCCCAGTGGTCTTGGTTCCCAAGGCCGACGGGTCGGTCCGGTTCTGTGTGGACTATAAAAAAGTCAATGCAGTGTCTAAATTCGACACGTACCCAATGCCTCGCATTGATGAGTTGCTGGATCAACTAGGCACGGCTCGCTTTTATTCAACACTGGATTTGACAAAGGGTTATTGGCAGATCCCCTTGACTCCATTATCCCGAGAAAAAACGTCCTTTTCCACACCGTTTGGCTTACACCAATTTGTCACACTTCCTTTTGGGCTGTTTGGGGCGCCTGCTATGTTCCAGCGGCTCATGGACAGGGTCCTCTGCCCCCACGCTACCTACGCGGCCGCATACTTGGACGCCATAATAATCTATAGTAATGACTGGCTGTGGCATCTGCAGCACCTGAGGGCCATCCTTGGGTCATGGCCAACCCAAAGAAGTGTGCGATTGGGCGGGTGGAAGTACGGTATCTGGGCTTCCACTTGGGCAATGGGCAGGTGCGTCCCCAAATTAATAAGACAGCAGCGATTGCGGCCTGCCCAAGGCCCAAGACCAAAAAGGGGGTGAAACAGTTCCTGGGGCTGGCTGGCTACTATCGTAGGTTTATACCTAATTATTTGGACGTCACCAGCTCGCTGATTGATCTCACTAAAAAGGGGGCACCAGATCCGGTCCAGTGGATGGAGCAATGCCAGCGGGCTTTCTCTGAGGTGAAGGCTGCACTGTGTGGGGGGCCACTGTTACACTCCCCTGACTTTTCTCTCCCTTTTATGTTGCAGACAGACGCGTCGGACAGGGGGCTGGGGGCTGTTTTGTCCCAGGAGGTGGAGGGGGAGGATCGCCCCATGCTGTATATCAGCAGGAAGCTGTCAGTGCATGAGGGGCACTACAGCACAATCGAGAAGGAGCGCCTAGCCATCAAGTGGGTGGTCCTCGCCCTCCGCTACTACCTGCTGGGACGCCCTTTCACCCTCTGTTCGGACCAGACGCCCCTCCAGTGGCTCCACCACATGAAGGATGCCAACGCGTGGATCACCTGTTGGTATCTGGCACTCCAGCCCTTTAACTTCAAGGTGATTCACAGGCTGGGGGCGCAGATGGTTGTGGCGGACTTCCTGTCCCGTCAAGGGGGGAGGTCGGCTGCAGGCTGGATGGCTGCCCGGCCTGAGTCGGGCGGTCAGGGTATGTGGCAGCGGGGGCATGGTCAAGCGTCGGTCTGTGACCGGAGGGCGGAGTCAGGGAAGGTAAGTGGCAGAATCACTACACCTGATGTCAATTAACCTGTGTTTGTTTGTCTTCCCAGAGACCACACCCAATATAAGGAGAGAGAGAGCAGAGGAAGAGAGCTCTCTCCCCAACCAGATGTCTGATGTATGTGTGCGCATGTGTCTGAGTGTCTGGGAGAGTGAAAAACACTGAAAATTGTTAATAAAGAGTTTTTGGAAACTCAGTTCTGGCCTGCCGTACTTCTGTGCTTCACCCACCCGTGCAAAGTTCTACACTGATTTATACATTTGACAGCATGCATCTGGGAGCATGTCAAGGCATCATGCATGGATGCTGGTATAAAAAAAAAAAAAACACTTTTTATGGAGCACTATTGCATGAACAACAGTAACATTTACAGGAAAATACACACCAAGAAACAGAAATAGAATTTCAGAAGCCAAAAAAATTATTTTGTAAAATGCTGGGGGGGACCAAATCTTGTGTGATTAATTAGACACCTGTTCTCACTGAAAGCATTTCTGAAACCTTTTGACTCAGCAGTATCAAGCAGGCCATACATGAAAACCTTTCAATTTAACTAATATTTAAATCCACATTTCTTTAGATTTAGATTTTCTTTTATTGAGTTGCTGTGGTTTATATAATCTATCCATCCATCCCATCCATTATCTGTAGCCACTTATCCTGTCCTACAGGATCGCAGGCAAGCTGGAGCCTATCCCAGCTTACTATGGGCGAGAGGCAGGGTACAACCTGGACAAGTTGCCAGGTCATCGCAGGGCTGACACATAGACACAGACAACCATTCATACTCACATTCATATCTACGGTCAATTTAGAGCCACCAATTAACCTAACCTTCATGCCTTTGGACTGTGGGGGAAACCGGAGCACCCGGAGGAAACCCGGGTTTACATAATCTATTGTGTGTTTATTAGGAGGGCATAAGAAGGAAAAACAAGGAAGCTTTTGATTCTCCAGGATTAAATTGGCTGTTCTAATGAGCTATAGTAAGTATAAAACCTCTTAATGTATATCCACATAAGCAACAATTATCATTTGTAATTTGATTGTAGTGTTCTGTAAATAAATCCATAATACATTAAAGTGATGATATCACCATCTGAAACAAACATGAAACATGGGGGAGAAACATAATATATTTGTTTTGGGTTCATTTACACTAGCTGTTCAGTGTGATGCATTTTAATAAAGACACCAGCCTGAGACCCTATAACAGCATGGATATGTCTAAACTGATATTTTTAGAAAACTTTTTCATCAGTTTTTGTCACAAACTTTTGTGTCTAAGATTTTTAACAGACTACACTTTCAAAAAGTAGTTGGGGAGCATGAACATGTCCCCAGCCTACACATGACAGAAAGTACTGGGTGTGATAAAGGAAATTTTATTCTTTAAACTTGTTTAAAAACTTCACTGTTTACACTTGAAATGTACAGTTATGTGAAAAAATAAGTACATCCCATGGAAACTGTAGACTTTTCACAACATATTTAAACAAGCAAACATTTCACTCTCTTTGATACGGTACAATGCCTACAGATAAAGGTGATATACTCCAACAAATAACACATAAAATTGACATTTTGCAGTCATATTCATAATTTGAGTTTTAAAACAATCAGTACAAACAAAAACAAACAAAAAGTAAGTACACCCCTACATTTATCACACTTTCAAGTCCATAAAATTAGACTCTGGTGTTCCAGATTAGCTGCCATTAATTAGAACCTCCTGCAGGTGGAGGTGCAGGTCGAACTGGTTTTATTTATACTTGACATTTCGGGTCTGGTGTTCTCTTTGCTATGGAAGTATGTTGTTTCATCATGCCAAGGTCTAAAGAGCTCTCTAAAGACATCAGAGAAAAAAGGTTGTGGATGCGTATGAATCTGGCAAAGGGGTTGAAAAAGATCTCTAAATTATTAGAAATAAATCATTCCACTGTAAGGAAAATCATCTACACGTGGCATAGAATTCAAACAACTGCTAATGTGTCTGGGACTGGCCACCCCAGCAAATTTACCCCAAAAGCCGACCATTTGATGCTAAAAGAAGCTTCCAATAACCCTAAAATTTCATCACTGGATCTGCAGGGAACTCTTGCAGCTGTTGGTATGAAAGTGCATACATCTACAATCAGAAAGAAACTGGACAAATTTGACCTGGGTGGGAGGCATGCCAGGAAAAAGCCTTTGCTGTCCAAAAGGGACATTAGAGCAAGACTGCAGTTTGCCAATGAACACATAGGCAAAGATCAGGCCTTTTGGAATAATGTGTTCTGGACAGACGAATCAAATGTGTGGCGCAGACCAAAGACAGCTTTTCAGGAGAACCTCAAACCAACTGTGAAGCATGGTGGTGGAAATGTTATAGTTTGGGGTTGCTTCGCTGCCTCAGGGACTGGGAAGCTTGCATTCATTGATTCAGCTATTAATTCTGAATCACATCAAAGAGTGCTTGAAGATAATGCGAGGCCATCTGTTCAAAAGTTGAAGTTCAACCAGAGGTAGATCCTTCAACAAGATAATGATCCTAAGCACACTGGCAAATCCACCAAGGAGTGGCTCAAAAAGAAGAAATGGAGGGTTAAGGAATGACCTCATCAAAGCCCAGATTTGAACCCCATTGAAATGTTGTGAGGAGATTTGAAAAGGGCAGTACATGCAAGAAAACCCTTAAACATCTTGCAACTGAAATAATTTTGCATGGAACAGTGGTCAAAAATTTCAGCAAGCCAATGTCTGAGACTGCTGGACAATTATGCAAAATAGTTATTTATGTTAAAGGGGGCAATACTAGCTTCCAAAGCCAAGGGTGTACTTCCTTCTTCCACAGAAGAATATTACATCTACTGATATTTTTTATTGAAAGATTGAAAGAGCTAATTTTCCTTGTTGTTTTGCTCAAGTATATCACCTTTATCTACTGTATAGGCACTGTATCAAAAAGGTGAAATGTTTGCTTGTTTCAATACATTCAGAAAAGCCTACAATTTCCACAGGATGTGCTTATTTTTTCACCTGACTGTTTTTGAAACAATATTACTCTGAAACCCTTGATTAAACCCTCATCACATCATTTCCATCTAAGCAGTACACAACACCCCTCCAACCACTCTGCCTTTCCCTTGAAGGAAAAAGTTTAAGTTCCCATGTTTATGGAGGCTGCTACTTCTTGTATGTTATAGGATTTTGTGACTACACTTGACATTTGCCTTTAATGTTGTAGACAAGATCACGAAAAGGTGTACTCCAAAATGGTGCTCTAATTACCTTTGGGCGATATTATTCGTAAACATTGTATTAGTTTCCACTGTTATGCTGATGACACACAGTTGTATGTCTCTGCAAAACCTGATGAGAGACACCAGCTTAATAAAATTGAGGAATGTGTTAAGGACATTAGACACTGGATGCTTATAAATTTCCTTCTGCTTAACTCTGACAAGACTGAAGTACTTGTGCTAGGACCACATACAGCTAGAAGTAAGTTTTCTGATTACACAGTAACTCTGGATGGCCTTTCTGTTTCTTCACGTGCAGCAGTAAAAGACCTCGGAGTGATTATTGACCCCAGTCTTTCATTCGAAACTCACATTGATAACATCACCCGGATAGCTTTCTTTCATCTCAGAAATATTGCAAAGATAAGAAATTTAATGTCATTGCATGATGCAGAAAAACTAGTCCATGCTTTCGTTACCTCCAGGTTGGATTATTGTAATGCCTTACTGTCTGGATGTTCCAATAAGTGCATAAACAAGCTCCAGTTAGTTCAAAATGCCGCAGCAAGAGTCCTTACTAGAACTAGAAAATATGACCACATCACGCCTGTCTTATCCACACTGCATTGGCTCCCAATCAAATTTCGTATTGATTATAAAATACTACTATTGACCTTTAAAGCACTAAATGGTCTCGCACCACAGTACCTGAGTGAACTTCTGCTCCTCTATGACCCGCCACGCCTACTTAGATCAAAAGGTGCAGGCTATCTGCTGGTACCTCGTATAGTGAAGGCTACATCAGGGGGCAGAGCCTTTTCTTACAAAGCCCCACAGTTATGGAACAGCCTTCCAAGTAATGTTCGGGAATCAGACACAGTCTCAGCATTTAAGTCTAGGCTGAAAACATATCTGTTTAGTCAAGCCTTTTGTTAATGGTGTTTATGAGGTAAAGGAGTAGATCTGGAGGGTCCTCAGACATAGAGTGTTTTGGTAAACTGGGATGTATGGATGCTGTCAGTCCCCACTCGCTTGCTCACTCGAGTTTGTTGACGGTGCAGTGGCTGGCTGCTTTATGTCCCGGGGCTCCCTCATGCCTGTGTTACCTTCTGGCTCTCTCCTTTTAGTTATGCTGTCATAGTTAGTTGCCGGAGTCCCTGCTTGTACTCGGTGCAATATGTATACTGTTCCTACTTATTCAGATGACATTGGGCATACCTAACCACCTGTGTTTTCTTTCTCTTCCCCCCCCCCCCCAAATCTGTCCCTCTGAGTTACATGGAGTCAACAGGAAATCTTTTGGTGGAGACGGTGGGGACCTCGACTGGCTATCGTAGCCTGCAGGGAATCGGCCGTCAGACGTTCTGTCGCATGTCCCAGACCCGGTGAAATGTAACTGAATTGTCTTGGCCAGGCCTAAGGGTCCCATCTGCATCTCATCATTGCTGAGGAGTGTGCTCCCATCACCCAATCAAGCATCCAGCCAGAGCAGGTCATGATATATTTTTTACCATATTAACATGCCATTGTGCGTCATGCCTGATGTAAAGACTCTCGTCTCTGTGAGCCTACCACACAGATTTAATACTTGTCATTTTTAGGGCATACCTAACAACGTGTTTTCTTTCTCTCCCCCCCCATCTGTCCCTCTGAGTTACATGTTGATCCTGGGATTGAGATGCTGGCCTCTTCTGCCCCTCGGACCTGCTTGATCCATCCTGGTGCCCTGTGTCTGGTCGGAGTTTTATCGCCCCACTCCTGTGAAGGACGGCCCCATGAGGACAGTTGAGGGTTATACCTGTTAAAACTGTTAATATTATAGTCAGGCTGTCTGTTGTTGCCCAAATGAGGATGGGTTCCCTTTTGAGTCTGGTTCCTCTCGAGGTTTCTTCCTCATGTCGTCTGAGGGAGTTTTTCCTTGCCACCGTCGCCACAGGCTTGCTCATTGGGGATAGATAGATTAGGGAAAAAATTAGCTCATGTTTTAAGTCGTTCAAATTCTGTAAAGCTGCTTTGCGACAATGTTTATTGTTAAAAGCGCTGTACAAATAAACTTGATTTGATTTGATTTGATAATTAAACAATATCACACAAGCAAGAATGCAGTTATACTGAACATTGGTATGCCTGTAGCTAATCACAGTTCTATTAATATTCAGTATATGCACATGATTGCGAGTGTAATATTGCTCTTATGCAACAGTTCTATGAACAAGAAATATATATCAATCGACATTTTGGGCACATTATGGCCAAATGTTCTGTTCATTTTTGCCCCGTTAGCCGAAATCGATCCCGAAGAAGCCACACACACTTTATCACACATCAGCTAACTGGCTAGCTACCTCACACTGATTTGTACATTTCTGCTAAATATACACTAAAGTTAGTGTCCCTTCTTCCTTTATCTGTTCATCTAATGAGCTTTCAAATTTTAAGCTAAAAGTATTCTTTGCCATGTTCGCCGATAACATACTATACCGAACACTAGTGTAGCTGCCATTTTGATCTAGGAAGTGGAAATTTACTTGGTGAGCACAGATGAGTTTTATACAACTATAAAAAAGTTGTATAAAAAGTCAATAGTAAGTTGTTTCAGATATACAGTGTTTAAATATGATTGTGTTTCTTGATTCTTTGGTGATTTTATTGGAACATGTCCTTTGTGTTTGCTAAATTTAAGCCTTTCAGTGAGGATTATGAGCTCTTCTATATACACATAGAAATGAAAGCCACCAATAAACAATCACTCACTGGACAATTTGCACTTGAGTGAACTCAATAGTTTCTGTACTGATTACCAATGTTCCTAGGGTAATCGATGAGACAAAATATTTGGATAGGTAGGCTTTTTGAGATTCCAATTTATGTTCCCAAAAATAACTAAGCAATGGATTTAAAACCAACATACTATTATTATGAAGTTGAATGATGTTTGTTTATATATATATATATATACTCAGGAACACACATCTCTTAAGAATGATCATATTCTGATTGATCTCAATGTAGGAAGCTTGGTAAACAGCACTCACCTGATGCACATTCATCTCCCATGTAGCCCGCCTGGCACACACAGAATCCATCCTTACATTCTCCCTTATGGCTGCAGTTGTTAGCGCAGGAGATACGTGAGCAATCTTCACCTAAGAATCCCAGCCTGCACTGGCAAGTTCCATTGACACAGAACCCCTGTTCAGAACAGTCATTCAGACATCTGTTCATGGAGCAATCATCTCCGGAGTAGGCCTCCTCACACACACATTCTCCATCAATACATACACCTTGGCCTGAGCAGTCACCAGGGCATCTAGGCTCTGAGCAGTTTTCTCCACTGAAGTCAGTGTCACACACACACACGCCTTCTACACACACACCCTGGCCAGAGCAGTTCCCCAGACATTGTGGCTCTGAGCAGTTCTTCCCCATCCAGCCTTCATCACACACACAGCCACAAACATCCATGTTGAAGGTGCCATGACCACTGCAGTGAGGGCCAAAATCCAGCCGGCCTAGGGAGAAAATATGGAGCGACATGTTAGATACCATCATCAAAACACTAACTGAAGGAATATGTTTCAAAAGAATGCTGTTCATTCCTCCAGTACAGCTCCAGAGACATAATGTCACCTCATTTATATCCCAGGAAAACAGGACATGACATTTATTTGAAATGGTCTTTGTCCATAATTTTGCCACATACAGAATATTATTTAAAAAGTAGATGTAATGCGAATTATTTTATGTTAGAGCATTACAGACAACACTTTATTATAACTTTAATTAATGCAGTATATATTAATATTTTTTTTTTTTGCAATTCACAAATTTTTATGAATAACACTTGTAAATGTAGTTGTTCATATTTTCTTTAAGGGCAGAATGGATGCCACCCCACAGCTTCTGGGTCCCTGGTTTGAACCTGAACTTGAGTTACTATCTGTGTGGAGTTTATGTTCTCCTTGTGTCTGCATGGGTTTCCTCTGGGTTCACTGATTTCCTCCCACCTTCCAAAAACATGCCTCTAGGTGAACTGGCAACTCTAAATTGTCCTGAGCTATCAATAAATGTGTGAATATGTGTAGATGGTCACTGTGAAGGGCTAGCCTCCTATCCAGGGTGTATTTCTACCTATGACCGGATGTTTTCCTGTTTCCTTACAGGTACAATAAATCAATGAGACAAATTTATTACAGAGTTAAACCTTATCATGGGTCTAATTGGTACTGTATATACGATGACTTTTTTAAATGGCTAAAAGTAATTAGATCATGTTTTTGTAATGTTAAACAATTGTTAACAAAACATCTGAGCTAAAAATCTTGTTAACAAATATATCTACAGCTGGTCAGTTACAAAATGTGCTTTATATGTGATTCATTGGTAAATATTTACAACACACAATTACAAATCATCAGTGAATCCAAATTAGCCCCAGCCAAACCTGATTCAACAACCTATATAAAAAATGCCTACATTTTCTAAACAGCTGTTTTCCCTCTCTCTAATCACCCAATTAGTTGTCATCAAACTATATTCCTTTCCCTGTTTTTCCCTCTCTAAAATCACCAACTGTATTATCACCCAGGTATAACCATCTGCTCAATAATCACAACTTTGTAATCACCCATAATCCCTCACTGTATTAAGATGCTCTTTTAAATAATTTTGGCATCATTTTCAACTTTTGACTTTGATTTTTAAGTTACTTTTATAACTCTTTTAACAATAGTCAAAAAACTACTCTAGATATAGATGTGCATTAGTAATGTACAAGCCAGAAGCAACAGTGGTGAAAAAAAAATCTTATTGAAACTCCAAGCTGATAAGAAACTGCCAAGCTCAAAAGGGAAACCATTCTCTTCTGAGTGTAATAGGATGCCTTTAGAACCCTGGGGAGTTAGGGAAGATAATTTAGGGACAGCAGTAGCTGGCATTCTATCTGTTTCTACTACCGGTCTGCAGAACAAGAAAATGCAGTGGTGTGTAGACACAGCATGTGTGGATGGCAGGAATTTGTTTGAGAGCCAGAACTCAGTAGTTGAGGGAAGATTAGTCACCATGTAGCCATGCTGTAATCAAGCCTCTAGTCATGTGCTTGTAGATGCAAGGTACAAACCTTAGGCAGGGTTTATGAAATATTGGTCAGCATGGAATTCAGCACATGTATTAAGATGCTCTTAATACATGTGCTTTACACTTGATACACTGCTGGTTTGGTTGTAATCAAAATTAGTTGAAGGATTGTCTTCAAGTGCAGTATCGACTTCCTGTTTTCTCCCATCTTAAGAGTTTGATGAGGGTAACAGGCCATTTTGTTTTATTTTTTTTGTTTATCTTTTTGTTGTTTGTTTGTTTGTTTGTTTGTTTTTTCTTTTTGGTTGGTATTTATCTAAATTGGCATGGTGCAATATTGTTGAATGGCACTGTACACTTCTTAAGCTATAGCTTAATTACCTGGGAGTTGTAGGCTCCAAATAGATTTAGAGACCCTAGCTTGTCTGCACGTAGTATAACACTGGTTGCAATGTTGATTCACCTATTATTTCCTGTGTGTAGTGTGCCTGATTTATGACTCTTAACATGTGCAGTGGTCTCTTGCCCTATGAAATCTTATTTGTTTTCTACTGTGTGTGTGTGTGTGTGTGTGTGTTGGATCTTAAAGTATATTAGTAGCCTTTTAAATTCTCTCCGGTACGTCTCTGCCCATTACATCAAGTGATTGCACTGATATAATCTTATTGCACACTTTTAAAATAGTTGTGTGGCAGCGGGGGCGTGGTCAAGCGCCGGTCTGTGACAGGAGGGCGGAGTCAGGGAAGGTAAGTGGCAGAATCACTACACCTGTCGTTAATTAATGTTTGTGTGTCTTCCCAGTGACCGCGCCCTATTTAAGGAGAGAGAGCGAGAGCAGAGGGAGCTCTCTCCACACCTAGACGGCTGATGTGTGTGCGTGTGTCTGAGTATGTGTGTGTGTGAGAGTACAGAGATACGCTGAAAAGCTGAATAAAGCGAGTTTTGTGAACTCAGTTCTGTCCTGCCGTCCTTCTGTGCTCCACCCACTTACACGAACTGTCACAGTGGTGCTGAAACCCGGGAATGAGCACAGAAGAGAACAGCTCCATGGAGTCCTCCACCTTCGCCAACCTGATCCACGCCCTCACCACGGCCCAACAGAGCCAGCACCAGGCGCTGCTCGCCCTCCGAAAGGAGCAAGAACAACGGTTCGAGGCCCTGGTGCTGGTGCAACAGGAAGATCGTTGGGCGTTCCGGCACCTCCTCGCATCGGCGGGGTCCACCATCTCCACCGCCGCGGGCCCTTCCCCCCTCACCCTCACGAAGATGGGCCTGCAGGACGACCCCGAGGCATTCCTCATGCTCTTTGAGCAGGTAGCGGAGACCTCGGGGTGGCCGGTGGAACAGCGCGCGGCGCGTCTCCTCCCCCTGCTAATGGGAGAGGCGCAGCTGGCCGTGCTACAGCTCCCCGCCGACCACCGGCTGGCCTACGTGGACCTTCGCCGGGCTGTCCTCCAGCGGGTGAGACGCACCCCGGAGCAACAGCGTCAGTGTTTCCACGCTCTGCGCTTGGAGGAAGTCGGCCGGCCGTTCGCGTTTGGCCAGCAACTCCGGGACGCCTGCTGGCAGTGGTTGAGGGCCGACAGCTGCGACGCCGAGGGACTCATCGACCAGGTGGTACTGGAGCAGTTCGTCACGCGTCTACCAGCGGGAACCACAGAGTGGGTCCAGTGCCACCGCCCGGCATCGCTGGATCAGGCAATCGAGCTGGCGGAGGACCATCTGGCGGCTGTCCCGACGGCAGGACAGCAGACAACCTCTTCTCTTCTCTCCTCTCTCTCTCTCTTTCTCCCCTCCTCCTGTGTCTCCTCCTCGCCCTATTCCCCCACCGTGGAGGCGGGGGCCGGCGCCACCTCAGCTGGCCCGCCGCACCCGCGGTGCCCTCCCGTGTCTCCCTTCTGTGTCCGTCTCTCTCCCCCCTCAGGTGAGTGAGCCCCAGAGCACTAGTGCAGAGACGAAGCCCGGGCCGGTTCGCTGGTGCAGCGGGGAGCTGGGCCACCTCCAACAGCAGTGCTCGGTAATGGAGGTGGGCGCGGTGGTTCGGATCCCCGACGCACCAGGAGCCGCCCTCGATCAGGCCGGAGCATATCGCATACCGGTGAGTATCAGGTGTTGGTGGATTCGGGCTGTAATCAGACCTCAATCCACCAAAGCCTGGTGCAGGACGAGGCATTGGGGGGAGCACAATTGGTGAAGGTGTTGTGTGTGTGCACGGGGATGTTCACAACTACCCTCTAGTGTCGGTCAACATTTTTTTTCGAGGGGAAAAATTTATAGTGAAGGCGGCGGTTAATCCTCGCCTTACCCACTCTCTAATTTTGGGGACTGATTGGCCGGGATTTCGGGATTTAATAACACATTTAGTGAAGAGTGGGTCCTGTCATTTAACAGGGGGAGGTCCCGGTGTCGCATTGGCGGGAGCAGCTGTCACAGAGCCGTCTACGTCATCTCCGCGTCAGAGTGAGGAGCCGCCGGCCCCTCCTCTCTCTGTTGGGGAATCCCTCGCAGATTTCCCATTAGAGCAGTTGCGAGACGAGACTCTGCAGCATGCGTTTGACCAAGTGAGAGTAATTGATGGTCAAACGCTCCCGCCAAACGCCACCCCGTCCTTCCCCTACTTCACGATTATGAAGGATAGATTATACCGAGTGACGCAGGACACTCAAACTAAAGAGCGAGTCACGCAGCTTTTAATTCCGAAGAGCCGCCGGGAATTGGTATTCCAGGCGGCTCACTTTAATCCCATGGCTGGACACTTAGGGCAGGATAAAACACTAGCCCGAATAATGGCCCGGTTCTATTGGCCAGGGATTCGCGGCGATGTCCGGAGGTGGTGTACGGCGTGCTGTGAATGCCAGTTAGTAAATCCAGCGGCCATTCCAAAAGCGCCTTTGCGCCCTCTACCGTTAATCGAGACCCCGTTCGAAAGAATTGGGATGGATCTCGTCGGGCCATTAGATCGGTCAACATGAGGGTACCGCTTTATATTAGTTCTAGTGGACTATGCAACGCGATACCCGGAAGCAGTGCCTCTTTGTAATATCTCAGCACGCAGTATTGCGGAGGCACTCTTCCGCGTTATCTCCCGAGTTGGAATCCTGAAAGAGATTCTGACTGACCAAGGCACCTCGTTTATGTCACGTACACTGAACGAACTGTATGGGTTGTTGGGTATTAAGCCAATCCGCACCAGTGTGTATCACCCACAAATGGACGGTTTAGTTGAATGGTTCAATCGCACCCTCAAGAACATAATTAAAAAATTCGTAAGTGAGGATGCACATAATTGGGATAGATGGCTCGAACCCTTGCTCTTTGCAGTGCGAGAGGTCCCCCAAGCCTCCACGGGGTTCTCCCCATTTGAATTGTTATATGGGCGTAAGCCGTGCGGCATCCTAGATGTGCTGCGGGAAAATTGGGAGGAGGGACCTTCACCAAGTAAAAACGAAATCCAATATGTTATTAACCTGCGCACAAAACTCCACACACTCACGCACCTAATTCAGGAGAATTTGCGGCAGGCCCAAGAACGACAGACCCCCCTGTATGACAAGGGTACGCGCCTTAGGGAGTTCGCACCGGGAGAGAAAGTACTCGTACTGTTGCCCACATCGAGCTCCAAATTAGTCGCCAAGTGGCAAGGACCCTTTGAGGTCACACGGCGAGTCAGGGACGTTGACTATGAGGTGAGGCGAATGGATAGGGGCGGGGTGCTACAGATTTACCACCTCAACCTGCTCAAACTCTGGAACGAGGAGGTCCCCGTGGCGTTGGTGTCGGTGGTTCCGGAGAAGGCGGAGCTGGGGCCGCAGGTGCAAAAGGGAACATTGGCATCGCGTACCTCTCCAGTCCCCTGTGGAGACCACCTCTCCCTGACCCAACTCACGGAGGTTGCCCAGTTGCAGACCGAGTTTTCGGACGTGTTCTCGCCCCTGCCTGGCCGCACCAACCTCATAGAGCACCACATTGAGACGCCCCCGGGGGTGGTAGTGCATAGCCGCCCTTACAGGTTACCTGAGCACAAGAAAAAAGTGGTTCGGGAAGAACTCGAGGCCATGCTTGAAATGGGCATCGTCAAGGAGTCCCACAGTGACTGGAGCAGCCCGGTGGTCTTGGTACCCAAGGCCGACAGGCCGGTCCAGTTCTGTGTCGACTATAGAAAAGTTAACTCGGTGTCTAAATTCGATGCGTACCCAATGCCTCATATTGCTGAGTTGCTTGATTGGCTAGGCACGGCTCGTTTTTACTCGACACTGGATTTAACAAAGGGTTATTGGCAGATCCCTTTGACTCCATTATCCCGGGAAAAGACGGCCTTTTCCACACCGTTCGGCTTACACCAATTCGTCACACTTCCTTTTGGGCTGTTTGGGGCGCCCGCTACGCTTCAGCAGCTGATGGACAGGGTCCTCCGCCCCCACACCACCTATGCGGCTGCATACCTTGACGATATCATTATTTATAGTAATGACTGGCAGCGGCACTTACAACACCTGAGGGCGGTCCTTAAGTCGCTGAGGCGAGCGGGTCTCACAGCCAACCCAAAGAAGTGTGTGATTGGGCGGGTGGAAGTATGGTATCTGGGCTTCCACTTGGGCAACGGGCAGGTGCGTCCCCAAATTAACAAGACAGCAGCAATTGCGGCCTGCCCAAGACCAAAAAGGGGGTGAGACAGTTCCTGGGGCTGGCTGGCTACTATTGTAGGTTTATACCTAATTATTCGGACATCACCAGCCCGCTGACTGATCTCACTAAAAAGGGGGCACCAGATCCGGTCCAGTGGACGGAGCAATGCCAGCGGGCTTTCTCTGAGGTAAAGGCTGCACTGTTCGAGGGGCCACTATTACACTCCCCTGACTTTTCTCTCCCTTTTATGTTATAGACGGATGCATCGGACAGAGGGCTGGGGGCCGTGTTGTCCCAGGAGGTGGAGGGGGAGGATCGTCCCATGCTGTACATCAGCAGAAAGCTGTCGGTACGCGAGGGGCGCTACAGCACGATAGAAAAGGAGTGCCTCGCGATCAAGTGGGCGGTCCTCACCCTCCACTACTACCTGCTGGGGCGCCCTTTCACCCTCTGTTCGGACCACGCGCCCCTCCAGTGGCTCCACCACATGAAGGATGCCAACGCGTGGATCACCCGTTGGTATCTGGCACACCAACCCTTTAATTTCAAGGTGATCCACAGGCCGGGGGCGCAGATGGTTGTGGCGGACTTTCTCTCCCGTTGGGGGGGGGGGGGGGAGTCGGCTGCAGGCCGGACGGCTTGCCTGGCCTGAGTCAGGCGGTGGGGGTATGTGGCAGCGGGGGCGTGGTCAAGCGCCGGTCTGTGACAGGAGGGCAGAGTCAGGGAAGGTAAGTGGCAGAATCACTACACCTGTCGTTAATTAATGTTTGTGTGTCTTCCCAGTGACCACGCCCTATTTAAGGAGAGAGAGCGAGAGCAGAGGGAGCTCTCTCCACACCTAGATGGCTGATGTGTGTGCGTGTCTGAGTGTGTGTGTGAGAGTACAGAGCTACGCTGAAAAGCTGAATAAAGCGAGTTTTGTGAACTCAGTTCTGTCCTGCCATCCTTCTGTGCTCCACCCACTTACACGAACTGTCACAAGTTGCTATGTAGCTTTATGCTTGCCCACTTGCACAGCATTCATTTCTTCCAAACAAACAAAAAAAAAACCTGGAATATTGATTAATTTGACCACAATACATGGTTCCACTGTGTGATGGTCCATCCCAAATGCCTCTGAGCCCAGAGCAGAAGTCGAAAGTACTTCTGGACACAGTTAACAAAAATTAAACGCTGTTGTCGCTGCCACCTGTCAAACTGTTGCTGTTTTTCCATCATGGCCTAAAGCCAAACTAATGGTGCTACAGGCTACAGAGCCAGTGACTGGGGTGTTCTAGGATTACTGGAAAAGAGGAAAATCTCCAACAAAACAAGAGCTGGTGAGTGCTTGTAAAGGAGTGAAGAAGTTGGATGGTCCCCTAAATCACTATGTATAGGCACCAGGGGAAGGACAAATTCTGTTCCAACTGCTGTTGCTCCAGTGTTTGCAGACAGTGGTCCAGGTCTCCATGATGATCATGGTCATCAAGGCATTGAGCATACCACAAGTGTCATGATGCAGAAGTGTTTTTGGCCATTTGTGAGAAGTGACATTGAAAGATATTGTCAGGCATGTAACTGTTGCACATAGTTATTTATTTATTTATTTATTTATTTTTTCCTTTTTGGTTGGCATTTATCTAAATAGTCATAGTGCAATATTGTTGACTGGCATTGTACACTTCTTGAGCTGTAGCCGAATTACCTGATAGATAGATTTAGAGACCCTATCTAGTCTGTGTGTAGCATAATGTTGGTTGCAGTGTTGATTCACCTATTATTTCCTGTGTGTAGTGTGCATCATTTGTGATTCTTAATGTGTGCAGTGGTGTTTTGCCCTGTGAGATCTTATCTGTCTTCCACCAAGTGTGTTGGGTCTTAAAATACCTATATCAACAGCATTTTTAGTTCTTTCTGGTGCATCTCTGCCTGCTACATCAAGTGACTCTGTCAGTGCTAGGCTTATTGTACACTTTGAAAATAATTACTGTGTAGCTTTATGCTTGCCCAATTGCTATTTTTGTTTTATTATTATTATTATTATTATTATTATTATGTACAAATGTGCGGCACGGTGGTGTAGTGGTTAGCGCTGTCGCCTCACAGCAAGAAGGTCCGGGTTCGAGCCCCGTGGGCCTTTCTGTGCGGAGTTTGCATGTTCTCCCCGTGTCTGCGTGGGTTTCCTCCGGGTGCTCCGGTTTCCCCCACAGTCCAAAGACATGCAGGTTAGGTTAACTGGTGACTCTAAATTGACCGTAGGTGTGAATGTGAGTGTGAATGGTTGTTTGTCTCTATGTGTCAGCCCTGTGATGACCTGATGACTTGTCTAGGGTGTGCCCCGCCTTTCGCCTGTAGTCAGCTGGGATAGGCTCCAGCTTGCCTGCGACCCTGTAGAACAGGATAAAGCGGCTAGAGATAATGAATGAGATGTACAAATGTATTTTATGACTACATTTTTATCTTTTGACTTATTGGCCTCTTGTCCTGTTTATTCTGAGCATATACCTGTGTATGTGGTGGAGTATAATGGAAGTTCCAGTTATACTGTCAAGTCTGCACCTGCTCACACTCAAGTCTCCACTTCCCAGAGTGCGCAGCAGCCTCCAAACATGACCACTGCAGATGACGGTAACCAACCTGCACCACACCGCCCTCCATCTCCGGAAAACTGATTAGCACTACACCTATTCCCCATCTCACATAATCAACAGTGTGTATATACAGTAAAGACTCTAGTTTGCACTTACCAACTGCAAAGTAAATGCTCAGTGTTCCCTTGCCTGACTTTACTAAGCCTTTTGTTATCATGTTGATACAATGTTTGTTTGTTTTTTTTACTTTATTTGTATGTTGGAATTTGCCCTTTTGTCTTTGCCTCTGATATTCTGTGCCTCACCTGACCATTGCCTGCTCTTTGACCTTGACATTGCTTCATGATTTGGATTTGTTTGCCAGTTTGCCTTAGTAAACTCTCTGCCACTTTTACATCCATCTGTCACATGCATTCATGACATGTACAAGTCTCTTACACAATTTTATCAAAACATGGATGGCACAATATAGTGAGGTTTTGATCATTAAAGCAGAAAATTAGAGATATTGAGAAAAGGAAATGTGTAATAATGTGTTAAATGTTTGATTTAATCATGTTGTGAATAGGAGTTGTGACTATATTCATAGTATGAATCTTATCACAGCAGGAATGCTTAGGAAGTGCAAGGCTCTCTGGTATGTAGGTAAGATTATCAAACATGGAAGTGAGTCATAGTTATAAGTAGTTTTTTTTTTTTAAGAAATGGTAATTTTAAATTAAAATAATAACCAAAAATAAAGCCTGATTTACAGTGGTGGTTGAAAGTTTGTGAACCCTTTAGAATTTTTTATATTTCTGCATAAATATAACCTAAAACTTGATCAGATTTTCACACAAGTCCTAAAAGTAGATAAAGAGAACCCAGTTAAACAAATGAGACAGAAAATGTTATTTGGTCATTTATTTATTGAGGAAAATGATCCAATATTACATATCTGTGAGTGGCAAAAGTATGTGAACTTCTAGGATTAGCAGTTAATTTAAAGGTGAAATTAGAGTCAGGTGTTTTCAATCAATGGGATGACAATCAGGTGTGAGTAGGCACCCTGTTTTATTTAAAGAACAGGGATCTATCAAAGTCTGATCTTCACAACACATGTTTGTGGAACAGCCCTGTGATGACCTGGCGACTTGTCCAGGGTGTACCCCGCCTTTTGCCCGTAGTCAGCTGGGATAGGCTCCAGCTTGCCTGCGACCCTGTAGAAGGATAAAGCGGCTAGAGATAATGAGTTGAGATGAGATGTTTGTGGAAGTGTATCATGGCATGAACAAAGGAGATTTCTGAGGACCTCAGAAAAAGCATTGCTGATGCTCATCAGGCTGGAAAAAGTTACAAAACCATCTCTAAAGAGTTTGGACTCCACCAATCCACAGTCAGACAGATTGTGTACAAATGGAGGAAATTCAAGTCCATTGTTACCCTCCCCAGGAGTGGTCGACCAACAAAGATCACTCCAAGAGCAAGGTGTGTAATAGTTGATGAGGTCACAAAGGACCCCAGGGTAACTTCTAAGCAACTGAAGGCCTCTCTCACATTGACTGATGTTAATGTTCGTGAGTCCACTGTCAGGAGAACACCAAACAACAATGGTGTGCATGGCAGGGTTGCAAGGAGAAAGCTGCTGCTCTCCAAAAAGAACATTGCTGCTCATCTGCAGTTTTCTAAAGATCACGTGGACAAGACAGACGGATACTGGAAAAATGCTTTGTGGACAGATGAGACCAAAATAGAACTTTTTGGTTTAAATGAGAAGTGTTATGTTTGGAGAAAGGAAAACACTGCATTCCAGCATAAGAACCTTATCTCATCTGTGAAACATGGTGGTGGTAGTATCATGGTTTGGGCCTGTTTTGCTGCATCTGGGCCAGGACAGCTTGCCATGATTGATGGAACAATGAATTCTGAATTATACCAGCAAATTCTAAAGGAAAAATTTCAGGACATCTGTCCATGAACTGAATCTCAAGAGAAGGTGGGTCATGCAGCAAGACAACGAACCTAAGCACACAACTCGTTCTACCAAAGAATTGTTAAAGAAGAATAAAGTTAATGTTTTGGAATGGCCAAGTCAAAGTCCTGACCTTAATCCAATCGAAATGTTGTGGAAGGACCTGAAGTGAGCAGTTCATGTGAGGAAACCCACCAGCATCCCAGAGTTGAAGCTGTTCTGTATGGAGGAATGGGCTAAAATTCCTCCAAGCCGGTGTGCAGGACTGATCAACAGTTACCGGAAATGTTTAGTTGCAGTTATTGCTGCACAAGGGGATCACACCAGATACTGAAAGCAAAGGTTCACATACTTTTGCCACTCACAGATTTGTAATATTGGATCATTTTCCTCAATAAATAAATGACCAAGTATAATATTTTTGTCTCATTTGTTTAACTGGGTTCTCTTTATCTACTTTTTAATTGATTGATTGATTGATTGATTGATTGATTGATTGATTCCGAACAGTAAAAAAGATATAAAAACAAACAAAAAAACAACAAAAAATAAAAATAAAAAATGCAATCATCAAAACATTGTCATAAACAAACAGAATAGCATAGCCACAAGACAATAACATAATAATGTTCGGAAAGGATTAGGAAGAAGTAAATAACTTATCAAATCCTAACCCTCTATACCACCATTAATCAAACGTCAATTTCCACCATAATAAACTATATATACAAAAGAAAGCAAAATCAACAAAAAAAAAAAACATACCAAGATATACCAACATGGTATAATATTGACCAAATCAAATCATATATACAAATACTTATGTTATGCATACAATACATATATACAGCACATACATATACACATACCTATAACTATACACATCCATACATACACAGACACCCATATCATAATTATGCATCTCATCTCATCATCTCTAGCCACTTTATCCTGTTCTACAGGGTCGCAGGCAAGCTGGAGCCTATCCCAGCTGACTACGGGCGAAAGGCCGAGTACACCCTGGACAAGTCGCCAGGTCATCACAGGACTGACACATAGACACAGACAACCATTCACACTCACATTCACACCTACGGTCAATTTAGAGTCACCAGTTAACCTAACCTGCATGTCTTTAGACTGTGGGGGAAACCGAAGCAAACCCACGCGGACACGGGGAGAACATGCAAACTCCACACAAAAAGACCCTCGCCGGCCACGGGGCTCGAACCAAGACCTTCTTGCTGTGAGGTGACGGCGCTAACCACTACACCACCGTGCCGCCTATATATATATATATATATATATATATATATATAAAAAAAATTTTGAAGGCCCTTACCCTTCAAATGCTCAGTTGTATAAAATGAGATAAATGTAAGTCACTCTGGATAAGGGTGTCTGCCATAAATGTAAATGTAGTGTGTGTGTGTTTTCTTATAATGGATTCCAAATACACAGTTCCGAAAACACAGCCAATATGAGTACATATTTTGACACTAGGGACAACATTTCTGAAACATTTGATTTTACTTCGCATGACTGCCACTTGACAACAGTTTTTCCACCATATCACCAAGTCCAGATGTTATTTTTGCAACACCTTATGTGCCAAAGATGGTTGTTGCGAAAACTATGACAATCACTTGATTTATTTGCTTACTTCATGAAGCAGTAAAATTTTTCAGAGAGGTGTTTTGCAAATGCTTTCAGGGAAGTGCAATATTTAAGGTATATAATATACACATTGGTTCCTTTACAAGAAAACTTTTAATAATGCTGTTTAAATATATAAAAATCCATCGTGACATACAGTGGTGCTTGAAAGTTTGTGAACCCTTTAGAATTTTTTATATTTCTGGATAAATATGGCCTAAAACATCATCAGATTTTCACACAAGTCCTAAAAGTAAATAAAGAGAACCCAGTTAAACAAATGAGACAAAAATATTATATTTGGTCATTTATTTATTGAGGAAAATAATCCAATATTACATATCTGTGAGTGGCAAAAGTATGTGAACTTCTAGGATTTGCAGTTAATTTGAAGGTGAAATTAGAGTCAGGTGTTTTCAATCAATGGGATGACAATCAGCTGTGAGTGGGCACCCTGTTTTATTTAAATAACAGGGATCTATCAAAGTGATCTTCACAACACATGTTTGTGGAAGTGTATCATGGCAGAAACAAAGATTTCTGAGGACCTCATAAAAAGCGTTGTTGATGCTCATCAGGCTGGAAAAAGTTACAAAACCATCTCTAAAGAGTTTGGACTCCACCAGTCCACAGTCAGACAGCTTATGTATAAATGGAGGAAATTCAAGACCATTTTACCCTCCCCAGGAGTGGTCACCCAACAAAGCTCACTCCAAGAGCAAGGCATGTAATAGTTGGCGAGGTCACAAAGGACCCCAGGGTAATTTCTAAGCAACTGAAGGCCTCTCTCAAATTGGCTAATGTTAATGTTCGTGAGTCCACCATCAGGAGAACACTGAACAACAATGGTGTGCATGGCAGGGTTGCAAGTAGAAAGCCACTGCTCTCCAAAAACAACATTGCTGTTTGTCTGCAGTTTGCTAAAGATCACATGGACAAGCCAGAAGGCTATTGGAAAAATGTTTTGTGGATGGATGAGACCAAAATAGAACTTTTTACTTTAAATGAGAAGCATTATGTTTGGAGAAAGGAAAACACTGCATTCTAGCATAAGAACCTTACCCCATCTGTGAAACATGGTGGTGGTAGTATTATGGTTCGGGCCTGTTTTGCTGCATCTGGACCAGGACAGCTTGCCATCATTGATGGAACAATGAATTCTGAATTATACCAGCGAATTCTAAAGGAAAATGTCAGGACATCTGTCCATGAACTGAATCTCAAGAGAAGGTGGGTCATGCAGCAAGACAACGAACCTAAGCACACAACTCGTTCTACCAAAGAATTGTTAAAGAAGAATAAAGTTAATGTTTTGGAATGGCCAAGTCAAAGTCCTGACCTTAATCCAATCGAAATGTTGTGGAAGGACCTGAAGTGAGCAGTTCATGTGAGGAAACCCACCAACATCCCAGAGTTGAAGCTGTTCTGTACGGAGGAATGGGCTAAAATTCCTCCAAGTCGGTGTGTAGGACTGATCAACAGTTACCGGAAATGTTTAGTTGCAGTAATTGTTGCACGGGGGGGGGTCACACCAGATACTGAAAGCAAAGGTTCACATACTTTTGCCACTCACAGATATGGAATATTGGATCATTTTCCTCAATAAATAAATGACCAAGTATAATATTTTTGTCTCATTTGTTTAACTGGGTTCTTTTTATCTACTTTTAGGACTTGTGAAAATCTGATGATGTTTTAGGTCATATTTATGCAGAAATATAGACAATTCTAAAGGGTTCACAAACTTTCAAGCACCACTGTATGATGTCTGATGTTTGAAAAATGTCATTTCAGTGTTTTCCTGATTTAGTACCAAGTTAATATGGATCATTCTGATCCAAACAGAATATGAGGTTTGGATAAATATTTGTTGATTTTTCAGTTCAAATACTTCCACTATGAAGCTTATTTTGTTTAATGAGGTGAAATTTAACAATTGTCTCCAGATTCCTTTTCAAGCTTGGAAAACTGTATGAAAATTTATCCTAGAATTACTGAAGAAAAAACAATTTATTCTATCCACATTCACTGGATATAAGCAATCGCACGCTCTGATTGGCTACTCTACTACTAGGATATCATCTCTTCTACTGTGAGTAGAGTAAAACAAAATGGTGGAGTGTGTTGCTGAACCAACTGAAGACAAAATAAAAACTCTACTTGAAAACAAAACCCCAAAGATTATCAAGTATTTAAAAGAAACAGAAATGGTGAAAAAGAATATAGACACCCCCCCCCCCCCCCCCATATCTCCTGTTCCACACTCCAGCCCAGTTGGTGGCGGTAATGCACCTTTAAGTTGGTTTGCCAACTGCCAAAAACCTTTAAAAATAATAATAATAATAATAATAATAATCCCCCCCCAAAAAAATTGGATAAAAGTATTTGATGCTAAGAATGTATCTTTTTTAATTTTTCAAGAATTATTATTATAGCATTTTTCACAAATTGCTATTGTCATTTTGCTGGTTTGTTTACGTTCTAAGTGGAAATTATTTGGTTGGAAATTTTGTATAAGGTTTTTATTTATCAAATTTAAAAAAAAATGCTGTTTCTCAAAATCCAGTGAACATGGATATAATATAACACTTATTCCACTCAATCTTGTCATACATGTGCAACTTTATTTCATGGAATAACTGTTAAATATATTAAAGAAAAAACAATATATCTCTCTTGGACTCACCCAGGACTAAGTTCTCTCCACAGCAAGCACCGCTACACTGTGCCCTGAGCAGTGAAACTTCTCTCTCCAGCATTTCTATGCGACTGACTAGCTGCTGTAGCATGGCTGAAGCTGGGCATGAACACACTGTCTTGGGGATGTTGATGCGGTGGGTGAAAGTCACCTGGCTGTCCAAGTCCATTGATTGCTCCTCATACTCCTCATCAGATTTATCACTCCCTTTGGATCCCTTTGATCCCAGATCCACTGAGCACAGGGACTCTAGTGGAACATTAATGTTGTACACATGGTTGAAGATCATGGGTTGGCTCTGATTGTTGGTGTTGCCACTACCATCTGTGGCTTGCCGTTTGATCCTTGCTGTCCATACTCTTTTGTTCTTGTGTGCTGTCACAGCATTAACACTGAGGAACAGCAATGCCAGGCTCATCAGAGAATACAATGCCATTATGGACCCAAACACCATAGCTTCAGGTCTAAAAGGCATAAAGAAAAAAAAAGATAAAGCTAATTTAGTTTGTCATTGGAAACTAACTCAGAAAAGGACAGGAGCCAATATCACATGGTGATTCCCTAGGGATATGGGATTGATCAGGACTCAGGGCCAGGATGGAATGTATAAAGCTTCTGAGAATTATGATTAAAAACAGTCTTAGAAACCTAATAATAATAAAAAAAAATCTTAGTTACAAGTGAGTAAAATGCATTACAGAGCTGTTGCATAAGCATAAATAAACTTAACAAGGTTTAAGAAGTAACCCTAGGAGTAAACGCTGTACGACAATGACATCGCTGTAAATAAATTGATCACCCCTACCCCATTTCTATCTTGCCACAATTCTGTCTTATATATACACATACAGTACATACACACAGTACCAGTCAAAAGTTTGAACATGCATTCTAATTCAATTGTTTTTGTTTATTTTTATTAATTAAAAGTAATTTCATGTCCTAAAGTAATGATGGATGTTTCTCTTTACTTAGTTGAACGGTTCTTGACATAATATGGATTACTACATTTGTGGAATAGGGCTATTTACTTTATTTTTATTATTTACTGTTCGATCTCAAATGCACTAAGAAGGCAAGAAATTGCACTAATTAACTTTTGACGAGGTACACCTATTAACTGAAAAGCATTCCAGGTGACTACCTCATGAAGCTGGTTAAGATAATGCCAATAGTGTGCAAAGTGTCATCAAGGCAAACACTGGCTACTTTGGAGAATCTAAAATATGAAACATATTTTATTTGTTTAACACTGTTTTTGCTTATCATATAATTCCATATATGTTCCATATCTTATTTCATAGTTTTGTTGTCTTCAGTATTGTTCTACAATGTAGAAAATAGTCAAAATACAGAAAAAAAACCTGTGAATGAGTAGGTGTGTCCAAACTTTTGACCAGTACTGTATACATACTCTTCTGATTGTCATGACATTCATGTCCATGCATGTAAACTTCTGACCGCAACTGTATACACATTTACATTTACAACATTTAGAATGATAATGGATTTAATACTTTGTCATGGACACACTGTTACAACTCCAGATAACAGAGAACATTTAATTTTTCTCCCTTCAAATACAAGCATGACTAGACTGAAATCCAGATCCAAGAGATGATTCAGTGGGAGAAGGAAAGAAAAAATGAGCAAAAAGATTTGGGTTCAACCTGATTAATTAGAACAACAAAATGGTTTACCAGGAGATGGTAAAGGCAATTAGTGTCCCATATTCAGCTGTTCTGCAAGGATGATTGCCAGAAAAAAAGCAACATGCTACTTCCCCGACTGAGATAGAAACATTAAAATAAAAACACAAGAAACCACAGACAAATGAAATTATCTATTTCCATGATTGTTAACCCTGCAGCACTGAAACTGCTCTCTATGATGAGAATAACTCGGTTTTTATTCGTACTGTATTTTATAGATGATAAGAATAACTCAGTTGATTAGTGTTGTATCATTTGATACTACTTAATACTGTATTCTTTCATGGGGTGTTTTTTATTATTATTATTATTTTTATTCTGGTCCCCAATGCAGACACTGCATGCTGACCTAGGCTTGACTGATCATGGTGTTGACCAGCAAACACTACATATCCATGCCTCCTGTTGATTCATTGTTATTAGTTTAGCCAAGTGACTTGGGTTCTCCTCTTTTAAGTGATGGTCTGTAGCAAAACTGAATCTGCGATTATCCACTGTCTGCTGGACTTGTGTGCCAAAGACCTGCCCAGGCATTAGTGCCAAGTGACGTAAAATGTTTAACTAGACTATGGCAGTGTCATTAAACCAGCCAAATTTACCTTCTCATTTGTCTTACTAGACCAATGATTTACCCTGCCCTGTGGCTATCACTCTCATAGCTTGGACCACTGCCTGGATGATCTTTGTGCTCATTGAATCTCCTGTCATCGGTATTATGAGGGCCAAGAGTAAATTCACTCTGGTGTTAGACTTACATTTGTTGTTTATTGAGTGTATCAGCTCTTTTTTATATTAGTGTTGTACACAGATATCCTGTTTATAATGAAACTGACACCCTGTGTATAATGAAACTGATGCACTGTGGAGTCGCCCAGCCACTGACATAGACCATAAAATGGGTCAGGCATTTGATACTTTGCGTTATGTGGAGGATTAAACTTTAATTTTGCTAAGTCAGCCAAATGCTGCTGTTCCATGTTCTGGGGTTACACTCTGCCCTTCAGAATGCTCTGTTGGAAAGCTATCATCATTTTCCTCCAAGGTGGACCTCAAACTTAATGAAAAGAGATGCAGCAACTGTACGTATATCAGATATTGTTTCTACATTTAAGGCAGCTCTACTAAGTTCCCCTAAGCTCTGAACTTTACTCCTCTGTTGCACTGCTGCTAACAGCTCTTGAATTTCATTCATGCCCACTACCAGTTTCCAAGAAATTCAGGCATATTATGTCTATCATCCACCTCCATGAGGGGCTTGGCAGAATAAACAATTAGCAATTATGCTTTGAAATACAGGAGATTAAGAAACTGGTGAAAAGCTGAAAAAAGTTAAACAATTCACAGCAAGTTAGAATTTATTACACTGTGTTTGCAGCACCACTACATGTCAAAACATTACCTCTTTGAGTGCCTGCTTTCTGAGGTAGGGCTGAATATTGATAAATCAGTACTGTACTGTTTACCATCACCCAAGGTGCACATCAACACACTCTTCTTGATGGTATAGATTTTACCATAACAATTATATGTCAGGTGGCACGGTGGTGTAGTGGTTAGCGCTGTCGCCTCACAGCAAGAAGGTCCGGGTTCGTGGCCGGCGAGGGCCTTTCTGTGTGGAGTTTGCATGTTCTCCCCATGTCCGTGTGGGTTTCCTCCAGGTGCTCCGGTTTCCCCCACAGTCCAAAGACATGCAGGTTAGGTTAACTGGTGACTCTAAATTGACCATAGGTGTGAGTGTGAATGGTTGTCTGTGTCTATGTGTCAGCCCTGTGATGACCTGGTGACTTGTCCAGGGTGTACCCTGCCTTTCACCCATAGTCAGCTGGGATAGGCTCCAGCTTGCCTGCAACCCTGTAGAACAGGATAAAACAGCTACAGATAATGAGGTGAGAATTATATGTCAACTTTTGCAAGAATTTTAAGTCCTTGACTAGAAGATGAGTATGAAGGACTCTGCTAGTTCCAGAAAGAACCTATCTTAGCAGTCTGGAACATAATGTCCATCCATCTGTCCATCCATCCATCCATCCATCCATCCATCCATCCCTCCCTGCCATTTATCTGTCAGGGTTACAGTTGAGCTGGAGCCAATCCCAGCTGACTTCCATAAGAGGTAGAATACACGTTGGGCAGGTTGTTAATCTACCACAGGACTAATGTAGAGACAAACAACCATTCACACCTATGGGCAATTTAGAGTAACCGGTTGACCTAAGACTGTTGGAGGAAACCAGCGCAAAACTACACAGGCACAGGGAGAACATGCAAACTCCAACCACATAAAGGCCCCAGTCAGCCACAAGGTTCAAACCCAGAACCTTCTTGAAGTGAGGTGACAGTGCTAATCACTGTGCCACCCCATATGTGTATTCAACACAAATATTTGAATTTTGTGAACTGTATCCACCTTTCCCTACCTAGGCTAATTTTATTGGTTCCTAAAACTACACTGCATGAGAATTAAAGAAAAAGCACAATGAAGACTTTGGACATTTGGCATATTCCTTAATAACTAATAATGAATAATAACTCACTAATTCACAGGCTTGTGTTCAAGCATTTGTGACAGAATACAAGTCACACAGGATAATGGCAAATAAATAGGCCTTGGCAGTGTGTAAAGCTTTGAGCAGAATAGTCCATAGGGCAAATGTTGAAGAGAATCAATTCAAAAACCTAATTAGAGCTAATCAATTAGAGAGAGCAGATTGAAACTCTAGGGCAGTGTCTAATGTGTTTTCCTAATCTTTTCAGTCTCGTAATGGTAGCTTTCATGCTGGGATAGTAATTATAAACTTTTCCAATGACTCAGGGCTGGTGCAGGTGCCAGAGACCATCCTGGTTCTAGAAACCTGTGACCTGGAGAAAGAATATCAATATGGAATTAAATGGTGGACTTTTCCAAAGCATGGCAAATTCATAATAATATAACATGGCAGTGTGGTGCATTTTAACACACATACACATTCTGTATAAATGTGTGCATGTACAACCCCAATTCCAAAAAAAAGTTGAAAAATTTGGGACACTGTGTAAAATGTAAATAAAAGCAGAATGAAATGATTTGCAAATAATGGAAACCCTATAACTCCCTATATAAAAGAGTACAATGACAACATGTCAATTGTTGAAACTGAGAATAATAATAATCCTTTATCTGTAGCCGCTTATCCTGTTCTACACGGTCGCAGGCAAGCTGGAGCCTATCCCAACTGACTATGGGCAAGAGGCAGGGTATACCCTGGACAAGTCGTCAGCAGGGCTGACACATAGACACAAACAACCATTCACACCTATGGTCAATTTAGAGCCACCAATTAGTCTAACCTGCATGCCTTTGGACTGTGGGGGGAAACTGGAGCAAACCCACACAGACATAGCATGCAAACTCCACACAGAAAGGCCCTCGTCGGCCCCTGGGCTTGAACTCAGGACCTTCTTGCTGTGAGGCGACAGTACTAAGCACTACACCACTGTGGCACCCTGTCAGTAACATGATTTGGTATAAAAAGTAAAGCTGAGAACAGTGCCTCTGGATTGGCAGACTGGGGTAGTGGTACCCCTTTTTAAAAAGGGGGACCAGACAGTGTGTTCCAACTACAGGTATAGGGGGATCACACTTCTCAGCCTCCCTGGGAAAGCCTATGCTGGGGTGCTGGAGAGGAGAGTCCGGTCGATAGGTGAACCTTGGATTCAGGAGGAGCAATGCGGTTTTTGTCCTGGTCGTGGAACACTGGACCAGCTCTTTACCCTTGCAAGGGTACTGGAGGGTGCATGGGAGTTTGCCCAATCAGTCTACGTGTGTTTTGTGGACCTGGAGAAGGCTTACAACCATGTCCCTCGTGGTGCCCTGTGGGGGGTGCTTCGGGAGTATGGGGTTCCGGGCCCACTACTGCAGGCCATTCGGTCCCTGTTTGAACAGAGCAGGAGTTTGGTTCGCATTGCCGGCAGTAAGTCAGACTTCTTCCCGGTGCATGTTGGAATCCGCCAAGGCTGTCCTTTGTCACCGGTTCTGTTCATAACTTTTATGGACAGAATTTTTAGGTGCAGCCAAGGGGCGGAGGGTGTGTGCTTTGGTGGCATCAGGATCACGTCTCTGCTTTTTGCGGATGATGTGGTCTTGTTGGCTTCATCAATCTGTGGCTTACAACATGCGCTGGGATGGTTTGCAGCTGGGTATGAAGCAGCTGAGATGTGGATCAGCACCTCCAAGTCCCTGGTCATGGCACTCAGCCGGAAACAGGTGGAGTGCTTACTCCAGGTCAGGGGGGAGTTGCTACCTAAAGTGGAGGAGTTTAAGTATCTCAGGGTTTTGTTCACAAGTGAGGGTAAGGGGGAGCAGGAGTTGGACAGAAGGATCGGGGCAGCGTCAGCAGTGATGTGGACGCTAAACCAGTCTGTTGTGGTAAAGAGAGAGCTGAGCCAAAAGGCAAAGCTCTCAATTTACTGGTCCATCTATGTTCCCATTCTCACCTATGGTCACGAGCTATGGGTAGTGACCGAAAGAATGAGATCGCGGATACTGTCAGGCAGTAGCCTAGCCTGACAAAAAAGCAATGCTGGACAATGTACAATATAAATGTGCAATACCTCTACTGTTGGACATTTTTTCATATCTTTTTAATATATATATATATATATGTAAATTCTTAATTTATTTATCTAGAAGTTTTCTAAAGACTTAATTTATCTAGAAGTTCTCTCTTTTTTCTATTCTATTCTCTGTTTATCCTATAATAATTCTACTTGAATTTTAATTTCCCTGAGGGAACCCTCCCAAAGGGATCAATAAAGTTCTAGTTAATATAACAAGCAGTAGAAATTAGTTTTCTCTGCAGGGTGGCTGGGTTCTCCCTTAGAGACAGGGTGAGACGCTTGGTCATTCAGGAGAGACTCTGAGTAGAACCGCTGCTCCTCCACATTGAAAGGAGTCAGTTGAGGTGGTTTGGGCACTTTGTTAGGATGCCCTCTGGACGTCTCCCAAGGGAAGTTTTCTGGGCATGCCCCACCGGAAGGAGACCCCGGGGCAGACCCAGGACACGCTGGAGAGATTACATCTCTTGGCTGGCCTGGAAACGCCTCGGTATTCCCCCGGAAGAGCTGGTGGAGGTGGCCGGGGAGAGGGAAGTCTGGGCTGCTCTGCTTAGGCTGCTACCCCTGCGACCCAGATCTGGATAAGCGGTAGAAGATGGATGGATGGATGGAGTAAAGCTGAGGAGGGGTTCACTACTCTGTGAAAGACTGTATTGGCAAATTTAAGAATTTTGGAGCCATGACACTGAAAGCTCTCCCACCCATGGAAGAAAGCCCAAATGTATTGCAAACAAGCAAGTGTTTTAACTGGGAGACCCAAAAGAAGTGCATTGGAATAATCAAGAATAATGTAATGAAAGGATGGATAAGTATTTCAGCATCATCCACTGAGAAAAAGAGTTATGTAGGCATGCAATATTTTGAAGGTGGAAAAAATCCTACTTTAATCAAGGAGTTTACATTAGAATCAAAGGAAAATATTTGATCAAAAATGACACCAAGTACGTACTTTGTGTAAACTTAAGAATATCACCCTCAATATTAAGTTTATGAGTAGAGCTTCTGTTTTATCTGTGTTCAATCTGAGATAGTTAGACTCCAACCAAGCCTTTACATCATGAATGCAGGCAGACAGTGGAGGGGGTGGGAGAGATGAGTTGCACCTAGTACTAATATAGATCTGCATATCATCAGCATAATTGTGAAATATTAGACCATGGCAATTTGTTGTTTCAGTGAGATTAACTGATTCCTATCTTTAAGATAAGAGGTAAACCAGGTGACTGCTGTACCAGTGATGCCAACTGTTAAGAGATGTGAAAGAAGGATGTGATGGCATATCATGTGAAATGCAGAGCTAAGATCATGGAGAAACAAAATATTAAGTAAGGCTGAGTCTGTAGAGAGGAAAAAAAACATTAACAACTCTAAGATGCACTGTCTCAGTACTATGTCATTGTTGAAAACCAGACTGAAATGGTTAATAAATATTGTTTAAGTTACGATAAGACTACAGCTGGGAAGCAACAACTCTTTCAAGAAATTTTGCAGCAAAATGTAGGTTAGAATTTGGTCTATAATTGTTGAAGTTGAGACAGGGGTTTTTTAAGGATTGGTGAGACTGATGCCATTTTTAGCTCATGTGGAATGACTTTAGAGGTAAGAAAACAGTTGATAAGATGTGTACGGGTAGGGATAACAGAAGGCATGCAATTTTTAAGGAGGGAAGTAGGAACAGGATCAAGCTAACAGAAGGTGGAATTAGATTTCTTAACAAGTTCAGACAAATCAGCTAGAGTAATAGGGGTGAAGTTAAGCATTGGGGTAGGTACATGTTCTTGAAGGAAATCATCAGGAGAAGTGTTTAAGACAGAGAAAGTGTTGTAAATTGATTCAGTCTTATTCCTGAAATGTTTAAGAATGGAATTGCACATGTCATCAGATCCAGAGAGCACAGTAGCAGGAGCATGCAAGTCTATAAACTGTGGCAAAAAGTGTCTTAGGCCTACAATTAGCAGTACCTACTGAGGAAGATAAATACCCTTAATGCTGCTTACTAAATCTATGTATGTACAACTTCATGTGGTTTGAATCTTGTGGAATGTCCCTGAGGGTGGGTGGAACACTGAAGCGCAGACAGGTGGGTAATGATGCTGAATACAGTCACTTTTATTTATAGACTGACTTTTCAGCTTTAAAGTTAGTTTTCTCTTGCACACACACACACACACACACACACACACACACACACACACACACAAAAACATCAATTAGCAACAGGTGTGATCACTTTGTCACTCACCTTCCCTGGCCTCGCCCTCCATTCACAAAGCGATGCTTGACCACGTCCCCGCTGCCACAAATATATTTGAGAATGAACAGAAAGGTCAGTTTTCTTATATAGACGAACGAGCCGGGGGGAGGTATGACAGGATGGCGCACACCTTGTTTTAATAGGATCAAAGGCATCAAGAACTTCAGAAACAGAAGAGTTGTAGAGAGACACGATCTGATCAGGGCAATAAAGTTGAATAGAGGAGGTTAAAGACGAGGTGGCTAGAGCAGCAAAAAAGGAGATAGGGTCAATAGATGTGACTCTGTTGGTTAACTCAGAAGGAAGGATACTAAGACTGAAATCAGTCGGGTTGTGATCTAAAATGCCACCTTGAACTCAGCGCTGAAACAACTAAAAGAGCAGATTTAATCCAGTAGATGTTCACCACAGTGTGTAGGGAAAGTTACATGTTGCTTCAAGTTAAAGCACTGCACTAAGGATATAAATTCATTGCTAGTGGATTCACCTCAACTTGTATACTAAAGTCACCAAGTAACATCAGTATGTACAGAGCAGGCTAAAGTGAGATCAATGATCACTGAGATCAGAAAAGAAAGTAGCCTGGGCTTTTGGTGGACAATGAACTAAAATAATAAGCAGTGAGGGAGATCCAACAACTTCCAAAGCCAGATATTCAGAGGCTTCTACAGCATGAAATTCAATAGGCACAGTTTTAATGCAGTTCCTAAAGACAACAGCTAGTCCACCACCCTGGCTCTTCAGCTGCAGCTTTGCCTGATAGCAAGAAGTCATCAGGTATCTAAGTTTCCGTCAACAATAATGTCCAATTTTTTTTAAATCAATAATTAAATCCCTGAGAAATGTAGACGTTTTGGTGAGAAAGCGACAGTTCAAAAGCACAGAAATGTTGTTTAAAGCTGGGAGATTTCCTGACTTATGGTAGAGTTCATCCTTTGCTAAAAATTTCAGAGAAGCAAATTTCAGTCTGTGGGAGAGAAAGGATCTTCCAGATTGTTGCTTTACCAGTCTGTGACTCCATATCGAGGGAATCACAGTAGCACAGAGCAATGCATAAGCTGGAAGCAGCGGGCAAAGCAATGAGTGTATCAAGGTTGGCAAGTAATTCCAAGGGATTTACAATATCCATAAATCAGAGGGTCGAGGCAAAGATGGAAGTACAGTTCTTATAATTGTGATGAAGAGTACTCAAACACCATATTGCCAGGGAGAAAAACAAAAAGAAGTGCAAAAATAAGCACACTCGCAGGTTGTCTAGTAGTAGGGCATGAATACATAGCCTTAAATTCCATGATAGATTAGCAGAAAAGTGATGTTACATCTATATAGGCTTGAGCACTTAGCCACACTGCATGCATTGCATTAGCCAGAACCTACATAAGCCCACACCTGCCACCCAGTTAGTCGAAAGGAGGGAAGATGGACCCACTCAACAAAAAACAGTGGAACAAAACTCAGTGAAAGTGTGAAAACTCACCAATTTTGCCATAAGGTGAGGACAGAGCAGGATAGGCCTCACAGAGAAACAGCAAGAGATAGTAGGCTAGCAGGGAAAACTTAAGCCTCCAAAAATGGTAAGCATCCAACAGGAGAAGGCACACAGAGAAAAAGCAGAAGACAGGCCTCGCTTTGAGGGGTTGAGACCAAGTCAAGACCAAGCCAGGGCAAGATTGAATCAAGACCAGGACCGGACCAGACCAGTGTGTGTGAAGGGGAGCAGGGAGGGGTGACGGCCGTTAACAGTAAATAAAAATTCAAATTAGCAATGAGTCACATTATTGGTTGCATTTGAAGCAGGAAGTTTTACATCCAATCACAGTAATTATGTGAACAATAAATCAGACAATGCATAGGCAATTTAGTGAAATCTCCACAATTGTGGTCTTGACTAGTCTTGAAATAAAATCCTGAGTCCTCTATGTCTGAGATAAGACCAAGTAAAAAGTGGTCAAGACTGAGACCTTCAAAAAGTGGACTTGAGACCGATCTTGAGACCAAGACCGGTCTCAAGTACTACAACACTAGTATACACTAATGATGGCCTCCTTCACTTGCATCGACACCTCTTTGGACCACATATTGCAAGTTCCCATGAACAGCTGCCGAATGCAAATTCAACACTTGGAATCAACTCCATAACATTTTATCTTTAATTTGTCATGAATTAATGAGGAAAAAAGGCTATATTTGGCTATGAATCTGCTTATCAGGCAATTGTCCAATTACAACCCCGATTCCAAAACAGTTGGGACAAAGTACAAATTGTAAATAAAAACAGAATGCAATGATGTGGAAGTATCAAAATTCCATATTTTATTCAGAGTAGAACATAGATGACATATCAAATGTTTAAACTGAGAAAATGTATCATTTAAAGAGAAAAATTAGGTGATTTTAAATTTCATGACAACAACACATCTCAAAAAAGTTGGGGCAAGGCCATGTTTACCACTGTGAGACATCCCCTTTTCTCTTTACAACAGTCTGTAATCGTCTGGGGACTGAGGAGACAAGTTGCTCAAGTTTAGGGACAGGAATGTTAACCGATTCTTGTCTAATGTAGCATTCTAGTTGCTCAACTGTCTTAGGTCTTTTTTGTCATATTATCTTCCGTTTTATGATGCGCCAAATGTTTTCTATGGTTGAAAGATCTGGACTGCAGGCTGGCCAGTTCAGTACCCGGACCCTTCTTCTACGCAGCCATGGTGCTGTAATTGATGCAGTATGTGGTTTGGCATTGTCATGTTGGAAAATGCAAGGTCTTCCCTGAAAGAGACGTCGTCTGGATGGGAGCATATGTTGCTCTAGAACCTGGATATACCTTTCAGCATTGATGGGGTCTTTCCAGATGTGTAAGCTGCCCATGCCACATGCGCTAATGCAACCCCATACCATCAGAGATGCAGGCTTCTGAACTGAACACTGATAACAACTTGGGTCGTCCTTCTCCCCTTTAGTCCGAATGACACGGCGTCTCTGATTTCCATAAAGAACTTCAAATTTTGAGTCGTCTGACCACAGAACAGTTTTCCACTTTGCCACAGTCCATTTTAAATGAGCCTTGGCCCAGAGAAGATGTCTGCACTTCTGGATCATGTTTAGATATGGCTTCTTCTTTGAACTATAGAGTTTTAGCTGGCAACGGCGGATGGCACGGTGAATTGTGTTCACAGATAATGTTTTCTGGAAATATTCCTGAGCCCATTTTGTGATTTCCAATACAGAAGCATGCCTGTATGTGATGCAGTGTCGTCTAAGGGCCCGAAGATCATGGGCACCCAGTATGGTTTTCCGGCCTTGACCCTTACACACAGAGATTCTTCCAGATTCTCTGAATCTTTTGATGATATTATGCACTGTAGATGACGATATGTTCAAACTCTTTGCAATTTTACACTGTCGAACTCCTTTCTGATATTGCTCCACTATTTGTCGGCGCAGAATTAGGGGGATTGGTGAGCCTCTTCCCATCTTTCCTTCTGAGAGCTGCTGCCACTCCAAGATGCTCTTTTTATACCCAGTCATGTTAATGACCTATTGCCAATTGACCTAATGAGTTGCAATTTGGTCCTCCAGCTGTTCCTTTTTTGTACCTTTAACTTTTCCAGCCTCTTATTGCCCCGTCCCAACTTTTTTGAGATGCGTTGCTGTCATGAAATTTCAAATGAGCCAATATTTGGCATGAAATTTCAAAATGTCTCACTTTCGACATTTCATATGTTGTCTATATTCTATTGTGAATACAATATCACTTTTTGAGATTTGTAAATTATTGCATTCCGTTTTTATTTACAATTTGTACTTTGTCCCAACTTTTTTGGAATCGGGGTTGTACTATTGAGCCTGTGAAAATGGAGGGAATAGGTTAAAAAAGTGGCAGTAATTCTGAAACAGTAAATGCAATATTCTTGTTAAATGTCTTGAATTAAAGCTAACATTTTCCATTTCAATCACATCTTGATTGCTTCAATTCCAATCCTTTGTTGTGGTATACAGAGACAATATTATGAAAATTGTGTCCCTGTCAAAATATCTATATGTATATACACCAGTCGGTCATAACACTAAAACCACCTGCCTATTATTGTTTAGGTCTGCGTTGGGCCACCACCTTGTGTCACTAGTTCTGACTTGTCGATGCATGGATTCCACAAGACCTCTGAAAGTGTACTGTGGTATCTGGCACCAAGAAATTAGCAGCAGATCCTTTAAAGGAGATATGAAGAACCTTTTTTTTTTATAAATTTCTGAGTGGATAGTATCTCCATCCTTGATTCTTGTATGCTGCATAAATGGGAATAAAAAATATATATTTTTGAGAGTTAAAATCAACCGCAAAGTTGGCATTTGAGCTGCCCCGCTGAGCCAGCCAGCCCTGGGTGTGTGATGTTACAGAGGTAACCGGTTTTAAGTCCAAGGCCTTTGACAGCTATAGACCAAAGTCATATAAATAAAAATTTATGGTGAAAGTAAAAAATACCGTTACCGACTTGCTCAACTAAGACTGATTTTACTTCATTGATTGTGGGTTGACTCTCATTAAAACAGGATAGGTGTTATACCTTATGCAACATACATGTACATGCATGCATTTTCACTGATAAAATATAAAAGGCTAATTAAATAATCAGAGGAACTGAGACAATCACATTCTGAAGCAAATTAAATAATTTTATCCCAGTAACTTAAATACACAATACAAGTTACATGTATTTATCTAAATGCAGGTAAACAATGTGTTGTTTTGTATCCAAATGAGAGTCAGAGCTTACCCATCTGTATTCTCGCTTCTTGAAAGCCGATCTTTTACAGAGGTGCTTGAAAGTTTGTGAACCCTTTAGAATTTTCTATATTTCTGCATAAATATGACCTAAAACAACATCAGATTTTCACACAAGTCCAAAAAGTAGATCAAGAGAACCCAGTTAAACAAATGAGACAAAAATATTATACTTGGTCATTTATTTATTTAGGAAAATGATCCAATATTACATATCTGTGAGCGGCAAAAGTATGTGAACCTCTAAGATTAGCAGTTCATTTGAAGGTGAAATTAGAGTCAGGTGTTTTCAATCAATGGGATGACAATCAGGTGTGAGTGGGCACCCTGTTTTATTTAAAGAACAGGGATCTATCAAAGTCTGATCTTCACAACACATGTTTGTGGAAGTGTATCATGGCACGAACAAAGGAGATTTCTGAGGACCTCAGAAAAAGCGTTGTTGATGCTCATCAGGCTGGAAAAGGTTACAAAACCATCTCTAAAGAGTTTGGACTCCACTAATCCCCAGTCAGACAGATTGTGTACAAATGGAGGAAATTCAAGACCATTGTTACCCTCCCCAGGAGTGGTCGACCAACAAAGATCACTCCAAGAGCAAGGAGTGTAATAGTCAGTGAGGTCACAAAGGACCCCAGGGTAACTTCTAAGCAACTGAAGGCCTCTCTCACATTGGCTAATGTTAACGTTCATGAGTCCACCATCAGGAGAACACTGAACAACAATAGTGTGCATGGTAGGGTTGCAAGGAGAAAGCCACTGCTCTCCAAAAAGAACATTTCTGCTTGTCTGCAGTTTGCTAAAGATCACATGGACAAGCCAGAAGGCTATTGGAAAAATGTTTTGTGGACGGATGAGACCAAAACAGAATTTTTTGGTTTAAATGAGAAGCATTATGTTTGGAGAAAGGAAAACACTGCATTCCAGCATAAGTACCTTATCCTGTCTGTGAGACATGGTGGTGGTAGTATCATGGTTTGGGCCTGTTTTGCTGTATCTGGACCAGGATGGCTTGCCATCATTGATGGAACAATGAATTCTAAATTATACCAGTGAATTCTAAAGGAAAATGTCAGGACATCTGTCCATGAACTGAATCTCAAGAGAAGGTGGGTCATGCAACAAGACAATGAGCCTAAGCACACAAGTCGTTCTACCAAAGAATGGTTAAAGAAGAATAAAGTTAATGTTTTGGAATGGCCAAGTCAAAGTCCTGACCTTAATCCAATGGAAATGTTGTGGACGGACCTGAAGCGAGCAGTTCATGTGAGGAAACCCACCAACATCCCAGAGTTGAAGCTGTTCTGTACAGAGGAATGGGCTAAAATTCCTCCAAGCCGGTGTGCAGGACTGATCAACAGTTACTGGAAACGTTTAGTTGCAGTTATTGCTGCACAAGGGGGTCACACCAGATACTGAAAGCAAAGGTTCACATACTTTTGCCACTCACAGATATGTAATATTGGATCATTTTCCTCAATAAATAAATGACCAAGTATAATATTTTTGTCTCATTTGTTTAACTGGGTTCTCTTTATCTACTTTTAGGACTTGTGTGAAAATCTGATGATGTTTTAGGTCATATTTATGCAGAAATATATAAAATTCTAAAGGGTTCACAAACTTTCAAGCACCACTGTAGCTGATTGTTTTGAAACAATCTGACTTTCAGTTGTTTGTTCAGTTCTCTGTTCATTTGCTTCTTCCACATAAAGGCGAGATGGCAGCGATATCCAGCGGAGAAATCAGACGGCTGGTCCACTCATTCTCCATTTTCTCCATACTGAGTGGTCTGCTATTACTGCTCAGCTCAGGCAATTACTAAAACCCAGGATGGGATGGGACATCACCGGTTTTAGCAACAATCGTGGGGAGGTCACTGCTTGAGTGATATGTCACGTCCTGTTCCGTCCTGGGTTTTACTAACAACCCTTGGCTCACACTCCGGGAGAACTGGTGCAACTGAACTTACTTTCCTTTTTTTAAAATAAATAAATAAATAAATAAATACTTTCCTTTTCTTGTAGTTTTCTTTCCTTTAATCGTTGGTACTGCACCCTCTTTCAATATGGGCTTATAGCCAACGCTCCTCAACAGATTAGAGGTCTCGTATGAGCCTTCAGTAAAATGTGCATAGCAGAGGAGAGACCACTTCGTAGGCCCCCAATGTGTCTGTGCACTTCTTACAAAATGCGTCCAAATCTTTGCAGTTTGAACATACTTGGGCCATGAATGCAATGTAAATCCACCTTCTGTCATGTTGCTGCACCGTCCAGCAACACATCTACGTGGCATGGCGATAAATTAGCTCCAAATGGAGGCTTGGAGTTGCAGTCAGCTCTGTGTTTTAGTATAGCAGAAATGGCAATGAGACTGACAGACTTGCTGCTGTGACGTCACGGACGTCAAGGTCATTCATTCAGACCGCTACCTATATGAATCACTTTAATTGTAAAAATTATTATATTAGATTTGTTGTTAATGCTTAAAACAATTCCTGTGTCATTCTTGAGGTCTCAAGGCATTTATAAACAAAAGTGAGGCCATGGTTCTGCGTATATGCTTTAAGTCCTTTAAGTTGCAAGGTGGGGCCTCCATGGATTGGACTTGTTTGTCCAGCACATTCCACAAAAGCTCAATCAACTTGAGATCTGGGGAATTTGGAGGCCAAGTCAACACCTTGAACTCTTTGTCATGTTCTTCAAACTATTCCTGAACAAATTTTGCAGTGTAACAAGGTGCTGAAAAAGGCCACTGCTATTAAGGAATATCGTTGCCATGAAGGGATGTTCTTGGTCTGCAACTATGTTTAGGTAGGTGTGACATGTCAAAGTAACATTTCCTTGAATGTCAGGACCCAAGGACTCCAAGCAGAACATTGCCCAGAGCATCACACTGCCCCCGCTGGCTTGCCTTTTTTTTTCATAGTATATCCTGGTGACATGTCTTCCCCAGCTACGTGATGCACCTGGCCATCCACATGATGTAAAATAAAATATGACTCACCAGACCAGGCCACCTTCTTGAATTTCTTCATGGTGCAGTTCTGATGCTCACGTGTCCATTATATGCACATTCAGGGGTAGAAAGGGGTCAGAATGGACACACTGACTGGTCTGTGGCTACACAGCTCCATATGCAAGCAAGCTGTGATTCACTGTGGGTTCTATCATAGCCAGAATGAACTTTTTTCAGCAATCTGTTTTACAGTAGTTCTGTAGGATTAGACTAGACAGCCTAACCTTCACTCCCCATGTGCATCAGTGAGCTTTGGGCATCCATGATGCTGTCACCAGTTCAAGTGGTCCAAGGAAGGACCACTTTTGGTAGGCATTAACCACTGTATACCGAGAACACCCCACAAGACCTGTCATTTTGGAGAGCCGGTCGTCTAGCCATCACAATTAGCCCCTTGTCAAAATCACTCGGATCCATATGCTTTCCCATTTTTTCCTGTTTTCCACACATCAACTTTGAGAACTGACTACTCACTTGCTGCCAAAGATATCCAACCTCTTGACAGATGCCAATATAATGAGATAATCAATGTTATTCAATTCACCTGTCAGTGATTTTTATGTTATGGCCGATTGGTGTATACAGTGTGGAAAATAAGGCTGGACTGGTGGACATTGACCAGTAATTTTCACATTTGTCCATCTGTATTTCAAAAGTATTGGACCGGATGGCCCATGGAAATTTGTAAAGATATGGGTCTAATCTACTTCTAATTTTCTTCCAAATGTTACACTGGGCGAATACATTGTCATAACATGGCCTGTGAAACGGAGGCTCTCGCAGGCACGACTTTAAAAATTCATAACTAGGCCATCCAAAGTCCTAGCCCCACCAAACTTTACAGGCATGCCCCTCCCTGAGACCTTTCGAATGAGCCCAGGCAGTGCTAGATCCTACGTCAGGAGCAAGTGCAGATTGCAGAAAGCTTTAGCACGAGCCCTTGCTCCAGCTGCTCCCATGCATGGGGAGTTTAAAAAAATCATAACTCGGCCACTGAAGCCCCACCAAAATTTATAGGCACCTCCCTCTCCCCAAGCCTTTTTGAACCAGCCCAGGCATGGTCTGGTACAACCCCACCTTGGCCCATTATTCGCCCCCGAACCCCACCCCAGAATGTTAAGTGAACCACTATTATGTAAGAATAGTTGTATTGTTATTTACTAAATTTCTTGTAGACTTATTATAAGCATAGTATTAAAATAGTCATTGTTGACATAATGTTTCATGAGTGTTATTATAGTACCTACAGTTATGGTCAGAAGTTTACATACAGTGACATGAATGTCATCTTGGATATGAATCTCATGGTGTGACGACTTTGAGCGCTCACAGAAGCCGCGCTTAGAGGCGTGGTTTCACCTAATTAAGGTCGCACCTGATTGGTTCCTGTTTAAAAAGGAACAGGTCGAGAGATCCTGGTGCGCGTCTTCCGTTTTCTGTTTTTTTCTTTTATTATGGCTTTGTTTGGTATTTTTTTTATTTTTGCATATATTTTCAGTACACTATTATTGCATGCCTGCACTGCTTGACACTACTGATTACTGACGAACCTGTTATGTATATATGTTGTATATAGTTTTCTTTTTCTAAGTAAATTCTTTAATTATTTTGGCAATTTTGTGTCCCGTGTCCTCCCTTGTTTGATCTGGAGCCAAATTGTAACAAAATGGGGGCTCGTCCATTTGTGATTGGTAATTTGTAAGATTGCTTTTCAATGATCTTTTGTGGGAGGATGTCGGTTTCTCTACAGCATTTTGTGGTTTATCATTGGAGCCTGGGTAAGTAAGTTGTGCACAAATTTAAGGTGGTTTTCCTGAGTAGGTATAGCGTCGTGTTTCCTTTGAGACACGACGGGGTTATTATTTTTTTTTGTAGTGTTGTGGTGAACGCGAGTAGTAGTTCTGCTCGGGAGCACTTCCGCTGAGCTGCAGGTCGTTGCTGATTATCAGTCGCGGCCTACACTCCGCTGGAATTAGTGCATAAATACCCCTCGCTGGTAACTGCATGAAGACTAGGGTTGAACGTAATTAAGGCCTTTGTTGTTCAGTTAGCTGGGGAAATCATTTTTGTTTGTGCACACTTCTTTGTTTGTTGCTGTGAATATGGATGTTGGAAAATTTTGTGAGTCTCCTAGTTGGGAAAATTTGGAAAGCTGCAAGAAAGAAACTTTGTTGCAAATAGCAGGACACTTTAAGATTCCAATTTCAGATGCAGATCGTAAACATAAAGAAACTATTAAAATTGCATTGATTACTGCTTTAATTGAAAAGGGAATTTTGGAAGAGGAGCCTAAGGTTCTTGTAGCCTCTGCTCCTGCTGCATCGCTGCAGCAACCTGTTATATTACCACCTGTGTCCGATGCGCCGCCACGCCAGCCTGTTAGTTCAACACCTGTCGCTGATGCTCTGGGGACTGGTGGTGAACTAACTTCTGGCGAAATGACCTTTCAGCAAAAGAAAGAATTGTTAGAATTGCAGCTTGAATATGAGAAAATAAAGCATATTTCAGAAAACAATCGTATTGAATTAGAAAGATCTAAATTAGATCTCGAGTTTTTACGATTAAATCTCCTGAAAGATGGTAAGATCCAGTCTGACTGTTTTATGGATGTCAGGCTAAATTTATGACTGGTGCCAAAGTTTAATGAGGATGATCCGGACACTTTTTTTTCTTTATTTGAACGTGTTGCAGATGCAAGGAAGTGGTCGGATATTGACAAATGTTTGCTTTTGCAGTGCGTATTAACAGGTAAAGCCCAGGAGGCCTATTCGTCATTGCCTGCTGAAGATTCAAAGAGTTACGCTAAAGTGAAAACTGTTGTGTTGCGTACTTATGAACTTGTTCCAGAGGCATACCGTCAGAGATTTCGTGCAGGTTTTAAACAACCGGATCAGACTCATTTGGAGTTCGCTAGAGATTTGCGAAAGCATTTTAGTCGCTGGTGTTCTGCAAGTGAGGTTAAGTCATTTGATGATTTGACTAATTTAATGCTTGTAGAACAGTTTAAATCATCTGTCCCAGAGCGCGTTACAACGTTTATCTCTGAACATAAGATTAAAACGCCAGAAGAGGACGCTGCTCTAGCAGATGAATTTACTTTGATTCATAAGAACACTTTTCGGAGTTTTAGTGTGAAAAATACAGGTCAGGGAGCCAATAGAGTTTTGAGGTCTCCACCGCTTCGTAAGCGTGATGCAGACCTGACCTGTAATTACTGTCGTAAAATTGGGCATTGGAAAGTTGACTGTCTTATGCTTAAGAATAAATTAACTCAGTTTAACTATCAAGGACAGGCTAGACCGACACTGTTGGCACCATCTTTGACAATTAGCCCTGAAGTACTGACATGCCTTGTAAAGATAATTTGGGTGTGGATGGTTTAATGTCCTATCTGCCTTTCATTACAGATGGTTATGTTTCTTTGCCCGGCCACGAGGATGTCCCAGTGAAAATTTTGCGTGACACAGGAGCAGTTGATTCTTTTATTGTGCAGTCTGTGCTGCCCTTTTCTGCAGATACTTATACAGGTGAAAATGTACTTATTCATGGCATTGGGATGAGTACTGTCTCTGTTCCTTTACATAAACTTAATATCCAGTCAGATTTTGTACAGGGAGAAGTGGTTTTGGGCGTTCATCCCACTCTGCCTGTGGATGGAGTTCATGTGGTCTTGGGAAACATGATTGGGGGCAAAAGGGTTTGGGCTGACACGCCATCACCTGTTGTTTCCATTCCCCATAGCAGTTGTGCCATGGAACAAGACACTACAAATGCAGTCTGTGTGGTTACACGATCTATGTCTCGTTCTGAGGAGCGTGTAACAACTGATTTAAAGATGAGTTTGAAAACTGTGTTGTGTGTACCTGATCTGTCCTCTTTGCCTTTTCCTGTGACAGCTAAGGAGTGGAGTGGTGATCAGTTAAAGGATCCGATGTTGGCTGATTTGTTTGTTAATGCACTTTCATCCACAGATGCACTAAGAGCTGCCCGGGGATATTTCACACATAATGGAATTTTGTTTCGTAAATGGGTGCCACATTGTGATAAGTTTGTGGGAGAAGCTTTAATTCAGGTAGTGGTCCCGTCTAATTATCGTAACTCAGTTTTGCAGGTGGCTCATGATCAATGTGGCCATGGTGGTGTGAGGAAAACCTACGATCGTATCCTCAAATATTTCTTTTGGCCTCGGGTTAAAAAGGATGTGTCTGCTTATATCAAAATGTGTCATACATGTCAAGTTATGGGTAAGCCTTATGGGTTGCGAAACGCACCAGCAAGTTTTCAGAGACTTATGAATCGTGTTATTTCTGGTTTAGATGGATGTGCTGTATATCTCGACGATTTGGTTCTTTTTAGTGATACTTGGGCTTCACATTTGCGGAGGCTCAAGGCAGTGTTTGATCGTTTGACCGAGGCGCAGCTTACGGTGAACCTGGCAAAGTGTGAGTTTGCCAGGGCCACGGTAACGTACCTTGGTAAAGTTGTCGGGAATGGTGAAGTGCGTCCCATCCATGCTAAAATCACGGCTATTCAGCAATATCCGCCTCCTGTTACAAAAAAAGACCTGCGCAGATTTTTGGGTTTAGTCGGATTCTATCGATGTTTCTGCCGGAACTTTTCGACTGTCGTGGCCCCTTTGACCACTCTTTTAAGGGATGGGGAGAAGTATGTGTGGACATCAAGCTGTCACAAAGCGTTTGAAAATGTGAAGTCTATTCTTTGTTCTGCTCCTGTTTTGACCGCTCCGAGGTTTGACCAACCTTTTTCGTTACCGGTTGATGCCAGTAACATAGGGGCTGGCGCTGTCTTAATCCAAGCGGATGATCAGGGAGTTTTACATCCCATTTGTTTCTTTTCGAAGAAATTTTGTCCATATCAGTTGCACTACTCAGTGGTGGAAAAGGAAGCTTTAGCTTTGATTTGGGCTTTACAACATTTTGCTGTATATATTAATTCTGCTGTAGCATTGACTGTCTTCACTGATCATAATCCTTTGACCTTTTTGAATTCTTTGAAATGTCCAAATCACCGTTTAGTCCGTTGGTCATTATTTTTACAGTCATATTGCCTAAATATTATACATATTAAAGGATCTGACAATATTGTGGCTGATGCTCTGTCTCGTGCATAATCATGTGATGCTTGCTCTTTCCCTTTAGCCCTTTTCTTCTCCATCTAACTTATTTTTAGATGCTGGGGTTGCTCTTGCTGGGTGAAATGGAGTCACGGACGGGAATGAGTGTCTCGGATGACCTGGCTTTGCATTCGATGGGCCTGTTCTTAGTTGAGGTGCTGGATTGTCGGGCTTCAAAAACTACGATCCTATGAGGCTGTCCGTTTTTTTTGAGGGGGGGGCGTGTGACGACTTTGAGCGCTCACAGAAGCCGTGCTTAGAGGCGTGGTTTCACCTAATTAAGGTCGCACCTGATTGGTTCCTGTTTAAAAAGGAACAGGTCGAGAGATCCTGGTGCGCGTCTTCCGTTTTCTGTTTTTTTCTTTTATTATGGCTTTGTTTGGTATTTTTTTTTATTTTTGCATATATTTTCAGTACACTATTATTGCATGCCTGCACTGCTTGACACTACTGATTACTGACGAACCTGTTATGTGTATATGTTGTATATAGTTTTCTTTTTCTAAGTAAATTCTTTAATTATTTTGGCAATTTTGTGTCCCGTGTCCTCCCTTGTTTTGTTTTCATGATCTGGAGCCAAATCGTAACACATGGCAATATTTGGGCTTTCAATGATTTCTCTGAACTGTTCTTATTCTGTGGCAGAATGATTGTACAGCATACATCTTATTTAAAAAAGACAAACAAAGAAAAAAAAACCCTAGAATTTGGTGCATAATTTTCTTTGGGTTTTCTGAAATCAACACAGGGTCAAAAGTATACATCCAGGGTCAAAAATGTACATACACTCACTTAGATTATTAATTCAGAGGTGCTGAGAATTCCAAAATGTCTCTTATCTTGCCAATGCCTCTTAACTTCCTGTTAGTGATTATGATTGACTACAGCTGGTAGCCTCTTTGTGCCTTCATAAAAAAGGGTTTGTTTAGAGCACTAATTGGATTGACCAACACACAGTAAAATTGGAAAGTCCAAGGAGCTCAGTGCAGATCTGAGAAAGAGGATCACATATGTACACAACTCAGGAATGCCTGTTAGAGCCATTTCTAAACAACTGCAGATCCTAAGATCAGTTCAAACAATTGTAGGTAAGTTACTGGGAGGTGTAGTCACTTTGCCAAGCCACTTTGCTTCAAGAAAACCCAAACTGTCACCCTTAGCTAAAAGGAAATTGGTTTGGATGGTCAGGAACAACCCAGGAACCACCATGACACAGCTCTGCCATGAACTGGAAGCTGATGGATCACTGTCTACAGTTCAGTGAGTTTTATATCACCATGGACTAAGAGGCAGCTATCCAAGAAATAACCCCCTTCTCCAAAATTGACACCTTCAAGCTTAACTAAAGTTTGCAACTGACCACATGGACAAAGAAAAAGCCTTCTGGAGGAAAGCTGTATGGTCACATGAGACAAAGATTAAGTTGTTTGGCCACAATGACCATGATGTACAGAGGAACACTTGGATAGTGAAGGCTATATCGGGGGCAGAGCCTTTTCTTACAAAGCCCCACAGTTATGGAACAGCCTTCCAAGTAGTGTTCAGGAATCAGACACAGTCTCAGCGTTTAAGTCTAGGCTGAAAACACATCTGTTTAGTCAAGCCTTTTTTTAATGGTGTTTATGAGGTAAAGGAGTAGATCTGGAGGGGCATCAGACATGGAGTGTTTTGGTAAACTGGGATGTATGGATGCTGTCAGTACCCCACTTGCTTGCTCACTCAAGTTTGTTGACGGTGTAGTGGCTGGCTGCTTTATGTCCCGGGGCTCCCTCATGCCTGTGTTACCTTCTGGCTCTCCCCTTTTAGTTATGCTGTTATAGTTAGTTGCCGGAGTCCCTGCTTGTACTCAGTGCAATATGTATACTGTTCCTACTTATTCAGGTGACATAGGGCATACCTAACAACCTGTGCTTTCTCTCCCCCCGAAATCTGTCCCTCTGAGTTACATGTCAGTATTGGGATCGAGATGCTGACCTTTTCTGCTCCTCAGACCTGCCTGATCCATTCTGGTGCCCTGTGTCTGGTTGGAGTCTCATCGCATCACTCCTGTGGAGGATGGCCCCATGTGGACAGTTGAAAGTTACACTTGGATGATGCTCTGGACACTTACAGTAATGCTTTTATGGCTGAGGACTACAGTTGACTTGCTAACTTTAGGACTGCAGTTGTCATGAACAGTTTTGCACTCAAGTTTCCATCAATGAAGAGTTTATAACATCAACGAAACTGACTTCATGTTAAAACTGTTAATGTTATAGTCATGTTGTCTGTTGTTGCCCAAATGAGAATGGGTTCCCTTTTGAGTCTGGTTCCTCTTGAGGTTTCTTCATGTCGTCTGAGGGAGTTTTTCCTTGTCACCATCGCCACAGGCTTGCTCATTGGGGATAGATTAGGGATAAAATTAGCTCATATTTTAAGTCGTTCAAATTCTGTAAAGCTGCTTTGCGACAATGTTTATTGTTAAAAGTGCTATACAAATGACTTGACTTGACTTGTACCAGCTGGTGGTGGTGGTAGCAGCATCGTGCTCTGGGGCTGTTTTACTGCCAGTGGAAGTGGTTCATTGCACAAAGTGGATGGAATAATGGAGAAGGAGGACTACCTCAGAATTCTTCAGCATAAACCATCAGAAACTTGAACACAACTTGGGACTTGGGAGTTACAACAGGACAGTGAACCCAAACATGCATCAGAGCTGGTTGTGGAGGTTAAAGCAGAATATTAAGAATATAAGAATATTAAGCTTAAAACAAGCTCTGACTTCAACCCTATTGAAAATATATGGACCGTGCTTATAAGTTGAGTCCATGCCAAGAAAAAAAAAACAAATTTAATTGAACTCTACCAATTCTACCATGAAGAGTGGTGAAATATCCAACCAGAATTCTGCCAGAAGCTTGTTCATGGTAAACAAAAATGTTTGGTCAAGGTGAATCTTGGGAAGAGACATTTTACCCAAGTATTAAGTGTGCTGTATGTAAATTTTTGACCATGTATGTATACTTTTGACCTTGTGTTGATTTCAGAAAACCCAAAGAAAATTGTGCACCAAAATCTAGGGTTTATTTTAATTTTATTTTTTTATTAAAGATGTATGCTGTACAATCATTCTGCCACGGACAAAGAAGAGTTCAGAGAAATCACTGGAAGCCTAAATATTGCCATGACATTTATATCAAAGATGACATTCATGTCACTGTATGTAAACTTCTGGCCACAACTGTATATATGAGTACCAATAAGTTGTAACCAACTGGAACATCCTTGCCCCCCATATTTTTTTCCTAGACATGGAACTGACCTGTGTGTACTACTGTTTTCTTGGGTATAACTATAACCCCTTTGGACATAATGTGTACAGTTGCACACATGAAGTTCCATAGCATGAAGTTCCATAGCATTTTTCCTCATGTCCGAAGGGGTTAAGCATGTTTTTCTTGAATCTTCTGACATTTTCTTGGAAATGATATTCAATTTAAAGTGCAATCAGCAACTAATGCCTAGTGTAATTTGTCCTTTGAAGATCACAAAAATGTGCCTGGAAATAGCTGAGAAGCCATCTCCAGGCATCTAAAGCCCTGGGCCTGAAGGCGGGCCCCAGATCCCTGACTGCATTGTTCTGGGCCTTTAGCCCGTCATTCAGACAGGCTGAAATTTGGACAGACAGACAACATTTCAGACTTGTCTGTCCTGTGACAGTCTGCTTAGAAGTCCATATTTCCCACACTGTGTATGTGTAAGTTTTATATACTCTGAGTGCTCCATTTTCCTCCTACAGTTTAAAGACATGTGGATTAGACAAACAGTCTAGGGCCCTGTCCACACGGCAATGGATTCAGGTGACTCCGATACAATTGCTTATCGTTTAGGCCTGGCGTCCACACGGCACTGGCGTTTTGGGTGCCCAAAATGCAATCTTTTTGAGAACGGGTTCCAGAGTGGAAAGATCTGGCAACGTTGCCGTTGTGAAGTCGTCTGGATGAGTAGAACGGATTTGTTTACGATGACGTCACAACCACATGACTGTGAGTGCTTCACACCGGGTAGAAGTGTAACGAATATCACCAGGAAAAAGCCTTACAGAGCACTAGTGAGAGTGAAACACGAGCTTGGATATTATTATTATTATTATTATTATTATGTTCAGTGTTAGTTCACAGTAGTAATGCAAGAAGCAGAATAGTGACAGTAATAGTGAAGCAAAAACATGCAATTGTACAAACACTGCAGCTCTACAGCAAAATATTCATTTATGAAATGGTCTGATTCTTAACACCAGTAGTGCCAATGATCTCATTGCGATGCGATGCGAGTTGTCAACAAATCCTATAACTTGGTTCATGAAACGCACTTACAAAATATTTTCACTGTGAATATTTATTGTGTAATGGTGCAAAGTGAGAGAGAGAGAGACTGCCCTTAGGGCAGAGTCAATCCCGCCAGCAAAAATAGGGGAAAAAAGGAGCGATCTCACCTCTTCAGATGTTGATTTAAGTCCGACAATACATTCCTCAAAAAGGGCGTAGAGGAGCAAATTAATCCATCAACGTGTATCATTCAATTTATTCCGGACCATTAAAGACGCCGCCTTCCGCGTAGAATCATACGTCATCCTCGCCGCCATATTGGAGAGGTCAAAGCAGAGAATAAAGATTCATGTGCTGCCTTTAACTGTACCAACAGGTTTACCGTCCAAACGAGATCACATGGGATTACCTTTCACAGGTGAGAAACAACAAATGAATCCATCAACGTGTAGTATTCAATTTATTCCGGACAATTAAAGACGCCGCCTTCCGCGTAGAATCATACGTCATCCTCGCCGCCATATTGGAGAGGTCAAAGCAGAGAATAAAGATTAGCTGCGTTTAACTGTACCAACAGGTTTGCCGTCCAAACGAGATCACATGGGATTACCTTTCACAGGTGAGACTGGAAAAATACTTTTCATTGTATTTGGTCATTATAATGTAATTTTACGAACAGATTTTCCTGACTTTGTGGCTAATATGAAGTCTCGCGCATAATAGTTTATGCGCATGCGTCCTTACTTCTTCTATTGTTCTGGTGTCTCCGAAGGGACCGTCTTACAGCGCCCCTAGAGGTGTGGCATGTGTATTGCATCGTTTTCAGCAAGCGTTGCGTTGCCATATGGACCTGATATTTTACTGATTGTTGCCCATTTGGACGTGATATATTTTTAAATAACATCTCGTTGCCGTTGTCGTGTGGATGTAGCCTAGATTGCCCATGGGTGTGAGATGGTGAGTGATGAAGAGTTGTTTGTCTCTGTGTCAGCTCTGTGATAGATTAGCGACTTGCCCAGGGTATACCGTGCCTCTCACCCAAAGTTAGCTGGGATTAACTCCCGCTTCCCCGTGACCCTGTCAGATAAGCAGTATAGATAATGGATGGATATGTGTACTCTCTCTCTCTCTCACACACACACACACACACACACACACACACACACACACACATCCATTATTTGTAGCTGCTTATCCTGTGTAGGGTCGCAGGCAAGTTGGAGCCTATCCCAGCTGACTATGGGCGAGAGGCAGGGTACACCCTGGACAAGTTGCCAGATCATCGCAGGGCTGACACATATAGAGACAAACAACCATTCACACTTACATTCACACCTACAGTCAATTTAGAGCCACCAATTAGCCTAACATGCATGTCTTTGTACTGTGGGGGAAACCAGATCACCCAGAGAAAACCCACGCAGACACGGGGAGAACATGCAAACTCCATACAGAAAGGCCCAAACGCAGGACCTTCTTGCTGCGAGGTGAAAGTGCTAACCACGACACCACTGTGCCATCCCCCCCAAAACACACACACATTATAATCAAACAACCCACCCCTGAAGTGCCATAGTTTATACTTTTCCTAGCAATCACCACACCAAAAAAAAAAAGATTTTAACTTATCATGTGGTCATTGCTTAAAGGAAGGAAAATATTAACTGACTTTTATCCAGGGGTTTAATTTGTATCCATTGATAATTTGGTCAAAATGTATCACTTTTTAATACAAGAAATATGGTTTAAATTAGAATTTTGCATTCATGTATCCCATATTTTGCCCATGAAAAATCAGTGTAAACCAGGCCAAACAGAGCAGAACGAGAGCCTGAAGCCTGCATGTATATGAAGTATTACAGTTCATTATTAATTGCTGCTGCTGTAGTCAGAAGAGAAACTTTAAAAGAAAAGCAACATTTATTTGTGTGAAGCACTAAATAATGAAATGTACATTAAATCCAAGTAAAATTCATGTTAGAAATTATTGTTTATCCCTATTCCTAATGTTGCACAAGGCTAAATAAATGAATGAATGAATTAGATTCAAGAACTTTTCTTTACTATACTTTAAATAGTGAAAGTACAGTTGAGGTTTGCATATACCTTGGCTAAAGATATATCTCCACACATTTCATGTTACCAATTATTTCATTTCGAAAGCCAATTCCGGTATCTATTTTATTCACTTCAGAGGTCATTTTAAAACAATTTATAATCTCAGCTTTAGTTCAATTGGTTACATACGCCAAGCTGTCTATCTCTTTACACTGTCAGGAAGAATCCAGAAATTTATATCATTTTTTGAAGCTCTTGATTGGCTAATGGCACAAGTAGGCATTGCACCTGTGGCTTAAAAAGGTCCAAGCTTTAGAGCCAGTGCCCTTTTACCCTTGATACCTTGGAGAAATCCAAGGTAATTAAGCCAAGACCAACAGGTCTTGTTCCTCATTCAGAGCAATTTGCAAACATCTCACCATGATTATCACTACAAGCAACTCAAAGCAAATATAAATATTTGAGGACCACACAGGTACTTTTTCATTCTGGAAAGAGACACAAATTAACCAATAGGTTAACTTAACCCCAAGGATCGAAGATGTTGAAGGCATCAGGTACCAAAGTATGTAATTTGTCCATCCACCATTAAGAGAGTCTTACATCAACTTGGCCTGAAAGGCTTATCATGCAAGACGAAGCCCCTACTCCAAGACAGAAAAAAGGCAAAAAAACAAAAACAAGAAGACAGTCATCAACAGTGGTGCTTGAAAGTTTGTGAACCCTTTTGAATTTTCTATATATCTGCATAACTATGACATAAAACATCATCAGATTTTCACACAAGTCCTAAAAGTGGATAAAGAGAACCCAGTTAAATAAATGAGACAAAAATATTATACTTGGTAATTTATTTATTGAGGAAAATGATACAAGATTCCATATGAGTGACTGGCAAAAGTATGTGAACCTCTAGGATTAGCAGTTAATTTGAAGGTGAAATTAGAGTCAGGTGTTTTCAATCAATGGGATGACAATCAGGTGTGAGTGGCCACCCTGTTTTATTTAAAGAACAGGGACGTATCAAAGTCTGAGCTTCACAACACGTGTTAACATTCCTATCCCTAAACTTCAGCAGCTTGTCTCCTCAGTCCCCAGACGTTTACAGACTGTTGTAAAGAGAAAAGGGGATGTCTCACAATGGTAAACATGGCCTTGTCCCAACTTTTTTGAGATGTGTTGTTGTCATGAAATTTAAAAATCACCTAATCTTTCTCTTTAAATGATACATTTTCTCAGTTTAAACTTTTGATATGTCATCTATGTTTTATTCTGAAAAAAATATGGAATTTTGAAACTTCCACATCATTGCATTCCATTTTTATTTACAATTTGTACTTTGTCCCAACTTTTGATTCCAAAAAAGTTGGGACAAAGTACAAATTGTAAATAAAAATGGAATGCAATAATTTACAAATCTCAAAAACTGATACTGTATTCACAATAGAACATAGACAACATATCAAATGTCAAAAATGAGACATTTTGAAATTTCATGCCAAATATTGGCTCATTTGAAATTTCATGACAGCAGCACATCTCAAAAAAGTTGGGACAGGGGCAATAAGAGGCTGGAAAAGTTAAAGGTACAAAAAAGGAACAACTGGAGGACCAAATTGCAACTCATTAGGTCAATTGGCAATAGGTCATTAACATGACTGGGTATAAAAAGAGCATCTTGGAGTGGCAGCGGCTCTCAGAAGTAAAGATGGGAAGAGGATCACCGATCCCCCTAATTCTGTGCCGACAAATAGTGGAGCAATATCAGAAAGGAGTTCGACAGTGTAAAATTGCAACAAGTTTGAACATATCATCATCTACAGTGCATAATATCATCAAAAGATTCAGATAATCTGGAAGAATCTCTGTGAGTAAGGGTCAAGGCCGGAAAACCATACTGGGTGCCCGTGATTTTTGGGCCCTTAGACAGCACTGCATCACATACAGGCATGCTTCTGTATTGGAAATCACAAAATGGGCTCAGGAATATTTCCAGAGAACATTATCTGTGAACACAATTCGCCGTGCCATCCGCTGTTGCCAGCTAAAGCTCTATAGTTCAAAGAAGAAGCCGTATCTATACATGATCCAGAAGCGCAGACGTCTTCTCTGGGCCAAGGCTCATTTAAAATGGACTGTGGCAAAGTGGAAAACTGTTCTGTGGTCAGATGAATCAAAATTTGAAGTTCTTTATGGAAATCAGGGACGCCGTGTCATTCAGACTAAAGAGGAGAAGGACGACCCAAGTTGTTATCAGCGCTCAGTTCAGAAGCCTGCATCTCTGATGGTACGGGGTTGCATTAGTGCGTGTGGCATGGGCAGCTTACACATCTGGAAAGACATCATCAATGCTGAAAGGTATATCCAGGTTCTAGAGCAACATATGCTCCCATCCAGACGATGTCTCTTGCAGGGAAGACCTTGCATTTTCCAACATGACAATGCCAAACCACATACTGCATCAATTAAAGCATCATGGCTGCGTAGAAGAAGGGTCCGGGTACTGAACTGGCCAGCCTGCAGTCCAGATCTTTCACCCATAGAAAACATTTGGCGCATCATAAAACAGAAGATACGACAAAAAAGACCTAAGACAGTTGAGCAACTAGAATCCTACATTAGACAAGAATGGGTTAACATTCCTATCCCTAAACTTGAGCAACGTGTCTCCTCAGTCCCCAGACATTTACAGACTGTTGTAAAGAGTAAAGGGGATGTCTCACAGTGGAAAACATGGCCTTGTCCCAACTTTTTTGAGATGTGGTGTTGTCATAAAATTTAAAATCACCTAATTTTTCTCTTTAAATGATACATTTTCTCAGTTTAAACATTTGATGTGACATATAGGTTCTATTCTGAATAAAATATGGAATTTTGAAACTTCCACATCATTGCATTCCATTTTTATTTACAATTTGTACTTTGTCCCAACTTTTTTGGAATCGGGGTTGTACTTGGTCATTTATTTATTGAAGAAAATGATCCAATATTACAGGGCGGCATGGTGGTGTTGTGGTTAACACTGTCGCCTCACAGCAAGAAGGTCCTGGGTTCGAGTCCAGCGGCCAGTGAAGGCCTTTCTGTGTGGAGTTTGCATGTTCTCCCTGTGTCTGCATGGGTTTCCTCCACAGTCGAAAGACATACAGGTTAGGCTAATTGGTGGCTTTAAATTAACTGTAGGTTGTCTGTGTCTATTTGTCAGCCCTGCGATGACCTGGTGACTTGTCCAGAGTGTACCCCGCCTTTCACCCGTAGTCAGCTGGGATAGGCTCCAGCTTGCCTGCGACCCTGTAGAACAGGATAAAGCGGCTACAGATAATGGATGGATGGATCCAATATTACATATCTGTGAGTGGCAAAAGTATGTGAACCTCTAGGATTAATTTGAAGGTGAAATTAGAGTCAGTTGTTTTCAATCAATGGGATGACAATCAGGTGTGAGTGGGCACCCTGTTTTATTTAAAGAACAGGGATCTATCAAAGTCTGATCTTCACAACACATTTGTGGAAGTGTATCATGGCACGAACAAAGGAGATTTCTGAGGACCTCAGAAAAAGCGTTGTTGATGATCATCAGGCTGGAAAAGGTTACAAAACCATCTCTAAAGAATTTGGAGTCCACCAATCCACAGTCAGACAGATTGTGTACAAATGGAGGAAATTCAAGACCATTATTACCCTCCCCCGGAGTGGTCGACCAACAAAGATCACTCACCAAGAGCAAGGCGTGTAATAGTTGTTGAGGTCACAAAGGACCCCAGGGTAACTTCTAAGCAACCGAAGGCCTCTCACACATGGGTTAATGTTAATGTTCATGTGTCCACCATCAGGACAACACTGAACAACAATGGTGTGCATGGCAGGGTTGCAAGGAGAAAGCCACTGCTCTCCAAAAAGAACATTGCTGCTCGTCTGCAGTTTTCTAAAGATCACATGGACACGCCAGAAGGCTATTGGAAAAAATGTTTTGTGGAAGGATGAGACCAAAATAGAACTTTTTGGTTTAAATGAAAAATGTTATGTTTGGAGAAAGGAAAACACTGCATTCCAACAAAAGAACCTTATCCCATCTGTGAAACATGGTGGTGGTGGTGGTGGTGGTAGTATCATGGTTTGGGCCTGTTTTGCTGCATCTGGGCCAGGATGGCTTGCCATCATTGATGGAACAATGAATTCTGAATTATACCAATGAATTCTAAAGGAAAATGTCAGGACATCTGTCCATGAACTGAATCTCAAGAGAAAGTGGGTCATGCAGCAAGACAACAACCCGAAGCACACAAGTCGTTCTACCAAAGGATGGCTAAAGAAGAATAAAGTTAATGTTTTGGAATGGCCAAGTCAATGTCCTGACCTTAATCCAATCGAAATGTTGTGGAAGGACCTGAAGCGAGCAGTTCATGTGAGGAAACCCACCAACATCCCAGAGTTGAAGCTGTTCTGTACGGAGGAATGGGCTAAAATTCCTCCAAGTCGGTGTGCAGGACTAATCAATAGTTACTGGAAATGTTTAGTTGCAGTTATTGCTGCACAAGGGGGTCAACACCAGATACTGAAAGCAAAGGTTCACATACTTTTGCCACTCACAGATATGGAATATTGGATCATTTTCCTCAATAAATAAATTACCAAGTATAATATTTTGTCTCATTTATTTAACTGGGTTCTCTTTATCTACTTTTAGGACTTGTGTGAAAATCTGATGATGTTTTAGGTCATATTTATGCAGAAATATAGAAAATTCTAACGGGTTCACAAACTTTCAAGTACCACTGTATATCCCCCGCCCTATATACCAACTATATACCAATCTTCAAGATATTATTTGTCACATTTTTCAAGTTCTGCTGCAGAAAACCAACCCTACCTCTTTACACTGACCTCTGCACCCCATGACATAAGCCCACCAGGCCTTTGGTCCAGATGAGTTAAAAATAAAATTGTTCACATTTCTTAGTCTCAAAAGGTACCTATACATTACTTAATCAACACACATACCAACTTTCAAGACCATACCACTCATAGATTTCCAGTTCTGCTCCGGAAACAAAACCTACCCTTAAGACTAACCTGAGAGACTAAGTCTGAAATCGTTTCCATGGAAACATCTCATCTCATTACTGGTATCTCTAGCCACTTTATCTGGTTCCACAGGGTCGCAGGCAAGCTGGAGCCTATCCCAGCTGACTACAGGCGAAAGGCAGGGTACACCCTGTACAAGTCGTCAGGTCATCACAAGGCCGACACATAGACACAGACAACCATTCACACCTATGGTCAATTTAGAGTCACCAGTTAACCTAACCTGCATGTCTTTGGACTGTGGGGGAAACCGGAGCACCCGGAGGAAACCCACGCGGACACGGGGAGAACATGCAAACTCCGCACAGAAAGGACCTCGCCGGCCACGGGGCTCGAACCTGGACCTTCTTGCTCTGAGGCAACAGTGCTAACCACTACACCACCATGCTGCCCTCCATGGAAACATGAAAAATTAAAATTTCTCAAATTTCTTAGGATGAAAAGGCACATCTACATCACCTTGTTAACATATATACCAAGTTTCAAATCTGTATCATGAATAGTTTTGGATATATGCTGTGGAAACAAACATTGCTCTTAGAAACTAAAGCCTCACTCACAATCTGCCGTAAGTGTTTTGGACACACATGGGTCGCAGGGTTTGGTAGCTCGCAGCCGTGCAGCAGGGTCAGCGGTGAACCCGGGGGGGAGTTTGGGGGAGGAGTACAGGCAAAGTACTTGTCAAGTACAGGTTGCACACCTGACTTCCTTGAGGCGTGGGAAAAATTGCACCGTTAGCCCATGGAAAGCATATATCTGACGCACGTGATCAGTGTGTGTTCAGTGAGTGTGGTGTCTGTGAGACTTACATTTTACCAGTTTCCTGCACTACAAGTACAGGCCACACTTGTGAAGCGTGTGTGATGCATGTGATTAGCACGTTACAATCACTCATAACTTGCATGTGATGCAAGCCAGGAGTGGGTATAAAACCAGCATGTCTGCAGCATTCTGCATCTGTCTTTCGACTGAAGAACATTGGATATTTTGTGGGAAAAATTAAAAAATTTTAAGTTTAAAGTTTAGAAAATGGGACCCAAGAAGAAGCAAGCAAAAGTGAAGTAACCCAGACTGAAATAGCAGAGGGGGAGGAGGAGGAAGAATTTGATGATGATGATGATGATGGTAGCAGCACTGGCGAGCCCTGCACGGACAGGGAGGAGTATGCCTTCAAGCAGGCAGAAGGCACAGCACCCCGCCAGTGGTATTTTCACAGGTAAATACACATGCTTTAAACATTCATTATGTAATTAATATTATATATGCTGATTTTCATGTATGTTTCAGTTAATGACGCCCAGAGGTGAGGACGTTGCAATCCCATCATCGCTGTCAGGCCATTGTGTCATGCTCAGTGAAAAGGACAAGGACATCCCGACACCCCGTCCCACCACTCAGCAGGACTAGGAGCAGGACAGCAGCTTGGAGTCAAAGTGTGTTTCAGTGCTCAAACTGTTGGGCTATTTAGTTGGGATTTTTTACAGTGTAATAAAATGCATTATTCCCTTATACTCATGTTTTATTATTTGATGTTTGCATGGTAAATTAAACATATACTCAAATAAAAACAGCAAATGAGGTGCTCTTCTTCCTTTTTACAATGCTACACGATTGATTCCTTGGTTCCTCCCACAATAGAAATACCCAGAGTCTTGCCCCTCATGTCGCGTGCAGGTCGCATACGCTGCATACAGGTCGCGTGTGCTGCGTGCACACCACACGGAGGGGTAGAAAGTGAGATGCACTTCTGTCTTGCGTGCCACACAAATAGCAAGTGTGGAATACTTGTGTAGTATTTCTGAGGCACGTCACTTGTACAATGACCGTGCGTCACTCATGAGTCTTACTGTCATCGCAAAAAGCCCCTACTAGCCGTGCTGCTGACTTGGTTCAGGTGTACAAAAGGAATACGGGTCCCGTATGTAGTGTATGCATTCTTGATTTGTCATAAGACCTGTACAATTTGCATGTGTAGGACCAAAAGTCTCCACGGGCAATCTGCAACCTTCTATGGCGCTGAACACATGCAAGTGTCGCGCAAGTCTCAAGCACAGTTTTGCCACTTTTTTTTTTTACCGTAGACTGCCCATACGGCGGGTTGTGAGTGAGGCTTTAGTCAAAATAAATTTATGTAAAAATTTGAAAAATACTTTTTTTTTGCAAAAATAGCAAAAGCCACCAGTTCACATGTTGCTTGATATGTATACAAAGTTTCATGAAGATATCTTCAGTCATTTTAGATATGGCCTGGAAATGAAAATGTGGCTGGACAGATGGACAGACAGAACCCATTTCTAAAAGGCACATCTACATCACCTTGTTAACATGTATACCAAGTTTCAAATCTGTATCATGAACAGTTTTGGATATATGCTCCTGAAACGAACATTGCTCTTAGAAACTAAGTCAAAATCTATTTTTTATGTAAAAATTTGAAAAATACTTTTTTTTTTTTTTTTTGCAAAAATCCAAAATAGCAAAAGGCACCAATTCACATGTTGCTTAATATGTATACAGAGTTTCATGAAGATATTTTCATTAGTTTTAAAGATATAGCCCAGAAACGAAAATGTGACCAGACGGACGGACAGCTGGACGGCTGGATATACGGATGGGTGAACGGAACCCGTTTCTATATCCCCTGCCCAAACAGAGACATAAAAAGCCATAAAAAGCCAGATTATAGTATGCAGGTGGTTACCAGGAATGGTTACCAAAGATGAATGAATACATTATTTATAGCAATTTTAAATGAATAATATGTTAACATATTTTTTATTGATAATTGATGGAAAGGATGATTTGGTAGTGGATGGGTCATTAAATTGAATGAGAATGTCTAAGTGTTCATTTTGCCATTATGTCTGATCCCAATTTAAAGAATGTGGAGAACAATTTCTCTTGAAGACATAGTCACTGTTCAATTCTCTCTCTCTCTCTCTCTCTCTCTCTCTCTCTCTGTCTCTCTCAAGAAATACTTTCTTTGAGTGCTGTCTTTCAGGAAGAATGCACATTAGGGTAGAAGGGATATACTCCATTTCCCCTATTTACACATGTTAAACATCAAATACCTTGACCCAGAGTCTGTAGAAGAGAAAAAGGCCACTTGTTTTCCTGTCTTCCTCTCACCTTTCTTTTTTCACAGGGCAGCTTGACTCCCCATGACATCTCTGTTCTATTCTCATTACTCCTGCAAAGCCTGTTAAATTGCCTTGTCTTTCAGGATCATTGGTGCCTGTTCATTTTCTGCACCTGTGACTCAGGAGCTAACATAGCACACATTAATGCCCAGCAATGAGAAGTCTTCTTTTTCTATTTTGAATGCATTTGAATGTGTGTGTGTGTGTGTGTGTGTGTGTGTGTGTGTGTGTGTGTGTGTGTGTGTGTGTGTACATATTCCATCCATGAATGACGCATTAGCAAGTATTATACTGACACTGTGACCTTTTCAAAGTGCTGTATTCGTGCCCTGCCTTCATATAAGACTACGGTGACAAATCCAGTGCAGATTTGACTATTTGTTAGTAATCAGTAAGGGTGGGAGAAGACTTAAATTTTAGAACTGTTACATGTTACTTACTGTCTTTTACTTTTTAATAATAATATACAATGCACAAATGTGCACAATTTCCACATATACTTTTTCGGGTACCATTTTATAATAAGAATACCCTTATAAAGGATTTATGAATGGTTTATAATTAGGTAATTAATTAAGTTGTAAACACTTTATACATAATTAATAAACAATTAGAAAACAACACAAAAAAGTGTGCATTTAAACTGTATTGTTTTGTTTTTTTTCATGTGGCCAACTGTGGATTTTCTAACATTTGGAGAACTGGAGAAAATGTCCTGTCCCACAATAGTTCTGTTTAATATGTTCAGTTTCTTTGTTCCTTTGCTGTGAACAGTGAGTTATTGTTGTCAGAAGATACTAAATCAAGGTCATACATTTGTAATATGTCTGGGAAATGTAGGCAAATTATTTGCTTTTAGTTGCCAAATTAATAAAATACGACTGATGTAACACTATTTTAGAAGATTTTTGAAGACTGAATGAATTCATTGTTCTTCTGTAAAGAAAAAGTACTAAGCACTCATCTGCTACAGTTACACCTTAAGTAAGTGGTAATAATTTTATCCATTTAAAATTTCCTCATGAACTTAAACATCTTAAAGAAAGGCAATTTGTACACCAACTTCTTAGAGTTCGAAAGATATTTATTACAGTATGTTGGAAAAAATGTATGTTTCTGAATTTACAAAGAAGCCATCAAAGGTATTTCAAGCACAGAATGTATGAGGCACAAAGCATTAATATTCTCCTCCCTTTAGTGAATGGTATGCAAGTCTTTCTGAAAGTGACTACTCCCAGCCTTATTCCTCATTTCACTTTTATCTTCCTCTGTTGCAACGCTTAGTTTCCTATGGGGCCTTGACTGAGAGTTATTGGTCTACCTTTCATAAAAATACATTGTCTTCTCAGAAGGCAGCTGGGTGAGGCGAGTAAGGTGGATAAAGTCACAGTGAATTTGAAATGTGCCTGACTTCTTTTTTTCAGTTTCAGAAATAAGGCAAAACCTTTGGCTAAGGTATAAGTTTGGGTCATGGTTAATATTCTAGATACATCTAAATATATACAGCCTAGATTTGGTCCAGTACGACATCAAAAAATAATAATAGCATAAAAAACACAATGATGTCGGCTTTTACTTTTGATGATACCTCCAGACTTAAGAACACTTTTTATCCAAGTGCTATTAGAGAACTAAACTATTAGAACTGATCTTTTGGAGTGTGCAATATGTCTTTGGATCTGCAATATGATCAATCCTGTGTAATATGCACTTAATTTACTGTTCTTGTGATTGTCCCCTATTTACGGCTTTAGCTTACTTTTTATTGTCTAATGGTGTTTTATTGTCAAGTCAACTTTATTGTCAAATATGCTATACATGCTTGACATACAGCACAGATGAAATTTCAGTCCTCTCTGACCCACGGTGCAAACAGGCAATGCAATAAATAAAAATAGAATAACTGAAATAAACAATATAGACTAAACACTCACAGGTGTATATATATACACATATATACACACACACACATATATACATACACATATACAATATACATACAGTACATATATACACACACACACACATATATATATATATATATATATATATATATATATATATATATATATATATATATATATATATATAAATCACACATACATACAACCCTGATTGCAAAAAAGTTGGGACAAAGTACAAATTGTAAATAAAAATGGAATGCAATAATGTGGAAGTTTCAAAATTCCATATTTTATTCAGAATAGAACATAGATGACATATCAAATGTTTAAACTGAGAAAATGTATCATTTAAAGAGAAAAATTAGGTGATTTTAAATTTCATGACAACAACACACCTCAAAAAAGTTGGGACAAGGCCATGCTTACCACTGTGAGACATCCCCTTTTCTCTTTACAACAGTCTGTAAGCGTCTGGGGACTGAGGAGACAAGTTGCTCAAGTTTAGGGATAGGAATGTTAACCCATTCTTGTCTAATGTAGCATTCTAGTTGCTCAACTGTCTTAGGTCTTTTTTGTCGTATCTTCCGTTTTATGATGCGCCAAATGTTTTCTATGGGTGAAAGATCTGGACTGCAGGCTGGCCAGTTCAGTACACGGACCCTTCTTCTATGCAGCCATGACGCTGTAATTGATGCAGTATGTGGTTTGGCATTGTCATGTTGGAAAATGCAAGGTCTTCCCTGAAAGAGACGTCGTCTGGATGGGAGCATATGTTGCTCTAGAACCTGGATATACCTTTCAGCATTGATGGTGTTTTTCCAGATGTGTAAGCTGCCCATGCCACATGCGCTAATGCAACCCCATACCATCAGAGATGCAGGCTTCTGAACTGAACACTGATAACAACTTGGGTCGTCCTTCTCCCCTTTAGTCCGAATGACACGGCGTCTCTGATTTCCATAAAGAACTTCAAATTTTGAGTCGTCTGACCACAGAACAGTTTTCCACTTTGCCACAGTCCATTTTAAATGAGCCTTGGCCCAGAGAAGACGTCTGCGCTTCTGGATCATGTTCAGATACGGCTTCTTCTTTGAACTATAGAGTTTTAGCTGGCAACTGCGGATGGCATGGTGAATTGTGTTCACAGATAATGTTCTCTGGAAATATTCCTTAGCCCATTTTGTGATTTCCAATACAGAAGCATGCCTGTATGTGATGCAGTGCTGTCTAAGGGCCCGAAGATCATGGGCACCCTATGGTTTTCCGGCCTTGACCCTTACGTACAGAGATTCTTCCAGATTCTCTGAATCTTTTGATGATATTATGCACTGTAAATGATGATATGTTCAAACTCTTTGCAATTTTACTCTGTCGAACTCCTTTCTGATATTGCGCCACTATTTGTTGGCACAGAATTAGGGGGATTGCTGATCTTCTTCCCATCTTTACTTCTGAGAGACGCTGCCACTCCAAGATGCTCTTTTTATACCCAGTCATGTTACTGACCTATTGCCAATTTACCTAATGAGTTGCAATTTGGTACTCCAGCTGTTCCTTTTTTGTACCTTTAACTTTTCCAGCCTCTTATTGCCCCTGTCCCAACTTTTTTGAGATGTGTTGCTGTCATGAAATTTCAAATGAGCCAATATTTGGCATGAAATTTCAAAATGTCTCACTTTCGACATTTGATATGTTGTCTATAGCCCTATTCGCACGGGATAAGTATTACCTGTGGACCTCTGATAATTTGGAATAATTACAGAGAATGTCTGAGTTCTTAGTCCCGTGCGAATGCGCCATGTCCGTAATTTGCCAAGTAATAATTCCGCCGCGAATTACCTACTGTGTTTCGGCAAAACACAGACGTCCAGTGGTAATACAAGTCCCGTGTGAATGCGCATGTCTGTGTTTGTAATTATTAAACGCGCATCTCTTGTACGTTTCTGGAGTGAATAATGGAGGATACGGGCGAAATTTTGATAAACAGCATTTCAGGGGCAAGTGGTAGTAGGCCTATCCCGTATTTGAACCAGATAAGCATTTTGAACTCCTGTCTACTAGTGTTGTGACGTTCGCGAACGAACCGATTCTTTTGAACGGCTCCTAGGCATGAACGATGAGAACAGAGTCTCGAGCTGGGGGAGCCGTTCTTTCTGTCGTTCTTTTTCTGTACTGTGTTTCAGATGAAAAAGCTTTTGCCCAAGGACAAGAAGTAGGCTAAACAGCATTTGCCTTTTATTTATTCAAGTTTTATCTGTTTGCCTAATAGTTCAAATTGTTTTGTATATAGTTTATAATGTTGTTGTGTGATATTAATGATAATATTGTAGGAAAACTACTTTGCACGGACGTTCATTTAATTTATTCTATCGTCATTTTGTTTGTTCTATTTTTGTGTATTTTATTTATTTATCTGTTTGTCTAGTTGTATCTATTTTTCTAATAATAATATATTTTTTGTGTTAATAGTTTGTTTTTTCCTATTAAAATAATCTTGTGTTCTTGTTATAACTTTATCTATTTATCTGACTGTTTAGTTGTATTTATTTTTGTTATAATTTCAATATTTTTAATATAGAAAGTGTTTTTTTCTATTAAAATGTTCTTGTGTGATAACTAGTTCTTGTGTTATATTTACTGTAGTTGTATCTATTTTGTATCTCAGACTTAAATATTTTTGTAAAGCAAGTGTTTTTCTATAAAATATTCTTGCGTTCTTGATAACTATGTTCTTGAGTGGGTTCTTTTTTTTTTACAGAAAAGCCGTTCTGCATGGACATTCATTGAAGCCCTCATTGTTTTTTAATGGTTATTTATGAGCGTTTAGGGGTTACAATAATGTAAGTCTAGGTTGCTTTATATAAAAGGTATGTCCAGAAATATTGATGTCACTGTCTAAGCAGAGGGATCTGGCTTCTTTAGACGCTGTCTTCTTAAAACTGAATAAATATTTAAAAAGAGCCAAATGAGCCAGTCTTTTGAACGGCTCTTTTCAAAGAACGAACCACAAAGACGCGGATCCCATCAAAGAGCCATAAATCCCATCTCTACTGTCTACAAGACAAAACAGGATGCTGTGAACTTATGACACATCCGGTCACAGTGTCTGTAAATTCAGTGAATTACAGACTTTTGCTTATCCCGTCCGAATGCGCCACACAATAACACAGAGGTGCGGGGGTAATTGTGAATTACCAGAGATCCATAGGTAATACTTATCCCGTGCGAATCGTACTTATGTTCTATTGTGAATACAATATCAGTTTTTGAGATTTGTAAATTATTGCATTCCATTTTTATTTACAATTTATACGTTGTCCCAACTTTTTTGGAATCAGGGTTTTATATATAAATTAAAGCAAAGGACATTAAATAAACAGTCAAGGGCACTTGACGTATAGCAGGTAAACAAAAAATAAGCAGTATAAACAATAAACTAATAGCTGTTAAGGTGAGGTAGTGCGGAATAGTGCAAATGAGTGAGGTAAAGTGAAATGTGCAGACTCTGAGTTCAGTGTGCGAATGAATGTTGAGAGTGTGTGTGTGTGTGTGTGTGTGTGTGTGTGTGTGTGTGTGTGTGTGTGTGTGTGTGTTGGGGGGGACTGTGAGGGTGACATGATGTCAGATGCTGAAGGGGGGTGCAGGAGGTGTGCAGGCAGAATCTGTGGCAGGGGGCAGAGGGGGGAGGAGGGGCAGAACAGGGAGGGAGTTGAGCCTCCTGACCGCCTGGTGAAAGAAACTGTCTTTGAGCCTGCTGGTTTTGGCCTGGAGACTCCGCAGTCTCCTCCCGACGGCAGCAGGCTGAAGAGGCTGTGAGATGGGTGGGTGGGGTCACCTGCAATCCCGATGGCTTTGCAGGTGAGGTGGGAGTTATGGATATCCATAAGAGAAGGGAGAGACACACCAATGATCCTCTTAGCTGCTCTCACAATGCGCTGCAGAGTCTTGCAGCAGGACACGGCGCAGGCACCATACCACACGGTGATGCAGCTGGTCAGGATGTTCTCGATGGTGCCTCTGTAGAATGTGTCTTCTCCACATTCAGGTGGAGATTGTTGTCCTTGCACCACATGGCCAGGTGGCTCACCTCACTCCTGTAGGTTGTCTCATCACCATTGTTGATGAGACCCACCACAGTCGTGTCATCCGCAAACTTAATGAAGAGGTTGGAGCTGGATGTTGGTGTGCAGTCGTGGGTCAGCAGAATGAAGAGAAAGGGGCTCAGCACACATCCTTGGGGGGCCCCCGTGTTCAATGTGATGGTGCTGAAGGAGTTGCTGCTGACCCTTACAGCCTGTGGTCTCCCCGTCAGGAAGTCCAGCAGCCAGTTTCACAGGGAGGTGTTGAGTCCCAGCTGGTCCAGTTTATGAATGAGCTGCTGAGGAATGATTGTGTTGAATGCTGAGCTGAAGTCTATGAACAGCATTCTGACGTACGAGTCTTTTGTCTCCAGGTGGGTGAGGGCTAAGTGGAGGGCAGTGGAGATGGCGTCATCGGTCGAACGGTTGAACTGATATAGAAACTGGAAAGGGTCCAGGGCAGGGGGAGGGCAGACTTGATATGCCGCATGACTAGCCACTCGAAGCACTTCATGAGGATGGGATTGAGTGCGACCAGGTGGTAGTCATTGAAGCAGGAGGGAGACGGCTTCTTTGGGACCGGGATGATGGTGGTGGCTTTGAGGCACGTGGGGACAACAGCCTGGCTCAAAGAAATGTTGAAGGTGTCTGTAAAGACATCTGTGAGCTCCTCGGCACAGTCTCTCAGGACACAACCAGGAATGTTATCAGGACCCAGGGCTTTCTGTGCATTTGTCGTCCTGAGAGCTCTCCTCACACTGTCTGGGGACAGCGTCAACACCTGGTTGCCGGAAGGTGGTGGGGTCTTCTGTGCCATGGTGCTGTTGTCTGCCTCAAAGCGAGCAAAGAAGTTGTTCGACTGAATCAGCAGAGAAGTGGAGTTGTCACAGGTCTGCAGCGAGGGCTTGTAGTCTGTGATGGTCTGAATCCCCCGCCACAGGTTCCTGGTGTCTCTGCTGTCATTGAAGTAGTCAGCAATGTTCCTGGAATACTGTTTCTTGGCCACCCTGATGCCTCATGACAGGTTGGCCCTAGCTGTCCTCAGGCCCACCTCTTCCCCAGCTCTGAAGGTGGCGTTCTGAGCCCTCAGGAGCCTGTTGACTTCCCCTGTCAGCCATGGCTTCTGATTGGCCCGAATGGAGATGGTTCTGGTGACTGTAACGTCGTCCATGCACTTCCTCATGTGGGCAGTGACGGTCTCTGTGTACTCCTGGAGATCTGTGGTGTTGTTGTAGGTGGCCGCCTGTCTGAACATGCTCCAGTCAGTAGTGGAAAAACAGTCCTGGAGTGCCTCTGAGGACCCCTCTAGCCAGACATGTACCTGCTTTGTAGCTGGTTTGGTGACTTTAACCAGCGGCCTGTATGCTGGCATTAACATAACAGTGGAGTGATCTGAGGCCCCAAGGTGGGGTAGGGGTAGGGCTTTGTAGGCACCTCTATGCATGGTGTAAACATTGTCCAGAGTATTGTTTCCACGTGTGGGAAAGTTGATATGACCATAGAGTTTTGGAAACATGCTCTTGGAGTTTGCATGGTTGAAATCCCCAGCCAGGATGAGGAAAGCATCTGGGTTTGCTTTCTGCTGCTCACTGATATGCTGATAGAGTTCATTCAGTGCTTCACTCCTGTTGTTACTGGAGCCGGGAGGGATGTATATTGCTACCAGCAATATGGCTGTAAATTCCCTCGGCAAGTAGAATGGCCGGCACTTAATAATTATAAACTCCACCAGTGGTGAGCAGTGTTTGCAGACCACAATAGCATTGCGGCACCAGGCATCACTGATGTAAACACAGAGTCCTCCGCCACGAGTCTTCCCCCCCCTCAACTAGTGCTCTGTCTGACCGGTAGCATGTTAGCCAGGCTAGCTGAATGGCACAGTCTGGGACACTGTCGTTAAGCCATGTTTCCACAAACACGAGGACACAACACTCACTCACAGACTTAGAAGATGAGCGGAGTCGGCAGACATAATCCAGCTTGTTGTCCAGCAAGCGTACGTTGGCCAGAGTGATGGTAGGGATAGCCAGCCGGTAAGGGCTAGATGATACCTCCGCGCTTGCCCCTCTTCTGCTTCCGCATGTTCCGTCTGTGGCGCCTCCACTGTGGGCTGGATGCAGGAGTGGGGGTCGGTGGTTGAGCAGGCCTCTGGAGCAAAGCATAGTCGCATAGCACTTCCGCTTCCCCTAGATTTATATCCGTGAATATGGTTCTGCGGAAGTCAAGCAGAAACTCACGGGAGTATGTGCAACTTAAGACTGATGGAGGCAACAAAGACGAACAGATACACGCTGTTTTAAAACACAAAAAACACGAAAACACCGTTCTGTCGGGATGGAGAGGAGCCACTGCATGTGTACGCACCGCCATTTTGTTTTGATGATCATTATCCTTTTATGTGGTTTTTTTTATGTTTTTATGTTTTTGTTTTTATGACCTATTTATGTTTTTATGTCTTTTTATATGATCCATGAGAGGAATAGAATTTCATTGTACATTGTGCAATAACAATAAAAGGAAACTGAATTGAATTTAATTTAATTGAAATGAATGATGGTGGACTTTCCTCTAAACTTTCAGCACCAAAGTACTAACCCCATTTAAAAAAAAAAAAGTTGGGATATTTTCCAAAATGAATTAAAAATCTGTGATTTGGTACTTCACGTGAAACTTATTTAACTGACAAAAGTGCAAAGAAAAGATTTTCAATCGATTTACTGACCAACTTAATTGCATTTATTGTATTAATTGCCTGCAACACACTCAAAAAAAGTTGGGACAAGGGCATTATTACAATTTTATTACATGACCTTTTAATAACACTTAAATCATATGGGAACTGAGGATTCTAATTGTTGCAGGTTTGGAATTTTTGTCCATTCTTGCTTAATACTTCAGCTGCTCAACAGTTTGTCATCACCATTGTCTGATTCTCCTCATCATGATGCACCATTCATTCTCAGTAGGAGACAGATCTGGACTGGCAGCAGGCCAGTCAAGCACATGCACTCTGTGCCTATGAAGCCACACTGTTGTAGTCCATGCAGAATGAGGCCTGGCAGTGTCCTGCTCAAATAAACATGGACTTCCTGGGAAGAGACATCGTCTTGATGAATGTGTCTCTGTATACCTCCATACCATTACAGATGCTGGCTTTTGCACCTTTCTCTGATAATAAACTGGATGGTTGTGTTCACCTTTGCCACTGAGAACTCAACATTCAGTTTTCCCAAAAACAAGCTGAACTATGCACTCATCTGACCACAGCACACATTTCCACTGTCTTTCAGTCCATCTGAGATGCGTTTGGGCTGAGAGAAATCGGTGGCATTTCTGCATACAATTGATGAATGACTTCCTTCTTGCATAATGCAGTTTCAGGTTGCATTTCTGGATGCAACGGCATACTGGGTTCAGTGAGAACAGTTTTCCCAAGTCCTACCAAGCCGATGTTGCTATATTTGTCACATTAGTATGATGGTTTCTCACGCAATGTCACCTGAGGGCTCGAAGGTCACACACATTCAACAGTGGTTTCTGACCTTAACCTTTATGAACTGAGATATCGCCGAAGTTCCTGAATCTTTTCACAATATTATGTACTGAAGATTTTGAAAAACCTAGAATTTTGCATTGAGAAATGTTCTTTTTGAATTGACCAACAATTTACTAACATGACTTTTGGCACAAAGGGGTGAACCACGACCCATCCTTACTTGCAAAGACTGAGCCTTTGGTGTATGCTCCTTTTATACCCAATCGTGTTATGAATTTACCTGCTTATTGTGGAATCTTCCAAAATAGTGTTACTTAAACATCCTATAAACTTTTCAGGCTTATTTTGCCTCTGTCTCAACTTTTTTAAATGTGTTGCAGGCATCAAATTCTCACTTCATTTATATTTACAAAATACATTTAAGTTGGTCAGTAAAATTATTGAAAATCTTTTCTTTGTACTTTTGCAAGTTAAATAAAGGTTTGCATGAATTAATAAAGTATAGCTTTGTGCTTTTATTGAATTTTGGAAAATATCTCAACTTTTCTGGAAACAGGGGTAGTACATACCGTATATTTTCAGTGATAGACCATGCTGTGCATAACAGTAGCACTGACATGGTAGCTGCAAGGCATATCAGGTGTGAAGTACAGTATATTTTTTACTGGCTAATTATATTTTGCATTGTAAGGCCAAGCTATGATCGAGCGACAGTTAGAGGTTATTGCTAACTATGATTGATTATATATATATATGTGGCAGCGGGGGCGTGGTCTAGCATCGGTCTGTGACAGGAGGGCGGAGTCGGGGAAGTTAAGTGGCAGAATCACGACACCTGTTGTTAATTGATGTGTTTGTGTGTCTTCCCAGTGACCGTGCCCTTCTTAAGGAGAGAGAGTGAGAGCAGAGGGGCTCTCTCCACAACCAGACAGCTGATGTGTGTGCGTGTGTCTGCGTGTGTGTTTACCAGCTGAAAAGCTGAATAAAGAGAGTTTTTGTGAACTCAGTTCTGTCCTGCCGTCCTTCTGTGCTCCACCCATTTACACGAACTGCCACAGTGGTGCCGAAACCTGGGAATGAGCACAGAAGACAACAGCCCCATGGAGTCCTCCACCTTCGCCGACCTGATCCACACCCTCGCCACGGCCCAACAGAGCCAGCACCAGGTGCTGCTCGCCCTCCGAAAGGAGCAAGAACAATGGTTCAAGGCCCTGGTGCTGGCGCAACAGGAAGATCGTCGGGCGTTCCGGCACCTCCTCGCGTCGGCGGGGTCCACCAACTCCACCGCCGCGGGCCCTCCCCCCCCACCCTCACGAAGATGGGCCTGCAGGACAACCCCAAGGCATTCTTCATGCTCTTTGAGCAGGTAGCAGAGACCTCGGGGTGGCCGGTGGAACAGCGCGCGGCGCGCCTTCTCCCCCTGCTAACGGGAGAGGCGCAGCTGGCCGCGCTACAGCTCCCCGCCGACCGCCGGATGGCCTACGCGGACCTTCGCCGGGCCGTCCTCCAGCGGGTGGGATGCACCCCGGAGCAACATCATCAGCGTTTCCGCGCTCTGCGCTTGGAGGAAGTCGGCCGGCCATTCGCGTTTGGCCAGCAACTCCGGGACGCCTGCTGGCAGTGGCTGAGGGCTGGCAGTGGCTGAGGGCCAACAGCTGCGACGCCGAGGGACTCATCGACCAGGTGGTACTGGAACAGTTCGTCGCGCGTCTACCAGTGGGAACCGCAGAGTAGGTCCAGTGCCACCGCCCGGCGTCGCTGGATCAGGCAAACGAGCTGGCGGAGGATCATCTGGCAGCTGTCCCGACGGCAGGACAGCAGACGACCTCTTCTCTTCTCTCCTCTCTCTCTCTCCCCTCCTCCTGTGTCTTCTCCTTGCCCCATTCCCCCACCGCGGAGACGGGGGCCGGCGCCACCTCAGCCGGCCCGCCGCACCCGCGGTGCCCTTCCGTGTCTCCCTTTTGTGTCTGTCTCTCCCCCCCCTCAGGTGAGTGAGCCCCAGAGCACTAGTGCAGAGAGGAAGCCCGGGCCGGTTTGCTGGCGCTGCGGGGAACCGGGCCACCTCCAACAGCAGTGCTCGATAATGGAGGTGGGCGCGGTGGTTCAGATCCCCAACGCGCCAGGAGCCACCCTCGATTGGGCCGGAGCGTATCGCATACCGGTGAGTATCCAAGGGGCTACATATCAGGCGTTGGTGGATTCGGGCTGTACTCAGACCTCAATCCACCAAAACCTGGTGCAAGACGAGGCATTGGGGGAGCACAATTGGTGAAGGTGTTATGTGTGCACGGGGATGTTCACAACTACCCTTTAGTGTCGGTCCACATTATTTTCAGAAGGGAAAAATTTATAGTGAAGGCGGCGGTTAATCCTCGCCTTACCCACTCTTTAATTTTGGGGACTGATTGGCCGGGATTTCGGGGTTTAATGACACACTTAGTCAAGAGTGGGTCCTGCCATTTGACAGGGGGAGGTCCCGGTGTCGCTTTGGCGGGAGCAGCTGTCACAGAGCCGTCTACGTTATCTCCGCGCCAGAGTGAGGAGCCGCCGGCTCCTCTTCTCTCTCTTGGGAAATCCCTCGCGGATTTCCCGCTAGAGCAATCGCGAGATGAGACTCTGCGGCATGCTTTTGACCAAGTGAGAGTAATCGATGGTCAAACGCTCCAGCCGAACGCCACCCCGTCCTTCCCCTACTTCACGATTATGAAGGATAGATTATACCGAGTGACGCAGGACACTCAAACTAAAGAGCGAGTCACGCAGCTTTTAATTCCGAAGAGCCACCGGGAATTGGTATTCCAGGCGGCTCACTTTAATCCCATGGCTGGACACTTAGGGCAGGATAAAACACTAGCCCGAATAATGGCCCGATTCTACTGGCCGGGGATTCGCGGCGATGACCGTAGGTGGTGTACGGCATGCCGCGAATGCCAGTTAGTAAATCCAGCAGCCATTCCAAAAGCGCCTTTGTGCCCTCTACCGTTAATCAACCATTAATCGAGACCCCGTTCGAAAGAATTGGGATGGATCTCGTCGGGCCATTAGATCGGTCAACATGAGGGTACCGCTTTATATTAGTTCTGGTGGACTATGCAACGCTATACCCGGAAGCAGTGCCTCTTCGCAATATCTCAGCATGCAGTATTGCGGAGGCGCTCTTCCGCGTCATCGCCCGAGCTGGAATCCCGAAAGAGATTCTGACTGATCAAGGCACCTCGTTTATGTCACGAACACTGAATGAACTGTATGGGTTATTAGGTATTAAGCCGATCCGCACCAGCGTTTATCACCCACAAACGGACGGCTTAGTGGAACGGTTTAATCGCACCCTGAAAAACATAATTAAGAAATTTGGAAGTGAGGACACACGTAACTGGGATAAATGGCTCGAACCCTTGCTCTTTGCAGTGCGAGAGGTCCCCCAAGCCTCCACGGGGTTCTCCCCGTTTGAATTATTATATGGGCGTAAGCCGCGCGGCATTTTAGACGTGCTGCGAGAAAACTGGGAGGAGGGACCTTCACCAAGCAAAAATGAAATTCAATACGTTATTGACCTGCGTGCAAAACTCCACACACTCACACAACTAACCCAGGAGAATTTGCGGCAGGCCCAAGAACGGCAAACCTGCCTGTACGACAAGGGTACGCGCCTTAGAGAGTTTGCACCGGGAGAGAAAGTACTCGTACTGTTGCCCACATCGAGCTCTAAATTAGTCGCCAAGTGGCAAGGGCCCTTTGAGGTCACACGGCGAGTCGGGGACATCGACTATGAGGTGAAGCGAACGGACAGGGGTGGGGCGCGACAGATTTACCACCTCAACCTACTCAAACTCTGGAATGAGGAGGTCCCCGTGGCGTTGGTGTCGGTGGTTCCGGAGAAGGCAGAGCTGGGGCCGGAGGTTCAAAAAGGAACATTAGCATCACGTCCCTCTCCGGTCCCCTGTGGAGAACACCTCTCCCCAACCCAACTCGCGGAGGTTGCCCAGTTGCAGACCGAGTTTTCAGACGTGTTCTCACCCCTGCCCGGCCGCAATAACCTCATAGAGCACCACATTGAGATGCCCCCGGGGGTGGTAGTGCGTAGCCGCCCTTACAGATTACCCGAACACAAGAAAAAGGTGGTTCAGGAAGAACTCGAGGCCATGCTCGAAATGGGCATCGTCGAGGAGTCCCACAGTGACTGGAGCAGCCCGGTGGTCTTGGTACCCAAGGCCGACGGGTCGGTCCAGTTCTGTGTGGACTATAGAAAAGTCAACGCGGTGTCTAAATTCGATGCGTACCCAATGCCTCGTATTGTTGAGTTGCTCGATCGGCTAGGCATGGCTCGTTTTTACTCGACACTGGATTTAACAAAGGGTTATTGGCAGATCCCCTTGACTCCATTATCCCGGGAAAAAACGGCCTTTTCCACACCGTTCGGCTTACACCAATTCGTCACACATCCTTTTGGGCTGTTTGGGGCACCCTGTCTTGTACATTAGCCGCAAGCTGTCGGTGCGTGAGGGACGCTACAGTACCATCGAGAAGGAGTGCCTGGCGATCAAGTGGGCGGTCCTTGCCCTCCGGTACTACCTGCGGGGACGTCCTTTCACCCTCTGTTCGGACCACACGCCCCTCCAGTGGCTCCACCGCATGAAGGATGCCAATGCGCGGATCACCCATTGGTATCTGGCACTCCAACCCTTTAACTTCAAGGTGATCCACAGGCCGGGGGCGCAGATGGTCGTGGCGGACTTCCTCTCCCGTCAAGGTGGGGGGAGTCGGCTGCGGGCCGGACGGCTGCCCGGCCTGAGTCGGGCGGTGGGGGTATGTGGCAGAGGGGCTCTCTCCACAACCAGACAGCTGATGTGTGTGCGTGTGTCTGCGTGTGTGTTTACCAGCTGAAAAGCTGAATAAAGAGAGTTTTTGTGAACTCAGTTCTGTCCTGCTGTCCTTCTGTGCTCCACCCATTTACACGAACTGCCACTATATATATATATATATATATATATATATATATATATATATATATATATATATATATCCTTGCAAAAGTATTCCTCCCCCTTGGTGTTTGTCCTGTTTTGTTGCATTACAAGCTGGAATTAAAATGGATTTTTTGGGGGTTTACACCATTTGATTTACACAACATGCCGACCACTTTAAAGGTGCACATTGTTTTTTTTTTTTTATTGTGACACAAACAATAATTAAGATAAAAAAAACCCCAGAAATCTGGAGTGTGCATAAATACCCCCCCCCCCCCAAAAAAAAGTCAATACTTCATAGAGCCACCTTTTGCTACAATTACAGCTGCAAGTATCTTGAGGTATGTCTCTATTAACTTAGCACATCTAGTCATTGGGATTTTTGCCCATTCCTCAAGGCAAAACTGCTCCAACTCCTTCAAGTTAGATGGATTGCATTGGTGTACAGCAATCTTCAAGTTATGCCACAGATTCTCAATTGGATTGAGGTCTGGGCTTTGACTAGGCCATTCCAAGACATTTAAATGTTTCCCTTTAAACCACTCCAGTGTACCTTTAGAAGTATGTTTAGGGTCATTGTCCTGCTGGAATATGAACCTTCATCCCAGTCTCAAACCTCTGGCTGATTCAGACAGGTTTTCTTCCAGAATTGCCCTGTATTTAGTGCCATCCATCTGTCCTTCAGTCCTGACCAGCTTTCCTGTTGTTACGGATGGTGGAGGTATGGAGAAGTTAGGATCCAAAAACAGAACACAGACAGTAATCCAATAAATAAGATGATTTAATACAGAGAAGAAAGGGCGTGGCAAATAGATAAACAGACAGGACAAAAAACAAATGGCAAAAATAGTCTGGACAAAAAGAGACAAACAACTAGAAAAAACACGAGAAAGGCAAAGACAAAATTGCTAGTGTGAAAAACTATGAACAAGAAAAAAAAACATTAGTGCAAAAAAACATGAATCAGAAAAAAAACCTTAGTGCAAAAACCATGAACAAGAAAAGTTACTAGAGAGAAAAACCATGAGAAGCAAGAGTGGCACAGAAATGGCTAGAGTAGCAAACGAAACATTCTGGCAAAAAAAACAGAGTCTGAGAATGGCATTTAAATAAGCAGCAGTGAAAACCAGGAAGTGAGTTCAGGGGAGAAGGAATTCTGTCCCGGATCCGGATCGGCGCTGGCATGAGAGATCCGTAATCTCCGGAATGGATGTCTGGGGCGGAGCATGACACCTGTCCCTGCAGACGAAAAATATCCCCACAGCATGATGCTGCCACCACCATGCTTCATTGTAGGGATGGTGTTCTCAGGATGTTGGGTTTGCGCCACACATGCCATTTCCCATGATGGCCAAAAAGTTCAATTTTTGTCTCATTTGACAAGAGAATCTGCTTCCATGTGTTTGGGGAGTCTGCCACATGCTGCTGGGCCAACTCCAAATGTGTTTTTTTAAGCAATAATTTGTTTCTGGCCATTCTTCCATAAAGCCCCACTCTGTGGAGTGTATGACTTCAAGTGGTCCTACAGACAGATACTCCCATCTCCACTGTGGATCTTTGCAGCTCCCTCAGCATTATCGTTGGTGTCTTTGTTGCATCTCTGATTAATGCCCTCCTTGCCTGGTCTGTGCATTTTGGTGGATAGCCTTCTCTTGTCAGGTTTGTAGTGGTGCCATATTTTTTCCATTTTGCTATCATGGATTTAATGGTGCTCCCTTGGATATTCAATGTTTGGGATATTTTTTATGACCCAACCCTGATCTATACTTCTCCACAACTTTGTCTCTGACCTGTTTGGAATGCTCCTTGGTTTTCATGTTGCTTGCTTAGTAGTGTAGCAGAGTCAGAGTCCTTCCAGAACAGGTTGATTTATAGAGACATCATGTGACAGATCATGTGACACTTTGATTGCACACAGGTGGATCTTAATCAACTAAGTATGTGACTTACGGTATGAAGTGAATTGGTTGGACTAGCTCTTATTTAGGGGTTTCATACGAAAGGGGGTGAATACTTATGCACACTCCATATTTCTGTTTTTTTCATCTGAATTATTGTTTGTGTTACAATAAAAAAGCAATGTGCACCTGTAAAGTTGTACAGTAAGCATGTTGTGTATATCAAATGGCGCTCACCCTCCAAAAATCCATTTTAATTGTGTTGTAGTTCGCCTTTCAGTTTTGCAACCTTTCCTCCGCCTGTCAACATATGGGATGGCGGATGAAATCTTTAGTGTCCTGGAGAACCGTTTTGGAAACAAGACGGCAATCGCACTGGAAATTATTGAAGAGCTGCAGGCACTGCCACCAGTGAGAAGTCACCAACCCAGGAAGATTGTGGAATTAATACAAACCATGGAAAAGGCCTTGTATGACCTCAGTGGGTTGGGAAACACTGGCGCCCTGAAAAATCCACTCGTTACAAAGTCCCTGGAGAGTAAGCTGCCAGAGGGCTTAAAGAAGGAGTGGCTGGTCCATGTGTCAGAAGGAGAGGAAGCTACATCACCTGAAGACAGGTTCGATATGCTCCTGAAGTTTCTGAGAAGTCAGGAAAAGATTTACGAGCAACTGGACCAGCTCAGGGACGATGACCCCAGCAGGAGAGAGGTAAGAGTCCCACAAAAGCATGCACGCACAAAGGCCACCAACTCCTCAAGCTCCCAAGCATCCTGTGTCGTCTGTGGAGAGAGGGGCCATAGAAAGAAGCTCTACTACTGCAAGAAGTTCAAAACATTCAGAGTAGCAGAGAAGAGGGAAGCAGTCAAGAAAATTGGCACTTGCGGGAGGTGCCTCGAGGTCCATGATGATGATGTACAGTGCAAGACCACCTTTCTTTGCAAAAATGATGGGTGTAAGGATGCTCAAGACCCAGGTCATCACTACTACCTCTGCCCCAAGGCTGGAAGTAAGAGAGATGGGCCAAGGAGGCCAAAGCCTGGTCCAGCAAGAGGCGAATGGAAAAAGTACATGGAGACCCAGGAAGAGTTCCTGACCAGCCTGCCCCCTGACCTAGCTCAGTGGTGCCGGAATGTATTCTGCAACTCTGTCTCAAAGACATACAGTTCAGCTGTGCCACAGAGGAGTTTGCTGGCAGAGAGTGGCCTCGAAGAGTTTCCGGTCATAATGATGACCCTTGAAGTCACTGCAAACGCTGGACAGAAGATTGGGACCTTGATAGACTTGGCATCTGATACAAACTACGTCACTCATGAGGCTGCTGGTGAACTGAACTTGAGGAGTGAGGATGTGGCGCTCATAGTCCATGGAGTTGGTGGGATGCAAGTGACAGTGGAGACTAAGCGTTATCTCCTGAAGATCCGGGTCACAACCTCAAAGGGAACCCTTAGGTCCCACTAACTTGTGTGTTATGGGCTGGACAATATCGCAGAGGTCAATCACCATGTGCCACCCAAGACTCTGCAAAAAATATTCCCTGACGTCCCTCTTCATTAATTGGTCTGTCCCACTAAAATCAAGCTCCTCATCAGCCACAAGGAGGGCCAACTCGTCCCTCAGAAGGTGCACTCTGTTGGTGATCTTGTCCTGTGGGATGGCCCTCTTGGGAAAACAGTGGGTGGCTCTCATCCAGAACTCTTGGAAGTTGTTACAGTCACAGCCTATGGCTCCAGAACCCACTTTGCATGCTCCATGTGTACAGCAGCTGTGGTGTACAAGGAAATCACCAGCAATGGCCCAGTTCAGCCCTCTCAACTCACCCAAGCCACTACGTCTGCTGCCAACCGAGACTTTATGGACTGGTGGAGGTGGGACAGCATCGGGGCTGCATGTGAGCCCAGGTGTGGTGGTTGCAGATGTGGAAATTGCCAGCCTGGAGGGAAGGAGATGACAATCTCTGAAGAGCGGGAGCTGGAGAACATAAAAAGTGGACTGACATACATCACTGGAGATCGCCACAGTGAGAAACCACACTGGCATGCAAAGTACCCCTGGTTGGAGGATCCAGTAACATTGCCAAACAACAGGAGAGCTGTTGAAGCAACATTTTTGAGGACAGAGAAGCAGTTGGCAAAGGAGCCAAAATGGAAGGCGGCCTACAAAGCGCAAGTCCATGAGATGGTTGAGCAGAATGCTGCTGTCAAGCTGTCCAAAGAAGCAATGGCAAATTGGACTGGACCTGTGTGGTACATTAGCCACTTGATTGCTCCAAATCCACACACTGTGACTATACCAGTCCACCTTGTCTGGAACAGTAGTCAGAAATTCAGGTGCCAAAGCTTCCTGACCTCACATGATGACCTACACCAGCTCAAGCAAATAATGGCCAATGTTGAGCGGATCCTGGAAGCCGGCGGTTTTTACATGAAGCCATGGGTTTACTCGGGCCAAAGTGGGAGGTCAGAATCCAGTGACCTTCAGAAGAAAGAACCCTCAGTGATGGTTCTCCCAAACCAACTCTCCGAGGCCAACAATAAAGCTCTGGGTCTTGTGTACGACCCAGAGAGCGACAAGCTTCACTTGATGGTAGCTGTGAACTTCTCCAAAAAGAAAAAGAAAATGAGACTGGGAGAAAACCTGGCAAAAGAGGAAGTCAGAGCGCAGGCGCCAAATCCTCTCACCCGGCAAGAGCTCCTCAGTCAAGTCTCTGGGCTGTACGATCCCCTCAGTCTGGCGACACCTGTTAAGCAGAAGGGAGCTATCTTGGTGAGGAGAGCTTTCCAGGAAACAAAGGGAAACTACAGTCCATCAGAAGATACATGGGACACACCTTTGTCTGAGGGCCTCCGGGAAGATGCCATCTGTCTCCTTGAAGACTATGCTGAGCTAAGTCGGTTGAAATTCATCAGAGCCTTGACACCTCCTGACCCGTGTGCCAAGCCCTGCGGCATCACCTTCTCTGATGGTAACGAATGCTCCTATGGTGCTGTGTTGTACCTACGGTGGGAGTCACCACAAGATGTGACCATCCAGCTAGTTGAGTCCAAGGCCAGGCTGACTCCTTTAGATATAGATCACAAGGGGGATGCTGTCAAGGCTGAGGTCTGCGGAGCCGTTTACGCTGCTCGTTTAAAGAAGCACTTCCAGAAGCACAACAGCATCCGTGTGGAAAAGTGGTCCCACCTGGTCGACAGCCAGACAGTCCTGGGAGCAGTCCTGGGAGCAGTCCAACGGGAAAGCTACAGCTACCAAACATTCTTTGCCAATAGAATTGGGGAAATCCAAGGCAGTACGAATGTCCAAGATTGGTGGTGGATCCCTGGCCCCCTCAATATAGCAGACATCATCTCAAGAGGGGCAAGCCCAAAGGAGCTGGACGAAGGCACAGAGTGGCAGCTGGGTCCTAAGTTTCTAAGTCTCCCAGAGAGTGAGTGGCCAGTGAAGTCCACCAAGGATGTTGCTGTCAAAGCCAGAGAGAACCTCATGCGCATCCAGAAAAAGGCATTCGTTGCTGCCCTGACCCGAGCTGGAGCAAAGACAGAGCTCAAGCTGGAACCAATCTCAAGCTCCGCTGATCTGCACAGGCCTCTGACTGGGGCTGCAGTCACAAGCCTGATGGATATCCAGCGGTTCAGCAGCCTAACCAGACTGGTAAAGTCACTCGCACTGGTCTGGAGGGCAGCAAAGAAGTTTCGCCATGGCAGAGCCAGGGGAAAACCAAAGTGGGAGGCAGTTCCATTGGCTGGCACCATCACTGTGGCTGAGAGGGAGGATGCCTTCTGAGACCTCTGTCTGGCGGCACAGAAAGGAGCAATCTTCCCCAGCACTACAACAGCCCGGCTTGTCATGTACAGGGATGAGGCCAGTGGGCTGTTGCTGTGCGGAGGAAGAATCCAGCACTTCAAAGAAGACTGATTGGCTGTTCCACTGATTCCCTTTGACACGTGGCTGGGGACTCTGCTGGCATGCCAGAGTCACCAGGAAGGGCATGAAGGAGTTGCTGGGACTCTGCTCAGGATGCGGCAGAAGGCTTGGGTCGTGCAAGGCAGAAGGCTGGCTCAGAAAGTCGTGAACCAGTGCATCCTTTGCAGAAAGGCTAGAGCTAAAGTATGCCAGCAAAGTGATGGGTGACCTGCCAGTGGAAAGATCCAGGCCAGCTGTACCATTCCAGTTTATGTCCGTTGACCTGTTTGGACCTTACATGGTGAAAGACGATGTCAAAAGAAGAGTCTCCATGAAGATATGGGGGGTCGTCTTCTGTTGCATGGCAAGCCGAGCCCTGCACATCGACCTTGTCAACAGTATGTCCACAGAGAGCTTTCTAATGGCCTACCAAAGATTCACTGCCATCAGGGGCCACCCCCTCAAGATTTGGTCAGACCCTGGGACCAACTTCATTGGTGCAAAGTCCTTGCTGCAGGATTTGTACATCTTCCTGCACAGCCAAGACACAGCAAGCCTGGAGGAGTACACAGTGAAGAATGGGACAACCTGGACATGGAAGGTGCTCCCTGTCGATTCACCGCATCGAAATGGAGCTGCTGAAGCTACCGTAAGGGTCGCCAAGAGAGCTCTTCAAAGTTTGAGCAAGTCGACAAGCCTTACCTTCAGTGAGTTCCTCACAGCCCTTCAGATGGCAGCTAACCTGGCAAATGAATGACCTATTGATGCAAGGGTCCAGAGTCGGGAGGATCGTGTGCAGTATGTGACGCCAAACTCACTTCTCTTAGGCCGAGCATCTCACAGTGGGGACTTCAAGTCCTTTGACTTTAACAACTACCCCTACAAGCGGCTACAGGAAATCCAAACCCAAGTGAATGCATTCTGGAAAGCATGGTGCCAGCTTGCTGGCCCAAACCTTTTTGTTAGATCCAAGTGGCACACAACGGAAAGAAATGTCTCTGTTGGTGATGTTGTTTGGCTTTGCGATCAGAACACCTTGCGAGGGCAGTTTAGACTTGGCCGAGTCGTTACTGTAGCTCCAGACTCAAAGGGCATTGTGAGGTTCTTGTCACTCCAGGTGACCAGAACGAGAGGTCTAATGGTGTGGTACTGCACAGAGATGTAAGATGGCTTGTAGTCCTGTTGCCTGTGGAGGAGCAGTCCCCCTAGTGTTGTAGTTCGCCTTTCAGTTTTGCAACCTTTCCGTCTAGGTACGGAAAGCTTGAGTGGGAGGTGTCGTGGCGAATGCCCTTTTTGTCAGCCGGTATGCAAGTGCGTTAATTACTCACCTGCGTGCAATCAAGAAGAACAAAGCGACATGCTAACTTCCTGGTCGTGTGCAAGGACTGAGCAGCAAAAAATAGGCTGCTGCAGGGCGAAATACAAACTCGATCACTTGCCGAGCATTTTGTGAAGCTGTGTAGAAGTTTTACCATTGTCAAGATCTGAACAGACAGCCGGTAAGCTCGTGTTTATTTTTATTTTGTTGTGAATGCGAGGAAATTGTTGAGCTGATGGGGCATTGATATGCGGGGAAAATGTTTGTGTTTGTAGCATCTTAATTCACATGGTGCTTTGTGTAATTTTTAGCTGGTAAGGGTTATTGCAACTTGCTTTGTTTGGTCCGGTAAAAGGTGCGGCAACTTGCTTGGTCTCATGTTTGAAATGGCCCAATTTAGATGTGGTTTGATGCGTGGATACTATTGTGCTGAATCCTTGGGTGCCAGTGAAGACATGGTTTAAAAGCATGTATCTTTTTCTACTTGCATACAGTGCATGTTTAAAACGAACTGAAAGTATTTCATTGCTAAAATGTTCATGGTGGATATGGTTTGTAAATATGTAGGTTGGCTTGTTACTTGGTAATTCATTTATTGGGTTTAGTAACTTGCTTAATTCGTTATGGCCCCTGTGGTTAAAATGTATTTTAATATTTTGATGCATTTACATTGAAACAATTCATTCAAAATCTGTCTTAAGTTAAAGTAAATTCTATTTTCATATACATGTATTTAATGTTAAGCTTTTGATAATCATTTTTTGTGTAACTGCTTTTATAAAAAGAAATAAAAACTGTGCAAATTGGTAAATGGATGGTGTTTGTCTTTTAAGGTTTTTCACCTGCAATGGAAAAAATAAAAGGAAAAAGATGGAACAAAGGCCTGGTTTGAGTAAATTCCAGTTTTAATGTTCAGCATTGGTATTACCCTTCAAGTGTGGGATAAGCACAGCAAAGGAGTAAAACACTTGACAAACATACTGGGCCTTACACAGGGTACAAGTGATAACACAGATACAGTTGGTAGAGGCACAGTTGGCCCCACTACTGACAAGGGCAAAAGTAGCTGAAGTAGTTGTACTAGTGAGTGAAGTTTGTGAAGGAAGAATACTACAAATCTGACAATGTGACCTTCCACATGGCCCACAAGAACCTTGTATAACTGGGATAGTGTCTGGGTTGGGCAGCTTCACCCGTCCCAACAAATTACGTAAATTAAGGGGACATCGGAAGCAGACCAAAGGCTTCTCAGGTACACACACTTTCATTCTGCTGGAGCAGTGGAGAATAGGGAGGTAGCATGACAAAATACCATTAACGTCTGGAAGACCGGTGTGATAGTCGAAAATGCATGCTACACGATTATCACTTTTCTTCATTTTAGGAGAGTCATCTGAGAAAAATGTTATTATAGCATGCTTAGTCTGAGTTTTAACTTTGCGTTTGCTGTAACTACGTCTGCAAAACGACTGCTCAAGTTTTCAGAGACGATCTAACGTGGTATCAGCATTCGAGCATATGTGTAAAATCTGAAGAGCCTGGCTGTACGGTAGACTATGCTTAACATGACCAGGGTGACAAGATGATGCCAGCACAAATTGTTGGGTGTCAGTAGGTTTGATGAACAGATCGGTATGGAAAGTACCTTCACTATCAAGTTTAACATAAATATCCAAAAAATTAACTCTAACAGAAGAATAATCCGCAGTAAACCTGATAGATGGGTGGATCTGGTTTACAAAGTCAAGGAAGGCTCAAAGGGCTTTTTCACCATGAGTCCTAACGCAAAAGACGTTGTCAATAAAACGCCACCAAATGAACGGGGAAACAGGGTTCTGGAGAATGTGTCTCAACTGCATGCATAAAGATAATAGCATAGGAGGGTGCCATCCTCGTACCAATGGCAGTACCTGAAATCTGTAAAAAATAACTGGTTGTTAAACTCAAAAAAATTATTAGTAAGAACAAAACGAGCAAGTTCTACAATGTCAGCGCGTCTAGTATCAGAAAAACTGTGCGTATTTAAAAAGTCAGACAGAGCTTGTAGACCATCCTCATGTGGGATGCTAGGGTACAGAGCCATAACATCTAAAGTGATGAGAAGTGAGCCAGGTGGTACAGAACCTAAATCTCTCAGCTTATTCAAAATAGTCTATTACTAGGAAGTAACACAAGGCATAAGGGGTTTCAAAAACCAGTCCACAAGCTGGGAAGCTTTCTCCATAAGCGAGCCACAGCAAGAAATCACTCGGAGACCTGGAACTCCGGCTTTGTGGACTTTTGGCAGGAGATAGAAGCGAGCTGGACGTGGATCTTCCGGGATAGCGAACATGTACATATCTTCCGTAATGGTGTCATTTTCCTGAAGCCTGTGGAGTAGGAACATAAGTTGTATTATGAGTTCTTGCATCAGGTCAGAGTCTAGTGGGCGGTATGTAGAAGTGTCTGACAGTTGATGGAGTCCTTCAGCAATATAGCAAACCGTATCCATGACTACTACACCCGAACCTTTATCTGCATCCTTGATAATGATCTCCAAGTTAGATTTTAGTTCATGGAGAGCTACCAATTCTGACCTACACAGGTTACGATGGAACTTTGTAACCGACCTCACCTGTTCCAGAACCTCATTTTCAACAATGCTGATGAAGGACTCCAAATATTTATCTCAGTTAACTGGCAGCATGAATGTAGATTTCAGTTTAAAAAACATATCCTCTTGTGCTACATCAGCCAAAGGTGTAGAAAGTGGGGTACGATGGAAGAATTCTCGTAACCGGAGACGACGAAAAAAGGTGAGGAGATCTGACTTAACCTCAAGTTCATTTATTTGCTTTGGGACTGGACAGAATGACAGTCCTTTAGCGAGAAGAGCGAGTTCCTTGTTGGAAAGGGGAGTCGAGGACAGATTAATGACCGAGGCGTACTGGTCCATATGTAGCTGAACATTGTCCATGTCGGTGCAAGAAAGCCAGGTTGTTGCAGGTTCTCCATGTCTCTATTCTCCATGGTAGGTGATAATGTATGCAGTGGTGTCAAATGATGTACAGACAGCGATGGTGACAAAGGTGTCATAGGGTCAGAATCCGATGCAGTGTCCATATGGTCACATGCAACATACTCAACACCTTCTGTCATGAAATTCACAAAGCGTGGTCTAAATGACACAAAGCGGGTATCCAGCTGGAAGGTATTGTGTGGGCTAGTTGATGAGGATGAATGGGACAATGTGGTTCCAAGTTCCTTCTTAGAGGAGACATCCATCCAGTCCACAACAGAAGGTAACAGTTCAACAACAGAATTGTCAAAGTTCCAGTAGTCCACAAGGAGATTGCTTTGGTGGTGACAGTGATCGTTGCACCTTAAGATCATGGAGTTTCTTCTTTTCCGTTCTAAAAAGCGAGGTGGTGAATTTGGCGAGAGCACGGCTCACGTCCAATCGAATCCTAAGATACTTGTGGAGCCCCACAGTATCAATAATTGTGTTAGTGATATGCTCAATGCTTTCACGTGCTTTATGTTGGGCAAAAGAAGCGTTAACGATAAGCAAGTCCTGTAGAGTGCTAGATGAATCCGAGAAAACATGATTTCAATCGTATATGAAGTTAAGCAATCAAAAGTCTGGAGCAATGTTAGGAGTGCAATGTAAAGAAAGTCCATGAGCAAAAAAAACCCCTCATACTTACAAGAATGGAGGAAGCATTCATGGTGAAGCAGACGTTGGAGAGACTTCTCTGCAGCAAGGAGAGCGAAGAAGAAACGTGGTATGCTATACAAGCGAAAATATGTGAGACGGCCACCTCTCCAGTAGCGCTGTAGTTTTTAGGTCTTTAAACCTTTTTTTCCACCTTTTTTTACTTTTCTGCTCTTCTTACGAAGACATAGTGTGTTTTACTCTATAACATGGATATATTTTGTAATTTCCCTGAGGGAACCTGCCCAAAGGGATCAATAAAGTTTTATCTAATCTAATCTAATCTAATCTAATCTAATCTAATCTAATCTAATCTAATCTAATCTAATCTAATCTAATATACAACCCCGATTCCAAAAAAGTTGGGACAAAGTACAAATTGTAAATAAAAACAGAATGCAATAATTTGCAAATCTCAAAAACTGATATTGTATTCACAATAGAACATAGACAACATATAAAATGTCGAAAGTGAGACATTTTGAAATTTCATGCCAAATATTGGCTCATTTGAAATTTCATGACAGCAACACATCTCAAAAAAGTTGGGACAGGAGCAATAAGAGGCTAGAAAAGTTAAAGGTACCAAAAACGAACAGCTGGAGGACCAAATTGCAACTCATTAGGTCAATTGGCAATAGGTCAGTAACATGACTGGGTATAAAAAGAGCATTTGGCCGTTGCCAGCTAAAACTCTATAGTTCAAAGAAGAAGCCATATCTAAACACAATCCAGAAGCGCAGACATCTTCTCTGGGCCAAGGCTCATTTAAAATGGACTGTGGCAAAGTGGAAAACTGTTCTGTGGTCAGATGAATCAAAATTTGAAGTTCTTTATGGAAATCAGGGACGCCGTGTCATTCGGACTAAAGAGGAGAAGGACGACCCAAGTTGTTATCAGCGCTCAGTTCAGAAGCCTGCATCTCTGATGGTATGGGGTTGCATTAGTGCATGTGGCATGGGCAGCTTACACATCTGGAAAGACACCATCAATGCTGAAAGGTATATCCAGGTTCTAGAGCAGCATATGCTTCCATCCAGATGACGTCTCTTTCAGGGAAGACCTTGCATTTTCCAACATGACAATGCCAAACCACATACTGCATCAATTACAGCATCATGGCTGCGTAGAAGAAGGGTCCAGGTACTGAACTGGCCAGCCTGCCGTCCAGATCTTTCACCCATAAAAAACATTTGGCGCATCATAAAACAGAAGATACGACAAAAAAGACCTAAGACAGTTGAGCAACTAGAATCCTACATTAGACAAAAATGGGTTAACATTCCTATCCCTAAACTTGAGCAACTTGTCTCCTCAGTCCCCAGACGTTTACAGACTGTTGTAAAGAGAAAAGGGGATGTCTCACAGTGGTAAACATGGCCTTGTCCCAACTTTTTTGAGATGTGTTGTTGTCATGAAATTTAAAATCACCTAATTTTTCTCTTTAAATGATACATTTTCTCAGTTTAAACATTTGATATGTCATCTATGTTCTATTCTGAATAAAATATGTAATTTTGAAACTTCCACATCATTGCATTCCGTTTTTATTTACAATTTGTACTTTGTCCCAACTTTTTTGGAATCGGGGTTGTATATATGCAATGGGTCTTATTCAGAGTAATGCATAATGCATGTGTAGTGACGATGAGTTAAATTGAATACTGAAATTGGGCACATTGGTACTCAAACCTCAGGTATAATTACAGAATGAAGAGCTATTCAGAGATTTGCACCTGAGTTGCACACATGGGGACTTGGTTTACCTAAAACAGAGGAATGTCTCAGTTATGAGTAATTCTGACTTTGGATCAAGATCATTTTTCAGAGGAACAGTACTGAGTCGTGTGCTACTGTCTGATAGTTTGATCCAACCACAATACTGTACATGACATTAAAAACCATGTCTTAGCCTGTATGATAATGAAATGCCCTTGAAATGAGGTCAATATTAAAAACAGAAACTAGTTTCATCCCTTTCAAGACCACAATTCTTTTCTTCAGACAGAACACATCCCAGGAGAAAACATCTCATTCAGAGAATGCTGTAAGAGTTAAAAACATACTAAATAATAGGACAGGCTGTATCAAGTGCTGCTCTATATTCATATTTAATAAGCAGTCCAATAATAGATGTAGAATTAATATTATTAAATTAAACAAATTTGTAGTGAGTAATGTGATGCATAATGTGATAGCATGTAAGGCCCTGCTCACACCTGGCATTTACACACATCCTGGGTAATCTGATTGTAAGTGGACAGTGCTAAGTACAGGTGTGAACAGGGTTCAGTGAGTCCCAGAAACCCACTGTGATCTGATCTCTCAAACCGAAGGTGGAGGTGGTTCAGGATACAGAAGACTGCAATATTTAAATTGTGAATGCAAAAGCACCCCACTGCACCACGGGCAGGAACAACTCACTGTCTAATCCACTGGGTCATTACCTTAGCTGGAAAATGCATAATTATTGTGAGACTGTTTGGAAATATTGCTGAAAAGTAGAGTTCTCCACCACTCGGCTAATGCATAAAGGTGAAGCGATAACAACAAAGAGGAAAGAAGCTGCCTTTGTTACCTCCTTTTGCCATGTCACCTTTCATAATTTATTAGTTTTCTTAGCAGATTAAAGCATTTGAAAAAAGCCCATACAGGTACATGAGTTAGGATTTGCAGACAGGAAGTCTGCAAATGCAGCAGAAGACTGACATGATAAATGTGCATGACATTCTTCCTCAAGCAGAAATGATGGATGAAATTCAATCACGTCCTCACTGAAGACACATCGAAAATGCTGGGTATAATTGGCTATGCATTTTAGATGTCCAGCTGTGATCAGCTCACTTGAGATTAGGGATGTTTGTAACAATATATTTTGTGATGATAAATCATGACATGCATTTATGACAATTTGAATCGATGAAAATTTAAAAAAAAAAAGAATCGTGATTATAATCAGGCTGTGTAATGTCTAAGATTTTCCTTGCTGTAATTGTGTTGTTTAGATATTAGAGGGTGTTATAATGTACAATAGATGGAATGCACTTGACTTCACCATAGGCAGAAGTAACATAGCTCTAATGCCACATAAACATACACACACGCGCGCACACACACACACACACACACACACACACACACACACACACATCTAAAATAGGAAATAGCTGTTGTGGATAGACTGTACAAATAGATTTAACAAGAAATCAGAGCTCTCTCTTTACAGACTGCCGAAAGCTAAAGAAAAGAGAAGCAAATTGAGGAAGTACAAATGTTCATAAAAATTTATTAAGAAAAGCCCTATTTGTTATTAACTTTTTTCATCTTCAATAAAAGGAACATTTTAATGAATAGGCTATTATACTTTACTCCAAATTTTACAAATATGGGTAGATAATTATTGCTAGTTAATAAGAAAATTCAACAAAAGGGTTTTTTTTATTTAACAAAAGGAATATTTAAGCTGATAAAGAATAAGATACAGTATTAAATGTTGCATTTTTTGTAATACAATTTCCCAAAAAATATTGTGTGAAAATCGAATTGTGAACCCAATATCATGAATCAAATTGAATTGTGAATTGAGTGAATGGTTGCATGCCTTCACAAGATGGATGCTAATACTAGGCCGGAATAAGGCCTAAGCCAAATAACACAACTACAATATATACTGGCAATACACTAGACTCCTCTGAGATGTTTATTTGAATGCTTTCTTGTTCGGATGTATCTTGCTTTTATGTTGCACCCTATTACTTTTAACAGCAAAGAAATAAAATGTTATTTCCTTCTTCAAACTACATTTTCTCCAGGTTCGAAGGTAGTAGTATAGACCCTACTGGAAAACCACTCTCAGTTTCTTCTCAAGAAAAATCTGGAAGTGCGTAAAATATACTCAGGGTATTTTTGTAATCTCAGTGGGTTGCTCAGAAAACAACTTAAACAGCTGCATAACCTGAGTCTGCATATGCATAACCTTCCTTGCATAAATACTGATGTAACTTGAACTCTGAACAAAGCTCAGTGCGTGTTTCTTCATCTCTAGCTCTTCACACTACTCACGTCTCAGTACAATTTCAGTAAACCAGACAAATAATAACTGACTGATGCTAAGATTATACACATATTACATATTAGGCAAAGTACTGTATTATGCCATTATAATATTCTATTCATACAGTCAACTATGGGGAAGCCATGGCCTAATGGTCCGAGAAGCAGTTTTAGGCCCAAAAGATCACTGCTTCAATGCCCTGGACCAGCAGGAATGGCTGAAATGCCCTTAAGCAAGGCCCCAACTGCTCCCTAGGCTGCTCTGGGCATGTTATACATCACTCTGGATAAAAGTATCTGCTAATTGCCTGTAATGTAATATTTTATTCATAAAATCTGCTTGAATGCAAATTGTATTTGGTTACAAATATTAATAGCCAACTCGGAAGTCGCTTTTCTGTTTTTCATTACATATTGTACTTAATGCACAATCATCATCATCATCATCATCACTGAGTTTGAGTTTTGTCTGATTTACAACCTTGTTTACATTTGCATAGCTCTAAAGCACTTTAGGCACTGTTCCCACTGAAATACTATTTAACAGGCTCAGCTGAAGCTCCAATCACCCAAGCTCCGATAATAGACCATCTTTTTCTCTTCTCGCCTGAACAAACTGGGCCTGCTCCACATTTTTATTACACTACAGAACTTGAAAGAATGTTAATTGCTAAATTGAAGCATGCTAGTATACCTGCCTGGAAGCATCTACACTTATTAAATTTTTCCACACATTTATTCAGGTTATTTCTTTAGGTTGTTGCATATATATATTTTATATCTGCACTCAAAAATATGTTAGGTGAGGTCAGTCCTCTTGTACATGAATACAATCAAAACATGTATTAGTAGCTATTGTATCCCTCATCAAAATTTCCCATGCAGGGATTGGCCAAGGATGGCTCACGTGACAGAAAATAGATCTTCCATTGATTAAGCAATGTACAGTGCCTTGCAAAAGTATTCATCCCCCTTGGTGTTTGTCCTGTTTTGTTGCATTACAAGCTGGAATTAAAATGGATTTTTGGTGGGTTAGCACCATTTGATTTACACAACATGCCTACCACTTTAAAGGTGCACTTTTTTTTAATTGTGACACAAGCTATAATTAAGATGTGAAAAAAAACAGAAATCTGGAGTGTGCATAAGTACAACCCCGATTCCAAAAAAGTTGGGACAAAGTACAAATTGTAAATAAAAACGGAATGCAATGATGTGGAAGTTTCAAAATTCCATATTCTGTAAACATCTGGGGACTGAGGAGACAAGTTGCTCAAGTTTAGGGATAGGAATGTTAACCCATTCTTGTCTAATGTAGGATTCTAGTTGCTCAACTGTCTTAGGTCTTTTTTGTCGTATCTTCCGTTTTATGATGTGCCAAATGTTTTCTATGGGTGAAAGATCTGGACTGCAGGCTGGCCAGTTCAGTACCCGGACCCTTCTTCTACGCAGCCATGATGCTGTAATTGATGCAGTATGTGGTTTGGCATTGTCATGTTGGAAAATGCAAGGTCTTCCCTGAAAGAGACGTCGTCTGGATGGGAGCATATGTTGCTCTAGAACCTGGATATACCTTTCAGCATTGAAGGTGTCTTTCCATATGTGTAAGCTGCCCATGCCACACGCACTAATGCAACCCCATACCATCAGAGATGCAGGCTTCTGAACTGAGCGCTGATAACAACTTGGGTCGTCCTTCTCCTCTTTAGTCTGAATGACACGGCATCCCTGATTTCCATAAAGAACTTCAAATTTTGATTCATCTGACCACAGAACAGTTTTCCATTTTGCCACAGTCCATTTTAAATGAGCCTTGGCCCAGAGAAGACATCTGCGCTTCTGGATCATGTTTAGATATGGCTTCTTCTTTGAACTATAGAGTTTTAGCTGGCAATGGCAGATGGCACGGTGAATTGTGTTCACAGATAATGTTCTCTGGAAATATTCCTGAGCCCATTTTGTGATTTCCAATACAGAAGCATGCCTGTATGTGATGCAGTGCCGTCTAAGGGCCCGAAGATCACGGGCACCCAGTATGGTTTTCCGGCCTTGACCCTTACGCACAGAGATTCTTCCAGATTCTCTGAATCTTTTGATGATATTATGCACTGTAGATGATGATGTGTTCAAACTCTTTGCAATTTTACACTGTCGAACTCCTTTCTGATATTGCTCCACTATTTGTCGGTGCAGAATTAGGGGGATTGGTGATCCTCTTCCCATCTTAACTTCTGAGAGCCGCTGCCACTCCAAGATGCTCTTTTTATACCCAGTCATGTTAATGACCTATTGCCAATTGACCTAATGAGTTGCAATTTGGTACTCCAGCTGTTCCTTTTTTGTACCTTTAACTTTTCCAGCCTCTTATTGCCCCTGTCCCAACTTTTTTGAGATGTGTTGCTGTCATGAAATTTCAAATGAGCCAATATTTGGCATGAAATTTCAAAATGTCTCACTTTTGACATTTGATATGTTGTCTATGTTCTATTGCGAATACAATATCAGTTTTTGAGATTTGTAAATTATTGCATTCTGTTTTTATTTACAATTTGTACTTTGTCCCAACTTTTTTGGAATCGGGGTTGTACCCCCCCCCAAAAAAAAAATTAAATAAAAATAAAATAAATACTTTATAGAGACACCTTTTGCTACAGTTACAGCTGCAAGTCCTTGGGGTATGTCTCTATTAGCTTAGCACATCTAGCCACTGGGATTTTTGCCTATTCCTCATGGCAAAACTGCTGCAACTACTTCAAGTTAGATGGGTTGTGTTGGTGTACAGCAATCTTCAAGTTATGCCACAGATTCTCAATTGGATTGAGGTCTGGGCTTTGACTAGGCCATTCCAAGACATTTAAATGTTTCCCTTTAAACCACTCCAATGTAGCTTTAGCAGTATGTTTAGGGTCATTGTCCTGCTAGACCGTGAACCTCCATTCCAGTCTCAAAGCTCTGGCTGATTCAAACAGGTTTTCCTCCAGAATTGCCCTGTATTTAGTGCCATCCATCTTTCCTTCAGTCCTGACCAGCTTTCCTGTCCCTGCAGATGAAAAGCTTTTTTTTTTTCCATTTCCATTTCTGGTTGAGAGTACACCATGTGCATTCTGACTACTGCTTCTCACCAGAGCTTTTTAGTTTTATTTTATTTTCTCTTTTTTTGTGTGTTTGTGTAGTTTGATGTTTGTTTTTGTTTGAGTGTTTTGTCTGCTAGTGGTGCTGTAGCTCTGGACCCAGTTTTGGGCGTCGATTCCCTCCAGGCCTTGGTTCACCATGGGTGATGCCTGTGCTCCTCACTATGGACTGCAGTGAGCTTGTTGCTCATTTTAACATTGTGGTTGTCCAGCGCTCTGTGCAGCGATGCTTTAGTGCTTGGCGTGATGTTCCAAGCGATGTTGCTTGGTGGCATCATGGTAGCTGTGTAGGCAGTTTGGGACATACCAGCACTCTGCGTGGCAGTGTGTCTGTGCTTACTTTGTGGATCCATGGCACAGTGTTCCGAGTGATGTTGCCTGGCGGCGGCACGGCGGCTGTGCTGGCAGTGTGGGACTTGTTTTTGTGCGCCTTTTGATGGGACTGTGGCTGCTTCACCAATGGAATGACATCCTGACCTCTATTTGGTGGACTTTTTTTTCCTATAATTGTAAAGCGACCTTGGGTTTTGAGAAAGGCGCTATATAAATTGAACTTATTATTATTATTATTATAAAAATATATCCACAGCATGATGCTACCACGACCATGCTTCTTTGTAGGGATGGTGTTCTCAAGGTGTTGAGTTTGCACCACACATGGCATTTACCATGATGGCCAAAAAGTTCAATTTTTGTCTCATTTGACCAGAGAATCTTCCTCCATGTGTTTGGGGAGTCTGCCACATGCGTTTGGGCCAACTCCAAACGTGATTTTTTTTTTTTTAACCAATGACTTTTTTCTGGCCACTCTTCCATAAAGCCCCACTCTGTGGAGTGTATGGCTTAAAGTGGTCCTATGGACAGATACTCCCATCTCCACTGTGGATCTTTGCAGCTCCTCAGCGTTATTGTTGGTGTCTTTGTTGCATCTCTGATCAATGCCCTCCTTGCCTGGTCTGTGAGTTTTGGTGGGTGGCCTTTCTTGTCAGGTTTGTAGTGGTGCCATATTCTTTCCATTTTGCTCTAATGGATTTAATGCTGCTCCCTGGGATATTCAAAGTTTAGGATATTTATTATGACCCAACCCTGATCTATACTTCTCCACAACTTTGTCTCTGACCTGTTTGGAGTGCTCCTTAGTTTTCATGTTGCTTGCTTAGTAGTGTAGCAAAGTTAAGGTCCTTCCAGAACAGGTTGATTTATACAGACATCATGTGACAGACCATGTGACACTGATTGCACACAGGTGGATCTTAATCAACTAATTCTGTGACTTATGAAGTGAATTGGTTGGACTAGCTCTTATTTAGGGGTTTCATATGAAAGGGGGTGAATACTTATGCACACTCCAGATTTCTGTTTTTTTTCATCTTAATGTTAGTTTGTGGCGGTATGGTGGTGTAGTGGTTAACACTGTCACCTCACAGCAAGAAGGTCTGGGTTCGAGCCCCATGGCCGACGAGGGCCTTTCTGTGCGGAGTTTACATGTTCTCCCCGTGTTCGCGTGGGTTTCCTCTGGGTGCTCCGATTTCCCCCACAGTCCAAAGACATGCAGGTTAGGTTAACTGGTGACTCTAAATTGACCGTAGGTGTGAATATGAGTGTGAATGGTTGTCTGCGTCTATGTGTCAGCCCTGTGATGACCTGGCGACTTGTCCAGGGTGTACCCCGCCTTTCGCCTGTAGTCAGCTGGGATAGGCTCCAGCTTGCCTGCGACCCTGTAGAACAGGATAAAGCAGCTAGAGATAATGAGATGAGATGAGAGATGATAGTTTGTGTCACAATTAAAAAAAAGTGCACCTTTAAAGTGGTAGGCATGTTGTGTAAATAAAATGGTGCTAACCCCCAAAACTCCATTTTAATTCCAGCTTGTAATGCAACAAAACAAGACAAAAACCAAGGGGGATGAATACTTTTGCAAGCCACTGTACCTCATGACATCAAAAAAAAAAAAAATGGATATGGTGTGAGTCAGTCATGGTATATAGAATAGAATAGAATGCCTTTATTGTCACTATACACATGTACAATGAGATTTAAAGCATCTCCAATAACAGTGCAGACAGCGTGGAGAGAGAGAGAGCGAGAGGAAGGGGGGAGGAAAAAAGAAGAAGGGGGTAAGGTGCACAGTCTGAGGTGTACGTGTTGTGTTACACATTATGGAGTGAGGTATTGCACATATAAAGTATTGCACAGAGACAGTCACATTATAAATTATTGCATGAGAGAGTCACATTATAAGCTAAAATATTACACATTAAGGAGTATTGCAAGGTAAGGTAAGGTGCACAGTCCTGAGGTATATGTGCTGTGTGTAAGGTGCGCAGTCCTGAGGTGTATGTGCTGTGTGTAAAGTGCACAGTCCTGAGGTGTGTGTTGTGTGTAAGGTGCACAGTCCTGAGGTGCATGTGCTGTATGTAAGGTGCACAGTCCTGAGGTGAGGTGAATGTGTTGCGTTTCACATTATGGAGTGAGGTATTGCACATTATAAAAGTATTGCATAGAGAGTCACCTTGTAAAGTACTGCACATTATAAATTAGTAAAATAGTAAAATAAATAGACTATAAAGTCAGAGCATATCCGAGTTCAGGGCGGTTATGGCTTTTGGAAAGAAGCTGTTTTTTAATCGATTTGTCTTTGTCCTGATGCACCTGTAGCACCTCCCTAAGGGCAACAAGTCGAACAGGTCAAAGCCAGGGTGGGAGCTGTCCTTGATAATATTCTTATCCTGGATATATCATAAATTGATGTCCCAATTTCAAGCTATATGGCCGACTCGAGTCAGCTGTGGTGGCACAAGCATTTCTGTGTATGTAGATCTACATACAACCCCCCGTCAACCCTGGTTGTCTTGCTCCCTTGCTTGCCACCTGGATCCTTGGCAGGGAGCAAAGCAGTGCGGATGAGGACTGCGCACCCTCATCACCACTGTCAACAACAAATCCTTTGTGCAGGCTATGCCCCCCCCCAAGATCTATGTATCATGATTATGCCTAACGAGGCAGAGTTAGACCTCTAATTGTTTTCAGGTTTATTTCTAATTCTTTGTATTTAACACTTTTAATTTAGAAATTTTTGATGATGGATATAAATAAAATATATCATGTACTGAGAGGCACTGGTAATTATGGCTTCTCTTTGGTGACTGGCATAGTACTATTTTCTTCAGGGCTGTATCCCTCACGACATTGTACTATGCCAGTCACCTCAGAGAATCCATAATTTCAACCAGAGCCTCTCAGTGCATGGTAAATTTGATTACTGTAGTGGATATTAGATACTCGAGTTTCACGACACTAAAAATTAATTTAAAATTGCATCCAAAAATATAAAAAATAGGAGATAATGAGTTTAAAAGTAATTATATTTTCATTTATTTCATTTATTTATGAGTAAGTAGCTTTGCATTCATATTGTATTTATTGATGTTTTGGGGTGATTCCTCTGATCATACTAAAAAAAAAAATCAAACATAAATTAATTCCTAATAGGTTAGAGGTGATTGAGAACTTTCCATGTAATCCAGGAGGTGACAGATAAGCTGTGTTACTCATTAAGTAGTATCTGCAGTACTTGGTTTCCTTTGTTCTCTTTTATGGCCACAGCATTCTGCATCTTCAACATTACAATCTGATTGGCTTTCCAGATTTTCATGTAGCAAAGCTAAGGATTTGGTGAGTTAGTGAGACTACCCATTATCTAGCAGCCTGTGTCTGACTCAAACAAATATCTAACATTTTTTTTTAACCAAGTGACAAAAATTTTCTGCAGTAGGTCCCAAAATGCTTAAGAAAACAATCTATAAGAATTAAAAACCTAAACTAAAGCCAGTCATGAAAAGATATAATGACTCTTAAAGTAAGCATCACTTGCAGTACCCTCCACACTTATTGGTACATCTTGTAAAGATTCGTAAAATGTGTGAGGAAAAAAAAAAACTTTTGGTGAAGTAGCTGCATCTCACTGAAAAAAAAAAGAGAAAAAGCCAACCTTTAATGGAAATACCTTTATTCAGAGAAAAACAAATCCCTAATTAAGAAAAAAATATTTTAATCAAAAACACATGTACCACTATGATAGGAAATGATAGTAATTGAAGCATGTTTGCCATTTAAATTGTGCATTTCTCACTTGATGGGAGTGTGTAGGAGCCTTTAAGCTGTAAACCATGAGTTCCTGATGAACTGGGGTACAAATACTGTATGAGGTGACACAGAGGCCAAATTTCCTGAGTCATCTATCAGCATAGGAAAAAACAAGACAGAGTCATCTGTATCCCCCACCCTATATACCAACTATGTACCAAGTTTCAAGATCTGAGCAATTCCAGCGTTATGGACGTGACACTTGAACTCAAAATGGCAACAAATGACCCAGTGCATGTTTTATTGTCTCCCAGTATTTAAACAGGTGTTGCATATTTTAAGGCTGTACCATACTGGAGAAGTGATAGAACAAGAACAATTCCCATAGTACATCTAGGGCATGCCAGAAAATGCCAATAAAAGATGCGTTATGGATGTGACAGAAAAAGTATCACTTTTCTTGGGTGACTGTACATTTTTATCAAACTCTGTGAAATTGTAAACCTAATGTCGAAATGGAGATATCCATTTGATAGAGGGGTCCAAGGTGAATATTAAAAAATCTTTGTTTAAAATATTTTGTATTTCATGCAGAGTTTTGGAAGGAAAAGTCAGCGTTATGGATGTGACGCGTCTGAAATAGACATGGCATATGTTTAGAAAATCAGCAACTTAACCACCATAACCCTTTGAAAAACTCTCTAAATATCAGCTAAAACTATCAAAGTTCTTAAATAATATTTAGGATGGCTATTGTTTTGCTGTTTTGTGGATTTTAGCATACATTTCTGTGGCTTGTGGCAATAATATAGAATTGTACATGATCATAGTTGATTTTAGCTTGGGTTTTACATTATAAGAAAGAAAGACTGACAGTGACGTATTAGGTTGGTTACAAATTGGTTCAACTTATTCACATCTGTAAAATACAGGCCTAGGTGATATCTCTGGGAGTGGTTTTGATGTATTACATGTTGCTTTATTTTTGCATGGTGAGGTTGACATTTACATGGAATTGCCCATATTACATTTTTTTCAAGTTCTGCTGTAGGAAACCAACCCTACCTCTTTACACTGACCTCCACACCCCATGGCATAAGCCCACCGGGCCTTTGGTCCAGGTGAGCTAAAAATTAAAATTTCTCACATTTTTTAGTCTCAAAAGGCACATATACATGACTTAATCAACACATATACCAACTTTCAAGACCATACCTCATAGTTTTCAAGTTCTGCTCCAGAAACAAAATCTACCCCTAAGACTAACCTGAGAGACTAAGTCTGAAATTGTTTCCATGAAAACATAAAAAATTAAAAACTTCTCAAATTTCTTAGTAGGAAAAGGCACATCTCCATCACCTTGTTAACATGTATACCAAGTTTCAAATCTGTATCGTGAATAGTTTTGGATATGCGCTCCGGAAACAAACATTGCTCTTAGAAACTAAGTCAAAATGTATTTTTTATGTAAAAATTTGAAATTTTTTTTTTCAAAAATCCAAAATAGCAAAAGGCACCAGTTCACATATTGCTTGATATGTATACAAAGTTTCATGAAGATATCTTCAGTAGTTTTACAGATATGGCCCAGAAACAAAAATGTGACCGGATGGACAGCCGGATGGACGGATGGAACCCATTTTTATACCCCCCGTCATTTGGGTGGGGGATAATAAGAGAACCCACAAACCAAATGAGGGAGAAGTGTGTTGACCTTCATAAGTCAGGGAATGGTTATACAAAATATAACTACTCACTTGAAAATGTCAATTTTTACTGTTAGGGCAATAATAAAAAATTGAACACCAACTGAAACTTTTACAAACTTTCCTGGAAGAGGACCCAAGTTTATTTTTCCCCCCATGTACATTGAGGAGGATGGTAAGAGAGGCAAATAATAAATAAATATCCCCAAGGGTCACTGTTGGTGAATTACAAGAAAACGTAAAAGCTTGGAGTTTCCAAGTCTCCAAAACCACCATCAGACATGAACTTCATACCAAGAGATCACTTGGGAGGTAGGCAAGAAAAAAAGCCTTTTCTGTCAGTTAACCACAAATGTAAGCACCTAAAGTTTGCGAAACGCTACAACTTTGACTGGAACCATGATCTATGGTCTGATGTAACAAAAATGGAGCATTTTGGCAAGAAATACTCAAGGTGGGTTTGGTGTAAAAAGAAGGATGGCGATAATGAAAAGTACTGTAAAATATGGTGGAGGTTCTGTGATGTTTGGGGGCTGTTTTTCCTCCAAAGAACTTGGAAACCTTGTTAGGGTACATAACATCATGGACTCCATGAAATACCAGGACATTTTAAATCAAAATCTGGCTGACTCTGCCAGGAAACTAAAACTGGGTCGTCATTGGATCTTCCAGCAGGACAATGATCTGAAGCACAAGTCCAAATCAGCATAAAAATGGCTTGCTGACCAGAGAATCAAGCTTCTGCCATGGCCATCTCAGTCCCCTGACCTGAACCCCATTAAAGACCTGTGGGCTGAGCTGAAGAGGAGCAAGCACAAGAGAGGGCCTAGGACCCTGGATGATCTGGAGAGAGTGTGTAAAGAGGAATGGTCTCAGATGCCCTGCTCTGTATCGCCAACCTTGTAAAATGCTATAGGAGAAACTCGGTGCTATTTTACTGGCAAAGGGAGGTTGGACAAAGTATTAAATACAGGGGTGCCACTAATACTGGCACATGTTTTTGTTGAAAATAATTATTTCTTGATGAGGAATTTGTTTTTCTGTGAATTAATTTATTTTAATTAAAGGTTGGATTTTTCTTTTTTCTTTTTCTTTTTTGTGTGAGATGAAGCTACTTCACCAAAAGATAGATTTTTTTCTAACCCTTTTTCTTGATCTTTACAAGAAGCACCAATAATCATGGAGGGCACCATATGTGAAGCCTTACTTGCTATTGTGGGAAAAAAAGTAATGTCTTGTGCTCAGTGTCTCAATTTGAGTGAGACTTGGCTGCTGCCTCTGCTCCAGCTCCTGGGTGACTCATAACATGCAGCACATGAAAATCAAGCAAGTGTGCTATAAACAACTTAAAAAAAAAAATAAATAAAATACTCCTACTACTCCTACTAATATTTTATATATACACACACTAGTACATCTAAAAAAATTAGAATATTGTGAAAAAGTTCAATATTTTCCATCAGTTATTTAAGAAAGTGAAAATGTTATATATTATAGACTCATTACACATAAACTAAAATGTTTCAAGCATTTTTCTATTTTAATTTTAATCAGGATGGCATATAGTACAAAAACATAAAAAAAAACCCATCTCAAAATATTAGAATATTTCATTTAGAGTTTGAGTAAAACAGTATGAACACAGTGTATCTCTCGGTCTAGTTCAGTACACACAACCACAATCATGGGGAAGACAGCTGACTTGACTGTTGTCCAGAAGATGCTCACTGATGCCCTCCACAAGGAGGGTAAGCCACAAAAAGTCATTGCTGAAAAGAGTGGCTAGAAAAGGTGCACAAGCAACAGGGATGGCCGCAGTCTTGAGAGGATTGTCAAGAAAAGTTGATTCAAGAACTTGGGAGAGCTTCACAAGGTGTTAGGACTAGGACTGTTTTGGCCTCTAGAGGCCGCTGTTATTTCCTTTTCGTGTCATGTTTGTTTTGGCCTCTAGAGGCCGCCACTGTTCCTGTGTTTTGTGTTTGTGTTAATTGCCTGTTTAGTCCTGATTATTTTCACCTGTGTTCAATTTAGTTTGTGTATTTATACCCCCTTAGTTCAGTCCTCTTGTCACGGAGTCTTTGTGCTGTTATGTTTATCTCCAGTTTCCTCTGTACCGTGTTCTTTGTTTTGCACTTTGCTTTTCTTTTGGACCTAGTAGTTACTGTGTTTTTGGATCTTCTGAGCTTTGGTGTTTTTGCCTTTTCTTTTCTGGTTTGTTGGCTTTTGTTTTGTACTTTTGGATTTTTTATTTTTTCCCTTATATCTTCTGAGCATTTTTGGATTATTACTTTTTGGATTTTTTTTGTGTATATATTGTAAATAAACCTTTTGATACTTTTTTCTACTTCTGCCTCATGCCTCTGCATTTGAGTCATCCCCCTGGTGGCCTAGTGGGGGTTTGCTGGATTATCACACCAATGAACCAGGTTCGAATCCCAGCAAAACCCTAACAGAAAGATTCCGTCATGACCGATTCAGCAGAGGCTGCTTCAAGTGTCTACCCGGCCAACCTTCAGGGAATTATGGCAGCTTTGACACACTTCGGCGCGACCATGGACGCTCATGGACGTACGCTCACCAGCCAACGTGAGGCCCTTGCTCGCCACGAGGAACTGCTTCAGCAAATTGGGAAAACCCTGGCACAGCTGACATCTCTGCCTGCATCTCCTCATCCTGCTCCCGCTCCTGCTCCAGTGCCTCCTGCCATGCTGCCTTCTTCACCTCGTGAACCCAGCCTTCCTGCACCACAGAGGTATGACGGCAAGCACAGTGAGTGCCGAGAGTTCCTTACCCAGTGTCAACTCACCTTTGAGCTTCAGCCTACCACCTACACTACGGATCGCCGCAAGATTGCCTTTGTGATAACCTTATTAGCTGGTAAGGCGCGAGCCTGGGCTACTGCTATCTGGCAAAGACAGGGACCTGAGTGCCTTGATTTCCAGCTGTTTACTGAGGAGATGCTTCGGGTCTTCGACCAGGCGGACATCAGTACCGACGCAGCCAGAAAGCTCATGTCCATCCGGCAAGGAGGAAGCGTCGCAGATTACGCCATCTCGTTCCGGACGCTCGCAGCAGTAAGTGGATGGAACGAGACCGCCCTGGTGTCAGCCTTCCACCATGGTCTGTCTGACCCCATCAAGGACGGCCTGGCCTCTATTGGATGCCCAAGTGACCTCGAAACTCTCATCTCACACTCTACTCGTCTGGACAACAGCATGAGAGAATGCCGCCAAGTCCTGAGCCCCCCCAGCCTCCCTACCTCTACCTGGAGCCCGTCTACCTCCTCCAGTGACTGTCCAGAACCCATGCAAGTGGGTCGTACTCACCTCTCCGCATCTGAGAGGGAGCGCAGAAGGAGAGACAAGTGCTGCATCTACTGTGGCAAGCCTGGTCACTTCCGAGCATCATGTCCCGAACTCTCAGGAAAAGGACCGCCCCGTCCAGCCAAGGGACGGTTGTGATGGGGCCTATCCTCTCTCCCGGACTCCCTGGCCAAGGAATCTACATCCCGGTCTCCATCTCCTGGGGTGAGTCTGTCCATTCTTGTCAAGCCTTGTTAGACTCAGGGGCGGCTGGGAACTTTATGGATATTCACTTCGCCCAAAGTATCAATGTTCCGACTGCACCTCTTGAAGTCCCACTGTCTGTGTCTGCCCTCGATGGCCAAGTGTTAGGTGATGGAAGAGTCACCCAAGTTACTTCTCCAGTCTTCCTCCAGTCTCAAGGTCACAAGGAAGAAATATCCCTGCACCTGATTCCTTCACCTGAGTTCCCAGTTATTCTAGGCCTTCCTTGGCTTACTCGCCACAACCCTCGCATAGACTGGGTAACAAGCCAGGTTGTGGAATGGGGCACTGCATGCCATGCCTCTTGTTTGCTCTCTAGCTCTCCTGTGTCTCCTGCCGAGCCCCCTGATCTCACCGAGTTATCTCAAGTTCCCACAGAGTACTGGGATCTCAAAGAGGTCTTCAGCAAGAGCAGGGCCGCCGTTCTTCCTCTGCACCGGGCCTACGACTGTGCCATCGACTTGCTCCCTGGGACTACCCCTCCTCGTGGCAGACTGTTTTCCCTCTCTCAGCCAGAACGCAAGGCCATGGAGGAATACCTCAAAGATGCCCTGGTCTCTGGGTTCATTTGATCCTCCACCTCACCTGCTGGTGCCGGCGGCTTCTTTGTCGGCAAGAAGAATGGGGGGCTCAGACCATGTATTGACTACAGGGGCCTGAACAAGATCACTGTGCGCAACCGATATCCCCTTCCGCTGATGTCCACAGTTTTCGACCTGCTCCAAGGCGCCACCGTCTTCACCAAGTTGGACCTACGGAACGCATACCACCTCATCCGTATCCGACAGGGAGACGAGTGGAAGACTGCCTTTAACACCCCGTCTGGGCACTACGAATACCAGGTGATGCCCTTCGGACTCACCAACGCACCAGCTGTTTTTCAGGCCCTAATCAACGACGTCTTAAGGGACATGATTAACCTGTACGTTTTTGTCTACCTCGACGACATCCTTATCTTTTCCAAGACCGTGCAGGAGCACCGCCACCATGTCCGCCAGGTTCTCCAGAGGCTGCTACAGAACAATCTGTTCGCCAAGGCCCAGAAATGCGAATTTCATGTTCCCGAGGTCTCCTTTCTGGGATTTATTGTACGGACAGGCCAACTCCAAATGGACCCTGCCAAGACCCTGGCCGTCCAGGAGTGGCCTACTCCCAAGTCTCTTAAGGAGGTTCAGAGGTTCTTAGGATTCGCTAACTTCTACCGCAAGTTCATCAGGAACTTCAGTTCTGTAGCAGCACCCATGTCGGACCTCACCAAAGGGACAAGTGGATCTTATGGCTGGTCTCCTCAGGCGGAAAAGGCATTCAAAGACCTCAAGGACCGCTTCTGCACGGCACCCATTCTGGTCCTCCCGGACACCTCCCAACCATTCATCGTGGAGGTGGACGCCTCGGACAGTGGTGTCGGCGCGGTGCTCTCTCAACGTTCGGAAGGAAAGCTGCACCCCTGCACTTACTTCTCCCACCGCCTGAGTCCTGCAGAGTCCCGGTACGATGTGGGGGATCAAGAACTGCTAGCGGTCAAACTGGCCCTTGAGGAGTGGAGGCACTGGCTGGAGGGAGCGCAACATCCATTCCTGGTTTGGACTGACCACAAGAACCTGGAGTACCTCCAGCAAGCCAAGAGACTGAACCCTCGACAGGCTAGGTGGGCCCTGTTTTTCAGTTGGTTTGACTTCACCCTCTCGTACCGCCCCGGCTCCAAGAACACCAAACCTGACGCACTGTCCAGGCTGTTCTCTGCCACTAACAGGGAGAGTGAAGTCGGGCCTATTATCCCTGTGTCCCAGATTGTGGCCCCTGTCCGCTGGGGTATTGAGGAGGCTGTCCGACGAGCCCAACGCCAGGACCCCGGTCCTGGGGCGGGGCCACCGGGCCTCTTGTATGTCCCACATCAAGCCCGGGCCAAGGTTCTCCAGTGGGGTCACTCTTCCCCTCTCACCGCCCACCCGGGAGTTCGGAGGACCCTGGACTTCCTGAAAAGACGCTTCTGGTGGCCTAACATGGAGAAGGAAGTAAGGTCATTTGTCCTGTCCTGTGAGGTTTGCACCAGAACCAAGAACCCGCGACAGTGTCCCCAGGGTCTCCTGCATCCTCTGACCATTCCCTGGCGTCCCTGGTCCCACGTGGCAGTCGACTTCATCACGGGTCTCCCTGAGTCACAAGGTAACACGGTCGTTTTGGTCATAGTTGACAGATTCTCCAAGGCCTGCCGCTTCATACCACTGTGCAAACTCCCCTCTGCTCTTGAAACAGCTAAACTTATGTTTAATCATGTCTTCTGAGTCTTTGGTCTCCCACAGGACATCGTCTCAGACCGAGGGCCCCAGTTCTCCTCCCGAGTGTGGCACGGGTTCTGCAAGGTCATCGGAGCCACTGCCAGCCTCTCCTCTGGGTTTCACCCACAGTCCAATGGTCAGACGGAGAGGCTCAACCAGGACCTGGAAACCACCCTGCGAGGCCTGGCTATGGATAACCTGACATCATGGAGCACCTGGCTGCCATGGGCAGAGTACGCCCACAACACCCTGCAGTCATCGGCCACCAAGCTGTCGCCATTCCAGTGCCAATTCGGGTTCCAGCCACCTCTGTTCCCGGACCAGGAGGAGGATGCGGGGGTGCCCTCGGTCAACCAATATGTGAGACGGTGTCGCAAGACCTGGAGCAAGGTCAGGAAGACCCTCATACAGACCTCCAGAACCAACCAGACTCAGGCCAACCGCCATAGAAGACCTGCACACGCTTTCCGCCCTGGGCAGCGGGTTTGGCTGTCCACTAAGGACCTTCCGCTGCGGGTGGAGAACTGCAAGCCTGCTCCTCGCTACATTGGCCCCTTCAAGGTGGTGCGCAGGGTGAACCCTGTCTCCTACCGGCTCCAGTTGCCCCGGACTCTGAGGATAGACCCCACTTTCCATGTTTCCCTGTTGCGGCCCGTACTGACGTCTACGTATGCCCCTGCCCCTAGTAACCCCCACCCCCCCGCATCTTCCAGGGTCAGACTGTGTTCACTGTGCATCGCCTGCTTGACTCCCGCCGGGTCCGCGGCGGGTTGCAATATCTGGTGGACTGGGAGGGCTATGGTCCTGAGGAGCGCTGCTGGGTTCCTGCTCGGGATGTCCTAGATAAAGAACTGTGTCGGGACTTCCATTCGGCCCATCCGGATCGCCCTGGGAACGTCAGGAGACGCTCCTAGAGGGGGGGGGGTCCTGTTAGGACTAGGACTGTTTTGGCCTCTAGAGGCCGCTGTTATTTCCTTTTCGTGTCATGTTTGTTTTGGCCTCTAGAGGCCACCACTGTTCCTGTGTTTTGTGTTTGTGTTAATTGCCTGTTTAGTCCTGATTATTTTCACCTGTGTTCAATTTAGTTTGTGTATTTATACCCCCTTAGTTCAGTCCTCTTGTCACGGAGTCTTTGTGCTGTAATGTTTATCTCCAGTTTCCTCTGTACCGTGTTCTTTGTTTTGCACTTTGCTTTTCTTTTGGACCTAGTAGTTACTGTGTTTTTGGATCTTCTGAGCTTTGGTATTTTTGCCTTTTCTTTTCTGGTTTGTTGGCTTTTGTTTTGTACTTTTGGATTTTTTATTTTTTCCCTTATATCTTCTGAGCGTTTTTGGATTATTACTTTTTGGATTTTTTTTGTGTATATATTGTAAATAAACCCTTTGATACTTTTTTCTACTTCTGCCTCACGCCTCTGCATTTGAGTCATCCCCCTGGTGGCCTAGTGGGGGTTTGCTGGATTATCACACCAACGAACCAGGTTCGAATCCCAGCAAAACCCTAACACAAGGAGTGGACTGAGGCTGGTGTCAGTGTATCAAGACCCATCATGAACAGACATCTTCAAGAAAGGGGATACAACTTTTGCATTCCTAATATCAAGCTACTCCTGAGCCAGAGACAATGTCAGAAGTGTCTTATCTGGGCTAAGGAGAGAAAGAAATGGACTGTTGCTCAGTGGTCCAAAGTCCTCTTTTCAGATGAAAGTACATGTTGCATTTAATTTGGAAATCACGGTTCTGGAGGAAGAGTGGAGAGGCACAGAATCCAATGTGTTTGAAGCCCAGTGTGAAGTTTCCACAGTCTGTGATAATTTGGGGTGTCATGTCTTCTGTTGGTGTTGGTCCACTGTATTTTATCAAGTCCAAAGTCAACACAGCCATCTACCAGGAGATTTTAGAGCACTTCATGCTTCCATCTGCTGATGAGCTTTTTGGAGATGCTGATTTCCTTTTCCAGCAGGACTTAGCACCTACCCACAGTGCCAAAACTACTACCAAATGGTTTGCTGACCATGATATTACTGTGTTTGATTGGCCAGCCAACTTGCCTGACCTGAACCCCATAGAGAATCTATGGGGTATTGTCAAGAGGAAGATAAGAAACACCCGACCCAAAAATACAGATACGCTGAAGCAGTGGCGTGCACAGACATTTTGGGGGGCAAGTGCTCTGGGGGGGAAAAAGGCCACTTTTTTGCGCATGTGGAACACCTTATTATAAAAGTCTGAGATATAACCCTCCTCTTGTGTTCATCAAAGTTTTGGGTATTTTTCTGTAGTTCCATCTTTAAAAAGTCTGATAAAGTCTGAAAGTCTGATCTTCCCGTCACTGACTTGAGTCTCAAGACTGTTTATTCACAGATTTCCGTGAGATCATCTTAAAATTTGTAACGAAATATACACACTCAATGGGCTCAACGGAGCTCTCCTTTATTTGCATAACGGCGTGCATACTAGCATAACGTGATATTCTTAATCATGTTATAAAAACAGGTCGGAATTGATAGAGAGTGGGGTTGCCTCAATGGTTTAAGCTACATTTACAATGTTGTTCAGTTTGTTTCTCCATATGGAAAGGGAGCAAATAAGCTGGCAAAGGCTGCCATGTGCAGTTGTTTCTGTATGCGACGGGCTACTTCACGACAAAATAATTACAGCTTGGGCTTAGAGGGCAAACAATACATTTTCACTCGATTCATGTGTTACCTGGCTGGTGGGGCAGGGGAAGAGCTGACTGACTGCCCGATGTGTTGTCTGCGCTATGACAAGGCCGTGGCTTCCAGGACGCTATGCTGCTGCAACCTCACATTGAATGCACTGCACGCTTCTTCACGTGACAGAGCAAGAGAGACAGAGGTCCGGTGTGTGTGCGGAGGGGGCACACATCGGGACATTATTTTCACACACGCTTTTAATGCCGCGGCTTTTCTAAAAGATCATGTCGACATTGGCCTCAGTAAACTGTAAAAAAAAAAATTTCAAAAGGGCACTTTTTTGGACAGAGGGCAGAGGGGCAGGTGCTTGAGCACCACCTCGTGTCTATCTGTGCATGCCACTGCGCTGAAGGCCACTATCAAAGCAACCTGGGCTTCAATAACACCTCAGCAGTGCCACAGACTGATCACCTCCATGCCACACCGCATTGATACAGTAATTCATGGTAAAGGAGCCCCAACCAAGTATTGAGTGTATAAATTAATACACTTTTCAGAAGTTGGACATTTCTGTATTGTAAATCCTTTTTTTGATTGATCTTAGGGAATGTTCTAATAATTTGAGATACTGGATTTCTGATTTTCATGAGCTATAAGCCATAATCATCAAAATTAAAACAAAAAAGGCTTTAAATATTTCACTTTACATGTAATGAATATAGAATATATGAAAGTTTACCTTTTTGAATTAAATTATGAAAAAAAGGAACTTTTTCATGGTATTCTAATTTTTTGAGATGCACTAGTATATATATATATATATATATATATATATATATATATATATATATATATATATATATATATATATTAGCAAGGCATATGATGATGTTAGTCAAGAAGACTAAATAAACATTAATATAGATATTAGTACAAGTCTGTAGGAGAGTGACAAACAGCTACCTGTATGTAGCATTCCTTGTAATTATATAATTTTTTTTGGAGATTCCTTCCAGCTTCTAGCTACAGTAGGTGTATCATTTTGTGTCTCAGCTCCTACCTGCAGCTTAGAGATGCAAAACCTTCCTGAGGATGTGTGCTCTTCCTCACAAGAATGACATCTGCGCACTACCAATAATGTCAGGTATTCCCAAGCATTCTTGCCATTTCTTCAGGTCTTTTGACACAGTCCCAAGAGCAACAATCACTATTGGCACAACCACTACTCTAATTGGTGTATCCTTCTTACTTCAAATATCAAGTTCTCTGGTACCTCTCAATCTTCTAGTTTTCAGTTCTTGGTACATTCTTATCATCTGGCACTGCCACATCAACCATAATCCATTTGTGTTGCTCTTATAGCACCAACATGATGTCTGGGCAATTGTGTGGCACACGTCTATCAGTGATGATGGAACTATCCCACATCAACTTAACCTGCTCATTTTCAACCACAGCCACAGGCTTATCCTCATACTACTTCTACCCACACCCCAGTCCATACTTCCTCCATAGCCCCCAGTGCACCCTCAGTGCAACCTTGTCATGGTGCTGCCAGAATTCTTTCTGTGCAAGCTTAGTGCAACCACTGACTAAGTGTTGCACATTCTAAGAAAGTCTCTCCACACACCCTACGCAAGGGAGATTCAGCTGTTTTGTCAATGTTGCACTTGACCAAATTAGTCCTCGAGGCCTGTTCTTGAGCTGCACAGATCATTCCTTCTTTTTCCTTTTTCAAGAATCTGTTCTGCAACCACCTCCACGATTCATCCACTGCAGTCTCCTCTATGTCCTGCACAAATGCCCCATGTTGTGGCTTCTCCTTCCAATCTTTGGTCTTCTCTTCATACACCCTATTCTTATACTCCAACAATGACTCAGTTTCCGCAATCACCTTTTCTGTAAGTGCAGCCTGTAGCATCCATTCCTTACTTTCCTGTAGGATAATAATAATAATAATAATAATAATAATAATAATAATAATAATAATAACAGGCCGGGCATTGTGTTCCAGGATAAAAAGAACAAAACATGCATGTTCATTGATGTGGCCATCTCAGAAGACAGCAACATACTGAATAAGAAGGCCGAGAAAATCATCAAGTATAAAGACCATGAGATCAAGGTGCAACGCATGTGGAACACAAAGACATGAGTGGCCCCAATAGTAATAGGCGCACTGAAGACTATCAAGACCAGGTTCCGAGACCAGTTGGACAAACTCCCATGCAAGACGAGTGCGAAAGAGATCCAGAAGATCGCACTCCTTGGGATGGCATGCATCCTTCAATGAATCCTCAGCTGAATACCTATCTGATCAAAAATCCTGAGAGGCCTGGTTGACCTCTGGCGAATGAACCAGCATGATGTGCCCCAGTGCACTAAGAGGAGGGTGGAGGGTGGTGGTGATGATGATGATAATAATAATAATAATAATAATAATAATAACAGGTGGCAAGGTGGTGTAGTGGTTAGCACTGTTGCCTCACAGCAAGAAGGTTCTGGGTTTGAGCCCAGTGGCCGACGGGGGCCTTTCTGTGTGGAGTTTGCATGTTCTCCCATGTATCTTTTTTTTACATCCTGTGTGGGGGTTTTTTACATCAGAAAAACTTATCATTTTAATGGGGTGTGTACACTTTTTATATCCACTGTGTGTGTGTATGAAATTTTCTTAATAACCAACAGTATTTACCCACATTTGCAAAGGTTGGAGTAGAATATAATAGCCTATTAAGTAAAATGTTCCTTTTATTTAAAATAAAAAAACAACATATAGGCCTTTTCTTCATAAACTTTTATGAACATTTGTACTTCCTCCATTTGCTTCTCATTTCTTTAGCTTTCAGCAGTCTGTAAAAAAAAGACCTTTCTTGTTTCTTGTTAAATCTATTTGTACAGTCAATCACACAACAGCTCTTTCCCATTTTAGATCTTTCTGTGTGTGTGTGTGTGTGTGTGTGTGTGTGTGTGTGTGTGTGTGTGTCATTGGAGCTGTGTTACTTTTACCTATGATGAAGTCATGAGCATTCCTGCTATTGCCATCTGCTCTTGAAACAACACAATTACAGCTTGGAAAAACTAAGACATTAGACAGCCCAATAATAATCATGATTCCATTTTTATTTAATCCATTCAATTCATCATAAATTTGCCTAAAAATGACTAAATGTAAATTGTAAATGTCTACCACTTCTTTTCATGGCACAGTGTGACAGAAATGGAAACATGCAGCTGTTCTTATAATACCATAACTGAATGCTTTCTTGTCTATGTCCATGCCATCAGATCTCATACCTAAATGCTTTACCTATGTCTGGCTGACATATACTGATGCTGTGACCATCACAGAAAATATAGACCAAATGAATAATTGGTACAATATTATGTTAGCATATCCAGCTAAAATGATACTTTAAAAATCATTTAAAACTCTTTAAATTGTAGAGGATTTTTTTATGATTTTCAGTAATATCACACAATTTGCCATCTTGACTTTTCCACTTCTTTTCCAGCTAAACAAACATTTTCACATTCTAATCTTCTCTAGGTTTCAACATTAATGTAAAAACAAAGCAAAACAAAAACAAACAACAAACAAACAAAAAAAGACTGATGAAAAAGTCTGGAAAAGTCAGATCTTACCATAAGGTGCCAATTCTTTTTCAATTCCTCTTCTTTTCTTACCAGTCTACCCTCACCAGAGGAAGCTTAACACCTGTTAAGAGAGGAAGATGTGGATTGTAGAGTTAACAAAAGCTTAACTAACCAGCGCGCGCACACACACACACACACACACACACACACACACACACACACACACACACAGAGAGAGAGAGAGAGAGAGAGAGAGAGAGAGATCTCCACTGTGACCAATTAAGGCTGTATTGAAATTCATTAAACAATTGGATACATTAGGGCTGCTCTGGCACTGATTAATATCACAGTTGATTTATTAATATCACAGCTTTTTATAACACACAAAAAAGTGTTATGCTTACAGCATATCCTGAGAGACAGAAGCTGCTTTCTTTGAGTAGCTCAGCAAAAGCCAAAGTCTCTGGATCACTGATACTGAAATTAAATTACTTCCTACATCCTATAGACATTCAGGATTTTGAAGTGCAATCAATGCACTCTAATGTATACAGTATAACAACCAAAAAAGGCTTTACTTTCAAACTTCAAAATCAATAACAATGTAATCAATAAGCATGCCAAGTATTTTAAGTAGAGTAATAGTGTAAGCAATACCAGTAATATCATGCACATAGTAATAGCCGTTGCATACCTTGTATTAAAATATAGAATGCCTGATATGCTTTTATTCATTTTGAAGTTTCTGATTAATTTCAGTGTTATGTTTTTATGGATAGAGGAACACATTTGTTGTTTATTTGTTTGTAAAGAGACCTCAGCACATTGATATTTGTAAGGGAACCTGTAATTAAATCTGACCTCTGAGTTCACATACACTATATGGCCAAAAGTTTGTGGACACCTAACCATCACACCCATATGTGCTTTGTGAACATGATGTTCCAAATGTGGCGGCACGGTGGTGTAGTGGTTAGTGCTGTCACCTCACAGCAAGAAGGTCCTGGGTTCGAGCCCTGGGGCCAGCGAGGGCCTTTCTGTGCGGAGTTTGCATGTTCTCCCCGTGTCCGCGTGGGTTTCCTCCGGGTGCTCTGGTTTCCCCCACAGTCCAAAGACATGCAGGTTAGGTTAACTGGTGACTCTAAATTGACCGTAGGTGTGAGTGTGAATGGTTGTCTGTGTCTATGTGTCAGCCCTGTGATGACCTGGCGACTTGTCCAGGGTGTACCCCGCCTTTCGCCCGTAGTCAGCTGGGATAGGCTCCAGCTTGCCTGCAACCCTGTAGAAGGATAAAGCGGCTAGAGATAATGAGATGAGATCTACAGCCCAGCTCAAGCTGGGCAGCCCCCAGCCAATAAGGTGATGTCCCTCCATGTGTCTGCCTGCTTCACTGGGTGTGTGGGTCATTGGGCAAATCTGACAAGCAGATCATCAAACATGCACCAGGCAAAAAAAAAAGCAAAAACAAAACAGCCCAGTTTTCAGACTGGGCACCTGGAATCTAAGGACCATGACACCTGGCCTCTCAGAAGATCTACAGGAAGTGAGCGATGCTTGTAAGACCACCACGATTAACAATGAATTGAGCGGGCTCAAGATGGACATTGTCACCCTTCAGGAGACAAAACTTTCCTCATCTGGCAGTATCAGGGAAAAGGATTTTACTTTCTTCTGGCAAGGCAAACTGCCTGAAGAGACCAGGGAGCTTGTTGTTGGCTTTGCCATCAGGAACAGACTGCTTGGCTCCATTGTACCACCCACAGAAGGTTCTGAAAGAATCCTCAAGATCCAGCTCCAAATAACAGGAGGAATGGTCAGCCTTATCAGTGCCTATGCATCAACTCTGACCTCCTCAGCAGAAGCAAAGGACAAATTCTATGATGACCTCAGTTTTATCATCAGAGAAGTTCCCCAGCAAAAGTCAGTGTTCCTCCTTGGAGACTTCAATGCCAGGGTTGGTCCTGACCACAGCTCTTGGCCCTTTTACCTGAGTCAGTTTGGTGTTGGGAAGATGAATGAAAATGGACAGTGGCTCCTGGAGTTCTACTGCCATCACAGCCTGTGCATCACAAACACCTTCTTCAACACCACGTCCGAGCAGAGGGTCTCCTGCAGACATCCCAGGTCCAAGCATTGGCACCAGATCGACCTGGTGCTTACAAGACACAGTGACCTCGATACTGTCAAACTGCCCCTTAGCTTCCAAAGTGCAGACTGTAACACTGACCACTCTCTTATGGTCAGCAAAGTAAAGTTCCAGCCCTGGAAAATATACAGAGCAAAGAAGGGAGGGCAGGCTATGCATTGACACCAGCAAGACTTACAATCCTGACAAAGTGGAAGAGTTCATCTGGAAGAAGAAGAAGAAGAAGAAGAAGAAGCCTTTATTTGTCACATGTACATGCAAGCACAGTGAAATTCATCCTCTGCATTTAACCCATCTGAAGCAGTGAACACACATGCACACACATCCAGAGCAGTGGGCAGCCATACTACAGTGCTTGGGGAGCAGTTAGGGACTAGATACCTTGCTCTAGGGCACCTCAGCCCAAGGCCACCCCATGTTAACCTAACCACATGTCTTTGAACTGTGGGGGAAACCAGAGCACCCAGAGGAAACCCACGCAGACATGGGGAGAACATGCAAACTCCACACAGAAAGGCCCCCTGTTGGCCACTGGGCTCAAACGCAAAACCTTCTTGCTGTGAGGTGACAGTTCTAACCACTACACCACTGTGCCACCACTGGAGGGTGGCACTGGGCACTGAAGGATGCCCTCCCTGGACCACCCAGTGGCACCGCCAGTAAGAGATGGTCATACCTGAGGGATACCATCTACAACACTGTGGTGTTCATCTTCAGGAAGAGGTAGGTCAAGTCATTCGACTGGTTTGAGGCCAGTGCAGAGGAATTGCTACCTTTGATTGAAGAAAAGAGATGAGCCCTCTTGGCCTACAAGAATCTGCCATCAGTGAGGAACCTCTGTACTGCCCAAAGTGGAGTCCAACATGCCACAAGGCACTGTGCCAATGATTACTGGCTCCAGCTCTGCTCCAGCATACAGACTGCTGCTAATGTCTGTAACATAAGGGGCATGTATGAAGGGATCAAGCAGGCAATAGGACCCACCCAGAACAAGACGACTCTTCTGAAGTCAGCCACTAGAGAAGTTCTCAAGGATCGTGAACAGCAGATGAATCACTGGGTGGAGAACTACTAGGAACTGTACTCCAGAGAGTATTTGGTCAGTACAGAAGCCTTGGATGCTGTGGTGAGCCTGCCTACAATGATCAAACTTGACTGTGAACCTATATTGGAAGAAGTCGAGAAAGCACTGGATGTGCTTTCCTCTGGGTAAGCCCCAGGAGGCGACAGCATTCCATCCACAGTTTTCAAGTGTGCCAAGGAGATATTCACCAAGGAGCTGCATGAACTTCTGTGCCTCTTTTGGAGAGACGGTTCAGTGCCCCAAGACATGAGAGATGCAAACATCACTCTCTACAGAAACAAAGGTGACAGATGCGATTGCAACAACTATCGTGGCATCTCACTGCTCAGCTTTGTGGGGAAACTCTTCACCAGTGTTACCTTGGCCAGACTTCAGATCCTCGCTGAAAGAGTATACCCTGAGTCACAGTGTGGCTTCAGAGCTGAGAGATCAACCATGAGCATGGTGTTTTCCCTGAGACAACTCCAAGAAAAGTGCAGGGAGCAGAGAAAGGCCTTGTACATTTGCCTTTATGAATCTTACCAAGGCTTTCGACCTTATGAGCAGGGATGGTCTCTTCAAGAATCTGGTAAAGATTGTATGTCCTCTCACCTTGCTCAGCTTGGTAAGATCTTTCCATGAGGACATGAAGGGAACCGTCATGTACAATGGCACAATATCCGAGCCATTCAACATTTGTAGTGGAGTCAAGCAGGGCCGTGTCCTCACTCCAACCCTGTTTGGCATTTTCTTCTGTGTCCTGCTGAAGCACACCTTTGGAACAGCCACAGAGGGCATCTACCTTCGCACAAGGTCTGATGGTAACCTTTTCAGCCTGTCCAGACTCCATGTCAAGACAAAAGTACAGTTGAGACTCCTCAGGGACCTCCTCTTCACTGATGATGCCGCACTCACCATCCACACAGCAGAAGACCTGCAGCAGCTCCTGAATCACTTTGTCACAGCCTGCAATGAGTTCAGCCTCACCATCAGCCTAAAGAAAATGCAGGTGATGGGACAGGATGTAGACAAACCTCCCTCTGTCATCATTACTGACTATGAGCTAGAGGCAGTCCACGAGTTCATGTACCTGGGTTCTATAATCTCTGACACCCTGTCTCTGGAAGCTGAGCTCAACAGATGCATTGGAAAGGCTGCAACAACACTGTCCAGGCTGACAAAATTAGTCTGGGCAAACAGCAAGCTGACAGAGCACACCAAAGCCCAGGTTTACACAGTATGTATGGTGAACATGCTCCTTTACGGCAGCGAATCGTGGTCCCTGTGCTCCCACCAGGAAAGAAGACTCACTGCATTTCATATGCGCTGCCTGAGGATCATTTTGGGCATCTCATGGAAAGACAATGTACCTAACAGCACAGTATTTCAGAGAGCAGGGGTCCCTTCTATGCTTATCCTCCTGAAACAGAAACACATGCATTGATTGGGACAAATCACTTGCATGAAGGACAGCCATATCCCCGAGGACCTCCTCTATGGAGGGTTGGCAGCAGGGAAAAGGCCAACAAGAAGACCCCAGCGGCGCTTCACAGACATTTGCAAATGCAACCTCAAGGCACTTGGCATCAACACCAACACCTGGGAGGCAGTTGCTGCAGACAGAAACACCTGGAAGCATAAAGTGCAAAAGGAACTCACACCGTTTCAAACTGAGCTGATGTGGCAAGCTGAGGAGAAACAACTCCAGAGGAAGGCCCTGCCACCAGTGGAGAGACCTGCCTCAACATTCACCTGGGCCCACTGCAGCAGGGACTGTCACTCTTGCATCAGACTCCAGAGTCACAACAGACACTGTTCCCTGGATAGATGCCCAGGGCACAATTCCATAATCCCCCGGGACTGATGGATACCTACTACTAAATAATATATATAATAGTACTTTTGATAGGATAGGTACAGTATATGCCACCCAGGATAACCAAGAGACTAAACTAAGCTGGGTGACATAAAAAAAAAATGCTATTGAAAGCAACATTTTGGAAAGGTAAGTAGGAAAAAGTAAAAAAAAAAAGGTAAAAACAAACAAACAAACAAAAAAACATATACAACAATTAACATAGGCACCAATAAATAAATAAATAAATAAATAAATGGAATATGTTTGGACCTCTTAGTTCCAGTTAAGGGAAATTGTAATGCTGTAGCATACAAAGATATTCTGAACAATTGTGTGATTTCAACTGTGTGACAACAGTTTGGGGAAGAACCACATATAGATGTGATGTTCAGGTGCTCACATACTTTTGGACATATAGCTACCTGCATGTAAGGTTTTCAACCTGATTATACTATACCCTTAAACATATTTAAAAACAACAGAGCATACTTCCATAACCATCTTTTTTATTTGCAATAACCTCAGACAAAAGCATGTTTAACTCAGCCTTCCATCTTTCTTCTCCTTTTTTCCTAGGATCTTTGATAGTGCTTCCATTCCTCGGTGGTTCCTCAGCTCTTGTATAGTCTCCTGAATGCTTTCCTTTTATTGTCTCAGTACGGCAACTTATGCATGTAATAATAATAATAATAATAATAATAATAATGATGACCTGGCGACTTGTCCAGGGTGTACCCCGCCTTTCGCCCGTAGTCAGCTGGGATAGGCTCCAGCTTGCCTGTGACCCTGTAGAAGGATAAAGCGGCTAGAGATAATGAGATGAGATGAGATGAGATAATAATAATGTGGCACAGTGGTGCAGCAAGAAGGTTCTGTGTTCAAACCTCATGGCCAACTAGGGCCCTTATGTATGGAGTTTCCATGTTCTCCTCATGCATACGTGGGTTTCCTCCAGGTTCTCTGGTTTCCTCCCATACTCCAAAGACATGTGAATTAAGTCTAGTGCCTACTCTAAGTTGCCCACAGATGCCAATGTCTAAAATTCTTTATTCTGACAACCCAGACTTCCTCACATTTTTTATGGACTGTGCAGTCCCATGTCAGTAAAGATCTCATCTCATCTCATTATCTCCAGCTGCTTTATCCTGTTCTACAGGGTCGCAGGCAAGCTGGAGCCTATCCCAGCTGGCTACGGGCGAAAGGCGGGGTACACCCTGGACAAGTCGCCAGGTGTCAGTAAAGATTCCAGTGCCTTTTACCTTCTGTGAAATGAGCCATAGAAATAACCTCAGATTATATTAATCCCATGCGAATAGACATGCGTGTACATTTCATCATATCATGTGAAAAAGGAGTTTTTCATGTTTTTTGTGGTTACTGCCTCATAGAGATGGAGCCACTATGTCATCATGTTGTAAGAATGTAAGAATGAGTATAACAATAGCACACTGTGCATGCGCATACACATAAGCATTACAATCACCAGAACGGCGAATTGTGATCTTGCAATACAAACAGTTGATCTCGCATTATCAAAGATACACAAGAACGAGTATGTCATCGTGTTGTAAGAATGAGTGTAACAATAGTGAAACTTTGTAACCAATCAGCACTTATCTGGATCAAGTTCAATTACCAGTTCTACTTCTTGATAAACTTCGAAACCAATCAGAACCAGAAAAGAAATAAGAGAAACCTCATTATAACTTTGTAATATCGGAAGATAATTGGCAGAGAAAAAGATAAACGAAATTCACCTCGTGGCTTGCCAAGGCTACTGATTCGATATCAAGTAAGTGGTGTTTATTTTAAGTTTAGGTTTATACACATGAGCAAGTGCTTTCTTACTATTTTGAAAATAGATATAGTTCACGGCGGCACAGTGGTGTAGTGGTTGGCGCTGTCGCCTCACAGCAGGAAGGTCCGGGTTCGAGCCCTGTGGCCGGCGAGGGCCTTTCTGTGTGGAGTTTGCATGTTCTCCCCGTGTCCGCGTGGGTTTCCTCCGGGTGCTCCGGTTTCCCCCACAGTCCAAAGACATGCAGGTTAGGCTAACTGGCGACTCTAAATTGACCGTAGGTGTGAATGTGAGTGTGAATGGTTGTCTGTGTCTATGTGTCAGCCCTGTGATGACCTGGCGACTTGTCCAGGGTGTACCCCGCCTTTCGCCTGTAGTCAGCTGGGATAGGCTTCAGCTTGCCTGCGACCCTGTAGAACAGGATAAAGCGGCTAGAGATAATGAGATGAGAAGAGATATAGTTCACAGTACTGTGCTATTAATAATTGCAATTAATAATTGCAAATAAAATCCCTGTATTTTGAACAAAACACAGTAAACGAAATTAGTAACCAAAATACTACAAGCCCTGCTGCTGCTCACAGCTTAGTGATGCTTGCAAGAGATGAGGCGAGTATAACTGATAACATGTATATATGCTATATTTACTGTATGGACATAATATCAGGAAACAATTTAATTTATAAGCAGTAGCCACATGTACCCATAGGGTACCTATTTTCTCAAGTATGGGGGCACTCTCGGGGGCATTTATTTTTGTCAGGCATGGTACAGATACCTGTGGCAAAGCTCAGTTGTTGTATGACATACAACACTCAAATCCCAAAGACTTCCCAAAGGACTCCTCAGAGGTGTGATGCTTCTGGCAGATTTAGGTAAGTTATTGTATTGCATAGCTTACAACTCAAAAATACCGTATGTAATTAAAAAGTAGTCTGCTCTGAGCAGCAGAAGGTACTTATTATGCACATTTTTTTTCCTTCAAGTGTGATGGCAGTGCATAAATCAAGTAGCCACTCCCATCTTTGTCATTTATACTTAGATTTCTTATCCCATGCAAATTGGCCATACATATTACAGATGTCATGTAGTAAAATTATATTATCCCACTTCCCCATGTAAAACTAATCCTATTTGAACAGGGCTTACTACTGGCTGGGCTCACGCTAGCCGCTCGCACGTCCGCAAATTGCGAAGTTTTATTCCAATTTGCGAAAAGAAAATCATCTGTATTCGCATTTTATGCGAAAGTCATTTAAAGTTTAAGCAAAATCCATCAAACAATTGTGATTTCTCAAGATAAACAGTACCTTTCAGGGCCTGAATTTGGGCACGGGATTGCAGGTATCGCGCATATTTTTTTTAATTCCCACACCTTTAACGATTCTAATGCGAGAGATTCCCGCACACTGCATTGCCTGACAATGTCAATCTAATAATGGATCAGTGTGAATGCGTGACTACCTTCTGTTCTCAAGGTTACTTGAATTTAACCCTCCTTTTACTGACTGACCCCCCTCTCCCCCCGTAGCCTACTCAGAAAAAAAAAAAAAACAGTAGACACAGACAGTTCACACACACACACACACACACACACAGATACAGCGTGCGCACTCTTCCTCTCTCGGACTTTAGCTGTAAAACACATGGACCGCTGGCTAAAACGTACAAGTGCAGTGGCAGAAGTTTCCCCTGCTAAGAGGAAAACTCCTGAATCCGATGGTGGTAATAGCAGTGTGAGTGATACCGTTGAGAATACTGCTGAGAATACACAGGACGAGACAGCTAACATTAATGTCGACGTTGCAAAGGGGATTAGATCAGAGCATGGCTATAAGAAAAAAGTATTTACAAGGAAAAGCAAAGGACACTGATGCTGACAAAAGGGATGACCACTAGGAGAAAGAGTAGGAAAGACTACATATGTACAAGAATCCTGAACTCAGCAAAGATGAATTGTTCAGTGTTGAGAACAATTTGAATTTTTTTTAAATTAAAGATGGCATATGACACAGGAGACAGGGCTATATGGTATAAGAGAATCCTGAAAAGTCAACAAAGACTGTTGTCATGTTAACGTTCTATATGTGGACTGAAACAAAGTTTGTAAATTCATTCAGTGTTAAGAACAGTTTGATAGTGTTTTCTTATTTTAATTGTAGACATTAAACAGAGGACAGGGATTATCAGGTCAGACATGAGAATAGAAAAATGATATAAAAGTTGATAAAAAAAGATGATATAAAAATTTTATAAAAGGAAAAAACAAAGGTCACTGATTAAAGAGATGGCCACTAAAAGAAGAGACAAATAACACAAACATAGTTAAGAGAATCCTGAAAAGTCAGCAGACTGGTTTAAGTTAGATTTTAAGTTAGACTTGTTGTGTCAATAAATTCATTGAGTGCTATTAAGAACAGACTGATTTTTTCTTTTTTTATAATTAAACAAAGCAGTGACACTTAAAGAATAGTGCATGAAGATGAGGAAGAAGCAGCTGTGTAAAGCAACACTAAGGAGGTTGTAAAATTAGCTTAACTTAAAAGGCACACAACCTTCCAAACTCTTCCTAGAGCCTTACTCGCACTGCTAGAAAAAGGCTATTGGTGTTTGATGGCATAATACAGTCAGTCAGCAATGTCATGCTGTAAAGGATCTCTTTCATCTTGTGGTGGTTTTCTACCCTCCACCCGAAACTGAACAGTCCATATCTTAGACGGCTGGTGGGAATAATACTTGCATTTATCCACCCTTTGTCTGACAATGCTATCCAAATTTGGAGATATCATAATGAAAAGTCTACTAAAAAGGATACCTCAAATGGTGACAAAAGGTTACATACTGTAGAGATCTTCAATCTGAGTAGTGGCAGAAGGTAAGACCTAAGCTATTTAAGCCCACAAGTAGCGTTCCCCACAAACTGTATAAATCCCCCCCAAACTGTGTAAATCCCCCCCATTTGAGTCACTGGGGGGGGAATCCCCCCCATTCTGAAAAATGAAATTCAGGCCCTGCTTTTCATGTCCATCTTCGATGTTTTGATTTATAACCAACGCCCCCGAGTTTTGAAGCTTCTTATTATTGGTTGACCACAAATTACGTCTTCCAATAGCATCGGATCTTACATATAAAATGATCAATTTCCGAGTTGCGCTGATAATGTCGCCAATTCTCGCTCATTAGTGAACAAGATTATAGCGAGGTTTGTTTAAAATAAATTATCCGACTTTACATATGACAAAAACTTATCTAAAAAGTGAGATAACATATTAGAATATTCTGTTAGCTTTCTCAGTTAGGGATAAAAACACGATATAACCATTCTAAAGAAGTATTTTCTACATATCAACCCTGACAGAACTTTGGAAGAACTCACAGATGAACCTCGACCAAGTGTACCTTGTTTTCAGAGCGTTTTGACGCACATGGTTCAAAGTTTTGACTGCAAGTTTCACTTGAGAAATTAATGGTGAATATCGTTATATTTGGGTTATGAGATTAATTTATAAGAAACAACCATTGATTTTAACTCCCTGAGCTCCCTTCATCCTACCCATAAAGACACCCCCCTCCCCCTAAACACACACACATAGATCCCAATTATACACATACACACACACACACACACACACACACATACCCACACAGGCCAGTCAGCATACTACAGAGGGTGACTAAGGGCTAAAAGGTGCATAGATAGCAAAGAATGCAAAGCACATCACACCAGATGTTAGATATAATTATAATGAAAAATATGGACTCCGTAAACCAGATTAGGCGGGTTAAATTAAACACACAATTTCATTACATATATACAGTTGATGAAATGATCAAAATAAGAGGATTCAAGAATAAATAAGCATGCTATGAACATAAATCAAGAACATGGAAAGACAAAGGCAGGAAACAAGCTTGCAAACACTATTGAAACACCAACAAACTACAATAACAATTCATTTTTCAATATTATGTCAGTGCAAGAAACATTTAGAAGTATAACATATCTTGCTAAAAAATTACTTTGCTAAAAAGAAAATTGTTCTTTTAGCATTTCTTGCTAAGCGAAATTGCAAATTGCTAAAGAAAAATTTGAGTCTTTAGCACTTTTCGCTAAAACAATTTGGGTCCTAGAGTGAGCACAGACTGGGTGGTAGTTTGCATCCACACAACTCAAGCTGAGTCATCATTTGTTCTCGAATCACTGTTTGTTTTGATATCATGATATGAATCATACGACACACAGGCCCTCATTTACGAAATGAACGTACTGCAGAAAGCTGAGCATATGGTACGGTCATTTCCATTTAAAACCCAGCATTTATCAATGTGGATGTGAGCAGAGGCTACAATCAAATCTCACATCAAGTCTCACCTCGTATACACAAGTTTTGAGTCAGCGCGTACATGCAGTGCAGCACAGTAAAACTGGCTGAATGAAAAATTGTTATTAGACCATATATTCTGACTGGCATTTAAGCATATGCAACCACATATTCATTACTTAAAAATATATTGCAAAGGGAAAAATATTATATTTTGTAAAGGGCGTCACTGAGTATTTGTCATATATCCCTAACATAAGGTAAATAGATATTTTCAAATTGTTTTCAATTAACAGGGTGAAGTGTTTTTTTTAAGATTAATTTCTCTTTATTACATTACAAATAATTGCAAATAAAATTAAGCAATTAAAAGTAATGGGTAGGCTAACAGATTTGCAACATGATAGGTTAGATCAGAGGTGGGCAAACTACGGCCCGCGGGCCACATCCGGCCCGTTGGCGTTTTTAATCCGGCCCGCGGAAGACAATCATATAAACACGATTGAGCAGCTCTATAAACTATAAGCGTCAGTGTTATCACGTAGACAGGTGTTCTAGAGATCCGTCTTTCCAGTCAGTCGTATTCACGCGAGATTACATTTGCAGAGTGGTGCAGCGTGTGCCATGGAAGTCATTCTGGCGCCCGTGCCACTAATGATCTCGAGAACACAGGATAAAACTTTACAATGAGTGGTCCTAAAAAAAGAAAAGTGGACAGTGAGTGCAGGGTGTTCAATAAAGAATGGACAACTAAATTTTTTTTTGCTGAAGTCCGATCAAAGGCTGTATGCCTTATTTGCAAAGAAACCGTTGCAGTTTTAAAGGAATATAACATCAAACGGCACAACTCTTAGTAATTTTGGTTGTCGTGGGTGGCTGCTGTAGTGCTGGTGTTTGTTTTTAAGTACCATGTGCTTTTGGGTGTCTGCTCCGCCCCTCATTTATGTCCCTGTCTGCTATTATAGGTGTATTATGAGCAGCTGACCTTGCTTCTGCTTATATCTGTTCCTGGACTTTTGCCTGTGGAGGTTATTCTGATCTATGAGTGGCCTTTTGGAATATGAAAACCTGTTTGGAACCTGTGTTTTGATTTTTTGAAGACTGGAAATATTTCAGTGAGTGACTTTGAACCTGAAAACCAGTTTGGAGTTTTTTTGCTTTCTTGAGCTGTTTTGTTTGATTTTGTGGGCTGGATGGATCCAGTGCCAAACCACTGAACTGCAAACATGTTGGCATGGTGTGGTACCCAAACTGTTGAACTGCAAACATGTTGGCATGGTGTGGTACCCAAACTGTTGAACTGCAAACATTCTGGAATGGTGTGGTGCCTCTCCTACTAATGGTGGTTGGTTGTACTGGCAGGCTGGAAGTGGATGGTTAAAAAAAAACACTCAGGTGTAAATCTACGAGTTCAGTGAAATGTACAAAAATGATATGTACTGATATGTAATTTAGTTCAATTTAATGATATGCAATTTAGGTGTATGTATAAAATGATGCAAATATACAAATACACTGGCATCCTACTCATCCTGGCAGCTCAAAGATGTAATTTAAGAATTGTGTGCTACTTTTCTTACTGTCACGTGTGTGTGTGTGTGTGTGTGTGTGTGTGTGTGTGTGTGTGTGTGTGTGTGTGTATTACTTTTCTGGATGGATCCAGTGCCAATCTGTTGAACTGCAAGCATTTTTCTGCTCTGCCTTTGTTGACTGAGAACTAAAATAAATGTCAATCTGATCTGCATTTGGGTCTCTGTCAGTGAAGGCCTTACAATAACACTAAAGCTTTTCCGGTTTATGTTCGATATGTATGAATTTGGTGTTGGCCCGGCCCGCTTGGCAAATTTCAAAAGTCAATGTGGCCCCTGAGCCAAAAAGTTTGCCCACCCCTGGGTTAGATGCTTATTCAGTCACCTGTTTAAACCAGATCTTTGCCAGTCATCAGATCTCAGCAATGATACATCTGGCTCTATTACAAGACATCTACATGTCTCTAAGAGGTGAGAGGGTTTTTCGGGAACGCAAGGATTTATTTTTTTTTTAAATGGAGCATGATGAATGGCTATTAAGTCGCTTTTGTCAACCAAAGCGTACAGGGTGATGGTGTGGCAGTGCAGGGGATTTAGATCACGTTCGCACTCTCTCTCTCTCTCTCTCTCTCTCTCTCTCACACACACACACACACACACACACACACACAGCTCACAGTTTCCTGGCTCTGTGGGGCGGCTCCAGGTCAGTTTGTCTAGCCGAAGGCTGAACATCACTGGTGCCTGGGTCTGATTGATCTGAAACATTGTTAAAATGAGGAAATAACGAAACTCCACAACCATGTAATTTTTGGTGGCGAGTTTGAAACCATTTATTCTTCACCACACCTACACGTAAAGATCTGTGATGTAAATTATTATATCCAACTACTATTATAAATAGTATATTCATATCACAGATGTATAAATTAAATATTCAAACATTGTTAGATGGTTGATGGCAGCACTGTTGACCACCGCAGTGATTTCTTTCCACACTGCCTTTTTTTTCTTCCTATGATACTACTTTTCAGGCTGCTTCATAGAAATAATTAATTCAGTTGGAATTGAGATGTTACAACTTCTATTTTGAGGGTGGAAAAGTTTATTTTCTTGGCCGCATTATGCCTCTTCATGTTATAAAGTCTCAGGGTGCAGCCTCTAAACTGAGTATATATAGGGGTATGATTATTTAAATGATGATGGTTTTCAGATGACATATTTATCAATGCCTGATCAATCATGCTGTGATTGGCGACAGCAGAGACACCAGGAACCTGTGGCGGGGGATTCAGACCATCACAGACTACAAGCCCTCACCGCAGACCTGTGACAACTCCACGTCTCTGCTGAATCAGTTGAACGACTTCTTCGCTCGCTTTGAGGCAGACAATAGCACCACGGCACAGAAGACCCCACCACCTCCCGGCAACCAGGTGTTGACGCTGTCCCCAGACAGCGTGAGCAGAGCTCTCAGGACGACAAATGCACGAAAAGCCCTGGGTCCTGATAACATTCCTGGTCATGTCCTGAGAGACTGTGCCGAGGAGCTCACAGATGTCTTTACAGACATCTTCAACATCTCTTTGAGCCAGGCTGTTGTCCCCACGTGCCTCAAAGCCACCACCATCATCCCGGTCCCAAAGAAGCCGTCTCCCTCCTGCTTCAATGACTATCGCCCTGTCGCACTCACTCCCATCCTCATGAAGTGCTTCAAGCGGCTAGTCATGCGGCATATCAAGTCTGCCCTCCCCCCCACCCTGGACCCTTTCCAGTTTGCATATCAGTCCAACCGTTCGACGAATGATGCCACCTCCACTGCCCTCCACTCAGCCCTCACCCACCTGGAGACAAAAGATGCATATGTCAGAATGCTGTTCATAGACTTTAGCTCAGCATTCAACACAATCATTCCTCAGCAGCTCATTCATAAACTGGACCAGCTGAGACTCAACACCTCCCTGTGCAACTGGCTGCTGGATTTCCTGACGGGGAGACCACAGGCTGTACGGGTCGGCAGCAACTCCTCCAGCACCATCACATTGAACACGGGGGCCCCCCAAGGATGTGTGCTAAGCCACCTCCTCTTCACTCTGCTGACCCACGACTGCACACCAACATCCAGCTCCAATCTCTTCATTAAGTTTGCGGATGACACGACTGTGGTGGGTCTTATCAACAATGGCGATGAGACAATCTACAGGAGTGAAGTGAGCCGCTTGGCCATGTGGTGCAAGGACAACAATCTCCGCCTGAACGTGGAGAAGATGAAGGAGATTGTTGTGGACTTCAGGAGAGAGCACACCCAGCATGCTCCACTATCGACAGTGCTGCAGTGGAGAGGGTGAGCAGCACCAAGTTTCTGGGTGTGCACATCTCTGAAGACCTGTCCTGGAGCAACAACACTGCATCACTGGCCAAAAAAGCCCAACAGCATCTGTACTTCCTCCGCAAACTGAGGAGAGCAAGAGTCCCAACCCCCATCATGCACACATTCTACAGAGGCACCATCGAGAACATCCTGACCAACTGCATCATCGTATGGTACAGCGCCTGCACCGTGTCCTGCTGCAAGACTCTGCAGCGCATCGTGAGAGCAGCTGAGAGGATCATTGGTGTCTCTCTCCCTTCTCTTATGGATATTTATAACTCCCGCCTCACCCGCAAAGCCATCAGGATTGCAGGTGACCCCACCCACCCATCTCACAGCCTCTTCAGCCTGCTGCCGTCAGGGAGGAGACTGCGGAGTCTCTGGGCCAAAACCAGCAGGCTCAAGAACAGTTGCTTTCACCAGGCAGTCAGGAGGCTCAACTCCCTCCCTGTTCTGCCACTCCTCCCCCCTCTGGCTCCTGCCACAGATTCTGCTCGCATACCCCCCTGCCCCCCTTTCAGCATCTGACATGTCACCCTCACAGTCCCCCCCCAACACACACACACACACACACACACACTCTCAATGTTCATTAACACACTGAACTCAGGGACTGCACATTTCACTTTACCTCGCTCATTTGCACTATTTCGCACTACCTCACCTTAACAGCCATTAGTTTATTGTTTATACTGCTTATTTCATGTTTACCTGCTATACCTCAAGTTCCCTTGACTGTTTATTTGCACCAATTTACGTGTGTGTGTGTGTGTGTGTGTGAGTGTTTTAGTCTATGTCTAGTTCTTATCTAGAGTGTTTATACTGTTTATATCATTTGTTTGAGTGTTTAGTCTATGTCTAGTTCTTATCTAGAGTGTTTATTCTGTTTATATTGTTTGTTTTTTCAATTATTCTATTTTTATTTATTGCATTGCCTGTTTGCACCGTGGGTCAGGGAGGACTGAAATTTCATCTGTGCTGTATGTTGAGCATGTATAGCATATTTGACAATAAAGTTGACTTGACTTGACTTGATATGAGGGTATCCGGTTATTTAGCACAAAAGTCTTTTAGCACAAGTCTTTTAGCACAAATCTAAAGAATTTTAGCACAAATCCAAAGTCTTTTAGCACAAATCCAAAGTCTTTTAGCACCAGTTCTAACATACAGGCTACATCAAACATGGCGGTTTCAATATGGCGGAGTGGGGAAATACAATCGCTAGTTTTTGATCGGAATCTCTGCAACTTTCATAAAAAAATTAATCAAACATCTTTAAACATGATCAGTGAGTATTCATAATAAAAATTAAGTGTTCTTGGATCTTGTGCTAAAGAACTTAGAGTTGTGCTAAGAGACTTTAGAACTTGTGCTAAAAGACTTTGGATTTGTGCTAAAAGACTTTTGGGTTAAATAACCGTAAACCGATATGAGCATCTCATAAATTATACATGAACTGTGTTGTACGATAATTTCTACACTTGGATCCGTGCTGTTTTCTTTGTTAGTTGATAAATGAGGGCCATAGTGTTTTGCTGCTCAACAATGTCAAAAAACTGTCTGCCCAATAAAGAATTCTATCTGCATATCTTTCAGAAGACTTCATCTAGGCTTTTCTAAATCACTCTGTGTAATAGCTTATATGTGACAGATCTTTTGGGATCTACTTTTCTAGGTGTGTGTGTGTGTGTGTGTGTGTGTGTGTGTGTGTGTGTTATAAATGGAGGAGAGAAATAATGGAAGGGGGTTAGAAAAGAAGCCGATGAATTCAAGTGTTTGGTGAAACATGACCACCCTGTGTAATTTGTTAACCTTAGGAAACCCCATTTTTATGTGTTGATGCAGCAGGTCGATTCCCTCACTGTGGCTATTTATCACTTGTCATGAGAAAGCTCTCACCCTTTTTTCTCCTCTTTAGAAAAAGGCTCTTAAAGACTGGATCCTTTAAGAACCGAGAGTTAAATGCAACTTCGAGACCAATCACACACTAAGCGCCAATTGAAAACAGTAACAGCTTGTCAGAATGACTGCGTGAAATGACCATAGTTTCAGAGAGTCACCAAAAAAAGGATGAATGTAGCAAAAAAAGAAAATAAATAAAGGTTACACGAGGGGAGAAAGCATCCAAACCCTCAAGATCATGTAACTGGCAAAAGACAATGAACATCAGCAAAAGAAGTAATACAAGTTATCACAAAAGCTGCAGTCCAATTTTAAGTGATGAAACCTATAGAGGGCAAGTTAAAGAAGGCCCACCCATGGCATTTATTTGTAGATCTTTTTTTTCCAAACTAAAGTGAGGGAAAGCACTTGCTTCAAATGGCCATTTGAAAAGTAACACTTGCTCCTAAGATTCTTTTTGCGATTTAGGGCGTATTCACACCTACGTTGTTTGGTCCGGACCAAACGACCAAACGAACCAAATTTCCCTTGGTCCGGACCTTTTGGGTTGGTCTGAATACAAACCACCGAACTCTGGTCCGGACCAAACAAGCGGACCGAGACCGAGCTGCAAGGTCGGACTCGGTCCGGACCAAAGGAACCCTGGTGCGGACCTTTTGGAGGTGTGAAAGCAGACCAGACCTAATCTGACAGTTTTGCTTTTTTGTACCTCAGGAGCTTCCGTCGTTTGTCGAGCATTATGGGAAACAGAGTCTTGACACTCCACCGCAAAGTGCAAACACTGTTTCGGTTGTCAAGGGAACCTTACAACAGTCGTTCAGTCATTCAGACCAGTGGTAGGCTAGACTACAGAGTACAAAAAATGAGTAGGGAGCAAACGTGGGCCGAGGAAGAAACACGTACCCTTGTGGATATATGGGCAGATGTCCACATATCTGAGCTTTTGGAGAGAACACACAAAAATGCCGACGTGTTTGCTGTATTCAGTGAGAAAATGAAGGAGAAGGGGTTCACGCGCTCCCCAGAACAATGTCGGCTAAAAGTGAAGAAACTCCGTCAGACCTACATTAAAATCAGGGGCATTCTTTCAAAAAGTGGCAGTACTAGCAACGCAAAAAAGAAATTAATCTATTACGATGGATAAGGCGAATATCCCGACACATACCTCCTCCGTCTTGCGTGAAGAACCAGAACTGTCACAACATGATGTGCGCTCATCAGCGCTATCCTCCGTAGCCGCCTTGCCCTTTGAAGTCGTCATTGATAAATTACTTGTACAACAGCATAGTAATCGCACAATTGTGAAAACAGTAAAAACTGGAAAAAACATATAGCTTTGATGACATTAAAAAGAATAACAGCACGGAAAGCCTCCATGACTACTTTTGAACTTAACGCTTTGTGCGCGTGTCGTCTCTGACCAATAGCTGAACGACCTCAGGGCGCGTGGCTTTGTTGACAGATTTTGGTCCGCTTACTAAAATGTACAGTGTGAAAGCGAACCGCACCAAAATGAAAAAATAAAAAAAACATTTGGTTCGGACCAAAGCAAGTGAACTATCGAACTATCCTGGTCTGAATACACCCTTAAATGCTGACTTTGGGCAAATCCCAGCTGACGTTGGGTGAAAGGGTGACTTCATTTTATTTTTGCACATTTAAATGTGCAAAAATAAAATGTATTTTAAAAAAATTATTTTAAAATAAAAATTTCAATTTATTTTAAAATTTTTAAAATATGCATTTTTGCACATTTTAATCACTTTATTTTTGCACATTCTGGACATACTGTACAGCTTGGACTCCAGCAACTCATGCACATATACTTTAAATATGTCCACTTTTCAAATTTGTATATTTCAGATTATTCTATTTATTATTTTATGTATATAGCTCCTTTTTGTCTTTGCTAAATTCTTCTATCTTAACTGTTTAATCACCAAAGCAAATTCCATGTATGTGAGGACATACTTGGTAATAAACTTGATTCTAATTCAGTGGTACGCACACCCTGGGCAGATTGCCAATCTATCACATGGCTAACACAGAGACAAACAACCATTCACACTCACATTCACACCTACAGTGGTGCTTGAAAGTTTGTGAACCCTTTAGAATTTTCTATATTTCTGCATAAATATGACCTAAAACATCACACAAGATTTTCACACAAGTCCTGAAAGTAGATAAAGAGAACCCAGTTAAACAAATGAGACAAAAATATTATACTTGGTCATTTATTTATTGAGGAAAATGATCCAATATTCCATATCTGTGAGTGGCAAAAGTATGTGAACCTTTGCTTTCAGTATCTGGTGTGACTCCCTTCTGCAGCAATAACTGCAACTAAACGTTTCTGGTAACTGTTGATCAGTCCTGCACACCGGCTTGGAGGAATTTTAGCCCATTCCTCCGTACAGAACAGCTTCAACTCTGGGATGTTGGTGGGTTTCCTCACATGAACTGCTCACTTCAGGTCCTTCCACAACATTTCGATTGGATTAAGGTCAAGACTTTGACTTGGCCATTCCAAAACATTAACTTTATTCTTCTTTAACCATTATTTGGTAGAACGACTTGTGTGCTTAGGGTCGTTGTCTTGCTGCAAGGCCCACCATCTCTTGAGAGTCAGTTCATGGACAGATGTCCTGACATTTTCCTTTAGAATTCGCTGGTATAATTCAGAATTCATTGTTCCATCAATAATAGCAAGCCGTCCTTGCCCAGATGCAGCAAAACAGGCCCAAACCATGATACTATCACTACCATGTTTCACAGATGGGATAAGGTTCTTATGCTGGAATGCAGTGTTTTCCTTTCTCCAAACATAACGCTTCTCATTTAAATCAAAAAGTTCTATTTTGGTCTCATCTGTCCACAAAACATTTTTCCAATAGCCTTCTGGCTTGTCCACATGATCTTTAGCAAACTGCAGACGAGCAGCAATGTTCTTTTTGGAGAGCAGTGGCTTTCTCCTTGCAACCCTACCATGCACACCATTGTTGTTCAGTGTCCTCCTGATGGTGGACTCATGAACATTCACATTAGCCAATTTGAAAGAGGCCTTCAGTTGCTTAGATGTTACCCTGGGGTCCTATGCGACCTTGCCAAGTATTACATGCCTTGCTCTTGGAGTGATCTTCATTGGTCGACCACTCCTGGGGAGGGTAAAAATAGTCTTGAATTTCCTCCATTTGTACACAATCTGTCTGACTGTGGATTGGTGGAGTCCAAACTCTTTAGAGATGGTTTTGTAACCTTTTCCAGCCTGACAAGCATCAACAACGCTTTTTCTGAGGTCCTCAGAAATATCCTTTGTTCATGCCATGATACACTTCCACAAACATGTGTTGTGAAGATCAGACTTTGATGGATCCCTGTTCATTAAATAAAACAGGGTGCCCACTCACACCTGATTGTCATCCCATTGACTGAAAACACCTGACTCTAATTTCACCTTCAAATTAACTGCTAATCCTAGAGGTTCACATACTTTTACCACTCACAGATACGTAATATTGGATCATTTTCCTCAATAGATAAATGACCAAGTATAATATTTTGTCTGATTTTTTAACTGGGTTCTCTTTATGTACTTTCAGGACTTATATAAATCTGATGATCTTTTAGGTCATATTTATGCAGAATTATAGAAAATTCTAAAGGGTTCACAAACTGTCAAGCACCCCTGTATGGGCAATAGAGTAACCAGTTGATGTAATGCACATGTCTTTGGACTGTGGGAGGAAACCAGAGCATGTGGAGGAAACCCTCACGGGAAAGAGAAGAACATGCAAACTCCACCCTGAAAGGCCCACACAAGGATCGAACCCAGAACCCTCATGCTGTGAAGTGACAGTGCTAACCACTGTATCACCATGTCACTGCTATCCTTGCTACTTCAGGTAATCCCCAATAGCTTGTGCATTTGTTATAAAGAGATGATGGAAAAGCCACTTTATTAATCCCAGAGGGAAATTTACACATTACAGGAGCAGCAGCAGCAGCAAAAGATTAGTGTTTACAGTCAGAAGTAATCAAGGGTAATAAAATAAACATATTCACTAAGATTATTAAGGTAGATATTTACTGATAGAGTAAATATAACTCCAAACGCCAGTCATCTGATTAAATATAAGTGAAAATGTAAGTAGCAACAACAGATACGCAGCAAAGTCAGAATAATCAGCAGAGAATCCACAATAAGTCATATAGTGCAATAATATGGTGAGCTAGCTGCAGTAGAATAAACAGAATGCTAGCAAGTGCAAAAATGCAAACAAATACCAGCTTTCTGGACCTCCAATAGAGTGTTTTCACTGACATCACCAAAACACGAAAGTTTCAGATGTATGCCATGTTGGAGACATTGATTTCCATAAATAAACAATGCTTGCATTTCATGCCAAAAAAAACCCCTGAGTTTTTGTAATGGCATTGGCTAAATAAACTTGCAATAAGAAGACAAAATCTGCTAGAAAATATGTAGAAGGCCCAGAGCCCAGTATAAGAGCATGTTATCAGAAGAAACTGCAGTTAATCAACAGCCTGAAAACATACAAAATAGGAGAGGAACTGAGTGAGGACAATGCATTACTGCTGGCTGTGACATACCCAGACATCATCAACTAATTAATGTTTTCTCCAAGTCCACACACTGCTGAGGATCTTAAGTGTTTCAAGGGACTAGGAGCCTATAACCAGATGTGCTGTGGCTGGGTCAGGGAACGAAAAGCATGGAAATTTGGTGACAATTGTCTGGTGAAAGCAAAGGTGTGTACTGTGTACATTACATGTACAGGAGGGCTGCTCGATATTGGAAAAAATCAATATCACGATTTTTTCAGTAAATATCGATATCGCGATTTTTAAAACGATATTTATACACCTTTTTTTTAAAGCCCTGATCATCAACACCTGAGGCACCGGGCCACATTTTTATAGTACAGGCCTCATAGGCTACCTGTCAACCCTTCCCGTTGTACCCTGAAACGCCTTTTACTTAAACTATTTACTGTGCAAGCGCGTACTTTGCATAGGTCCTATCGCCTGCACAAGGCTCACGTTCTCCTCACTCAACATTTCCGATCACAGAGGATGGAGCCAGCGCTGGTATTACCAGTGATTACTGCGTAACGTCCACACTGGCTCGTAGCCAGCCAAGGATAAAATCTCTCTCTCACACACACACACACACTACAACGTAAGCTTGTGTGTTGTTAAGACACCAACATTAAAACACGCACACACACGGACTGGCCATTGGGAGTAGCGGGAGTTTGTGGGCCGGCGGAGAAAAAAAAAAAAAGTTGCGCGCTGGCCTTTAATATGATAAGCAATGTTAACAGTTTCTTTAAGAAACTGTTAACATTGCTTATCATATTAAAGGCCAGCGCGCAACTGTAATAAACAATGTTAACAGTTTCTTAAAGAAACTGTTAACATTGCTTATCATATTAAAGGCCAGCGCGCAACTGTTTTGTTTTTTTCTCCGCCGGCCCACACTGAACCACCGGGAAAACTCCCGCTACTCCCGATGGCCACGCACAATATAGAGACAAGTCCTTAAGAATTAACATACATGAAAATAGCTCAGCGGCATGTAAACATTCCCTGAAAGTGTAAGTGGCACTGCGGCTAGATGCTACGTGAAATGGCACAAGGCAAACACCATGCTTTGCTCAGTCAACAGACAAAATCCACAAACCCAGTAGTCCTCCTACTATTGTGGGTTAGTGTTCTGTGGCCAAAAACACCCTATGCACAGTCATTCCAAAACATCCCCACTAGTTGCAGGTTATGTCTCAAATACAGATATGCGTTGTGGATTAAGCGATCTATTTTCAAGCATCAGGCTTCTCTTCCTTCATCTTCCAAATGTGGACTCCGCTATCTTTTTGGCATGTCAGCATTGAAATACCATTTGCAGAGATATTTCACTCGCCATTAAGAAAAGTAAAAGCAACACATGATTAGGGCTACATGATTAGCAGGGGGACACCGTTTTAAGCGCACGGAATTTTAAAAACAATGTAATCACATCTGAGTCCGTCTACATCGCGCAATAAACCCGTCCTTAGCAGAACCTACTTCAAAGCATGATGCTAGCTGCAGATGCACAAGTCAAAATCAAATGAACCCAAGTAAACATGCCGCGGCAGGCAACATTAATAACCAAATTGCCTTACCTCAAAACGCTGCCTTGACCACAGGACGACTCGCAATTATTCTACTTAAATCCACACGGTTTAACACATCTAACACAGCTAGCAAGCTGGATATGTGCTAATATTGTTGTGCTTGTTTTCTTCCGTAGATGCCATTTTTACATTACCCAGTCCCACATCCAAAAATATGATGTAAATATCTGTTAATTGTATTATTATAACTATTAGCAAGCAAATCAAACAACATATTAAGAAATCAATATATCAAATCACCCGACACGTATGAAAACAGAAGAACTGATTTTTTACTGTTGCGGAGATATCGCGGGAGTAGAATGGATGACGTATGCAAGGCTACGGTGTGCCTTAGGGGACAGAAGGGTTCATTTTACCTTACTGTCACGTCAATGTTATTGTTGTTTTATTGCCATTGTAGAAATATTGTGCACGTCCCTTTCGACAAATGACAAAAAAATCGTTTCATATCGATATTATGAATTTTGATATCGTTTGACACCAATATCGATATCGTGATAAAAATACGATATATTGCACAGCTCTAATGTACAGTGATATACTGTAGGCCATGAGTGCACATCCCCTGTGGGCCTACCTCAGCTGACAGCAGATGGCTTATTGTGATTTTTAACTTTAGCTTACTCTCAAGAGAACATACAGAAGCACCATCACAGCTAGACAGTAGAAATATGGTGTCATGCTTAATTTTAGGACATGATCAAAACTTAAACTCATACCTGATACAAAGTGAAATGATTTTTGTCGGTCAGATCTTGGTTTAGTTTGGCAAGCCAGAGACGACGACGGTCCTCTGACAATTTTCTGGTTTCCTCCCCCTGATTTTCGATTATTTTAGGTAATCGGTAGAAGTGCAGATGTTTCTCACAATCTGAGCGATTGTGGCAACCCAAAACTGTGCAGTAATTCACCATTATTTGGTTAGTTTATCAAAAAATTCATGAAGATTGCTTTGCTGTTGATGTGTCCGATGCCTCCAATATGGCCGACTTCCTGTTTGATGACATAACGTGAAAACACGCTATACAGTTTCATTAGTCTGATCCAGTGTTAAGTGTAGCTCAGGTTTCTCTTCTTTGACACATAAATCTTTCACCTTTTACTAAAGATTTCCAGGGAGAGGAATGTTAATGAGCTCAACTTATTTTTGCAGGCTTTGCTCTGGTAGAGCTGGACATTTTTGGTGGTCAAATGTTAGAAATATCAAACTTTCTGCATGGAAACACTCCCCTACACACACAAGACGGTGTCTCTCTTCAAAAGGATCCAGCTGTTGGGGGTGGAGTCTAGCTGTGTTTACCTTTCTGGATTTTAATATGTGGAAGTGGTATATTTAAAGCCATTGACTTTATTGTAGTATCTGTTCTTATCAATTTATTTGATATGTTTTTTTACGAGGGTGTTTTATTAGATAGATTTTTAGAGCAGGGAGTTGGAATCGGGGTTTGCTTCTTCTGCTCCACACATCAACCTGGTATTGCAGTACCGCCAGGAATAGTGCCCTTATTCAAAAAATGAAGAGAAAAAAAACTCTTTCTTTAATAGCAGAGCTCTATAGGTCTAGTGTGGATACATGAAGAAACCCACTGAGTTATTTTCTGATGGTTTCAGTTCCGTGTGTGCCTGCCACCACAGGAAACCCAACGAGTAGTGAAGTGTGAAGTTTAGTAGTAGTCGGGACAGTATAGTAGTGAGTAACTTGTCACTGTTGTCGCCTGACGTTTTGTATAACATAAGGAAACAGTATAGTAACTATAACAGTAAAGAAATAAAACAAGATTGGCTGGCTATGATATCAGAAAATTCTACAACCCAGAGACAGATGGGAGCTCCGCTTTTAGGCAGTGCCTAAATCTATATATTAGAGAGCTTAATCAAGTCACAGTTAAATACCCATATCCCTTGCCTCTTGTTCCATCTGTGCTAGAACAGCTCCGCTCAGCAAAGGTGTTCTCCAAGCTCGACCTGCGCAGTGCATACAACTTAATAAGAATCAAGAAGGGTGATGAATGGAAAACTGCATTTAGCACCACCACTGGTCACTTCAAATACTGGGTAATGCCATATGGCCTTTCTTCAGCTCCCAGTGTATTCCAATGTCTGATCAATGATGTGCTGAGGGACATGCTAGGCCACTGCATCATTGCATACATAGACGACATTTTGATATATTCCCCCAATGAAGGAAGCCATCGAGAACATGTCAGAGCAGTTCTCCAGAATTTGTTGGAGAACCACCTCTATGTCAAAGCCGAAAAGTGTGAGTTCCATAAGAAGCAAATCTCATTCCTAGGATATATCATTAGTTCTGAAGGAGTCTGCATGGACTCCTCCAAGGTATCTGCAGTTATGTCTTGGCCAGTACCCACCTCGATCAAAGAACTTCAGCATTTTTTGGGGTTTGCAGATTTCTATCGACGCGTCATTCGAGGTCTTAGCTCCATTGCAGCACCACTGACAGCTTTGCTTCAGAAGGGACCTAAACAGCTGCAATGGAATCCCTCCGCAGAGGAAGCCTTCAAATGGCTAAAGAAAATGTTCACCTCAGCCCCGGTTCTGCAGCATCCTGACCCAACCAAACCTTTTGTCATGGAAGTCGATGCATTTGGCACAGGTGTTAGAGGAATCTTGTCCCAATGTTGTGAAAAGAAGCACAAACTTCACCCTATGGCTTACTTCTCAAAAAAGCTCACATCTTCAGAATGAAATTGATGTAGGTAACTGTGAACTCTTCACCATCAAACTCACACTTGAGGAGTAGTGACACTGGCTGGAGGGAGCCACTCATCCTTTTACGATACGGACCACAAAAACCTAGAATATCTCAAAAAGGCTAAGCGTCTCAATCCGTGCCAAGCCAGATGGGCCCTCTTCTTCACCCAATTCAATTTCACCATCTCATTCTGTCCAGGGTCAAGAAATATGAAGGCAGATGCTCTGTCACACACTTCCACCTCCTCACAACAAGAATCCACCACTTCCACAATTCTTCCACCCAAGTGCTTCATTCAATCACTTGGGACTTAGACCAGCAAATAGAGGTGGTTCTCCTGGTCTTCTTTACATCCCAAAGCAGTTCAGAGGATGACTCATCACCCGGGCCCACACGTCTCCCGCTACAGGACCTCCAGGTAGCCGACGAACCCACCAGTTACTAAGCTACAAGTACTGGTGGGAAAATATGCTCACAGAGATCCACCAGTTCATTTCATCTTGCTCAGAATGTGCCCAGGCCAAGGTACCTCATACTCCGCCAGTGGGTAAGCTTTGTCCATTTCCTATACCACAGAGGCCATGGTCATACATAGCCCTCGACTTTATCACAGACCTTGCCACCTTCTGTGGGAAACACCACCATCATGATCACAGACCAATTCTCCAAGGCACTAAAGATCTTTCCATTACCTGGCATCCTGACTGCATTCCAGACCACCAAACTTCTGTTTCAGTACATATTCAGGTACTTTGGCATTCCTGAGGACATAGTCACTGGCAGAGGTCCTCAATTCATTTTCCATCTATGGTCATGTTTCATGGAATGACTTAGAGTATCAGTCAGTCTCACATCAGGGTATCACCCTCAGTCTAACGGACAAGTGGAAAGGGCCAACCAAGAAATCTGATGTTTCCTAAGGATCTTTTGCACGAGGAACGCAGGGGACTGGGCACATTTCTTTCCATGGGCCAAGTATGCACAAAACTCTTTGAAACACTCTGCCATGTAGCTGACTCCTTTCCAGTGCATACTCGGCTACCAGCCCCCTTTGTTCCCCTGGGACGATACGCCTATGCAAGTCCAAGTTGTCGAGGACTGGTTCACATGCAGCCAAGCCATTTGGGAAGAGGTACATCAACATATTGAAACAGTCAATGCAAAATACAAAGAATACACTGACAAACACAGGGGTAAAAACCCGGACTTCACACCTGGTGACATGGGTCGCCACCAAGAACCTCAGACCATCTAACACCTGCTAAAAACTCCAAGCCCGGTACATTGGTCCATTTAAGGTCCTGAGACGAATCAACAAAGTTTCCTACAGGTTAGAAATCCCCCCCGCAGAGTCAGATATCACAAACATTTCATGTTTCCTGTCTCAAGCTGGCCATTCCAGGCCCACTAGCTGAGAACCCCCTCATTCAAGACCCACAACCACTGAGTTTGGAGAGAGAACCCATCTACCGGATAAATCGACCGCTTGACTCCAGACGCGGAAGAGGTCAGATTGAATATCTGGTAGATTGGGAAGGCTATGGGCCTGAAGAGAGAAGCTGGGTATGTGTGAAGAATGTCCTCAATCCCCTGATGAAACAGGAGTTCCATGCTCAAAATCCCAACAAACCCGCACCTAGGGGCAGAGGGCGTCCCAAGTATAGCTCCCAGAGGGAGCTCCTTGGCGGGGGGGGTGTTCTGTCAGTAGGAGTGCTGAAACCAACAGTGCTAACCAGGCTACAAACATGGCCGCTGAAGACTACAATGACCAAGATTCACAGCGCCCCCATCACTGGAATACTGAACTCAGCTGTTTGTCATTAGGTCAATTACCACCACGCTACTTAAGCCTCACTCAAACTCTGCCTCATTGCAAAGTATTGTTCTGCTTTCCCAGTTCATACTGAGCCTTTGTATTCTCTGCCTGAGCTCTCATTATTTTGACTCTTGCTATCATTCTCACGTTTCTTCTTCCTGGTTTTGTCTACGTCACTCCGTTTGCTGATTGCCCGACCTTCACCCACATACTGACTACAATTTCTGCTTTTCAATTTGGCTCTACGCTGTTGGTTTGTTGGCTCTTCCTGCCATTACATCTGTAAGTGTCTGCACTCTGACAACACCCATAAATCACTGGCTTTGACTTTGAAAAATTAAGTAAAAGTACATTGTGAATGGCTGTTACCTTCAAATCTGCAGAATGGGATCCTTCAGAGTTAGGAGGGTTTTGGGCACATGTCAAACTTATGGGCTGCTGCCTCATTTCATTTGATCCACACAAACTTGCAAAAAAATATTATTGAAATAACATAACAACTCAACATTTTCAGACTAGACCAGTAACAACTAGGATTCACAACAGACCTCTCACAGGTGCCTGGTTAAAGGACTTTCTTACTAACCAACCCCAGACTGTGAGACTTGGCCCCCACTTCTCCTCCACCTGCACATTGAGCACCGGCTCTCCACAGGGCTGTGTGCTGAGCCCTCTCCTGTACTGCCTCTACACCCACAACTTTAGTTCGACCCACAACAACAACCTCGGTATCAAGTTTGCTGACGACACCACAGTGGTTGGACTCATCTCAAAGGGAGACAAGGCAGCCTACAGAGAGGAGGTCCTGAAGTTGGCAGCCTGGTGTTCAGAAAATAACCTCGCTCTGAACACCAAGAAAACCAAAGAGCTCATTGTTGACTTCAGGAAGCACAGCACCAACCTAGCCCCCCTCTACATCAACAACATGTATGTGGAGAGGGTCTACACCTTCCGGTTTCTCGGTGGCCTCATCTCTGCCGACATTTCCTGGTCATTAAACATCACAGCAGTCATTAAGAAGGCTCAGCAGCGGTTACACTTCCTGAGAGTCCTCAGGAAGTACAACCTAAACTCCAACCTGCTGCTGACCTTCTACCGCTCATCCATCGAGAGCCTGCTGACATACTGTATTACAGCATGGTACGGCAGCTGCACTGCTATAGACAGGGAGAGGCTCCAGAGGGTAGTTAAGGCAGCACAGAAGATCATTGGCTGCCCTCTCCCCTCCCTGATGGACATTTACACCTCCCGATGCCTTAGCAAAGCTAAGAACATTATCAAGGACAGCTCCCACCCTGGCTTTGATCTGTTCGACCTGTTGCCCTCGGGGAGGCGCTACAGGTGCATCAGGACAAAGACAAACCGATTCAAAAACAGCTTCTTTCCAAAAGCCATAACCGCCCTGAACTTGGATATGCTCTGACTTTATAGTCTATTTATTTTACTATGTGACTCTCCTCATGCAATAATTTATAATGTGCAGTAATTTATAAGGGACTCTCTCTGTGCAATACTTTTATAATGTGCAATACCTCACTCCATAATGTGAAACACAACACATTCACCTCACCTCAGGACTGTGCACCTTACATACAGCACATGCACCTCAGGACTGTGCACCTTAGACACAACACATACACCTCAGGACTGTGCACCTTACACACAGCACACACACCTCAAGTCTGTGCACCTACCTTACCTTGCAATACTTCATAAATGTGTAATATTTTGTTTTATAATGTGAATCTCTCATGCAATAATTTATAATGTGACTCTTTCTGTGCAATAATTTATATGTGCAATGAGCAATACCTCACTCCATAATGTGTAACACAACACATACACCTCAGGACTTTGCACCTTACCCCCCCCTTCCTGTCTGTCTGTCTCTCTCTCTCTCTCTCTCTCTCTCTCTCTCACTCTACACACTGTTTTGCACTGTTATTGGAGATGCTTTAATCTCATTGTACATGTGTATAGTGACAATAAAGGTATTCTATTCTATTCTATTCTATTCTATTCTATTCTATTCTAGTGCAGAGACTGCCTGTGCTGTGCATGTACTACCATACAGCATATGTTGGCTCTCCATTCAAAGTGCTGAAACACTGGTTTAAATTGATGCTTTTATGCAATATTTGATGCAAGTCAGAACCATATTTATAATTGATTCAGAAACACCTGCATGTTGACCTTTGGCATGATTCATGATGAATGACTCCAAAAATTAAAATAACCCATTGTAGAGACCTACAAATCTCATCTCATCTCATTATCTCTAGCCGCTTTATCCTGTTCTACAGGGTCGCAGGCAAGCTGGAGCCTATCCCAGCTGACTACGGGCGAAAGGCGGGGTACACCCTGGACAAGTCGCCAGGTCATCACAGGGCTGACACATAGACACAGACAACCATTCACACTCACATTCACACCTACGATCAATTTAGAGTCACCAGTTAACCTAACCTGCATGTCTTTGGACTGTGGGGGAAACCGGAGCACCCGGAGGAAACCCACGCGGACACGGGGAGAACATGCAAACTCCGCACAGAAAGGCCCTCGCCGGCCACGGGGCTCAAACCCGGACCTTCTTGCTGTGAGGCAATAGCGCTAACCACTACACCACCGCACCGCCTAGACCTACACATATTCTGGAAAAAAAGATGTTAATAGAATTCAAGGACAAGAACATTCTTAGCAGAGTTATTCTTCAAGCAGTTTCTTAACATTATATACACTGATCAGCCAAAACATTAAGACCTCTGAAGATGTGCTGCAGTATCAAAGAGCAATATTTTAGCATCAGGTCCTTTAAGTCCTGTAAATTGTGAGGTGGGGCCTCCATGGATTGAACTTGTTTGTCCAGCACATCCCACAGATGCTCAATCAGATTAAGATCTAGGGAATTTGGAGGCCAAGTCAACACCTTGAATACTTTGTCATGTTCCTGAAACCATTCCTGAGGAATTTTTGCAATGTGGCAGGGCACATTATCCTGCTGAAAGAGACAACTGCCATGAGGGAATACTGCTGCCATGAAGGGGTGTACTTGGTCTGGAACAATGTTTAGGTAGGTGATACTTGTGAAAGTAATATCCATATAAATGCCAGGATCCAAGGTTTCCCAGAAGGACATTGCACAGAACAAATCACACTGCCTCTGTGGGCTTACCTTATTCACATAATGCATCTTGGTGCCATATCTTCCCCATGTAAGCAACGCACATGCACTCAACCATCCACATGATGCAAAAGAAAATGTGACTCATCAGACCATGCCATCTTCTTCCATTTCTCCATGGTCCAGTTCTGATGCTCACTATCACTGGTTCACTGGTTGTCCTTCCTTGGACCACTTTTGGTAGGTATTAACCACTGCATAATAGGAACACCCCAAAAGACCTGTGGTTTTTGAAATGCTCAGACCCAGTCATCTAGCCATCACAATGTGTCCCTTGTCAAAGTCGCTCAGATCCTTAGGTTTGCCCATTTTTCCTGCTTCTAACACATCAACTTCAAGAACTGACTATTCTCTTGCTGCCAAACCCCTTGACAGGTGCCACTGTAATAAGATTATCAATGTTATTCTACAACCCCGATTCCAAAAAAGTTGGGACAAAGTAAAAATTGTAAATAAAAATGGAATGCAATGATGTGGAAGTTTCAAAATTCCATATTTTATTCAGAATAGAACATAGATGACATATCAAATGTTTAAACTGAGAACATGTATCATTTAAAGAGAAAAATTAGGTGATTTTAAATTTCATGAGAACACATCTCAAAAAAGTTGGGACAAGGCCATGTTTACCACTGTGAGATCTCCCCTTTTCTCTTTACAACAGTCTGTAAACGTCTGGGGACTGAGGAGACAAGTTGCTCAAGTTTAGGGATAGGAGTGTTAACCCATTCTTGTCTAATGTAGGATTCTAGTTGCTCAACTGTCTTAGGTCTTTTTTGTTGTATCTTCCGTTTTATGATGCGCCAAATGTTTTCTATGGGTGAAAGATCTGGACTGCAGGCTGGCCAGTTCAGTCCCCGGACCCTTCTTCTATGCAGCCATGATGCTGTAATTGATGCAGTATGTGGTTTGGCATTGTCATGTTGGAAAATGCAAGGTCTTCCCTGAAAGAAACGTCATCTGGATGGGAGCATATGTTGGTCTAGAACCTGGATATACCTTTCAGCATTGATGGTGTCTTTCCAGATGTGTAAGCTGCCCATGCCACATGCACTAATGCAACCCCATACCATCAGAGATGCAGGCTTCTGAACTGAGTGCTGAAAACAACTTGGGTCGTCCTTCTCTTCTTTAGTCCGAATGACACGGCGTCCCTGATTTCCATAAAGAACTTCAAATTTTGATTCATCTGACCACAGAACAGTTTTCCACTTTGCCACAGTCCATTTTAAATAAGCCTTGGCCCAGAGAAGACATCTGCACTTCTGGATCATGTTTAGATACGGCTTCTTCTTTGAACTATAGGGTTTTAGCTGGCAACGGCGGATGGCATGATGAATTGTGTTCACAGATAATGTTCTCTGGAAATATTCCTGAGCCCATTTTGTGATTTCCAATACAGAAGCATGCCTGTATGTGATGCAGTGCCGTCTAAGAGCCCGAAGATCACGGGCACCCAGTATGGTTTTCCGGCCTTGACCCTTACGCACAGAGATTCTTCCAGATTCTCTGAATCTTTTGATGATGATATGTTCAAACTCATTGCAATTTTACACTGTCGAACTCCTTTCTGATATTGCTCCACTATTTGTCGGCGCAGAATTAGAGGGATTGGTGTATCCTCTGCCCATCTTTACTTCTGAGAGCCGCTGCCACTCCAAGATGCTCTTTTTATACCCAGTCATGTTAATGACCTATTGCCAATTGACCTAATGAGTTGCAATTTGGTCCTCCAGCTGTTCCTTTTTTGTACCTTTAACTTTTCCAGCCTCTTATTGCCCCTGTCCCAACTTTTTTCAGATGTGTTGCTGTCATGAAATTTCAAATGAGCCAATATTTGGCATAAAATTTCAAAATGTCTCACTTTCAACATTTTGATATGTTGTCTATGTTCTATTGTGAATACAATATCAGTTTTTGAGATTTGTAAATTATTGCATGCCGTTTTTAATTACAATTTGTACTTTGTCCCAACTTTTTTGGAATCGGGGTTGTATTTCTTCTATTGATCCTAATTTATTGGGGTTAATTGATCTCATAGATGATGATATAATAATAATAATAATAATAAGCGGCACGGTGGTGTAGTGGTTAGCACTGTCGCCTCACAGCAAGAAGGTCCAGGTTTGAGCCCCGTGGCCAGCGAGGGCCTTTCTGTGCGGAGTTTGCATGTTCTCCCTGTGTCCGTGTGGGTTTCCTCCGGGTGCTCCGGTTTCCCCCACAGTCCAAAGACGTGCAGGTTAGGTTAACTGGTGACTCTAATTTGACCATAGGTGTGAGTGTGAATGGTTGTCTTTGTCTATGTGTCAGCCCTGTGATGACCTAGCGACTTGTCCAGGGTGTACCCCGCCTCTCGCCCGTAGTCAGCTGGGATAGGCTCCAGGTTGCCTGCGACCCTGTAGAACAGGATAAAGCAGCTAGAGATGATGAGATGAGAATAACTGCATTAAAAAGTTATTGGCTTCATTTTTTGGCCTTTGAAGGGCTCAGTTTTCAAGCATTGTCATGATAGCTTCAGAATGGACCACAAGTCTAAGTACTTGCGTGAGAATTTGGGTTTAACTGGCAGCAGATATAGTCCACAAAGCATTGCTTCCAGGGCCTGCTGATGTGCCTTGCACTAATTCTGCTGGGCTGCCTGTCTCTACTGTTCTATGGCCATGACACTTCAGTATTGCAATAGTCTTAAGAGTATTAATGTGCTTCCCATGACATAATAAACATTTTATTATGTATATGCAATGTAAAAATTGTTTATTTATTTTTATTATTGCTTTAAATTATTAATGGATGTTTTATGTGTACTAGTACCGTCAATCTCATTCTAATGTTGAGAACAAGTCAAGTCTGACATTGTAAAGTCTCAGTGAATGAAGCCATTCATTCATGAATGAAAATATTCTTTAGTCAAAAATGTAATAATTACTTTTGCATGTAAAATCTATCTAGAGAAACTAATATTAATGATTATGAAAAACTATGAATTTTATGTTAATGAAAATGGCTATTTCTGAAAGCATAAATTATTTTGTGCAAAAATCATTTCTATGATAAATGGGGCTATTTAATTTATAAATTAAAACATGATTAATTGCTTGCCTTGGAAATAAAGGCAGTGAGCCTAGTAAGCACAGTCAGTTAATTGTAAGGAGCAGAAAAAGTCATCTTTGGCTTCTGCTTAAGACCTTGAATCCATAGGCTACATTTAAATGCTATATTTTAAATGCAATTAATGTGCACAGACTGTTAATTGTAAGGAGGGGAAAAAGAGTGACTTCTGTATTAGAATATGAATCTACAGGCTACAGTTAAATGCCTCATTTTAAATGTATTTAGTGTTCACAGATGGTTAACTGTACACAGTGAAAACATTCACTGGGGACTTCTATGTAAGACTGTGAATCCATAGGCTACATTTAGCTGCTCTATTTTATAATGTACAGTGCATATACACAGTAAATTCACTATATTGCAGTAACACAAATGGTGTCAAGAGAAACACACTATAAATTTATCCAGTGACATGGAGAATTTAATTCAGCTCCTCCAAAACCATATTTAAACAGCATACTCAAGTCGTTTTAAAAAAACACATATTGAACCACACTGTCTTGTACTCTATCCCAAGAAATAGTAAGCCTGATTAAACCTCAAATAATAGGAAGACCATTTTGCATTCAGATAAAATCACTGACATCAGAGCATAAATTACTGTAACTAATTAATGGGTTATACAGTTAACACTTCATAAAAATGTTAATTATAGCTATAATTAGATATATCATCAATAAAATATATACACACACACTCTCTCATATATATATATATATATATATATATATATATATATATATATATATATATATATATATATAATAACAATAGCTACTTTAGCTATTTTTAAACATTCCTTTTCATTCCCACTAAAAGACACCAACACAGTGGTTTCCTAACAAAAGAAAAAAAAATCTTCATATGTAAACATTTGCAGTTGAAGAAAAATTAAAGAATTTAGCCATTAGTTAAAAGATCCATTATGAATTCTCTGATATCCGATCAATCTTTTTTCCCCCTGTATTGGCCTGATACCAAAACTAGGTATCAAACTAGTACCATTTTTAATTAAAAGTAAATAAAAAAAAAAGTACCTCATAATTTTGGCAAAATTTATTTATTATTTCTTAAACTTGAGGTGTCAAAGTATGATCTAGGCAGAAAACAGTCATTTTGGTCAATACTGTTAACCTTATTTGTTTGCTTGTTTGTTAAAATCAAGGATAGAGTGAAACTTCTGTATTACAATTATTTCATGAACATCTCCCACACTCAGTTGTGGCCTCCTAAAGCTGTTGGGTATGGCTGATGGTGAATGAAAATTTACCTTAAATTACTATCAGCTTTCTGCAACAGCCTATGATTTGGGGTTAAATCTGAACATAACTGAATCTTTATTGCTGTTCAATATAAATGCCTCTGTCCATCATGTAAAATGAGTCTAAATGCAGGCTTTTAATGTGTCTGCTCTTAATTCTAACTGCCTGCCCTAGTGAATAGAGGTGAGAGAGAGAAGTGAAGAAAGAGGGAGTGCTATACCTTCCACAGCTGTCTGATATTCCCATATCGAATAAGTCATTGGCCATCAGCAGAGCCGGCCCGTGGCATAGGCAATATAGGCAAATGCTAAGGGCGCTGCGTCCATCCAGGGGTGCAGAAACGGGGGGAGAAAAATTATGACTTCCACTATTCTGAAAATGAGTCAGCATTATAATGTCTTAGCCTAATTTAATTGTACAGCAAAGCATGTAGTCAGGGTGCGATTTGTCAAAAAAAAAAGCGGGGTGGGGTGGTGGTTGTTAATCATGAAACAATAAGCGCTCAACAGTGGTTTGCCCTGTGTGTCTTCGGGCGCGCAAGTGCGCATCCGCGGCTATTGTCTGTTTTGGCCATGTAATCATAGCCGGCGATTGCTATAGGCGACCTAGGCAATTGCCTAGAGCGCAAAGTGTGCCCAGGGGCGCCAAGGGCGACCAAAACCCCACCAAAAAGGAGGGATGGGGTTACTGAATGGAGATGTTACCAAGTGCATCAGTGGTGTACAGTGTTTTCAACCACTGTGCTGCCGAACTCTAGTACCGCGGAACACTAGTGTGCCGTGAGAGATCACCAAGTGTACCGTGGAAAATTATAGAATGTTAGGTTTATATAAGTGTTATTCTTGACCAAGAAGGCAGTAATATATTTGTGACAAAATTAAGGATTAATTTCTGTCAGTTAAAATGACCTTATGTCTCGGCTGGACATTGTTTGGGAACATTTTGTTTATTTTGATATGAAATGTGTATTGTTGATATGAGATGTGTCTGAATGGCGACAGGGTCTGCGATGATATCACACTCACAATGGCCTTTGATATCACACACAACCATAGCCAATGTGTATTGGGAATTAAAAGTTAGATCTAAGATGCATTCAATTATTTAAGTTAGTTTTATAGTTTTAAGTTAGTTTTATAATTACAGAATATAATTTAGGGTTGTTAAGACCTTATGATTCTAATGTTAAGACTTCATGAGTTTAATCCTGAATCCTGTTTGACCTTTCTCTGGTGAAGTAGCATTTCTTTGTTTTGCCAGACATATTCTTTGTTTATGTTTCGTATGCTTGTCTTTGTTTAGGTTTGTTCTTATTTTTTGTTTACTTTCTTATAACATATCTTTGTTTGTACCTTGCCATCATGTCATATGATCAGAAATATATGTTATGATTATTTGACCTGCCCCAAGATCAAGCTGCTCACTTGCTCGCAAGTCAACCACACACACATACATCTGAACATTCCATCAGAACAGTGATGTAATTAAAATGTGACCTGCTCTCACACACACACACACACACACACACACACACATAGACACAGATATCAAAATGATGTCACTTACTCACACCCTCCCATAGACAAACACACACACACATTCGACAGACACAATAGCCGTTTAGAGAGATTATAATTTGTTATAAAAGGTGTTTGTAATCTTTCATCTTTGGCGAGAATACTGTGATTAAACAGCAGTGAAACCGATCTCTGGTTCTCTGTTTTTTTGCGGTGTTCCGTCCCAGACGTCTGGGTGGTACGAGGGCGGGGGTCTCGAGAAATAAGTTGACCGATTGACCGTTTCAGACTGGGTTGAACCCCAACATAGAATGACTGTATATTGTAAATATTGGCAACAGCGTTTTAGTTTCAGTCAACATTTTCTATTGGTGATGTGCCTTGAGATTTTTTTCATTGAAAAAAGTGCGCCCTGGCTCAAAAAGGTTGAAAAACAAGTGTAGCCTACGCAGTAGTGGTCGGTGATTTCCTTATGCCTACTAAAAATGCACAACGATAGGTTATAAGGGGGGCGGGGGGAGCGGTGTTCATCGGGGAATGAGAATGGCTATCCACTGCAAAAAGTAGCCCAGACTACAAGTGCTTAAATGAAGAAATCCAAACTCTCGGGTGTGCAAGGGCGCAAACGAAGGCTACAGGAAGAAACAAATAGAGCCAAGTATAGAGGTAAGTCTGATCTAATCTCTCATATCAACCATTATAGTGGCAAATTAATATTTTAGACGCCTGAATCAATGTCTGCCTAGCTAACTAGATGCAAACAGCAATAGACTTCAATAACAAAGTACCCATAATAGCACTTTTGTTTGAAAATACAGCCCATTGATGTCCTAACAGGGTGCTTAAGTTTGCACAATTTAGAATTGTAGAATTTTTTATTCATTTAATTTGTTAATTCTTCAGAGATGACTTAACTTTTAATAGCAAAAAAGAAACTAAAAATAATTTCTTGCTTATTGTCCATGCACTACACTTTGAACAGGGTGCGGAAGAGTTTTTGCCCATTATATGGAGATATGTATTGAATTTGTGTGGTCATTTTACTTTGTGACACTTTATGTTAATAATGATAACAATAATAACAATAATGAAAAAGATAAAAATGACTTCTTGTTTATTGTCCATGCACCGTACATTGTTTAATAGTAATAGAATAGAGTGATTAGATTAAAGTGTTATTTAGATGTTATTAGAGGGTTTTTTTTCTTGGGGGGGGCGCCAAAACTCAATCTCGCCTAGGGCAGCCAAAGACCTAGAGCCGGCCCTGGCCATCAGTCTTTTCCAAGTCAATCAATGCTGCTCCAAGTTCTAAAACCCTTGTGTTTGAAGGCAAGGCAAGGCAAGTTTATTTATATAGCACACTTCATACACAGTGGCAGTTCAATGTGCTGTACAGAAGTAAAAGCAAAACAGTAAACAATAGAGAATAAAATTACATAAAATAAATGGGAAAAAATATAATAAGAATTAAACAATAGTAGAAATAAAATAATAAAATGAAGTAGAAGTTCAAATAGGGGGAGAAAAAAAACAGCAAAATAAAATAGAATAAAAGTTAAGTAAAATTTGAAACATGCAGAAACTGTAAAAGTACAGATTACAAAACATGTAAAGAAGACAATATTAATTATTTAACAGAAAGCATCTGAAAAAAGCTTGGTCTTTAACCTAGATTTGAAGCTGCCAACAGCAGGAGCATTTTTAATGTCCTCCGGCAGTTGGTTCCATAGCTGCACTGCATAGTAGCTAAAAGCTGCTTCACCATACTTTGTTTTAACAACAGGTTTTAATAGTAAATTTTTCTGTTGCGATCTGGTAGATCTGATTGGGTTAGGCCGCTGCAACATATCAGAGAGGTAAAGCGATATCTCCAAGGAAGGATATCTTTGAAGGAAGCAAATAAACATGATTGCCCCTTGATGCTAGCCTGGGCCCGCCCATCCTAAGCATGACGCAACATGAGGGCCTGTTGCGAGCTTAGTCTGGCCAGGCAAGCTATCTACAGCTCTTCCAAGCTCCCGAAAAATCGGGAACCAATCAACTTTGAGCATCTCCAACGGCCCTGGGTAGAGGCGTGTTCAAGGCACTGACGTAGTAGAACTGTGACCGGAAGCCATAGATTGTTTACAGAATCTATGCCGGAAGCGCTTCATTCACGCTTCCGCATCTATTACGCATAGATGCTGTATTGAAAGCATTCAACGGGAAGTTCTCATTGAAAACAGAGCAAAGAGCAGCCCTGGAGGTATTTATTGAAAGGAAGGACGTTTTCGCCTTGCTCCCGACCAGCTTCGGTAAGAGTTTAATCTACCAGTTAGCCCCGTCGCGTCGCATACGTCAGAGGAAAGAGTCATGTGATTGGTTTAAGCTTCGTCACAGCCTTTTCTGGCTTCGACCAGTAGCAAACAGGCATTTCAGGGAGATGGGTCAACCACGGGCTCTGGGAAACGGTTGGGCTTAATATCTTGGCCAGACCAATAGCTCGGAGAGCTTTGCAGTCGCGTTAGCCAGACTACCTTGATGCAGCTATATGATGTGAATGAGTGCTTTTCTGTGCAGAAGCAACAAAGGTTGTCAAGTTTGTGATTTGAGGAGAGAGAGAATTTTCAATTCTAAAAGGTAGATTGTGTTTTTCATCAGCGATAACAGGATTTTAGAGGCATATTTATCTTCTACGTTTCTCTGAATAGCAGCATTTCACTGAAACAAAGGTGTATTGATTTAGCAGTCTGCACCAGTGAAAGATGTTTTATCTGCATGGAAATAAAAAAAAAAACAAAAAAGCATAAAAGCCTACGTAGATGTATGGCTTCTATTCTTGTAATTTAATGGTAACACTGATGATGCTTCACTCTGCTTATTTGATTGCGTGTAAGACCTTTTCTTTCTGTTTTCTCCTACATTAATAGTCAGACATATACTGTACTTTGTTGGTGGAGTGGTGTAGCAGGGGTTGTGACTTTTAAAATTGACCAGAACAGTGGTATTTCTAAACCCCCTTTGGGCCACACTGTACTAATGTTATCACCCACAAGACTCTCGCAAGTAATAGAAAATAATAAGAATAAAGAACTATGCTATGGTAAATAATTAATATTTCAGTAAGCATAATTTAAAAACTTATTTATTATAACATTAAAAATCCATTGAGTATTGTACTAATCAGACAAAATACAGATGATTTATTATAAATAAATAAAGAGTTGATATAACTTGATAAATTTGAGATATATAAATTTTTGGCTAATTTTAATGCTCTTTATTTTACAATAGAATAATGCCAGGTTACCATGGTTATAGTCACAAATAAGAATATACTCGCCTTAATTTGTGTTTGAAAGAGTGTAGTTTTCACAATATTCATTCCATCAACATATGCATATTTGGTTAACATATTAGCAGAACAAAAAAAAAAAGCCTCATATGATTTTATATGGAATTATGTGGTGAAAAAAAATGTTTAAAAAATACAAAATGTTTCATATTTTAGATTCTCCAAAGTAGCTAGCATTTACTTTGATGATGCTTTGCACACTACTGGCATTATCTTAACCAGCTTCATGAGGTAGTCACCTGGAATGCTTTTCGGTTAACAGGTGTGCCTCATCAAAAGTTAACTAGTGGAATTTCTTGCCTTCTTAATGTGTTTGAGATCAAACAGTAAATAGTAAATAATAAAAAAAATACAGTAAATAGCCCTATTCCACAACTGTAGTAATTCATAGTGTCAAGAACCGCTCAACAAAGTAAAGAGGAATGACAGTTCATCATTACTTTAAGACATGAAGTGCCTTTTAATTAATAAAAAAACAACAACATTGAATTAAAAGGTGTGTCCAAACTTTTGACTAGCACTGAATATGGAAGAGGCAAGATAAATACAAAGACATAAACCATACCAGAGCACAAGCGCACTCCTCTCCCAGTTTTTGTCTTTACCACTAATGATGCTGTAAGTTATGCAGGGTAGGAAGGGTCAGACAAATTTCTCTTCATGGCCCAATCAAACCCAACCAAGCTTACTGCTGATGCAATAATAGGGAGAAGAGGGGATTCCAAAAGCAGAATATGCTAATGATGGAAAAGTGTTCCTCAAACCATCAAAATTATTTCATGTAAACAAAAGTACAGAATATGCTGTAGTTGTGACATACCATTATTTTTTCATGGTTCATTGCTCTATAGTGTACATTCTGTAAAAGGAACAGCACAGCAAAACAGTACTGTACTCTAAGTTTTATTTGTGGACTGTTCAAACAAATAAAACAGCAGCCTGAAGACTGCTGACAAGTGTGGAAGTGACCACTTTGTTCAATACTAATTAAACCATGACAGAATCAATTGATCAATGTTATTCTTTAGAAAAATGCACAAGAAAGCAACCTTTACTGTTAACACAGGGTAATTTTCTCTCCTCGACTGGTTTCTACAGTGACCAAATATTGTGGTCAGAGTTGCATGATCGGTCTTTTGGATGGCAGTCACTTTTTGCTATGCAAGAAACTGACTGGTTGATAATGCAGCTGGAGCCCAGCATTCATAAATTTAGGGTAGCTTTCTTTAGTTCAGCTGAGAATGGCTGGCTGTGTATATGTTTCCTGTGGCTCAAACCCACATGAATGGACTCTTACAAAACAGAATAGCCAATGTGAGAATAAATCTAAAAGTCTCAAGGATGTCAGGTCACAAATTTATTTGGTTTGACAGGAAATGCAAAAGTCTCTGTAGCATTTAAGGTATTGAGGAAAAAAAAAAGTTTTGACATTCCAGTTAGCAAACCTGTAAGGTACTGAAATTCCCATTTACAGCTCAGCAAGACCTACACATTAAGCTTGCTTTCAATTTCCTTCCTTCCTTCCTTCCTTCCTTCCTAGTCAGGAGCTTGTGGATCAAATCTCTCAATTACACTGCTTCTCCAGTCATTTCTGTCTGTTGTACGATGATGCATCTTATCTATGTTGACGCCGGTGATTTCTTGCATGTTTCTGATGTAGGTTAGTCGAGGTCTTCCTCTCCTATTATGGCCTTACATTGTTGTGTATAAAGCATAACAATGTATGGTTGATTAAATTGGTCTTCTAAGCCAGTGTCTGAGGGTGCGTAACTGTCTTCCTATAAAGTATTTCTGCAAGGTTTCTCCTTTTGGTGGTAGCCAGGATGTATTTGGTGGTGATTCTATCAGTTCGCTTTATGGTTAACATAATACGATAACAGCTGATGGCAAACAAGTTCAGTTGATTCTTCATGGTCTGATTGTGTGTCCATGATTCTGCCCCATAAAGGAGGATGGAAAGTATCTGTTAGGACTGGGACTGTTTTGGCCTCGAGAGGCCGCTGTTATTTCCATCTTGTCATGTTTGTTTTGGCCTCTAGAGGCCGCCACTGTGTTTTTGTGTTTGTCTTCATTGCCTGTTTCCTGCCCCGCCCTGTTCCTTAATTAGTGTGTGTATAAATACCCCTCTGTTTGTTCCCTTGTCACAGAGTCTTTTTTCCTATGCTATGCCTGTTAGTGCTAGTTCCCTCTGTTCCATGGTCCTTGCCTGTGTCTTTGTGGTTTTTGTACTTTGCTTTCTTTTTGGGCCTTTTTGAATTTTGTTTTTTTACCACTTTTGAGATCTTCTGAGTGTTTGCATTTTTGCCTTTTCTTTTCTTATTTTTAGACTTTGAACTTTTGGATATTTTTTATTTTCCCTTTATCTTCTGAGCTTTTGGATTACTTTTGTTTTTTGCCGTGGATTGTACATTTTGTAAATAAACTTTTTGATACTTTTCTACTTCCGCCTCACGCCTCTGCACTTGAGTCATCCCCCTGGTGGCCTAGCGGGGGTTTGCTGGATTATCACACCAGCGAACCAGGTTCGAATCCCAGCAAAACCCTAACAGAAAGACTCCGTCATGACCGACTCAGCAGAGGCTTCTTCATCTGTCTACCCGGCCAACCTTCAGGGAATGATGGCTGCGTTAACACGCCTCGGATCCACCATGGACACTCATGGACAGACTCTTGCAAGCCAACATGAGACCCTTGCTCGCCACGAGGTACTGCTTCAGCAGATTGGGAAAACCCTGGCACAGCTGACTTCTCTGCCCCCATCTCCTCCGCCTGATTCTGCTCCTGCTCCACTATCCGCTCCAGCTGCCTTCTTCACCTCGCGAACCCAGCCTTCCTGCACCACAGAGGTATGACAGCAAGCACAGTGAGTGTCGAGAGTTCCTTACCCAGTGCCAACTCACCTTTGAGCTTCAGCCTACCACCTACACTACGGATCGCCGCAAGATTGCCTTTGTGATAACCTTGTTAGCTGGTAAGGTGCGGGCCTGGGCCACTGCCATCTGGCAGAGACAGGGACCCGAGTGCTCTGATTTCCAGCTGTTTACTGAGGAGATGCTTCGTGTCTTCGATCAAGCAGACATCAGTAAAGACGCAGCCAGAAAGCTCATGTCCATCCGGCAAGGGGGAAGCGTCGCAGACTACGCCATCTCGTTCCGGACGCTCGCAGCAGTAAGTGGATGGAACGAGACTGCCCTGGTGTCAGCCTTCCACCATGGTCTGTCTGACCCCATCAAAGACGGTCTGGCTTCTATCGGATGCCCTAGTGACCTCGAAACAGTGATCTCACATTCTACTCGTCTGGACAACAGGATGAGAGAACGTCGCCAAGTCTTGAGCCTCCCCGGCCTCCCTGCCTCTACCTGGAGCCCATCTACCTCCTCCAATGACTGTCCAGAACCCATGCAAGTGGGTCGTACTCGCCTCTCCGCATCTGAGAGGGAGCGCAGAAGGAGGGACAAGTGCTGGATCTACTGTGGCAAGCCTGGTCACTTCCGAGCATCATGTCCCGAACTCTCAGGAAAAGGACCGCCCGTCCAGCCGAGGGAGGGTTGTGACGGGGCCTACCCTCTCTCCTGAACTTCCTGGCCAAGGAGTTTACATCCCGGTCTCCATCTCCTGGGGTGAGTCCGTCCACTCTTGTCAAGCCTTGTTAGACTCCGGGGCGGCTGGAAACTTTATGGATGTTCACTTCGCCCAAAGTATCAATGTCCCGACTGCACCTCTTGAAGTCCCACTGTCTGTGTCTGCCCTGGATGGCCAAGCCTTAGGTGACGGAAGAGTCACCCAAGTAACTTCTCCAGTCTTCCTCCAGTCTCAAGGTCACAAGGAAGAAATATCCCTGCACCTGATTCCTTCACCAGAGTTCCCAGTGATTCTAGGCCTTCCTTGGCTTACCCGCCACAACCCTCGCATAGACTGGGTAACAAGCGAGGTTGTGGAATGGGGCCCCACGTGCCATGCCTCTTGTCTGCTCTCTAGCTCTCCTGTGTCTCCTGCCGAGCCCCCTGATCTCACCGAGCTATCTCAAGCTCCCACAGAGTACTGGGATTTGAAGGAGGTATTCAGCAAAAGCAGGGCTGCCGTTCTTCCTCCGCACCGGGCCTACGACTGTGCCATCGACTTGTTCCCTGGGACTACCCCTCCTCATGGCAGACTGTTTTCCCTCTCTCAGCCAGAATGCAAGGCCATGGAGGAATACCTCAAAGATGCCCTGGTCTCTGGGTTCATTCGACCCTCCACCTCACCTGCTGGTGCCGGCTTCTTCTTTTTCGGCAAGAAGGATGGGGGGCTCCAACCATGTATTGACTACAGGGGCCTGAACAAGATCACTGTGCGCAACCGATATCCCCTTCCGCTGATGTCCACAGCATTCGACCTGCTCCAAGGCGCCACCGTCTTCACCAAGTTGGACCTACGGAACGCATACCACCTCATCCATATCCGACAGGGAGACGAGTGGAAGACTGCCTTTAACACCCCGTCTGGGCACTATGAATAACAGGTGATGCCCTTCGGACTCACCAACGCACCAGCTGTTTTTCAGGCCCTAATCAACGACGTCTTGAGGGACATGATTAACCTGTACATTTTTGTCTACCTTGACGACATCCTTATCTTTTCCAAGACCGTGCAGGAGCACCGCCACCATGTCCGCCAGGTTCTCCAGAGGCTGCTACAGAACAATCTGTTCGCCAAGGCCCAGAAATGCGAATTTCATGTTCCCGAGGTCTCCTTTCTGGGTTTTATTGTACGAACAGGCCAACTCCAAATGGACCCAGCCAAGACCCTGGCCGTCCGGGACTGGCCCACTCCCAAGTCCGTCAAAGAGGTTCAGCGGTTCTTAGGATTTGATAACTTCTACCGCAAGTTTATCAGGAACTTTAGTTCTGTAGCAGCACCCATGTCAGACCTCACCAAAGGGACAGGTGGATCTTATGTCTGGTCTCCTCAGGCAGAAAAGGCATTCAAAGACCTCAAGCACCGCTTCTGCAAGGCACCCATTCTGGTCCTCCCGGACACCTCCCAACCATTCATCGTGGAGGTGGACGCCTCGGACAGTGGTGTCAGCATGGTGCTCTCTCAACGTTCGGAAGGAAAGCTGCACCCCTGCGCATACTTCTCCCACTGCCTGAGTCCTGCGGAGTCCCAGTACGATGTGGGGGATCGAGAACTGCTAGCAGTCAAACTGGCCCTTGAGGAGTGGAGGCACTGGCTGGAGGGAGCACAACATCCATTCCTGGTTTGGACGGACCACAAGAACCTGGAGTACCTCCAGCAAGCCAAGAGACTGAACCCATGACAGGCTAGGTGGGCCCTATTTTTCAGTCGGTTTGACTTCACCCTATCGTACTGCCCCGGCTCCAAGAACACCAAACCTGACGCACTGTCCAGGCTGTTCTCTGCCACTAACAGGGAGAGTGAAGTTGGGCCTATTATCCCTGTGTCCCGGATTGTGGCCCCTGTCCGCTGGGGTATTGAGGAGGCTGTCCGACGAGCCCAACGCCAGGACCCCGGTCCTGGGATGGGGCCACCGGGCCTCTTGTACGTCCCACATCAAGCCTGGGCCAAGGTTTTCCAGTGGGGTCACTCGTCCCCTCTCACCGCCCACCCGGGAGCTCGAAGGACCCTGGACTTTTTGAGAAGGTGCTTCTGGTGGCCTAGCATGGAGAAGGAAGTGAGGTCATTCGTCCTTTCCTGCAAAGTGTGCACCAGAAGCAAGAACCCACAACAGCACCCCCAGGGTCTCCTGCATCCTCTGACCATTCCCTGGCGTCCCTGGTCCCACGTGGCAGTCGACTTCATCACGGGTCTCCCTGAGTCACAAGGTAACACTGTCATATTGGTCATAGTTCACAAATTCTCCAAGGCCTGCTGCTTTTTACCACTGTGCAAGCTCCCTTCTGCTCTTGAAACTGCTAAACTATTATTCACTCATGTCTTCCGAGTCTTTGGTCTCCCACAGGACATCGTCTCAGACTGAGGGCCCCAGTTCTCCTCCCGAGTGTGGCACAGGTTCTGCAAGGTCATCGGAGCCACTGCCAGCCTCTCCTCTGGGTTTCACCCACAGTCCAATGGCCAGACGGAGAGGCTCAACCAGGACCTGGAAACCACCTTGTGAGGCCTGGCTATGGATAACCCGACATCGTGGAGCACCTGGCTGCCATGGGCAGAGTACGCCCACAACACCCTGCAGTCATCGGCCACCAAGCTGTCGCCATTCCAGTGCCAATTCGGGTTTCAGCCACCTCTGTTTCTGGACCAGGAGGAGGACGCGGGGGTGCCCTCGGTCAACCAATATGTGAGACGGTGTCGCAAGACCTGGAGTAAGGCCAGGAAGACCCTCATCCAGACCTCCAGAACCAACCAGACTCAGGCCAACCGCCATAGAAGACCTGCCCACGCTTTCCGCCCTGGGCAGTGGGTTTGGCTGTCCACTAAGGACCTTCTGCTGCGGGTGGAGAACCACAAGCTTGCTCCTCGCTACATTGGCCCCTTCAAGGTGGTGCGCAGGGTGAACCCTGTCGCCTACCGGCTCCAGTTGCCCTGGACTCTGAGGATCAACCCCACATTCCAGGTTTCCCTGTTGCGGCCCATACTGACGTCCATATATGCCCCTGCCCCTAGGAACCCCCCACCCCCCCGCATCTTCCAGGGTCAGACTGTGTTCACCGTGCATCGCCTGCTTGACTCCCACCCGGTCCGTGGCGGGCTTCAATATCTTGTAGATTGGGAGGGCTATGGCCCTGAGGAACGCTGTTGGGTCCCCGCCCAGGACATTCTAGATAAAGGACTATGCCGGGACTTCCATTCGGCCCATCCGGATCACCCTGGGAACGTCAGGAGACACTCCTGGGGGGGGGGGTCCTGTTAGGACTGGGACTGTTTTGGCCTCTAGAGGCCGCTGTTATTTCCATCTTGTCATGTTTGTTTTGGCCTCTAGAGGCCACCACTGTGTTTTTGTGTTTGTCTTCATTGCTTGTTTCCTGCCCCGCCCTGTTCCTTAATTAGTGTGTGTATAAATACCCCTCTGTTTGTTCCCTTGTCACGGAGTCTTTTTCCTATGCTATGCCGGTTAGTGCTAGTTCCCTCTGTTCCATGTTCCTTGCCTGTGTCTTTGTGGTTTTTGTACTTTGCTTTCTTTTTGGACCTTTTTGAATTTTGTTTTTTACCATTTTTGAGATCTTCTGAGCATTTGCATTTTTGCCTTTTCTTATTTTTGGACTTTGAACTTTTGGATATTTTTTATTTTCCCTTTATCTTCTGAGCTTTTGGATTACTTTTGTTTTTTGCCGTGGATTGTACATTTTGTAAATAAACTTTTTGATACTTTTCTACTTCTGCCTCTGCACTTGAGTCATCCCCCTGGTGGCCTAGCGGGGGTTTGCTGGATTATCACACCAGCGAACCAGGTTTGAATCCCAGCAAAACCCTAACAGTATCAGAAAGTTAAACAGTCAAAGCTTGAGTTGTAATGAGATTTTGTTGGCCCTCCAAATGTAGTCAATTTCCAGAAGTTGTTCCAGGCACTTCCACATCTTTGACGGAAATTCTTCAGTGATAATGCAATGTGTGCCCCAAGGCACTTGAATTCAGTTATGATTTCCATGTTTTGTAAGGCTGCTGGTGGTGCCTCAATGTGAACATAATTAAAGAACATGACCTTGTTGTTTTTTTCTTCTCTTTTGAGTTTCAAACCTATAGGAGAAGCAGCTTTCTCAACAATGCCAAGGTGTTCCCCTGCAGCAGTCTCTGATGAATCAAGTAGAACAAGATCATCTACAAAATCCAGGTCAGGAAGTATGATTTCTGGGTTTTCAGGATGTGTTTTCAACCTATAATTCATGTACGTCTGCTTCAAGATGTAACTTGGTACAATGATAAATAAAAATGGGGTAAATGTATCTCCCTGCAGAACTCCTGTATTAATGCTAAAAGGCGGGCTCTTCTGGTTGCCACCGCGGACTCGACTCATGCTGTTTAAATAGATAGCAGCTATAGCATCAAGAATTTTCTGAGGAACTACATAGTGTCATGATATTTTCCACATATCTCTATTGATTGAATCAAAGACTGCTGATGTCTACAAAATTTGCTATGAGTCGTAGTTGATGCTGATTTCAATGTACATAATCAAAATTTACATGTGACAAAAAGTGGAATTTGAAACACTAGTCAAATGGGTATAGAACCACATTCATTCATTCAGTGGTGCTTTATTCTGATTTATGGTTGTACCGAATCTAAAACCATCAACACTAGGTGCAGGAAATTTTAATGACAAAAAAAAACACTAGGTGCAGGAAAAGAGAATTCACTCCAGACAGTACACTAGTCCATCATAAAGCATCATGCACAAAAACACATACATTCACACACAGGGAAATTAGCATAGCCTATCTATCATGCCGGTTTTTGTGAGTTGTGAGGAAACCAGATACCTGAGAGGAAACCATGATCATAGCTAAAACATGCAAAACATTGTAGGGACCAAGGGCGGCTGGTGCATAAGGGTGATTGGGCGATGCACTGCCAAAACAAAAAAAAAAAAGTTTTTTTCTTTTTTTAAAACAAACTTTCACCAGCGCTGCTCGAGGCCATTTTAATCTGTCTCTGGGTATAATTGTCCAATCAGGGTGGTCTTGCTTCTAGAGTGCCGCCCCTTTTGGGGTGATTTCAGTCATGCTGAAAATCACCCAAGAGTTCACTGATAGAGTCCCATGTTAATATATTTCTTTTCTCCTGACTGACACTTCAATGCAATCTCTATGGCTTCCGGGGGGGCTTGCCCTAACGTGCTTACGTCACTGAGAAGCGCGGCAAAGTTGCGTTTGATCCGCTCAGTTTCTGAGGTGAGATGGATGCGGAAAGCAATTCAGTGCGGTCCCTAAAAGAAGTTCCATTTAGTCAGTGATCAAATCGAGCTAAATTGGCAACAAAACAAGCTGGACCCCCCTCGACCAAATCTAAACATAAAACAAATTTCGACAAGGGGGGGAAATCATATACTCGAGGTTTTACTTCAACATGGTCCCAGCGCAAATCCTGGCGAGCTGGCTGCGAGGACGCCTCAGCGGTTTTCTGCTACCCCTGCTTACTTTTCCACCCTGGAGGTGGCTCCACGGACAACACTGCTTGGATGGTCACTGGAGTTTCGGACATGCATCATTTGTCGGAGAAAATAAAAAAACATGAGTCATCAAAGATTCACATGGGCAGCTGCCTGAAATTTTCAGCTTTTGGGAGAGTGAACATCGCTACACAACCGGATGAGGGCTACAGGCGAGCAGTTCACCGCCACAACGATGAGGTGAGCAAGAACAGGCACATATTAAACCGCCTCATCCAATGCATGAAATTTTGTGGAGTGTTCAAGTTAGCTCTACGAGGCAAAGACGAAACTGAGGGCTCCAGTCACCGTGGTGTTTTTCTGGGTTTGGTTGACTTCGTGACTCACACACACACAGTCACAGAATTCGTTCACTTTTGATGTTTTCAATGTGCATTTTTATATTTGCCACACTTTGCTCTGAGAGTTAGCACTTTGGTAATATCCTTGTTAAATACCAGTAATTGCAAGATCTAAAGATCCACTCATCTATTTATTCAACTGCTATTGTTATGTTAGCCAACTATTTACAATGTTTTGTTACAGTAAGTGCACTTTCCTGTTTGTCCTTAAGTTGCACAGTCTGTAAAATTCTTGCTGGTCATGGAGTTTGAAGTACAAAATCTATTTACAGAACATTCTGTAGAACAATTGACTTGCTACCAAGGTCAATTTACTTCAGTCCTGTGGACATTTATGGTCCGTGTAGACATAACGGAGGAAAATTGCCCCCCCCTGAAAAAAAATTCAGGAGCCGCCACTGGTAGGGACAGTAACTTGAGCTCAAGACTGAAGCAGAGACATTACTCACTGCACCACCATACTGCTCTTCTTATTATACTGTAAGCTCAAATACCATTTCTATCTGGCTATTTTTTATGAAGCAATCTTCGAATGTCAATACATAACTAGTAATAATGACACAACCCTGTTTACAAAAAAGTTGGGATGTTGGGTAAAGTGTAAATAAAAAACAGAATGCTATGATTTGCAAATCATGGAAACCTCGTTTTATTGAAAATAGTACAAAGCCAACATATCAAATGTTGAAACTGAGAAATTTTATTTTATTTTTATGTATTTATTTTTTAACATGTTCGTTTTGAACTTGGTGTCAATAACATGTTTCAAAAAAAGTTGGGATAGGACAACAAAAGATTTGAAAAGCTGTGTAAAGTTTAAAAAATAATAAAAATAAAAAAAACTAATTTGGTTAATTGACTGTTGATCAATAACATGATTGGGTATAAAAAGAGCATCCCAGAGAGGCCAAGTCTCAGAAATAAAGATGGGGAGGGATTCACCACTCTGTGAAAGACTGCGTGGGTAAATGGTGCAACAATTTAAGAATAATGTTCTCAATGTAAAATTGTAAATAATTTGGGGATCACATCATCTACGGTACATAATATCATTAAAAGATTTGAAGAATCTAAAGAAATCTGTTTACACAGGGACAAGGCTGAAAACCAACATTGGATGCTCATGATCTTTGGGCCCTCAGGCAGCACAGTATTAAAAACAGACAGGATTCTATAGTGAAAATCAGTGTATGGGCTCAGGAACACTTCTGAAAACCACTGGCTATGAACACAGTTTATCACTGCATCCACAAATGCAAGTTAAAATCATATATAAACAATACTCAGAAACACTGCCATCTTCTCTGGGCCTGAGCTCATTTATAGTGGACTGAGGTGATGTGTCCTTTTGTCTGATGAATCAGAATTTGAAATTATTTTTGGAAATCTTAGACCATCATACTTGTTATTAGCACACAGTTCAAAAGCCAGCATCTGTGATGGTATGTGGGTTGCAGTAGTGCACATGACATTGGTAGCTTGCACAGCTGGGAAGGCACCATTTATGCTGAATGATATATAGGTTTTGGAGCAACATGCTGCTATCCAGACGATATGCTTTTCAGGGAAGGCTTTACTTATTTCAGCAAGACAGTGTCAAACTGCGTTCTGCGCATGTTACAGCCACATGACTCCATAGTAAAAGAGTTTGGGTTCTACACTGGTCTGCCTGCAGCCCAGACCTGTCTCCCACTGAAAACATTTGCCGTATTATGAAGCACAAAATACAACAAAGGAGACCCCAATCTGTCGAGCAACTGAAATTGTATGAGCCAAGAATGGGGCACCATTTCACTTTCAAGCGTACAGCAATTGGTCTCCTCAATTCCCAGACATTATTAAAAGTTTTTTTTTTTAATTGTTAAAAGTCAAGGTGATGCAACACAGTGGTAAACATGCCCTGTCCCAACTTTTTTGAAACATGTTTCTGGCATAAAATTCAAAATGAGCATATATTTTTCAAAGACCAATAAAATTTCTCAGTTTCACCATTTGATATGCTGTCTTTTTACTATTTTCAATTAAATATATAGTTTCAATGATGGGGCGGCACGGTGGTGTAGTGGTTAGCGCTGTCGCCTCACAGCAAGAAGGTCCGGGTTTGAGCCCCATGGCTGGCGATGGCCTTTCTGTGCGGAGTTTGCATGTTCTCCCCATGTCCACGTGGGTTTCCTCCAGGTGCTCTGGTTTCCCCCACAGTCCAAACACATGCAAGTTAGGTTAACCCTTTGATACAAAACATATGCACACCCCTTCTAATGCACAACATGGGTCAAAAATGACCCACATTCATTTTCCAGGTTATTTCATGCTGATTGAGTTTTTCTTTGCTCTATCTTTTGAAATCAATTTATTTTATGATTGAATGTTCCAAGTGGCAGCACGGTGGTGTAGTGGTTAGTGCTGTCGCCTCACAGCAAGAAGGTCTGGGTTCGAGCCCCGTGGCCGGCGAGGGCCTTTCTGTGTGGAGTTTGCATGTTCTCCCCGTCTTCGCGTGGGTTTCCTCCGGGTGCTCTGGTTTCCCCCAAAGACATGCAGGTTAGGTTAACTGGTGACTCTAAATTGACCATAGGTGTGAATGGTTGTCTGTGTCTATGTGTCAGCCCTGTGATGACCTGGCGACTTGTCCAGGGTGTACCCCGCCTTTTGCCCATAGTCAGCTGGGATAGGCTCCAGCTTGCCTGCGACCCTGTAGGACAGGATAAAGCGGCTACAGATAATGAGATGAGAATATTCCAAGTATTCTTTAAATATCTTGTTTTTAATTACCACAAATCATTAATTTAATTTTTTCTTTCCTACTTTATGAACAAAAATACTTATCTTACTACACATGGGTCATCCAAGTGTGATTTAAAATTAAATGTCTTAATACTATAATAATAATAATAATAATAATAATAATAATTTGTTTCTAGTAATTACTTTAGCAGTGAATGGGGCCAGTTATTTATTTATTAACTATGTAGTTAGCTAAGCCAACTACAATAAAATTAGCTAACTAAAGTAGAATATGTCAACAGCTAGGTAGCTAATAGTAATTACTTGTAACTTTCTGACAAGTAATTTACTCACTCTCAAGGTTACCTAAACATAATCAATTTTTTTCTAAGGTAATGTTAGAACAATTGAAAAACATTACTTACATGCATTAGAGGGCCAAAGGGCGCTGTGCTGAGCTGTGAAATGTCTGACACAAGCGCAATTCACAGTTCCCACCAAACGCTGTAGTAAATGCATGCGGGTCGTTTCTGACCCATGTGTGTAAACTTGATGTAGAATTACAAAAGCTGTGCTTGTTCATAACTTAAGAAAGGAAAAATAAAAATGATGATTTGTGCTAAACAAAAACAAGATATTTACTGCATATTTGGAAAAGTAAATGACAAAATGAATTTATTTCAGAAGTATATCATAGAAACACTCAGCCATACATGAAATAACCTGGAAAATGAATGCAGGTTGTTTTTGACCCATGTTGTGCATTAGAAGGGTAGTGATACAAAAAGGGTTTTTATTCAAAAAGTAAGAAAGGAAAAAATAAAATAAGGATATATGATGATCAAAAACAAGTTAATTGAGGAATACCTTGAATACTGAATGATGGAATTAATTTATTGCAAAGATATAGAAGATAAAAACTCAGCCGGGTCACTTTTGACCCATGTTTTGCATCAAAGGGTTAACTGGTGACTCTAAATTGACCGTAGGTGTGAATGTGAGTGTGAATGGTTGTCTGTGTCTATGTGTCAGCCCTGTGATGACCTGGCGACTTGTCCAGGGTGTACCCCGCCTTTCGCCCGTAGTCAGCTGGGATAGGCTCCAGCTTGCCTGCGACCCTGTAGAACAGGATAAAGCGGCTAGAGATAATGAGATGAGATGAGTTGTAATAACCTCAGCAGTGGGGGAGAAAAACATTAAGGTGATTAAAACCAGATTATCATCACATATTGATAAAGATCTAAAAATTTCTGAAACTCTGCTATTGGTAGAAGTTTCTTTCTGCACTGGCTCAATGTACTGTATCTTCAAGTCTGCCACTGTATGTTTATGCTTTTGGACATTTTTCATTTTGCACCAAACATTTGCCAAACAAATAAAACAGGAGAGTCAAATATATCCATCATTGATTACTTTTATGCAGTAAACTCTTTATTTATTTATTTATTTATTTATTTATTTTATCATGATGCCAGAGTGAACATTAGGTCATGATTTGTTGGCTTATTCTTCAAGAATACATGCAAATGTATATTGATGTTGAGGAGTTCAAAAGTGTGAGTATCATGATGGTTAAAATATGCACTGATTTGCTGATGTCAAATCATCAGGTTAAAACAACGTTCTGACTTGGATGGTGTTTCACCAGGACATTTCACAGAGAAGGGACAGTGTCACAACTGTGTCAAACAGTGATTAATCTCAGCTTTATATAAGAGAGACATTCATAAAAATAAGAGACATTCACACCTCAGGGGTTTTTTTTCCATATTTTTAGGAGATTTAATATGATAGTTGACTCAAAGCTTTGAGAGCACACCTTGCAATCTTATTGTTTTCTTTCTTTGCACTAGAGCAAAGGAATGTACAGAGTAAGTGCTTCAGTCATGCTCAATCCTGGACATGAGCTACTCTGATTAATGATGCATTCAATTCCTCCATTTGCTTTTTGCTTTGAGAAATGGGCACCTATCACCTCTGCATGGTTCACACAAATATAGCTTAGAAGAAACTGTGTCAGTCAAATCAACCTCCATTAGGTTTAAGATGCAAACGTGATTAAAACTCTGCAGTTTGGCCAGCCTGTTTCAGTGTCAGAAATCATGAAACCTTTTTGAGAATTGATCATTTGTTCTCTGCTGTCTGTTTTCCAAGCCTTCATCAATGATATTCTTTGGGATGTGCTGGGAATATTTATCATCACTTACATACACAACATCCGAGTATACTCCCACTCCCTACAGGAGCATGCACATCACTGTGCCTTGCAGAGACTGTAAGAGAATCACATATATTGTATATCTTGATGTGAATTCCAAATGCCACTGCTTGGCTACATCAGTCAGAAAAGAGGGTATTTCATGGCTAAATCTAACATTTGTACATTCAATGAATGGCCCATATCTGAGACTGACATGCCATATCAACACTGTCAACTCATATATACAGTGGATACAAAAAGTGTACACACCCCATTAAAATGATAGGTTTTTCTGATGTAAAAAAAAAAGAGACCACAATAAATAATTTCAAAACTTCTCCCACCTTTAATGTGACCTATAACCTGTACAATTCAATTGAAAAACAAACAAATCTGTTAGGAGGAAAAGCATAAATTAAAAAATGTACAATAAGCTGGTTGCATAAGTGTGCACCCCCTTAAACTAATACTTTGTTGAAGCACCTTTTGATTTAATTACAGCATTCAGTCTTTTTGGGTAGGAGTCTATCAGCCTGCCACATTGAGACTTGGCAATATTTGCCCACTCTTCCTTGCAAAAGCACTCCAAATCTGTCAGATTGTGAGGGCATCTTTTGTGCGCAGCCCTCTTCAGGTCACCCCACAGATTTTCAATTGGATTTAGGTCTGAGCTCTGGTTGGGCCATTCCAAACCTTTAATTTTCTTCTGGTGAAGCCATTCTTTTGTTGATTTCGGTGTACGCTTGGGGTCACTGTTGTACTGAAAGATGAAATTCCTCATCTTCAGCTTTCTAGCAGACACCTGAATGTTTTGGGCCAAAATTGACTGGTATTTAGAACTGTTCATAATTCCTCACACCTTGACTAAAGCCCCTGTTCCAGCTGAAGAAAAACAACCCCAAAACATGATGCTGCCACCACCATGCTTCACCGTGGGTATGGTGTTCTTTTGGTGATGTGCAGTGTTTGTTTTTGTGCCAAACACACCTCTTGGAATTGTGGCCAGAAAGTTCAACCCTGGTTTCATCAGACCATAACACATTTTCCCACATGCTTTTGTGAGAGTTGATGTATTTTTTTGCAAAATTTATCTGGGCCTGGATGTTTTTCTTTGACCCTACCCCATAGTCCGGACATATGGAGAATATGGGAGATTGTTGTCACATGTAGTACACAACCAGTACTTGCCAGAAATTCCTGCAGCTCCTTCAGTGTTGCTGTAGGCTTCTTGGCAGCCTCCCTGACCAGTTTTCGTCTTGTCTTTTCATCAATTTTGGAGGAACGTCCAGTTCTCTGTAATCTCACTGTTGTCCCATATTTCTCCAGTTCTTGATGACTGTCTTCACTATGCTCCATGGTATATCTAATGCCATGGAAAAAATTTTTTTTTGTACCTTGTCCTGACTGATACCTTTCAACAATGAGATCCCTTTGATGCTTTGTAAGCTCTCTGCAAACCATAGCTTTTGCTGGAGGATGTAACTGAGTAAATGTCTGAACTTTATTTGGGGTTAATCAGTGTCATTTTAATTGATGGCAGATGTGCACCCAAAAAGACTGAATGCTGTAATTAAATCAAAAGCTGCTTCAACAAAGTATTAGTTTAAGGGTGTGCACACATGCAACCAGCTTACCAGGCACGTGCACACATAGGGCTTTAGGGGTGCTTGAGCCCCTGCCCTTTTTGCCTCGAATTAAATGTTGCCCTTTTAAAATAATAATAATAATAATAATAATAATAATAATAAATCATACAGTCCTGTTAGAAGTTTAAAACAACGGCGGTACAAAAACTCCACGGCAATCTACCAATTTTCTTGTAATACGGGGTGGTTGTGTGCGTTGAGCTGCCGCTTCTCTGTCCATTGCTGCTCTGCTCGAGTGCGGCCAGAGAGAGGGGGCGCGCGGACGGGAGTGAGAGGGAAGAAGCCGCTGCGCTACCACAATGATAACAGAGGAGACATGACAGTGAGGCAGTTTAGTTTAAACATGTGAGTTATGGTCTAACAGTTAGCCCTTTCAAAAACTGTATGTACATGACATTTGGGCGTTTGTAGGGCTACTGACATTTATGCGAGTAATTTAAGTCTCTGTAGTTTAATAATCTGCTTGTTAACTGACGTGACCTGACCTGTTACTGTTCACAATCGATTGCCTCGGCCGTGCTTCGGTGTACGTGCAAGTATCATATATCGTCGGGAAGCTTACATTCTCCTCTTGTGTATATATGCACTGCAGAACCAGGATATTGACCTATCCATTGCATATGGTATTGTTGGGGGAGTCATGGATACCTTATCCAATCTGAGAGCAGAAGAACAGTTTTCCAAACTGTTCAAGAGTGCCACAGAAAAGGCAGAGGCTTCTGGGATCAGCATCCCCACAGTCCCCCTGGGACAGAAAAGGCAGAGAAAGGTTCCTGCAAAGTATACACACAGTTCTACTGCAGTCACAGAGAGCCACTCTTTCAAATCAGTGGAAGAGTACTACAGAGTGAAGATGTACTATCCATTCCTTGATGTTCTTTCTCAGGAACTACATAGGAGATTTAAGGGAGATGGGAAGACACAGTCCTTCAAAGTACTCAGTGCACTCCACAGTTTGACAAAGGCAAGTAACTGGGTAGGTAAAGACGCCATGGGTCCTGACTCTACTGAAGCTATTCACACATTGTGTGAATTTTATGGAGGAGAAGAAGAGAAGCTGAAGACAGAGCTCAGAGTTTTCCATGCTTCTTTCCCAGACACTCTCACACTGAAGGGGATCTTAATAATGCTAAGAGACAACAGTGGACATGACATCTTCCCAGCACTGGAGGAAATGATGAGAATATATGCCACAATTCCAATGTCCACTGCAACAGTGGAGAGGTCTTTCTCCAAGCTAAAGCTTGTGAAAAATGTACTCAGAAGCCTATGCAAAGAAGAGAGGCTCTCTGATCTCCTTCTCCTCTCGATTGAAAAAGACATACCCATAAATCACAATGAGGTCACTAATATCTACAGGGACATGGCCCCCAGAAGGTTACTGCTTTAAGGCCCCTGGAATGTTAGGCTTCTACCTTATGAGAGGAAGGACTGATTTTTATCATTTTGCCCATTAGGCTATTTACTTATTTGTTCAAAGTTCAGGTTTCACTGTTCAATGTTAAATCTTTAACAATAAAAAAGCTTAATAATGCACCAGTGTTTTATTGCTTTGCATGTCTTCCAAGCCTGTGATAATGTGAGTGACAATTTTGCTGACACAAAAGAAATGGCAATTGCATATCACTTTCACCAACACAGGACACATAGTTCAGTACTTACCTTCCTATTAGTACGTTAATTTTAATTCTACATTTCCATATTTTGGAAAGGACTGGGAAAAAAAATCATGCACTTGCTGCCCTTTTTTTGACTTTGAGCCCCTGCCCCTCTATAATCCTGTGCACGTCCCTGCAGCTTACTGCACATTTTTTTTCCCCATTTGTTTGTTTTTCAATTGAATTGTACAGGTTATAGGTCACATTAAAGGTGGGAAGAGTTTTGAATTATTTATCATGGTCTCATAGGTTTTTCTGATGTAAAAAAAAAAAAAAATCATTTTAACAGGGTGTGTACACCTTTTATATCCACTGTAGATTTATGGGCTTTGTTAACTTTTTTGTGATTTATTAGATACTTATTTCAGCTCCATATCATTTATTAGATGTTATGTTTCCTTCTCAGGCCCCATATTAAAAGTTCATAACCCAATCTTGTTGTTCATCATGGTGGTGGATGCATCAGAGTTGGAATGCAATCCTATTATAACAAGTTGTTCTCCCAGGCTGAACACAATTATGACACTGACCACTGAAACCTACAAGCTAGTTAAAGTGCTGATGACACATTTTTGACATCTTTGGCGATGTTTAATAACATAAAAAGTAATTCCCGATGATCCATATATTAATTCACGAAGGCGCCTATTTTACAAGTTATGATAAAAAACGCGGCTATTTGGGCAAATTTGACGGGGCTGCAGCACCCAGGAGACGGAGGAGGAGGAGCTATATGATGTCAGCAAAAGAACCTTCCTCCTCACTTACCAGTTTATTGTTGATGCGACAGGTGTTCAGTTTGTCATTATTAGTATTATTATTATACATTTTATATATATATATATATATATATATATATATATATATATATATATATATATATATATATATAATATGAATGATTCCACGCTTATGGGTACTAAAATGGGGACATGAACTTATTTTTAAAAATTCACCTAAAACCATTTCTTTTTTTACCATCAGGTCACAAAACATGTAATCTTTAATGAATGATATGTTAAAAAAGAACTTTAATTTTCTGAGATGTAATAAAAACATTTTATATGCCAAAGTCAAGCCTATGAGTTCCAAAATGATGTCTGTTACATTACTTCTGTTACGATTGTCCATCTCGCGTCTGTTACAAATTAATTACAATCTAGCTATATACCATGTTAATCTTATTGAAAGAATGTGTATGTTTATTCTACTACACATGTTTATTAATTATATTTGCTAAAACATCACCTTCCTATGTTTCAAAAAGTAATTCTACATTGTTAAAATTGAGAATATATATGTCCACAACACTTCTGTTACGTTCTGACTTTGGCATATAAATATGTTTTTATTACATCTCAGAAAATGAAAGTTATCTTTTAACATATCATTCATTAAAGATTACATGTTTTGTGACCTGATGGTAAAAAAAGAAATGGTTTTAGGTGAATTTTTAAAAATAAGTTCATGTCCCCATTTCAGTACCCATAAGCGTGGAATCACTCATTATATATATATATATATATATATATATATATATATATATATATATATATATATATATATATATATATATATATTAGTTATTATGCCTTCGCGTTGTGTTGCCGGCTTTTGCTCCAAACCCACAAGGATGGGGTAAGTTTATTCAAGTTTCCCAGAGATCCCGAGCTGCATGCGAAGTGGGTGAAGCACGTCAGGCGCACTCGTGACAAGTGGGAGCCCTCACCAACATCCGTCCTGTGCTCTGAACACTTCGATTTGGATTGTTTTGACACCCTTCCCAGCTTAAAGGAATCTCTTGGGTGTTCAGTTCAGCACAAACGTGTGTTACTACCATCAGCAGTGCCTACACAGTGTTGCCAGATTGGGATTTTCCCCGCCCAGTTGGGCGGTTTCAAGTGCATTTTGGTGGGTTTTGAACATATTTTGGGCTGGAAAAGTTTTCCAGCCCAAAATATGTTCAAAACCCACCAAAATGCACTTGAAACCGCCCAACTGAGCGGGAAAAATCCCAATCTGGCAACACTGCCAGTATTCCGGAGGGGGTCTACTAGTAGCTATGCCGGATCCAAAGACAGTCCTCCTGTCAGAACATGTGTTGTGAAACGACATAAGATAAAGGTACGTAGAGCTATAGATTCTACATGATAATCATAAATGTAATCATAAAGTCGGCGTGATATCAGTCATGTATTTGCTTGTGAAAGCTTGCGGCTTTCATGTAACTGCCGCCTAGCAACGAGAGGCAAAGGGTAAAGAGGGTAGGCTATCATAGATTCTATTCGGAAGAGATCAACACAATTCTAGACTCCCAGAAGAGGAAGAGCTAGCACTAGAGAGTTCACCGGCATTTTCATGCGCCATTTCCATTGAGTAGAACCATAGGATGTCTATGAGTAGAACAGCCAGTGAACCGCAGCGTGTTCTCCCGCTGACGTCACAACATGGCCGCGAGCCACGGACCCAGTTTTCTTGCGCTGTGCAATTAAAAGTTGGATATTCGCGTAACAACAGCTTCTTTTCACGTAATTATAACAGAAATCTAACATGTTTGCCATGTTGTATAGTTTATTTAAGAAATTGCATACAGTCATGTTCGTGTCATCAGCCCTTTAAATGACTAAATACCAAACTAACCAGATGGGCCCTCTTCTTTTCACTTTTCAATTTACTATCTCGTATCATCCTGGAGACAAGAACAAAAATTAATCAAAAATGACTCTAAAGCTCATACTGAGGATCACAGCATGCTTAGTACTGTTTGACTTTATAGTATGCGTTTGTAGTTGAGATGACTTATAGTCACACTATCCGGTGTCACCCAGATGAGGATGGGTTCCCTTTTGAGATCTCTTAAGGTTTCTTCTTCATGCTGTTTCAGGTCGTCTCTTTTTCCTTATCACTTCTGGCTTGCTCATTGGGTGTTTAAATCCAAATCCATATCTGGATTTCTGTAAAGTTGCTTTGTGATGTCCGTGTTAAAAGTGCTACATAAATAAGGTTGAATTTATTTGAATTGAATGGAATTGAACTGAATTGATCTAAGACTGATGCACTATCCCTCCTGTATCCAGCTCCTCCCAGAAAACTCATTAATCTCCCAAATCTTGTTTCAGAGATACCATTATCTGAGGCATTGAAAAAAAATTACTCAGCTACATGAGCATCATCCCATACCTTTTCAGTGTCCCACAAGGAAAACATGTGCACCTCTTAATATCTTTTATAAATTAATAACATGGACCTATTCCTTCCTAGCCACTGGACAGCCAGAAGTGAGCAAAGCATACCAAATTGTCTACACTAGTGGGACTCCATGCTTTCAAATTCATGTTCAACTTGCACCCAAATAGGCTAGTTCTTACTGACCTTTCTCACCAATCATCAGGAGGGAGTAGTGGTCCCATTTTTTTCAAAGGTCAAATATACATAGGATTCATTACATCACTCTGTGATTTAACTCAAGCGTGCCTTTCAAATGTGTCCTGGGATATCAGTCCCCACTCTTTCCCTAAAATACTAGCATCATTAATGCCCTTGAAATATATGCATGGTTTTAAAAAGTGAGCTTTTGGAGATGGTCCATCGACTCTTGGAACTATAGGTGAGGCAACATAATACATTCATAGCTCTCCACTAAGCCAATACAGTTTAAGAACCAGGAGACTGAGTATGGCTTTAATTTAGAGACCTACATTTACACTGAGGCAAAAAAAAATTCATGCACCATTACATTGGAATTTTTAATGACATTCAGTGTCCAGCCTGTCTGTTGTCTGACAGAAATATTAGTGAACAGCCAGGCAAACTAATGTTGTCTCCTTCAGAGAAGGTCACATCTCTGCTCATCTTTATTTAAGGACTCAATAATGGCCAGCTGCTAATGAGATTTATTATCCATTGCCAAATCAATCCTGGTCAACTGTATGAGTCATAACTATAAGCAGCATCAGAAAGTCTGGGCTGAGGATCATCCATCATATCAATGGTGCCATAAAAAACACAATATATCTGTGTGCTTTTAGAAATGTAGATGCTGAGGATGCTTCACTATGATTAGATAGATGTACATCGTCATGTGCAGAAGGTGATGCTTATTACAAAATACTATTATGATAATCTGGGTCACAGCTAAATAAGTCTCAAAGTAATTGAAAATCATTTTAGTGGTGGCTGTTTTCCATCTGCAAAATGTCACATACATAATGAGGCTATGAGGGCTAGCCAGGACTGTTCAAATCAAAATTGTAATCAAATTCTGTTCTGATTACAATCAGATTACATGGTTGCACTCATGGAAAAATCAAAGGTAATCAACAGCAACAAAGTATTGTGCAAATAACACTTATTACTGTGATCTGTGCTTACAAAGAATGGCAAAACCAAATAATATGATTACAGAACTGCCTCTTAAAGTAGAGATTTTGTCATTCCAGGCCACATTAGAGAAAGATAGAGACTCAGTGTCAGTATCCCCATTGAAAACGCAGTCACTAACCAAACTACAAACATGGACTCCCAGAACACACAGTGCCCTCTGCCACTGGCCTATTGAACTCAGCTGACAATCATCACACACATCATTAGTCTCCCCATATAGTCACACCAGTTCCACACCTTCATTCCAAAGTATCACTCTGTGTTCCAACCAGTACTACAGAGCCTTTTCATTGTTTGCCTACTATCTCGTTATTCTGACCCCTGCTAGTATTTCTCTCTCATCTTTTGCCTCCCCTACCTTGTGTTGTTTGCATGATCGATCGACCCTCGCCTGGTTACCGACTATGTCTCTCATCATGAGATTTGGCTTTGTTTGCAGTCTGCTTCTCAATCTCTTTCTGCACATACATCTGTATGTGCCTGTAATCTCACAGGATACTTCGCCGTAACATTAGATTAGATTAGATTAGATTAGATTAGATTAGATTAGATTAGATTAGATTAGATTAGATTAGATTAGATTAGATTAGATTAGATTAGATTAGATAAAACTTTATTGATCCCTTTGGGAGGGTTCCCTCAGGGAAATTAAGATTCCAGCAGCATCATTACAGATAAACAGGGAAAAGAAATAGAGAAAAGTTCTAGATAAATTAAATTAAGTATTTACATATACAAATATAAAAGAATAAGTTATGGGGAAGAGAGGAAGAGGGGGAGGGGGAAGGGGGGGAGAAGTGGGGTTAGGGTAAGTGTGTGTGTGTGTGGGGGAGGAGCAGGAAAGATATTCCACTTTATATTGCACATTATATTGCACATTGTCCGGTATTGCTTATTGTTAGGCTAGGCTACTGCTTCTTCCCATCCTCTGTCCTCCTGTTACCCCTCCCCCCCCCTCCCCAGAGAGGAGTTGTACAGTCTGATGGCATGAGGGACAAAGGAGTTTTTGAGTCTGTTCGTCCTGCACTTGGGAAGGAGCATTCTGTCACTGAACAGGCTCCTCTGGTTGCTGATGACAGTGTGCAGAGGGTGACTGGCATCGTCCATGATGTTCAACAGTTTGTCCATAGACCTCTTCTCTCCCACCATTACCAGAGAGTCCAGCTTCATGCCGACCACAGAGCCGGCCCACCTGATCAGTTTGTCCAGCCTGGATGTGTCCTTCTTGGATGTGCTGCCCCCCAGCACACCACGGTGTAAAACAGGACACTGGCGACCACAGACTGATAGAACATCCACAGGAGTTTCCTGCAGATGTTAAAGGACTGCAGCCTAAGGAAGTATAGCCTACTCTGTCCCTTCCTATATAAGTGATTGGTGTTGCAAGTCCAGTCCAGCTTGCTGTCCAGACACAGCCCGAGGTACTTGTAGGAATCTACAGCCTCCACCTCGACTCCCTCAATCAGAACTGGTCGTGACCTTGGTCTGGACCTCCCAAAGTCAATGACCAGCTCCAAACATGCCCTGAGTCATCTGCTCACTCCGTGTTGCCACTTCCGCCTCCTGAGAAATACACCAGGGATCCATGTGCATGTAAGGGATTTCTGCTTCAATGTTCCCTGTATTTTTCCTCCATGCCTCATCTCTCTGACAAGCAGAAGATCTCTCAGCTGTTGTCCTTTCTTTCTGGCAAAGCATTATGATGGGCCAGCACAGTTTGGAGGAGAGGTGGTGAGCACACTACATCTTACGAGCGATTTCTCTCCATGTTCTCTCATTTTTGATCACAAGCCCCAAGGAGTAGAAGTCAGCAAGAGTTTGCTCTTCCTTTGCCAAGGGTCAAGATGAGTAGCAGAGTATGCACTGAAATTCAGAACAATGGCGGCCAGTGGATGGAATGAACCAGCTCTCAAAGCAGTGTTTCATCAGGGACTGTGGTCTGAGATCCTGCGAGAACTGGCATGCTGAGATGAACAGCTCACACTCGATGTGCTGATTGATATGGCCATCTGCATAGACCAGCTATTGACTCATCATCCCTCATTAGAGGAGAACAGCTTTTTCAATCGCACAACCGATGAACCCATGCCCATGGATATCACCCACACCAAGTTAAAACACTCAGAGCATGAACAACGCTGTAAGGAGGGCTTATGTTTGTATTGTGGAGATTCAGAACTGATCTGATCATGTCAGTTATTGTCGTGGGAAGGATAAGGATGGTGTATGAGCTTATTCTGATGGATACACAATTCGGCTTTAGGAAAAATAGATCAACGGGTGATGCCATTTACATCACTAGGCACATTCTCAAGAAGGAAAAGGAACCAATATTCCTCTGCTTTATCGACCTTAAAGCAGCATACGACTGGATCCCTCGTGAAGCACTCTTCCGTGTGTTAGAAATTCGACTGCCTTTCCCTAAACTTGTATCAATATTGAGAGTCCTCTACACAGGTACAAAGGCTTTCATTAAAGGTGCTGTGGAATACTTTGAAACCATCGTAGGATGCCGCCAAGGTGCTCTTGAAAGCCCCACGATTTTCAACATATACCTGGACTTTGTGTTGCACAACGTACCAAATACTGAAGCAGTTTTCGGACACTGGCATCCTGGTAGAGTTCCAAATACCAAATGAAGTTTCACCGTGGGACTATCGGAGGAAGGCAGCAGCAGGCAAGATAAGAGTGACAGAGCTGTTGTATGTGGATGACATGGTAATTTTTTCGAAAGATATTGAAGATCCTTGCTATATATGACAGAACATTATCAAGATTCAGACTTCAGATGTCTTATTCTAAAACAGAGTCCATGGCATTCAATGTCGGTGAGTCAATCAAAACTCAGAAATCCCTACTATCTGTAAATGACATCAGCATAAAGAATGTCAGGGAGTTTCGATACCTGGGTCATATAATTACTAACACGGAAAAATCATCTGCAGCTTTGCACTCAAGAATTGCATCTGCTTTCCAAAAGTGGGAGGAAGTAAAGCACTGTCTGACTGATAAAGAAATACCGTATATCTGAGTACGCGTATGAAAATCCTAACGGCATGTGTGAGATCGAGATTGCTATATGGAATTCAAACATACAAATTGTCAGCAGCCGACCTATACAAAATTGAGAACGTCTGGAATGGCTTTCTGAGAAAGATGTTAACAGGTGGATTTGCTAGAAAATTTCTTCCTCTCGCATCCAGAGAAAGAAAGGCATAGATCCTGCAACTTAAGTAGAAGGAGATATCAACTGGGCCTTCAAGATTTCAAATGAGCATCTACGCAAAATTACAAATTCATGCTCTATAAGGGACTTTTGCCACGCCCAATATAGAACAGGATAAAGCAGCTAGAGATAATGAGATGAGAGATGGGCCATGTATGTTGTATGGAAAACAATGCTTTGCAAAAGATGATGTTTGACAAAAAAAATCCTAACAAGATCTGGAGCAATATCGAGATGTTGCTAGGGATCGACCGATCCCAAGCAAAGAGAACTATGATGGACTCTAACAAGTTTAATTGACTGTTAGATATTAGATTCTACCTACAGTCATGCCCTAAGGCCAAGAGTGGGCCACTTGGGAAAAACTGATGATGATGATGATGATGATGATGATGATGATGATTCATGACTGTCCCATCCAGCCACCCCATGCTAGCTCAGCTGAAATACCAGCTCGCACGGTGAGTCTGGTAAGAAGGTTTAATTCTAAATCTTTTGAAGTTCCAGTGCTACTAAAATTAACATCCTCCACACACATCTTGTCTGCCTTTATAGACTCAGGGGCAGAGGGCAACTTCATCAGCCTCTCAGCCACTCAGCTCAACCTGCCCACTACACTGTTACAAAGTAGGCTCAGCATCCGTGCCATTGATGGAGGACCCATTGGAGATGACATAGTCTCCACACACATTGCTCCAGTCCAACTTCAGGTGGGAGCCTTACATTCTGAACTCATCTCACTGTACATCACTCACACTGTCAACCATGACATCATTCTTGGTTACCCTTGGCTGCAACTCCATGATCCACTCATCTCATGGCAGAACAGTGAGATCCTTCAATGGTCAGACACCTGTTTTCAGCATGGTCTCTCTCTGCTACAGTTACAGATCTCATTCACTTTGGTGGAAAGCCCCCAGCCCAACTCCATGGAACATGCTTCTGAGCACTACTTGGATCTCAAGGAGGTCTTCAGCAAGGGAAAGGCCTGTGGTTTACTACCTCACAGACTCTGACTGTGCCATAGACCTGCTGCCAGGAATGTTGCCTCCTAGAGGCAGAATCTACCCGTTGTCTCAGAAGGAGCATGTTGCCATGGAGGAATACATTCAAGAGGCCCTCAAACAAGGATACATCCGTCCCTCAAGATCTCCTGCTTCTGCTAGGTTCATTTTCATGGAGAAATGAGGAGGAGGGCTTTGTCCATGCACTAACTATAGAGGACTCAATCAGGTATCGGTCAAGTAGCTGTATCCCCTGCCTCGGTCCCTGCTGCTCTTGAACAACTTTGCTGTGCCAAGATCTTTAGCAAGCTTGACCTATGAAGCGCCTATAACCTGATCTGGATCAGGGAGGGAGATGAGTGGAAGACTGCGTTCAGCACCACTACTGGTCACTTCAAGTACCGGGTCATGCCATATGGCCTGGCTTCAGCACCCAGTGCGTTCCAGTGCCTCATAAATGACATTCTTAGGGGCATGCTGGGCAGATTCGTCATTGCTTACATCAACTATATCCTCATTTACTCTCCAGATGAGGAGCGCTACATTCACCATGTGTCCACGGTCCTGCAGTGTCTGCTCGACAACCACCTGTACATCAAGGCAGAGAAATGTGAGTTCCATCAACAATGCATCTCATTCTTGGGCTACGTCATCAGCACTGAGGGCATTAGCATGGATTCCAACAAGGTCTCTGTGGTCACCGAATGGCCAGTTCCCACCTCCGTCAATGACCTGCAATGTTTCTTTGGGTTTGCAAACTTCTACCGTCACTTCATCAGGAACTTCAGTTCCATTGCATCTCCACTCACCACCTTGCTAAAGAAGGGCCCTAAGAAGCTCAACTGGAACCCAGCAGCTGAGGAGGCCTTCAACAAGCTCAAGAAAGCCTTTGTCTCTGCTCTGATTCTACAGCATCTGCATCCCACCAGACCTTTTGAAGTAGAAGTAGATGCATCTGACACCGAAGTAGGTGGTATCCTTTCCCAACGTTTCAGTGAGAAGAACAAGCTCCACCCCGTAGCATACTTCTCAAAGAAGCTCACTTCTGCAGAAAGGAATTATAATGTGGGAAACAGAACTGTTAGCCATCAAGTTGGCACTGGAGGAGTGGAGACACTGGCTGGAGGGAGCAGCAGTTCATGATTCTCACTGATTGCAAAAATCTTGAGTACCTAAAGAAAGCTAAGAGGTTGAACCCCTGGCAAGCAAGATGGGCACTATTTTTTTACCAGATTTGATTTCACAATAGCATTTCGTCCAGGTTCCAAGAGCACCAAAGCTGACACCCTGTCTCGCAACTTTAATCCTGTACAGCCTGATTCTTCAGACCATCCCATTATACCTGCTGAGTGCTTCATCCAGTCTATCACCTGGGCTCTAGATCAAGAGATCAGAGGAGCACAGCCCAGATCCACACCTGAGGAGCATCCACCTGGCCTTCTTTATGTACCAAGGTCACTCTGAGGGTGCCTCATCACCTGGGCTCACACGTACCCAGTGACTGGACATCCAGGTAGTCAAAGAACCTACCAGATGCTGAAAAACAAGTACTCATGGGAGAACATGCTGACAGAAATCACTCAGTTCATCACGCCATGCTCAGAATATGCACAGACAAAGGTTCCCAGGACACTGCCAACAGGAAAGCTGTGCCCTCTTCCCACACCACAACGACCCTGGTTGCACCTTTGCTGTGGACTTCATTACAGATCTTCCACCATCTCAAGGTAACACCACCATCCTGGTAATCATTGACAGGTTCTCCAAGTCACAAGCTTATTCCTCTACCGGGCCTCCCCACAGCATCTCAAACAGCAGAACTCATGTTTCATCATATCGTCAGGTACTTTGGCACACCAGAAGACATCGTCTGTGACCAGGGTCCACAGTTTATATCACACTTCTGGTCATGCTTCATGGAATGCCTGGGAGTATTAGTCAGCCTCACATCCAGTTATCACCTGCAGTCTAATAGTCAAGTTGAAAGAGCCAATCAGGAAGTAGGCTGCTTCTAGAGAATCTTCTGTATGCATAACCGGGGGACTGGGCGCAGTTCCTCTCCTGGGCTGAGTATGCACAAAACTCTCTGAAACATTCAGCAACACAGCTAACACCTTTTCAGTGCATACTCGGCTACCAACCACCCCTGTTCCCCTGGGATGATACCCCAGCCCAGGTCCAATCAGTAGAGGACTGGTTCAAGTGCAGCCAAGAAGTATGGGAGGAGGTGCACCAATGCTTAGAATCCATCAATGCCAAGTACAAGGAGTACTTGGACAAGCACAGGGGCCTGAACCAGATTTTTTCCCAGGTGACAGGGTCTGGGTCTCCACAAAATGTCTACGTGAACCCAACACATGTAAGAAGCTTCAACCATGCTACATTGGACAGTTCAGAGTTGTCAAATGCATCAATGAAGTCCCATATAGACTGGAACTCCCCCCACACAGCTGAATCTCCACCATGTTTCATGTCTCATGCCTGAAACCTACCGTCCCAGGTCCTTTGTCTTCTGACTCACCAACACAAGAGCACCCAGCTCTGGAACTGGAAAGAGAACCCATCTACCAGGTAAACAAGATACTGGACTCTAGATGCAGAAGAGGGCATGTTGAGTACTGGTAGACTGGGAGGGTTATGGTCCAGAGGAACAGACCTGGGTAGAAGCCAAGGACATCCTGGACCCTCTGCTCAAACAAGAATTCCATGCTGAGCATCTAGACAAGCCTGCACCTAGAGGGAGAGGTCAGCACAGAAAAATTTAGAGCTCCCGGAGGGAGCTCCTTGGGGGGGTTCTGTCAGTATCCCCATTGAAAACAGTCACTAACCAAACTACAAACATGGACTCCCAGAAATACACATCCCAGAACACACAGCGCCCTCTGTCACTGGCCTATTGAACTCAGCTGACAATCATCACACACATCATTAGTCTCCCCATGTAACCACGCCAGTTCCACACCTTCATTGTGAAGTATCATTCTGTATTCTGGCCAGTACTACCAAGCCTTTCATTATCTGCCTGCTATCTCATTATTCTGACCCCTGCAAGTATTTCTCTCGCGTCTTTTGTCTCGCCTACCTTGTGTTGTTTGCATGATCGATCGACCCTTGCCTGGTTACCAACCATGTCTCTTGTCATGAGATTTGGCTTTGTTTACAGTCTGCTTCTCAATCTCTTTCTGCACATACATCCATAAGTGCCTGCAATCTGACAATCGGAAACTTATGGTACCACTGTCCAGCGTTCTTCCTACAAATAGCTGATTATGGTCATTCTGATCATCTTGGTCATACTTTTTAAATATGTCTGCTTTTCAAATTGTATATTGTGGCAGCGGGGGTGTGGTCAAGTGTCAGTCTGTGAATGGAGGGCGGAGTCAGGGAAGGTAAGTGGCAGAATCACTGCACCTGATGTGAGTTAACCTGTGTTTGTGTGTCTTCCCCAGTGATCGTGCCCTATAAAAGGAGAGAGAGAGCAGAGAAAGGGAGCTCTCTCCCAACCTGAATGCATGTGTGTGCATGTGTGAGAGAGAATGAGCTGAAAAGCCACACATATATAAGAGTTAATCAAAAATAAGAGTTTCTGAGAACTCAGTTCTGGCCTGCCATGCTTCTGTGCTCCACCCACCTGCTCTGGTTCTACATATATTTTAGATTCCTACTTATTTTTATTCTATTTATATTACTAATTTTGTCTATTTTTAAATTATTTTATCTTAACTGTTCAAGCACTACCAACCAAAGCAAATTCCTTGTATGTGAGAACATATTTGGCAATAAACTCAGTTCTGATTCTTTGTATGGTAGTGGGCTTTGTAGGCTTTGGTTCAGCCTTCATAATCATGAAAGATACCCACAATTGTTCAGGTTAGCAGAAGATCTGAGTTTTTGAAAATGCATTTAATTCTGTCTGAGGACCATGCATATGGTGCTTGTGAGCTATTTTTATGATCTATAGTATATATCGTCTGCTTGGAAAGTTTACAGACAATAAATATTTCAATAGATCTACACTACCGTTCAAAAGTTTGGGGTCATTTTGAAATTTCCTTATTTTTGAAAGAAAAGCACTGTTCTTTTCAATGAAGATCACTTTAAACTAATCAGAAATACACTCTATACATTGCTAATGTGGTAAATGACTATTCTAGTTGCAAATGTCTGGTTTTTGGTGCAATATCTACATAGGTGTATAGAGGCCCATTTCCAGTAACTATCACTTCAGTGTTCTAATGGTACAATGTGTTTGCTCATTGCCTCAGAAGGCTAATGGATGATTAGAAAACCCTTGTACAATCATGTTAGCACAGCTGAAAACAGTTTAGATCTTTAGAGAAGCTATAAAACTGACCTTCCTTTGAGCAGATTGAGTTTCTGGAGCATCACATTTGTGGGGTCGATTAAATGCTCAAAATGGCCAGAAAAATGGCTTGACTATATTTTCTATTCATTTTACAACTTATGGTGGTAAATAAAAGTGTGACTTTTCATGGAAAACACAAAATTGTCTGGGTGACCCCAAACTTTTGAACGGTAGTGTATGTGAGCCTGCGTATGTCTGTAAACAACATACTTTGTTTAAATGGACTGATACTAACCATAAATCTGTTCTGATCTCCCTAAAAACTTGCATTACTTGTATTTATCTTGCATCTGTTTTTGTAGCTTTGGAGATGGACTTTTTGCTTATCCATGCAGCACATATTTTCAATCATGTTTTTTTATTAATCAGTCTTCAACAAATTCACCCTGCTGCTTGTTTCATGCTACTAACTTCAGAAAAGCTACAAACTGCTTGAGCCTATTACACATAATCAGACTTGAATTATCCACTTTGTTTTAACAGAGCATCAAAAGTAATGATACAAAAGTAGAATTTAAAAGAAGAGAACGAAATAACTCCTTTGCCTTATAATTCCACCCAGTATTATCTCATGCAATGAAGGCACCCTGGACATATGTTAACTAATATATTAATTAATGAAGAAAGTTAATAACAAATAGGCCATTTCTTAACAAACTTGTAACAAACAATGTATAAATTGATGTATTATATGTACTAGGCATGTAACAATCATACTAGGCATGTAACAATTTATTGTGTGATGATAAATTGTGATAGATTTATCACAATTCGAATCAATTAAATAAAAATAATAAATGCAATTATCAGGCTGCATAAGCTCTTCATTCTTCCTAGCTGTAATTGTGTTGATTAGACAGCAGAGGGCGCAATAGCATACAGTAGCGGGAATGCACGTGACTTCACCATAGACAGAAGTAAAACAGCTCTAATGCCACAAAACCACACAAAAACAGATCTAAAACTGGTCAGAACGGTTGAATGATTGACTGCACAAATAGATTTAAAAAGACACTGGAGTTTTTTTTTTTCTCCTTTTTTTACTGCCTGCTAAATGCTAAAGAAAATAGAAGCAAAATGAGGTAGTATAAATGTTCATAAAAGTTGAAGAAATGCCATATTTGTTATTAACTTCATTTTTAATAAAAGGAATATTTTAATTAATAGGCCATTATATTTTACTCCAACCTTTATAAACTTAGAAAATAATTTCATCCATTATCTGTAACCACTTATCCTCTGCAGGGTCATGGGCAAACTGGAGCCTATCCCAGCTGACTATGAGCAAGAGGCGGGGTACACCCTGGACAAGTCACCAGGTTATCGCAGGGCTGACACAGAGAGACAAACAACCATTCACACTCAACCTACAGTCAATTTAGAGCCGCCAATTAGCCTAACCTGCATGTCTTTTGGACTGTGGGGGGGGAAACGGAGCAAACCCACACAGACACGGGGAGAACATGCAAACTCCACATAGAAAGGCCCCTGCTGGCCACTGGGCTCGAACCCAGAACTTTCTTGCTGTGAGGTGACAGTACTAACCACTACACTAGTGCCACCTGAGAAAATAATTTTTGTTAGTTATTAAGAAAATGAAACAAATTTTTGTTTTATGAAGTTGATAAATAATAGGAAAATGGTTTTTGTAATAAAATTTTCATTTAATTTTTTCAAAAATATCATGGAAAAATCAAACTGTGAACCCAGTATTATGAATCAAATCAAAATTTGAATTGGATGAATCGTTACATGCCTAAAATGTACTTTATATGTATTAAGGTGGCAGGATTATGCAGCAGGAAGCATTGTTGCCTCACAGCTCCAGCGACCCTGGAGTTTGCTCCTAAGCTCAGGTTACTATCTGTGTGGAATTATGTATGATGTTCTCACATCTGTTTGGGTTTCTTCCAGATTTTTACAGTCTATTTCCATCAGTAGATGGGTTAGTTACACCAAATTTCCCCAGGATGAATGTGTAAAACTGTGTATGTTCATGATGCCCAGGGATGGACTGGTATGTGGTGACTAGAATGTATTCCCACTTTACATCAAGTGTCTTTAGGGTAGACTTTGGATCCAGCAGGACTCTGACCATGACAAAGAAGTTAGTTCAGATAAATAAGTGAATTAATGAAAGAATGAATAAAAAAATATTGAATAGCATGATGTATAAGTTGAAGATTTAAGTTGTCCTTCAATAAAATAAACCAAAAGAATATAAATATTTCCCCATAAATTAAGAGACAAAAAAAAAAACCTGACTATTATAGAAATAGATATGGAAGCAGATCATCTCACCACTTTTTTTTATTTAAATGGAATGATTAACTATATTACAATGGAATATTGGAACATATGTCACTACACTTCCTTTGTCTATCTACAGTGGTGCTTGAAAGTTTGTGAACCCTTTAGAATTTTTAATATTTCTGCATAAATATGACCTAAAACATCATATTTTCACACAAGTCCTAAAAGTAGATACAGAGAACCCAGTTAAACAAATGAGACAAAAAAAAATTATACTTGGTCATTTATTTATTGAGGAAAATGATCCAATATTACATATCTGTGAGTGGCAAAAGTATGTGAACCTCTAGGATTAGCAGTTAATTTGAAGGTGAAATTAGAGTCAGGTGTTTTCAATTGATGGGATGACAATCAGGTGTGAGTGGGCACCCTGTTTTATTTACTGAACAGGGATCCATCAAAGTCTGATCTTCACAACACATGTTTGTGGAAGTGTATCATGGCATGAACAAAGGAGATTTCTGAGGACCTCAGAAAAAGCATTGTTGATGCTCATCAGACTGGAAAAAAGTTACAAAACCATCTCTAAAGAGTTTGGAATCCACCAATCCACAGTCAGACAGATTGTGTACAAATGAAGGAAATTCAAGACAATTGTTACCCTCCCCAGGAGTGGTCAACCAACAAAGATCACTCCAAGAGCAAGGCATGTAATAGTTGGCGAGGTCACAAAGGACCCCAGGGTAACTTCTAAGAAACTGAAGGCCTCTCTCACATGGGCTAATGTTAATGTTCATGAGTCCACCATCAGGAGGACACTGAACAACAATGGTGTGCATGGCAGGGTTGCAAGGAGAAAGCCACTGCTCTCCAAAAACGATATTGCTGCTCGTCTGCAGTTTGCTAAAGATCACGTGGACAAGCCAAAAGGATATTGTAAAAATGGTTTGTGGAAGGATGAGACCAAAATAGAACTTTTTGGTTTAAATGAGAAGCATTATGTTATGTTTGCCCCTCCTAGAACTGCCACCTTATTGTGGTGGAGGGGTTTGTGTGCTTGAATGATCCTAGGAGCTATGTTGTCGGGGGCATTATGCCCCTGTCAGGGTTTCCCAAGGCAGACAGGTCCTAGGTGACAGGCCAGACCAAGAGCAGTTCACCAAAACCCCTAATGGAGCAACAACCAAGGACCGAGACGGCTCCCGGTATGGCGCAGCCGGGGCCCCACCCTGGAGCCAAGCCCGGGGTTGGGGCTCGCATGCGAGCGCTTGGTGGCCGGGCCTTTGCCCATGGGGCCCGGCCGGGCTCAGCCCGAAGAGGTGACGTGGGCCCGATCTCCTGTGGGTTCACCACCCACAGAGGTAGCAGTAGGGGGCTGGTGCAGTGTGGATTGGGTGGCAGTCGAAGGCAGGGGCCTCGACGACCTGATCCCCAGACACAGCGGCTAGCTGTTGGGACATGGAATGTCACTTCGCTGGGGGGGAAAGAGCCTGAGCTTGTGCGGGAGGTTGAGAGGTACCGGCTAGAGATCGTCGGGCTCACCTCCATGCACAGCTTGGGCTCTGGAACCCAGCTCCTCGAGAGGGGCTGGACTCTCCACTTCTCTGGAGTCGCCCATGGTGAGCGGCGGCGGGCTGGTGTGGGCTTGCTTATAGCTCCCCAGCTCAGCCGCCATGTGTTGGAGTTTACCCCAGTGAACGAGAGGGTCGCCTCTCTGTGCCTTTGGATTGGGGAGAGGGCTCTTGCTGTTGTTTGTGCCTACGGGCCGAATAGCAGTGTAGAGTATCTGGCCTTCTTGGAGTCCCTGGGAGAGGTACTGAGGGGTGCTCAGACTGGGGACTCCATTGTGCTACTGGGGACTTCAATGCTCACGTGGGTGACGACAGTGACACCTGGAGGGGCGTGGTTGGGAAGAACGGCCTCCCCGAGCTGAACCCGAGTGGTGTTTTGTTATTGGACTTCTGTGCTAGTCACGGTTTGTCCATAACAAACACCATGTTCGAGCATAGGGGTGTCCATAAGTGCACGTGGCACCAGGACACCTTAGGTCGGAGGATAGACTTTGTTGTCATTTCATCTGATCTCCGGCCCTATGTCTTGGACACTCGGGTGAAGAGAGAGGCTGAGCTGTCAACTGATCACCACCTGGTGGTGAGTTGGATCTGCTGGCAGAGGAGGAAGCTGGACAGACCTGGCAAGCCTAAATGTATGGTGAGGGTCTGCTGAGAACGTCTGGCCGAGCACTCTGTTGGGGAGGTCTTTAACTCCCACCTCCGGGAGAGCTTTTCCCAGCTTCCGGGGGAGATGGGGGACATTGAGTCTGAGTGGACCATGTTCTCTACCTCCATTGTGGACGCGGCTGTTCGGAGCTGTGGCCGCAAGGTCTCCGGTGCCTGTCGTGGCGGCAATCCCCGAACCCGGTGGTGGACACCGGAAGTAAGGGATGCTGTCAAGCTGAAGAAGGAGTCCTATCGGGCCATGTTGACCTCCAGGACTCCTGAGGCAGCTGACGGGTATCGGCAGGCCAGGCGTGCTGCAGCTCGGGCAGTTGTGGAGGCAAAAACTCGGAACTGGGAGGAGTTCGGGGAGGCCATGGAGAAGGACTATCGGTCGGCCTCGAAAAAATTCTGGCAAACCATCTGGCGCCTCAGGAGGGGGAAGCAGTACTCTGCCAACACTTTACAGTGCGGGTGGGGAGCTGTTGACCTCGACTGGGGACATTGTCGGGCAGTGGAAGGAATACTTTGAGGATCTCCTCAATCCCACCATCATGTCTTCCATTGAGGAGACTGAGGCTGATGACTCAGAGGTGGACTCGTCCATTGCCCAAGCCGAAGTCACTGAGGTGGTTTGCAAGCTCCTCGGTGGCAAGGCACCGGGGGTGGATGAGATCCGCCTTGAGTATCTCAAGTCTCTGGATGTTGTGGGGCTATCTTGGTTGACACGCCTCTGCAACATCGCGTGGCGGTCGGGGACAGTGCCTCTGGAGTGGCAGACTGGGGTGGTGGTCCCTCTTTTTAAGAAAGGGGACCGGAGAGTGTGCTCCAATTATAGGGGAATCACACTTCTCAGCCTCCCAGGGAAGGTTTACTCCAGGGTACTGGAGAGGAGAATTCGACCGATAGTCAAACCTCGGATCCAGGAGGAACAATGCGGTTTTCGTCCTGGTCGCGGAACACTGGACCAGCTCTATACCCTTCATAGGGTGCTCGAGGGTTCATGGGAGTTTGCCCAACCAGTCCACATGTGCTTTGTGGATCTGGAGAAGGCATTTGACCGTGTCCCCTGTGGTATTCTGTGGGGGGTGCTTCGGGAGTATGGGGTTCGGGGCCCTTTGCTAAGGGCTGTCTGGTCCCTGTACGAACAGAGCAAGAGTCTGGTTCGCATTGCCGGCAGTAAGTCAGACCTGTTCCCAGTGCATGTTGGACTCCGGCAGGGCTGCCCTTTGTCACCGGTTCTGTTCATAATTTTTATGGACAGAATTTCTAGGCGCAGCCAGGGGCCAGAAGGAATCCTGTTTGGGAACCACAGGATTTCATCTCTGCTTTTTGCGGATGATGTTGTCCTGTTGGCTTCTTCAAACAGGACCTCCAGCATGCACTGGGGCGGTTTGCAGTCGAGTGTGAAGTGGCTGGGATGAGAATCAGCACCTCCAAGTCCGAGGCCATGGTTCTCAACTGGAAAAGCGTGGCTTGCCCTCTTCAGGTTGGTGGAGAAGTCCTGCCTCAAGTGGAGGAGTTTAAGTATCTCGGGATCTTGTTCACGAGTGAGGGAAGGATGGAGCGTGAGATCGACAGGCGGATTGGTGCAGCCTCCACAGTGATGCGGTCGCTTTACTGGTCCGTCGTGGTGAAGGAGTTGAGCCAAAAGGCGAAGCTCTCAATTTACCGGTCGATCTACGTTCCGACTCTCACCTATGGTCATGAGCTTTAGGTAATGACCGAAAGAACAAGATCATGGATACAAGTGGCCGAAATGAGTTTCCTTCACAGGGTGGCTGGGTGCTCCCTTCGAGATAGGGTGAGAAGCACAGTCACTCGGGAGGAGCTCGGAGTAGAGCCGCTGCTCCTCCACATCGAGAGGAATCAGCTGAGGTGGCTTGGGCATCTTTTTCGGATGCCTTTTAACCTAGACGCCTCCCTGGGGAGGTGTTCCAGGCATGTCCTCCCAGGAGGAGGCCCCGGGGAAGACCCAGGACACGCTGGAGGGACTATGTCTCTCGGCTGGCCTGGGAATGCCTCGGTGTTCTTCCCGAGGAGCTGGCCGAGGTGTCTGGGGAAAGGGAAGTTTGGGCTTCCATGCTTAGACTGCTGCCTCCGCGACCTGGTCCCGGATAAAGCAGAAGAAGATGAGACGAGGCATTATGTTTGGAGAAAGGAAAATACTGCATTCCAGAATAAGAACCTTATCCCATCTGTGAAACATGGTGGTGGTAGTATCATGGTTTGGGCCTGTTTTGCTGCATCTGGGCTAGGATGGCTTGCCATCATTGATGGAACAATGAATTCTGAATTATACCAGGGAATTCTAAAGGAAAATGTCAGGGCATCTGTCCAGGAACTGAATCTCAAGAGAAGGTGGGTCATGCAGCAAGACAACGACCCTAAGCACACAAGCGGTTCTACCAAAGAATGGTTAAAGAAGAATAAAGTTAATGTTTTGGAATAGCCAGGTCAAAGTCCTGATCCAATTGAAATGTTGTGGAAGGACCTGAAGTGAGCAGTTCATGTGAGGAAACCCACCAACATCCCAGAGTTGAAGCTGTTCTGTGCGAAGGAATGGGCTAAAATTCCTCCAAGCCGGTGTGCAGGACTGATCAACAGTTACCGGAAACGTTTAGTTTCAGTTATTGCTGCACAAGGGGGTCACACCAGATACTGAAAGCAAAGGTTCACATACTTTTGCCACTCACAGATAAGTAATATCGGATCATTTCCGGCAATAAATAAATGACCAAGTATAATATTTTTGTCTCTTTATCTACTTTTAGGACTTGTGTGAAAATCTGATGATGTTTTAGGTCATATTTATGCAGAAATATAGAAAATTCTAAAGGGTTCACAAACTTTTAAGCACCACTGTAGATTACACTTGAAAAGGGCACTGAGAAGTTAATCCCAATTAAGTTGACAACTCATTTAGAGATAATGAGAGAAATAGCAATGGCAGACTAAACACAACCACAGCTTTCTTGTGTGTGTGTCGGGGGGGGTTAAAAAATGGTGCTGATACACATTAAATTCTCAGCATCCATTACAGTTAAGCAGCACTTACAACAGTAAGTTCATATGTAGCAGGCATTGTCCATCAAGGCTGATCAAAGACAAAGTCCGGTGGATTGAGACACAGAATCTGTATTTGAATGCTAAATGTGTCGACTGGTTCAATATGTTATCATAAAGCTCCCTCGGAGAGCAGAGAGAAATATGAAAGCTCACTTTGTTTCAATGGTCTATTACATTTGAAGATTAAAGAGCCATTTGTAAGACTGATCTGCTGCAGTGCTGTGCCCACATGATAGAAAGGCAGCAAGCTAACTCAAATGATAAAAGCATGTTACTGAATACCTTGTATTTCTTCGAGGTTTATACATCTGAACAGTCCTTACACACAAGAAGCTTATGAGAATATCTCTTGGTAGTATAACCTTAAACTGCTTTATTTTAAGGTCTGATTATGTTTCATTTTCATGTTTCATATAATTCTGAAATACACTGTCATGTTACTAGTGTGTAAATATAGGTAAGGATTTACTTTGAAGGTTATTTTGAATCTTTTCTATGCATACTTAAAATCCAAAGAGCAATCACCAAGAAAATAGCCTCTTTTTATATAATAATAATAATAATAATAATAATAATAATAATAATAATAATAATAGATTTTTTAAAAAGTTTTAAACAGGGCTTTGAACCGGTTCAAGGAACGAAAACGAAAACCGGGAACTTTTTCTATTTCACATGGAACAGAAACGAAACCAGAAACTTTATTATTTTTTTATGTTCCGGAACAGAAACGCTTATTAAAAATAATGGTAACCGGTTAATACCGGTTTTTATTTCGTTCCTCAAAGTTTCCGTAGCCTACAAATAAAAAAGCCATTCTTCTCCTGCGCAAGTTTCTATGACCCGCTGGGGTTCACTTCCTGTGTGACGTTCGCCGACTGAATGGAGAGAGCGGGAAGGTGGACTACTAGCACGTCTCCATTACTGGGTGTCTGAGCAAAGAAGAGCCTGAACGATGCAACCTCCCTATTGGCTGTTTGTAAAAATGTATCAATTGTTGCCCTTCCCACGGGAATCATCGCGGGCTCGAGAGACGAGACCTGACGAGTTAGTTCGTTGGTAGCAGAACAAAATGTCTGGACACAAATCGGGTTTTCAGAAAAGGAAAGAAAATAAACGGAGGGTTGAAAATACAAAAAAGGAGGCAGAAAATGCAAAACGAGTTTTAAGGTAGGACAAATGGTTACTTTTTAAGGCAGCCCGCCATGGCTGCAGGCTTTCAGTTGTGTCATTGAATGGTTACTTTTCTGAGGCAGCCCGCCGTGGCTGCCTGCAGGCTTATTTATTATAGCCCATTTAGTTAAAATAGTTGATATAAAATGTTTATAGTTATAGTTATGTGATGGTTGTCCTGATTTAGACTGGTGTTTTGTTTTTTGTTTTTTTGGGGGGGGGGTTGCGCGATGTTGCACCCGGGTCCAGATTAGGGCAGAACCGGCCCTGACTACATTTCAGGTGTAGTTTGTTTTATGTATGTATGTACTTGCATAGATGTGTACTTGGTCTTCCAATATGGCGCCTAACAAAATCTCGCGGCGCGGTGACGTCATGCGGTAGCCCTCTATAGGGCCTGACTAGCCTTTGGTAACACACTAAACGAATTATCTTTAATTTTTGGCACTTTTTCTGTTTGTGTAGATGGGAAGACATACTGAGAATCCAAATCGCCAACATTTGAAATAATAATTGTTTTGAATTATTTCTTGTCTTATTTAATGAAGGTTGTAATAGAATTAGCCTACATTTGGCTTAAGCTGGATGAGACAGAGACATAATTTTATAGCCATTTGTTAAACAGCTGACAGGGAACGTAATTAACCGTTCCGGGAACGAAATTTTTTTGTTCTAACCGGTTCGGGAACGTCTATTTAATGGTGGAACCCAAAACCGGAAACGTTAAAATTCCGTTTCTGTTCGGAACGAACCAATAGGAAAAAAAATTCTGGTTCAAAGCCCTGGTTTTAAATGCTATATGACATATTACATACTCTATATTGCCAAATGTTTGTGGACACCTGACCATCACACCTATGTGGACCTTCCCTAATTTGTCACCACAAAATTACAAGTACACAACTGTTTTTGTATGCTATAGCATTACCATGTTCCTTCACTGAATGAGGCCTGTTCCAGCATGACAATGCCCCTGTGCACAAAGCATGGAAGATGAAAACATGCTAAGGTTGGAGTGGAAAAACTCAAGTGTCCTGCACAGAGACCTGACCTCACCCCTACTGAACACTTAAACTGATGTACTGGAATACCAACTGTGCCCCAGTCCTAATCGCCCAACATCAGTGCCTGACCTAATTAAAGTTTTTGTAGTTGAATGAGCACAAATCCCCACAGCCATTCTTCAAAATCTAGTGGAAAGAAGAATGGAGATTATCATCACTGTAAATGAGGACTAAATCTGGAATGGGATGTTCATTGGAATGGGATGTACATATAGGTGTCATGGTCAGGTGTACACAAAGTTTTGGCCATATAGTGTATCAGACATGACAAACAATGTGTGAAACAATATTTGGCACTTCTCATTAACTCAACATATCAGCACAGAAAGTGCACTAGCAAAGATGATGAGCTAAGTTATGAAATATGAACTGTTTTGCAATAACAAAAATCAAAGCCTCAGTAATTATCTCCGAGCACTTTCATACATCGTAATGAATTCTTTATTAATAAAGGCTAAGATAAAAAGCCTGCCAGAAATCATTCCCATAAATTGCCCAGGAAGCACAACGATAAGGGGTAATTAGCATTGTTTTTGTGTGCTGTGGGTAGTTTTAATCACTCTACTGCTTGAGAAATGGGTCTATCACCATTTATTAATATTGAGCACAAATAATATGCAATCATTTTGGAAGCATTTTAGAAGAAGGCATGCAATCATAGAGATTTATGTGTTTAGGTTCATACTCATGTTAATTCATGGATAATATTTGCATGGAGTTCTAGAGCTTTAGCCTAGAAACACCCAGGTCTTTCAATCACAAACTTTCATGTGTGGCCCATGTTGATACATAATATAGTTACAAAGCATGTTTATTACACAAAACGTACTGCTGCTCTGTATGTGGGCAAATTCTCCATTTCTCAGCACACATTTGTGGCAACCCACAAATGTTTCACAGTATTAATTCAATTGTTCTGCTTATATACACAGTTGACTTAATACCATCATATAAATATAAGGGGGAATTGTAATAATTCATTTTGTTAAATCTGTATGTTGTCGACTTCTGTCATTGTGTCACTATTTACTGAACTCTGATTTAAGTTTATTATTTGTTGTTTACTGTTGAGGTTTGTGTGTTATGAAGCTAATGAGGAGATAACACTCTACTAAGAATTTCATTGAACAAATTATTATTATTATTATTATTATTATTATTATTATTATTTAATTATTCACACAAATAATTACAAATTACATTACATTACTCCACTGGAGTAAAAATGACATTAAGAAGCTTCTGTCAGATATGCAGGTGACAGGCGGATGCAAATGCATAAGAGAGCTTTAATCAGCAAGCTGATAGACAAATCCAAATTGTAATCCAAAATTAATAATGATGTGTAGCAAGGGTCAGGCAAGGCACAGACAGAATATCAGAAGCAGGGCAGAAGACAAAATCCAAAATACACAAACAGCGTCAAACCAGAATAACGATGTAGGGATATAAGGCTTGGTAAGTCAATCAATAATACTGTGCGTTATTTCACTATGAGTTAAATGACTGAGAGTCCTTAAGTAGTAAACTGTGATTGGTGAGAAATGCGGAACAGGTGTAGCGCTGATCAGAATTCTGGAAAGGAGAGCCAATGTGCTGCAGCCATGTTTGAAGACTGCCATGAATTCTGGGCTTTGATGGATGTGACCGATCCCCCCCCACCCCACCCCAAGGGACTGACTCTGGGAATGCTACTTTTTCTGGGGCAGCCTCAAGCTCTTTGACCTTGGTCTTGAAGAGCTGGCTTGTCAGGGTGTTTTGAATGAAACTCCTGACAGAGTAGTGGGTCCAGGATATCTTTGGCTGGGACCCAACTGTGTTCTTTGGGGCCGTAACCCTCCCAATCCACCAGGTATTCGAGATTCCCCCACCTGCAATGAGATTTGAGGATCTTATGCACCAGATACACTGGTTGTCCTTCCAGATTGAGTGTTGCAGGGGGTGATGTGACCGGGGAGTTAGAGGCCAAGGGACCAGGAATGGCAGGCTTTAGACAGGAGATATGAAAGGTGGGAAAGAGGCGGCAGTGTTGGGGAAGATCTAGCTTGTATGAAACCTCATTGACTCTTTGGAGAACTTTTGAAAGGTCTGATGTACTTGGCACTTAACTTCCTGCAGGAGTTGGGATCCCATATGGCCCTTATGGACAACCATACTCTATCACAGGGATTGTAAGCAGGTGTTTCTCCTCTATGTTTGTCCACAAAGTACTTGTACCTCTCCCACACTTGTTCACTTCATTTGAACCAATGATCTATGGTGGGTATATCCATGAGAGAGTCATCCCAGGGAAAGAGTGGAGTTTGGTATCTGAATGTTTTATAGACTTCTGTGCATATTCTGCCCAGGGTAGAAACTGAGCCAATCTTTCTGATTTTTGAAACAGAATACCCTCAGGAAGCATCCAATCTCTTGGTTTGCCCAGTCTACTTGGCTGTTGGATTGTGAGTGATAGCTGGATGTTAGGCTTACAGATACTCCTAGTTTGTCCATGAATTTGGACCATAGCCTTGAAGTGAACTGAGGACCCTGGTCACTGACTTTGTCCTGTGGGATGCCAAAATAGTGGAAGAAGTGAGAAAAGATTAGTCCTGCTGTTTCAAGAGCCATGGGCAGGCCAGGTAATAGGATGAGTATAAGTGATTTGGAAAATCAGTCGATGATTTCCATGATGGTTGTGTGATTTTGAGATTTGGGTAGGTCTGTGATAAAGTCAATAGCCAGGTGGGACCAAGGACAATGCAGTGTGGGCAGTGGCAACAGCTTTCCTACCGCAAGTGCCTGGGGCACCTTGGCCTGGGCACAAGCAGAGCAGGAGGAGATAAATTGGTTTATGCCAGTGTGCATGTTCGGCCACCAGTATTTCACTTTAAGCAGCTGATAAGTTCTCTGGCTGCTGGGGTGTCCCTTGGCTGGGGTGGTATGTGCCCAGGTGATAAGTCAGCCTTGGAGATGTGGTGGGACATATTTCAGGTCTGAAGAGCAGTCTTTCAGAATATGATAAGGTAGTGTTTGTGCCAGCTCCTTGTCTATGTCCCACATGAGGACATTGATAAAACATTTGGATGGTAAGATGGATGCTGTTTCCTGGGCAGGGACTGAGGGAGGGTATACTCAGGACAGGGCATCTACTTTAGTGTTCTTGGAACTGGGTTGGTCGGTGATAGTGAACTGGAACCTTGTAAAGAAGAAGGCCCAGAGGGCTTGACATGGGTTAAATCTCTTTGGCTGATTTGAGGTACTCCCACTTCTTATGGTCTATGTATATGATAAACAGGTGTGTGGCTCCATTACTCCAATGCTAATTTGATGGCCAAAAGTTCCTGGTTACCAATGTCATAGTTCTGCTCTGTGGGTGTGAGTTTCTTTGAAAAGAATGCTACAGGATGTAGTTTGGGTTTCTCTCCAAAACATTGTGAGAGTACTGTCCCCACCCCCAACTCAGAGGCATCTATTTCCACAGTGAAGGGTTTCATGAGGTCAAGGTGCTTGCGGATAAGAGCTGAGGTAAAGACAGTCTTGAGCTGGATGAAAGCCTTTCCTGCCTCTGGGTTTCATTGGAGGTGTTTGGGCTCTTTCTTAAGCAGAGACATGAGTGGGGCAGTGATGTAGCTGAAGTCCTGAATGAAGTGTCAATAAAAATTAACAAACCAAAGAATTGCTGGAACTCCTTGACTATCGCAGGGGCCGGCCATGTTGTAACTGCAAAAACTTTGTTCTGGTCCATGTTGACTCCCTCAGCATTGATAACATAGCCCAAGAATGAGATTTGTGGCACATGAGATTCACACTTGTCCGCTTTTATGTATAGCTGGTTATCCAAGATCCAGCTTAGGACAGCTTTAAAATGCTCCATGTGACTCTCTTCATCTGGGGAATAAATGAGAATGTTATCGATGTAGGCAATGACATAACAACCAAGCATGCCCCTGTGCACGTTGTTTATGAAGCACTGAAAAACACTGGGCTTGCAAAATAGCCCATATGACATCACACAATACTCAAAGTGGCCAGAAGTGGTACTAAATGCTGTCTTCCATTCATCCCCCTCATGAATGCAGATCACACTGTAAGTGCTTCTGAGGTCCAGTTTGGTGAATATCCATGCAGAGCATAGCTGTTCAAGGGCAGAAGGGACCAGAGGTAATGAATATGGGTATTTCCTGGTAACTTGGATAAGGCCAAGGTAGTCAGTGCAAGGCCTGAGACCCCCTCCTTTCTTCTCCACAAAGAAAAACCCTGCTGATGCAGATGAAGTAGAGGGATGGATGTACTCTTGTTGTTGCACTTCCTGTATGTAGTCCTCATAGCTTTTTGCTCAGAGATGGACAGTTGGTAAATGTGACAGCATGGAGACATGGTGCCCATAAGGAGGTCAGTGGTGCAGTCATATGGCTGGTGTGCAGGGACCCCACTGGCTCTTCCTTTACTGAAGACGTCTAGGTATGCATCATATAATTCTGGGATGTGTACAGTACTGTTAGCATCACAACTCTCCACAGAAGTGGAGACTAGAGTGAGCTCAGGCAGGTGGAGACAGTGCTGTTGGCAGGTGGTGGACTGTTGAAGAATCTCCCTGTCCTGCCAGGAAATCTGAGGGTTGTGGAGCTGTAACCATGGAAATCCCAAGATAACTGCTTGATTTTGAGTTCTGGTGATGAAGAAGATGGTTTCTCTGTGCAGGGCACTGACTTGAAGTTCAATTGGCTGAGCACATGTAGTGATGAAGCCCTCACCAATGGGTGCACCATTGATGGCTTTTTGTTGCTCACAGGCTGCAGGAGCTCCTGTGTGGGTATCTGGAACCTCTGGGCAACCTCTCTGTCCAGGAAGTTGTCAGAGGCCCCTGAATCTATCAGAGCAGATAGGACATGGGACAACTCGGGGAGATTTAACAGTATCTTTATCTTGAATGGTTGATTGATATATAGGAAGTTTAGGGGGGTTCACCGAGAGAGTGGTAGTGGTGTTCGATGCTCCCTCAGTTTCAGCAGGTCTCTTAGGGCCTCTGGGGACAGTGGGGTAGCAGATGGTCAGATGGCCACACACACACAAAAACACAGTTCCTTCTTGTGCCTCCACTCATACTCAGAGTGTGCTGATCTAGTGCGAGATATCTCCATGGGTGTGGGAGGTGCCATGGCCAGAACATTCAGTGTGGTGCCTTCCAGTGATGGTCTGTTCCTGAGGACCTTATCCAGCCTGATGTATAGGTCAATGAGTGAATCCAGCATTTGCTGTACATAACAGCATGCTAGTTCAATCAAGATGAGAGGGTTGAGTCCCTGACGAAATGCAGCCTTTGGGGCTGGTTCATTCCATTCATTTCCTGTGGCAAGTGTGCAGAACTCCAAAGCATGTTCATCCAGTCTTCTTTCCCCCTGCTTAATGGTTAGCAGCCTCTCTCCAACCTCCAGACCTTCAGGATGGTGATCAAAGACCCTTTAAAATAGCTCCACAAAAATACGCATATGACCTCATTTGCTCTCCACCCCTCTCCCACATGGTGGTAGCCCAGCTGAGTGCATTTCTGGTAAGCAGATTCATGAACTGTGCAATCTTCTGTTCATCTTGTGTTGTGTCCATTTGCACTGTGAAGAAAAGCAAACACTCTAGCAAGAAGCCCTTACATTCGGACATATCCCCGGAAAACTTGTGCAGTCGTGGAATGAGTGCATGCAAGCTCAAATCCAGTGTGGGACATGTTAAGAGTGCCTGCAACACAGCAGTGGTGAGTTAGAAGAGATGGGCTTCCATTTCACTCAAAATCTGCTAGTGTTGTTCTAACAATCTCCCTTGTGCCAAAAGAGCAGTTTGCTGACTCTCCTCCGCTGCATCCATGATGTAGGCGAAGTAACCTGTCAGGTATGCAGACAACAGATGGATCCAAATGCATAAGAGAGCTTTAATCAGTAAGCTAACAGACAAATTCAAATTGTAATCCAAAATCAGTAATGAGGTGTAGCAAGGGTCAGGCAAGGCACAGAGAGAATATCAGAGGCAGGACAGAAGACAAAATCACAAACAGAGTAAAACCAGAAGCACAATGCAGGAATATAAGGCTTGGTAAGTCAGGCAATAATACTATTTGTTCACCATGTGTTGAATGACAGAGTCCTTAAGTAGTAAATAGTGATTGGTGGGAAATGTGGAACAGGTGTAGTGCTGATCAGAATTCTGGAGAGGAGGGGCAATGTAGTGCTTGTTGGGGATTGTAGTCCATGGCAGCCAAGTTTGAAGGCTGCTGTGAATTCCAGGCTTTGACAGACATGACAGCTTCAAGTTTGACCTTGCATCCAAGTTTGTGTGTGTGAAATCTTAGTTGACCTATTTAATCTAGTGCATTTATTTGATACTGGTCCTGCAGGAAGCAACAAGAAATTTGAGCAAGTGAAGTAGGAGGTTTTTACTTTCATGTGTATATTCAAGCATGAACAAAGAATATGTTCATTAATGTGATATCACTGTTAGGTACAAAAGAAGAAATTCACAAAAGAAATATGCTTCATATCTCTCCTGGGTTTCCAAAAAATAATTATTATTATTATAATAGGAACATGAATATTTTGGTTTATTCCATAAAATACTACCAACAAGTCCCCCAAATTACACATATAAATACCATCACTTGGAGCATTTAATTGCAGAAAATGACAACTGGTCAAAATAAAAAAAGATGAAATGTTTTCAGACCTTGAATAACACACAGAATCAATATCCTATTCAAGTTTAATCAACACAATGCTAATATTTGAACTTAGGTTGAGTTCAGAGATATTTTTTGGTGGAATAACCCTGACATTTAATCATAGCTTTCATGCGTCTTGGCATGCTCTCCACCAGTCTTTCATGTTGCTCTTGGGTGATGTTATGCCACTCCTGGCACAAAAATTCAATCAGCTCAGCTTTGTTTGATGGCTTTTGACCATCTATCTTCCTCTTGATCACATTCCAGAGGTTTTCAATAGGGTTCATGTCTGGAGATTGGGCTGGCCATGACAGGGTCTTGACCTTGTGGTCATCCATCCACACCTTGATTGACCTGGCTATGTGGCATGGAGCATTGCCCTGCTGGAAAGCCCAATCCTCAGAATTAGGGAACATTGTCAGAACAGAAGGAAGCAAGTTTTCTTCCAGGATAACCTTGTACATGGCTGGACTCATGTGTCCTTCACAAACAAAAATCTGCCGCATTCTTGCCTGGCTGAAGCACTACCAGATCATCACTGATCTTCCACCAAATGTCGCAATGGGTGTGGTCACTGGAGCTCGTAAGCCTCTCCAGATCTCCATCTAACCATTAGATAATCAGGTGATGGGAAAAGCTGAAAATTGGACTCATCAGAGAAAATGGCCTTACTCCAAGCCTCTACGGTCCAATCCTTATGGTCTTTAGCAAACCTCAGCCTGACTTGTATTTGCTTCTCATTGATGAAGGGCTTTTTTCTAGCTTTTCATGAGTTCAACCCCTCCCAGAGAAGCCTGTTTCAAACCGTCCTTGCTGTGCACTTAACCCGAGCTGCCATTTGCCATTCTTTTTGTAGGTCACTTGATGTCATCCTACAGTTGTTGAGTGACATTCAAAGGAATTGACAATCATCCTGGTTAGTGAAGAGTTGCTTTCACCCTCTTCCAGTCTGTAACTTTGCTGTCCCCAATGTCTGCTGCTTGACCCTGTTCTTATGAACTGCCTTCTTTGAAATTTTGAGAATGGAAGCAACGTGACGCTCACTGTATCCCTGTGCCAATAAAGCCACAATTAAGCCCTTCTTTTTCTCACTCAAAACATTTTTGTATATAACCCCGATTCCAAAAAAGTTGGGACAAAGTACAAATTGTAAATAAAAACGGAATGCAATAATTTACAAATCTCAAAAACTGATATTGTATTCACAATAGAACATAGACAACATATCAAATGTCGAAAGTGAGACATTTTGAAATTTCATGCCAAATATTGGCTCATTTGAAATTTCATGACAGTAATACATCTCAAAAAAGTTGGGACAGGGGCGATAAGAGGCTGGAAAAGTTAAAGGTATAAAAATGAACAGCTGGAGGACCAAATTGCAACTCATTAGGTCAATTGGCAATAGGTCATTAACATGACTGGGTATAAAAAGAGCATCTTGGAGTGGCAGCGGCTCTCAGAAGTAAAGATGGAAAGAGGGTCACCAATCCCCCTAATTCTGCACCGACAAATAGTGGAGCAATATCAGAAAGGAGTTCGACAGTGTACAATTGCAAAGAGTTTGAACATATCATCATCTACAGTGCATAATATCATCAAAAGATTCAGAGAATCTGGAAGAATCTCTGTGTGTAAGGGTCAAGGCTGGAAAACCATACTGGGTGCCCGTGATCTTCGGGCCCTTAGACGGCACTGCATCACATACAGGCATGCTTCTGGATTGGAAATCACAAAATGGGCTCAGGAGTATTTCCAGAGAACATTATCTGTGAACACAATTCACCGTGCCATCCGCCGTTGCCAGCTAAAACTCTATAGTTCAAAGAAGAAGCCATATCTAAACATGATCCAGAAGCGCAGACATCTTCTCTGGGCCAAGGCTCATTTAAAATGGACTGTGGCAAAGTGGAAAACTGTTCTGTGGTCAGACGAATCAAAATTTGAAGTTCTTTATGGAAATCAGGGACGCTGTGTCATTTGGACTAAAGAGGAGAAGGACGACCCAAGTTGTTTTCAGTGCTCAGTTCAGAAGCCTGCATCTCTGATGGTATGGGGTTGCATTAGTGTGTGTGGCATGGGCAGCTTACACATCTGGAAAGACACCATCAATGCTGAAAGGTATATCCAGGTTCTAGAGCAACATATGCTCCCATCCAGATGATGTCTCTTTCAGGGAAGACCTTGCATTTTCCAACATGACAATGCCAAACCATATACTGCATCAATTACAGCATCATGGCTGCGTAGAAGAAGGGTCCGGGTACTGAACTGGCCAGCCTGCAGTCCAGATCTTTCACCCATAGAAAACATTTGGCGCATCATAAAACGGAAGATACGACAAAAAAAAAAAAACTAAGACAGTTGAGCAACTAGAATCCTACATTAAAGAATGGGTTAACATTCCTATCCCTAAACTTGAGCAACTTGTCTCCTCAGTCCCCAGACATTTACAGACTGTTGTAAAGAGAAAAGGGGATGTCTCACAGTGGTAAACATGGCCTTGTCCCAACTTTTTTGAGATGTGTTGTTGTCATGAAATTTAAAATCACCTAATTTTCCTCTTTAAATGATGCATTTTCTCAGTTTAAACATTTGATATGTCATCTATGTTCTATTCTGAATAAAATATGGAATTTTGAAACTTCCACATCATTGCATTCTGTTTTTATTTACAATTTGTGCTTTGTCCCAACTTTTTTTGGAATCGGGGTTGTAACTCTTTTGACATGGTGAATATATATTTTTGTATTCCATTTAAATTTAAGGTACTACTAGCACTGTTTTTGCCATCCAAATCGGTTCTATTGCAAGAGGATAGTGATGACCACAGCAGTGTGTGTTTGTTTTTTTAAATACTTTTACTCATTAAATAAGATTTGGTTCAGGTTATCACCTAATCAGTATCTCATTAAGTAAAATGAGGTGTGCTTGTGTTGGAATTCCCGAAGAGACAATGGAATGAAATGGCTGCTATACAAAGAGATGCTGATTTAAGGAAAAAAAATTGAAGTGGTCTCTTCATTTTGTATGTGTGTGTGTGTGTGTGTGTGTGTGTGTGTATAACACACACACACACACACACACACACACACATTGTGCATGTCTTTTGTCATTCTTAAATTAACTTTCTCCATTTTCCTGGAAAATAATAAATGCACTATGGTTAAAAGGAATCTATCTAAACTCGGAGCAACAATGCATTCTGGCTTCATAGGAGATTTGACAGCATGTCCACTGAACTTTTCTGAGTTTTCAAAAATACTATTTAGTAAATTTAATAAAATATTACTCGTACAATGCAGTATTTTTAGCTAAAGATTTTTTTGCTCAGACTTGTGTGCCATTTACTACACTGCTGAAATTTGGAATTTGTTGGAAAAATGGTGCAAGAATTTGGACGTCTTCCATTAATACCTCTTTCTGCATATTAATGCATTGCTCCTTGTCAGGCTCCACAATAAATATTGATTTTCATGGCTTGAGCATCTGCATTTCCACTTCTAGACACATGATGTTTATGAAAGCTACAGCTATTGCTTACAAGAAATTAAAAAAAATAATAATAAATAAATAAAAACCTAAGGAGACAAACAATTCTCACGTTTTAACTTGATTTGCTATTCCATCCATTATCTGTAGCCGCTAATCCTATACAGGGTTCCAGGCAAGCTGGAACCTATCCCAGCTGACTATGAGCAAGAGGTGGGGTACACCCTGGACAAATCACCTGGACAAGTTATCGCAGGGCTGACACAAAGAGACAAACAACCGTTCACACTCACTTTCATACCTACAGTCAATTTAGAGCCACCAATTAGCCTAACCTGCATGTTTTTGGACTGTGGGGGAAACCTGAGCATTCAGAGGAAACCCACACAGACATGGAGAGAACATGCAAACTCCACACAGAAAGACCCCCAATGGCCACTGAGCTCAAACCCAGGACCTTCTTGCTGTGAGGCGACAATGCTAACCACTACACCACTGTGCCGCCCCTCTTCTAATATACACATGGAAAATTTTTATTTTTGTGCATCACAAGAAATTGATAGCACATATCATAGTTGAAACATAAATCAGCAACTATGCTTATCTACACAGTTCTGAGCAGTTATTTTAAAACCTGTATGCAATGGCTAGTACATTACAGTGAAATTCTTTCTTCATACTGTATATGCAATTTTGTTAAGAATCAGCTATGATATCACACCTCTGGAGCAGATATGATTAAGGGCCTTGCTCAAGGGCCCAACAATGACAGTTTGGCAGTGCTGGGGCTTGAACTCCTGGCCAGGAATCCAGAACCTTTAACCATTAAGCCAGCACTGCTCCCAGTTTTGCAGGAGAAAGGACAGCATATATTTGGATTAAACTGTATAACTTTATCCACAGGTCAGAAAGCTGCATGAGCTTGAGCAGGAGTTGAGTGGGGAAAAAGTAATAAATGAAAGAGACTGAAATGAACACAAATATGTCTGCATGATAGACCTGAGTTAATTCTATGTAACGGACTGGTCTGCTCTCACAGTGCTGTATCAAGGAAACTAACCTGTATCTGGATTAATATCACACTGTATTTAATTGCACACAGACAAAAAGTGAAGAAATTGAATTAAGTTCAGGTAAACAATGAGAGGGGTGGCATGGTGGTGTAGTGATTAGCACTGTCGCCTCACAGCAAGAAGGTCCTGGGTTCGAGCCCAGCAGCCAGCGAGGGCCTTTCGGTGTAGAGTTTGCATGCTCTCCCCGTGTCTGTGTGGGTTTCCTCCAGGTGCTCTGGTTTCCCCCACAGTCCAAAGACTTGCAGGTTAGGCTAATTGGTGGCTCTAAATTGACCATAGGTGTGAATGTGAGTGTGAATGGCTGTTTGTCTCTATGTGTTAGCCCTGCGATGACCTGGCGACTCGTCCAGGGTATACCTCGCCTCTCGCCCATAGTCAGCTGGGATAGGCTCCAGCTTGCCTGTGACCCTGTACAGGATAAGTGGCTACAGATAATAGATGGATGGATGGATGGATGGATGGATAAACAATGAGAGTGCCTGTCACTCTGCTCCTGAGGGCCAAGTTAAGAGGCTTGACCTGAACAGGATACAACAAACATTGCAGTGCATCCATCTTCTCATGATTCATGCTGGTATCCTGGGCAGCTAGTGTCTAAGAGAGGCATCTCATGTAGAGGCCTGACCAAACTTTACAATTAGGCTGGTCAGGCTTCCATGAAAATGTCTATATGAACACATGTCCATGATAGATTGTACATCTCCCAGAGAACAAGGCACCATGGAGTGGCCTGGGAGTCAAGTACAGTATGTACCACTATGGTGAGGCCCCATGGTGAAGTTTAAGGCCAGGTTTCCACCAATAGTGCAGGGACACATGGGAGAGACACAGGCTCATCCTATTACCACCAGTAATGAAAGACTCCATTAGACTAAATCTGTCCTTATGCTCTAGGTGAAGTATGAATATGGTAAGCACTGGCAAGGAAACATGCCCAACCAGTAAAGTCCTGCAAACAGACCATTTAACCTGTTAGGTTAATAGGGTTAGTTTAAGTCAAACTGGAGGGGGAGGAATCCTTCCTAATCATGACTGTCTATTATATGCTTCTATCAGGATTAAGAATGAATGGTAGATGGGAGAACCATATAATATTAAGGGTATTTGTGAATGCTAATGCTGGGGTCACCAGTAAGCTGGCATAGGTAGCTTGCACTCATTACGCAATTATTCTCAATTAACTTGTGGGGTAACAACCAAATCGAGACCCATCTTATTTAGCAACTCTAAGAACTTCTTACAAAACATAACTTTTTTCATCATTTGACTCATTACAGAGGCTATCGGTAACAAGCCAGACATTTATAGACATTGTAACATTCACAATAAACCCCTTTCCCTCAAGCTCTGAGCAGGCTTCAGAATAATGTCCCATGAGGAATGTTAAGCATTTTTCAAAGAGAACTGTATAAGCTTTAAAAATTAAAATATCCTGTCCTTTACTAGGTGTGCATGTTACTGCTCTTCATCAGAGTCTGGCCCATGGATATCTAAAGTCTTAATGGCACAGACTCTCCCTATACTCTTGACATATCTGCCAGTATCAAAGAAATGCCTGGAATAATGCCTGTGAACTTCATTCCTTAGCCTTTAGACAAGAATCTGTGCTTCTTCAAGATTCCAACACTTTAGCTCATTAAGCACAAGTCGGCAAGCCCTCATTCAAATAATCTCTTTGCTTTCAGATCATTCACAATTTTCCTGTCTCTCACTGGTAAGCATTGAATCATGAAGATGCTCACTGGGAAACACAATCTTTGAAAGAACAAACAATGGCCATCATATTGCCTACTCGATTTTCTACTCTGTTGCATGCTTAAAAGTGAGATTTAAAAGCTCAAGATTCACTTTTAGAACCTCAAGCAGAATATTTTCTATGAAGGCCATGCTGACAGGTAAGAGAAAAATGCTAGTTTGGCATTATTAAACAACATTAGACAAACCAGATTAGAGTTGCATTTGCTTTCAGTACTCAACACCTATGGATTTCCTGGATAATTGGTGAGAGACCTGGAATTAAATAACAGCCTGATAGGAGTCTTGATGAGAACAAATATTCTAAAACTTGTCTAAAGAGAGGCAACACCAGGAATTTCCTCAGAATTATGGTTGTTTTTTTCCAACATAACATCACTATCAGTGATATTTAATACAGGATTCCATTACTACTATTGCAATATGTACACAGCTATGATCATAGCTTTAGGGAGAGACTAATTGTGGCAACGATACAAGGCATTTCATCAAGAAATGAGCAGAAATCTTGGCATTGTCTGAAGAAGCCAATAATCTGTTGGACAAAGCTCAAGGCAAAATTCCATCCATCCATCCATTATCTGTAACCACTTATCCTGTGCAGGGTCACGGGCAAGCTGGAGCCTATCCCAGCTGACTATGGGTGAGAGGCAGGGTACACCCTGGACAAGTCGTCAGGTCACTCAGGGCTTCAAGGTAAAATTATCACTTTTAATCTAAGGCTCTGCAAGATAAAAAGAAAAAAAAAACTTTCGTCAACTCACCTTATGCTGGCTCTACAGTAAACGACATTTCAAGCAATTTTAATATCACAGACAAATTTCCAGTGTTGGAATAAAATCATGAGAGTTTTGCTAGGGTTCGCTCCAGTCATATCGATCGTTTGGTGCAAGGTGGGCAGGATAGCTGTCTTAAGTTAGTCTTTTTTCTCATCTTGACATACCAATAAAACCAAATGTGTTTCATATTAATCTTTAGTCTTGGCTCATGCAAATCCTCAGTCTTTGAAAAATATAGATAATCGCTCAAAAAGTAATTTGGTGTAAGACCTGCATAACTCTGTGACTAATAGCACATTGTCTTTAGATGTGAGACGGTGTCATACTTTACGCTTTCAAAAGTATTTTCAGAATCTTTTCAAAGTATTTTACTGGATGGTTAGCATTACAGTACTACCACAGGTACTGACACTGTTCCATGTTTTCAGTTGGATGCAGCTGAAGTGGAAGATAAAAACTTGAGTGACATAATGAAAAAAAAATTCATGGCCACACCATGTTAAGAGTATAGAACACCGGCCATTCAGTAAGATTTCATAGTAAGTGTCCATTCAGATTATTTTACCATTGTCAAATTAATTGAATTATTGAATTTGTCAAATTGATCACATATTTGTTACAGCCCTAGTAATGATTGTTCTAGCCATAAAATGGCATATGAATATTTGTAGCAGACAGCTGTATGACCAGGAAGATTTATGCAACACACACTGTGGGAGGACAGCAAAGTAAAGGATGGCTCATCTCCCACCTTACTGCCTGAGTACCAAACCACTTTTCACAAATTTTGGTCTAGACATATTTAGCACCTGGAATGTATCTTTTCAGCCATTTTTACAGTAAACAGTAAAAATGCACATTTTCACATGCCTAAATGCCAGTACCATGCACACTGCGCTAACAAAATGGATGAAAGTCTTATCAATATTTTATGATGATTCTTTGCCATCAGTGTGCTGTGAAACAGATTTATTTAGACTACGACACTCATTTTAAAAATGGTTGGAAAGAATTATGGAATATAAGCCATAGTGTAGCAAAAAGGATTTTCAACTGATCTTATTCTTTACACATGGATCTGAGAAAACACTGGAATTTAGTAATGAATCTTGAATTTTAAGTTGTCATTGATCAGTTGCTACTACTATCTAACTCATGAGGCACTTTCAACATTTTAGGTTGATTATAATGGTGATTATAAGTCTGAAGCTTCTCAAACCCCCCCCCCCACACACACACACAATAAAAGTATGCAAGGAAAGGGATCAAGCACATGAAAGATCTACAATAAATATCTTACTCATTGAGGAGATGGAGCATTAAATCATGTGCTTATGCCACTCAGTATACTTAAAAACAATTTAAAAAAAGTTCCATTTAGGAAGCACCTGTGTATCCCTGATCTAGAAGTCTTCTATCTCATCTCCCTGATTGTTCGGTGCCATGGGCATCGCCACCATTAAATGTGAAGGGAATGTGTCCCCTTCACATTTCATAATTCTTCATTTGGACCCCCCCCCCACACACACACATTTAACATAAAATATTAGTTCACCCAGTGCCGTTTCTATTGCTTCATGAAAGAATCCGTTCCACTTGATTGATAAGAGAATACACATACCACTGAATATCCACTCCGGGCTTTCCGGGCATTACCTACAACAACTCGCCGCATGTGAGTGAAGTGAATCTCAGTGCAAGCAGAGAAATGTTGGTGCAGCTGATCGAAAGTGGAGGAGGTGACGTCAGCCCCATTGCCACCTGATAATGTCTAGCTTTTGCTAAAACCTTATTCTTTTGTTATATGCCCTCAAAATTAACCCTAGGCCACGTTAAATTAATGTTCAAATAAACAATGAAATAAGCTTAGCCTAATGGGGTATTCTTGGTTGATGATGAATTGCTTGCAGTATTTGCTCCCTCCCCTGACACAATGGACATAAGGAAATTCTTTACAAAGAAGCGGAAAGTAAGTCAAAATTTCCCCACAGGACAGGGTTTTTTTTTTTTGTCCCAATGGAAATATTAGTGCAGTGAGCTGGCTAGTCAATGTTAGGAGATGTATCAGCTAGCTTAATGTTAGCTGTCATTTAATTCAAACCAAGTAGGCCTACCTTATTGTAATGCCAAGAATGAGGTCAAGTCTGCTCTGATGATATTTATTGATTCCCTGTTGTGATTTGAAGAACTTGTTTTGTCTGGTCTTTGCCAGTTTTCTGGAAAGTAACATGGGAAATCAGTGTATGGGGAAGGAATAGTAGAAAGGAAAGCAATGGAGAGAGATGGATGTTATTCCAGGAGGTTTGTGAAGGAAAGGGGGATAAAAAAGTTATGAAGTGGTAGAAATTGTGGTGGCACCAATGTAAGAAGGAGTTATATCTATAAATCTATTTGTTATACTAATCTGTAAATGTTACTATAGTACCACCATTGCATGTAGGTTGACAAAACTGCACTTGTTCATTGTGTGAAGTTATCTTTTATGTGTTATTGCTTGACACAGTGTAATTTTGTGTTATGAAGACTGCATGATGCCATGCCATTTTTGTTATGAGTATCACTAAATTGGAAAAAAAGTAAAATTCACCCACTAAAGTCACTGTTGGTGGTTAACAAAATTGCACCTGTTCATTGTGTGAAGTTATTTTTTGTGTGTCACCATTGCTTGACACAGTGTGATTTTGTGTTATGAAGTTTGCATGATGCTGCAAGAAGGTCCGGGTTTGAGCCCCGTGGCCGGCAAGGGCCTTTCTGTATGGAGTTTGCATGTTCTCCCTGTGTCCGCGTGGGTTTCCTCCGGGTGCTCCGGTTTCCCCCACAGTCCAAAGACATGCAGGTTAGGTTAACTGGTGACTCTAAATTGACCGTAGGTGTGAATGTGAGTGTGAATGGTTGTCTGTGTCTATGTGTCAGCCCTGTGATGACCTGGCGACTTGTCCAGGGTGTACCCCGCCTTTCGCCTGTAGTCAGCTGGGATAGGCTCCAGCTTGCCTGCGACGGACAGGATAAAGCAGCTAGAGATAATGAGATGAGAGAAGTTTGCATGATGCCATGTCATGCCTGTTCATTGTGTGAATTTATGAATGTTCTTATTTTTAAACATACAGTTGAGTGTCACTATTGCTTGGCACAGTGGCATGTTGTGTTACATCTAAAACTAAATAAAAAAGGAAACTCAAAATAAAAAAGTTAAATGCACCCATGAAGTCATTGTTGGTGATAAATTGTGCCACATTCATCTCATTATCTTAGGCATACAGTAGCAGTGGGTTTAAAAACAGGCTGATGAATATATGGACTAGTTGTTGAATGAGGACTTATTGTTGAGTCTCTAAAATAGTCATTGAATTAAGTTACTTTTGTAGGTAAAATTAGATGTTTAACAACCTGTTAAAAATACACCAGAATGCAGGAAATGGCATCTAATTAATTAAAAATTTTCTGCGGGAGGACCCCCCGCTGGGTGGCACAGTGGTGTAGTGGTTAGTGCTGTCGCCTCACAGCAAGAAGGTCCGGGTTTGAGCCCCGTGGCCGGCGAGGGCCTTTCTGTGCAGAGTTTGCATGTTCTCCCCATGACCACGTGGGTTTTCTCCGGGTGCTCCAGTTTCCCCCACAGTCCAAAGACATGCAGGTTAACTGGTGACTCTAAATTGACCGTAGGTGTGAATGTGAGTGTGAATGGTTGTCTGTGTCTATGTGTCAGCCCTGTGATGACCTGATGATTTGTCCAGGGTGTACCCCGCCTTGCGACCCTGTAGAACAGGATAGAGCGGCTAGAGATAATGAGATGAGATGAGCACCCCCCGCCAGTGTATCCCCCCCCCCCCCCCCCCCCCCACACACACACACATTAAAAATGCTTCTGATGCCCCTGTTCGGCGCACATTTAAAGAACTGACATGTCCTTAAATATTTGATTGTTTTCCAGGTCATAGTTTAAATCAAGGAGACATTAATTAGAGTTTAGGGATGCATCAATGTATTAGAGCTGTTTGCAATTCTTTGCACTTCTTCCCTAAGGAAGGTATGCAGTGAATTTATACTGTCCAGCTGTCTTTGTTTTTCACACTGTTGTGTAAACTCCAGAGACTGTTGTTCATTAACTTCCCAGGAGATCAGTTTCTGAAATACTCAAATGATCAAACAGCCATGCCGTGGTCAATGTCATTGCTCACATTTCCCTTCCATTCTGACAGATAATTAACTGGACCTCTTGAACTATGCATGATTTTATGAAATATGTTGCTTTATTGGATCATGTGCAGGCATATAGATGTTCTTAATAAAGTGGACAAAGAGTGCTTATGATTATTGTAAAATTCATCATGCAGTTTAATAAATGGCCTACCTCAATATTGTGCAGTTTAGCCTCATCTTGCAGTCATATTATTTTTTTATTTATTTGTGGAAGTTGCTAATTGAATGTTCTTGTAAACAGTATAACAGCAGCTCAAGGAAACTGACACCCAAGCAGTGCATCACTCCTCACTCCCCCACTCCCATGGTATTGAAAACACAGTGACACTTCACCACCACTGTTTTGGATGGCTGAAAGCAGTATGGCCATAGGGCAGGGTTCGCTGATTGCACATGGCTGGAGCCACATGAATGGCACCCCAGTCTACCCTTCCCGAGCACCCAGGGGAGCATAAAGTGGCACCACAACAAAGGTTAGTGGAAGTAATTTCATGTATGTCAACTGATTCTTGCCTCTTCTCTCCACTCAGGCAACTTTGTCAGTGTCAAAGAGGATGACTGAGATCACTGCACTTTTGCCAACAATCGTCCCCACTCTCACTGCCTCTGGAGGATTGCTGAAAAACCCAGACACAGCCAGCCCCCACCTGTGACTCTAGGCTGGCTTGGGCCCTCTGGCGCCTGCACAGACTGCACCACTTTCACTTCCTGCACTTCCCCATCCCTCATTTTCTAATTAAAAGAGCACTTATCTTTCCACTGAGAACCTGGGTTGTGTGTCTGTGTTCCCTGTCACAGACACAAGTGCCACACTGGTGGAGAATGCAGGCATAAACATGACACCACCCCCCACATGGAACCTCTCCTGCAGTATCTCCCAGAAATCAGCTTCCAGCAGCAACAGGTGATGCAGGAAATGGTCAAGGGCCTCTGAGTCATCACCCAGGACCTGCTGCAGCAATGAGCCAGAGCCTCTCCTCTCCTGGGCCACCCTCCAGATCCTGCCAAGAGGCTGTTTTTTCTGCTCCACAAGCTGGCCCCAGCTGATAACATCGATGCTTACCTCTATACATTTTGCTGAGGACCACAAAACACTGACTGCAGCCCAAGCAACACTCAGCTACTCAGGTCACAGTGTGGGTCACCATGGATCATTTTCTCCAGGTGTTGCCTCCTGCAGAGTGCATGGCCATAGAGATGAGGGCACCCAAGATGCCTACTGAGCTAGTCGGGGCTCTTGAGTGTGCCTTGGCTATGCTAGACATCAGCAAGCAGGAAGCCACAAAGTCCAACCAGACCCATGAGAGAGCTTTGCACTCCCCCTCCTGGGCCAACACAAAGCCTCAATGATGCCCTCCATGACCAGCTTGCCTTTCCTCACCCTTTAATGAGGCCATGCGCACTGTGCCTGAACATCCCTCACCCACCCAAGCCCAGAAACCATGGCTCACTGGCTGTATTGTCCACTCACCCACCAGCCCTAATCTTCCAACACCCCTGTGCAGATAGAGGGACAGCCAGTGCAAGTTCTCCTTGACTCCGGCAGTACCATCACACTGGCCCAACCTTCCATCTTGCCTGAGGCTGCAGGGCCCCACAGTACTCTCAAGGTCATCTGCATTCATAGGGACATGAAAGAGGTGGCCACTGCCCCTGTCCTGATTGGAAGTGAGATTGGTTTGGATTCTCTAAAGAACTGCCTGTTGTCAGAAGGACAAGGAAATGTGGAGTGCCCCATAGGCCTGTGGACCACATCTCACCACCCCGAGATGTATGCCTGGCTGGGGTGCATGAGGATGCTAATGCCTGCGCTGCTAAAGGTGAGTCACAAACCACCTCTTACACACACTCGTGTGTATAAGCAGGTGACTCAAGAAGGGAACTTCAAGCAGGAGCTAATGTAAGATGAATGGCTGAAGAACTGTTGGGGGCAGGTGTGCATGGTGGAGGGAAAAGACTAACAGCAGGGCAGCCCCTACACAGTTCCTACTTCTTTGCCCACCAGGGACTCCTCTATCAGCACACAGAATGGCATGGCCAGGCCCTGGACCCGCTGGTAGTCCCTTGATCCAAGGTGGACCTAGTTTTGCACCTGGCCTACTCCCGCCCCCTGGGTGGCCACCTAGCAAGCCAGCCAGAACACCCTGGAGAAAATCTGAGACTGGCCAGGGATGAACATTGAACTCAGGAACTTCTGTCAGTGCTGCCCTGATGTCAGTGCACTGTCCCAAGAAACCTGCACCAGCCCCATTCATGCCTCTGCCCATTATCAGCATTCCCTTCAAGAGAGTGTGCATGGATCTGGCATGCCCCCTTCAAGTCTGTCCAGGGCGAAGAGCATATTCTCGTCATGGACAATGCCACCTGATACCCTAGGCAGTCCCCCTGCAGAAGGCCATGTCCAAAACCATTGCCAGGGAAGTGGTTCTTCCATCTGGACTCCTGAAGGACTTTCTCACAGACCAAGGTATGCCATCCATCCACCCACCCATCCATCTGTAGCTGCTTATCCTGTACAGGGTCACAGGCAAGCTGGAGCCTATCCCAGCTGACTATGGGTGAGAGGTGGGGTACACCCTGGACAAGTCACCAGGTCATCGCAGGGCTAACACATACAGACAAACAACCATTCACACTCACATTCACACCTATGGTCAATTTAGAGCCACCAATTAGCCTAACCTGCATGTCTTTGGACTGTGGGGGGAATAGGAACACCAGGAGAAACCCCACACAGACATGGGGAGAACATGAAAACTCCACACACAAAGGCCCTCTTCAGCTGCTGGGCTCAAACCCAGAACCTTCTTGCTGTGAGGTGACAGTACTAACCACTACACCACCATGCCACCCACCACCTTTTGTCTCAAAACTAATTGCAGATATGTGGCAGCTGTCACAGGTGAAACAAATCCACAGTTCAGTCTACCACCCCCAGACTCATGGGCTTGTTGAGAAGTTCACCCAGAGCCTGAAGAGGATGCTGTAGCGAGTAGTGGATAAAGATGGCTGGAACTGGGACTTCCTTCTCCCAAATGTCATGTTTGCCACTTGGGAGACTCCCCAAGTGTCGACAGGTTTCATACCCTTTGAACTCCTGTTTGAAACAAAGCCCTGGGGCCTCCTAGACATGGTCACAGAGACCTGGGAGGAGCAGCCTTCACTCTTCTGGACCACCAATGAGCATGTAAAAGAAATGCAAGATTGCATCAATAAGGTGGTTCTCATTGTGCATGAGCATATGCTCATTGCTCAGCTGAATAGGGCTGCCTCTACGAATGCTCTTTGCAGCCCCGGGAGTTCCAGCCTGGCAACCACATCCTCCTACTCATCCCCACCTTCAACTGTAAATTCCTTGCACATTGGCAGGGCCCCTTCACCATGCCTGAATGTGTTGGGCCTGTGAACTATCACCTACAACAGCCATGTAAGAGAAAAGAAACACAGACTTATGATATTAACCTGTTGAAACATTGAATCAAAACTCTCCCACTGCTCTCAGCCCATGCAATTCTTTCCACAGAACCACCAGGGTGCACCCTGGTCCACCAAGGCAAGGACCTCTCTGGGCAACAGCACCAAGAGCTGGGGGAGCTATTAGACCAGTTTGCAGAATTGCATTCTCAGCAGAACCACGTCAGACCCATCTGATCCAATATGACAATGCCCCCCACACACACACACCAGGTAGTGATTTGCCAGCTCCCCTATCTTGTCCCAGAGGCCTATTGTCATGCAATCGAGGATGAAGTGGCTCGAATGCCACAGGATGGAATCATTAATGAGGCCACCAGCCCCTTGTCAAGCCCTGTCATGGCAGTATCCAAGCCCACTGGAAGTCTGTGACTCTGCAATGACTTCAGGAAGCTCAATACAGTTTCAGACTACCCCCTGCATAGGGTGGATGACTTGGTTGACCAACTATGGAGGGCCTGATTGGTTTCCACCCTCAACCTCACCAAGGGCTGTTGCCAGGTGGCCCTGATGACCCATGCCTGGCCAAAAACTGCCTTCATTACTGCATTAGGCCACTGGCAATACCAGATCCTCCTGTCAGCCTCCATTGGGTGCCAACAACATTTCAGCACCTCATGGACATTGTGCTGCACCCCCACTGAGAGTTCACTGTGGCCTACCTGGATGATGTCATCATCCATTCATCCATCTGGGCTGACCACCTACACCACCTCAAAGCCATCCTGGGGGAGATGAGAAAGACTGGGCTCACTGCCAACCCTTGGAAATGCCATCTGGGGCTGACTGAAGCACAGTACCTCAGTTACCACATCATCTGGGGGTTATTTAAGCCACAGTGGAAGAACATTGAGGCCATTCAGAACCAGCCCACCACCAAGCACCAGGTACATGCATGCTTGGGGCTGGCCAGATATTACTGTAGATTCATGCCTAACTACTCATCTGTAGCCTCTTCCCTCTCTGACCTGACCAGGAAAGGAGAGCCAGATAAGGTGCAGTGGACTGGCCAGGCAGAGCAGGCATTTCGGGCCCTGAAGAAAGCCTTCACCACCACCCCTGTCTTCTGAAACCCAGAATTTGGCCTGCCGTTGATCGTCCAGATGGAGGCTTTGGAGACAGGCCTAGGTGCCATGCTCTCGCAGGTCATAGAGGGTGAAGAGCATCCCATGATGTATATCAGCCACAAAGTGTCACCTGCCAAGAAGAACTATGCAGCTATGGAGCCACCTTGGCCATCAATTGGGTAATCATGGAGCTAAGGTACTATCTGTCTGGTCATCACTTCTCATTACTTACCAACCATGCCCCACTTCAGTGGATGGCAGTGGTCAAAGACAAATGCTCGCATTACTTGCTGGTTCTTGTCACTCCAAGATTTGTCTTTCCAAGTCCAACACAGAGCCGGAACCCAGCACGGGAACACCAATGGCCTCTCCAGGCACTACAGCCTCTGGGCTGAGCTGTGGGGGATGGCACATTCAGAGCAAAGGGAAGATGTGATGGCAGCTCAAAGAAACCGCTGCCCAAGCAGCACATCACTTCTCAGTCCACTGCTCCCATGGCGCTGAAAAAAAAGCAACACTTTAGCACCATTTTTTTGAATGGCTGCAAGGAGCATGGCCACAGGGCAGGGAATGTTGATTGCACATGGCTGAAACGGCAAGAATGGCACCTCAATCTACCCTTCTTGAGCAGCCAGGGGCATATAAAGAGGCACCGCAATACACACCGGTTAGTGGACTTTATTTTGTGCATGTCAGCTAATTCTGGCTTCCTCTTTCCACTCAGGCAACTTCACTGATGCCAAAGATGATGAAGAGGACAACAGAGATCACTGCACTTTTGCTGGTGATCGTCCCCACTCTTGCTGCCTCTGGAGGATCGCCAAAAGACCCAGACACAGCTAGCCCCTGCCTGCAACGCTGCTTTAGGCCAGCTTGGGCCCTCTGGCACCGCCTGCACTGACTGCACCACTCTCACTCCCTGCAATCTTTCCACTGAGAACCTGGGCTGTGTGTCTGTGTTCCCCGCCACAACTTGTGGTTGCGGCGGGGAACACAGACACAACAGCATAACTGAGGTACAGTATATTCTTCATATTGTTATTTAGATTTTCAAAGCAAAATCATATTCTTCAAGATACACAGATAAGAACTGATGTTTTTTGAGTTGATGTCTTTTCTTCCTTCAAGCCTTCAAGATGTTATTTAGCTGTTGAATTGTGCATGGTGACACACATTGTGGATAGAATATGCTGTTTTATGCTACAAATCTAAATATTGCATATTTGCACTGTGCTTTCTCCCAAGATCAAAAAGTTTTAATTTATTTTTTTTTATTGCTACCTTTTGACTGTCTGCACATTTCATACTTCCTTAACCCATTGTCTCATCCATAAATCCTCCAACACACATACACCCATGCTTCTGTTGAGCCTCCAGCCATCAGCAGAATCCATCATGTGGACAGAATTGCTGAATAGCTATTACTTCTCTGTGGCCACGATAAAACCAGGCAATTAAATGCTATTGGACATTTGGCTCTCTCTTGAACCACAAAAGCCCTGTCAATGGAAATGGAAAAGACCTTGACAGCTACAGTGAAACTGCAATTCACAAAGTGGACAAGTCAGGCCAGTGAACTCTAATTAGCAGCATATACTGTACTCAGTCCTACATATTGATTTTTTCGGAGCACAGTATGGGTGCTTTGGATAAGGAGTATGAATCAAATGAAAAATGTAAACCATATTTTCACTTTCTGAATGAAAATGCAAAAATAAAGTATAAGTAACAGGTGATTATAGATGCAGGCTGTAACCTGGTGAAGAGTGAAGTATTTGCAAATAAATAAATAAATAAAAAGTTTTAATGGGTATATCATCAAGAGACATGTTGCTGCAATGTTCACTCATCATTCTTGACCAAACAAAAACATGTAAAGCCTCCCAGGATCTGACCATACTTTTACTTTGATATTACAGCGTAATCCAGTCTTTATAATCACTCATATCCATCATTAATTTCTGTACATTATTGGCAAATATAAATAGTCTGTGGAATTTGTCTGTATTGGAACATCAGATTAGGCCTAGTTAAAAAAAACGTGTACTTCCTGTCACAACCTCAAAAAAAAATTGAGGGTAGGATGTCAGATTTTTAAAATTATTATTATTTTTCTTTTCTTTAAATTGGTACGCACAAACAATTTGGTGTTAACCAATATCAAATTGAGTTATGATGCATGGAAATGTCTTTTAATTATGTGCATGATTGCAGGATTTCATGAAAATAAAATGAAAATGAATACTTTTTGAGGTGTTTTTCTTTTTTGTTCATACACCATTGCCCGATGTTTAATCATACAAATGCAACATCAAAAATTCATAATGGTCTGCTTTATTAGTTCCACAATGAAAGCATGAGGATGAAGTGAGAGAATATTCAAATTCAGTGACCCCTCAAAATAATAACTGTCAATAATATGTCAATTTCAGTTCTTATTTTAAAATTACATGGAATAGATTCATTTTAATATTCATTAAAATAATGTTTTTGTCACATCTGTGCTTGTGAACTATCACTCATGCCAACGCAGCTGCACTCTCAAAAAGCAGTGTGCACCTCAAGGACTAATTACAAGCACCTGTCCTGAATTAGAGCACAATCAGGGTGCACTTAAGCCCTGGTCACACTACAGCTCGCAATGAGTTTGTGAATATTTGGCAAAGAAAAATTGGTAGCATCGGCACCAATCGTGCAATACACAGCACCTGTTCTCTAAGCTTCGTGAGCTGTTTTTTGTTGTGTCTCCACCTTGTGAGTGGTCAAAAACATTGCAAAAAAATTCAGTGCATGCATTGAAATTTGGTGGTGTTTTCATTGGCAAACTAAGCAGCAAATGCACGCAGATGGGTTTGGGAATATTTCCCAAAGCTCGGGGAACCTTTTTTGAGCCTCTTGAGATGTATTTGTCTCAAATCCATGTCCCCGATGCTTACAGGAGCCTCATCAACACAGCGGCTCAGCATAGCCTAATCTTCTCCAAGATTTAAAAAGTGCATTTACATTTAGGGACCTTCTGGAGCATGTTGTGCAAGCATTTGGGACCCAGTTGTGATGGGAAACACCTGATGCTGATTTGAGCACAATCAGCACGCACATACAAGGATGCTTTTTTCAGAGACTTTGCAAGTATTCTGTCAGGTATGCAGCGGTAGATGGATTTAAGTACAGGAAGAGTGTTTATTAGCAGGCATGATATTTACAAAAACAAAACACAAACGAAACAGAAAGCAGAGTCATAAACATGGCTAGAAACAAACGTTACAGTGATAATGATAATACTTAAAGCTTCTTTGTCCTTATATGCCTGAGCTGATTATGCTCAAATCAGCATCAGATGCCTTCTATAATGACTGGGTCCTGTGAGTGAGCAAGTGTGACCACTCGAGCGTGTGAAGGCATGACGGTCAAGTGTTTGCCTGCTGTGTGACCACAACTTTTAGCTTGCCTGTATATCGGCATGCATTGTTACCAATACACCTCATTTTCATCAATAACCTATTGCAAAGCACTGCTAGCTGTAGTGTAACCGTAGCTTTACAAGGATGCTGAACACAAACAGACTTTGCGAAATAACTGCTCAGTACACTTGTGTGTGACTTTACCAAGCTTTTGTTTGTATTATTGATCTGGTTTTTGACTAACATTTGTATTTTGCCTTTTGTGTCTGCATCTACTAGTCTGTCTGTACATATGACCCTTGCTTGTCTTCTGATTTTGTCTGCCCATTCTAAACATTTTGGACTGTATGCCTACTTATTGTATCCATAATAACCACACTCTTCCAGTGATTACGTCTATCTGTTGCCACTTACATGACAGTTTTACTGAATCAATGTACAAACATTTCCAGCAGATCTTCAAGTTAGATGTCTGCACTGACTTGAGTGCCTTTTTCAGTCATAGTATAATTGCAGACATACACAAATGCTGGTGTGTGATTTCTGACTGTAATTTTGCATGGAGGGATGAGTATGGTAGAATTCCATTTTTATTGGTTTTTATATTGGCTATGTCTGAAAAGGATTTTCAAGCAGGTGGAGGTTGAATATCGCATGTGTTTTTGTTATGTTTGTCTCCATTTTGCCAAGTTGGTCTTCTGCTAGAATTACGTTGAACTCCTGCATGTTATCACTGTAGTCATGTGATACATATGTCTGCGCCTATAGCCGTGATCGTTTCTAAGCAGCAGTAAACGTTTTCCATCATTTGCAAAACATGAACCTCTTAAAAAAAAAGACTGCTTGTATTTTTTCAACACTTCAGAAATTGCAAGGTCAGGTGGGCGACTGGAAACAATTTTTTTTTGATAGGCCTTATTATAAACATGCATCTAGTAGTGAACAAGAAAGGTCCAGTTACTGGTGAAGTATGAATATCAGAGTACATTAGAATTGTTTTTTGAGCCTTGACTTACAAAATACAAATTGGGCAATGTGCCAATGCAAAGAGCTAGTCACATAATGTGTTAATGTAAATGCAATTTTGAACCCAAGTGAGTTTTTAAAAAATTAAAAGATAAATAAAACACCTGCTGCACTGCCAGATTTTTTAAGTCATGGCAAATGTCACCGCACTCCAGCAACATCAGATATAAATATGGGAGAATAAGAAAAAAATGACATAAGCCCAACCAAATTAGTTAAATGCTGGCATTCCATCACTAAATTTCACTTGCAAAAATAATTTTCATTTAATTTTTAAATAATCAGTACAAGACTTCAAAGTGTTTAAAGCCCATTGATATAGACATAAATTTTTACCTTTTCAGTGGCCTAAAAGGAGGCTCATTTCAGATTTAAACATCAAAGTTGGATGGCTGTTCAATTTTATTCACTTTGTTATTGTGATAAAACTACTTTCAGTAGAGCTATAGAAACTTTCCGGGACTTTCATGAAATGTTTTGTGAATAGTTATGCACCGTAAACTCAGAAATTCACTGCCAAATATATCATCAAAGCCAATAACTTAGTCAGATGTTTTGCTCAATATCATACTCAATATCCCACAATTAACAGAGGATTCTACATTTCTACATTCTTAAGCTCTGTTTTACACACACACACACACACACACACACACACACACACACACACACACACACACTTTTTTTTTTCATACAAACTACATAGAGGATCTGAGTGACATATTTCCTGACATTTCACTCCAATGACATCATTCCCAATGTTTTCCCACTGGCTGGATGTGTGTTGTTAAAATGGTAAACCAGTTCAAAATTAAAATTATTTTGATTAACTTGTATATCTTTTGGTGGCACGGTGGTGTAGTGGTTAGCGCTGTCGCCTCACAGCAAGAAGGTCCGGGATCGAGCCCCGTGGCCGGCGAAGGCCTTTCTGTGCGGAGTTTGCATGTTCTCCCCGTGTCGCGTGGATTTCCTCCGGGTGCTCCGGTTTCCCCCACAGTCCAAAGACATGCAGGTTAGGTTAACTAGTGACTCTAAATTGACCGTAGGTGTGAATGGTTGTCTGTGTCTCTGTGTCAGCCCTGTGATGACCTGGCGACTTGTCCAGGGTGTACCCCGCCTTTCGCCTGTAGTCAGCTGGGATAGGCTCCAGCTTGCCTGCGACCCTGTAGAACAGGATAAAGCGGCTAGAGATAATGAGATGAGATGTATATCTTTTTTTGTGGATGTATCCATATAATATAAAGAACATTAGACGATGGCACGAAGATATGAAGTTTATCTTCTCATGTTGAAAAATATATCACTCATTTGCTTTACTTACTTGTGCAAGCAGCTGCAAGGACATAACACAAGGACAGATCCACCTAAAGCTGAGACTGAGAAATACTAGAAGGCCATATGGGAGAAAGCGTATGGTGAACCTAAGAGCAGACCATAGCCACCTCCCAGAACAGGGACCAGTTACAATTACAAAAGCAGACATCCAACAAGGAGTCTCAGGCATGAAGAGCTGGACAGCACCAGGGCCTGACATGATCCACACCTGCTGGCTGAAGAAGTTATAACAGCACTCCATTATCGCCTGGCAGCACAAATAAGTGAGCTGCTATCAACAGGCACCCACACCAAATTGTTCATACGAGTAATTGTTAATTTCCTGACATCTGCATTTTAATCTACAATTTTCTCATCAGCCCTGAACCTGAGCACTGCCTGGATTGACTACAAGAAAGCCAATGACTCAATGCCCCACACGTGGATACCGGAGTGTTTGGCAATATACAAGGCTAACAGTGCACTGAAAGCCTTCATCAAGAACTCATTGCAGCTGTGGAAAACAACACTAGAGTCCAACTCCAAGGCCATCACACAAGTCATTATCAAGTGAAGTGCAGCATATACCAAGGTATTGACTCATGTGCCCATTCAACTTAGCTGCTATGATGCCTGAGAGTAGCTTCCATGTTGTGGGTAGGCAGGTTATTGGCTGGTAGTTTGAGAGTGTCATACCCTTATTGTCCCCACTGCTGTTCTGCACAGGCCTTTTGCCCCTTTCAACCAGATCATCACAAAGAGTGAATATGGATACAGATTCAAGAGTGGAGGGACCACCAGCCACAACCTATACATGGATTACATCAAGCTGTTCACCAGGAGTGAACAAAATATTGATTCACTGTACATATCACCAGGATCTACAGTGGGGACCTCTGGATGTCATTTGGACTGGATGAGTGTGGACACATGGTGGCAAGAAGAGGGAAGGAGATCCAGAAGGCAGGGTCACAGATATACAGTACAGCTACAAGTACCACAGGTCAATGGGTGCCATGATGAGGAGACAAGGAGGTCAGCCACAATCAAATACCTCCAGAGGGCAAGACAGGTTCTGAGATGCCAATGCAATGGTAGGAATAAGATCCAAGCCATCAGCATGTATTCCCTAAGAGTCATCAGATACCTAGCTGGAATAATAAGCTGGCCACAAGAGTAGATAGATGCAGCTGATGTCAAGACACAAAAATCCTAACAATGCATGGAGGGTTCCACCTGAAGTTCAATACCCTGAGACATTATGAGGCATGGAAACAAGGAGAGCGAGGATTCATGAGTGCCAGAACCTTGATCCAGGATGAAACAAGGAGCATCAATGAATACACCAGATGGCAGAGGGTCAAACAGTTTGTGGGAGGAGTGAGGGGGTCCTTCACAATGGCAGAGGCTTTGCATATACAGCATGCCTGGAAGATGTCCTGGATGGAGGGGAGGGAGACCTCTATGATCCTCTCAGTGGTCCTCACTATGCATTGTAGGGTCTTGCATTCCAGTGTTTTGCAGTTCGCAAACCACACAGTAATACAGCTGGTAAGAATGCTGTCCACAGTTCCTTCATAGAAGGTGGTGAAGATGGGTGATGGATGGCTGGCTCCCTTCAGTCTCTGCAGGAAATGAAGACATTGCAAAACAGTGTGGGCTTTATAGATAATTGGGCTAATTTTGAGGGCACTGCTGGCCTGTTAGGGCGGGATGGTATCCATCCCACTCAGGAAGGTGCTGCTCTCATTTTTTGCAGGATAGGTCATAGTCTCAGAACAGGCCTAGTTAATTTCTGACAATCCAGAGCTAAGGCCAGGGAGCAGACGAACAGGCTAAACCAACTGTCTGCTAGCTGCACAGAGCCATCATTCAGGGTCCACTACATCGAGACTGTGTCTGTTCCCCGAGCTAAACAAAAAAGTAGAAATACTCAGAGAGTTTGTTCCAGTAACCTAATCAATATAAAATTAGATCATACTGACTGTACAGCCGCTGCCAGCACCTTTGATCTAAAGGTAGGGCTATATTAGATCTCTTACATCTAAAGCACTAATTATTAATGAACTCATTACTGATCAGAAGTTTAATGTACTGTGTTTAACAGAAACATGGATTAAGCCAATTGAATATATAGCATTAAATGAAGCTAGTCCTCCTAGATACAGTTATATACACCAGCCTCGTCTAACTGGCAGAGGAGGAGGCATCACGGTTATTTATAATGATTATCTAGGTGTAACACACAAACCTGGTTATAAATTTAATACATTTGAAGTTCTTCATACTCATATAATGTATGTAGCCTCGAAAAATAGGTCTACCCAGTTAATTCCGTTGCTTATTGTTTACAGGCCCCCAGGGCCATATTCTGAGTTTCTTTCTGAATTCGCAGATTTTATCTCAGACCTGGTTATTTCCTTAGACAAAGCTTTAGCTGTCGGAGATTTTAATATTCACTTCGATAACCCAGAAGACCCTTTGAAAACAGCGTTTGTGTCAATTTTAGATTCAGTAGGGGTTAATCAGAATGTCATAGAACCAACCCATAATGGTGGTCACACCCTTGATCTAATACTAACATTTGGGTTAAACGTAGAAAATACAGTCACACTTCTACAGTCTGAAGTTATCTCAGATCATTATCTCATCTCATTCAAACTATGTCTGAGTAATAATATATGCACCTCACCACGCTACTGTATTAAACGTACATTCATGTCAACTACTGCACAGAGCTTTATAAATGATCTCCCAGTGTTATCAACTTTGATTGGGTCACTGTCAGCCCCTGCAGAACTTGATCAGGCAACTGAATGCTTAGAGTCAACGTTCCGCTATACTTTAGATAATGTAGCTCCTCTTAAAAGGAAAATGATCAGAGACAAAAAAAATTAGCACCCTGGTATAATGATGACACTCACACTTTAAAACAGACCACTTGAAAATTGGAACGTAAATGGCGTCAAACAAAATTGGTCACGTTCAAATTAGTGTGGAAGGAGAGCTTCTTGATGTACAGAAAAGCTCTTAGTACTGCTAGATCAACATATCTCTCCTCCCTAATAGAAGATAACAAAAATAATCCTAGATTCCTATTTAATACTGTAGCAAAATTAACCAGGAATAAGTCCACTATAGACACATGCACATCTGCAATATGTAGTAGCAACGACTTCATGAATTTTTTTTAATGACAAAATTGAGAATCTCATCTCATTATCTCTAGCCGCTTTATCCTTCTACAGGGTCGCAGGCAAGCTGGAGCCTATCCCAGCTGACTACGGGCGAAAGGCAGGGTACACCCTGGACAAGTCGCCAGGTCATCACAGGGCAAAATTGAGAATATCCTACAAAAAATTAAAACTACTAATTTAAGGTCAGACAATGTAAGTGACCCTGTAGTTAACAATATAACTATCAGATCAGCAATTAGAATGTTTTACTCCCCTTAGAAAAATTGAATTACTTTCATGAATCTCCACATCAAAAGCCTCAACTTGTGTACTAAATCCCTTACCTACACGTCTATTCAAACAGATAATACCTGAAGTAATTGAACCGCTTCTAAAAATAACAAATTCTTCTCTTAGGATTGGCTATGTACCCAAATCCTTTAAACTAGCAGTTATCAAACCCCTGATTAAAAAACCTGACCTTGATCCCTGTCAGCTGTCCAATTATCGGCCAATATCAAGCCACCCCTTTATCTCCAAGATCCTTGAAAAAGCTGTGGCACAGCAGTTATGCTCATATTTACATAGGAATAATATCCATGAAATGTATCAGTCAGGATTTAGACCTCATCATAGCACAGAGACAGCTCTGGTTAAAGTAGTAAATGACCTACTGTTGGGGTCTCATCAGGGCTGTGTCTCACTGCTTGTGTTGCTTGACCTAAGTGCAGCATTTGATACCACTGATCATTCCATTCTTCTGGATAGACTAGAAAATGTTGTGGGAGTTAAGGGAACAGCCATCTCCTGGCTCAGGTCTTATTTAGCTGATCGTTATCAGTATGTTGATGTAAATGGTGATTTTTCTAGACATACTGAGGTAAAGTTTGGTGTTCCACAAGGTTCTGTCTTGGGTCCACTGTTTTTTTCTTTATATATATATTACCTCTAGGTGATATTATTTGTAAACATTGTATTAGTTTCCACTGTTACGGTATGCTGATGACACACAGTTGTATGTTTCTGCAAAACCTGATGAGAGACATCAGCTTAATAGAATTGAGGAATGTGTAAAGGACATTAGACACTGGATGCTTATTAACTTCCTTCTGTTTAACTCTAACAAGACTGAAGTACTTGTACTAGGACCACATGCAGCTAGAAGTAAGTTTTCTGATTGCATAGCAACTCTGGATGGCCTTTCTGTTTCTTCACATGCAGCAGTAAAAGACCTTGGACTGATTATTGGCCCCAGTCTTTCATTCAAAACTCACATTGATAACATTACCTGGATAGCTTTTTTCATCTTAGAAATACTGCTAAGATAAGAAATTTAATGTTGCTAGATGACGCAGAAAAACTAGTTCATGCTTTTGTTACCTCCAGGTTGGATTTTTGTAAAGCCTTACTGTCTGGATGTTCCAATAAGTGCATAAACAAGCTCCAGTTAGTTCAAAATGCAGCAGCAAGAGTCCTTACTAGAACTAGAAAATATGACCACATCACCCCTGTCTTATCCACACTGCATTGGCTCCCAATCACATTTCATATTCATTATAAAATACTACTATTGACCTTGGGTGGCACGGTGGTGTAGTGGTTAGCGCTGTCACCTCACAGCAAGAAGGTCCGGGTTCGAGCCCCGTGGCTGGTGAGGGCCTTTCTGTGTGGAGTTTGCATGTTCTCCCCGTGTCCGCGTGGGTTTCCTCCGGGTGCTCCGGTTTCCCCCACAGTCCAAAGACATGTAGGTTAGGTTAACTGGTGACTCTAAATTGACCGTAGGTGTGAATGTGAGTGTGAATGGTTGTCTGTGTCTATGTGTCAGCCCTGTGATGACCTGGCAATTTGTCCAGGGTGTACCCTGCCTTTCGCCCGTTGTCAGCTGGGATAGGCTCCAGCTTGCCTGCGACCCTGTAGAACAGGATAAAGTGGCTAGAGATAATGAGATGAGATGAGACTATTGACCTTTAAAGCACTGAATGGTCTCCCACCACAGTACCTGAGCAAACTTCTGGTCCTTTATGACCCGCCACACCTACTTAGATCAAAAGGTGCAGGCTATCTGCTGGCACCTCATATAGTGAAGGCTACATCAGGGGGCAGAGCCTTTTCTTTCAAAGCCCCACAGTTATGGAACAGCCTTCCAAGTAGTGTTCAGGAATCAGACACAGTCTCAGGGTTTAAGCCTAGGCTGAAAACATATCTGTTTAGTCAAGCCTTTTGTTAATGGTGTTTATGGGGTAAAGGAGTAGATCTGGAGGGTCCTCAGACATAGAGTGTTTTGGTAAACTGGGATGTATTGATGCTGTCAGTCCCCCACTCGCTTGCTCACTCGAGTTTGTTGACGGTGTAGTGGCTGGCTGCTTTATGTCCCAGGGCTCCCTCATGCCTGTGTTACTTTCTAGCTCTCCCCTTTTAGTTATGCTGTCATAGTTTTGCTGGAGTCCCTGCTTGTACTCAGCGCAAAATGTATACTGTTCCTACTTATTCAGGTGACATTGGACATATCTAACAACCTGTGTTTTCTCTCTCTCTCTCTCTCTCCCCCCCAAATCTGTCCCTCTGAGTTACATGTCAATCCTGAGATCGAGATGCTGACCTCTTCTACTCCTCAGACCTGCCTGATCTATCCTGATGCCCTACGCCTGGTTGGAGTCTCATCATATCGCTCCTGTGGAGGACAGCCCCATATGGACAGTTGAAAGTCATACTTGGAAGATGCTCTGGACACTAACAGTAATGATTTTATGGCTGAGGACTACAGTTGACTTGCTAACTTTAGGACTGCAGTTGTCATGAACAGTTTTGCACTCAAGTTTCCATCAATGAAGAGATATAACATCAACAAAACTGACTTCATGTTAAAACTGTTAATGTTATAGTCATGTTGTCTGTTGTTGCCCAAATGAGGATGGGTTCCCTTTTGAGTCTGGTTCCTCTCGAGGTTTCTTCCTCATGTCATCTGAGGGAGTTTTTCCTTGCCACCGTCACCACAGGCTTGCTCATTGGGGATAGATTAGGGATAAAATTAGCTCATGTCTTAAGTCATTCAAATTCTGTAAAGCTGCTTTGCGACAATGTTTATTGTTAAAAGCGCTATACAAATAAACTTGACTTAACATTGCTGTGCCTTGTTCACAGCAGAGTTGATGTTGATGGACAGGGTAAGGTCATCAGAAATGTGCGCACCAAGAAACTTGGTGCTTCTGACTCTCTCTAGTTCAGAGCCGCTGATGAGCAGGGTGGTCAGCTGACCCTCTCTGGAAAACAAAAACAATCTCTTTTGTTTGTTTTTTTCTACATAAAGAGACAGATTGTAATTGTGACACCAGCTCACCAGTTTTTCCACCTCCTCTCTGTATGGTATTTCATTGTTGTTGATGATGAGGCCCACTACTGTCATGTCATCAGCAAACTTGACAGTGAGGTTGGATTCTGACTTGGCTGTGCAATGGTGGGTGAGCAGCATGAACAGCAGTGGACTGAGCATGTAGCCTTGGAGGGGGGCACCTGTGCTCAGCGTGATGGTGCCTGATGTTCTGCTGCCGATGCACACCAACTACGGTCTCTCTGTCAGGAAGTCTAGAATCCAGTTGCAGAGTGGAGTGTCAAGGCCCAGCAGAGAGAGTTTCCTCACCAGCTGCTGGGGGATGACTGGATTGAATGCTGAGCTGAAGTCAATGAACAGCATTCTAATGTATGTGTCCTTTGTGTTCAGATGTGATAAAACAGTGTACAGGTTGTAGGAGATAGCATTAGGGCAGTATGTAAATTGCAGAGAGTCCAGTGAAGTGGGCAGAGTGGAGTGAATCTGTCTCTTGGCCAGACATTCAAAGCACTTCATTATGATGGGAGTCAGTGCTACTGGGCGGTAATTGTTAAGATACGTCACTGTTGACTTCTTTGGCACTGAGATGATGGTGGTCTTTTGGAAGCTCACAAGGACCACAGGCTAGCTTATAGGGTAGTCACACTAGAGGTGGAATGAGCTGGAATGCCGTCGGAATGAAAATTCTTCGTATATTCCGGGATATTCGAAGCGCATTCTAAAAATTCTGACTGCATTCTGAGTGCATTCCAAACATTCGGGCCCATTCTTGTGGCCGGCCCGAATGTTTTGCTCATGCTCAAAACATTCGAGGTGCATTCGAAGAGAAGAAATATCGAACGGAATTCAGAGTGCATTCTAACTGCATTCTGACTGCATTCTAAATATTCTTACAGCATTCCAACAGCATTCAAAACATTCTGATCGTGTTCGAGGGAAAAATTGAAATGGCAAGCCACTTCAAATCCTGCCAGAATGTCCCAAATATGCCTTGAATGAGCCGGAATGTCGTCGGAATGAAAATTCTTCGTATATTCTGGGATATTCGAAGTACATTCTAACTATTCGGGCTGCATTCTCTTTGAATTCTTAAGGCCCCGTCACACTTATTTGGAATTAGCAGGAATCAAGCAGAACCAGATGGAATGAATTTTTTTTCAAAATTCGTGCCACATTCGGGCGGGAATTTCAAACTGACCAACATTCTTACAGCTTTGTAAGAATGCCGTTCGAATACTTAGAATGAGCTTTGAACCCGCCTCAAATGATTCTTGCACATTCCGGGTGTATTAGCTTTCGAATGTGGTTCAAATGTAGTTGGAACACAATAGGAATACCTAGAATGCTGTTAGAATGCTGTAAGAATATTAAGAATGCACTTCGAATGCCGTACGAGTGCGGTTCGATTGCTGCCTAAATACCACCCGAACTTGAAGGCAGCAGAAGAGCTACTGTATCACAAACTGCTGAAAAAGTTGATGCTGTCTAAAACAGAAAGGTGTCAGCATTAACTTTTTCAGCAGTTTGTGCTACAGTAGCTCTTCTGTCGGATTGGACCATATGGGCCTTTGTGCCCCATGCAAGTCAATGAGCCTTTGACACCCATGACCTTGTTGCCAGTTCACCGGTTGTCCTTCCTTGGACCACTCTTGGTAGGTATTAACCACTGCATACTGGGAACACCCCAAAAGATGTGACATTTTGGAGATGCTCAGACCCAGTCATGTAGCCACCACAATTTGGCACCTGTCAAAGTCACTCAGATCCTTACGGTTACCAATTTTTCCTGCTTCCAGCACATCAACTTCAAGATCTGACTGTTCTCTTGCTGCATAATATACAGTGGTGCTTGAAAGTTTGTGAACCCTTTAGAATTTTCTATATTTCTGCATAAATATAACCTAAACCATCATCAGATTTTCACACAAGTCCTAAAAGTAGATAAAAAGAACCCAGTTAAACAAATGAGGCAAAAAATATAATATTTGGTCATTTATTTATTGTGGGAAATGATCCAATATTACATATCTGTGAGTGTAAAAAGTATGTGAACCTCTAGGATTAGCAGTTAATTTGAAGGTGAAATTAGAGTCAGGTGTTTTCAATCAATGGGATTACAATCAGGTGTGAGTGGGCACCCTGTTTTATTTAAAGAACAGGGCTCTATCAAAGTCTGAGCACATGTTTGTGGAAGTGTATCATGGCATGAACAAAGGAGATTTCTGAGGACCTCAGAAAAAGCATTGTTGATGCTTATCAGGCTGGAAAAGGTTACAAAACCATCTCTAAAGAGTTTGGACTCCACCAATCCACAGTCAGACAGATTGTGTACAAATGGAGGAAATTCAAGACCATTGTTACCCTCCCCAGGAGTGGTCGACCAACAAAGATCACTCCAAGAGCAAGGCATGTAATAGTTGGCGCGGTCACAAAGGACCCCAGGGTAACTTCTAAGCAACTGAAGGCCTCTCTCACATTGGCTGATGTTAATGTTCGTGAGTCCACCGTCAGGAGAACACTGAACAACAATGGTGTGCATGGCAGGATTGCAAGGAGAAAGCCACTGCTCTCCAAAAAGAACACTGCTGCTCATCTACAGTTTTCTAAAGATCACGTGGACAAGCCAGATGGCTATTGGAAAAATGTTTTGTGGACAGAGGAGACCAAAATAGAACTTTTTGGTTTAAATGAGAAACATTATGTTTGGAGAAAGGAAAACACTGCATTCCAGCATAAGAACCTTATCTCATCTGTGAAACACGGTGGTGGTAGTCTCATGGTTTGGCCCTGTTTTGCTGCATCTGGGCCAGGATGGCTTGCCATCATTGATGGAACAATGAATTCTGAATTATACCAGTGAATTCTAAAGGAAAAATGTCAGGACATCTGTCCATGAACTGAATCTCAAGAGAAGGTGGGACATGCAACAAGACCATGACCCTAAGCACACAAGTTGTTCTACCAAAGAATGGTTAAAGAAGAATAAAGTTAATGTTTTGGAATGGCCAAGTCAACATCCTGACCTTAATCCAATCAAAATGTTGAGGAAGGACCTGAAGCAAGCAGTCCATGTGAGGAAACCCACCAACATCCCAGAGTTGAAGCTGTTCTGTATGGAGGAATGGGCTAAAATTCCTTCAAACCAGTGTGCAGGACTGATCAACAGTTACTGTAAATGTTTAGCTGCAGTTATTGCTGCACAAGGGGGTCACACCAGATACTGAAAGCAAAGGTTCACATACTTTTGCCACTTACAGATACAGTTAGGTCTATGAATATTTGAACAGAGACAACATTTTTCTCATTTTGGTTCTATACATTACCACAATAAATTTTGAACAAAACAATTCAGATGCAGGGGCGGCACGGTGGTGTAGTGGTTAGCGATGTCGCCTCACAGCAAGAAGGTCCGGGTTCGAGCCCCGTGGCCGGCGAGGGCCTTTCTGTGCAGAGTTTGCATGTTCTCCCCGTGTCCGCGTGGGTTTCCTCCGGGTGCTCCGGTTTCCCCCACAGTCCAAAGACATGCAGGTTAGGTTCACTGGTGACTCTAAATTGACCGTAGGTGTGAATGTGAGTGTGAATGGTTGTCTGTGTCTATGTGTCAGCCCTGTGATGACCTGGCGACTTGTCCAGGGTGTACCCCGCCTTTCGCCCGTAGTCAGCTGGGATAGGCTCCAGCTTGCCTGCGACTCTGTAGAACAGGATAAAGCGGCTAGAGATAATGAGATGAGACAATTCAGATGCAGTTGAAGTTCAGACTTTCAGCTTTAATTCAGTGGGTTGAACAAAATGATTGCATAAAAACATGAGGAACTAAAGCATTTTTTAAACACAATCCCTTCATTTCAGGGGCTCAAAAGTAATTGGACAAATTAAATAATTGTAAATAAAATGTTCATTTCTAATACTTGGTTGAAAACCCTTTGTTGGCAATGACTGCCTGAAGTCTTGAACTCATGGACATCACCAGACACTGTGTTTCCTCCTTTTTAATGCTCTGCCAGGCCTTTACTGCACCGGTTTTCAGTTGTTGTTTGTTTGTGGGCCTTTCTGTCTGAAGTTAAGAGCAATTCCAGCGTTATGGACATGACACTTGAACTCAAAATGGCAACAAATGACCCAGTGCATGTTTTATTGTCTCCCAGTATTTAAACAGGTGTTGCATATTTTGAGGCTGTACCATACTGGAGAAGTGATAGAGCAAGAACAATTCCCATAGTACATCTAGGGCATGCCAGAAAATGCCAATAAAAGATGCGTTATGGATGTGACAGAAAAAGTATCACTTTTCTTGGGTGACTGTACATTTTTATCAAACTCTGTGAAATTGTAAACCTAATGTCGAAATGGAGATATCCATTTGATAGAGGGGTCCAAGGTGAATATTAAAAAATCTTTGTTTAAAATATTTTGTATTTCATGCAGAGTTTCGGAAGGAAAAGTCAGCGTTATGGATGTGACGAAATTCCGTTATGGATGTGACGCGTCTGAAATGGACATGGCATATGTTTAGAAAATCAGCAATTTAACCGCCATAACCCTTTGAAAAACTCTCTAAATATCAGCTAAAACTATCAAAGTTCTTAAATAATATTTAGGATGGCTATTGTTTTGCTGTTTTGTGGATTTTAGCATACATTTCTGTGGCTTGTGGCAATAATATAGAATTGTACATGATCAAAGTTGATTTTAGCTTGGGTTTTACATTATAAGAAAGAAAGACTGACATATTAAGGCAAAGGGAACAATTCTTGTGACAAATTGGTTCAACTTATTCACATCTGTAAAATACAGGCTTAGGTGATATCTCTGGGAGTGGTTTTGATGTATTACATGTTGCTTTATTTTTGCATGGTGAGGTTGACATTTACATGGAATTGCCCTTTAGTGTTTAACAAGTGAAATGCATGCTCAATTGGGTTGAGATCAGGTGACTGACTTGGACATTCAAGAATATTCCACTTCTTTGCTTAAATAAACTCCTGGGTTGCTTTGGCTTTATGTTTTGGGTCATTGTCCATCTGTATTATGAAACGCCGACCAATCAGTTTGGCTGCATTTGGCTGGATTTGAGCACACAGTACATCTCTGAATACCTCAGAATTCATCCGGCTGCTTCTGTCCTGTGTCACATCATCAATAAACACTAGTGACCCAGTGCCACTAGCAGCCATGCATGCCCAAGCCATCACACTGCCTCCGCTGTGTTTTACAGATGATGTGGTATGCTTTGGATCATGAGCTGTACCACGCCTTCGCCATACTTTTTTCTTGCCATCATTCTGGTAGACGTTGATCTTGGTTTCATCTGTCCAAAGAATGTTCTTCCAGAACTGTGCTGGCTTTTTTAGATGCTTTTTTAGCAAAGTCCAATCTAGCCTTTTTATTCTTGAGGCTAATGAGTGGCTTGCACTGTGCAGTGAACCCTCTGTATTTACTTTCATGCAATCTTCTCTTTGTGGTAGATTTGGATATTGATACGCCTACCTCCTGGAGAGTGTTGTTCACTTGGTTGGCTGTTGTGAAGGGGTTTCTCTTCACCATGGAAATTATTCTGCGATCATCCACCACTGTTGTCTTCTGTGGGCGTCCAGGTCTTTTTGCATTGATGAGTTCACCAGTGCTTTCTTTCTTTCTCAGGATGTACCAAACTGTATATTTTGCCACTCCTAATATTGTAGCAATTTCTCAGATGTTTTTTTTTTTTTCTGTTTTCGCCGCTTAAGGATGGCTTGTTTCACCTGCATGGAGAGCTCCTTTGACCGCATGTTTTCTTCACAGCAAAATCTTCCAAATGCAAGCACCACACCTCAAATCAACTCCAGGCCTTTTATTTGCTTAATTGAGAATGACATAACGAAGGAATTGCCCACACCTGCCCATGAAATAGCCTTTGAGTCAATTGTCCAATTACTTTTGGTCCCTTTAAAAACAGGGTGGCACAGGTTAAGGAGCTGAAACTCCTAAACCCTTCATCCAATTTTAATGTGGATACCCTCAAATGAAAGCTGAAAGTCTGGACTTTGTCCATGTCCATTATATAACTATAACTTGAATACGTTTCAGTAAACAGGTAAAAAAACAAAATTTGTGTCAGTGTCCAAATATATATGGACCTAACTGTATGTAATATTGGATGATTTTCCTCAATAAATAAATGACCAAGTATAATATTTTTGTCTCATTTGTTTAACTGGGTTCTCTTTATCTACTTTTAGGACTTGTATGAAAATCTGATGATGGTTAAGGTCATATTTATGCAGAAATGTAGAAAATTCTAAAGGGTTCACAAACTTTCAAGCACCACTGTATCCCACCCCTTGATAGCTGCCAATGTAATGAGATAATCAATGTTATTCACTTCACCTGTCAGTGGTTTTAATGTTGTGATTGGTGTGTGTGTGTGTGTGTGTGTGTATATATATATATATATATATATATATATATATATATATATATATATATATATATATATATATACCCTTCAAATGCTCAGTTGTATAAAATGAGATAAATGATAAATGTAAGTCACTCTGGATAAGGGTGTCTGCCATAAATGTAAATGTAGTGTGTGTGTGTTTTCTTACAATGGATTCCAAATACACAGTTCCAAAAACACAACCAATATGTGTACATATTTTGACACTAGGGAAAATATTACTCTGAAACATTTGATTTTACTTCGCATGACTGCCACTTGACAACAGTTTTTCCACTATATCACCAAGTCCAGATGTTATTTTTGCAACACCTTATGTGCCAAAGATGGTTGTTGCGAAAACTATGACAATCACTTGATTTATTTGCTTACTTCATCTCATCTCATCTCATCTCATTATCTCTAGCTGCTTTATCCTGTTCTACAGGGTCGCAGGCAAGCTGGAGCCTATCCCAGCTGACTACGGGCAAAAGGCGGGGTACACCCTGGACAAGTCGCCAGGTCATCACAGGGCTGACACATAGACACAGACAACCATTCACACTCACAGTCAATTTAGAGTCACCAGTTAACCTAACCTGCATGTCTTTGGGGGAAACTGGAGCACCCGGAGGAAATCCACGCAGACACAGGGAGAACATGCAAACTCTGCACAGAAAGGCCCTCGCCAGCCATGGGGCTCGAACCCAGACCTTCTTGCTGTGAGGCAACAGCGCTAACCACTACACCACCGTGCCGCCCTGCTTACTTCATGAAGCAGTAAAATTTTTCAGAGAGGGGTATGCAAATGCTTTCAGGGAAGTGCAATATTTAAGGTATAATATACACATTGGTTCCTTTACAGGAAAACTTTTAATAATGCTGTTTAAATATATAAAAATCCATCATGACATACAGTGGTGCTTGAAAGTTTGTGAAAGGTTCAAATACTTTTGCCACTCATAGATATGTAATATTGGATCATTTTCCTCAATAAATAAATGACCAAGTATAATATTTTTGTCTCATTTGTTTAACTGGGTTCTCTTTATCTGCTTTTAGGACTTTCACTTGTGTGAAAATCTGATGTTTTAGGTCATATTTATGCAGAAATGTAGAAAATTCTAAAGGGTTCACAAACTTTCAAGCGCCACTATATGTCACATCATAAACACACTAATCTTCACATGCAGCAGACAAGCAGCTTGTAAACACTAGTGCGATGTGGGACACCACATTTTACATCATCTCCTGCAGAACGCTGCCAGCTTCTCCGACCATATCTCGCCATTTATTAATACATGCATGTTAACCGGTTGCCTAAAAATGACCAAACACTTGAGGTAAATGTAGGTACATAATGTAACAAAATATGAAAAACCTCATAAATCTTGCAAAACACTCAAATGCTATCATACCCAGGCTGTTAGTAGAGCCAAATGCAACACTTATGGACTGCTCAAACAGTGTCTATTTATTTGAATTGCAGATTCATAATCAAGAGTTTATATGTTTCCTGAACGAGACATTGTGTGGACAATTTTCATTTATATAGTACCAGTCAAAATTTTGGACACATTCATAGTAATGAGTGGGTTCAAACCTCTGACTAGTATTGTACAGTGTCTTGCAAAAGTATTCACAGATATGTAATATCCTTCTTAGTATTTGTCCTGTCTTGTCTCATTCTCAAGCTGGAATTAAAATGGATATTTGAGGGGTTAGCACCATTTGATGTATACAGCATGCCTACCACTTTAAAGGTTCTTTTTTTTTTAACTGTGACAAACAATAATACAATAATTAAGATAAAAAAAAACAGAAATTTGGAATGTGCATAGGTATTCATCCCCCAAAGTCAGTACTTTGCAGAGCCACCTTTTTCTACAATTACAGCTGCAGTCTCTTGGATATGTCTCTATTAGCTTAGCACATCTTGCCACTGGGATTTTTGCCCATTCCTCAAGGCAAAACTGCTCCAACTCCTTCAAGTTAGATGGGTTGCATTGGTGTCCAGCAGTCTTCAAATTATCCCACAGATTCTCAACTGGATTGAGGTCTGGGCTTTGACTAGACCATTCCAAGACATTTAAATGTTTCCCTTTAAACCACTCCAGTGTAGATTTAGCAGTATGTTCAGGGTCATTGTCCTGCTGGAATGTGAACTTTCATTCCAGTCTCAAAGCTCTGGCCAACTCAAACACGTTTTCCTCCAGAATTGCCCTGTATTTAGTACCATCCATCTTTCCTTCAATGCTGACCAGCTTCCCTGTCCTTGCAGATGAAAAAACATCCCCACAGCATGATGCTGCCACCACCATGCTTCACTGTAGGAATGGTGTTCTCAGGGTGATGGGAAGCATTGGATTTGCACCACACATGTGCTTCCCATGATGACCAAAAAGTTAAATTTCAGTCTCATCTGACAAGAGAATCTTCTTCCATGTGTTTGGGGAGTCTGCCACATGCTGTTGGGCAAACTCCAAACATGTCTTTTTTTTCTTTAATCAATGGCTTTTTTCCTGGCCACTCTTCCATAAAGCCCTGCTCTGCAGAGTGTATGGGTTAAAGTGGTCCTATGGACAGATCTCCACTATGAATATTTGCAGCTCCTTCAGTGTTATCTTTGGTGTCTTTGTTGCATCTTTGATTAATGCCCTCCTTACCCGGTCTGTGAGTTTTGGTGGGTGGCCTTCTCTTGCCAGGTTTGTCGTGGTGCCATATTCTTTCCATTTTACTATAATGGATTTCATGGTGCTCCAAGGGATATTCAAATTTCTCTCTCTCATTATCTCTAGCTGCTTTATCCTTCTACAGGGTCATAGGCAAGCTGGAGCCTATTTGACTTGCTGACTACGGGCTAGAGGCGAGTCACGCCCTGGACAAGTTGCCAGGTCATCACAGGGCTGACACATAGACACAGACAACCATTCACACTCACATTCACACCTACGGTCAATTTAGAGTCACCAGTTAACCTAACCTGCATGTCTTTGGACTGTGGGGGAAACCAGAGCACCTGGAGGAAACCCACGCGGACACGGGGAGAACATGCAAACTCCGCACAGAAAGGCCCTCGTCAGCCACGGGGCTCGAACCCGGACCTTCTTGCTGTGAGGTGACAGTGCTAACCACTACACCACCGTGCCGCCCTCATATTCAAATTTTGGGATATTTTTTGTAACCCAACCCTAATTTAACAGGTTATAAGGTTAAGGTATAAGGTTATAACTGTTATATTTAACAGGATATAACAAAGCTACTGTGCAATGAAAAACCCAGACAGAGCACAGCAGTGCTGGACAAGGATGGAAACCTTCTCAGTGGAAAAAGCAAAGTACCATACAGGCCAGATGGACGGAGCACTTTAGAGGTGTTGAACAGAGAACAACCAACTAATCCAATAGCCAGCAAGGAAGAGATAGAACTGGATGGAGTAATAAAAGAAATAGATATCAGTGAACCAACTATAAGTGAGATAAAGGAGGTAATTAAGAAACTAAAGGCTGGAAAAGCACTGGGAATCAACAACATTACTGCTGAGATGCTAAAGGCTAACACCAAGTTGTCAACACATATAATACACAAGCTACTGTCAAAGATATGGAAATGTGAGACCATTCCAGAAGCCTGGAAGCGAGGACTGATTGTAAAGTTGGCAAAAAGGGAAATTTAAAAGAGTGCAAGAATTATAGAGGCATTACATTATTGTGAAGATTTTGGGGAGAATTGTGATTGACAGAGTAAGAAATGGAGTGGATAAAACACTGAGAAAGGAACAGGCAGGTTATAGAAAAGGAAGCGGGACAGTAGATCAAATCTTCATCTTACGGAATATCATAGAACAGGTGAATGAATGGCAAGCAATTCTATATATGAACTTTATAGACTGAGAAGACTTTTGATTTCATCCATCATGAAAGCTTGTGGTTGATCATGCAGAAATATGGAGAAGATTGTAAGAATAGTGAAATTGTTTTACAAAGACTTTACAGTGCCCTGGAGAAGATCAGGGAGGAATGGGTGAGTGGTTTGACATTAAGACCTGAGTTAAACAAGGCTGCAATATGTCAGGATTTTTGCTCTTGATTGTCATGGACTGGGTATTGAGAAGGACTATTGGTCAAGGTGAGAATGGGATAAGGTGGAAGTTTACATCAAAGCTTGATGACTTGGATTTTGCTGACAACATTGTCATGCTCTCCACTACTAAAGAACATATTCAAGAGAAAATGAGGAAATTGGATGAAGAAGCCAGACGGGTGGGACTTAAAATCAATCTGGAAAAGATGAAAGTGCTGAGAATAAATGCGAGGAATCAAGCAAAGATAATGATCGACGGACAGGATATTGAGGATGTTGAAGAGTTTCCATATCTAGGAGCTAACATTTGTAAAGAAGGAGGTGGAATGAAAGATTTGAAAAAAAAAATCAAGAGCGGGGGGGGGGGGGGGGGGTGTTGTCAGACTAAAGAGAATTTGGATCTCTAACAACATCTCATGAAAAACAAAACTAAGATTATACAAGATGCTTGTGTTGCCCATATTTCTGTATGGATGTGAAACATGGAAGATGAATAAAGGAGACAATTGGGCAGTGAATGTGTTTAACAATAAATGTTTGAGAAGGATCCTCCGCATCTGTTGGCAAGATCACATCAGTACGGATGAGTTGCTAGAAAGAGCAAGCATGAAACCATTGAGTGAAGAAGTGAAACTTCGCAGATGGAAGATGATTGGTCATATTCTTCGGCAAGATCGAGACAATTATTGTAATATGGCAATGACCTGGTCACCAGAAGGGAAAAGGAAATAAAGGAAGACCAAAAACAACATGGAGATGGACTATGGAACAGGAAAGAAGAGAGATGGGCTGGAGTACATGGGATGAGGTGTGGATGATAGCGGCCAACAGGGAGAGGTGGAGGAGCTCTGTGAAGGCCCTATGTGCCACGAGGCATGAGGAGGACAGGCAACCCTAATTTATACTTCTCCACAACTTTGCCTCTGACCTGTTTGGAGTGCTCCTTGGTTTTCATGTTGCTTGTTTCGTAGTGTTGCAAAGTCAGGGTCCTCCCAGAACAGGTTGATTTATACAGACATCATGTGACACTTTGATTGCACACAGATGGATCTCAATCAACTTATTATGTGACTTCTGAAGTGAATTGTTAGACCAGCTCTTATTTAGGGGTTTCATATGAAAGGGGGTGAATACCTATGCACATTCCAGATTTCTGTTTTGGCTTTTTTCCCCCCATCTTAGTCATTGTGTGTGTGTCACAATTTAAAAAATGCATGTTTAAAGTGGTCAGCATGTTGTATAAATTAAATGGTGATAACCCCCCAAAATGCATTTTAATTCCAGCTTTAATGCGACAAAACAGGACAAACACCAAGGGGGATGAATACTTCTGCAAGACATTGTACATGTTACATGTAATATGATCCAAATTTGAGCATAGACATGGAGCTTTCAGCGTCAACATTACCATAACAAAATGAAGCATGAACCCAGTCAATGTATTCAGCTGTTTAAACACGCCACTTGTGTTGCTATTTCTATCTCAGCATTTAGGAACAAGGATGCTCTAGTTGTTGAAAATTACATAAATGCACACATCTCTATAATGTCTTTACTCATTTTCTAATGTTACAACCATTAAAGGCCATTGTTTGGAAATAAGTGAACACGAAATAAAAGTTCTATTGAGTTTTCCCCCTTTGTTACCAAATGTTCCTTACTGAACTTTACCGAGGCCAATTCCCATCTTGTATCTACCACACATGTTCTTTTGATACCCCATCCAACCTCACAATTACTGTAAATAGTTTCAAATTTGTAAAATTAACTGTATTTTCCTACACAACCACTTTATTCCACAAGGAGCAAATTGTGACTCAACAGACATGTACAAGATCCCAGTAGTTAAAGTAATACATACAGGCTTGCTTTTCTCACATAGACAACTCTCTGGTCTTCATATAGGTTTATCCTTCTTAACAACAAATGCAGTCTTCACAGGTAAAATCCAGGGCTCCAACATTTAGAGCTTTTAATTAAGAAACACACTTGTTCACTTCTTCCAATATTTTGATAATCTACAAATTGGATGATCTGCCACCAAAGATGCCATCTTCTAAGTTCTTTAACACATCTAGATGAAAATATGAGGAAATAAAAGTGAAATTATGATCTATCATTTCATATTCATCTTTTGATCTCAAACCCAAATGTCTTCAGTGTATAGTGAACTTAAATGAATTGACCTTGCCATTCCAATACTTTGAGAGGGGACTGTAACTATCCATCCATTATCTGTAGCCACTTATCCTGTACAGGGTTGCAGGCAAGCTGGAGCTTGCTGACTATGGGCGAGAGGCAGGGTACATCCTGGACAAGTTGCCAGGTTATTGCAGGGCTGACACATATGGACCCTTTTCACGTGACGTCACGACAAACGCGGCTGCCATTTTGGACATGTACTACCAGTAGTTTACCACAGCCAACATTGAGGAACGGCAGCAAAGAAAGTTTTTACTTTCAGCAAGACTTCCATCATGCTTGTTGTGCACCTGGATGTAGTAACCATCAACAAACAAGTCAAGGTTTATCATTTTATCGGATCCCGACAGATGCTGACCGATGGAGAAGATGGATAGCGGCCATTAACAGGAAAGATTGGCAGCCCTCGGCATACCAACACTTGTGTAGTGACCACTTTGTTGGAGGTAAGACGAATAAAATTAGCCAGAAAAGGCATTACATTGGGGCGGCACGGTGGTGTAGTGGTTAGCACTGTCGCCTCACAGCAAGAAGGTCTGGGTTCGAGCCCCGTGGCCGGCGAGGGCCTTTCTGTGCGGAGTTTGCATGTTCTCCCCGTGTCCGCGTGGGTTTCCTCCGGGTGCTCCGGTTTCCCCCACAGTCCAAAGACATGCAGGTTAGGTTAACTGGTGATTCTAAATTGACCATAGGTGTGAATGGGAGTGTGAATGGTTGTCTGTGTCTATGTGTCGCCCTGTGATGACCTGGCGACTTGTCCAGGGTGTACCCCGCCTTTCGCCCGTAGTCAGCTGGGATAGGCTCCAGCTTGCCTGCGACCCTGTAGAAGGATAAAGCGGCTAGAGATAATGATATGAGATGAGGCATTACATTGCTGTTAACATTCTGTGGCGGCGAGTGTGTAACCAAATAGGTTAAAATAACCCATTGAATATGGGAGCAAACTATTTTTTTATTCACTGGAATGAAAACAAATACATTAAATGAACAACAGCTTTGTTTCACTTTTTTCAGTGTGTACTCGCATAGTGCTCACCGATCCACGAGTGTAACGTTTTAACAGTCATCCAAATGACTGAACGTAAACATTGCTACAGTAACATACTAGCTACTATGTTGTTGACATTAGCTAGTGCTAACAGCTAGCTGCTAGTACACTGCTACAACACAGACACCGACCCTAATAATACAGTTCTTGGTCATTGCCTGGTAACAGCAAATTTATAACGGGCCATGTCTCAACAGACTAAGAAGTTATTTCAATGACATTTAATAACATTTTGTTTATCCTGAGGACCGAAAGTAAATGAAAATGTGAACAAACCTTAGCTGTAATAAGATGGCGACCACTGGCTCCAGGGACGACCCGCTGATGTAGGCATGTTACCCAGCCTGACACAAAATATTTGTAGGCATCCAAACTCTTATACGCTTTCAGATCAATACCTGTGTATGGCGATGGGTTTTTAACGACATAGGTATACAGATCATGTGGGCCGAAGTCAGGTAAAGACAAGGGCTTCGTGTACTTCCGTACATCAGTGAACAATCCTGGTGGAAGCAGGTAAACGTCGTTCTCTAAGCCTGCTAACCTCAATTTTTGCAAATACCTCTCCCTCTGCTTGCCCTGTAAATGTCCTACGTCGCTGGATAGTGAAGGTGTTTTCTGCATCTCACTCCTTTTTCTTTTATGTTTTTCGTTTGTCGCCTTCCTTGCATTCAAACCGATTCGAGCCGAAGTCCACTACATGTCCAAAATGGCGGTCGCGTTTACGAAGGTCACATGACTGAAAAGGGTCTATAGACAAACAACCATTCACACTCATATTCACATCTATGGGCAATTTAGAGACACCAATTAGCCTAACCTGCATGTCTTTGGACTGTGGAGGAGACCGGAGCACCCGGAGGAAACCCACGCAGACATGGGGAGAACATGCAAACTCCGCACAGAAAGGCCCTCGTCGTCCGCTGGGCTCAAACCCAGGACCTTCTTGCTGTGAGGTGACAGTGCTAACCACTACACCACCGTGCCACCCAGACTGTAACTATTCTTCTTCTATAGACCCCTTCGCATGTTTGTAAACAAACCGACCGTTGCCAGGATGCGCGCACAGCCTGGACTCAGAAACAATGGCGCTGCCCATAGACCGGCATTATGAGCTGTCAGATTATGCAAAACAATTATCGTTACAAGATCGAGAATGCTACATAAATAAGTTAACTCTAACAAGTGGATATCGCCTACCGGATCCGTATTTAATTAAAGAGTGGACGGACGATGTTAGTAAGTTCCCTGGTATACAATGGCCAGATATATACTCGTACCTTTAGCTTTAGCTTTAGCTACAACAGCAAATACCAACACTAAACAGCAATTTGCAGGAGGTAATGGTATGAAAGGAATGATAGTGTAAAGAGTGCAGCTAAGAGAAACCAGAGCTGCGTAAAAAGCGAGAGGCAGAGACCAGAAATGAAACTGAACGGGGCGGGAGCTAGGTTAGAGCAGTCAATGTAAGTTGGCATTTAGAGTGATGGCACACAATTTTACCTTTCCATCCTTGCTTTAAAATTGTGATTTTCGGCATACACAAATAATGATGGCACAAAATCTGGACTGTTTGAGTCAAGCGAGACCTCTCCTACAAACAAAATTGCATGCAAAGCTAAGTTAACATGCTAACAATATTCATTACATTGTGTAACTATGACCCAGCTAATCAGACAAACGTTACCAAAGTATTTTGCTACATCAATAAACGAAGACTATAAAGAATAAAAAAGAAAGATTTAATAAATAGCCTGATCTTACCTGTGATAAAGTGGGCGCTGCAAACCCGCGCATTTTTGATGGTGCTTTCATCCCAGTCTACACGTTTGATGGCTTGTAGCCATAGACATCGGCGATTTTTTTGAAATGGGTGAGATCCTGCTGGAATTCTGTACATTTTAACCCCATCACTGCTACGATTCTGACACCCGACAACACAACAACTAGGCATTCGCTGAGTCTTTTTTGAGTCCAGGCTGCGCGCGCAATTTCCGCTTACGTATGAATGACGTTTACTGCGAAGGGGTCTATTTTATTGATAGTTATAATGATTTTTTAAAGTATTACCCACTTCATTTGATCAGAAAAAAAATTCATTCTGAGTTGCCTCAATCAGTTAACTCTGTGGTAGATGAGATTTTTTTTCTTTTCTTCCTGACTGAGGTATTAGTCAGATTATGAATACATTATTAGACTTTTGGATTAGATTTAGACTAGAAAGTTTATTAGTATTTTAAGATTGAGTACATTTTAATAAAATGCATTCGATTTTATTGTAGCATCTGTTATTTTTGAAAAATGTAGACTTACAGCAAGAAAAAAAATGCTCAGCAGTAATCTTTAACAAATAAAACCCACACACTAATGATGTGAATTTCAGTGAATTTGCATATATGAAAAGATATACACACACACACACACACACACACACACACACACACAGTATATATATATATATATATATATATATATATATATATATATATATATATATATATATACACACACTGAAAGAAAGGCATCACACAACACCGATGCCCAATGGTTAGTGGACCTAAGAGCTGACCACAACAACCTCCCAGAACAAGAACCAGTAACCATCTCAATGGCAGACATCCAAGAAAGAGTGTCAAAGATGAAGAGCTGGACAGCACCAGGCCCCGATATGATCCATACGTACTGGCTGAAGAAGCTAACTGCACTCCATGAACGCCTAGCAGCACAGATGAACCAGCTGCTGAGGGATGAGACCCACCCAGAATAGCTAACCCAAGGCAGGACAGTCCTAATCATGAAGGACCCCCAGAAGGGACCCATCCAATCCAACTACCGGCCAATTACCTGTCTCTGCACAACATGGAAGGCCCTGTCAGGCATCATTGCGGCAAAAACGAGTAAGCATGTGGCTCAATACATGAGCGAGGCACAGAAAGGGATTGGCAGTAACACCAGAGGAGCCAAGCACCAGCTACTGGTCGATAGAACAGTCGCCCGAGACTGTAAGAAGAGACAGACCAACCTGTGCACTGCCTGGATTGACTACAAGAAAGCCTACGACTCAATGCCACACACATGGATACTGGAATGTCTGGAACTGTGTAAGATCAACAGGAACCTAAGGACCTTCATCCAGAACTCAATGGAAATGTGGAAGACAACCCTAGAAGCCAACTCAAAACCCATTGCCCAAGTCAACATCAAGTGCGGCATATACCAAGGAGATGCGCTATCACCACTGCTGTTCTGCATAGACCTGAACCCCCTCAGTCGGATCATCACGAAGAGCAGCTACGGGTACCGATTCCGTAGTGGGGCAACAATCAGCCACCTGCTCTACATGGATGACATCAAGCTGTATGCCAGGAACGAGCGAGAAATAGACTCGCTGATCCACACCACCCGGATCTACAGCGATGACATAGGGATGTCATTCGGATTAGACAAGTGTGGCCGGATGGTCTCAAAGAGAGGCAAGATGATCCAGACGGAGGGGATTGACCTACCAGAGGGCAACATAGGTGATATCCAAGACAGCTACAAGTACCTTGGCATCCCACAGGCTAATGGAAACCATGAAGAAGCCACAAGGAAGTCAACCACAGCCAAATACCTCCAGAGAGTAAGGCAGGTCCTGAAAAGTCAGCTGAATGGTAAGAACAAGGTCCGAGCCATCAACATGTACGCACTACCAGTCATCAGATACCCCGCTGGTATCATAAACTGGCCAAAGGAGGAGATTAGAAGCCACAGATATCAAGACTAGAAAGCTCCTCACCATGCATGGAGGGTTCCACCCCAAGTCCAGCACCCAGAAACTATACACTAAGTGGAAAGAGGGAGGCCGAGGGCTAGTGAGCGTCAAGACCACGGTCCAGGATGAAACATCAAAAATCCGAGAATACATCAGAAAGATGGCCCCAAAGGATGAACTGCTAAGTGAATGTCTCAGGCAGCAGAACCCTGATGAGAGCGCAGAGGAGGAGGAGGAACAGACAACCTGGAGGGACAAACCCCTACATGGCATGTACCACCATCAGATAGAGGAAGTGGCTGATATCAAGAAATCCTACCAGTGGCTGGATAATGCAGGACTGACAGCACAGAGGCACTAATCATGGCAGCACAAGAACAGGCCATAAGCACAAGAGCCATAGAGGCCAGGATCTACCAGAGTAGATAAGACCCAAGATGCAGACTGTGCAAAGAAGCCCCTGAAACAGTCCAGCACATAGTAGCAGGGTGTAAGATGCTAGCTGGATCAGCGTACATGGAGAGGCACAACCAAGTGGCTGGGATAGTATACAGGAACATCTGCAACCAGTATGGAATAGAAGTACCCAAGTCCCAATGGGCCATACCACAGAAGGTGGCTGAGAACAACAGGGCCAAGGTTCTGTGGGACTTCAGCTTCCAGACTGACAAACAGATCCTGGCTAACCAACCGGACATAGTGGTGGTGGACAAAGAGCAGAAAAGGGTGGTGATGATAGATGTGGCGATCCCAGCTGACGCCAACATCAGGAAGAAGGAACATGAGAAACTTGAGAAGTATCAAGGGTTGAAAGGGCAGCTGGAACGGATGTGGAAGGTCAAGGGTTGCGTGGTCCCCGTGGTAGTGGGGGCACTTGGGGCAGTAACCCCCAAACTGGGAGAGTGGCTCCAGCAAATCCCAGGAATAACATCTGAAGCCTCAGTCCAGAAGAGCGCAGTACTAGGAACATCGAAGATACTGCGCAGAACCCTCAAACTCCCAGGCCTCTGGTAGAGGACCCGAGCTTGAGGATGACATGGATACCACCCCCCCGCCGGGGGTGAGAAGGAGATTACACACACACACACATCCATACACACACACACGTGTATGTGTGTGTATATATATAGGTGCAATAGCACTGACTGAAAGTTTATCTCTATTCTATATTCACAATACAAATCACATCCAGGCCAACCATGAACAAAATACATCCTGTGAATCTTATCACCATCAAAGTGCACTGGCAAAATATTAAAAATAACTACAAGAAGGTTCTGCCTTTGAACATTGTGTCTGACTGGAGCCTTTCTGTATTGAGTTTGCATGTTCTCACCATGCCTGTGTGGGTTTCCTCTGGGCACTCTGGTTCCCTCCCACAGTCCAAAGACATGTAGATTAGGTCAACAGGCTACTCTAAATTGCCCATTAGGGGTGCAATGATTAATCAACTTAGTCAACTAAAATTGATAACCAATTTTGTTGCCAACTAATTTACAAGTCGATTAGTTGGTGATATCATCATATGTGTTTTTTTGCGCTAACTTGAAATGCTTTGATATTATCATTTACTGGAGAGAAGCTAACAAAATTTCACACTGAACTCTGAAAAAAGAAAAAAAAAAGATTGTAAATTGCACAGTTTGTAAAGCTGACCTTAGCTGGTATGGAAGCACATCCTGTATAGAGCACCTTAAGAGGAAGCAGGTCAGCTCACTGGATGAAGCTTCATCTCGGGAAGTTAGCTTGTGGGCTAGTTAGCTAATGTTAATGTTGAAAGCCATCTTACTTCATGTTATGAGCTAACATTTACAAAATATTCTCTTGAATGCTTAATGGAGTTGGAACAGAGAAGCAGATAACAGCCTGTTATTCACAACGAACCTGTCCAAATAACCTTTACAATTTTAAATGTTGTGTCATTGTCATAATGTCATGGCAAGGTTTATGGGTGGATTGTGTTGCTGCTGACTGCACAAATTTGCAGATGTCCGGAGAATTTGATCTTTTCTCACTAAATCACAAAGAAAATTCTTCACCTCCTGTTTATCTGTGTGGCTAAAGTGAACGATTTATGGGTTTGTTTGTTCTCGTCAGAACCTGACTTTTCCAGAAAAAATTGACAGCCTGAATAATTAACATCTCCAATTATTGTGAAACTGGATAAATAGACAGAAAACATTTATTTAGAATGCATTTAAACGTCTACACAGAATTCTTGAATCAAAACAAAAATATGGCTTAAATGTAGATTTCTTAAATGGAGTGTGACGGATGGAGTCACGACACGTGGGAGCACATAGTGAGTCATTTACTGGTAAAAACAACTGCCACTAACATTTCTGTACTCTTTTACTGTTCACTGTGTCATTTATCCAGGCGGCTGCACCACTACAGGAAAATAGGGGTCTTTTGGCAGTATGGTCCATTTTGACAGGTGTATTTTTAATGTAAATGTTAAATATTGGTATTTTGTCTGCATAAAGGAGTCTAGGTGAACAGAAAGCGTTTTGTATGTTTGTTTAGTGTTTATTTAGTTGAGTCATTTTATAGTAATTGAGGCATTAACTAGTTAAGTGATTTATTTTTGGATTTGGTTTGTCTGGTGGGTGGAGCTACAGTGAGCCTCTCACAAGAGCATGCGTAGATGCTGACTTTCCTCCATTTCAATACAGAACTGTAATTGTGGCCTAATTTAGTTGTAACAGTGTAGACAGCAGAATGCACAAAGTACAGAATGAACGTTTTCTATCCCCACTGTTTAAATTTAGATGGGTTATTTGATTTACTTGATTCAGGGAAAACTGATGTAATTTTGTTATTTTATTGCTGCTACTTTGCTTATATTTGGTTTTAAATTTTGACATGAAAAATGGATAATGGAATTTTTATTTATCTTTTGTATCAGAAGGAAAGTTAATTAAAAGGTTGAATTTTTGAATGAAGTATTAATTTTATTGTCTTCATTGTTAGCACATGCATGAAACAACTTCAAATGAAATTTAAAAACTGATAATTAAATAAGAGTTATTTGGTAATTGGGCCATATATAATCCAGATAATCAATTATTTGTTTCAATAATCGATAGATTAATTATCAAAATAGTAGCTTGTGGCAGTCCTATTGCCCAAAGGTGTGAATATGAGTGTGAATGCTTGCTTGTCTCTGTGTTAGACCTGTGATAGATTGGTGACCTGCCCAGGGTGAACCCCACCTCTTGAACCCCGATCAGCTGGGGTTGGCTTCAGCCAATCAAACCCTGGTCAGCTTACCAATTCATTGCAAGGCTAACACAGAGATGAACAACGATTTACACTCTCACCTATTGGCAATTTAGAGTAGCCAGTTCCCCTACGACCCTGACGGATAAGCGGTATAGAGGATGGATGGATGGATGGATGAATGATTCCCCCAACCATACCCCCTCCCGGCAAAAAAAGATAAAACAAAGCATGTTGGAAATGGTGAAACAGAAATGGAAATTTTATGTAAACTACCTGGATACAGAGGGAATGGGAATTGCTGCTTGCCTGTTTTATTGTTAGGCAGATTGTTTGTTTTACTTGTGAATATGATTTTCATTTGTGTATTCCCTTGTGTACAACCTAACTTTAAAAGGAAAACATTGGATGGGATAAACACTGGTTTGACATAAATTTGGAATCAGTGAATACTTTTGCACTTTCTGACAGACTTTCTATGATTGTGCATACTCCCTTATGTATACCCTAAATATTTGTACTTCCCTAAAACAGGTTATGCCCAAGATTCACCCTTATGTGGATAGTCTCACCTGAATACTGTAGACTATACCTAATAACTGCTGCTCTAATAATGAAGACTACCCTGTGCTAATTCTAGAACTCACAATATGCTAATACATTACTTTTCTACAACTTCATACTGGAATGATTTATAATTGCACTATCTGCTGTCACCCAGAAAAGGATGGAACGAAGAAGAAAAGTTCTTCATGTCTTCTCAGGGAGTTGTCCTTGCCAATGTCACCTCTGGCTTGCTCATTATAGACCTAAATATAAATCGACATTCATATTTCTGTAAAACTACAAAACTGAATTAAATTGAATACCTACACCATTCAACCATTCCCTCTGAGTAGAATTAGGAAGTATAATAAATCTTGTTTAAGAACAAGACTCTAAGAATCTGCTTCTCACAGAAAGAACACTTGTTCTGGGTCCTGTACTTTCATGTCATGGACATTAATAAATAAATAAATAAATAAATAAATAAATAATAATAAAACAACTTGGGCGGCACGGTGGTGTAATGGTTAGCGCTGTCGCCTCACAGCAAGAAGGTCCTGGGTTCGAGCCCCGGGGCCGGCAAGGGCCTTTCTGTGTGGAGTTTGCATGTTCTCCCCGTGTACGCGTGGGTTTCCTCCGGGTGCTCCGGTTTCCCCCACAGTCCAAAGACATGCAGGTTAGGTTAACTGGTGACTCTAAATTGACCGTAAGTGTGAATGGTTGTCTATGGTGGGGTTTACATTAGACTGTATCAGCGGATCATCAGATTAACGTTTTTAAAACGATTAGCGTGCACACAGCAACACCAATACACAATTCGCGTGCACACAGCAACACCAATACATGGATACGCTCGGCTCCGCAGGCATCCTGCACTCCAAATCACTCCGCCCTGAACAGCGAGTGCCCTCTGGAGGGTGCGCACTCCAGCCCTGCGCAGCTCACAGAGCGCGCGAGTATAGCGCACGAGCAGTGATTCGGGACTGAGCCGCTGTGTGTGTGATCCCAGTGCATATCACTTACCACTTGCAAGTGGAAGGATGGCAAGCCTAAAGACAATCATAACTACACAATGGGCAGTATTTGCAGCAGTATTTTCATACTTTTATACTCTTTAATGAAAGGTGATACAAGGCGGAAGTCTGCGCCATTTTTCAGCAGTCGCATCACATGACCAACGCCAGTGAATCAGGAAGGTGGATGTCACAGTGACGTTGTCCAATGACGACGCCAGCTAGAGCTCAGCACAGCGTATCTGCGTATTCTCAATGTTTACACAGCACCGGACCAGACACGATCTAGATTGAATACGTGGACCCTGGTGGATTCCCGTTTCCCGGCGTTTCCAGGCGTTTTAATGTAAACAGACAGTGCATCCGCGAAGAAAACGAGACAGATACGGTCTAATGTAAACTTGGCCTATGTGTCAGCCCTGTGACCTGGCGACTTGTCCAGGGTGTACCCCGCCTTTCGCCCGTAGTCAGCTGGGATAGGCTCCAGCTTGCCTGCGACCCTGTAGAAGGATAAAGCGGGTAGAGATAATGAGATGAGATGAGATGAAATAAAACAACTTTGAATTGTAGTAGCTGGACCAGTTAATTATTAAAGGGATGAACCCATGGTCTCTGCACCCTTTGGCACCTTCAGTTCTTCTTCCCAACCTCCTGAACTTGATTTAAGTAAAAAGTATAGTAGACTAATCTTATACTAAATTCATCTAGAAGCACGATGAAAGGTGGTACTCAAAAAATTTTTATTTGTCATATGATGTCATCCACTGATTATGTAGAGTAGTATGATTCTCCAGGTATTATCCTTGAACACTCTGGTAGCTGTGATAACATCTGATACAATATTGTCTGTTATATGAGAGTGCTGGTGCATACAATATTTTCTCTGCCAAATCAATAGCTCCTTCTTGATGCTTAGATTACCTGAATGGCCTGCAGAAGTGCCCAACTCAGGGATGCTATTCAGTAAAAGAATCTGGACACATAACTTTTTAAAATCCTCCAAATCAATGCATGCTCACGGCAATCAATGGCCCCTTCTATTGGAAATAATTAGAAAGCAGAACATGGTGTTACATAGGCTGTCATGTTGTAGTCAATTGCTCAGACCATGTAATAGCATTATCTGTTATTTACTCAAGACTTTTAAAAACCCATTAATGTTATTTCTGTGTTGTGCTGATAACATTTTTTTCAGTGTGGTTTTGACAGACGTATTAGGATAAAGAGAGGTCTATTTGAAAGACGTGTGCTGTTTCCATTTGGACCTAGAGCCATTGCTATTTTACTCATTAGGCTTTTCAGAATATAACATTGAAATAAATTTGGCTACTTTAGGATGTTATATGCTACAGCTTCTATAGTTCGTATATGCTGCACTAGTCATATTTGTAGGTGAACTGCAGGGTTTAAAAAAAAAAACTGTCCTTATATACAGCAAACAATGTGTATTTTTTCCACACTGAGCAGATAAATACCTCAGAAGTGCAGTATTTTCTTCCCACCATTGCTCACAACAAATCTCATCATTGTATTATGCACATTTCTTTCCAAGAGTTTTACCGTGGCTTCTTCCATCTGTCTTTCTGGAGGCACAAGACGATTAGTGTGATTGATTATACAGTAAATGGTAATGTGATGCACCCGGTTTTTAAAGCTCTCCACCTTTTGCCATACTCCAATCACACAGACTGCCTTTTTCTTGTGCATTCTTTTTGATGCACAAATGCTCTATGTAAAAGCTGCATTATTCGATGTGCTTAATACTGTTTTAGAAAGGAAACACAATTATGTGCTGTTCATGTACACAGAGATGGGCTTTGTGAATGATAATGCAAACAAGCAAACAAAGATATGAAACAAGTAGAATGACATTCTAAAATACTAGCCTTATTTACCAAATGGTCTTTGATGGCATATAAGTAGGTCAAGTAAGTAATAAAAACAATACCCCACCACCTCAGTGAATATTATTACTTAACTGCACGTCACCATACAAAACAGCTTCTACATCTCCATATATATCAGGGGCGATTTCTCAGAGACAACAAGGGAAGCCGAGCTTCCCCTAAAATTCTCTCCCCAAACTGCGGCGTCTACGACGTTGAATTCTCATTAAAACAATAACTTGCATAACACAATATATGCCCAAGATTGTATTTATGTTCATAACTATCCTGTAACTTATTTGAGTGATGTCTGACGAACTTGCAGTTCGCTACAAGAATCACCTTTGCTGCCAGGCTGTAACCTTTCTTATTTCAATGGGCTCTATGGACTGGCAGCAGTGTTGCCAGATTGGGCAGTTTTAAGTGCATTTTGGCGGGTTTTGAACATATTTTGGGATGGAAAACGTCAGCAGTATCTGGCAACACTGACTGGCAGCCGGGTATCCGTTGCAGTCTACGAGACGGCTCTGAACAGCCAATTTCGGCTAGTTGTTATTGGTTAAAATCAACAAAATCGTCACTTCCAGGGAAGCCGGGCTTCTCTGGGACTAAACGAGACAGTGGGAGGGACAAGAAGCCGGGCTGATAAAGAATTATTGGAGGTAGTGTTTGAAAGACATGAGGAGGGCGGTACTTCGGCGAGGAACACGGAAGTATGATCAGTCAGTCCCTAGCGGATGTCGAGAAAGTGTAGTCGTATGCTAAAGTGCTGTCCGAATTTCTTTTCATATAAACATTTCTTCTCATTGATGTCTCTGTACATTACTCTGTAAATAAATGTAAATATTACTCGTTGTGCTCTGTTAACTTTCATCCATTCTATCAGTTTGATCATTCGTGAATTCACTCGTTTATTTCATTTGTAGTTCAATCTGGTTGTAGGCTAGCTTGAGCCTTATTGGGATCTGCAGTGCTAGCTGCTAACAGAAATTGGTAAAGTCTCTGGAAAGCACAACCAGCTGGTATGACAGGGTCGCAGACCATTTTCTGGAAAAGGAGCGGAGGGCAGAATTTGTGTATAAATAGTGTTCATGTTCATGAATCTGAAGTGTGTATATTGTTCAGTAATGTTAAGAGAATGGTGGGCTCTGTGTTATAGGTTATACCTGGGTATAATATTCAAGGTTCTGTGTGTTGCATAGCCTATCTGGTTATGAATTTCCAGACTGTGTTGCAGAAGATGTTCAAGGATGTGTTGCACAGCTGGGTGTTGTGTGAAAGACTCTGTGTTGCATATCAGGGTATGATGTTCAAGGCTCTTCATTGAATAGCCAGTGATTTTTGGATGTTTGATATTTTTGATTAAGGATATGAGGCACTAGCCTGGCAAGCCAGACTATAACATGAAATGTACAAGCAAAAATACTTTCTGCCACTAGGTACGGTTGTCTAGTTCACTATGCTAATGGGGCACACCTTTCTATGCTTTGATATCCGGCCTACAGGTTTTACGATGAATGTGTAAAATGGGCTTCCCGTTTTAAAAACCAGCAGCCGCCACGCCACTGATATATATATATATATATATATATATATATATATACACACACACACACACACACACACACACACAGTGCCCTCCACAATTATTGGCACCCCTGGTTAAGATGTGTTAAACGCCTTAAAATAAATTCAATTTTTATTGCAGAAGCATAATCTCACACTGAAAATTGTAGAAAAATGTAACCCTTAACTCAAATGAATTAAAAAAAATCCCTGACTAAGAAATATTTTTTCATAAAATCACCTGTTCCACAATTATTGGCACCCATAACAATTCCTAGAAAATAAATGTAATTGAAGCATTTCTGTCATTTCTACTGTAGTTTATAAAGTTGATCAGAGTATCTAAGAACCTTTAATTAGTAATTCATCACATCCTGTTTCCCTGGGGTATAAATATGATGTGACACAGAGGCCTATTTCTCTTATCCATTTTTCAGCATGGGAAAGGCAAGGCAAGGCAAGTTTATTTATATAGCACATTTCATACACAGTGGCAGTTCAATGTGCTTTACAGAAGTAAAAGCAGAACAGTAAACAATAGAAAATAAAATTACATAAAATAATTGGGGAAGAAAAATAAGAATTAAACAATAGTAGAAATAAAATAATAAAATGAAATAAAGTTAATCAGCCTCGAGATTAATTATTATTATGGGTTTAACTCATAAAGCGTGCTCTTCCCGTGGCTCTTCCACGAGGATCACCAAAAATCGTCCCGCAGACACAATCTACGAGGATCACAAATATCACATTGTGGCAGTGGGGGCGTGGTCAAGCGCCGGTCTGTGACAGGAGGGCGGAGTCAGGGAAGGTAAGTGGCAAAATCACTTCAACTGAGAGCAATTAACCTGTGTTTGTGTGTCTTCCCAGTGACCGCGCCCTACATGAGGAGGGAGAGCGAGAGCGGAAGGTCTCTCTCCCCAGCCAGACGTCTTGTGTGTGTGTGTCTGTGTGCATGGCTGAGAGAGTGGGGTTTGCGTCTGAAAAGAGCAATAATAAACGAAGTGACTGAACTTTATTCTGGCCTGCCATCCTCTGTGCTCCACCCACACATAGGGAACTCTACAGTGGTGCCGAAACCCGGGAAGTGGAGCACCAACCCAGCAGCCCCATGGAATCCTCCCTGTTCGCCGACCTGGTCCACGCCCTCGCCACGGCTCAGCAAAGCCAGCACCAGGCGCTCGTCACACTCCGAAAGGAACAAGAGCGGCTTGGCTTCCCCCAAGCCTCCACGGGGTTCTCCCCATTCTAATTATTATATGGGCGTAAGCCGCACAGCATCCTGGACGTGCTGCGGGAAAATTGGGAGGAGGGACCTTCACAAAGTAAGAACAAAATTCAGTACGTTATGGACCTGCGCGCAAAACTCCACATGCTCACCCACCTAACTCAGGAGAATTTGCGGCAGGCCCAGGAACGGCAAGCCCGCCTGTACAACAAGGGTACGCGCCTTAGAGAGTTCACACCGGGAGATAAAGTACTCATACTGTTGCCCACGTCGAGCTCCAAATTGATCGCCAAGTGGCAAGGGCCCTTTGCGGTCACACGGCGAGTCGGGGACATCGACTATGAGGTGAGGCGAACAGACAGGGGTGGGGCGCTACAGATCTACCACCTCAATCTGCTGAAACTCTGGAATGAGGAGGTCCCCGTGGCGTTGGTGTCGGTAGTTCCGGAGAAGGCGGAGCTGGGGCCGGAGGTTCAAAAAGGGACATTGGCAGCACGTACCTCTCCGGTCCCCTGTGGAGACCACCTCTCCCCGACCCAACTCACAGAGGTCGCCCAGTTGCAGGCCGAGTTTTCGCATGTGTTCTCGCCCCTGCCCGGTCGCACTAACCTCATAGAACACCACATAGAGACGCCCCCGGGGGTGGTAGTGCGTAGCCGCCCTTACAGGCTACCCGAACACAAAAAAAAGGTGGTTCGGGAAGAACTTCAGGCCATGCTCGAAATGGGCATCGTCGAGGAGTCCCACAGTGACTGGAGCAGCCCGGTGGTCTTGGTTCCCAAGGCCGACGGCTCGGGCCGGTTCTGTGTGGACTATAGAAAAGTCAACGCGGTGTCTAAATTCGACGCGTACCCAATGCCTCGTATTGATGAGCTGCTCGATCGACTAGGCACGGCTCGCTTTTATTCGACACTGGATTTGACGAAGGGATATTGGCAGATCCCCTTGACTCCATTATCCCGGGAGAAAACGGCCTTTTCCACACCGTTCGGCTTACACCAGTTCGTCACACTTCCGTTTGGGCTGTTTGGGGCGCCCGCTACGTTTCAGCGGCTGATGGACAGGGTCCTCCGGCCCCACGCTACCTATGCGGCCGCGTATTTAGATGATATTATCATTTATAGTAATGACTGGCAGCAGCACCTGCAACACCTGAGGGCCATCCTTAGGTCGCTGAGGCGGGTGGGACTCACTGCCAACCCAAAGAAGTGTGCGATTGGGCAGGTGGAAGTACAGTATCTGGGCTTCCACTTGGGCAACGGGTAGGTGCGTCCCCAAATTAATAAGACAGCAGTGATTGCGGCCTGCCCGAGGCCCAAGACCAAAAAGGGGGTGAGACAGTTCCTGGGGGTGGCTGGCTACTATCGTAGGTTTATACCTAATTATTCGGACGTCACCAGCCCACTGACTGACCTCACTAAAAAGGGGGCACCAGATCCGGTCCAGTGGACGGAGCAGTGTCAGCGGGCTTTCTCTGAGGTAAAGGCTGCACTGTGTGGGGGGCCACTTTTACACTCCCCTGACTTCTCTCTCCCTTTTACGTTACAGACGGATGCGTCGGACAGAGGGCTGGGGGCCGTTTTGTCCCAGCAGGTGGAGGGGGAGGACCGCCCGGTCCTTTACATCAGTCGGAAGCTGTCAGTGCGTGAGGGGCGCTACAGCACGATTGAAAAGGAGTGCCTGGCGATCAAGTGGGCGGTCCTCGCCCTCCGTTACTACCTGCTGGGGCGCCCTTTCACCCTCTATTTGGACCACGCGCCCCTCCAGTGGCTCCACCGCATGAAGGATGCCAACGCGCGGATCACCCGTTGGTATCTGGCACTCCAACCCTTTAACTTCAAGGTGGTCCACAGGCCGGGGGCGCAGATGGTCGTGGCGGACTTCCTCTCCCGTCGGGGGGGGGGGGGGGGGGGGGGGGGAGTCGGCTGCAGGCCGGACGGGCGCCTGGCCTGAGTCGGGCGGTGGGGGTATGTGGCAGTGGGGGCGTGGTCAAGCGCCGGTCTGTGACAGGAGGGCGGAGTCAGGGAAGGTAAGTGGCAGAATCACTTCGCCTGAGAGCAATTAACCTGTGTTTGTGTGTCTTCCCAGTGACCGCGCCCTATATGAGGAGGAAGAGCGAGAGCGGAAGGTCTCTCCCCCCAGCCAGACGTCTTGTGTGTGTGTGTCTGTGTGCATGGCTGAGAGAGTGGGGTTTGCGTCTGAAAAGAGCAATAATAAATGAAGTGACTGAACTTTATTCTGGCCTGCCGTCCTCTGTGCTCCACCCACACATAGGGAACTCTACACACATAAAGCGTGCTCTTCCCGTGGCTCTTCCACGAGGATCACCAAAAATCGTCCCGCAGACACAATCTACGAGGATCACCAAAAATCATCCCGCAGACAAAATCTACGAGGATCACAGTAACAAAGAATTAAAGTAAAAGTAAAATCATTAAAATCCAAGATTAAAAAGAAATTAAAATAAAGTAAAATCATTAAAATCTAAATTAAAAGAAATTATGTTAAAGGAAATTAATTACTTAGGTAAAAATTAATCAAGTGAAAGCATCTGAAAACAGCTTTGTCTTGAGCCTGGATTTAAAACTAACAACAGTAGGAGCATTTTTGATATCATCTGGAAGTTGCTTCCAAAGCTTAGCAGCATAGCAACTAAAGGCTGCTTCACCACACTTCGTTTTGACAGCTGGTATTACTAGCAAGTTTTTCTCTTGTGATCTTAGAGACCTAGTTGGTGCATATAATTGAAACATATCCAGTAGGTAGTTGGGTCCCATCCCATTTAATGTTTTAAATAGAAGAAGTAGTGCTTTAAAGTCAATTCTATAGCTCACTGGGAGCCAGTGCAGAGACCTTAGAATTGGAGTGATATGGACTACCCTTTTTGTTCTTGTAAGAACCCTTGCTGCTGCATTTTGGATTAATTGAAGCTCTTTGATGGTCTTTTTTGGAAGACCTGTGAAAAGGCTATTGCAGTAATCAACCCTACTGGAGATGAAAGCATGAATAAGTTTTTCTAGATCATGTTTTGACATGAGACCCCTGAGTTTAGAAATGTTTTTTAGGTGATAGAATGCAGACTTTTTTACCACTTTCATATGACTGTTGAAGTTCGCTGTCAATAAGGACACCAAGGTTTTTGACAGTATCCTTTGCTTTAAGCCCCTTAGTTTCAAGAACAGTGGCAATCCTAAGCCTTTCCTCCTTTTTGCCAAATATAATTGCTTCAGTTTTATCTGCGTTCAGCTGAAGAAAATTGTGAGACATCCATTTGTTAATTTGGTCAATGCATCTATGAAGAGACTCAAGAGGGGCATAGTCATTAGGTGACATAGCTAAGTAAAGCTGAGTGTCATCTGCATAGCTATGGAAGTTTATTGAGTTATTCTTAATAATTTGTCCAAGTGGGAGCATATAAAGGTTGAATAGTAATGTTCCCAGGATTGAGCCCTGGGGAACCCCACAGTTCAAGGACACGGGTGATGAACTGTGGCCTCCAATGGCCACATAAAAAAATCTTTGTTGTAGGTAAGATTTTAACCAGTTGATTACTATACCAGTAAATCCAACCCAATGCTCCAGTCGATGTAACAGTATGGAATGATCTACCGTGTCAAATGCAGCACTTAAGTCTAAAAGCACCAAGACTGATGTTTTACCAGCATCAGAATTTAGACGTAGGTCATTCATGACTTTAGTAAAAGCTGTTTCAGTGCTATAATGGGCACGAAAACCTGACTGAAACTCATCAAAACATCCGTTTAATGTCAGGAAGGCAGTTAATTGATTAAAAACAATTTTTTCAATTATTTTACCAACGAAGGGCGGCACGGTGGTGTAGTGGTTAGTGCTGTCGCCTCACAGCAAGAAGGTCCTGGGTTCGAGCCCCGGGGCCGGCGAGGGCCTTTCTGTGCGGAGTTTGCATGTTCTCCCCGTGTCCGCGTGGGTTTCCTCCGGGTGCTCCGGTTTCCCCCACAGTCCAAAGACATGCAGGTTAGGTTAACTGGTGACTCTAAATTGACCGTAGGTGTGAATGTGAGTGTGAATGGTTGTCTGTGTCTATGTGTCAGCCCTGCGATGACCTGGCGACTTGTCCAGGGTGTACCCCGCCTTTCGCCCACAGTCAGCTGAGATAGGCTCCAGCTTGCCTGCGACCCTGTAGAAGGATAAAGCGGCTAGAGATAATGAGATGAGATGAGATTTTACCAACGAATGGCAAATTGGATATGGGCCTGTAGTTGTTGAGTACTGAGACATCCAGGTTATTCTTTTTCAGTAGGGGTTTTACAACCACTTTTTTCAGAGATGAGGGAAACATGCCAGTTCGTAAGGAGGTGTTGATAATCTGAAGTACCTCGTCTGATATTAGGTGAAGAACAGATTTGAAAAAGACTGTAGGTAAAATGTCCAGTTCAGATGTGGAGGAGCTGAGACTTTGTACTGTTTTTCTCAGAGTCTCAACATCAATTAAACTAAATGTTGACATTGTATTATGACCCCCTCTCTCGTTATCCAATGGTTCCAGATTTTGAAGTGTTTGCACCTGTGTGGCTACATTCATACATATTTTATCAATCTTTTCTTTGAAAAAAGATGCAAAGTCGTTGCATGTATTAACTGAGAGAAATTCAGAAGGCATTTGTTTTGATGGGTTTGTTAGCTTTTCAACTGTAGAAAATAGCACATGGGCATTGTTGATATTCCTATTAATAATGTCAGCAAAAAAAGACTGTCTTGCTTTAGAAATTTCTAAGTTGTATTTACATAACATCCCTTTGTAGATTTGATAATGAATCTGGAGTTTAGATTTACGCCATTTTCTTTCAGACTTTCTACATTCCCTCTTTAACATTTTAACTGTTGGATTTAGTTTCCAGGGTGCTTTTCCTTTGTCTATGACTCTTTTGGTTTTAAAAGGAGCAATAGCATCCATAATATGATTCATTCTTGAATTAAAAATTTCCATTAGATCATCTGCACAATCTGAAGATTGACATGGGAGTTCTGAGAGTGCCTGCTCAAAAAGAGCTGCTGTGACATTGGTAATTACCCTCTTTTTTACAGTCACAGACTTGTTTTGAAAGTGAGGGGAAATGGAAACATCAAAGAAAACACAGAAATGATCAGATATACCCAGGTCCATGACACTAGTAGATACATTAAGACCCTTAGTGACGACAAGGTCGAGGGTGTGGCCATGGGAGTGTGTTGGCCCTTGTACATGTTGTGTTAGGTTGAAGGCATCAATCAGTGTAAGAAATTCATTTGCATATGTGTTATCTGGATTATCAACATGGAAATTAAAATCCCCAGAAATAATAAGATTGTCAAACTCTAAACAAATATTTGACAACAGTTCCCCAAACTCCTCTAGGAACAGTGGTGCAGAAAGTCTTGGTGGTCTGAAAGACAAGAGAACACACCATTCAAGTAAGGCAGATGTGTGTCGACCTTCATAAGTCAGGCAATGGCTACAAGAAAATAGCCACTTGCCTACACCTGCCCATATCTACAGTCAGAGGAATCATCGAGAAATTTAAAACAACTGGAACAGTGGCAAACAAGCCTGGACGAGGATGCAAGTTTATCTTGCCACCACACACAGTAAGGAGGATGGTAAGAGAAGTAAAAAGTTCTCCAAAGCTCACTGTTAGAGAATTGCATCAAAGAGTAGCATCTTGGGGTCACAAAGTCTCCATAACAATCATCAGGCACCATCTACATGCCAACAAGCTGTTTGGGAGGCATGCACGGAAAAAGCTTTTTCTCACTTACAAGCATAAACGTAAATGTCTGGAGTTTGCTAAGCGGTACTGGGACTTCAACTGGGACCATGTGCTTTGGTCAGATGAGACCAAGATAGAGCTTTTTGGCAACAAACACTCTAATACATCACAAAAGATGAGTATGCGGAAAAGCACCTCATGCCCACTGTGAAGTATGGGGGAGGATCGGTGAAGCTGTGGGCCTGTTTCTCTTCCAAAGGCCCCAGGAACCTTGTTAGGGTGCATGGCATCATGAACTCTTTGAAATACCAGGACATTTTAAATCAAAATCTGGTGGCCTTTGCCCGAAAGCTGAAGATGGGTCATCATTGGGTCTTTCAGCAAGATAATGACCCTAAACATGTGGCCAAATCTACACAAAAATGGTTCACCAGACACAAAATCAAGCTCCTCCCATGGCCATCTCAGTCCCCAGACATCAACCCAATTGAAAACCTGTGAGGTGAGCTGAAGAGGAGAGTGCATAGGAGAGGACCCAGGACTCTGGAAGAGTTAGAGAGATTGTGCAAAGAGGAATGGTTGAATAGCCCTCTCTCTGTATTCTCCCATCTTGTGAAATGTTATAGGAGAACACTAAGTGCTGTCTTGTTGACAAAAGGGAGTTGTACAAAGTATTAACATCAGGGGTGCCAATAATTGTGGCACACATGATTTCATGTAAAAGAATTATTTCTTAATGTGGGATTTTTTTTCCCACTGAATAAATGCACTTGAATTAAAGGTTGGATTTTTCTCTTTTTTTGCATTGTTGTCCTATATTATTTAAAAAAAATTAATTTATCAGAAGCCTAAGAACATATCTTAATGAGGGGTGCCAATAATTGTGGAGGGTGATATATATAATGTGTGTGTGTGTGTGTGTGTGTGTGTGTCTCGTCTCGTCTCGTCTCGTCTTCTTCCGCTTATCCGGGACCGGGTCGCGGAGGCAGCAGTCTAAGCATGGAAGCCCAAACTTCCCTTTCCCCAGACACCTCGGCCAGCTCCTCGGGAAGAACACCGAGGCGTTCCCAGGCCAGCCGAGAGACATAGTCCCTCCAGCGTGTCCTGGGTCTTCCCCGGGGCCTCCTCCCGGGGGGACATGCCTGGAACACCTCCCCAGGGAGGCGTCCAGGAGGCATCCGAAAAAGATGCCCGAGCCACCTCAGCTGGTTCCTCTCGATGTGGAGGAGCAGCGGCTCTACTCCGAGCTCCTCCCGAGTGACTGTGCTTCTCACCCTATCTCTAAGGGAGCGCCCAGCCACCCTGCGAAGGAAACTCATTTCAGCCGCTTGTATCCGCAATCTTGTTCTTTCTGTCATTACCCAAAGCTCATGACCATAGGTGAGAGTCGGAACGTAGATCGACCGGTAAATTGAGAGCTTCGCCTTTTGGCTCAGCTCCTTCTTCACCACGACAGACCGGTAAAGCGACCGCATCACTGCGGAGGCTGCACCGATCCGCCTGTCGATCTCACGCTCCATCCTTCCCTCACTCGTGAACAAAATCCCGAGATACTTAAACTCCTCCACTTGAGGCAGGACTTCTCCACCAACCTGGAGAGGGCAAGCCACCCTTTTCCGGTCGAGAACCATGGCCTCGGACTTGGAGGTGCTGATTCTCACCCCAGCCGCTTCACACTCGACTGCAAACCGCCCCAGTGCATGCTGGAGGTCCTGGTTTGAAGAAGCCAACAGGACAACATCATCCGCAAAAAGCAGAGATGAAATCCTGTGGTTCCCAAACAGGATTCCTTCCTGTGTGTGTGTGTATTTTAATATTGCTATCTGCCACCACATACATAGAGGATATTATGTGATGGCATGAAGATACGAAGTTTATCTTCAAGTGGTAAAAATATTTCACGAGTGAGTGAAGCAAATGAGTAAAATACATTATATTGCCAAAGGTATTCGCTCACCTGCCTTGACTCACATATGAGCTTAAGTGACATCCCATTCCTAATCCATAGGGTTCAATATGACGTCGGTCCACCCTTTGCAGCAAGAACAGCTTCAACTCTTCTGGGAAGGCTGTCCACAAGGTTTAGGAGTGTGTTTATGGGAATTTTTGACCATTCTTCCAGAAGCGCATTTGTGAGGTCACACACTGATGTTGGACGAGAAGGCCTGGCTCTCAGTCTCCGCTCTAATTCATCCCAAAGGTGTTCTATCGGGTTGAGGTCAGGACTCTGTGCAGGCCAGTCAAGTTCATCCACACCAGACTCTGTCATCCATGTCTTTATGGACCTTGCTTTGTGCACTGGTGCACAGTCATGTTGGAAGAGGAAGGGGCCAGCTCCAAACTGTAAAAACAATCTGCATGCCTAGGTGCTTGATTTTATACACCTGTGGCCATGGAAGTGATTGGAACACCTGATTCCGATAATTTGGATGGGAGAGCAAATACTTTTGGCAATATAGTGTATTTTTCAACATGAGAAGATAAACTTCATATCTTCAAGCCATTGTGTAATTTTGTCTTTATTATATAGGCATATCCACAAACAAAAACTATGCAAGTTAATCAAAATTATTTTAAGTTTGTGAGCTGGGAAACATCGGAAGTAACATCATCCATATCCTCACTAGTGGAGATATAGAAAACATGTTACTCAGGTCCAGGATGTAGTTTATGTAAACTGAGTGGCATATTTCCCAGTAAAACATTCATGTATATATATGCATACATACTTTACAGAACAGAATTTGCATCATGTACACCTGTATTTAATCAAGTCATATTCAGTAAGCCTGCTATCTAATGCCTTATCAAGGTCAGTTTTCTGCTTGATTAACAGATTTATTTACTTGCATAAGAGACATGCAAAAATAGACAGTTTAACAACAAAGCTGAAACAACAAAGAAGAAAGATTGAACCAACAACTTTATGCCCCACCATACAAAAGGACATTGATGGAAGATGGTTCAGCTTCAGAGCAGCCTGGTATTTTTACTGCACTATTTCTCAGCAATAGCATTAATAACTCAACTAAGATAGAAACAGTAAGAGGTAATAAGAGATAATCAGTGAATCATATAATTACTGTCCTTCATTTCAAATGCATGGTTTCAAAACTCATGCTGGCAATTAGGACTGTAAGTGATCATGTGGCAGCAGCCATATTCATTTTTCAACAGTGTGGGTGTTTACATACTGGAGTTTTTGGGTAACTGTTAAAGGTCCCATGGCATGAAATTTTCACTTTCTGAGGTTTTTTAACGTTAAAATGAGTTCCTCTGACCTTCTTAGGTCACCCCAGTGGCTAGAAATTTCATAATGTGTAAACCAAACTATGCCCAACATTTGAGAATGGCGCATCAAAACGGCGCGTTGATAAGCTCTTCCCTTTACTACGTCAGCAAGGGAGATGATCCCCACGTCCCCCCTCTGGATTCCCACCCACTGTATGGATTGCCCCGCCCAGTTGTAGTGAGGAGACCATAGAGGACACAACATGGCATCACCTAAGCGAGCGAAACATGGAAATTGCGCTGTACATGGATGTGACAACACAGAAAAGAGTCTGTTTTTACTGCCGACGGGAGAGCCCCTGAAGACGCAGTGGCTTAATTTTATTTACTTCAATAATACGCCGCTGAGTCTACCTAAGATGGTGTATGTTTGTCGGAAGCATTTTCCTGAGGAATGTTTCCACAACTTGGGACAGTACAGGGCAGGTTTTGCACATCAACTGTCACTGAAGCCTGAGTCCGTACCAAGCATCCCTGCCGCATCAGCAACAAACACCGAACAAGTAAGTGTATAACTGGTCGTTTTGCCGTGTTTTAAAATCGGTGCGTTAGCCTAGCAATGGCTACATTAGCTGTGCAGCTAACCGCTTCCTGCAGTTAGCCAGGTAATCTGCGCTACAAAACTAAAGAGCATGCAGCATGCTCTGTTAAACTGAGTTTAGTCTGGAAATTGACTGTAACTTATGAGCTTATGTTTGACTATTGCTCCGCAATGCATGTCTTCTGTTGGATAAGCGCTATGTTGCTGTAGTTGCTGCTTCTATCCTCTTTGGTTATGGAGTGCGTGTTCAAGCCTAGGGTATTATACGTTCGTAAACTACCACTCAGAACACTCTCACTCTCTGTTCTCTGTGTCACGTTGAGTTTACGAAAGGAGTCCGAGAGAGAACGGGGTTTTGTCTTAGCAGCGTGGCTACAGGCGCTGATAGCAGCGAGTATGTGTGTGCGCAGCTTGGTCAAGCCCCTCCCCCTCCCCCCATGGCCAGCCCCCACCCTCTACCCTTCCCCGCCTCCTGCTTCTCATTAGCAAAACGACGCACTGGGAAAAGCGCTGAAATGGGGCTTTCTCCCAGGAGGCTATATTTACGTGCCGAGGGTTCATTTCGAGAAAGCCTGCGGATATAACATCCGGAAGCCTCCACGAGCCCGTTTAAAGCATCAACAAACCACCATGCCATGGGACCTTTAATACCGAGGTGTTTTTTTTTTAGCATTTTACTTTTGCAATATGTGCATCTGCCTGCTATTGAGTGTGCTTCTCTGATATATATATATACACATACAGGGCTTAATTTGAGCCGGAACATGATGGAACAAGATCCGGAACCTCCGTCGTCGGATCCGGCAGCTATTTTCATTTCATTTGGTGTTCCGGCAGCTATTTAAATGGATCAGATCACCTCCGTGACCATCACAAAGGGAAAAAAAATCAAACAATAAATTAAATAAATAAGTAAATAAAAATTTCTTTCGATTACGTTCATTATGTCTTATATTAAATATAGTTAGTTTTTGGGTTTTTTTTTCTTTTTTATCAGACATCTAATTTTTGGGTTTGTTTACCTGACATGTTTCGACGTACAACTTCCGTCTTCCTCAGAGTGTCACCGGATGTTATTGGTGACGCATCTTTTATCAGCTGCTGTTTCTGAAGGCGTGGCCTTCCTGTCTGGTTTGACAGGTCGGTCACGCCTTATACTGTCTGTTCGTCCCCTGCAAGATGTCACTCCAGGTATGGGAGAGCATGTATGCTCCCTCATCCCGGTTGATGGTCCTCGGGCTTCGCTTACGGATCTCCATGGCCTCCCTGATCCAGCGCTGATGTTTGTTATCTTCTGTGCGGATGACTCTGGCATTCCCCCAGTCCATAATGTGATTTTCCCTTTTGCAATGATCTGTTATAGCTGACTTATAATTTTCCTGTTGTGCCTTTTCTTTTATTGTTCGGGTTTGTCTTGTAGCTGTCTCCTTTTCGCACTCTTTCTTATGTTCATTTTTTCTTGTGTTGAAACTCCTTCCTGTCTCCCCAATATAAGTTTTATTGCATAATTGACATGGAATCTCATATATGGTGTTGCATCTGTTGTCCGGATGTATTCTGTCTTTGGGATGAACCAGGATCTGACGGAGTGTTGTGTATGGTTTGACAGGTGTGTTAATGTTGTGTTTCCTCATTACTCTTTGAATGCGTTCAGTTATTCCCCTGATGTATGGTAATGTAACTACTCCCCTGTGTTCTTGTTTGTTAGTTTGTTTTTTCTCTTTCTTCTGTGTTTTGTTGTTCTTAACCTGTTCCGCCCCTTTGGATATTGCCCATTGTGGATATTGACATGCCTTCAGTGCGTGTTGTATATGTTGTTCCTCCTGTTCTTTGTCCTGTGGATCTGTAATTATTGCTGTGCGTTCATGTAATGTTCTAACTACGGATATTTTGTGCATTATGGGGTGTTCGGAAGTCCAGTTTAAATATTGGTCGGTATGTGTGGGTTTTCTGTGTACTTTTATTTTGATGTCCCCATCTTCTGTGTGTTGTATTTTTAAATCCAAAAATGCTATTGACTGCTCTGTTTCTTCTTCATGTGTGAATTTTATATTACCGGTATTGTCTATGGTGTTGAGATGGTCGGTGAGCTGTTGAGTGAGCAGAACGCAGTATACTAGCAAAAGGACTCAACTACGCTGTCACACCGAACAATATACCTCACGATGAATTCATTCTGGCAACTGAATTAGCATGTGAGAAAATACAGGATCAGGGACAAAAAGCAGCACTAAGAAACGCAATAGCTGGTATATTGAAAACGGCCAAACCACCACCTAGCAACATCACAAAACAGGAAGCCAAAGCCATGAGAACATTAGCTAAAAATAAAGATATCACAATCCTCCCAGCAGATAAAGGCAGAACAGTAGTTATTATGGACACTGATGAATATGAACGAAAAATGAATGAATTACTCAGCGACAACGCATTTGAAATATTAAAAAAAGACCCAACAGAAGACAAGAAAAAGAAACTTAAAGCACTACTAAAACCACTACTCGATGAAAATAAAATAGAGAAGCAGGATTACAATCATTTAGTACCCACAGCCAATGTCATCCCCAGGATTTACGGCACACCAAAAATACACAAACCAGGAACACCATTACGCCCCATAGTAGATAGCATTGGTTCAGTCACATACAACTTATCAAAAGCACTCACCGAAATAATTAAACCATTACTAGGACTCACAGACCAACACTGCAAAAACTCAAAACATCTGGCAGAAGAACTAAAAAACATCAAAATGCAGCAAGACGAAGTTTTCATTTCACATGATGTCATATCTCTTTTCACCAGAACACCCACGGAAGCCACCATACAGATAGTACAAGACAAATTAAAAACAGACAAGACGCTCAAGAAACGCACAAACCTCACTGCACAAGACATCACTCAGCTCCTTCAATTCATCGCCACATCCACATACTTTCTGTTCAGGAATACAATCTACAGACAGAAGGAAGGTTTTGCCATGGGAGACCCACTATCAGCCATCATGTGCGGCTTTTTCATGGAGGATCTGGAGCAGAAAGCACTCACTACAATACCAGCGGAATACAGACCAACACTCTGGAAACGGTATGTGGACGACATATTGGAAAAAGTAAAGAGGGGACACACTCAACAGCTCACCGACCATCTCAACACCATAGACAATACCGGTAATATAAAATTCACACATGAAGAAGAAACAGAGCAGTCAATAGCATTTTTGGATTTAAAAATACAACACACAGAAGATGGGGACATCAAAATAAAAGTACACAGAAAACCCACACATACCGACCAATATTTAAACTGGACTTCCGAACACCCCATAATGCACAAAATATCCGTAGTTAGAACATTACATGAACGCACAGCAATAATTACAGATCCACAGGACAAAGAACAGGAGGAACAACATATACAACACGCACTGAAGGCATGTCAATATCCACAATGGGCAATATCCAAAGGGGCGGAACAGGTTAAGAACAACAAAACACAGAAGAAAGAGAAAAAACAAACTAACAAACAAGAACACAGGGGAGTAGTTACATTACCATACATCAGGGGAATAACTGAACGCATTCAAAGAGTAATGAGGAAACACAACATTAACACACCTGTCAAACCACACACAACACTCCGTCAGATCCTGGTTCATCCCAAAGACAGAATACATCCGGACAACAGATGCAACACCATATATGAGATTCCATGTCAATTATGCAATAAAACTTATATTGGGGAGACAGGAAGGAGTTTCAACACAAGAAAAAATGAACATAAGAAAGAGTGCGAAAAGGAGACAGCTACAAGACAAACCCGAACAATAAAAGAAAAGGCACAACAGGAAAATTATAAGTCAGCTATAACAGATCATTGCAAAAGGGAAAATCACATTATGGACTGGGGGAATGCCAGAGTCATCCGCACAGAAGATAACAAACATCAGCGCTGGATCAGGGAGGCCATGGAGATCCGTAAGCGAAGCCCGAGGACCATCAACCGGGATGAGGGAGCATACATGCTCTCCCATACCTGGAGTGACATCTTGCAGGGGACGAACAGACAGTATAAGGCGTGACCGACCTGTCAAACCAGACAGGAAGGCCACGCCTTCAGAAACAGCAGCTGATAAAAGATGCGTCACCAATAACATCCGGTGACACTCTGAGGAAGACGGAAGTTGTACGTCGAAACATGTCAGGTAAACAAACCCAAAAATTAGATGTCTGATAAAAAAGAAAAAAAAAAAAAAACTAACTATAAATAAAAATTTGTTTAGTGTTCAGTTTTGATTTTGATATCTGTTGTTGATTTCTCTCCTATGACATCCACAAAATCTATGCGAGGGGGGGGGGACATGGGGTGTATACTTCCGCTCAATAGAACACTGGGTTTTTTGTACCCGGTAGCTTGCGCTGTGGAAAAAATGGCAAAAAAAACAAGAAAGGTAGGCGGATCGCTGCCCTGAAAAAAAAAAGTTACATGTCAACTCGTTATTACTTAAGAAAAGAATTAACCGTGTTACTTGAAAAAGAAAAAATGGTTCACGTCACTTTTTAAAATCCCGTTATTACTTACCCATTACTTGAATCGACTGCACTTATGGCTGCTACTTGAATCCTTGGAATATAGTAAAACTTGAATCCTTAAAATGACTTCTCCAACTTGTTTTGTAAACCCTTTATTTCTTAACTGTTACTTGAATTGATTGCACTTATGTTTGCTGGCACTGCTTTTAAACTTGAAATATGCTTGAAATCCTAGGCTATGCTTTAAATACCCTACTTAAATCCTTAAAATGAGTCATTTAACTCATGTCTTGTGTGATCTGATCTCCAATGGTGAAATAAACCGGTTGTGATATGAGTACAGTCTGTTATTTTAGAAGATAAATGTAATATATAATTTAATATATAGCCTAATAAAAAATAATATTTTATAACATAATATCACGACATATTACTGTCTGTAACTGTTCGTCACTAAAGCGTTTTCTAAGATCATAATGTCTGATATTATTTTATTTTTTTGCCAAGCGGGGCCACTGCCGGGTCGGTCGACATGTGGTAGGTCTATTTTTCAAATGTGTTCTACGGTCTATGGGGCTGCGTTGTGGGTGCAAGTGCCAGGACCATTTTATTTATTTACTTTCTTTATAATCTCAGTCAGATACACAAGCAAGATTAAATCTTTACTCTGCTGTGTTTTATTATGGCCATCAATATATTGTAACCTGTGTTTGATTTGTTAATTGTTGATCCAGTTGTTGCCTTAACACAGGGGTCTGCAATGGCTCGGGAGCCAGATGTGGCTCTTTTGGTGACTGCATCTGGCTCGCAGATTAATCAGCTCACATTGAGATCAAGAAGTACACCTCCATTTAATGAAAAAGTCAGTTAGCTGTCCACAAAGCAAAGCCTTTTGACAAAAAACATGGTGAAAAGGGAAAAAAGGTGACTGGTAGGCTACCGTACATTTCAACAGGAATGGACAGAGGAATTCGCCTTTGTGGGGTGAGAGGGTTCTGCTTTGTGTCCAATAGGCCTATACAATGACAAGATTGCATCGATGAAACAATGAAATAAAGCGGCAATTCGAAACACGCCAAGCTACGTTTGCATCAAAATATTCAGCGGGGGACAGGAGGAAGACGGCATGTCAAGAGCCTCTTCATTATGAAAAAGAATATATTACACTCAAATTGTTGGTCATACGTAAAAATGCATTTTAGTTGTATTCAGCGTCACTTTTTATATATGGCTCTCACGAAAATGTATTTGAAAATATTTGGCGTTCCGGGACCTCCCACTTCACAAATTAAGCACTGTGTGTATATATATATATATATATATATATATATATATATATATATATACACACACACATGGTGGTGTAGTGGTTAGCGCTGTCACCTCACAGCAAGAAGGTCTGGGTTCGAGCCCCGTGGCCGGCGAGGGCTTTTCTGTGTGGAGTTTGCATGTTCTCCCCATGTCCGCATGGGTTTCCTCCGGGTGCTCCGGTTTCCCCCACAGTCCAAAGACACGCAGGTTAGGTTAACTGGTGACTCTAAATTGACCGTAGGTGTGAATGTGAGTGTGAATGGTTGTCTGTGTCTATTGCCGCTTTTCCACTACCAACGCGGCTGAGCCGTGCCGTGCTGAGTTGGGCTGAGTTGAGCTGAGTGGGGCTGTTGGGGTTGCATTTCGACTACAACCGTGCTGAACCGTGCTGGCTGGAAGTGGGTGGACACATTGGGTGGAGTTAGCGAAAGTGGGTGGACATCACGTGATGTCGTTAGGCGGCGCAAACAGTGACATCAGTGACCTTTTAAGCAGTAGTCTCACGACCTGGATAGTAAACAATAAACATGGAGTCGTTAGTGTTGCTGGTCTTGGTGCTTTGGCTTGTTGTCACCGACAACGCCAACAGATACTGGCAAGAGCGTATAGATGAGGCGAGGCGCATAAGGCTTCAGAAATACTCGTAATTCGTAATTCTTCTTCTTCCGGGTTTACGGTGTTTACAGATCCCAGCGTGCTCGCGGGGCATGTGTGGGCATGTGAGGACACTCCTCCTCACCAATCAGTGCACAGGGGAGTGTCTCCTCACGCCCCTAGCCCCACTCAGCTCGGTTTGGCTCGCTTCAGCCCCACTCCAAAACCGTGCGAGTTTTGGGGGTTGAGCAGGGCTGAAGCGAGCTGAGTTGTGCTGTTCTGAGGTAGTCGAAACACGAGCCGTGTCGGGCTGAAATGAGCTGAAGCGAGCTGAAGTGAGCTGAAAAAGGGTAGTGGAAAAGGGCCATAAGTGTCAGCCCTGTGATGACCTGGTGACTTGTCCAGGGTGTACCCCGCCTTTCACCCGTAGTCAGCTGGGATAGGCTCCAGCTTGCCTGTGACTCTGTAGAACAGGATAAAGCAGCTAGAGATGAGATGAGATGAGATGAGATGAGATGAGATGAGATGAGATGAGATGAAGATTGTATGGCCTCTGTGGTGCTGAGGTAGAGAACTCCAGAGATTAGGACCAGTGATTCTAACGCATCTGATCCATTACCAGCTGTCAAGAGTTTTGTGTGAGGAGTCAAACCAGTATCAAAGGATTTTACTGACTGGGTTTGGATTTTGTATAAGGGCTGAGCAGGTAGGAGGGCCTAGTCCATGGAGTGCTTTGAATGTGAAGATTATGATCTCAAAACTGATTTGGGGCTGGGACTGGAAGCCAAGAGGAAGCCCTGAAAAAAGTGAATTACAGTCATGAAGATCTCATCTCATTATCTCTAGCCGCTTTATCCTGTTCTACAGGGTCGCAGGCAAGCTGGAGCCTATCCCAGCTGACTACGGGCGAAAGGCGGGGTACACCCTGGACGAGTCGCCAGGTCATCACAGGGCTGTCATGAAGATCGGATGTAAAAAAAGATATATATATATATATCTGAATAGAATAATAATAGTACAGCATATGAACCATCACATTGTGTACTGTCATATATTTCATGTCAATAAATTGCTGCATTGTCTTGTGACAGTGATACCAATAATGAGATGCCCATTGCAGTTATGAATGCATATTTATTCCTTTCTTTGACACTGCATACCATGTGCCAGAAACAACACCACAGCATTTATTATGATGTGACTCTGCTGGGTGTCTGGTGGACAGCAGTGAACCAGCACTTTCACTTTACATCATTACTATATAGTTGCAATTATTGGACACAAGAACTCCTCGTTATCGATTAGATTATCTAAAAGTAAGGAAAGATGCTCATAATTGCTTTGAACTATACAATTATTATGTTTACATGTGCATATGTTTACATGCAGAGTAAGAAATCCATCCATCCATTATCTGTAGCCACTTATCCTGTATAGGGTCGTAGGCAAGCTGGAGCCTATCCCAGCTGAATATGGGCGAGAGGCAGGGTACACCCTGGACAAGTCACCAGGTCATAGCAGGGCTGACACATAGAGACAAACAACCATTCACACCTACAGTCAATTTAGAACCACCAATTAACCTAACATGCATGTCTTTGGACTGCGGGGGAAACTGGAGTGTGGGGAGCTTCACTATGTACTAATGTTTCTACATTTTGAAACCCAAAAGAGGGGCAGAGGCAATATTTGCAGATGGAATTTATACATAATTGTTTTTAAAGATGATTGCATAACTGTGAGTTGGCCTAGTGATTATGGTGTCCACCTCTCGATTGGGAGATCGCGAGTTCTACTCGCGGTTAGGTCATACCAAAGACCATCATAAAAAAGGTACCTATTGCCATCTGGCAAGGCACGCTGTAATACAGATGCGAGGGGGGAGTCATACTCTCACGGTTACCAGAGGACTAACCCCCCACTGTAACCCTAGCTTTATAGGCAAGAGGCCAAGGGCTATGGAAATGGAGATCGGCGTTGCATAGTGTGAGAATGACCTTAGACTTTTTTTTTCAGATGATTGCAAGATTTTGAACAGCTGTAGGAGTTACAATAATGCCATCTATAACAAGACAACAGATGCTAACTTTAGTAAGGGCTACCCTGATTCTTACCAGTATAATCTCTGACATCAGTATTTAACCAGGGAAAATTTGAAATCATCCAGTGTGTTATTCCCTGTAGACAGTTGTTTAAAGTAGAAGGTGACAGAGGAGCATTAGGTTTTGTGCTGAGACTTTTTTTTTAATCATCAGCAAAGGAATGGAAGGTAAGACCATGTTGGTTAATAATGGAGATTTGGAGCAATGTGTGGATATTAAAATAAAGAGAAATCAAATGCAGTAATGAAATCTAAAAGTATCGATAAGGCCAGAGTCGGCAAAAAGCAATCTAATTTTGATGCAAGTACAGAGTACAAGAGTAAGTGAGATTAGCAGAGGCAGTTTACTCCAACAGAGTAAAGATTCAGACTGATACAGAGTGATAAATGAATGTGAGATCATATGGTACAGCATCCAAATGAAATTAGTCTTCAAATAGTTGAAATTTCAGGCAGGGATTGGCAGTCAAGCTAATGTGAATTTAATTGCAAATAATAACATAGCAGGAGTTTAAAACTGAAGTGGAGATTTAATGATTCTGATGAATGAAAGTTTAGCCCAACACTATAGAGAGTTCACATGCATGCAAATTAGTGCTCTCAGTGACCACTGTTTAAATTCAAATTATCTCTATTCCAGCCATATTATTTAAAACAGATTATGTCAAAAGTGTTTATTAGGGCCCGAGCACTGAGGTGCAGGCCATAGGCCTGCACTGTAGATGCAAAGCCCTATTGTTTTCGGCATGTTTTTTTTATTATTATTTTTTCTCCGTGCGCCAACTCATTTTTGAGGCACTTGTGATGCTTGAAAACTCAATAATTTTGGCACACTGATCAAATGTGCATAAAATCACAAAGTTACATTGAGCAAGGGACTGGACATGGTCCTGGAGCTCTATAGCGCCCCCAAGAACAAGCTATGGTTAAGATGAAGTTGCTTGGATGGGCAGAAGATTTGGTGTGATCAATACTCTTGTGATACAGGACAAAGTTCACTTGGTTGTATTTGACTCTGCCTAACAGGAAGTCAGCCATGCTGGATCAAATGTGGGATTTTTAAACTTTCCCGTGTTGTTTTGAGCGGCTGACCATGGTTAAAAACTTATGGAACTTTGCACATGCATTTGTCCTATGATATAATTTGAGTTGATATGGTAAATCAGTCTAGGTGGGCTTCATTAATTACATAGTGGCCCCTAGTTCAAAAATACAGATTTGACACCTTGGAAATATTCAAAAACTCAGGAAATTTCATGCACTCATGAAAATAGGGCAAACGCTTATTATTCTTAGGATATTTGCCTTGGATAAGGCTTGGAGACATCATAGCACCGAGTGTGAGGGCCCTTTATCACCGCTAGTGGCTATTATTATTATTATTATTATTATTATTATTATTATTATTAATATTATTATTATTTACTGTTGTTTTTGTTGTTGTTGTTGTTTTTTTGTTGTTTCAGTGTCAGCTTGATTTGTAGTAAAATCCTGGCAAACTAAATGCAATCACTGCCATATCTGGTTTGTGATTGGTTCCCTGTCCTAGGTCTATGTGGTCTTCAAGTAAGTTTAAGCATCATGAGAGTGGATGCCAAGCACAACTATTTCTAAAATGATTTAGCAAATCTGCAGAGCAGGGGTGACAAAAGCAGGAGCATCACCTAAGGATTTTGCACTGACAGTATCATAGGCAGCAGGAGATCATATATAGCAAAATGCAAAAGCAGACTGTTGTATTTGATATATTGCATGTATGATTCTAATAATTATACTATGAGACTATGGTACACTATACTCTAAGAAAAGCTTAACTTAAAAATGGAGCGCCAGAATGTAGCACAAGCATAAAGCTCTGAGATATCATCACACTTTTATCTAGAATACGTACTGTAGATAAAGTCAAAACACTGTCAGAAAGGTTTTACTACAGCCAGGGGCTTTGTTAAAAAAAAAAAATCATAGGTACTGGCAGGGAGCTAGCAGCTTGCCAGTGTAGCATGCATAAAACATGGCCAATATTGCTAATATTAAAGACTGTGTATGCTGCAGTCTGGAATAATTGGGGTTTAAATGCCTGGAACATCCAGCCAGCAAGGCATTACAGTAACCAAGAGGTACTAGTTCAGCATGGCATGAAGTAGTTTTTCTGCATCATGAAATGTACATTTTATAGCTTGGCAATCTGGGGAAGCCTATGCTATGTATGAAAGGCTACGTTCACACTGCAGGCTGAAGTGACTCAAATCCGATCTTTTCGCCCATATGTGACCTGTATCCGATCTTTTATTGACAATATGAACGACACAGATCCGATTTTTCAAATCCGACCCAGGCCGTTTGGATATGTGGTGCTAATTCCGATTCCTATCCGCTCTTTTCATATGCGACTTCAGTCTGAACCGCCAGGTCGCATTCATCCGACTTACACATCATCAACAAGCCACAAACGTCACTATTCTGCGCTGAAGTAGGCGGCGGGTCTCTCAAAAAAGTTACAACAACATGGCGCATAATCACGGGCGCAGATAGAGGGTGGGATGAGTCATATTTAAATTCACCTCGTTCGGTCCCCCCCACTTATAGGGAGGAAAAAACTTATATGCTGTCTTTCTTTGCATAAGGCAAACCTCACGGAAAAATCAAAAGACTAATTACCATTCGGTTTATTGAGGTGCACGGCAGTGTATACATAGTTGCAACAACTCACATAAAACAAAACAAAGACTGATATTCGGTTGGTTGAGCTGCGCAGACTGCACAGGTTGCGAGCTCGAGCTTGGTTGCTATGGTTACTAACAAGTTTGACAGGCATATCGGGGTTGGGGTTGGTTTGCTGGCAGCTTTGTCCCCCCCCCCCCAGTTTTTTGTCCCCCCCAGTTCAAAAAACGTATCTGCGCCCCTGCGCATGACATCAATGCGAGGGACGCTTCGGGCTGTGAAGGTTCTGAATCTTCTCAATGGAAGGACGCAGAGGTTAGGGAGCTGATTTCCATTTGGGGGGATGCAGCTATTCAAGCTAGATTGGATGAGTCATACCGCAACCGGGCGGTTTTACTTCCGTAAACACTGGCCATGCTCACTGCGTGTGACGTCGTCGTATCCTGCAGTGCGCATGCGGAACACTTTTAGGTCGCTTTTCGTTCATACTGAGGATCACATACAAGTCGCATATATTTGTTAATGTGAACGACCTCACAAAAAAATCGGATTTCACAAAAAAATCGGAATTGAGCATTAAGCCTTGCAGTGTGAACGTAGCGTAAAACTGTTGCACTTAAAGAAATTGAAATCCCTTCAAGTTTTAACCAGGGCTTTGAACCAGAATTTTTTTCCTATTGGTTCGTTCCGAACAGAAACGGAATTTTAACGTTTCCGGTTTTGGGTTCCACCATTAAATAGACGTTCCCGAACCGGTTAGAACAAAAAAATTTCGTTCCCGGAACGGTTAATTACGTTCCCTGTCAGCTGTTTAACAAATGGCTATAAAATTATGTCTCTGTCTCATCCAGCTTAAGCCAAATGTAGGCTAATTCTATTACAACTTTCATTAAATAAGACAAGAAATAATTCAAAACAATTATTATTTCAAATGTTGGCGATTTGGATTCTCAGTATGTCTTCCCATCTACACAAACAGAAAAAGTGCCAAAAATTAAAGATAATTCATTTAGTGTGTTACCAAAGGCGAGTCAGGCCCTATAGAGGGCTACCGCATGACGTCACCGCGCCGCGAGATTTTGTTAGGCGCCATATTGGAAGACCAAGTACACATCTATGCAAGTACATACATACATAAAACAAACTACACCTGAAATGTAGCCAGGGCCGGTTCTGCCCTAATCTGGACCCGGGTGCAACATCGCGCAACCCCCCCCCAAAAAAAAACCCACCAGTCTAAATCAGGACAACCATCACATAACTATAAACATTTTATATCAACTATTTTAACTAAATGGGCTATAATAAATAAGCCTGCAGGCAGCCACGGTGGGCTGCCTCAGAAAAGTAACCATTCAATGACACAACTGAAAGCCTGCAGCCACGGCGGGCTGCCTTAAAAAGTAACCATTTGTCCTACCTTAAAACTCGTTTTGCATTTTCTGCCTCCTTTTTTGTATTTTCAACCCTCCATTTATTTTCTTTCCTTTTCTGAAAACCCGATTTGTGTCCAGACATTTTGTTCTGCTACCAACGAACTAACTCGTCAGGTCTCGTCTCTCGAGCCCGCGATGATTCCCGTGGGAAGGGCAACAATTGATACATTTTTACAAACAGCCAATAGGGAGGTTGCATCGTTCAGGCTCTTCTTTGCTCAGACACTCAGTAATGGAGACGTGATAGTAGTCCACCTTCCCGCTCTCTCCATTCAGTCAGCGAACGTCACACAGGAAGTGAACCCCAGCGGGTCATAGAAACTTGCGCAGGAGAAGAATGGCTTTTTTATTTGTAGGCTACGGAAACTTTGAGGAACGAAATAAAAACCGGTATTAACCGGTTACCATTATTTTTAATAAGCGTTTCTGTTCCGGAACATAAAAAATAATAAAGTTTCTGGTTTCGTTTCTGTTCCGTGTGAAATAGAAAAAGTTCCCGGTTTTCATTTTCGTTCCTTGAACCGGTTCAAAGCCCTGGTTTTAACATTTAGTAAAGGTGGCTTCTACCAGGTTTAACAAGAGCAGCTCTGTTTAAATAGTGAAACACTGCTTTACATCCAAAACTCCATTGTACTTATAAGTGTATGCAAATTCCACCAATAGCTTTCTAATTAATCTTTTTCATTGATGGTGTGTCAACATAATCAATTAATAAAAATAAATATTGTCAATAATGATATCAAGTAAATTAAGTAGAATAAAATAAACTAACAATAAAAAATAGAGAATTATGTTAATAATCTCAATCACATATACTGGAACTTCATAGTAAAATACAAGGAGACTAATGGGGTTTAATGTCAACCTGTAATCCATCCATTATCCACAACCGCTTATCATGTGCAGGGTCCTGGGCAAGCTGGAGCCTATCCCAGCTGACTATGGGCAAGACACAGGGTACACCCTGGACAAGTCGCCAGGTCATCACAGGGCTGACACACAGAGACAAACAACCATTCACGCTCAATGTCAATTTAGAGCCACCAATTAACCTAATCTGCATGTCTTTGGACTGTGGGGGAAACCAGAGCACCCAGAGGAAACCCACGCAGACACGGGAAGAACATGCAAACTCCACACAGAAAGGCCCCCGTCAGCCACTGGACTTGAACCCAGAACCTTCTTGCTGTGAGATGACAGCACTAAGCGCTACACCATCATGCTGCCTGGCTTGAAGATATGAAGTTTATGTCCTCATGTTGAAAAACTTGTATTTTTCATATGAACTACATCCCAGTACTGAGTAACACATTCCAGTGTCTTCACTCGCTGCGCTGACGTGAAATATATTCACCACTTGAAGATAAACTTCATATCTTCACGCCACCAGAATATATACTGTATACACACACACACACACACACACACACACACACCTGTATTAGGAACACTAATACTGTACTAGTTAGGGCCTCCTTTGCTCTCAAAACAGTCTGGATTCTACAAGATATTGGAAACATTCATTTGAGATTCTGCTCCATATTGCCATGACTGCATTACACAGTTCCTGCAGATTTTTCAGGTGCACTTTCATGTCGCAAATCTCTGTTCTCCCATATCCTAAAGATGTCCTATTGAGTTCCAATATGGTGACTGAGAAGGCCACTGAAGAACACTGAACTCATTGTCATGTTCATGAAACCAATTTGAGATGACTTTTGCTTTGTGGCATGGTGCATTATCATGCATGGAGTAGCCATTAGAAGATGGGTAAATTGTGACCATAAAGAGATGCACATGGTAAGAAACAATACTTAAATAGGCTGTGACATTCAAGTGAGGATTGATTGGTAAAAACAGGCCCAAAGTGTCCCAAGAAAACATTCCCCACACCATAATATCACCTCCACCAGCCTGGACTTTTGACAAGGTAAGTCAGGTCCATGGATTTATGCTGCTGTCACCAAATTCTGATCCTACCATCTGTGTGCCTCAGCAGCAATGGAGAGTGATCAGACCAGGCTATGTTTTTTCAGTTTTCAACTGTCCAGTTTTAGTGAGCCTGTGCCCACTACAGCCTCAGCTTTTTGTTCATGGCTGACAGAAGGTGAACCCGACATATTCTTCTACTGTTTTAGCCCATCTGCCTGAAGGTTCAATGTTTTATGCAAGCTGAAATGCTTTTCTGTTCATTACACTTTTACAGAGTGGTAATCTGAGTTACTGTAGCTGTTCTTTCAGCTCAAACTAGTATGGCCATTCTCTACTGACTTTGCTCATCAACAAGGTGTTGCTGTCAACAGAACTACCACTGTCTGGATTTTTTTTTTCTTTATTGAATAATTTTTAGCTAATTTTAGAGACTGTTGTGCTAATCACAGGAGATCAGCAGTTACAGAAACACTCATACCAGCCCATCTGGTGCCAACAATCATGAAATGGTCAAAATCTGCATGGATATATATGTATGATTTATACGTGTGTGTGTGTGTGTGTGTGTGTGTGTGTGTGTGTGTTATAGTTCCCACTGACGTGTTGCTGTTCAGCAATCCCTAGCAAAGGTCAAGATCATAGGAACTAGAAACAGATGTCTTATTGTTCAGGTGAATATTATTCACAGAACAATTTCTACCTCAGGGCATACATAACCCATGTGTTAGGGGCGATTGCATTCAGAATTACTTCCTGGAAGTTCACAGTGCTCAGGGTTTCAAAGGATCAAACCCATAGATGACCTGGTCAGGGATTCCAAATCTCACCATTCCTCTGGGACAGTAGATCTGCCAAAGAGGAAAGGTGCAAGGTTGTACCAACAAGCAGTGAAAGTAGCAATGAAAACTAAGGTCAAGCCAACCATTTCAAGGTCTCGATCATTGTAAAAAAAAAAGAATAATAAAACTATGTTGAATATAGGGTGGTGCAGTGGCTAGCACTGTTGCCTCACAGAAAGAAGGTTCTGGGTTCAAACCTCACAATTGACTGGGGCCTTTCTGTGTGCAGTTTGTATGTTCTCATGCCTGCTTAGATTTCTTCTGGCTGCTCCAGTTCCCTCCCACAGTCCAAAGACATGGAGATTAGGTCAACTGGCTACACTAAATTGCCCATAGGTGTGAATGTGAGTGTGAATTGATGTTTGTCTTTGTGTTAGACCTGCAACAGATTGGTGACCTGCCTCAGGTGTACCCTTCCTGTCACCCAAAGTCAGTTGGGTTTGGCTCCAGCTCACCCATGACCCTGACAGATAAGCAGCATAGATAATGGATGGATTGATGTTGAAGATGGGCAAATTCAACTAATATTTTATTAGATTGTCCTTAAACAAATATAAGATTATTAAGCCTATTTCTAATCTTATATTTGTTTAAGATTAGAAATAGGCTTAATAATTATTAAGCCTATTTCTACCGTGAGTTGACCTAGTGGTTAATGTGTCTGCCTCTTGATTGGGAGATCGTTAGTTCTACTTATGGTCAGGTCATACCAAACACCATCATAAAAATGGTACCTACTGCCATCTGTTGAGATGTGTGGAGGAAGTCAAACTCTCATGGTTACCAGAGGACCAACCCCCCACTGTAACCCTAGCTATGTACAACCCCGATTCCAAAAAAGTTGGGACAAAGTACAAATTGTAAATAAAAACGGAATGCAATAATTTACAAATCTCAAAAACTGATATTGTATTCACAATAGAACATAGACAACATATCAAATGTCGAAAATGAGACATTTTGAAATTTCATGCCAAATATTGGCTCATTTGAAATTTCATGACAGCAACACATCTCAAAAAAGTTGGGACAGGGGCATTAAGAGGCTGGAAAAGTTAAAGGTACAAAAAAGGAACAGCTGGAGGACCAAATTGCAACTCATTAGGTCAATTGGCAATAGGTCATTAACATGACTGGGTATAAAAAGAGCATCTTGGAGTGGCAGCGGCTCTCAGAAGTAAAGATGGAAAGAGGGTCACCAATCCCCCTAATTCTGCACCGACAAATAGTGGAGCAATATCAGAAAGGAGTTCGACAGTGTACAATTGCAAAGAGTTTGAACATATCATCATCTACAGTGCATAATATCATCAAAAGGTTCAGAGAATCTGGAAGAATCTCTGTGCGTAATGGTCAAGGCTGGAAAACCATACTGGGTGCCTGTGATCTTTGGGCCCTTAGACGGCACTGCATCACATACAGGCATGCTTCTGTATTGGAAATCACAAAATGGGCTCAGGAATATTTCCAGAGAACATTATCTGTGAACACAATTCACCGTGCCATCCGCCATTGCCAGCTAAAACTCTATAGTTCAAAGAAGAAGCTGTATCTAAACATGATCCAGAAGCGCAGACGTCTTCTCTGGGCCAAGGCTCATTTAAAATGGACTGTGGCAAAGTGGAAAACTGTTCTGTGGTCAGACGAATCAAAATTTGAAGTTCTTTATGGAAATCAGGGACGCCGTGTCATTCGGACTAAAGAGGAGAAGGACGACCCAAGTTGTTATCAGCACTCAGTTCAGAAGCCTGCATCTCTGGTGGTATGGGGTTGCATTAGTGTGTGTGGCATGGGCAGCTTACACATCTGGAAAGACACCATCAATGCTGAAAGGTATATCCAGGTTCTAGAGCAACATATGCTCTCATCCAGACGACGTTTCTTTCAGGGAAGACCTTGCATTTTCCAACATGACAATGCCAAACCACATACTGCATCAATTACAGCATCATGGCTGCGTAGAAGAAGGGTCCAGGTACTGAACTGGCCAGCCTGCAGTCCAGATCTTTCACCCATAGAAAACATTTGATGCATCATAAAACGGAAGATACAACAAAAAAGATCTAAGACAGTTGAGCAACTAGAATCCTACATTAGACAAGAATGGGTTAACATTCCTATCCCTAAACTTGAGCAACTTGTCTCCTCAGTCCCCAGACATTTACAGACTGTTGTAAAGAGAAAAGGGGATGTCTCACAGTGGTAAACATGGCCTTGTCCCAACTTTTTTGAGATGTGTTGTTGTCATGAAATTTAAAATCACCTAATTTTTCTTTTTAAATGATACATTTTCTCAGTTTAAACATTTGATATGTCATCTATGTTCTGTTCTGAATAAAATATGGAATTTTGAAACTTCCACATCATTGCATTCCGTTTTTATTTACAATTTGTACTTTGTCCCAACTTTTTTGGAATTGGGGTTGTAATAGATGAGAGGCCGAGGGCTATAGAAACAGAGATTGGCACTGCCCAATGTGCCTTAAGGGCCTGGTTTGTACTAGGACAGGAGACTGCCTGGAAAGACCAGGTCCTGGCACAGGAGGGACTTTTGAAGCCTATTTCTAGGTTTTTTTTTATACATTTCAAGCTAGAGATGTTCTTATTCTATTGGCAAATATTTTTGCTCATTTCAAATTAATATGTCTACAAGAATTAAAATAGAATATAATTCCTGGCAGCTAATAGAATTTTATTCTATTAGCTGCCATAGACTTGAAGCAGGAGGGAATGGTGCTCTGGCTGAGGGAAAGGTTGAAGATAGCGGTGAAAACATCAGCCAGCTCATTCGCACATACTCTGAGGGCTCGCCCAGGGATGTTGTCTGGTCCTGCTGACTTCCTGGGGTTGATCTTCCTCAGAGCTTTGTGTACCTGGCCTGATGAGACTGTTGGTGGGGGGGAAGGGGGGTTGGGTGGTCCAGGTGTGTGTGTGCCTCCTCTCTGTACTGTAGCTGAAGGTCTCAAAGCGGGCGTAGAAAATGTTGAGGTCATCCGGCATGCTGTCTGTGGAGCTGATGGTGCTGGTGGTGGTCCTGTAGTCTGTGATGTGCTGCAGGTCTTGTCACATCTGTCTGGGGTCAGCAGTAGAATAGAAGCCATCCAGCTTCTCTCTGTACTGCTTCTTGGCCACTGTAATGGCTTTCCTCAGTCCGTACTTCACTGCTCTGTACTCCGTCTCATTGCCTGATTTAAATGCAAGACAGTCAGCATGCCGGATGACCTCAACATTTTCTACGCCCGATTTGAGACCTTTAGCTACAGTACAGAGAGGAGGCACACACACATGTGTTGTACCTCACTGTTTACCCAGGGCTTTTGGTTGGGGAACTTTCTGATCTGTATGGTGGGCACGATGTTGCAGACACATGTGCTGATGTACCCAATCACATACTCAGCATAGTCCTGTATACTAACAGAAGAGTCCTCCAAAGTGGCTGCAGCTTTAAACACATCCCAGTCTGTCCGAGCAAAACAGTCCTGAAGGGTGCTCTCAGTCTCTGGGCTCCTTTGTTTGACTTGTTTGGTGACAGGGTTTGTTTGTTTTAGTCTTTGTCTGTAGGCCAGATACAGGAACAAAGAGGGGTGGTCTGAGTGTCCGAAGTGGGTGTGGGGTGCGGCCCTGTATGCACCACGTATGTTGCTGTAAACATGGTCCAGTGTGTTCTTATCATGGGTGGGGATGTCCACATGTTGATAATATTTAGGGAATACAGTCTGTAAATTGCACTGATTAAAGTCACTGGCAATGATAAAAACAGCATCGGGATAAGCTGTCTCTAACACGCTGATGTCATTTTAGAGTTTGCTGAGTGCTGCCATGGAGTTAGCTCGTGGGGGGATGTAAACAGTGGCCAAAAACACAGCAGTGAATTCCCTTGGTAGATAATAGGGGTGGCATTTCAGCAATAACAGCTTCACATCTGGCAAACAGTGCTTATAAACAGTATGTATATCTCCACACCAACAGCTGTTAATAAACACACACACACACCTTGTTATGGGTGACGAGATGTGGTGAGTAGGAGCCAAAAGCAGAAACACAAACCAGAAAATCCAATGAATAAAAAAAGATTTAATTAAATTCCAAGAGAATAAACAAACAAAAATAGCAAAAATAGTCGAGACAAAAAAACTGGTCAACAAAAAAACGTAGCACAAAAACATGAAAAAATGGCAAGATGAGAGTGCAAAAACTGTGGCAAAGAAAAGGCAAAACAGAGAGCAAAAATCCAGAAAGCAAAATGGCACAGAGATGACGTGAGAAACAGACAAGACATTCTGGCAAAGTCCCCTTCTGAGAACGGCCTATTTATACACAGCAGAGCAGACCAGGAAGTGAATGCTGGCAAGATGGAAGTCCCGTCCCGGATCCAGATTGCGCTGAGCTGGGAGATAATAAATCTCCGGAGTGGAAGTCCGGGGCGGATCATGACACACCTCCCCCTTTAGCCTTACCGGAGGCTGCGGTCCGGTCTCCTCAGTATACAGAGTGAGTCTGTAGCTGAATGGCACATTCTGGGATTTTGTATGAGAGCCAGGTCTCGGTGAAAATTAAAGTGCAACACTCTCTTATTTCCTGCTGAGCTGTGATTCTGGCCCTTAATTCATCCAGTTTGTTTTCCAGAGACCGCACGTTGGCTAGCAGGAGGCTGGGTAGCGGTGGTCAGCTAGCGCAAGCTTTTAGCCTAGCATGGAGCCCCCCCCCCCTTGCCTCGCTTGCGTCGCTGTCTCTGGAGCAGTCTCCTGGGGTCAGCATGCTCACTCTGGCCCAGTGCTTCAGGGCCTACCTGGGGCTGGTGTTGGTTGCGGGAGCGAACAATGAGTTGTAGTTCCGGTGGTATAAAGCCAGTAAATTCCAAATGGCTGTGTGTATTAGCGATGTCCAGCAGTGCCTGTCTGTTATATGTTAGCAGTGCATGACATTTGTACACTGCAGAAAGAACAGAAAATACACAAAATAGAAGAAAAAGCCGGCATACAAGAGCAGAGCAACCAAACACGTCTGCCTCAAGGGTCGGCATGATATAAAAAAAAAAAAAGAACTCACAACATACAAGATGTAACTATCACAAGGGTCATGAGGGGTGCAGAATGTAATACAGATCACAGGATGGTAAGATCCTCACTCAAACTTGTCATCAAACCACTCATGATGAAACACAATGAGCAGCCTGTTAGGAAACTCAATGTTACCCATCTTAAAGATCAAGTAACCAAGGCCCATTTCCAGCACTGTCTTCATGAGATGCTGGCTACAGTAGACACCACACAATACAACTCCTCAACTGACAAGTGGAACCATCTACAGACATCGGTGTATAATGCAGCTGTAGATGTACTTCGTGTAGCCAAAAGGAAGCAGCCGGACTGGTTCACTGAAAATTTCAAGGAAATGCACCTTCTTATTGAAAAGAAGAACGCTGCTCACCTTAGATATGTCACTCGAAACACCAGAGTGGCAAAAAAGGAATTCACAGTGGCTAGGGACTCCCTACAGCAGAGGACAAGGCACTTGAAAAAGAATGGCTAATGAATAAAGCTCTGCAAAGCCAACATTATGCTGATACTCAAAATATGAAAAACTTCTACCACTCACTTAAAGAGCTCTATGGTCCTGCGATGCGTGGTGCTATCCCCCTTTTTTCATCCGAGGGAGAGCTCCTAACAGAAAAGTTCAATATCCTGAAGTGATGGGCAGAGCACTTTAACAGGCTCTTGATCAAGCCATCCCATGTCCAACAAGGTAGCATTGATGCAATGGAGCAGAGAGAAATCCTGGATCCTCCTAGAATAGAGGAAGTTGTCCATGCCATCCGCATTGTACAGACAGGCAAGACTGCTGTTGAAGATGGCCTACCAGCTGAAGTCTTTAAGCACGGAGGCCAATCCCTGACCATCAAGCTTCACAACCTACTACTGCACATGTGGCACAGTGAAGACATCCCTGACCAATTCAAGGACGCTATCATTGTCACCATCTATAAGCATAAAGGAGACTCTCGTGATTGTGACAACCATCACGGTGTATCTCTCCTTGCCATCACTTCAAGGATCCTCAGAAAAATCATGCAATACCAACTTGTGCACTCCATCCTTGATGATGTCATTTCCAAGTCACAATGTGATTTTAGAAGTGAGCAGGGAACAATCGATATAATTTTTTGCTGCCAGACAGTTGCAAGAAAAGTGTGTTGAGCAGAACGTTGCCTTATTTGCGGCCTTCATTGATCTAACCAAGGCCTTTGACTCTGTTCCACATGCTAGCCTGTGGAAGATCTTAGGAAAAAAGGGTGTCCCAGACAAGTTTATCAGAGTACTGACGAAGCTTCACGATGGTATGCATGCTCAAGTGTGTGCTGATGATCAGCTTTCTAACCGCTTCCCAATAACAACTGGAGTTAAACAAGGCTGCATAATCGCCCCAATATTGTTCATCATCTTCTTCGGAGATATGCTTGAAGAGTCAATGGCCAGCTGCAGAGATGAAGGCATCTATATCAGGTTTAGAACTGATGGAAATATCTTTAACATAACAAGACTGCATGCAAAAACCAAAGCAAAATACCAACTGGTCCAGGAGTTTCTTTTTGCCAACTACTGTGCTCTATTCGCCCATAGTGAGGACGGTCTACAAATGCTGGTGAGCAGTTTCTCTGCAGCCTCAAAGCGATTTGGCTTAAGCGTGAGCATCAAGAAAACAGAAGTTCTCTATCAGACTCCACCCATGACACAGTACGTTGACCCTGCAGTCTTTATCAATGGCAAGCAGCTAAAGAACACAGATGCCTTTGTGTACTTGGAGAGCATTCTGTTGAGGGACACCCAGTTGGACAGAGAGGTATCCAACCACATCACAAAAGCTAGCGCATCCTTTGGGCGTCTGTAAAAGCGGGTGTGGAGTAGCCACACCATAACCCTAACAACAAGATTGTTGTCTTTCGAGCCATCATTTTAAGTGCCCTACTCTATGGTGCTGAATGCTGGACAATATATCGCTGCCACATCAAGCAGATTGAGGCCTTCCAGAAACGTTGTCTCAGAAAAATCTTGAAGATATCTTGGGAAGAAAGTGTCCAGTCTCGAGGTGTTATGCAAGTCAAACTGCTCATCTGCTGAAAGCGTCATCATGCAATGACAACTCCACTGGATGGGACACCTTGTCCGTATGGATGACCATAGAATTCCCAAGCAGCTATTTTATGGCAAACTCACATGTGGCAAACGCCGAGTTGGAAGACCCAGAAAACAGTTTAAAGACTCTGTTAAAGACTCTCTTAAAAAGTGTGATATTGCTGCTGGTGATTTCGAGCAAAAAGCAGAAAACTGCCTGCTGTGGAGAGTTACCATTCAAAAGGGAGTTTCCTCCTTTGAGAAAGAGAGAGCCTACCAGATACGCCAAGCCAGACTTAGGAGGAAAGTACCAGATTCTGCCGATGCCCCCTTTAGATGCAACACCTGCTGAAGACCCTGTGCTTCAGCTGCCAGCCTCGCTGCCCACACACGCATCCACCAGTAATCGTCGTTGACTTCAACGTGACATCCATGATGACTACAATAGTCTCAATAACTCTGAATATGGCTCCTGAGAGCAACTCAGACTTGTTTGTGGGCTTTGTGTGCTGTGTTCTGGTTTTCACCAGAGCTGTAAGCTGTTTAGATTATGCAGCCTGAGCCAAATTCAAATCTACCAGGCAAGTATTTGTGTCAGCATTGACATTTATGCTCAGTCAATGCAGTAGATGTCACAGTATCCTTCAGATGGTCACTACTATAGCAATTTTCCAAGAAATTCAGTTACTGCTGTATAGTTAGCACTCTACTCATTACAATGTGGATTAGAGGTCAATACAACTTAAGTTTAGAAAGGCAGGCATTTGTATGTAGAGGGAATACCCACTACAAAATGAGGAACTGCAATTAGTGGGAATTATGGGTTAAAAAAGTAACAGTCTCTGCTGTTAAAAGTGATTGGTATGTAAAGGGAGCACCAACTCCAGACACATGTTTTCCAAGATATTTCCACACCAACCCTTTGCTACACTTGCTCTATTGGCTTCCTGTAGCTGTAGGGGTTTTAGACTGTTGGTACTCTTAGTCATTGACATAGTGAAGTAGCATCAGGATGTGTTTTTCATAGATACTACAGAGCACTTCTGTAAGTCACTTTGGAAAAGGGCATTTACTAAATTCTGTAAAAGTAAATGTAGGTTGAGACACTCAGTGCGTTTACATGCACATAGAGAAAATCGAATTTCTGCCGTAGCTCGACTGAAATCGAAGTTCTAAATGCCATGGAAACACCTTAGCTCGGCTGAGATCGAACCGAACTGGATTTCTCGTAATCGAGCTACGCGACCTAGATTATGCGATTGTAGCCAAGCTACTTAGTGCATGTAAACCCTATCGAGCTACGGAGTCGAGCAACTTACTTCAGCACTGCCCCTTCCGGAAGTGACGAGTGACGAGACCACAAGCGGGAAACACAACAGCCTCGGTCGGCATGACAACAGTAGTAGTAGCGAGCAGCAGAAGAGGTCAGGAGGAACAACATCTCTCGATGTTGCTGTCCTCGTCGTCGTTCTTCTTGTGAACACGGAACTGATAACTTTGTTTATACTCTTGAATAGCTCTTCTTCATGACGACAACCGGAAGTGTACCAACACAATGGGGCATGTAGCGCCACCTGTGGCTCAGGTGCACAATGTACCTCACACAATAGCTCGATTTCCTTGTGTGCATGTAGGATTGGATTTCTCTGGCACCCCTGCTGGGACCCTTAGCTCGATTACCGACAGTAGCTCGATTTGGATGTGCATGTAAACGCACTGATTGTCTGCATGAGCAGAACCCTGTTGCATTGTTAGCATTGTGGCTACCGACTCAGTTCATTGTAGAGTATGGGGCCATCCACCCAAGCATAGGAAAGCAGACATTTGCGTGGAGGGAATATTCAGTCCCAAACAAAGGGTGTTAAATTAGTGGGAAGTTCTCCTAATATCAGACTCAGCAGTAAACAGTGTATGGTGTGTAGAGGGAGTATAAATCGCTATGATCCTTAGCAGCTCATATTTGCCACAAAGTCCATCAGCCAGTTAACTAGCAGAATATACTAGAATACCAAACAGTCTAAGAGTGCAAACACAGAGACTGGACCAGCTCCAAGGGGAAAGTGTGTGGTCCTATGTGAACAAGTTTTATCACAGGGCATAAAAAGAAACAACTTAGTAATGGTAAATTGTAAATGATATCCACATAGTGGGGCGGTACGGTGGTGTAGTGATTAGTGCTGTCGCCTCACAGCAAGAAGTTCCGGGTTCGAGCCCCATGGCCGGCAAGGGCCTTTCTGTGCGGAGTTTGCATGTTCTCCCCGTGTCCCCGTGGGTTTCCTCCAGGTGCTCCGGTTTCCCCCACAGTCCAAAGACATGCAGGTTAGGTTAATTGGTGACTCTAAATTGACCGTAGGTGTGAATGTGAGTGTGAATGGTTGTCTGTGTCTATGTGTCAGCCCTGTGATGACCTGGCGACTTGTCCAGGGTGTACCCCGCCTTTCGCCCGTAGTCAGCTGGGATAGGCTCCAGCTTGCCTGCGACCCTGTAGAACAGGATAAAGCGGCTAGAGATAATGAGATGAGATGAGATCCACATAGTGCACGCAAAGCCACTTTAGAGAAAGTGCTAAGCAGGTAGCTCTAAAATGTGTTCATGTACAGTAATTTGATATGTGAGCATGTAAAAAAGAAAAAGGGAATGATTGTTGAATACTGTTTTCAACATCATTACATAACCTTATTGGTACAAGGGATGCTAAACACCACCCCTGGCAGTTAGGTAGAATGAAATACAACATTATGGTCAGAGGAGACAACATCTTAATCTGAGACACTGCTTATGTAATGCTGCCAGTAGTTCACTTGTAGGCAATGTTTTACAGTTTGCTTGACATTCTGGTAACTACACAGTAAAACATGGACTATCATTAACTTTACTATAAAACAGGGCATCAAATGTATTTACCTGAAGCAAACTGACTTTTTTTTTCATTTTTCATTTCATCAACATTTAGTCAATTTTAGTATGATAGAATAGTATGACATAGCTTCACTTATTTAAAGGAACAGTCCACCGTATTTCCATAATGAAATATGCTCTTACCTGAATTGAGACGAGCTGTTCCGTACCTATCCGAGCTTTGCGCGACCTCCCAGTTAGTCAGACGCAGTCAGACGCGCTGTCACTCCTGTTAGCAATGTAGCTAGGCTCAGTATGGCCAACAGTATTTTTTGGGGCTGTAGTTAGATGTGACCAAACTCTTCCGCGTTTTTCCTGTTTACGTAGGTTTATATGACCAGTGATATGAAAAAAGTTCAGTTAAAAAAATTGAAACGTAGCGATTTTCTATGCTATGGAAAGTCCGCACTATAATGACAGGCGTACTAACACCTTTTGCGCGCTTCGGCAGCGCATTGATATCTGAGCTCCGTATCAATGCGCTGCCGAAGCGCGCAGAAGGTGTTAGTATGCCTGTCATTATAGTGCGGACTTTCCATAGCATAGAAAATCGCTACGTTTCAATTTTTTTAACTGAACTTTTTTCATATCACTGGTCATATAAACCTATGTAAACAGGAAAAACGCGGAAGAGTTTGGTCACATCTAACTACAGCCCCAAAAAATACCGTTGGCCATACTGAGCCTAGCTACATTGCTAACAGGAGTGACAGCGCGTCGGACTGCGTCTGACTAACTGGGAGGTCGCGCAAAGCTTGGATCGGTACGGAGCAGCTCGTCTCAATTCAGGTAAGAGCATATTTCATTATGGAAATACGGTGGACTGTTCCTTTAAGTATAAACCAAATTGAGATAAATTGGTATCAAAATTTTGAAATATGAAATTTTTAATTATCACCTGGAAACCAATCTTTATGCCTCCCCATGGCATGGTTGAGAATACCATGGGGAGGCAATCACTAATACCTAGCTAGGTAGCTATCCTTTGCTTCCTGTCTGATAGTTTAAATAGATAATCCATATGCTATAGCTTGCTTTCAATTGCTGTCTTTTATCTGTAGTGTTCAGGACTGCAACTCACTGATTCTATCACAGTCCTCATCACTCATTTTTTATTTTATCATTTTATCTGACATTTTATGTTTGTTTCTAATGTAAACTGAAACAATTGCTTTAATAAACACATTATCAGATTAAGATTTTTGGCCATTTCAAATTTATTCAATATGTTTATTTGACAATAAAAGAATCAAAACAACAATGCCGCAGTGCTTTTTACAGTAATACACTGCAACCAATTTTGCAGTCAGTATAATGTGCCATTGTCACAAACAAATGTTACAGTACATATGCTGTAAATATTAATTAGAGTATAAACTTGGCAACTCTGCTGCTAGTAAGATACTGTAAGTATACAACATTATTTTTACAGTGTATAGTCCTTTTCTCAACCATGCCATGGGGAGGCATAAAGATTGGTTTCCAGGTGATAATTAAAAATTTCCAGTGCTGACAGGCAATGGTGCCCTGGAGAGTCAACCGTCTTATCAGCAGCTTGCCTCTCTATGGGGGAGAAAGAGTAATGTGATTACGAGAACTTGTTCAGCTCTGTTCTAGGAATAAAGGCTTTGGCGACTGAACCATTCAATCAGGGCTGAAAATAACAAAGATGAGGATATGTTGTTTTAAGCGTCCTGTTTTATGTACCATGCATCTGCCTTTTTAGCATCTTTATAGCTCCTGCATTTGCAGTAACTATTGATTAGTAGAGAGATTAAGCAGTTAGGCTTACCCTGCATAACCTCTGTCTCACTAATAGTCAGTTGTTTTAATAATGAACAGTCTTTTAGATAACAGAAACACTGCTCTAATGAAGCTTTCCTCCCTATGGAGGTCTTGTAAAAAATATTGCAACAGCTACATGTGCATTTGATTTCTAATGATACTGTAAGGTCAAAACACTGCTAAGGACATACTTCCTACCATTACATATGATGCTTAATCCAACAGCTGTAATACTAGTAATGGTGGTTGTTAATAATAATAATAATAATAATAATAATAAAACAATCTATTAAATTATTTTTTGAATATATTAATTTGTAAGTATAAGTTGATGTAGGTTTTCGATTAGGTTTTACATTTAGGCATTTCTGTCATTTATATTGTTATATTGTTACACTTGATATGTATTTTTTATCTAGCGAATAAAGACATATTACATAATAATAATAATAATAATAATAATAATAATAATAATATATTTGTGAAGTTCATTAGTATATAGATAGACAGACAGATAGATGTCAGCCAGTTGAAAGACATATGGATTAGCTCAACTGGCTTCTGTAAATTGCCATGGGTGTGAATGCATATGAATAGTAGTTGTTTGTTTCTCTGTGTTAGCCCTGCGATAGACTGGTGACCTGTCCAGGGTGTACCTTACCTCTCACCCAATGTCAGCTGGGATTGGCTCCAGCTCACCCACAACCCTTAATAGCATAAGCAGTATAGACGATGGATGGATGGATGGATGGATGGATGGATGGATGGATGACTGCTATAGTTTTTCAAGGTTTAGCCTTGTGTTTTGTAATATTGATCTCAGATGAAAACAAAATGTATTATTTTAATAAGAGTCAAAAAAGGTCTAAATGTTCTTTTCACCCATTCTTGTGTTGTGTCTCTTGATGTCTCATCTCATCTCATTATCTCTAGCCGCTTTATCCTTCTACAGGGTCGCAGGCAAGCTGCAGCCTATCCCAACTAACTATGGGCGAAAGGCGGGGTACACCCTGGACAAGTCGCCAGGTCATCACAGGGCTGACACATAGACACAGACAACCATTCACACTCACATTCACACCTACGGTCAATTTAGAGTCACCAGTTAACCTAACCTGCATGTCTTTGGACTGTGGGGGAAACCGGAGCACCCGGAGGAAACCCACGTGGACACGGGGAGAACATGCAAACTCCACACAGAAAGGCCCTCGCCAGCCCCGGGGCTCGAACCCAGGACCTTCTTGCTGTGAGGCGACAGCGCTAATCACTACACCACCGTGCCGCCCGTCTCTTGATGTGTCTCATGCTATTGAGCAGAAGGTCATCAGTTCAAATCCCAAAACTGTCAGAGAATCACCACTGGAACTCTGTGCACTGTCCTCTCAAATGTCTGCTGAATAAATAATGTGAATGTGAGGATTAACAATAAGACAGCATAAAGAAGAGGGAACAAAAGGTGTACAATGAGAAGGTCATGCTCCTCTTCCCCTCCTTTATAAACAGCTGTCCAGCTGCTAAAATAACTCTCATTGGTGGCTCAGACCTATTACTGGAACATGACAAATAGCTTCAGTGTAGCCAAGCCAAGCCTAATAAACATTTTAAGAGAGACTGCTTTATCAAAGGTTTGAATAAGCAGAATGCTTCATTGATTTGATGTACACAGCAGTGACTTTACACTTTATCCCTCTCTCACTGCTGACAAGGCTATTGTCGTGCCATGTGCGTGCAAGTTCTGACACTTTTTCTATGACAGGTGTTCTGTTTAGTCTGACTCTCCTCTGGTCGTTTTCACAACTGTCTTAACAGCTTTTTAGCACTCATTTAAAAAAAAAAGATTTACAAATAAGCGATTAATTATGGTTTCCCTGCAGCTCCTTTCCTGGCCATCATTCTGCTGGCAGGCTGCATTAAAGTACATCATTAACAACATCATATTACAACATCATATGACAGACAGTGATAAATTACCCAAGAAAATGGTCTGATGTTTTATTCCCATTGGGCTTACCACCACCCTTTCAGGAGCTGGTAAAGCTATATAATATTACTTACAAAATTGCAGTTTTGAGCAGTCATACCAGGCCCTGTTGGGAAGCATCACTGTGCTTAGAGCACCTTTAGAGAACCAACAAAATGGCCACTGTCCAGCACAGTGCATTTGACTGTATATTAAGAAGTGCACATGCACTTCTGAAGGTAATGATTGCTCAGTGCAACCCTAACGATTCAGTCAGAGGCACACAAAAGAACTGCACACCAGGAGATTAAGAGAAGCGATGCTACAATGTCATTCTCACCTATTAAGGGGTCTGGATCAGTGCATCAAGTGACCAAGTACTCAGTGTACCCATTAAGCACCAAGAACACAATCCTCACATGACACTGTTCTTTTTATTTCCAGCTAAATAACAGCTTACCCCCCATTTTGTCATATATAGGCCCTGTCCACACAGCAATGGATTCAGGTGAATCTGATAAAATTGTTTATCGTTTCAGCCTGGCGTCCACACGGCACCGGCGTTTTGGGTGCCCCAAAATGAAATCTTTTGAGAACGGGTTCCAGATTGGAAAAATCTGGCAACGGCGCCATTGCGAAGTCGTCTGGATGAGTAGAACGGATTTGTTTATGATGACGTCACAACCACATGACTAGAACAAGCAGCACTCTCGCGCGCATCATTTGTAACAACAGAAATTGAAATTGTTTACACATTAACCTGACTGACCTGCCAGACAGACAGTTTACACCTGCTTTGATGAACAGAAAGTACAGCCTTCCACACAAAGCAACAGTTACCTGACTATAATGGAGGCAGAGGGGAAAAGGGTCAGAAGACCCTTCAATAGACTGTTTTGTATGAACCACTGCATTGCATTCACTTTTGTATACAGCTTTTCTTTTAAATAAACAAGTAACTGAACCATTTCTTGAATTTCTTTTTTTTATTGGATAAGACTGCTTTTCAAAATGTTCACACACATTGGCGCTTACATTTCCAAAACGAACTGAAAGAGGCCAGCGCCTCATTCCCATAACTACCTGCACTCTTAGGTGGTGTTTACATTAGACCGTATCCATCTCGTTTTTGTCGCGGATGCACTGTCCGTGCACATTAAAACGCCGGGAAACGACTCCACAGGCGGAACAACTTGAATCCGCCAGGGCCCACGTATTCAACCCAGTTCGTATCTGATCCGGTGCTGTGTAAACATTGAGGAACGAGGAAACGCAGTGCTGAGCTCTAGCTGACGTCGTCATTGGGCAACGTCACTGTGACATCCACCTTCCTGATTCACTGGCGTTGGGATCACACACACAGCGGCTCAGTCCCGAATCACTGCTCGTGCGCTTCACTCGCGCGCTCTGTGAGCTGCGCAGGGCCGGAGTGCGCACCCTCCAGAGGGCACTCGCTGTTCAGGGCGGAGTGATTTGGAGCGCAGGAGGAAGCGCTAAGCCGCACTGAGGTTTATTTACACATTTCAACTTATTTACCTCCTTCAGGGCTTAAACTCAGTGAGAACATGAACATCACAGCCAGGTGTGTTTATCTGCTGGAGAAGGTGTTCGCTTGCCATCCTTCCACTTGAAAGTGGTGAGTGACTTGCGCATGCCCGATATGCACTGGGATCATGTGACGTGCCGTCTAATTAGTCATGTGATTAGCGTATCCGTGTATTGGCGTTGCTGTGTGCACGCGAATTGTGTATTGGCGTTGCTGTGTGCACGTGAATCGTTTTAAAAACGTTAATCTGATGATCCGCTGATACGGTCTAATGTAAACACCACCTTAAAGGACCAGCGCAGAATTTCCCCACCACTACACACAATGGCAAGTGGAAAAAAATAAACCCGTTACTTGCGCATGCGTCCTGCTTCTTCTATTCTTCTGATATCTCCGATGGGACCGTCTTACAGCGCACGTAGTGGTCTGGCATGTGTATTGCATCGTTTTCAGCAAGCGTTGCGTTGCCATATGGACCTGATATTTTACTGATCCGTTGCCCATGTGGACGCGATATTTTTAAAAAAAAATTCTCGTTGCCGTTGTCGTGTGGATGTAGCCATAGAGACCTGTGTAGAAACTAACTGAGATCAACAAGGGATCATCCAGAGTTAGAGTTGAAAACATAACTTAGATATGGAAGAACAGAGATCTGTCAAATCTCTACTTTTACACAAACTGCTATTATGTTAATCCATTGAAGTGTCCTTGGGTGAGCATTAAAAAAAAGGTTCATCCATTCATTAAGCATTGCAGTTATAAAAAAAATTACATCTTTAATTATATAGGATGCTGTGATTAGTACTGTAGTAATTGAGATCGGTCTGAAGACCACTTTTTGAAGGTCTTGGTCTTGGGATTTTATCCCAAGACTGGTCAAAACCACAACTGTGGGGATTTCAATAAATTGCTTATACATTGTCTAATTTATATTTTACCATCGTTACTGGGATTGGATGCAAAATTCCCTGCTTCAAATGCAACCAATAACATGACTCATTGCTAATTTGAATTTTTTCTTCCTGTTAACGGCCGTCACCCCTCCCCACCCCCCTTCACACACATTGGTCTGACTCGGTCTCACCCTGCCTTGGTCTTGACTTGATCTCAACCCCTCAAAGTCTTGGCCTTGTCTTGGCCTTGATACACTCTGGTCTTGGTCATGACTTGGTCTCGGTTTAAGTGGTCTAGACTGTAACACTACTGTGAGTATCCTGTGAGTAGTGGTGTGACCTGGATAACAGAGGTGTGGGTTATAATAATACTGGGCATCTGGCATTAGAAATTGTTCTAGACACAAACATGTGTTTCCTGCTTTAATATCTTTTTTTTCCTTGATTTGCATTATTGCTGGGTATCCCCAGAATCTTACAGACAAGCAGAAAGTTCAGGATTTGTAATGTCTTACTTGAGGCTTGTCAAGGTATATCTCCCAAGTCTATACCACTGGCAAGGGTTGTACAATATGATCATCAGATACAGTGGTGTTTGACAGAGGAGAGTATAATGCTAATTAAGGAGCAAATTTCTTTTGCTCTTGTTCCTTATTCATTGACAGCATGCTGGATCGAATGTGTATGGATATTCTGGATTGTATGTATTGAACTGCATTTTGTCAGGTCTTCTTGGACCTTAATTGAATTGTGCTTGATGGAATAAAAGACACATCCATCAATAAATCAATTTATCGTTTGCTAGTAACATGTTTAAATATATTAATTCACTCTTAAATATTATTACTTGTATAATATTTTTTATTATTTAAAACCAATAGAGTGTCTAGATGTTTTAAAGTCACCATTAGAAAATGTAGACTCTGGGAAGAGAGTGTTATGATAATAACACACACACACACACACACACACACACACACACACACACACACACAAAATATATATGTGTGTGTGTGTGTGTGTGTGTGTGTGTGTGTGTGTGTGTGTGTGTGTGTGTGTGGCAAAACAATTAAATGTTTCAAGGGATTTCCCTTTTTTAAGGAAATATCACTAGCATGATTTTAGCTAGCAAGTAGAGGGTAAATGCCATATACCACTTTAAACATAAAATAGGAATTACTGACCTTTTAATAGCTTACCCTCACTTACTGAAAAACAAGAGGTAGTTGCCATATTACTTCACTTCTCATTTGCATAAACTGTATAAATTGAATGAATCGTCTGACTCTACCCACATTATCAACAGCCCTCCATGCTTCCCACTGTTCCAAATTACTATCTCTAATTAAAACATGAATGACATCTGGTAGCTTATTTGCATGTAAACTCTACCACATCTTAAAATGAATCAATTCAAGAAAATAAACTAGCTACACTTCAGTAGCCTCTTATTCCCACGCAATCCATTGGTTTAGCCCTCAGAGATAAATCAGCCACCTGCGTCTTCTGTTGCTCGACACCTCATATCATCTGCTGCTTCATGGGCTCTATTGATCTGCTTTCCTACACTGAGTGGCACCTATCTAGGCCAAGAAAGCAGCTGTGATGGGCCACTTTTGGCCCTTTTCCACTACCCTTTTTCAGCTCACTTCAGCTCGCTTCAGCTCACTTCAGCCCGACACGGCTCGCGTTTCGACTATCCAAAAACAGCACGACTCAGCTCGCTTCAGCCCTGCTTAGCCCCTAAAACTCGCACCGTTTTGGAGTGGGGCTGAAGCGAGCCAAACCGAGCTGAGTGAGGCTAGGGGCGTGAGCAGACACTCCCCTGCACGCTGATTGGTGAGGAGGAGTGTCCTCACATGCTCACACACGCCCCGCGAGCACGCTGGGATCTGTAAACCCGGAAGAAGGAGAGTTACGAATTACGAGAATTATGAAGCCTTATGCGCCTCACCTCATCTATACGCTCTTGCCAGTATCTGTTGGCGTTGTCGGTGACAACAAGCCACAGCACCAAGACCAGCAACACTAACGACTCCATGTCCTCCATGTTTATTGTTTACTCTCTGGGTTGTGAGACTACCGCTTAAAAGCTCACTGATGTCACTGTTTGCGCCGCCAAACGACATCACCTGACGTCCACCCACTTTCGCTAACTCCACCCAATGTGTCCACCCACTTCCAGCCAGCACGGTTCAGCGCGGTTGTAGTCGAAATGCAACTCAAACAGCCCCGCTCAGCTCGACTCAGCCCAACTCAGCACAGCACGGCTCAGCCACGTTGGTAGTGGAAAAGCGGCAATAGTAGCTGACACTACTGCCCACAATGATTTTGCATTTTGCACTTGGAAAACCATTAGCAGCAATATGTTAGCAGCTTGGCTGAACTTAACCATCAAATCAATATGCTCTTCATTATATTAAACTAAAATGCTGTTATGTTCTAGTTTTTAAAAAAGGACAAACTATATTGTTCATACAAGTAATCTTAGGTCTTAAAGTTGCACTACATTATTAAACAATAAATCAAACACAAAAACAGCATATACATGTCTGCAACAGACATTTATACTGTATAACGGGGTCTTTTACTGGCCTTAAACATCTCATCTCATCTCATTATCTCTAGCCGCTTTATCCTTCTACAGGGTCGCAGGCAAGCTGGAGCCTATCCCAGCTGACTACGGGCGAAAGGCGGGGTACACCCTGGACAAGTCGCCAGGTCATCACAGGGCTGACACATAGACAACCATTCACACTCACATTCACACCTACGGTCAATTTAGAGTCACCAGTTAACCTAACCTGCATGTCTTTGGACTGTGGGGGAAACCGGAGCACCCGGAGGAAACCCACGCGGACACGGGGAGAACATGCAAACTCCACACAGAAAGGCCCTCGCCGGCCCCGGGGCTCGAACCCAGGACCTTCTTGCTGTGAGGCGACAGCGCTAACCACTACACCACCGTGCCGCCGGCCTTAAACATGTGGATTAAAAAAAAGGATTAAGAGCTAATCATTATTATGACACTTTTGTATACTTCCCATGCTGTATTGGACTAATTATTCCTTGCAGTGCCAGAAAGACATAGAACATAATTTGTCCTTAGCAGAAAGCAATAATGAGTGACAATAACCATCTTTAGTTGTATTAATGTTAGCTTCCTTCTTATGTGTTCATGCTATCATGAGGATAAACAAAAGCCCTCTGCATAGAGTGACAGTTTTTTGGATATAGTTTTAGAAACTGGGCAGTTTAGGTACCATTTCTAATCTTATTTAAAGAAGGATACCCATTTTCCTGGCTTGTCTTTTGGGAACCTTGTTATAAAAACAGCTCTGCTCTAACACTGCTCTAGCACGGCAATTTAATTAATTTACTGAACCATGTTGGTGACTGGTGGCACGGTGGTGTAGTGGTTAGTGCTGTCGCCTCACAGCAAGAAGGTCCGGGTTTGAGCCCCGTAGCTGGCGAGGGCCTTTCTGTGCGGAGTTTACATGTTCTCCCCGTGTCCGCGTGGGTTTCCTCCGGGTGCTCCGGTTTTCCCCACAGTCCAAAGACATGCAGGTTAGGTTAACTGGCGACTCTAAATTGACCGTAGGTGTGAGTGTGAATGGTTGTCTGTGTCTTATGTGTCAGCCCTGTGATGATCTGGCGACTTGTCTAGGGTGTACCCCGCCTTTTGCCCATAGTCAGCTGGGATAGGCTCCAGCTTGCCTGCGACCCTGTAGAACAGGATAAAGTGGCTAGAGATGATGAGATGTTGGTGATTGGTGGCACGGTGGTGTAGTGGTTAGCGCTGTCGCCTCACAGCAAGAAGGTCCGGGTTTGAGCCCCGTAGCTGGCGAGGGCCTTTCTGTGCTGAGTTTACATGTTCTCCCCGTGTCCGCATGGATTTCCTCCGGGTGCTCCGGTTTTCCCCACAGTCCAAAGACATGCAGGTTAGGTTAACTGGCGACTCTAAATTGACCGTAGGTGTGAGTGTGAATGGTTGTCTGTGTCTATGTGTCAGCCCTGTGATGATCTGGCGACTTGTCCAGGGTGTACCCCGCCTTTTGCCCATAGTCAGCTGGGATAGGCTCCAGCTTGCCTGTGACCCTGTAGAACAGGATAAAGCGGCTAGCGATAATGAGATGAGATGAGGTGTTGGTGATCTTTATTTATTAGTTTGTATTTTTATCTAAGCTAAAATCTCACAAGTCTCCAGTCTCAAGCCAGAGTCAGTTGAGCTCAAGTTTAAGTAAGTCAGTGTTCAACTTGAATCCCCATGTCTGGCTCATATCCTCTGCACCAGGGTAATATGACAGGGAAAAAGTATGCAGAGCTTTCTGGGACTGCATGTCTCTGAAGTCTGTCTGATACAATGTCCCGTATCAGGCAGTTAGGAAGGGTAGACTCTGCACTCCAAATCTTTCTGCTATCAAGAACGTTTACACCAAAATACGTGGGTGTATAAGGAAGGTCTGAAGAATCAAGATAGCTAATTCTCACACCACAATGATCTGTTAATTACCCTCCCATCTGGATGAAAGTTGCAGAGCATCCATAGCAAATCTTCCAGATTCAAGTCACTTTACATGAGAGACATTACATTTCACATACACACAAAAAAAATTTTCTATTGTATGCACTGCACTTTGATATTATCTACTGCTGATAATGAGTTAAACATTACTGCGATATAAGTTACCTGTGCTAATAATTGTGTTGTTCTGCACTGGAACGCTGCACAGTTTTTTTTTAAGGGCTAGCTGCCAGCATTTAGTCAAGTTATTAAATGTGTAAAGAAAGCTTGACTTAACATGAAAAAATATACACTCTCTGGCATACACAAGCAGAAGTGGTTGAGTGGTACCCTATTTCACAGTGCAATCATTATTTGGTGTTGAAATAATAATCATGACGATACTAAATGTTATGTTTTCTCTGTCTGTCTGTCAATCCATCTACAAAGATAGATGAAAATGAGCTGAAACAAAACTGTTTACTACCTTGGTTCTCTTTAGTATATATTTTATTTATCACTGAGGCTGTTTTTAAGTCACAAACCACTCTATTCCTAAGCTTTTATTGCTAAGCTCACAAGTTTGGTTTTGCTCATTAACAGTGGCATTGTACTTGACACATCTAATATTAAAGTTAAAAAAAAGTAAAGAAAAAAAATCTGGTGGCTCTCATGCTGTGTGAGGCATTTTGCTGACAGTTTGGTTTCACTTGTCCTCTTCGAGGGAACGGTCATTGCAAATCAATACAAAGTCATTCTGACTGATCACCTTTATTGCCCTATAATGAAGCATTTCTATTCTGATGGGAGTGGTCGCTATTATTTTGCAGCTCTTTTTGTTACACAGTGCTTTCCATCACTGATGCCAATTGAGAGAATACCTTTTAGAAGAATAGTGCTCATCCATCCAGTACAGACCCAGATATGTACAAAAAATTTCAGTGTGCATCAAAGCTGTTCTGGTGGCTCATGGTTATATAGAATTGTATGAGTGAGAGAGAGAGAGAGAGAGAGAGAGAGAGACTGGAAGAAAGACAGCACTAAGTATCAGCTTCTGCAAACCCTCTGGAAAAATTGATTTAAACAGATGTGCTCATCTACCACATCTACATTTCTTCGCCTTTCTCCCTCTCTCTATTTACAAGTGTAGATAATTATTGATCAGTAGCCCCTACCCTATCCATCTGTCCTACTACAGCTCTTGGTTTATTAATTCTACCTACTCTGTGGAAGCAGGATTAATATTTATGTACCACTCAAGCATTATGTAATGTAAACATACAGTACTACATTTCTGTGCAGACACACTATTTTTGACCCATGCTGAGCAAATGACAATGTGAAGTCTAACTTTGCCCTCTGCCACCTCTACATCAAATATGAGCTGAAGAAAAAGAAACAGCAAATGTCATGGTTAGTCATTCAGTCACTTTTGGTAATATACCATTCTTCAGCCATGTCTGTCACTTTGTCTCACATCAGTATCTCTTCCTGTCTTTGTTTCCTCAGAATATTAATTAAAATTGATACACTGTATAATGTTCATATTATTTGGTCTTAAAAAAATAGTGCACATATAATTGATACCAGGGGTGTTTCTAGCTACTGAAAAGACCAGGGGCTAAGTCAAGTTTTCCTGGGTCTTGTATTTTTAAGGGAGATTGGCATAGATAGGTTGCAGAGGTTATATCTAACTTTACAAGAAATATTATCACCCACACACATTCAAAGGTTATGACATCTTTATGACTGATTTTTTTGCACTGCTCTTTTAAATTTATGTCATTCACTTCAGTTTCTGTCTCATTATTAAGTTATTATCAACACCCATAATGTCTCAGGAAACTGAAGCATGTGCAAAATTGACTATTAAATATCCATCCATCTATTATCTGTAGCTGCTTATCCTGTACAGGGTCGCAGGCAAGCTGACTATGGGCAAGAGGCAGGGTACACCCTGGACAAGTCGCCAGGTCATCACAGGGCTAACACATGGAGGCAAACAACCATTCACACTCACAGTCAATTTAGAGCCACGAATTAACTTAACCTGCCTGTCTTTGGACTGTTGGGGAAAACGGAGCATCCAAAGGAAACCCACACAGACAAGGGAAGTACATGCAAACTCCACACAGAAAAGCCCTCGTCGGCTGCTGGGCTTGAACCCAGGACCTTCTTGCTGTGAGTTGACAGTGCTAACCACTACACCACCGTGTCGTCCAACTATTAAATATCACTAGTAAAATTTATCATCAGTTTAAAAAAAAAAAAAATCTCCTTCTCACCCCCGGCGGGGGGGGGGGGGGGGGGGGGGGTGTATCCATGTCATCCTCAAGCTCGGGTCCTCTACCAGAGGCCTGGGAGTTTGAGGGTTCTGCGCAGTATCTTTGATATTCCTAGGACTGCGCTCTTCTGGACTGAGGCTTCAGATGTTGTTCCTGGGATTTGCTGGAGCCACTCTCCCAGTTTGGGGGTTACTGCCCCAAGTGCCCCCACTACCATGGGGACCAGGCAACCCTTGACCTTCCACATCCGTTCCAGCTGCTCTTTCAACCCTTGATACTTCTCAAGTTTCTCATGTTCCTTCTTCCTGATGTTGGCGTCAGCTGGGATCACCACATCTATCACCACCACCCTCTTCTGCTCTTTGTCCACCACCACTATGTCCGGTTGGTTAGCCAGGATCTGTTTGTCAGTCTGGAAGCTGAAGTCCCACAGAACCTTGGCCCTGTTGTTCTCAGCCACCTTCTGTGGTATGGCCCATTGGGACTTGGGTACTTCTATTCCATACTGGTTGCAGATGTTCCTGTATACTATCCCAGCCACTTGGTTGTGCCTCTCCATGTACGCTGATCCAGCTAGCATCTTACACCCTGCTACTATGTGCTGGACTGTTTCAGGGGCTTCTTTGCACAGTCTGCATCTTGGGTCTGATCTACTCTGGTAGATCCTGGCCTCTATGGCTCTTGTGCTTATGGCCTGTTCTTGTGCTGCCATGATTAGTGCCTCTGTGCTGTCTGTCAGTCCTGCATTATCCAGCCACTGGTAGGATTTCTTGATATCAGCCACTTCCTCTATCTGATGGTGGTACATGCCATGTAGGGGTTTGTCCCTCCAGGTTGTCTGTTCCTCCTCCTCCTCTGCACTCTCATCAGGGTTCTGCTGCCTGAGACATTCACTTAGCAGTTCATCCTTTGGGGCCATCTTTCTGATGTATTCTCGGATTTTCGATGTTTCATCCTGGACCGTGGTCTTGACGCTCACTAGCCCTCGGCCTCCCTCTTTCCGCTTAGTGTATAGTTTCTGGGTGCTGGACTTGGGGTGGAACCCTCCATGCATGGTGAGGAGCTTTCTAGTCTTGATATCTGTGGCTTCTATCTCCTCCTTTGGCCAGTTTATGATACCAGCGGGGTATCTGATGACTGGTAGTGCATACATGTTGATGGCTCGGACCTTGTTCTTACCATTCAGCTGACTTTTCAGGACCTGCCTTACTCTCTGGAGGTATTTGGCTGTGGTTGACTTCCTTGTGGCCTCTTCATGGTTTCCATTAGCCTGTGGGATGCCAAGGTACTTGTAGCTGTCTTGGATATCACCTATGTTGCCCTCTGGTAGGTCAATCCCCTCAGTCCGGATCATCTTGCCTCTCTTTGAGACCATCCGGCCACACTTGTCCAATCCGAATGACATCCCTATGTCATCGCTGTAGATCCGGGTGGTGTGGATCAGCGAGTCTATTTCTCGTTCGTTCCTGGCATACAGCTTGATGTCATCCATGTAGAGCAGGTGGCTGATTGTTGCCCCACTACGGAATCGGTACCCGTAGCCGCTCTTCGTGATGAGGGGATTCAGGCCTATGCAGAACAGCAGTGGTGATAGCGCATCTCCTTGGTATATGCCGCACTTGATGTTGACTTGGGCAATGGGTTTTGAGTTGGCCTCGCTCATGTATTGAGCAACATGCTTACTCATTTTTGCCGCAATGATGCCTGACAGGGCCTTCCATGTTGTGCAGAGACAGGTAATTGGCCGGTAGTTGGATGGGATGGGTCCCTTCTGGGGGTCCTTCATGATTAGGACTGTCCTGCCTTGGGTTAGCCATTCTGGGTGGGTCCCATCCCTCAGCAGCTGGTTCATCTGTGCTGCTAGGCGTTCATGGAGTGCAGTTAGCTTCTTCAGCCAGTACATATGGATCATATCGGGGCCTGGTGCTGTCCAGCTCTTCATCTTTGACACTCTTTCTTGGACGTCTGCCATTGAGATGGTTACTGGTTCTTGTTCTGGGAGGTTGCTGTGGTCAGCTCTTAGGTCCACTAACCATTGGGCATCGGTGTTGTGTGATGCCTTTCTTTCCCATATATCTTTCCAGTATTTTTCCACCTCAGCTCTTGGTGGGTCTGACCGGTTGTTGTTCCCCTGCCACTGAGAGTACACCTTGGCTGGTTCAGTGGAGAACAGCCTGTTCATTCTCCTGGCCTCTCCCTCCTTGGTGTATCTCTTCAACCGGGTGGCCAGAGCTGTTAGTCTGCCTTTATCTTGGCCTCTAATCGTCTCTTCCATGGTGGATACTGTTTGTTATGTCCCGAGCCCACCTTGTGTCCAAGCATCTCCATGATTACTGTTGCTGTACTGTGTATCAGCTTGTTGGTCTCAGTGATGGTTCTTGTGGAGATTGTCTTCAGAGCAGTATTCACATCTACTAGTAGATCTTCTGAAGGTACTTGGCAACTCAGCTTCGGTATTCATCAGGGGCTCCAGGTTTCCAGTTGGGTCACGATCTTCCTTCTCAGGTCAGCAGCTCTTGTGTTGAGGCTTGGTACCCAATCTCTGGTTGTGGGGATGATGATGAACCCCCTCAGTCAGATCATCTCCCCGCTGACCTGTCTTCCTGGCTCACCCTTGACGTAGCATCATTTTTGTGATTCATTAATCTCTAGTTGTGATAGTTGATTTCGATTACGGATGTTGGAACACTGGGCTAATAGCTGTTTCTTTGTTAGCCTTGATTGTGGGTTTCGAAGTATCCAATGGTCCCACATTCACTGCATGTATCCCCTCTCTCTGGGATTGCTTGTATAGTAGCATTCCAGCAAATCCGTATTTTCTGTCCTCGTCCATCAATGTCTTGTTCCAGTAGCCCATTTCTCATCAGTTTGCCCTGGTTCCCTAGCAACTGACGCAGACCTTGTTGACCAGGCTTCACTCATTCCTGAGGTAGGCTGTTCTTGCCTAAGGACCCTTACTGGATGATGGTTTGCCCCGACCGGGATTCGAACCCTGATCTCCTGCGTCGTAGTCAGTGAGCATTACCACTGTACTATCCAGCTGATATATATAAAATAATAATTTCACACTAATGTATCTCTTCTTTAGGACCACAAACACACAATTTCTAAGCTACATTATTATTAAGCTACAATATTCAAAATCCCAGATGACATCCCATCTCAAAAGACTATGATCTTCCAAGTTTCTCTCTCTCTCTCTCACACACACACACACACACACACACACACACACACACACACACAAATATCATTTTCTCCAATGCATGCAGGCTCAGTTGACTGCAACAGCTCATTTGTGGTATCTGGACAACACAAATTTATGTTGACATTAATATTGTCATAAATAAAAAAAAAAAACTATTTCATCCCTATATGTGACTAAGGCTACGTTTACACTAGACCGTATCTGTCTCGTTTTCTTCGCGGATGCACTGTCCGTTTACATTAACCCCCCTGAAAAAGCGGGGAAACGGGAATCCGCCAGCGTCCACGTATTCAATCTAGATCGTATCAGCTCCGGTGCTGTGTAAACATTGAGAATACGCGAATACGCTGTGCTGAGCTCTAGCTGGCGTCTCATTGGACAACGTCACTGTGACATCCACCTTCCTGATTCGCTGGCGTTGGTCATGTGATGCGACTGCTGAAAAACGGCGCAGACTTCCGCCTTGTATCACCTTTCATTAAAGAGTATAAAAGTATGAAAATACTGCAAATACTGATGCAAATACTGCCCATTGTGTAGTTATGATTGTCTTTAGGCTTGCCATCCTTCCACTTGCAAGTAATAAGTGATATGCGCTGGGATCTCACACACAGCGGCTCAGTCCCGAATCGTGGCTTGTTCACTTCACTCGCGCGCTCTGTGAGCTGCGCAGGGCCGGAGTGCACACCCTCCAGAGGGCACTCGCTGTTCAGGGCGGAGTGATTTGGAGCGCAGGATGCCTGCGGAGCCGAGCGTATCCGCGTATTGGTGTTGCTGTGTGCACGGCTAACGGTTTTAGTGTAAACGCGAATCGTTTTAAGAACGTTAATCTGATGATCCGCTGATTCGACGTAATGTAAACGTAGCCTAAGATACCAAAGGCTGGCTATAGTATGGAGGGGGTGGCTGGTTCTATGTAGGCTACATGTAGCATTAAAACATGTCAGGGCAACTATTGGTGTCGACATGAACACACATTGTTGTTGACCTGTTAAATAAACTTAGTTGGGGCAAATAGACCACCATTGTAGATATTCATTAAACCACTCAAATTTTGAGCTGGCCTGACACACTAATCATACAGACCCTACACTGTAAATTCAACATAACCAGACTACAAGGAGCGGTTTTTGTGCATCAACATAATTAATTCAACAGGTTACATTATTGATACATTCTATATACACACCCATGGTCGATGACTCACCATCTGTTTTCAGAAAAATCCAACAATAGTGGATTTTTTTAAAGTTGTTTTACAACTAGTTTGGAATGTTCTTCTGCTGGCAGTTACCAAAATTTTGAATGTGCACTGTGCAATGCTCAATTAAACCCCCCCCCCACACACACACACACACAATCTTTGGATACCGCAAGTCAAGTTCCGATCCATTTCAGTCAGTTGATTTCTATTAGTCGCTTAGATTTTGAGGGCGAAAATACCCAGGGCTAGGCTCAAAATACCCAGGCTATAGCCCTGAGTGATAGGGCCTAATGACACCACTGATAGATACAGTATATTATTCCACTCCTCCTGTGCAAACCAATATACATGTATCTCAGATTATTAATCTCCCTATGAATATCATTATGTAGGTGTACAGAGCTGATCTCAAATCAGCATTATTATTCTGACATATTTAATGTATTTGAATCATACACTAATAAAGTCCATTTTGTTGCAATCTCACCTAAATACTATGTTAAATTATGGCACAATACAAGTGCAGTCTGCATATAGCCTATATAAAGTAAGAACTGTGCAAACCTAAATAGCAGTCTATGAAGAATATTGATAAATAGGTGAGTTCTGAAGAGATAATACACCTTTAATACACCTTTACTGTGACTTTTCAAGCTCACAGTGATCAGACAATGGCAAAAATTGACTTTACTTTATGTACTGCTACTGTATTCTTGTATATTATTTAAGTTAATTTAAATATTATAATCAACACTGCCTCATTTAAACAATGCTTATGGAAATGTGTGACACAGCAGCACCAATTGCATGCTTCTGGGGATTTATTGTCATCCAATACATTTATTTATTTATTTACTTAGTTTGTTTATTTCCTTGCAGCTACACTTGAGCTATCTGCAGGTAATAATGCACCTGAGGATTTAATGAATTTCATCACAGATAAATTAATCGTGTTTTGATGCCAGTATAACATGCACAGCTACACAAGAGACCTGATGCAAATGTCAAGTTCACGATGCAAATGTCATCCCCAGCTTTCTGTTGAAATGCTCTGTACTATTTCATTCCACACACTACTGACCATCCCATGCTTTTAGGATGTAATTTAATTAAATTAAACCAGCAGAGCAGAAAAAAACCAACTTATTTCAGAAATTTAAAAGCTTTGTAAAAGCATCATCAAATATTATAAAGTTGAATCAGTACTTGATATGTAGAAGCTGTCCTCCACAAAAGTTAAATGTGTAAAGTTCATTTTTATAACCTTCATTAATATGGTTTAGTGAAACAGAACATTAGCTGGTTTAGTGAAACAGAGTTCAGATAACTAATCCATGCTAATTAATTCCACTGTATAAACAGTCCTGACAGTGTGATTGACAGATGCCTCATGCATTATTGTGATCTTTATAGAAAGAAAAGGCAGTTGATACAGTCAGCATTGCTTATTTTACAAAAGTGCATGTGCAGAACTGTGAGTACAGTTGGGAAAAAATGCAGGCATATATAACTCTTGCATGACCTATTTCTTGAAGGAAACAAGAAGCAACCATGAAAAATCTGCTCTCTGAAGTGTCTAATCCTAAGGTTCTCCATCAAAGGTATGTCAGCTCAAGCCCCATGTGAAGAATCAAACAGTGTTAAGCACTTTTATAGATGAAAGCCTTTTTACATCACAAAACAAAAAACAGAATTTTCACATGAACAAAAAGGAACATATTTCTCGGAAACAGAAAAAGGAACCATATATGGTACATTTTCAATGATTATATAAGCTAACTTACCAATATCAGTAGGGTAACACTTTCCATAACATCTGCTTTTCTTTACACTGTATGAGCCAAGTGTGTCTTCAGTAATAAAGTGAAACCATTAGTTTTTCATTTCCATTACATGACAACAGATGAATTATGAGCTGGAAACTGTAATCAATCAAATCGCAGGAATGACTCAGTTGCATGTTGTTGCTGCTCCTACAATCTCATCACACACAACTTCAAACTACATAATTCAGGTTGCTGAAGAAGTATTTCAGACTGTGAGACCATGTTAACTGAGAATGAAAAGGAGGTCCATCTCTTCACTGCTTGTAGAGGCAAAGACCTCTACAGATGCACAGTGAATGGTATGCACAGCAGTATGGTATCAGCTATAGTAGCTTCCTCTTTGTTCCAAATGCTGAAACCTCACTCATGTGTAGTAAGAGATGCTGGAGGAAAGCTCATCAAAATAATCAAAGGAAACTATGCCCTCTGGTGCTACAACCTATAGGCAGAGCATTAAATTTAAATTGTTAGTGAAAACTGTCATATAGCACATATAGAATTATGCAGTTATTGATATATCTTATTGTTTTGTGTAGTACAGTGTCATTACCTATGTTTTTCTGCATGCTCTTTATATCATACTGTTTTTTCTATGTAGAGGCCATGTGTGTTGCAGTGTGGTCTTGAGTCACACTGTTTTAGTCCCCCTGCCACAAAATGACTTAACTTCCTAAAGATCATGCTTGGTTGGTAATGACCAGCCCCCGTATTTGTCATACCGTCCTTCTAGGGCTACGTTTACATTAGACCGTATCTGTCTCGTTTTCTTCGCGGATGCACTGTCCGTTTACATTAAACCACCTGGAAAAGCCGGGAAACGGGAATCCGCCAGCGTCCACGTATTCAATCTAGATCGTATCTGGTCCGGTGCTGTGTAAACATTGAGATACGCGAATACGCTGTGCTGAGCTCTAGCTGGCGTCCTCATTGGACAACGTCACTGTGACATCCACCTTCCTGATTCGCTGGCGTTGGTCATGTGATGCGACTGCTGAAAAACGGCGCGGACTTCCGCCTTGTATCACCTTTCATTAAAGAGTATAAAAGTATGAAAATACTGCAAATACTGATGCAAATACTGCCTATTGTGTAGTTATGATTGTCTTTAGGCTTGCCATCCTTCCACTTGCAAGTAGTAAGCGATATGCGCTGGGATCACACACACAGCGGCTCAGTCCCGAATCATGGCTTGTGCACTTCACTCGCGCGCTGTGTGAGCTGCACAGGGCCGGAGTGCGCACCCTCCAGAGGGCACTTGCTGTTCAGGGCGGAGTGATTTGGAGCGCAGGATGCCTGCGGAGCCGAGCGTATCCGTGTATTGGTGTTGCTGTGTGCACGGCTAACGGTTTTAGTGTAAACGCGAATCGTTTTAAGAACGTTGATCTGATGATCCGCTGATTCGACGTAATGTAAACGTAGCCTAAAAGAGAGAGAAAAAAAGTTTTCCTTGTGGAGACCAATCCAAATGTCACCAGAAGGTCAAACCTGTCAAATATTTCTATCCTTGTGGGGATATTTGGCCCCCATCAAGATATAAAAACAAAAATAAAATAATTCTCATGGTAACAAGCCAACTCTTAAGCTAGCCTTGGGTAATTTTTGTCCTTTTTAACTGCTTTCTTTATGTGTGTGTGTGTGTGTGTGTGTGTGTGTGTGTGTGTGTGTTTAATAAATCTGGTTTGATGGTTTAGTATCTCTCATTTTCTCAGCATGACTGGCATGATCATAGGTGTGCCATAATAACATGCTCAAAGCCACTATTTCCACCATCTACACTGCTGGAATTTAATGACAAAATCAAGAGGTAAATAGCTCAGCTTTGATCTCATGGCACATGTCCACCCCATGTGACATGATTAGATCAAACAACAGCTATACAAAGATAGCTATTATGGATTAAAAAGCAGTATAGCATGTCACATGCTCATCCGGTTCAGTCATCAGCAAAATACATACATGCATACATATTAAAAGATAGATAGCTTATTATATACTAATTGGTTGATATTTGGGTGGCACGGTGGTATAGTGGTTAGCACTGTCGCCTCACAGCAAGAAGGTCCTGGGTTCGAGCCCAGCGGCTGGCGAGGGCCTTTCTGTGTGGAGTTTGCATGTTCTCCCCATGTCTGCGTGGGTTTTCTCTGGGTGCTCCAGTTTCTCCCACAGTCGAAAGACATGCAGGTTAGGTTAATTGGTGGCTCTAAATTGACCGTAGGTGTGAATGTGAGTGTGAATGGTTGTTTGATGGATGGATGGATGGATGGATGATATTTGTAAGCCACAGCCTTCACCCACTGGAAATTGAAAAGTATAGGAAAAAGCTGGCCAAGGAATGCAGCAGGGACCAGATCTGTAACCGTTCCATTTTTATCTATGGTGACCTTGTAATTAATCACAGTGTAGCAGGGGATTATTGTTTAGCATCAAAAATGTCACTGATACTTTAAGGGACCAGAATTAATTTAGTTGAGATCCAGCCATAGCAATCACGTTGTAAGAACAAATCTAGCCATGGGCACTCTCAAAAATGACGCCAATAAAATGTGAAGTATAAGAGCAATATTTTTCTTTCCATTTGTTGACATGAGGTCATGATGTGATATTATGGGATGGGATTTATGGAGTAAATTCTAGTATTTTTTTTTTCAATACACAGCATTCTGTAACAAATATATACTTTATAAGCAAACTAAAATATCTCCATTTCTGGTATCAGTCCTGAGCTCAGGTTACTGTTTGTGTAGAGATATAATATTCTTGTGTCTGAGTAGGTGTCCTTCAGGTTCTCTGATTTCTTACACCCACAAAAAGCACGTCAGTAACTGGATTGGGGTGACTGTGTGTGTGTTCATAGTGACCTACATGGACTGGCGTCCCATTCAGTGTTCCCAGGACAGACTGCAGGTCCACAGCAACACTGGCCAAGATAAAGTGGTTAAAATTAATGAATAAAGTGGCTTAGAGATAATGAGATGAGATGAAATTAATTTTTTTCCTCAGTCTTTTAATCTCACTGAAGCTTTGCATTTGAAGCACGCCTTCCCCCCCCCCCATGTACAGTACACATCCACTCACTTGCCACTTTATTAGGTACACCCATCCACCTGCTGTTTTATGCTTTTATCACATCAGCCAATCCCTTGACAGCAGCACAATACATGAAATCATGCAGATAAAAATCAAGAGCTTCAGTTAATGTTCCTTTCAAACAAAAGAATGAGAAAAATTGTGATCTCTGTGACTTTCACTGTGGCATGGGTGTTGGTGCCAGATGGACTGGTTTGAGTATTTCAGAAATTGTTGATCTCCTGGGATTTTCACACATAACAGTCTCTAGAGTTTACACAGAATGGTGTGAAAAACAACAACAACAAAAACATTGAGTGGCTGACAGTTTTGTGGGTGGAAACACCTTGTTCTAAGAGAGGTCAGAGGAAAATGGCCAGATTGGTTCAAGCTGCCAGGAAGGATATAGCAACTCATATAATCACTCTTTGCAACCATTTTGAGCAGAAATCATCTCATCATGCAACAGCAGAAGCCCACATTGGGGTCCACTCCTGCCAGCCAAGAACAGGAACCTTAGAATCAAGAACAAGTTCCTATTAAAGTGGCCAGTGAGTGCATCTGTATAGGTTTTAATTAAGAGTCTCAAGTTCACAACTGAGTGTTTACACATTACATATAGGACTTAGTTCAAGTAAATCAACTGAATACTGAAGCTGAGATGTCATTTGCCACTAAGAGAAAACTGTTTTAGGGCAGTATGGTGGTGTAGTGGTTGGCATTGTCACCTCACAGCAAGAAGGTTCTGGGCTCGAACCCAGTGGCCGACAGGGGTTCTGTGTGGAGAACTTTCTGTGTGGAGTTTGCATGTTCTCTCCGGTTTCCTCTGGGTGCTCCAGTTTCTCCCACAGTCCAAAGACATGCAGTTAGGTTAACTGGCTACTCTAAATTGCCCATAGGGGTGTGTGTGTGTGTGTGTGTGTGTGTGTGTGTGTGTGTGTGTGTGTGTGTGTGTGTGAGTGAGAGAGAGAGAGAGAGAATGGTTGTTTCCGGAGCCCAAAATGGGAGGGTTGTGGCAGGAAAGACATCTGGCATAAAACTAAGCTCCGATTAATATGACATGTGGATCACTAGGGTCTACATGGACCCCGACCTGACAATAGTGCTAGATAAGGGAGAAGAAGATGATAATGCGGGCGGCACGGTGGTGTAGTGGTTAGCGCTGTCGCCCCACAGCAAGAAGGTCCGGGTTCGAGCCCCGTGGCCGGCGAGGGCCTTTCTGTGTGGAGTTTGCATGTTCTCCCCGTGTCCGCGTGGGTTTCCTCCGGGTGCTCCGGTTTCCCCCACAGTCCAAAGACATGCAGGCTAGGTTAACTGGTGACTCTAAATTGACCGTAGGTGTGAATGTGAGTGTGAATGGTTGTCTGTGTCTATGTGTCAGCCCTGTGATGACTTGGCGACTTGTCCAGGGTGTGCCCCGCCTTTTGCCCATAGTCAGCTGGGATAGGCTCCAGCTTGCCTGCGACCCTGTAGAACAGGATAAAGTGGCTAGAGATAATGAGATGAGATGAGAATGAGATGATAATGCATTAATATACAAGATACAAGTAGACGCGTTCCTTTACTATACCATATCAAGAGCAAGCACATAGAGCAACCAAAATTCTCAAAGATGTGCGATGAGGTTAACATGGGGGTGGACTTGGCCTGAAGTGCCCTTGAGCAAGGCACCTAACCCTCAACTACTCCCCAGGTGCCGCAGTATAGCTGCCCACTGCTCTGGGTATGTATGTGTGTGTGTGTGCATGTGTGTGTTCAATGCTTCAGATGGGTTAAATGCAGAGAGGAATTTCACTGTGCTTAAGTGTACATGTGATGAATAAAGTTGTTCTTCTTAAAAAATTTTGAGCAATATTTGTATGCACATAAAAACAATTAAATTCATTCATTCATTCAGTAAACACTTTATCCTCAGGGTCAAAATGGATCCAGAGCCTATCCCATTAACAATCACTACGTTTACATGCACATAGAGAGAATCGAATTTCTGCCGTTGCTCGACTGAAATCGAAGTTCAAAATGCCATGTATACACCTTAATTCGGCTGAAATTGAACCGAACTTGATTTCTCGGAATCGAGCTACACGACCTAGTTTATGCGATTTCTGCCGAGCTACTTTGTGCATGTATACCCTATCGAGCTAGTTGCCGAGCTACTTCCGGAAGTGACGAGTGACGAGACCACAAGCGGGAAACACAACAGCCTCGGTCGGCATGACAACAGTAGTAGCGAGCAGCAGAAGAGGTCAGGAGGAACAAACGAAGAAGAGAAAATGGCGATGTAGAGCTCTCTGAAGTGTGGGTGGAGCACAGAGGACGGCAGGACAAAGCTTCTGGTACTAATAGGCTTTTTATTGTCAGACTTTTCAGTTTAACAGCCTACTTTTATTCTTGAGAGAAAAACACACACACACACACACACACACACACACACACACACACACACACACACACATACACACACGCTGTGTTCTAGTCCCGGGATGAGCTGTCCCCTCTGCTCTCCCTCTGCCTCCTTAAATAGGGCGCGGTTACTGGGAAGACACACAAACACAGGTTAATTACCGTCAGGTGAAGTGATTCTGCCACTCACCTTCCCTGGCTCCGCCCTCCTGTCACAGACCGGCGCTTGACCACGCCCCCACTGCCACAGGCAAGCAGAAACGTGCACTTCTGGAGCAATGAGGAGTCAGAGTTCATGCTCATTCAGCTTAAGGAGTTGAATATATTAAAATTCATGGACGGGAGAAAAACGCGCAATGGAGAACACGGAACTGATAACTTTGTTTACACTCTTGAATAGCTCTTCTTCATGACAACAACCGGAAGTGTACCAACACGATGGGGCGTGTTGCGCCACCTGTGGCTCAGGTGCACAATGCACCTCACACAATAGCCCGATTTCATTGTGTGCATGTAGGATTGGATTTCTCTGGCACCCTGCTGGGACCTTCAGCTCGATTACCGACAGCAGCTCGATTTGGATGTGCATGTAAACGTAGTCAATGGCACAATGCAGGGAAACACAAAGGATAGGATGCTAGTCCCATCCCAATTCACCATCCCCACACACATTCACAGCAAGGGTATTTAATTTATAGTAGGCAATCCACCTACTGGCAAGTTTTTGAGAGGTGAGAGGAAGGCGGTGTACCCAGAGGAATTTGGCACAGATAAGGGGTAAGCATGCAAAACAACTAAAAACAAACAAAATATACTATTTTCTATATGAAATGCTGACAAGCATTTTAGCACCAAGTTCATCCCAGAAAACACACAATGTATATACGACGTAGTGGTTAGGCAGTGGTATGGTAATGTCAGGGAAATATGTCATCGTTACGTAGTAGGCACGTCCTAATACAATGTCGTGCCAATACGCAACAACAATGTAGTGGTAATACGTAACAACATAGTGGTAATACGTAACGGACACTTTATCTTGTGACCATCCAGTGACGTATGTCCTTTTACGTAGTCTACATGTTGTGTGTATTTTCTATTTGATGATCGATGTAGGGCGGCATGGTGGTGTAGTGGTTAGCGCTGTCGCCTCACAGCAAGAAGGTCCTGGGTTCGAGCCCCGGGGCCGGCGAGGGCCTTTCTGTGTGGAGTTTGCATGTTCTCCCCGTGTCTGTGTGGGTTTCCCCCACAGTCCAAAGACATGCAGGTTAGGTTAACTGGTGACTCTAAATTGACCGTAGGTGTGAATATGAGTATGAATGGTTGTCTGTGTCTATGTGTCAGCCCTGTGATGACCTGGCGACTTGTCCAGGGTGTACCCCGCCTTTCGCCCGTAGTCAGCTGGGATAGGCTCCAGCTTGCCTGCGACCCTGTAGAAGGATAAAGCGGCTAGAGATAATGAGATGAGATGATCGATGTATATTAATAATCTGCTTTCGTACATTTTGTTGTATGTCTCTATGAATAACATTAACAATGTGATCTTGGTCTATTGATGAATTGATCATATTTTAACTTTAAAATAGCGCTGAATGAGGCCATTTCAATGAAATAAAAGTTCGTAGAGTCATGATTTTGCAGTTAGGCATGTCTTATCAGTTTATCTGCATTGTAACCCTCTAATATAACTATTAGTGGTATTTTTTTTTAATCCAAAATCATGTTCGGTACACGCAAAACTTTAACTGAAGGGGAGGACTTTCATACGATCCGTGATTGCCAACAAATAATTTCCATGACCCGTGATTTGAGCCTGTTTCTACTCCTGTCATGTGTGATTGAGAATGTTTATGTTTGTGACCCCCAGAGGCGGATCCGGGGGAGGGGTTTAACCCCCCCTTCAGCAACCGGGGTGTATAAAAGAGTAAACACAACAAAAAGCTTGAAGCAAGCAAAATTATTCAAAATATGCTCAAATTCACTGAATGAACATGTACAGTTTCATTTTCCAGTGTGCTGCCTTCGGGCCGTAGAAATTATCGTATGCTTTTCATAGAAATTATCAATATCCCCCCACTTTCTTTCCAAACCCAATCCCCACCCCTATCCCGGGACCCCCTCCACCACCCCACCCTGTTAACTTGGCAGGAAAAGGGCATATGCTGGCTGACCGCTATCCCATCATGCTTTGCGGCTCCAGATCGCGTTGGTCTTTCAAAACCTGTTGAAGGAGGGACTTCCGGCCTCCCAGTTTTTTTTATTGGTGCGAAGGGAAGGTGTTTGGTTATAATTGGAGAGCTTTGATCGACAGAATCTTTCAAGGTAAGAATGTTACCCTTGCTGTTGTTGTCACTATGTGAATGTAAGGTGATTAAGTCTGACGATATATTATATGCAAATGTTATTGTTAAATGTTTATTTTAATGAATGTTAGTGTGTGAGTCTCCACCGCAGGAAAGTGCACGCAGCGCCATGTTGTTTGTGGGGGATGATGCGCGTGGTGTCGGAGTCCCACCTCCTAGTGCCAACCCTGTTACTGAATGTTAGTGTGGATCCTTTATGGGGTAATTTCATTCACTTTTTAAAACCATGGTTTAAAGCTGTGAAGGTTTAACTACCTCTTGATTTCAATCAAAAGATGACTTTGGTCAGTTATTTAGTATTGTTACAATATAAACTGATAAACATGCATCCTAATATGAATGTCTGGTGAAATTTAAAAACTAAATTGTTTCACAAAATTTATTCTGTAACAATATATGTAGACTACTTATTGGGGTATTTGGAATGTTTCATAAAGCTGTTTCACACTATTTCAGTTTGTTTTACTGTTATATGCATTTATTATGCAATCTATAGAAAAATTCACTTTGGTGGAATTTCTTTTTATCTCTTGGGAATATTCATCTCCAAGGTTTGCATATAACATTCATTAAAAACAAACAATAAAATCTTACCATTAACTTAATTCCATTCATTCTGCAAGATATTAATTGCTTTGCAAATTTGTCTCAGATACAGAGGGCCTTGAAGAGCTGTTCAGGCTGAGGAGTACAGATCTACGGCAAAATACCATATCAGACAGTGACTTCTATTCTTACTTACAAAAAAGACATGCTAGTGTACACATTTTATGAAAAGATAGAAACACTACTTGAATAAATGACTTACATTTGTGATCTGTCAGTCTGAATATCTGTGTAGTGACATCCAGTACTAATAATATTACTTATTGATATGTGGTATTTTATCATAAAATCCAACCATTTTTTAAATTTATGTCTTAAATTCATAAATGCATAATGCTCACTCATTTTTGAAACTGTGCAAAATTATCTGTAGGTACTTACCTCTTGCAAAAATTTTATGTGTACATATCACTTAATCTGACCATATAATGGTAAACAAGGATTTCCCAATTTATCATTGATTATAATTATATTTGCAGGCTCGCGCTGCTGTGGCTGCAACAACTAAGGAGACAACTACTGTACCAACCCACCATTCATCTGATTTGGAAACCAGAGACAGCTGTTAGCTCTTTCACTGCTAGAATTTCTATTATTGAATACTGGTTCACCATTAAATATTTTCTAGAGCCAGAACAAAAATAATGGTTGGCATGTGTGTAAATATTGCAGTCAGTCTCTGTAGGTTTTTATGCCATTTTAGTGTAATGTAATATCTGACCAGTAGCCATCATAAAAGTGCAGAATAATACCTTTAAGTTCCTTTGCATATTCATGATTACATTTGATTCAGGTAATGCATGTATTACTCTTCTATTTCATCCTGTGAAACTACAACACATGACCTGTTATGATTGTCAATTGTACTAGTACATACAGTTATATATATATATATATATATATATATATATATATATATATATATATATATATATACATACATACATACATACATACATACATACACACACACACACGCGTTCAAATTTCTAACCTAACCTGGCTGATGCAGCTATTTTTTTTGTTGAAATAAATGCACCGACTATGCAAAATAGTGTTGCTTCTTCCATGTTTTCTGCATAATATTACTCTGGTTTTGTAAGGTAGTAGAAAGGATGTGAAAATGTAAGGTGGTGAGAACATGCCCATATGAGTGTTAAAGTATCCATAGTATAGTGGGAAGGTGCTCATAAGGTGGTGGGTATGTAATTTCTCTACGTAACTTTACAACGTAGTAAAAACGTTGCTGGTAGTCCAGGATTTTACATAGTAACTACGTAAAAACACTATGTAACATCTACCAAACCACTACGTTGTAAGTACGTAGTTACTACGTAAAATTGTTACCTGGGATGTTTCAAATTCAAACTTGCTTAGTGAAACAGTGTCCAATGTGGACCAAAGTGTTTCAACACAGAATGCATTACTAATATGACAATTTTCACTCTTTCCGCAGAAAAGTGTATATTTATAGCCCAGTTTTGAAACACATTGTTTCAGAACAGATTATATTTAAGTTCAAAACCAAATGAATAAGAATTTGGATGTCATGTTTATAGGAATTTGGCTAAATTACACACAATACCATCTGAACTACCATTACACCACTAATAATGATGAAGAGAAAGAGAAACGTGCCACAGTAGCTAGGTTTCCATTGCAGTTTTGCTCAAAATAGAAGTGATATTAACACTCTCAGATCGTTGACCCCCACAGGGGACTTTTAGGACTGTTAGTAAAAACACACATCTAAAGCTCCGTAAATGCATAATGAGTGAGTTTTTGTGCTAGAAACATTCAAGTAACACCACTAGAAACCTTGAATCTTCTAGTTTTCAAAAAAATATATATATATATATATATATATATAAAACAAACTTTATCTTTAGCACTTTGTAAAGAGAATAAAAATAAATCTTACGCATTTCAGTACTTCAGCCAGCAACATCCTCTTACCGACACACCCATCAGCTATTCACATGTTAAGTGCGTGGAACATCAGTGTCGTCATTCGCTCATTGTGTAGCAAGGGGAGGTGAGAACATGCCCCATTTCACTGGTATAAACAAGTGCACCTGTTCACTTGTTTCCATACCAACTGAGAAACTTTGAGAAATGGCCAATGCAAGGAAGATGTCTCACTAGCGGTTGTTGTCATGCTTTTTCAGTTAGCGTATAGGGAGAACTACATTACATTACATTTAGCAGACGCTTTTATCCAAAGTGACTTACAATTGAGAAAAACAATCAAGCTACAGTAAAACATAGGAAATGAGAGTAAGAAGAAGAGAGTGCATGTTAGATGGTTAGTGGGTTGTTAGGATAGGAGGTGCTCTTTGAAGAGAAAGAACTAGTTGATCAAAATGCGCTGTGTTATTTTCGTCAAGTTTTGAAAACATTTTTCTGTTCCCAAACTCTGTTTCACTGATTTACTGATTACTGATTTACAGTAATTAGTTACCTAAGTCAACATGCCCTGCATAGTCATAGTTTATCTTCATTGCTAACTTTATATTTATTATCGTCGGTAAATAAGTCTATGCATAAGATTATGAAATGTAGCTTTGGCTTTTAGGGCTTCTTTTCTTTGGGGGGGGGGGGGGGGGGGGGGGGGGAGGTACAGTGGCCAGGGCCAGGATCTTTGTCTTTGACAAATGGACTATTGACAGTGACAGGGGGGAGGGGGGGATTACAGGTGAATTACACCTACCTCATCAATATTCATTTGAAAGGGCAACTGACTTTGGAGAAAACAAAGTTAGTCTGAAGTTCCTACAATTAGTATAGAGTGCTCCGAGATGATGCTAAAAATAGTAACCATGCGGTCGGCGCGGCCATCTTGGAAGTCACTCGCTCCAGAGAGCGCATAGAGTACACATCATAGAGTAAACATTCACCGATTCGTTTCCACGTTAGAGGGCTTAGAAGCTTTAATTTTTTTAAGAATTTAGACATCTGAAGTGATGGAGCACTACTGTGAAAGTTTGGATAAGCAGGCACGGGAGCGTTATGCTGAGAAGGTATGTTTCATTGGGAATGTAGATCCATACACTGTTAGTGAGAAGGAATGGAAAGCTGACCCCAGCTTGTTGTCGCATAGTTATCAATTATTTTAGTCAGTGAATAAAATGTAGACCTAGTATGTAACTTGTACTAACAGCATGTGTACATAAACATTACTAGGCCTAGATCTTAAATGCCATTTGATGCAACAATGCACTGCAGTAGACATAAGCTACCTAATGTGACAAATATATCCATTAATCATTGCTGAAAGTACATAGAAAAGATAAGTTTGTATCACATTTATTTTAGTAACTATGAAATTCAAGACAATTTAACCTACCTGTCACAAAGTGATCAGAACAAATCCAGATACAGTCTAGTTGTCCTAAATTTGATCGGTTAATGGCAGCCAGCCACTGTCGTCTCCTCCGCTCGCTTTTCTCCTGTGCTGCAATTCCCTGGTTAGTCACGACTTTAGGGAGTCTGTGGAAGCTTTTGCCACCCTTTTCCCCCGGCTACTACAGCCAACAATGACACACGTATTCGGCATTTTGCTTCGCTGAGCAACAACAATGCACTGACACAGCGACGTTTGACTTCCAATATGGCCGCCGCCGGGTTCGGGCTGATCTCGAAGCACTCTATTGAAACTACATAACATTTCTGAAGGCCGTTCTTACTTTTATGTAGCCAACACCTATGTTTACAAGGTTCAGACTTCAAAAGTCTTGTGCAGATATATTTATAGTGTTTTTTTACAAGGTTTGAAGACTCTGAAAATAGTTTTTTTGTAAGGTTGTGTTTGCACTTAATTTAAATAAAAACAAATTTCATTACATTCACTTTACTCTCATTATTATTGCTGAGTTATTGCTGGTTATATCCAGAATATAACCATGTGTGTCACTTGTTGCATGGATGTTTTTAGTTAGATGAAATACTTAATGTCAAAGTTTATCAGACTGCCACAGAGTGTCTGACAGGCCCAGGACCTCAGAGTGTTAAAAAAAAGAAGACAAAACACATTTGTGAACAGTCTGTATTTCCATTGAGTGATGTTATGCGATTCAAGCTGAGTTTTCTCCTCTCACGATAGCTCTTACAGAGTGCTGTTTTGTCAGAAGGGTAGCATTTGCTCATGTCATGTGTCTTACATGCGAAAAAGGTGTTTTCATGTAAATTTTGAGTAATATTGTTTTATTAAATTATCTAAAAAAACACCTCATGTGAGTGTAAAAACTTTTTGCAATATGTGTTTTTTTTATTCATGTTTCCATTACTCATATTTTAGCTTCAAATTGTGCATTAAGCAGGTTAATGGGAAGTGAGTCAGACACATACCAAAAGCACCATATGTGCAATAATATCATCTCATAAATCCTGAATCAGGACCTCATTCATTCATTTATTAATTTATTTATTTCCAGTTTCTATGGAAGGAAACAGTTTAGAAAAAGTGTGGATATTTTCACAGGAAAACAAGGCATGCAATTATATGGTCAGTTTTTATGCTACATAATTTACTATTAGCTAACCCAATTCATTATCTATACTGCTTATCTTTCAAAGTCATGGGTGAAGCTGGAACTAATTACAGCTGACTTTGGGCAAGAGGCAGGGTACAACCTGAGCAGGTCTAGAAAGATTATCATCAAGCTTTTTTTTTTCTGTAACAAGTTCTTTCTGGCATATTTCCTTTTTAACTGGTGTTATCCTGTTGTATACAATATGCTGTATTCTATACAGAAAAGATGTTTCATTCTGTTTGTTATTAAAATCCAACCAAAGGACAATCAACAATTAATATACAAACTACACTCACCGGCCACTTTAATAGAAACTTCTAAGATTCCTGTTCTTGACTGTCAGGAGTGGAACCCAATGTGGTCTTCTGCTGTTGCATGTTGAGATGCTTTTCTGCTCATCATGGTTGTAAAGAGTTGCTATGAGGAAGTTGCTATATATCCTTCCTGGCAGCTTGAACCAATCTGGCCATTTTCCTCTGACCTCGCTTATCAACAAGGCATTTCCACCCATAGAACTATTGTTTACTCAATGTTTTTTTTTTTTTCCACACCATTTTGTGAAAACTCTAGAGACTTGTGTGTGAAAACCCCAGGAGCTCAGCAATTTCTGAAATACTCAAACCAGTCCATCTGGCACCAACACCCATGTCACAGTGAAAGTCACAAAGATCACAATTTTTCACATTCTGATGTTTGAAGTGAGCATTAACTGAAGCTCTTGATTTTTATCTGCATGATTTTATGCATTGTGCTGCTGTCAAGGGATTGGGTGATTCAATAACTGCATAAAACAGCAGGTGGATGGGTGTACCTAATAAAGTGGCCAGTGGGTGTACACTATGAGGAGGGGAAATTCTACACATCATGAAAACATATTGTACTTATATAGTGCACCTACTGTAATGTCACCAGTTGTTTGAGATTTTTTGTTCTCTAACTGACCAAGTTTTCTTTGTCTTTGTTTCATAGTGTTCAGGTGGCATGGTGGTGTAGTGGTTTGTGCTGTTGCCTCACAGCAAGAAGGTTCTGAGTTTGAGCCCAGCAGCCAATGGGGCCTTTCTGTGTGGAGTTTGCATGTTTTCCCATGTTTGCGTGGGTTTCCTTTGTATGCTCTGGTTTCCCCCACAGTTCAAAGACATGCAGTTAGGTTAACATGGGACAGCCATGGCCTGAGGTTGGGCTGAAGTGCCCTTGAGCAAGGCACCTAACCCACAACTGCTCCCCAGGCACTATATAGCATAGCTGCCCACTGCTCTGGGTATGTGTACGTGCTCATTGCTCACTTGTGTGTGTATGTGTGTGTTCACTGCTTCAGATGAGTTAAATGCAGAGGTTAAATTTCACTGTGTGCTTAAGTCTGTGCTTGAGTATGTGTGTTGGCTTCTTTTAGTAAAGCTGCTGTTTTGATCAAATGTTCTGGCGTTTGTAGTGCATTTGAGTCATAATATGAATTTTAATGAGGTGATAAGTTGTTTGAAATGTGTTTGTACAGACAATGTTTTGTAAAAGTGAATTTAATAGTGGATAATGCTTGTTAACAGTTTAAAACTATAATCATGTTACTTTTTCTGTAACAACATGATCTGACGAATGTATACTTATATGGCTAGAGGATACACATAGTCTTGATAAATGAGTGCTGGACTGTACATTTACTGTTATTTATTTTCCTGCCAGCTAGCAGTGGTTCTAACTAGCTACTGCTAATTGCTTGCTGAAAATCTGTTGCACAGTCCATGGACTTATATTGATGGCGATAAAATTTGCTCAGTGAAGCAGTCAAATGGGGACTGCTTATGGGATAGGCCATCTCCTTGTTCTATTCCTGCATCCACCCACGCAATTAACAAAGCAAATTTCACAGTTTTCACTGTAATTTATCACCAGCCATGCTCCCTTCACACATCAGCACAACTCCTACAAAATTGGCATCTAATGAGATAGCTGTTAAAATGACATTATCCTCCTACTTTTAAAGAACTTTTTGCTTTGTTAATGTTGGGTATTAGGACACATCACCAATGAGTTCTGTCTGTATGAGGCATATGGCAGCCCTTTCCTGTTTTAATAAAAGTGAGGCAAATCAAAGCAAAGGTTGAGAGGTAAGTCACAAATGAGATGGACCAGAAGGTGCTGAGAGAGATACACTCATGCGGCTTTAAATACCAGCTGCACCTCTCACACCAGCCCTCCAGTGCACTCTGGAGATATGATATAAAACCTCTACATTCTTCAAGCAAAGGGACTGCCAACCTTGGATAGTCCCCAGGGGAAAAAAGTGAATCTGAAGGAGCTTGTGACAGATCTTGGCAATGTAATATTGCCCATAAAGCTATTGCTATAGCAATGATAGAGGAAACACAAGGCAAGCACATGCATGTGTTCTCAAACATTAAAAAAAAAAAAGGATGGCACAGCAGCCTTGGCAGTGTGGCATTAATTTTCAGTCTCACTTGCTGCAGAGTTACTGGTGGTCAGTGGTGTCCCCAGTGTGAAACCAAAAGGGAACATCAACAGCCAATGACAAATAGCATTTTTCTTGTACTGAACCTCAACTTGAAGTTATCATCTCTTTCTCTGTCTGACACTGGGGCTGGCCATTACTGACATCCTTTGGAAAACAAGTCACCCTTGACTGTTGGGATGAAACCACATCTGTATGACATTAATGAGGCAGGTGGAGTGTCATCTAGTTATAAGTACCAACATTGCGCGCGCACACACATGCACTTTTCCAGCATAGACAGCAATTGGATACTCAAGTACAGCATCTGCCCTGCAGGCAGAGAGTGAATAGTTTTTGAATGCTGTATATTTTGTGATTGAAAATTTTTTAATTTATTTATTTTTGTTTGTTTGTTTGTTTGTTTGTTTGTTTGTTTTTCTCCCAGTCAGGTAATTCACATTCAGGTTATCTCAGCACCATAAATCTAAGCTCTATAGATTCTGTTGATGATTAGACCTAACAAAATCAGCACACCATACCAAATATGAGACATAGGGGAGAGGCAAACCTGAGAGACCCTCTCCACCTTCACCACCCTTTCTCTCCATTACACTGTTTCCCTGGCAACCATGCCAGCAGGAAAAGAGAGGTTGCAGGGGTCACAAATGAGAAGCATCTGACATGAAGGGAATAAAAGGAAACTACTTATGCAGGCCCAGACATAGCCAAGTGCTTTTTGTCTCAAAATCTGGCTCGTCACATCTCACACTGTATTCTCTGCTAGTTTTCTCCCTAATGAAAAACTCAATTTATTCATTTTATATTCATTCCTGGTTTATTTTTTTCCCCTCTGGCTGAAAAGAAACTGAAGATGCATGAGGATTATTATTATTATTATTATTATTATTATTACTCAAATAGATAGATAGATAGATAGATAGATAGATAGATAGATAGATAGATAGATAGATAGATAGATAGATAGATTTTTCCAATTACAGCTGGTACATGTATTGGATAAATACACTGCAAAAAAATTGAAAACTGAATTTGAGGAGAAAATTACTTAATACGAATGAAAATTATTTTACTGCATGGACAGATATTTTACTTGATAAGACATCTTAGAATAAATTGGTTGCAATCTAGAACTAGGTTTAATAATCTCAGAATTGGTGTCTTGTATTCTTCTAATAGGAAATGCTAGATCGTTTCAACTATTTTCAAGATGTTTTCATTTGCTAAGATGTCATTTTTTTTTGCAGTGTAGTCACAGGACTACATTTCTCTATAAACACTGAAACAGTACAATAAATGCCAAAGATTATTGTAACTCAGTGAATGCTGTTTGCTCCACTTTTGGAAGGGTCTGTAATGTCTTCAGTAACTGGCATTAGACTTTGCCTGGCAGTAAAAGTGGAGCAGTGACACAGGCTTGGTTGCAAGAACTAGAACTAGAGACCAGAAGTTTAAGCTGTGACACGTGGAACGTGGGGTGGATGCGTCGCATGGTGAGTGGTAGTGCCAGCCTGACGGAACATGGATTGATTACCTTTTTGATGAGGAAGGGTCCTAGGTACCTGGGAGCCAGCTTGCAGGAGACGGTTCTGAGTGGCAGATGGCATGTGGAGACCATGACTCGTTGCCCCACCCGGTAAGTGGGCACCTTAGAGAGGCATTTGTCAGCCTGCCTCTTGGATGCTAGGGCGGAGTGAATGAGTTTTCTCCAGGCCAATGCCCACGTCCTCCTGCAGTGGCGTATGAAGATCTAGGCAGAGGGTACGGCGACCTCCTCCTCTTGGTTGGGGAAGAATGGTGGTTTGTAACCTAGGGAGCACTGGAAGGGTGAGAGACCTGTGGCAGATGAAGGGTGTTATGAGCGTACTTGATCCAGGGTAGGTACTTACTCGAAGAACTGGCATCCCTGGACACCATGCACCTGAGTGGAACCTCCAAAGCCTGGTTCGCCTGTTCTGCCTGACCATTGGTCTGTGGGTGGAAGCCCGAGGAGAGACTACAGGTGGCCCTGATGAGTTTGCAGAAAGCCCCCCAGAATTGCGCAGTGAACTGAGGACCCTGGTCAGAAACGATGTCAGTGGGCAGTCCACGTAGACAGAAAATGTGCTGGATGAGTAGTTCAGCAGTTTCTTTGGCTGAGGGGAGCTTGGGCAGAGGGATGAAATGAACAGTTTTGGAGAAACGGTCAATGACCATGAGAATGCATGTGTTGCCACCTGAGTTGGGGAGTCCTGTGACAAAGTCCAGGGCGATGTGAGACCAAGGTCAATGTGGAGCCGGGAGGGGTCTTCACAAGCCGGCAGGGGGTTGATTGGCTGTCTTGTTCCGGAAGTATGTGTCGCAGGCTGCCACAAACTCCTGGACGTCGTCCTTGATGGATGGCCACCAAAATCGCTGCTGGATGAGTGCCAGGGTTTGGGTGGCTCCCGGATGACAGGCCAGCTTGGAGCCATGACCTCACTGCAGCACCTGGGTATGCACAGGACCGGGAACAAACAGATGGTTAGGAGGAATGTTGTTGGGGTTACCTTCACCGGGGTCCTGCTCCAGGGCCTTCTGCATGAGCGTCTCAACCTCTAGAATGGCGGCTCCCACCAGGCAGCGTGGAGGAAGGATGGTTTTGGGTGGCTTGGACTCCTCTTGGTGGGAGGAGAACATCCTGGACAGGGCGTCGGGTTTGCTGTTCTTGGAGCCTGGGTGGTAGGAAAGCGTGAAGTTGAACTGGGAGAAGAAGAGAGACCAATGGGCTTGATGGGAATTAAGGCGTTTGGCGGACTTGAGGTACTCCAGATTCTTATGGTTGGTCCAGACTAGGAAGGGGAACTCCGACGCCTCGAGCCAGTGCGTCCACTCCTCCAAGGCTAGTTTAACAGTCAGTAGTTCTCGGTCACCAATGTTGTAATTCCATTCGGCTGGGGATCGCCGGTGGGAGAAGGAGCATGGGTGAACCTTGTCATCACTGGCCCTCTGGAAAAGTACAGCTCCAACCTCTGACTCGGAAGCATCGACCTCAACAATAAACTGCTTGGTTGGATCAGGTATGGTGAGAATGGTGCTGTGGTAAACCTGTGCTTCAGCGTGGAAAAGGCTTTCTCTGCTTCCTCCCCCCACTTGAATTGGGTTTTGGTCGAGGTCAGGGCTGAGAGAGGTCTGGCCACCATGCTGAAGTTGCAAATGTAGCACCTGTAGAAGTTGGTGAATCCTAGGAAGCGCTGGAGCTCTCGTCTCGAAGATGGGGTGGGCCAATCATCAACTGCCTCGAGCTTGAGGGGGTCCATCTGGATCCTTGCTGGGGAAATAATGAATCCCAGAAATGAGACAGAGCTCTGGTGAAATTCACTTTTTTTCTGCCTTGACGAACAACTTGTTCTCTAGCAGGTGCTGGAGGACCTGCAGGACATGACCCCGATGTTCTTCCAGGGAGCGGGAGAAGATCAGGATGTCATCCAGGTACACGAAAATGAAGATGTTTAGGAAGTCCCTTAAGACATTGTTAACAAGTGCCTGGAAGGCTGCGGGCACGTTGGTCAGGCCGAAAGGGACCACGAGGTACTCGTAGTGACCAGTGACGGTGTTAAAGGCTGTCGTCCACTCATCCTCCTCCCTGATCCTGACGAGATGGTATGCATTGCATAGATCTAGCTTGGTGAATACCTTGGCTCCCTGGAGTAGTTCAAAGGCCGTGGTCATGAGTGGTAGTGGGTAGCAGTTCTTGACCGTGATGGCGTTGAGACCCCGATAGTCAATGCAGGGGCAGAGTGACTTGTCCTTTTCAATGAAGAAGAACCCTGCCCCTGCTGGGGAGGAGGAAGGGTGGATGATCCCAGCTGCCAGCGACTCGGTGATGTACTTTTCCATGGCTTGTCTTTTGGCAGGAGAGAGTAGAGGTGTCCCTTGGGTGGTGCTGTCCCAGGCAGGAGGTCGATACCACAGTTGTAGGGTCTGTGAGGAGGGAGGGACGCTGCTCGGGTCTTACTGAAAACTAGCTTAAGGTCCAGATATTCCAGAGGCACGTGAGAGAGGTCGGGAAACTCGCTGGCTGAGGGCTGTGGTGGTTTGGCGGGAGGCAGAGCAGAGTTCAGACAGGAGGCCAGGCAGGAAGGACTCCAGCCTAGGATGGTGTTAGTCCAGTTAAGGTGGGGATTGTGCTGCATTAACCATGGTAATCCTAGGACAATGGGTACGTGGGGGTTGTTCATGATGTGAAGCTGGATGGTTTCTGAGTGGTTACCAGAAATCCTTAGGGTGAGCGGGGTGGTAAGATGGGTGATGCTGGTCAAGCCGGTGTCATTGCGTGTCAGGACAGTGAGAGGGACGTCAAGAGCAAGTAGCGGGATTCCCAGATGCTTGTCAGTGGCGGACCAGATCAGGTTCCTGTCTGCCCCTGAGTCGACAAGGGCCTGGAGGTGGTGATGCTGGTTGTCATGTATAATGATGACAGGAAGTAATGGACAATTAGCGGGGGACTGGTTCTGAGTGTTGCCTACCAGGGCCCCTTGATTCACTGGTGGGCTCGTCCTTTTAGCGGGCAGGCTTGGCAGATGTGTCCCAGCTGACCACAGTAGAAGCAGACCCCCGTGCTCCGCCGGCAATGTCGTTCCTCCACCGACACCCGAACCCAGTCTAACTGCATGGGTTCGACAGACGCGGCGAGAGGTGGCGAGGTGGTGAGTCTGGGGTGGTTCTTCTCTCTCCTCCGTTGCTGGACCCGAGCGTTGATGTGGTTGGCGAGGTCCATGAAGCTGGAGAGGTCTGATGGCAGTTCCCGCAATACCAATTCGTCCTTGATTATGTCGGACAAGCCGTGCAGGAATGCGTCGATCTGGGCATTCTCGTTCCAACCGCACGAAGCCGGCAACGTCCAGAACTCGATGGCATAATCCGAGGTAGACTGGGACCCCTGCCACAGCTCCATGAGCTCTCTGGCTGCCTCCCGGCCAGACAGAGAACGGTCAAAAGTTTGCCTCATCTCCTTGGAGAAATCCTTGAAACTGGAACAAAAGGGTGCATTGGCATCCCAGACTGCTGTTCCCCACTCTCTGGCCTTGCCAGCGAGGAGCGTTATTGTATATGCTACCTGGGAGCGTTCTGTGGGAAAGGCCGGAGGTTGCAGCTCTAGGATCAACGAACATTGAGACAAAAACAATCTGCAAGTACCTGGTTCTCCATCGTAGGGCTGAGGTGCTGGAAGTCTCGGTTTATGGAGAAAGGCAGTGGCAGGACCTGAAGTAGGAGACGGCTGAGCAGGGGTAGGCACGGCTTGACGGTGCTGCATCTGTGTGGTGAGAAGGTTGAGTGCGTTGGACAGGGTGGCGAGGCTCTGGGTAATTTGTTGTAGGTCTTGTTGTTGGGTCCTGAGGAGAGTCCCTTGCTGCTGGATGGCCGTTCTCAGATGGGCGAGTTCCGTTGGATCCATGTTGGCCAGAACATACCATTAGGATTGATGGAGGTGTGGTGAAGTTAGGATCCAAGAGCCGAACACAGACAGTAATCCAATAAATAATATGATTTAATTCAGGGAAGAAAGGGCATGGCAAAAAGGTAAACAAACAGGACAAAAAACAAATGGCAAAAATAGTCCAAACAAAATGGGACAAACAACTTGACAAAAACATGACAGGCAAAAACAAAAACGCTAGTGCAAAAAACCATGAACAAGAAAAGACCCTTAGTGCAAGAAACCATGAACCAGAAATAACCCTTAGTGCAAAAAAAAACATGAACCAGAAGAATGCTAGTGCAAAAACCATGAACAAGAAAAAAAGTCACTACAGATGCAAAACCATGAGAAGCAAGAGGCACAGAAACAGCTAGAGAAGCAAATGAGATGTTCTGGCAAAGTCAGGGTCTGAGAACGGCTTATTTATACACAGCAGAGAAAACCAGGAAGTGAATACGGGTGAGAGGGAATTCCTGTCCCGGATCCAGATCGGTGCTGGCGTGAGAGATCCGTAATCTCTGGAGTGGATGTTCGGGGCGGAGTATGACAAGTTCACATTACTGAACTGTAAAATAGCATCATCAAATAAGCCACAGATACAGAGAGCATTTATTCTATTCCTCTTGGTTCAGTTCATTTCTGGAAATATCTAGCCAGTTAATGAGCATACACTAATTAATTTAACACTGAAACAAATAGCTAAGATTGGGCTTTTGCTGCAATATGAATAATAATGCGTGTCATCAATGCTTATTATTTCATATTGACTGATACTACCTGTTATCACGTGCTGGCCTTGTGGTTAGCATGTCTGCCTCTTGACTGGGAGATCATGAGTTCTACTTGCAGTTGGATCATACCAAAGACCATCATAAAAATGGTACCTACTGCCATCTGGCAAGGCACGCCGCAGTACAGATGTGAGTAGGGAGTCAAACTCTTGTGTTTACCAGAGGACTAGCTCCCTAGCTGCATAATAGGAGAGAGGCTGAGAGCTAGAGAAACAGAGATTGGCACCACCCAATGTGCCTTAAGGGCCTGGTTAGTACTGGGATGGGGTACTGGGATGGTAGACTGCCTGGGAACACCAGGTCCTGGCATGGGAAGGACTTTGATTTTGACTTGATACAAGATGTCAGGCTAAATATCTGAGGTATGCTCTCATGCTCCAAAACAGTTGACTATTTTGATATTCACTGCTTAATTACATGAATTCAACTGCTTAATACCTATTGTGCTGAGTATGTTATCACTTCTGATTACCCTCTTACCATAACCAGCTAAGTAATCAATAATAATAATAATAATAATAATAACAACAAAAAGATAACTGCTGCCTCCGTGACCTGGCCCCGGATAAGCAGAAGAAAATGAGATGAGATGAGACAAAAATATAACAAGCTATTTGCCTTAAATTGGTGCTTAAAGTTTTGAATATAAACAGATTTTCATTTCTCGTTTGCACAGGTATGAGTCAAGCACATGTGTATCCATTACCATGTGAACACTTCATGCTCATAAACATTGCTAAATATAGCCACAGATGTTCAATAATCATGTTTTTCTCACTAGTACATGCATCCTCTGTAACTGCAGTGCAGTGACGTTATTCCCATAGGATGTGCACATGAATGCACATTATAACCAAAGAGAAATATTGAAGTTAATCCTGAGTGAATACAACAATTTGCACATTGTGATTTCCATCCATCATCTGTAGCCGCTTATCCTTTTCTACAGGGATAGAACATAAGCTGGAGCCTGTCCCAGCTGACTATGGGCAAGAGGCGGGGTACACCCTGGACAAGTCACCAGGTTATCGCAGGGCTGACACAGAGATAAACAACAATTCACACCTATGGTCAATTTAGAGCCACCAATTAACCTAACCTGCATGTCTTTGGACTGTGGGGGAAATCGGAGCACACTCACGCAGACAAAGGGAGAACATGCAAACTCCACTCATAAAGGCCCTCGCTGGCTGCTGGGCTCGAACCCAGGACCTTCTTGCTGTGAGGCAACAGTGCTAACGACTACACCACCGTACCACCCCACATTGTGATTTGTTTGATGAAAATTTTATGTTGAACTGATTATGTGACGAGATGAAAAGCAGCTTCATTACTGTCACATGACTGAAAATGTAGCTAGTAGCATCACTACTTTTAGAATAGCTACCACCCAACACAAGGATTTTTAAATATATGAGTAAAGTGATCCATGTCTCCCCTAGTTCCTATTTTAGTATTTCATTCTCTATATAATGCAATGACTTGCAATGACCTGTTCAGCATAAACATTAGCATTTCTTTAAAAATATTTCACACTCAATCATTTATAATGGCTTTATACTTACACAGGCTCTCTCAGGAATGCAATGCTATAGACTCATTCCTTGTTTTAACCAGTTGGTATGGTAAATTTAACTTATTAATACTTTTAAATGAAAAGAAACAGCAGGGTTTTTTTAGAATACCTAGCAAACATTATTCATATGTTCACGCTTTCAAAACTCTGCATACATTTCTGTGTACAAATACACAGCTTAGCACATTGGTTCATTTCATGACCAAGATGCATTACAAATAACAAAATGCCACAAAAATGTCCTAAACTTAAGGCTGATTCAAAAGAAATCAAAATAAACCAATATCACTCTCTCCTTATAAGAACACTTTGTTAAACAAAGGGGGAAAAAAACATCAAATGGTGACAACTGGCATTGCAGTAGCTGCACTATGTCGTATATTGATTTTACATAGTATTTTTTTAAGTATTGAAATTATTTATTTCCCCTTATTTGATGTACAACCCCAATTCCAAAAAAAAAAAGTTGGGACACTGTGTAAACTGTAAATAAAAACAGAATGTGAAGATTTGCAAATCATGGAAACCCTGTATTTCATTGAAAATAGTACAAAGACAACATATCAAATTTTGAAACTGAGAAATTTTATTGTTTTTTGAAAAAAATGTATGCTCATTTTGAATTTGATGTCAACAACACGTTTGAAAAAAGCTGGGACAAGGGCATGTTTACCACTGTGTTGCATCAACTCTACTTTTGACAACACTCTGTAAACTTTTGGGAACTGAGAAGACCAATTGTTTGAAAGAGAAATATTGTCCCATTCTTGCCTGATATACAATTTCAGTTGCTCAACAGTTCAGGGTCTTCTTTGTCATATTTTGTGCTTCATAATGCACCAAATGTTTTAAATGGGAGACAATCTGGACTGCAAGCAGGCCAGTTTAGCACCTGGACTCTTTTACTACAGAGCCATGCAGTTTTAATATGTGTAGAAAGTAGTTTGGCATTGTCTTGCTGAAAGAAGGAAGGCCGTCCCTGAAAAAGATTTTGTCTGAATGGTAGCATATTGCTCTGAAATGTGGATATATCATTCAGCATTAATGATGCATTCCCAGATGTACAAACTACCCATGTCATGTGCACTAATGCACCCTCATACCATCACAGATGCTGGCTTTTGAACTGTGCACTGATAACAAGCCAGATAGTCCCTCTCATCTTTAGCCTGGAGTACATGGTGCCCATTATTTCAAAAAAGAATTTCTACTTTTGATTCGTCAGATCTCGGGACAATTTTTCACTTTGCCTCAGTCCATTGAGAAGGTAGTGGTGTTTCTGGATATTGTTTATATGTGGTTTTAACTTGCATTTTTGGATGCAATAATGAACTGCTTTTGCAGACGATGGCTTTCTAAAGTGTTCCTGAGCTCATACAGTGATTTCCACTACATACACACATCTGCTTTTAATGCAGTGTTGCTTGAGGGCCTGAAGATCACAGGCATCCAATGTCAGTTTACAGCCTTGTCTCTTGCATACAGAGATTTCTTCAGATTCTCTGATTCTTTTCATGATATTATGTAACACAGATGATGTGATCCCCAAATTCTTTGCAATTTTACATTGAGGAACGTTATTCTTAAATTGTTACACTGTTTGCCCACACAGTCTTTCACAGAGTGGTGACACTCCCCATCTTTACTTCTGAGAGACTCAGCCTCTCTGGGATGCTCTTTTTATACCCAATCATGTTACAGACCTGTTGCCAATTAACCAAATTAGGTGGGGTTTTTTTCACAACTTTTTTTTTTCAGTCTTTTGTTGCCTGTCCCAACTTTTTAGAAATGTTTTGCTGACATCAAATTCAAAATAAGCATATATTTTTATAGTATAAGTAGTAGTAAAATATAGTATAAAGACAACATTTGATATGTTGTCTTCATACTATTTTCATGAAATATAGGGTTTCCATAATTTGCAAATCTTTGTATTTTGTTTTTATTTATGTTTTACACAGTATCCCAAGCATTTTGGAATTGAAGTTCTATAAGAAAAAAACATAATTCTAACAGTAACAGAAAAAATAACTTTATCATAAACTCCATCTCTTCCACCACATTCAAATGCAGGAGAAAATCACTGGATTCTTTTGAGTTGACTAAAAATCAGTGACTGAGTTAAAAATATATACAAGGATTTTTGAAGACTGTTCACTGAATGCATCTTGTTGGTAAACAATGAAAAAAGTACATACAATTTGGTCCACTTAGGCTACGTTTACACTAGACCGTATCTGTCTCGTTTTCTTCGCGGATGCACTGTCCGTTTACATTAAACCGCCTGGAAACGCCTGGAAACGGGAATCCGCCAGCGTCCACGTATTCAATCCAGATCGTGTCAGCTCCGGTGCTGTGTAAACATTCAAAATACGCGGATACGCTGTGCTGAGCTCTAGCTGGCGTCTCATTGGACAACGTCACTGTGACATCCACCTTCCTGATTCGCTGGCGTTGGTCATGTGACGCGACTGCTGAAAAACGGCGCGGACTTCCGCCTTGTATCACCTTTCATTAAAGAGTATAAAAGTATGAAAATACTGCAAATACTGATGCAAATACTGCCCATTGTGTAGTTATGATTGTCTTTAGGCTTGCCATCCTTCCACTTGCAAGTAGTAAGTGATATGCGCTGGGATCTCACACACAGCGGCTCAGTCCCGAATCGTGGCTTGTGCACTTCACTCGCGCACTGTGTGAGCTGCGCAGGGCCGGAGTGCGCACCCTCCAGAGGGCACTCGCAGTTTAGGGCGGAGTGATTTGGAGCGCAGGATGCCTGCGGAGCCGAGCGTATCTGCGTATTGGCGTTGCTGTGTGCACGGCTAACGGTTTTAGTGTAAACGCGAATCGTTTTAAGAACGTTAATCTGATGATCCGCTGATTCGACGTAATGTAAACGTAGCCATAGAGTGCTGTTGTGCTAACTGTGTGAAGAGTTTTGAAACAGTGAGCTAAAAACAAAGCAACTTTTATCTCATTATCACTTTACAGTCAAATATTTGATTTTTCAATGATTAAAGTTGAATGATCAAGAACTATCAGTAGCCACTTTTATTATGCTTTAAAAAGTTAACAGTTATCTTTTAAAAAATTGTCTCATAGTATTTGCTAGGGTGACTGTAAAATCTTGTTACTGCAACCCTTTTGTTTATCTCTGAACAAAGCTGCTTCCTCATGGGAAAAAAAATAAAATAAAATAAAAAAGCTTATTACTGCCGTGCCAGAAAAAGAAAAATGGTGCAGTATTTTATTATAACATGAAAATTTTATTGTTACAGCAAAATACAAAAAAGAAAACTTGAGTATAACAAGATATTGTCACATTTGTCAGTAACGCGATAGAGAGCACCACTTCCAGTCAGACTACAAACATGGCTGATCTGAACTACAACACCCAAGAACCACAGCGTCCTCTATCACCTGTCTATTAATTACCCCGTCACTCATTTCCTGGTTAATCAGCCTATGCTATATAAACACCTCTCCCACACTCACTCCATGTGAAGTATCGTTCACTGTCTTACCTGTCATACCAACCTTGTTATTTTGCCTGCCTTATCGTGTTCTTGACCCTTGTTATTGTCTCGTTCTCGTTACTCTTTAGTCTAGCCCTTTTTACTCTGTCTGCCTATCAATTGACCCCTGACTGTCCCTCGACTTCAATTTCGTCTAGCGTTTTGGATTTGTCTGCCAGTCTGTGTTCCCCGCTCTCCCCTGCACGTACATCCGTAAGTGCCTGCAATCTGACAAGATACTTTGTCACATATGGATGCAGCAGAGGAGGCGCAGTAGACTGCTATGATCGCTCAAGGGTGGGATCGCTCCCACTTCCATGCCTCGAGAAGTACGCCGGGGATGCCCTCAGCTGCAAGGGGCTTCTGCTTCAGTGCTCCATGTACTTCTCCTTGCTCCCACACATTTCAGATGAACAGAAGATCACTGGATTTCTTTCGCTTCTAACCAACAAAGCACTACAATGGGCCAGCACAGTGTGGAGGAGCAGAGGCGAATACACCACCTCCTATGACAACTTTCTGGAGTTATTCAAAGGTGTGTTTGATCATGAATCAAAGGGAATTGAAGTTGGTGAGAGCCAACTCATCATCACCCAGGGTTCCAGGAGAGTCGCCGATTATGCCCTAGGTTTCCAGATTCTTGCAGCCACCAGCAGATGGAATAAGCCAGCATTAAAGTGCATATCACGGGTAAATTCAGGAGCAAGATCAATGTAATTCTCCTATTTTATATTAAACTTTGGTCAAATATCTGCAATATTCTGCATTCTCTGCAATTTTTTTTACCTTGCGCAATACCAGAAAAATTCAGTTGAAATCAAGCCATCTGAGGCAAATTGGTCTGCCTCTGAAAAAAACTTGGCATTTGAATTTCCCTGCAAACATTGATTTCTGTGACGTCATCTGCAGGACACCTCTCTCTGAATCCTACATCAGTGCTGGTTTGTTTATGAGAAAATGACCTGGTGGTTTTCTGCAAATTTCTTCAACGTTATCACGTAATTATTAAAATGGTTAACAGATGTATTGTAGGAGGGTGTAGCAACACCAATCTTGATGGGATTAGTACTCATCATTTTCCAAAAGACTGGACAATGAGAGAGAAATGGGAGCACTTGGTCTACACAGGCTGTGCACTTAAACCATGCAAAGCTCGCGCAGCCTGCTGGCGCTTCCGCAGATAACGTCATGAATCTGGCTCCAGACTCCCTTGGGATTTTTCCAGATGTATTTTGTTATTTTATTTTTTTTTCTGCTGTAGACAGATGGCCTTGTGCAAAATTACCCTTCTGGATGAGTGTGTAAAGGGACATACTTTCATATTAAAAAAACCCACAAAATTGGTCCAGAATATGCACTTTAAAGATTAGAAGGGGGTGTTTTGCCAAGCACTTCACCCCTCAGTATTGATTGAACTAGCATGCCATGATAAACATCTCACTCTGGATGCTTTCATTGATCTCGTCATTCAGCTAGACCATCTGCTATCCAGCCGCCCATTCCTCTGGGAGGAAGCCAAGCCTGCCATGACCTCTGATTCTCCCTCTCCCATGGAAGTTTCTTGTGCTCACCTGAAACACCCCAAACGAGATTGGAGAAAGAAGGAGGGCTTGTGCTTCTATTGTGGGAGCTCCAGTCAACCTATCATCCAGTGTCCCGTTTGCCCGCCACGCACCAGCTCTGAGGAGACCAAGGCTGATTCTTTGAGTCCCATGAGATCACTAAGAGTTTAATCTTTCAAGCTTCCAGTATTACTGAAACTGTCTTCCTCTACCCAAGTGTCTGTCTGTGGAGGACCAACTGGAGGCAGTTCTGACAGGAGGCGGATGAGGAGCCTCTCCTTATGTTCTTTCTCTCTCTCCTTTGTCCCCCCTCCCTTTCCCCCTCTCTCTCTCCCTCTCACCCTGTTCCCCTATTGAGGAGGCGGTGGCTGGCTCCTCCCCAGCTGGCCCGTCGCAACCGTGGAGTCCTCCCATCTCCCTCTTCCATATCTGTGTCTTCTCCCCCTCAGGTGAGTGACGCCCATAACGCCAGTGCAGAGGGAAAGCCTGGGCCGGTGTGCTGGCACGACAGGGAGGCGGAGCATCTCTCAAGCCTGGGGCTCTGCAACGGAGGTGGGAGCTGTGATCCGCATCCCCGACACACCAGAGACCACCCCTGATCGGGGCGGAACATATCGCATACCGGTAAGCATTCAAGGGGATACATATCATACATTGGTGGATTCTGGTTGTAATCAGACCACAATCCACCAAAGCCTGGTGCAAGGTGAGGCATTGGGGAGAGCACAAGCGGTGAAGGTGTTGTGTGTGCATGGGGATGTTAACAACTACCCTCTAGTGTCTGTCCATATTCTATTTCAGGGCCAAAAGCATAAAGTTAAGGTGGCGGTTATTCCCGTCTCACCCACTCACTGATTTTGGGAACAGGTTGGCCAGGGTTTCGAATGTTATTGGAACACATAGTAGGTAGTGGGTCCTGCCATAAAATACCATGGAGGGATCATGGTGTGGCATTGACTGGAGAAGCTGTCACAGAGCTCTCCACGTCATCACTGCATCAGGACAATACGAGGAGTGAGGAGCAGCCCTCCCCCCCTCCTGCCCTTGGGGATTCCCTCGAGGAGTTCCCTTTAGAGCAGTCACATGATGAGACTCTGCGGCATACATTTGACCAAGTGAGAGTAATCGATGGTCAAACTCTCCAGCCAAATGCGGCACCCGTCTTCCCATACTTCACAATTATTAAAGATAGACTGTATCAAGTGAGGTGGCATGGTGGTGTAGTGGTTAGTGCTGCCGCCTCAAACCAAGAAGGTCTGGGCTCGAGCCCCGTGGCCGACGAGGGCCTTTCTTTGCGAAGTTTGCATGTTCTTCCCGTGTCCGTGTGGGTTTCCTCCGGCGGCTTCGGTTTCCCCCACAGTCCAAAGACATGCAGGTTAGGTTAACTGGTGACTCTAAATTGACCGTGAGTGTGAATGGTTGTCTGTGTCTATGTGTCAGCCCTGTGATGACCTGGTGACTTGTCCAGGGTGTACCCTGCCTTTCGCCCATAGTCAGCTGGGATAGGCTCCAGCTTGCCTGCGACCCTGTAGAACAGGATAAAGTGACTAGAGATAATGAGATGAGAATGTATCAAGTGACACAGGACACTCAAACCGGTGAACAAATAACCTAGTTGTTAATCCCTAAGAGCCACAGGGAACTTATCTTCCATGCAGCTTACTCTAATCCCATGGCCAGACACTTAGGGCAGGATAAAACACTAGCCCAAATAATGGCCCAGTTCTATTGGCCAGGGATTCACGGAAACATTCGTTGGTGATGTGCAGCGTGCCGTGAATGCCAATTAGTAAATCCTGCGGCCACTCCAAAAGCGCCTTTGCGCCCTCTCCCTCTAATCAAGACCCCCTTCGAAAGAGTTGGTATGGATCTCATTGAACCATTAGATCGGTCAGCACGAGGATATCGCTTTATTTTAGTTCTGGTGGATGATGCAACGCAATATCCAGAAGCGGTGCCTCTCCGCAATATCTCAGCATGCAGTATTGCGGAAGCGCTGTTCCATATTATTTCCCGGGTCAGGATTCCGAAAGAAATCCTGACAGACCAAGGCACTTTGTTTATGTCACGCACACTGTGTGAGCTGTATGGGTTATTGGGGATTAAATCCATCTGCACCAGCGTTTATCACCCACAAACGAATGGTTTAGTAGAGAGGTTTAATCAAACTCTTAAAAATCTCATTTGGAAATTTGTAAGTGAAGACGCATGTAACTGGGATAAATGGCTCGAGCCCCTGTTATTTGCAGTATGAGAGGTCCTGCAATCCTCCACAGGATTTTCCCCGTTTGAATAATTATATGGGCGAAAGCCACGTGGCATCTTGGATGTGCTACAGGAAAATTGGGAGGAGGAACCTTCACCTAGTAAAAACAAAATTCAATGCGTTCTTGACCTGTGTGCCAAACTCCACACACTCATGCACTTAACCCAGGAGAATTTGCGGCAGGCACAAGAACGTCAAGCCCGGCTGTATGACAGGGGCCCATGCCTTAGAGAGTTCACTCCGGGAGACAAAGTACTCGTATTATTGCCCACATCGAGTTCCAAATTAGTCGCCAAGTGGCAAGGGCCCTTCAAGGTCACACGGCAAATTGGAGATGTTGACTGTGAGGTGAGATGAACGGATAGGAGCAGGGCTCTACAAATATACCACCTCAACCTATAAAAGTGTTGGAATGATGGGGTCCCTGTGGCATTGGTAGTTCCGGAGAAGGCGGAGCTGGGGCCGGAGGTAAAAACAACCAAAACTACTACTGAACCGTTCTGGTCCCTTGTGGAGACCACCTCTCACTGGCCCAATTCACAGAAGTGGCCAAGTTGCAGGAGGAATTTTCTGACGTGTTCTTGCCCCCTCCCAGCCACACCCACCTCATAGAACACCACACTGAAATGCCCCCAGGGGTGGTGGTGCGTAGCCGCCCTTACCGCCTACCCGAACACAAAAAAAAAGGTGGTTCAGGATGAACTCAAGGCCATGCTCGGCATGGGCATAATCGAGGAGTCACACAATGACTGGAGCAGCCCGGTGGTCCTAGTACCTAAGGCCGATGGGTTGGTCCGGTTCTGTGTGGACTAAAGAAAAGTCAACGCAGTGTCTAAATTCAACATGTACCCAATGCCTCGCATTGATGAGATGCTTGATCGGTTAGGCACGGCTCACTTTTATTTGACACTGGATTTAGACTTAGACAACCTTTATTGTCATTCAGTATGCAACAAGTGTACACCAAATGACATTTCATTGCAAATTGGCTCAGCACAGAAATAAAAATTAAGAGTATTAAATTAAATTATGCAGCAGCAGGATTTGACAAAGGCATTTTGGCAGATCCCCTTGACTCCTCTATCCCGAGGGAAAATGGCTTTTTCCACACCGTTTGGATTACACCAGTTTGTCACACTTCCTTTTGGGTTGTTTGGGGCTCCCACTACGTTCCAGCGGCTCGTGGACAAGATCCTCCACCCCCACACCACCTATACAGCAGCCTATTTAGATTGCATAATTATATACAGCAGTGACTGGCCGCAACACATCGAACACCTTAGGGCCATCCTAGAGTCACTGAGGCAGGTGGGTCTCACAGCCAACCCAAAAAACTGTACAATTAGGCAGGTGGAAGTATGGCATCTGGGTTTCCACTTTGGACATGGGCAGGTGTGTCCCCAAATTGACAAGACAGCAGTGATTGCAGCCTGCCCGAGGCCTAAGACCAAAAAGGGGGTGAGACAGTTGCTGGGGCTGGCTGGCTACTATTGTAGGTTCATACCTAATTATTCGGATGTCACTAGCCCGCTGACTGATCTCACTAAAAAGGGAACACCAGATCTGGTCCAGTGGATGGAGCACTGCCAACAGGCTTTCACCAGGGTAAAGGCTGCACTGTGTGTGTGTGGAGGGGGGCACTCTTACACTCCCCTGACTTCTCTCTCCCCTTTATTTTGCTGGCGAATGCATCGGACAGAGGGCTGGGGGCCGTTTTGTCCCAGGAGGTGGAGGGCAAGGAATGCCCCATGCTGTGTATCAGCTGCAAACCCTCGATGTGCTCGAGTAAGTACAGTACCATCGAGAAAGGGTGCTTGGCTATCAAGTGGGCAGTCCTCATCCTCCAGTACTACCTGCTGGGGCGCCCTTTCACCCTCTGTTCAGACCATGTGCCCCTCCAGTGGCTCCACCGCATGAAAGATGGCATAGCATGGCTCACCCATTGGTATTTAGCCCTCCAGCCATTTAAATTTGAGGTGGTCTACAGGCCAGGGGAGCAGATGGTAGTGGCGGACTTCCTGTCCCGTCGGGGGGGAGAGTCCACTGTAGGCCGGACGGCTCGCCAGCCTGAGTCGGGCGGTGGGGGTATGTGGCAACGGGGGCATGGCCTAGCATCGGTTTGTGAATGGAGGGCGGGGCCACGGAAGGTGAGTGGCAAAGTCAATGCACCTGTGTTGAATTAATGTGTGTCTGTGTTGCAACAACAGAGGATAGAAAAGGAGGGAGAGAGCAGAGAGAAGGGAGCTCTTCTGACCAGAACATGTGTGTGTGTGTGTGTGTGTGTGTGTGTGTGTGTGTGTGTGTGTGTGTGTGTGTGTGTGTGTGAGAGAGAGAGAGACTCAGAGAGTGTGAAACGCTGAGAAGCAGAAAATAAAAGAAAATAGTGTGTGAACATCAATTCTCGACAGCTATGCTTCTGTACTCCACCCTCATCAAGGAACTGTTACAATTATACTTGGTCATTTACAATCCCGATTCCAAAAAACTTGGGACAAAGTACAAATTGTAAATAAAAACAGAATGCAATAATTTACAAATCTCAAAAACTGATATTGTATTCACAATAGAACATAGACAACATATCAAATGTCGAAAGTGAGACATTTTGAAATTTCATGCCAAATATCAGCTCATTTGAAATTTCATGACAGGAACACATCTCAAAAAAGTTGGGACAGGGGCAATAAGAGACTGGAAAAGTTAAAGGTACAAAAAAGGAACAGCTGGAGGACCAAATTGCAACTCATTAGGTCAACTGGCAATAGGTCAGTAACATGACTGGGTATAAAAAGAGCATCTTGGAGTGGCAGCGGCTCTCAGAAGTAAAGATGGAAAGAGGATCACCAATCCCCCTAATTTTGTGCCGAAAAATAGTGGAGCAATATCAGAAAGGAGTTCGACAGTGTACAATTGCAAAGAGTTTGAACATATCATCATCTATAGTGCATAATATCATCAAAAGATTCAGAGAATCTGGAAGAATCTGTGTGCGTAACGGTCAAGGCCGGAAAACCATACTGGGTGCCCATGATCTTCGGGCCCTTAGATGGCACTGCATCACATACAGGCATGCTTCTGTATTGGAAATCACAAAATGGGCTCAGGAATATTTCCAGAGAACATTATCTGTGAACACAATTCACCATGCCATCTGCCGTTGCCAGCTAAAACTCTATAGTTCAAAGAAGAAGCCGTATCTAAACATGATCCAGAAGTGCAGACGTCTTCTCTGGGCCAAGGCTCATTTAAAATGGACTGTGGCAAAGTGGAAAACTGTTCTGTGGTCAGACGAATCAAAATTTGAAGTTCTTTATGGAAATCAGGGACGCCGTGTCATTCGGACTAAAGAGGAGAAGGACGACCCAAGTTGTTATCAGCGCTCAGTTCAGAAGCCTGCATCTCTGATGGTATGGGGTTGCATTAGTGCATGTGGCATGGGCAGCTTACACATCTGGAAAGACACCATCAATGCGGAAAGGTATATCCAGGTTCTAGAGCAACATATGCTCCCATCCAGACGACGTCTCTTTCAGGGAAGACCTTGCATTTTCCAACATGACAATGCCAAACCACATACTGCATCAATTACAGCATCATGGCTGCGTAGAAGAAGGGTCTGGGTACTGAACTGGCCAGCCTGCAGTCCAGATCTTTCACCCATAGAAAACATTTGGCGCATCATAAAACAAGATATGACAAAAAAGACCTAAGACAGTTGAGCAACTAGAATCCTACATTAGACAAGAATGGGTTAACATTCCTATCCCTAAACTTGAGCAACTTGTCTCCTCAGTCCTCAGACATTTACAGACTGTTGTAAAGAGAAAAGGGGATGTCTCACAGTGGTAAACATGGCCTTGCCCCAACTTTTTTGAGATGTGTTGTTGTCATGAAATTTAAAATCACCTAATTTTTCTCTTTAAATGATACATTTTCTCAGTTTAAACATTTGATATGTCATCTATGTTCTATTCTGAATAAAATATGGAATTTTGAAACTTCCACATCATTGCATTCCATTTTTATTTACAATTTGTACTTTGTCCCAACTTTTTTGGAATCGGGCTTGTATTTATTGAGGAAAATGAGCTAACATTACATACGCTATATTGCCAAAAGTATTTGCTCACCCATCCAAATTATTGGAATCAGGTGTTCCAATCACTTCCATGGCTACATGTGTATAAAATCAAGCACCTAGGCATGCAGACTGTTTTTACAGTTTGGAGCTGGCCCCTTCCTCTTCCAACATGACTGTGCACCAGTGCACAAAGCAAGGTCCATAAAGACATGGATGACAGAGTCTGGTGTGGATGAACTTGACTGGCCTGCACAGAGTCCTGACCTCAACCCGATAGAACACCTTTGGGATGAATTAGAGTGGAGACTGAGAGCCAGGCCTTCTTGTCCAACATCAGCGTGTGACCTCACAAATGCGCTTCTGGAAGAATGGTCAAAAATTCCCATAAACACACTCCTAAACCTTGTGGACAGCCTTCGAGTTGAAGCTGTTCTAGCTGCAAAGGGTGGACCGACGTCATATTGAACCCTATGGATTAGGAATGGGATGTCACTTAAGCTCATATGTGAGTCAAGGCAGGTGAGCAAATACTTAAAGTAGTAAATGACCTACTGTTGGCGTCTGATCAGGGCTGTATCTCGCTACTTGTGTTGCTTGACCTTAGTGCAGCATTTGATACCATTGATCATTCCATTCTTCTGGATAGACTAGAAAATGTTGTGGGAGTTAAGGGAACGTCCCTCTCCTGGCTCAGCTCTTATTTAACTGATCGTTATCAGTATGTTGATATAAATGGTGATATTTCTAGATGTACTGAGGTAAAGTTTGGTGTTCCACAAGGTTCTGTCTTGGGTCCACTGCTTTTTTCTCTATATATGTTACCTCTGGTTGATATTATTCGTAAACATTGTATTAGTTTCCACTGTTATGCTGATGACACACAGTTGTATGTCTGCAAAACCTGATGAGAGACGCCAGCTTTATAGAATTGAGGAATGTGTGAAGGACATTAGACACTGGATGCTTATTAATTTCCTTCTGCTTAACTCTGACAAGACTGAAGTACTTGTACTAGGACCACATACAGCTAGAAGTAAGTTTTCTGATTACACAGTGACTCTGGATGGCCTTTCTGTTTCTTCATGTGCAGCAGTAAAAGACCTCGGAGTGATTATTGACCCCAGTCTTTCATTCGAAACTCACATTGATAACATCACCCGGATAGCTTTCTTTCATCTCAGAAATATTGCAAAGATAAGAAATTTAATGTCATTACATGATGCAGAAAAACTAGTCCATGCTTTCGTTACCTCCAGGTTGGATTATTGTAATGCCTTACTGTCTGGATGTTCCAATAAGTGCATAAACAAGCTCCAGTTAGTTCAAAATGCAGCAGCAAGAGTCCTTACTAGAACTAGAAAATATGACCACATCACGCCTGTCTTATCCACACTGCATTGGCTCCCAATCAAATTTCGTATTGATTATAAAATACTACTGTTGACCTTTAAAACACTAAATGGTCTCGCACCATAGTACCTGAGTGAACTTCTGCTCCTCTATGACCCGCCACGCCTACTTAGATCAAAAGGTGCAGGCTATCTGCTGGTACCTCGTATAGTGAAGGCTACATCAGGGGGCAGAGCCTTTTCTTACAAAGCTCCACAGTTATGGAACAGCCTTCCAAGTAATGTTCGGGAATCAGACACAGTCTCAGCATTTAAGTCTAGGCTGAAAACATATCTGTTTAGTCAAGCCTTTTGTTAATGGTGTTTATGAGGTAAAGGTGTAGATCTAGAGGGTCCTCAGACATAGAGTGTTTTGGTAAACTGGGATATATGGATGCTGTCAGTCCCCACTCGCTTGCTCACTTGAGTTTGTTGACGGTGTAGTGGCTGGCTGCTTTATGTCCCGGGGCTCCCTCATTCCTGTGTTACCTTCTGGCTCTCCCCTTTTAGTTATGCTGTCATAGTTAGTTGCTGGAGTCCCTGCTTGTACTCAGTGCAATATGTATACTGTTCCTACTTATTCAGGTGACATTGGGCATACCTAACAACCTGCGTTTTCTTTCCCTCCCCCCCAAAAAAAATCTGTCCCTCTGAGTTACATGGAGTCAACAGGAAATCTTTTGGTGGAGAGGGTGGAGACCTCGACTGGCTATCGTAGCCTGCAGGGAATTGACCGTCAGACATTCTGTCACATGTCCCAGACCCGGAGAAATGTAACTGAATTGTCTTGGCCAGCCCTAAGGGTCCCATCTGCATCTCATCATTGCTGAGGAGTGTGCTCCCATCACCCAATCAAGCATCCAGCCAGAGCAGGTCATGATATTTTTTAACCATATTAACATGCCATTGTTGTGTATTATGCCTGATGTCAAGACTCTCATCTCTGCGAGCCTACCACACAGATTTAATACTTGTGTCATTTTTAGGGCATACCTAACAACCTGTGTTTTCTCCCCCCCCCCCCATCTGTCCCTCTGAGTTACATGTTGGTCCTAGGATTGAGATACTAGCCTCTTCTGCCCCTCGGACCGGCTTGATCCATCCTGGTGCCCTGTGTCTGGTCGGAGTTTTATCGCATCGCTCCTGGGAAGGACGGCCCCATGAGGACAGTTGAGGGTTACACCTGGAGGATGCTCTGGACTCTTACAGTAATGCTTTTATGGCTGAGGACTACAGTTGACTTGCTAACTTTAGGACTGCAGTTGTCATAAGCAGTTTTGCACTCAAGTTTCCATCAATGAAGAGTTTATAACATCAACGAAACTGTCTTCAAGTTAAAACTGTTATGTTATAGTCATGCTGTCTGTTGTTGCCCAAATGAGGATGGGTTCCCTTTTGAGTCTGGTTCCTCTCGAGGTTTCTTCCTCATGTCGTCTGAGGGAGTTTTTCCTTGCCACCGTCGCCACAGGCTTGCTCATTGGGGATAGATTAGGGACAAAATTAGCTCATATTTTAAGTCATTCAAATTCTGTAAAGCTGTTTTGCAACAATGTTTATTGTTAAAAGCGCTATACAAATAAACTTGACTTGACTTTTGGCAATATAGTGTATCTGTGAGTGGCAAAAGTATGTGAACCTTTGCTTTCAGTATCTGGTGTGACCCCCCTTGTGCAGCAATAACTGCAACTAAACGTTTCCGGTAACTGTTCATCAATCCTGCACACTGGTTTGGAGGAATTTTAGCCCATTCCTCTGTAGAGAACAGCTTCAACTCTGGGATGTTGGTGGATTTCCTCACATGAACTGCTCGCTTCAGGTCCTTCCACAACATTTTGATTGGATTAAGGTCAGGACTTTGACTTGGCCATTCCAAAACATTAACTTTATTCTTCTTTAACCATTCTTTGGTAGAACGACTTGTGTGCTTAGGGTCGTTGTCTTGTTGCATGACCCACCTTCTCTTGAGATTCAGTTCATGGACAGATGTCCTGACATTTTCCTTTAGAATTTGCTGGTATAATTCAGAATTCATTGTTCCATCAATGATGGCAAGCCGTCTTGGCCCAGATGCAGCAAAACAGGCCCAAACCATGATACTACCACCACCATGTTTCACAGATGGGATAAGGTTCTTATGCTGGAATGCAGTGTTTTCCTTTCTCCAAGCATAATGCTTCTCATTTAAACCAAAAAGTTATATTTTGGTCTCATCTATCCACAAAACATTTTTCCAATAGCATTCTGGCTTGTCCACATGATCTTTATCAAACTGCAAATGAGCAGCAATGTTCTTTTTGGAGAGCAGTGGCTTTCTCTATGCAACCCTGCCATGCACACCATTGTTGTTCAGTGTTCTCCTGATGGTGGACTCATGAACATTAACATTAGCCCATGTGAGAGAGGCCTTCAGTTGCTTAGAAGTTACCCTGGGGTCCTTTGTGACTTCACCAACTATTACACGCCTTGCTCTTGGAGTGATCTTTGTTGGTTGACCACTCCTGGGGAAGGTAACAATGGTCTTGAATTTCCTCCATTTGTACACAATCTGTCTGACTGTGGATTGGTGGAGTCCAAACTCTTTAGAGATGGTTTTGTAACCTTTTCCAGCCTGATGAGCATCAACAATGCTTTTTCTGAGGTCCTCAGAAATCTCCTACTTTTAGGACTTGTGTGAAAATCTGATGATGTTTTAGGTCATATTTATGCAGAAATATAGAACATTCTAAAGGGTTCACAAACTTTTAAGCACCGCTGTCAACACCTCTCCCACACTCACTCGATGCAAAGGATCGTTCAGTGTCTTACCTGTCATGCCAAGCCTTGTTATTCTGCCTGTCTTATCGTGTTCTCGATCCTCATTATTGTCTCATTCTCGTTACTCTTTAGTCTAGCCTTTATTACTCTGTCTGCTTATCAAATGACCCCTGCCTGTCCCTCAGCTTCAATTTTGTCTAGTGTTTTGGATTTGTCTGCCAGTCTGTGTTCCCCACTCTCCCCTGCACATACATCCCTATGTGCCTGCAACCTGACCACATTATTATGACATAAAATCATATCACATTATAACAAGAAACTTTATTATTAGAACAATATCCTATTTATCTTTTTATAATGATAAAATATTGCTATAACATATGTAAAATGTTTCCCGTTATAACATGATAATGATAACACAATAACAAGTTAAAGATAATTTATATTGTTAGGCTATAAAGTGAAACTCATGTTTGAATGAGGAAACGGTGTGTGGAGAATATGTCTCAGTTACATGATTTAATTAAATTCTACTTCATGCTTGGGTTGAGGCATGGCAAGATTCTGCTGTTAATGAGCATGGTGGATGATATGGTAATAAGTACTGTATGTGTAAGATAAAGAGTATGTTATTATAATAAGAACCACTTCTTGTTATAACCTGATAAGTTTGTGTGTTGTAATAACATGGAAATATATTTTCAAAATGTGAAAAAACATCTTGTTATCAGAGTAAACTTTTCATGTTATAACATGATACTGTACTGCTGTTTTGTTTTTCTTTTTGTGGCATTGCTGTAGCTTCCTAGAGATATGCTGCTGTAGCTTCATAGAGAATATTTTGCTCATGTTTTAACACCATTAGCTGAGATTAGTACGATTGTGCTGTAATCATAATTCTCTGGTCTTCATGTGTTTCAAAATGCATGAGTTAAACTGCTTTGTTTCTCCCTCTCTCTCAAATACCCTTTTCTTTTTGTTCTCCAAGAATGGACAGAATTAATCTTTCATTTAAGCCACAACTGATCTGAGTGAGCAGCTGGGAGTAAGTGCAGTTGCAGGCTTTCAGCTGTTCAGTGTGCTGGAGGCTGCCCAAAAACAGCCTGATTAGAATACAAGTCGCTTGACAGTTCCATCCGCCTCCTCATAACAGGCTTGTCCACTGTCCCAGAAAAAAGCTTACTGTGTATTCTCACTAGGCTCGCAAGCTCAGATAAAATAAGAACTTGCAGTTTCTTTATCTTGAAATATTACAATTAAAATTGAATTGAAATATTAACACAATAAACATTTATGTGGGTTGACATTTGAATAATTTAAGGACCTCACTAAAAGACATAACTAAAATAGACTTTAAGATTTATTGTCCTTAAAAATAAATAGATATTTAACTACAAAGCTGAATGGGTGGAAATGGTCGCGGAACTCTTACATGTTTCTTACAAGAATTTCCCTTGGGATTAATAAAGTTCTATCTTATCTTACGTGAAGACCTCACTGTTGATACACCAACATGTCTTCATCATGAGCCTCTTTTTTTTTTTTAAAAACCCCACTACAATAAAACACCAATGGCTGCTGGACACAGTTTCATCAAACTGCCCTCATCAATGGACCCTGGCCATCAATTAACAACATATGAGGGGAAAAAATTTTTTTTAGCAAAGCAAACACACAATTTTGACCCAACCATCATCTAACTGGAATTGACTGCTTGTTCATTTCACAAATTGAATTTATTTGATTGGCCTATTGCTGCCGGTGGAACAGGCATGAAGAAATGCATTATGGGAGTCTGGGAATCTAGCTTTGACTGCTGGGCTTTCTCAGTGGGAAATCAATGGCTTTTGTTTAATCAGTGAGCAAATGTAATCAATGCCTCTGCTATAATTACTACCACTGCCCAAAAGTAATTAGAAAATCATTTTTATCATTTTTTTAACATTTAATCTAAATTAATTAATTAATTACTACAGGCTCTATTAATTGTTCTGAACTAATAAATATTTACTCAAGGTGTCACATCTTTCATGCATGATGCTTGAATCTAATACAGATACTGTATGACATGTGGCAATACAATCTCAGTCTGTGAATTCACATCTCCTTTATATCAATCCCATTCGAGTAGGCAGGAATTAATCTCAGGTGTAATGTAATTCTCGAATCATGGGTGTCGTGTCTGGTGAGATTTCTGACACTGACCCCGATACATCAAATATGTGTAGAAAGGAGCACAGATTTCAGCATGTATGGTAGATTGATGTATGAGGGCAGCACACTGGTGCAGTGGGTAGCACTGTTCTCTCACAGCAAAGGTTCTTTGTTTGAACCTCGTGGTTGACTGTGTGGCGTTTGCATGTTCTGCCTGTGTGGGTTTCCTCCCACAGTCCAAAAACATGCAGATTAGGTCAACTGGCTACTCTAAATTGTCCATGAGTGTGAATGGTTGTTTGTCTCTGTGATAGATTGGCGACCTTCCCAGGGTGTACCCCACCTCTTGTCTGCAATCAGCTGGGCTTGGCTCCAGCTTGCCCTGCGATCCTGAGAGATAAGATAATGCATGGATGGATTGATATATGAACAAATCTGAATCATGAAATTTTCATACAACATAAAAATGGGCAGTGATTTAAGTGAATCAGCTGCATGCCCCCCCCCCCCCCCCACTAGTTGCTTATTTAAATTTCGTGCATACAACATATCCCAATTTACCCTTATATACAGTAGGCTTCATTTCATTTCCATTAGATGTGCCCTAATTTATGCAAGTGTTGCTACATGGAGGAAATCAAAGGAAAGCATTGAGAAAGACTATTAAGATCCAAGGAACATTTGAGTAAACAGATGAGGGGGAAAATTAATTTCAGTGAAGCTGAGTCTGTGCCTGCTGCCAATAAAAAGACAATTATAAAAGTGTACTCTGTTTTTATAAACTGTTTAAAGCAGAAATTGGGAAGAAAACAATCTTTTTACAACCTCATCTGCAGGCAGCTATTTTACATGAACTATATTTATTCTGTTTACAGTTTTTTTCATCATTATAGAACTTAAATAGGTCATATTTAACTATAATCAGATTGAATTAAAGCTTTAGTTTATGAAAATATGTGAGCTTCCATTCTGAACAAATAAACACATCTCTGGATCAATTAGTTAATCATAAAACATTCATTTCATCTGGTTGTTAGTCACAATTTCTATTAATATTGCTAAATAGTAAGTTAGAATTACACTGACAACGCAAAGTAAGATCAATTGTTGTTTTACAACTGTGCAATCACTTTCTGAGCAATAAATCTGGTTTTCATTCATAGTCTTACAAGTTTTGTTGATGTATACTAAAATCTGTCAAAGAAATGACATGTTTTGAGCATGTGGGTCAGTTCAGGAGCACAAGCTGGACAGATTGGAATAGATCACTCAGCACTTGCAGAACAAATGCAGCTTTAATTCATCTTCTTAGAGATGGATTATCAGCTGACTTTTACATGGACTTTATATCAAAAAGGAATAAATTCCCACTTACTGACAGTGTGCATATATAGATTTTCAGGTATTTTTTTATGCTTTAAATTCACCACTGCAGTATTTGGAAAGGTTTGAACTATTGGCCATAAATACAACTTGCCCTATTAAGGATACAGTTCTTCCAATTTCAGACAGATGGAATGTTCAGAGAAACAGTTGTTTCACCCCTTAATTAGACATTAAAACATGCTAAGACTTCTATTGACTTGAATACATATTAAAATATTAAAGCACTACACCTTTGGCTGGCAATAACCAAATGATTCCTTCCTTTTCTTTTAACTTCCCTTGACATGGCATCTCTTCCTTTAAAGCAACAAACCTTATGTATGTTAGGGCCTCTGGACTTAACCTTTAAACCACCACTTCTCAGGAGCTGCCACAAGGGGTCCAATGTCTATCAAACACACTTGGTGCTTAAAGCCTGACAAATGCAAGAGAAGTGTTGAAGGGGAAAAAAAATCCTTAAAAAATGACTTATTTTGAGGAGATAACACTGCTGGCATTAAGATTGGACAGCCTGCCGAGTGGAAGTTGATGAAGGCATCACTAGCACACAAATTTGAAAGGTAATTAAAGAATATTTGCAACAGAGCTTAATTCCCTCCTATGAGATCGCAGCAGTTTCCCATATTTGGATTATCCTGACTAATTGTTTCACCTGCAAAGCTTACTCTCAAGCCATCTCTCAGTTTAAATCATTTAATACAGTCTCTTTTGATTTGAAAATATTTACAAGAGGTTTGGCTTCAAATGAAGTATGAGCTCTTGTGCAACAGCCTGGAGTTTATTACTAATTAGGAAACTTCCACAGAAGAACATTTTGCCACAAAGACTTGTACTATAGTGTACAACTGTTCACACAAACATTTATTTCAGATGTATTTGAAATTTTTGTGGATGTCAGCAAGTGTTCTTGTGTAAGTGGTTGACATTTGACTTTGACATAACTGATTGATAGGTGCCTACAGCCCTTGGCAAAACAGTTCTACCCTGCCAGCTTTTACAGCTTGTCACTCATCAAATATGGCAGGAGCTATCCTTGGGACTACCTGTTCTCTTGCTGTTCTCTCTTGTGTCCCCCCCAACCCCTTATTTGCCTGCATACATAATTTAGTACCTCACCCTTCCAACTGGAAATTGGAAGATTCAAGAATAATCTGGACTATTGTCAGAATGCCTGTAAATCTATTTTGATTTATGTCCATCCTCCATTTCTACAGTATTACAGAGCAATCAACTGCCCTGTTGATCTGCACCCTGATCAAATGCCTGTTGATTCGACAAATGTTGTCTTTATCACTGGAGTAGTATGGGATAATATATAACAGGGCTTTCTTACCATCGATCCTTGATGATTTTCTTTGCCTAGCAGTGTTTTTCAAAGCCATGGGCCATTTGGAATTTATCTTATCAACCATCTCGCTTTATTTTGCTTGCCATCTTGCACACACACACATAGACACACAGCACAAATCAATGCTATTACTTGTTACTCACAATGTGACAATGTTTTATGAGTCAGTCTTAGGATTCTATTGAAGCCAATTGCAGATGTCTTGAACAGGGTCCCATAGTCTGTATTTTAAGTCTTGAAGCTACAACAGATGAGGCAGTGTTTACTGACTTAGCCAAATTAACAAATCATTAATGCACACAATTATGTTCAGCTGCAATGCTTTATTCTAGTATAAAGACCAATGCTAAACTGGCACTGACAATGATGTCCTTCACACAAAAATGTTGTATCATCTAAAGCAAGTTCATCTTGCACATTGCCCTCTATATCCTGATCTATATGGCAACCTTTGCAACCTCAGCCAGATAACAAAATTATGTATGTTTTAATTATTTAGGAAGTACATTTTTGTTTCAATCTCTAACATTTTTCATGTTTTCTTATGTTCAAATAAAAAAATCTACTTCTGTCACAAATATAGTGGCTGAGAGAATAAGATGAAGTTGAAAAAAGGGTGCAGCTGAAAAAAGGGTGCATAGAAATGAACTGGGTTCGATCAGTTTAAACCTTGGATGACATTTATAAAACCCCTATAATGGAGCAAATAATGGTTGTTTAGCCATGTAAGACTGACAAAGAAGAAATGAATAACACACTGCCTGGCCAAAAAAGTCATTGTTTGGATTTAAATAAACAAATACTTAAGCATTTTGACTGGAAAATTACTGCAATAGAAAGAAAACAACTAAGGAGGTTGCTGAAATTACTTAAATTGGGTTAAGAACTGTCCAATTCATTATCAAAACCTGGAAGGATAGTGGTGAGCCGTCAACTTTGCAGAAGAAATGTGGACAGAAAAAAATTTTGACTGACCATGATCAGAGATCACTTAAACTCTTGAAGTCAAATCATAAAAAAATCAACAGTAGAACTCATGACTATGCTTAAAACTGAAAGTAAACAGCTGTGTGGCTATGGAGAAAACCACTTGTTAATGAGACTAATCAGAGAAAAAGACTTCAATTTGCAAGGGAGCATAAAGATTGGACTCTGGAGCAATGGAAAAGAGTCATGTGATCTGATGAGTCCAGTTTTACCCTATTGCAGAGTGATGAGTGTATCAGGGTAAGATGGGAAGCTTATGAAGTGATGCACCAATCATGTATAGTGCAGTGTTGTGATCTGGAGTTGCTTCAGTTGGTCAGGTCTACACTCAGAAACAGTATGTGCCAATAAAATGAAGTCAGCTGACTACCTGCATGTAATGAATGACCAGGTTATCCCATCAATGCATTTTTTCTTTCATGATGGCATGAGCATATTCCAGGATGACAATGTCAGGATACATCACACTAAAATTGTGAAAGAGTTCTTCAAGGAGCATGAGGAATCATTTTCACACATGAATTGGCCACCACAGAGTCCTGAAGAAGATTTTATAGAATGGTTTGAATCTCCCAACATCAAGAGATGATTTCAGTGAAAAAATAATGCAACCCTGGATGGAAATAAATGCTGTGATGGTTTTTAATGTTGTTGAAACAATGCCAAAGCGAATCCATGTTCGAAGCAAAGCTAAAGGCAATCCAACAAAGCATACTCAGTGGCAATGTATAATTTGTATCATTTTTTAGAGCACTGGCATCAAACTGCTTACTCTATCCTAACATCTTTGGATCTTAAATTATGTCCTTGTAACAATTCTGAACTAACAATCATGTTTAAAGAGATACACAAATGCTACAAATGCAGAGATACATGCATAGGCGTGTGTCTGTATTGCAGTGTATATTGCAGCAAGAGTTCCGATACTGCACTGATTACCATAAAGTTGTGAGCTCAAATCCCATTGCTACTAGAGAAACACTTGTTATTTGGTTAAAATATTATGTTGAATAAATAAGTGAACACCACAATGCCATTGAAATATGGTTAGTATAGACTCCATCCACATCTCCCAAATGTAATGAAAGATGTACTACTGTAACTACACGTAAATAATCAGTTAGCCAGTTGTTCCAGAGCTTTCATTTAAGTGGCAGCTTAGTCCAATCCTTGTTCCAATCTATGTCATGCAGCACTACCTACACAACTGCAACCATGCAGGATCTTGGCCAAATTACATCAGCTTTGTGACAGGTATAAGCAAAACTCCTTTTATAACTATATCGCTGTTGTGTACTATGCAGACAAACATTCCTGAGACTAAACCATTAGACAAGTAATTAATTAACAAATAATGAATTAATAAATGAATAATACAATCTTGTTGTTTTTGCTGAATGTTAACATGGCGATAAATATGAATTATTAATGTAGATTTGACTTCAAGACTTTTTCTAAAGTACTCTAGCATGGCTTGTGTTTCCATTGGTAGCAAATGTGGCATTCACAGTTTTAGCAAGAGTGGAGCTTTTCATATTGAATGTCTGCCGCATTATTGATCTTCATTTGCATAAGGTTTAGAGTAAGGTTTTCTATACGTTGTGCTTTAATAGATGGGACTGCTTTTTGGCAGGGAAACAGAGAATATTACCTGGCCCCTTAGATAACATTTTAGACCATTGATTCTGTGCCTAATACTAATGCCACAGGAGAAGGAACAAGGGGGAGGGAGAACTGAGCAGTGGAGAGGTGTGATATACCTACAACAAGATTACAGTAGAACCCGCAAGCTCTCATATTACACTTTATGACAGCAGCTAGATAGAGGAGAAGAAACAAGCTCAGATTGCAGAGCTGCAATTTATTTGTTGCATTTTATATGGCACAAGACATTTTGCATCAGTCTTACATCAGCATGCCAATGCCCAATTTTGTGCTCATAGTTAATGCCCTCATTTGATTTTCATCGAAATGTATTTTTTTCTATGAATGATAAATAATACAGCTCAGGATGAAGCATTTGAAATAAAGACATTATTTCTGGGCAGTCAACCAACGACACCCCCTCACCATTCTATAATTGCCTTTCAGATAGTGTGGATGGGAAGTTTTCCCATTTCAGTTAGAAACAACCAATTTCACATTTGGAACACTTTGTGCTCTAAATTTATATTTGTGCATGAGCCTATTTTTCTGTCTGTGCTCAGCTGCTGATCAAAACTCTAAAACGATTTAATGGCAAAAAGTGGCGTAAATGGTGGACATGTGGCAAATTATAATATACCAAGGAAGTATGGGTGCAGGCTTAAATGGTTAATGAAATTGGGTGATCTATGCTTAATATTGAAATATTGCCTCAGACACCTTGCTTTTGGGGTGCAGAATTGCAACTGCAGTTACAAAATAAATGTGCTCAATTTTAATAATAAAAAAGTGCATACATGTATACATGACTAGGATTGAGGATACTACACAGGACCAATATTTCTAAAATTATTTAAACATTAAAAAGACAATTATATGGGGATATGGCCTGTTCACCAACCATTTGAGGGATCTCTTACTGGAGCATCACTGCAGCAATACACTCTCAGAAAATAAAGTACATTACTGTACCTTTAGGGGTATAATGGCTTGTCACTGGGGCAGTACCCTCTAAGGTAATTATTTGTACCTTTTATATACTGCTTGGGAATATATGTTGGCATATCAGGTGAAAATTCAAATTCAGTCTAAATTGCTTGAAACTGTTCTCATTAAGTTCAGAATTGAATGCAGAACAACATACTTTCTACATAATTAAGATATGTTTATCAGCTAAATTTTTAGAAAACCGATATTATGTATTAGGATAACATGGTCAAAAATGGGCCTAATTAACGAATGAGATCAAAAGATATTTACATAGAAATTGGCAGGCACATATATGGTTGTATACTGACTACAAAGTTTGAAAAATTAGTAAAAACAAATTATGGAAATTAGTATTTAACTAGTATCAATTATGCAAATTAGAGAAAACATTTAATCGGTACACAACAAAAAAGTAATAAAAGATTATTTCTAATGCCCTCTTTGTCCTCTGTAGGCCTTTGTATTTCTCAAAAGTAGGGCCTACTAGTGTTTATATTAAAGAATGTAAATGATAATATTCACTGCTTTCAAGGCTAACCTCAAAAAAAACTACATGAGCCACATCCAATAAACAATTCCAATTAATTGAAATGAAATTGACACTCATGTTTCTGACTTCTGTTATTTTTTTAGCATTCCGACCCCTAAGATCTCAATATTTTTCATCAAAACAACTATACTTATATTCTTAAATAGCTATTTATTTACATTAATCAGTTTGATTTGGAGAAAAAAATAAGTAGGTAAAGCTATGAAAACTCACCTCAAAGTCTTCCATGAATCATATCAAAACTAGTTGACATGAAATTTTGCTGAATATTTCAGCAGAAACAAAGAGAGCTAGAGAATATCCCTATAAAAGTTACCTGATTACTATTCATGAGTAATCCAGTCAGAAACTGATCAGAAGAGAGAGAGCCTGACCACTTTCCTGTGACTTAAAAAGCACTGGCAGTTTCCCGACGTCCCGTGAGCAGAGAGTGCACCCTGTTGTACCAACTTTAACCTGCCGTTACTCCCAAAGTATTGAACAGATCCTAACAATATACATTTATTTGGAAAGCAGAGATTATAAGCTTTTTAAATGATAGTATTCATGATAGAACATAATATTCAAGAGTTAAGCAATGACAGATTTGGAAACTTCAAAGAGCGTCTGCAGGCACAATTTTCACAGCGTGGCCAGCGAGCTTCTGATATGCCTAATATACTATATGTACCTTTTTGGTTCTAAAAAGGAACACATAGTTACCTTGAGGTCCAATAATAAACCAACCCTGGGGGTACATTAGTGTAAACTGTACCTTGGAGGACAGAAATAGACTCCTACTGTACCCTTATTTCTGACAGTGTACCAGCCTACTAATAATTTCTGGATTATATCTCTAGCAGGATCAGTATGGCCATGCAACACTTTCTCACAATAAATTCAATATAGGACTAATTTCATTTGAGCTGATTACAGTGATTTTTGTTAATTACAAACTGATTAGATTTACACTCATTTTGTTTGCAGTGGTAGCACAGTGGTTAGGGCATTTGGCTTTGGCCTAATTGCCAGGTCAGGAGTTCAAATCCAAACACCACCAATAAAAAACAGTATTTCAAAAAGGAATATGTGTGAGAAAACAGACGTGAATCAGACAGCAATGAGTAAAGAGTACAAAACACATTGTCTGGAGTAAAAGTATTGCTACTATAGTAAAAGTTAACTTGAGTAAAAAAAAATAGTGATGAATGAAATTACGAGAAATTATAAAAAAAACTACTTGAGCACTTACTTAACAAAAGACTATTCAATATCTGAGGAATGCACTTTTAAAAAAAATATGTTAACTAACCATGTGAGCTATGCTGTAGTGAACACTATAATCAACAGTATTTAAAGAAAGGTAACATTAGCTGGCTAGCAAACTCAGCCAAATGTGACTTGGGTTTCAGTAGGTTGCTAGGTCCATTACCTAGCTAGCTGAATTCATACATTTTTCTATCTACATAGACAGTTATTCCCCACAGATGCCCTAACACTGTTAGGACTAGGACTGTTTTGGCCTCTAGAGGCCGCTGTTATTTCCTTTTCATGTCGTGTTTATTTTGGCCTCTAGAGGCCGCCACTGTTCCTGTGTTTTGTGTTTGTGTTAATTGCCTAATTATCTTCACCTGTGTCCTTAATTAGTTTGTCTATTTATACCCCTGAGTTCAGTCCTCTTGTCACGGAGTCTTTGTGCTGTTATGTTTATCTCCAGTTTCCTTTGTACTGTGTTTTTTGATCTTCTTAGCTTTTGAATTTTTGCACTTTGCTTTTCTTTTGGATTATACTCTTTGGTTTTTTTGTCTTTTGTTTTGCCCTGTATATAGTGTATATAGTTTAAATAAACCTTTTGATTCTTTTTCTACTTCTGCCTCACGCCTCTGCATTTGAGTCATCCCCCTGGTGGCCTAGTGGGGGTTTGCTGGATTATCACACCAACGAACCAGGTTCGAATCCCAGCAAAACCCTAACAAACACATTATCCACATAATTACCTATCAGCTTTAGCAGCACTTACTTATATTTAACACAACTGACAATCACTACGAAACACTAAAGTGATATTTTAAGCTTAACACAGAGTTTTCCTACTGTACTAGGACACATCAAAAATATCTGGTTAGCTGGTATAGATAGTTTTCGCATGACGTCACAGAGTCGGGGATTCCCTGGTGGCGGCCATCTTGGAGGGCAAGCTTACCGTACGGGTCACTGAGCACACATTGTAGCACGTGAGTTACATTCATTTATATATTATTTACATTTATTTAAAGCTAGCAATGGTGCAAAGTTGTTGTATTCACGGCTGTCGTAATAGGTCAGATGAAGTCAAGCGGAGCTTTTATGGAATTCCCACTGTACGGGAGCACGAAGGCGAGCAAACAAAGAAACTCAGCATACAAAGGAGAAATCTATGGCTTGCGAGAATCAACCGCAAGGATTATCAGCCTTCCAAACACAGCAAAGTCTGCTCCGATCATTTTATAAGTGGTAAGTTGTTTAAATAAACAATCAATTGTGTTTAAGTTTGTTATGCCTAACTGGAACCGCTGAGTGTACGTTTACATTGTAATGTACACTTAATATCGCTCGTTTGTCACGTTTCTATTTGAAACTTGTCACTTCACTCATGCAAGGGTCATTTTTGAAAAACATTTTAGGTCTATTCTGTAGTCCTGAGCGGTGTGCAGGACTGCGCAAATGTGCACAGCTTCCCGATTTAAACTGTTTTTTTCTCATCCTTATACTTCCTGTTTCATGGACTGTAACGGATTTGCTTATTTAGTAATTTTAATACAGAATTTACTTTGAAATTATAATCAGACACTCCAACGCCCCCCCTAAAAAAAAAATCGGATCTGCGCGATTCAGGCGGCATCCGCCAAAAGGCGCGCTGTGAAGATATAAAGTTGTATATATCAGACAGCCTTTAAAGTTTGATGAAGTCAGTTTCAGGGTTTGGAGCAGGCTTTGGCAGTTTCAGGCTTTGGCAGCCCTGCATAGTCACTTGAAAATGCATCTTTGTCCACTTCATAGGGGTCAATTCCCCCAATCAAGGCCAGTTTGGCTGCATACCGTGAGATGTGTATCTATATACTTCTGTTTGCTTGATTTTGCCGACATTGATCTTTATTTTAGAAAACTGACTATATAACTTCATAAATTCGTCCGAGATAATGTAGCCAGTAGTGGCGATGGTCCGTTTTGTTTGCCCTCCAAGATGGCGGCTGGGGGGCGTTCCCCGGAATGCCGTGACGTCAGTAAAAACTATCTATAGCTCAGTCAGCTAGCTAATGTCTTACCTGTGCATGTTTCTGCAGTTTCAGTGATGAGCTGTAAAATATCGTGTTTCAGCTTGCATGATTTGCAGATCATTATCACATTACTTCTGAAGTATTTAAAACTGAAATTACATCACATGACCAAAAATATGTCAGCCATCTGATGACATTCACATGTGGACCTTCTCCAAACTATTACCACAAAGCTGAAAGCATACAATTGTCCAGAAGGTTTTTGTATGCTGCAACTTTAAATTTCCAAAAGGAAATAACATGGAACAAAGCAAGTAATATTAAGACAGTGTTTGTCAAGGTTGGAATGGAATAACTTGAATGTCTTGCCACAGAGCCCTGACCTGAACCACACCTTTGGGATAAACCAAGCTGCTGACTTTGAGCCAGGCCTCTTCATCCGACATCAGTGCCCGACCTCACTAATGCTCTTGTGGCTGAATAGGCAGAAATTCCTACAGCCACATTCAAAAACCTATTTGAAAGCCTGGAAGTTATTATAACAGTAAAGGTGAAGGGGGTAACCAAGTTTTGGATGGGATATGTTCAGCAAGAATATGGGTATGATGGTCAGGTGTCCAGATACTTTGGGCCATAGAGTGTACCTGATGAACTGGTTCAGGCATGCTCATCTGCCTCCACATATATATATATATATATATATATATATATATATATATATATATATATATATATATATATATATATATATATATATATATATGGGTCCGTCTCAGAAACTGGTCTCTCATTTGGGACTTTATGGTCAAAAAATAAATTTTCTAATTTTACTAATTTTTTTGCATTTACCTAACGCTCAATGTTTCTTTTGTCATGTTTAAAAATAATAAAGATAGCATCTTGCTTAATCTGGCCTCCACTGTGGAAAATTTTTTTATTACAATTCAATGCTTTTGTAAAATTGATTTACATATAAAATAATTACATCATGAAGAATTAAAGCCCCTCCTTCACAGATGAGTGAAAATATTGAATAAATTTCCTCTTTTTGATTGCTTAGGTTAAAAATGCCAAGTTATGATGACTAAATTGATTATTCACTTAAATATGAATAATATGATACATTTTGGGTATTTGATATGGCAAAATAGGACAATAGGACACAATGGAAAAATCAAGAACACACCGGAAAGATGAGAATAACGGCGCTGGTAAAAGAACAGCGACTGTACCGGCTGAAGGTCATGCGGGTCTCTGCTGCGGCGCGCGAGCAATGGGACATCACTACCGCACCGGACGGAGCACGAGGCGGGGACGGGGCAAAATGACTGGCCGTCGATTCTATCAAAAGTTCGATCTAAATTGACCATGGTTGCAAAATATTGGCCAAAAATACGCAAACACTACGAAATATGAAAGTAAGATGAAAAAGAAATATTCTATTGCCTTATACTGCAAGACTAAAACAAAATAAAACTGTCAAAACTCACCTTTTCAGTGATAACGTCCGAACAGATCACTCGTGTAACAGAAAGACCGCGAATGGAAGCACGATCAACTTCTAACTGTTGGAGTGGAAAATTCCATTCTACACATGCAAATTGTTAATGTGTGTCCTTCCCCACACACAAATAACACGTGACGGTAAAAAATAGACCACAACTCATTTTATAGCTCAGAAATTCATACAAGACCAGCTACCATCGCAACATATTCTATAAGAAACATATTCTAGACCTAACTTTCAGCTTTCGTTTTAAAAAACAAAATCGCAGATTTATAACTAAATTTTTATATGGCATAGTGACTAAGTTACTACTTTTGGTGAGGTAGTGACCTTGACCCTGAGGCTTTCCGTTTAGATCAAAACACATGATCGTATTGGTTTTGGGTATGCGGCAAATGGAGTTACAACGGTGATCAAATATTTTGCATGATGTTTTATTACGGTTATGATTATTCTGTGAGCACACCAATCCTTAGGTGTATAAAGTTACAACTTAAAATACAATTAGTGATAACTGTAGACTTTTTAGTGGACGACAACCTTTTGAAGGGAATGCGATGTAGTCAACCATTTATCATGTCCCAGATCAAGCCGCCATTTTTTCACAAATTTGCCGAATTTTTGCCAAATTCTGAATAGAGTATTCACATCAAAGATTTAGTTTTATCTATATTATTTCTTTCATCATTTTATTTCAAATTAAACCCAACATCACCATTCAAAATCGTATAGTTTATTGACTGTGAGTATATTTAGTGGGGCACCCCCACAGTACCCAGTTTCTAAGACAGACCCATATATATATATATATATATATATATATATATATATATATATATATATATATATATATATATATATATGAGTGATTCCACGCTTATGGGTACTGAAATGGGGACATGAACTTATTTTTAAAAATTCACCTAAAACCATTTCTTTTTTTACCATCAGGTCACAAAACATGTAATCTTTAATGAATGATATGTTAAAAGATAACTTTAATTTTCTGAGATGTAATAAAAACATATTTATATGCCAAAGTCAGAATGTAACAGAAGTGTTGTGGACATATATATTCTCAATTTTAACAATGTAGAATTACTTTTTGAAACATAGGAAGGTGATGTTTTAGCAAATATAATTAATAAACATATGTAGTAGAATAAACATACACATTCTTTCAATAAGATTAACATGGTATAGAGCTAGATTGTAATTAATTTGTAACAGACGTGAGATGGACAATCGTAACAGAAGTAATGTAACAGACATCATTTTGGAACTCATAGGCTTGACTTTGGCATATAAATATGTTTTTATTACATCTCAGAAAATGAAAGTTATCTTTTAACATATCATTCATTAAAGATTACATGTTTTGTGACCTGATGGTAAAAAAAGAAATGATTTTAGGTGAATTTTTAAAAAATAAGTTCATGTCCCCATTTCAGTACCCATAAGTGTGGAATCACTCATATATATATATATATATATATATATATATATATATATATATATATATATATATATATATATATATATATATATATATATATATATATATAAATATATATATAATATGTATGTATATATGTATATATAAAAGCCATATTAAATGTCAGTGAGACTATAGCTCGATTGATATTTTCAGAACATCTGCTAGCTGAGAAACTTTTCATCATAAACAACACAAGACAACGTAGGAGAATACAACTCAAAAATTATAAAATTGTACATCTCTGTCTATAAAAATGTAATTTTTGTGCAAAGATACTGAGCATGTGCATAACTAAAATATTACAGTACACAATTATTTACTGCATTATTAATTGCTCTCTCTCCCATATATATATATATATATATATATATATATATATATACACACACACACACAGAGAGTTATATATGTTATTAAATATTAATTGTAAATCCAGAATTTACAAAGAATTTAAGAAGCATAACATTACAGTTCTTTCACCAGCAGCAGTCAAGCCAAATACTGTACATTGAGACAGTGATTAATAATGCACTATTATTCTTCATCTGCACAATTCTGTTCAATATCCTGATTATCTATATATACAGTGGTGCTTGAAAGTTAGTGAACCCTTTAGAATTTTCTATATTTTTGCATAAATATGGCCTAAAACATCATCAGATTTTCACACAAGTCCTAAAAGTAGATAAAGGTAACCCAATTAAACAAATGAAACAAACATATTCTACTAGGTCATTTATTTATTGAGGAAAATGATCCAATATTACATATCTGTGAGTGGCAAAAGTATGTGAACCTCTAGGATTAGCAGTTAATTTGAAGGTGAAATTAGAGTCAGGTGTTTTCAATCAATGGGATGACAATCAGGTGTGAGTAGTGTAATAGTTGGCAAGGTCACAAAGGACCCCAGGGTAACTTCTAAGCAACTGAAGGCCTCTCTTACATTGGCTAATGTTCATGATTCCACAATCAGTAGAACACTGAACAGCAATGGTGTGCATGCCAGGGTTGCAAGGAGAAAGCCACTGCTCTCCAAAAAGAACATTGCTTCTCATCTGCAGTTTGCTCAAGATCACGTGGACAAGCCAGAAGGCTATTGGAAAAATGTTTTGTGGATGGATGAGACGAAAATAGAACTTTTTGGTCGAAATGAGAAGCGTTATGTTTGGAGAAAGGAAAACACTGCATTCCAGCATAAGAACCTTATCCCATCTGTGAAACATGGTGGTGGTAGTATCATGGTTTGGGCCTGTTTTGCTGCATCTGGGCCAGGACGGCTTGCCATCATTGATGGGACAATGAATTCTGAATTATACTAGCGAATTCTAAAGGAAAATGTCAGGACATCTGTCTATGAACTGAATCTCAAGAGAAGATGGGTCAAGCAGTAAGACAACAACCCTAAGCACACAAGTCGTTCTACCAAAGAATGGCTAAAGAAGAATGAAGTTAATGTTTTAGAATGTCCAAGTCAAAGTCCCTGACCTTAATCCAATCAAAATGTTGTGGAAGGACCTGAAGTGAGCAGTTCATGTGAGGAAACCCACCAACATCCCAGAGTTGAAGCTGTTCTGTATGGAGGATGGGCTAAAATTCCTCCAAGCCATTGTGCAGGACTGATCAACAGTTACAGGAAACATTTAGTTACAGTTATTGCTGCACAAGGGGGTCACACCAGATACTGAAAGCAAAGGTTCACATACTTTGGCCACTCACAGATATGTAATATTGGATTGTTTTCTTCAATAAACAAATGACCAAGTATAATATTTTTGTCTCATTTGTGTAACTGGGTTCTCTTTATCTACTTTTAGGACTTGTGTGAAAATGTTACAGATGTTTGGTGCAGGTTTTACTATGCAGGTTCTACCACGGTAAGCCGAAACACTTACATACACTATATGGGCAAAATTTTGTGGACACCTGACCATCACACCCATGTGCTTTTTGAACATTCCATTCCCAAGCAGGTCCCCCTTTGCTATTATAATAACCTCCACTCTTCTGGGAAGGTTTTTCACTCAACAATTTGAGTGAGGCTATGAGGATTTCTGGCCATTCAGGCACATGAGCATTAGTGAGGTCAGACACTGGCCTGGAGGAAAAGGCCTGGTGCATAGTCGATGTTTTAATTTATCCCAAAGGTGTTCAGTGGGGTTGAGGTCAAGGCTTTGTGCAAGACACTCAAGTTTTTCCACTTCAACCTTGGGAAACCATGTCTTTATGGACCTCCTTTATGCACAGGGCAATGTGATGGTTAAGTGTCCACATGCGTTTATCCATACTTATATATAAGGTAACCACTAATAAGTGCATTATTGGTCACTGATTCGACATAAAAGCATAAAAAACAACTAGACTTTCCTATTTTGCCTCCAAAATCCATGAGAAAACACTAAAATATCACAAATAAACCTAAATGTATTGTAAAGGAAGCATTTCAGTAAAAATATTTTCTCAGTATTTTAAGGCTACAAATTATACAGGTAAATTTTATTGTGTCATCACATTTTGTTTGTAAACATTTCTGAACATATTTGAGGCATCTTAAAATGTTGTTTACATTAATCAGAGCACCAGCTCATTTAGAAGCTGTCAGATTGCATCCAGATCAACAGGACGGTCAACATGCTCACTTTTGTTTCCTCTAGTCTTCACTACTATCGGTAATAGATTCAAATTCTTGGATCAATCTAATGGCTAGGTTTGGACACGCCCCTCTCATTATGATACATGTAGTGAGGAGATTAGGAAATCATGTGTGAATAAAATAAAATATAAATAAATGGCTAGACATGCTTGGGACAATACAATGGGAAAAGTCAGTGGTTGAAAATGGAGGAGTACTATAAATTATTTTTGGTTGTGCTTGTTTGATGCATTCGGAAATCATTACAAGCATTTTTATTTTTTAAACTCTAAAACTGCTGTATTTAATTACAAATTGTATTTATCCTGAAAGCATTTTTGTAGCACTTTTATTTTGTCCACTATATAAATGCACTTTCACAAAAGTGCATTTTTATAACACTTTTGTTATTTTATTATTATCAGGGTGTGTTATATATAAAACACACTCTGCATTCAAACCAAAACTGCTGTCATAATAAAATTAGTGAATAATTAATTAACTTAAATAAATAACCCATTTCTTATAATTTAATATAATAAAAATTTAATAAAAATGTAAAAAAGCATTCATTTATTTATTAAAATTAATAATAATAATAATAATAATAGTTTCCCACCACCTACCTTTATCTATGCAGGAAAAAGAAACAGTCCAGGAGCTGGAGCTGTATTTAATATAATGCTATATGTATCTTAAGTAAAATGCAAGGAATGGTAAGAGTACTTTCAGTATAGCATTCCTGATGTGAGATTCAGGGATGTGGAACTAAGTGTTCAGTGATAATGTTTAGATTGATACTACTGAGCATGTAGACTGATTTTACCCAGTAGCCTTGATAATAAATCGCATACTCTCGTAACTCCACAGCTTCACATGCCATGTGAAAAGATTAGGAGAAAAAAAAATGAGTAGTGATACTGAGCTTACCCATTTAGAGAACCCCAGCTTGTAATATCAGACTCTTCACTGCTGTCTTTATTATTTTTCTTCTCCACTGTGGTCTCAAAACGTTTCTGTTTCTTGTAATGCCTTTCCAGTGATGAAGTATCAATCTAACAGATGTACTGTGATGTCATATAATCTTTTGTTCACAAGGTACAGATGCAAGCTCTTCATAGCCTGCCTGTCGCGGCTGCAATGTGCAAGCTGAGCAATGTGTGCACCTTGCCTCTCTCTCTCCTTTTATCTATCATTCTCCTCCCCCTCACACACTCAGTCTTCCTCTCCAGTGAGGGGCTCACTCACTCTCACTCTCATTGACATCATTCGTCTCTTCCCTCCTCTCACCCACTTAATTTTCTGCCCCCCCACCCCGTTCTTGTTCTCTCTTTGCCTCATTGTAGCAGTCTTTCTCCTCATGCAGCCCCTAGTGGGTGTTCCAGTAGCAGTTCCAGACTTCATCGTTTAAGTCAGAGAGAGAGAGAGAGAGACTAAAAAGGTTAAGCCTTTCTTTAGTATAACTCAACAGGCAGTTTAAAGTAAACCAATATCTCTTTCCTGTTACAGATCCAGTCTCTCTCTCCCTCTCCTAAGAGGCCACAGCCAAAAAAATATCCTGTTCATGTCATTCAGAGCTGTATTTCCAGTGTTTTAGGGCATGCATAATAAGTAATCAGTGTGAGGCTGTGCATAAAAATAGTCATTTCACTAAACATGGACATATAAGCATGTGATAAAATAACATAATTGTGGCAGCGGGGGCGTGGCCAAGTGCCGGTCTGTGACAGGAGGGCGGAGTCAGGGAAGGTAAGTCCCCCCCACTCCGCCCTCCTGTCACAGACCGGCACTTGGCCACGCCCCCGTTGCCGCAATAATATTTCAAGGATTGTTAGCTATTTCTTTTACACCACTCAAGCTGTTTGTCTTCGTTCAATGGCTACATAATCAGGCTGCACATTTGGACAAACCATGCAACTGTATGAATAATTTAGCTGCTCAAAAATTCCAACTTTATTATTGAGCACTGGAGTGAAAATGTCATTGGATTACAAAACATTATTTGATAAATATAATGGTAACACATGTTGCTAATAATCTAATGGACATTGCTGATAGAAACAACAAAAATAAATGCTCCTTTTTGCTACCTACAATGTCCTTCATGATTACTGATACCCCTTGTAAAGATTAGTCAAAAGGGTTAGAAAAAATACACCTTTTGGTGAAGTAGCTTCATCTCACACTGAAAAAAAGAGAGAGAAATCCAACCTTTAATGGAAATACATTTATTCAGAGAAAAACAAATCTCTCATCAAGAAATAATTATTTTCAACAAAAAAAAAACACATGTGCCACTATAATTGGCACCCCTGGAAAGATAGTGAACACAATTTAACTGAAGCATATTTCCCATTTAAATTATATATTTTTTTTTTTTTTGGTTGATTGGAGTGTGTCAGAACCTTTAAGCTGTAATCCATGACTTCCTGATTAACTGTGGTACAAATATGATGTGACACAGAGGCCAAATTCCTTTAGTCATCTATTAACATGGAAAAATAAGATAACACACAAACCAAATGAGGGAGAAGTGTGTTGACCTTCATAAGTCTGGGAATGGTTATAAAAAATGGCTACTCACCTGAAAATGTCCATTTCTACCGTTACGGCAATTAAAAAAAAAAAGTAGACACCAACTGAAACTATTACAAACTTGCCTTGAAAAGGACCCAAGTTTATTTTAACTCCATGTACAGTGAGGAGGATGGTAAGAGAGGCAAAAAATATTCCCAAGGATCACTGCTGGTGAATTACAAGAAAAAGTAAAATCTTAGGGTTTCCAAGTCTCCAAAACTACCATCAGATGCCACCTCCATTCCAACAGATTCTTTGGAAAGTATGCTAGAAAAATAAAAACTTTTCTACCAGTTAACCACAAATCTAAGCATCTGAAGTTTGCGAAACACTAGTACAACTAGACCAGAAACCATGTTCTTTGGTCTGATGTAACAAAAATATAGCTTTTTGGCAATAAACACTCAAGGTGGTTTTGGCATAAAAAAGGATTAAATTATGAAAATAACCCTATCCCAACTGTAAAATATGGTGGAAGTTCTGTGAAGTTTTGGGGCTGTTTTTCCTCCAAAGGCCCTGGAAACCTTGTTAGGGTGCATGGCATCATGGACTTCATGAAATACCACAACATTTTAAATCAAAATCTGGCTGGCTCTGGCAAGAAACTAAAACTGGGTCATCACTGGATCTTCCAGTAGGACAATGATCTGAAGCATAAGTCCAAATCAACACAAAAATGGTTCACTGACCACAGAATCAAGCTTCTGCCATGGTCATTTCAGTCCCCTGACCTGAAACCTTTGGGGGGCTAGCTGAAGAGGAGAGTGCACAAGAGAGGGCCGAGACCCTGGATGATCTGAAGAGAGTGTGTAAAGAGGAATGGTCTCAGATGCCCTGCTCTGTATCACCAACCTTATAAAATGTTATAGGAGATACTCAATGATGATTTACTGGCAAAGGGAAGTTGTACAATGCCAATAATGATGGTACATGTTTTTTTGTTGAAAATAATTATTTCTTGATTAGGGATTTGCTTTTCTGTGAATAAATTTATTTAAGTTAAAGAATGGATTTTTATCTTTTTTTTCCAGTGTGAGATGAAGCTACTTCACCCAAAGGTGGAATTTTTCTAATCTTTTTACTAATCTTTACAAAGGGTGCCAATAATCGTGGAAAGCACTGTAAATGTAAATTGCTGCTTCATATTGTATACCCTGGAAATATACAGTTCTGAATGGCTGAGAATAAACAAGACCTTTTATTTTGTACACTTTATTTTTTTACACACACACACACACTAAATTGCTGCTCATTATATAGGCATAATATAATTGACAAACATCCATGCTTTAAAATTTAAATCTGTTGCTCATTAATACATTGATTCATTGTCACGGTGCAGGCACTTACAGACATATGCACAGAAGAGGAGTGTAGAGCAAACAGTGAATAAGCCAAAACATAAGATGAGAATCAGAGTTGAGGGACTAGTGATGGTCAGGCGAATGGCAAACAGGGAAAATGAGAGAAGACAAAAGAGTAAACGTGAAAGAGGGAAGCAAAGGTCAGAAAACCGAGAAACAGCCAGAAGAAACAAGGCTTGGTATGAACTGAGGATAGCAGAATGATACTTCACAATGAAGTGGTGTGAGAGTGAAGTTTAAAGAGGCAGAGGGATTAATTAGAGTGATGAGTGACAGCTGTGGTTAATAGTCAGGAGACAGAGGGCACTGTGAGTTCTGGGAAGTGTAGTTCAAGGAGTCCATGTTTGTAGTTTGGACGATATCCGCAGGTTTACTGACATTTCATTGATTTGTATTGCATTTCTTCTGGCAGAAGAAAAGATATCTTGATGGCACTTTGGATAGATGCTATTATAAATTACTGATAATAAAAGCCTTAGGGGGAAAGATCTGTCAAACAAATATCAAGAGATTGTTAAAATAAGCATTTATAATGACCAAAATATTGACGAATATTAAATTTTACCCAGTAATGTTGAACAGATCACTTTAACATTTCAAAATAGAAGAATATGTAAATAATTTATATTACATGATCTATTGTACCTAAATGTAATGGGTAGGGCATGCAGAAACAAGGTGAAAATCCATCCCATACTGATATAAATACCAACATTTTAAATCTTATGTTCCAGTGTTCTTGAGTACAGAACACACTGTATAGTTTCACTAAATATAGCATGACTGTACAGTTGCTTACTGCACTGTAAAACCATGAATTTATTGTTCTAGCCTCACAGGCAATGATGTAGTGTCTGTTGTACACACGAGACCATTTTCTAATACCCTACTACCTGTATTGTAATTAATAATTAATCATATCTGTAGTGTTAACTCAGCAGAAAGCCAGCTGTGGAAACATTCAGAAGAAGAAAATATGATTCAAATACAGAGTTTATTAGCACACCCTCACTAATGCAGAATGGATAAAAGAAGCAAGAAGAAAAGAGGAGTTCATAGACAGGATATACGGTACTAGTACACTACCAGGCTAGTTCTAGTAGAATCTCACACATGCACATGCGCGCGCACACACACACACACATGCTGGTACGCACGTACTCATGCACAAAACCAAGTCACTGCCTTGTCAGTGTAACTGCTGTGCAGAAAATGTTCCACCATCTAATAATAACTGATCAAATTTGGTCCTACAGTGATTCCTCTCCACATGTAGCAGATGGGTTACAGTCAAACTCCCAGAGGGTTTTTATCCTTAATCTTTCTATACAACTAATATTTTCATACAACTGTACATCCATCAAAGGTGAGCATAGTCACTATACAAGAATATTAGTTTTCTGTATGCATAATAAATATGTACATAGTTCTTTATGGACTGCTTAAATATTATGAAGGCTGGACCTTTACTGAAACTGAAGGTTTATGTGTCAATGAATTATTCATTATTCATAGTTATGAGGAGCAGCCTTCATAAAGGATTTTTATAAATGGTGCTTAACAAAATACTGTATTCTTGGATGATGTACACCTAAAATTCCTACTGCATGTTATCCTATGGTTTTATTAATCAGTACATTTTTGGTCTTTTATGCCACACTTGCTTAGGTCAAAAGGTGTAGGTGATTTGTTGGTACCTCAAATAGTGACAGCAACAACAGAGGGCAGAATATTCTCTTACAAAGCCCCACAGTTATGGAATAGCCTTCCAAATAGTGTTTGAGACTCAGACAGTCTCAGTCTTTAAGTCTAGGTTGAAAACGTTTATTTTGCCGAGCATTTTGTTAATAGCATTTTATTAGGCAAAGGAGCAGATCTGGAGGGTTCTCAGGTATCGAGTCATTTGGTAAACTACGATGTTTGGATGGGGTGGCACGGTGGTGTAGTGGTTAGCACTGTCGCCTCAGAAGGTCCTGAGTTCGAGCCCAGTGGCTGACGAGGGCATTTCTGTGTGGAGTTTGCATGTTCTCCCCATGTCTGCGTGGGTTTCCTCTGGGTGCTCTGGTTTCCCCCACAGTCCAAAGACATGCAGGCTAGGCTAATTGGTGGCTCTAAATTGACTGTGGGTGTGAATGGTTGTTTGTGTCTATGTGTCAGCCCTGCGATGACCTGGCATCTTGTCCAGGGTGTACCCTGCCTCTCACCCACAGTCAGCTGGGATTGGCTCCAGCTTGCCTGTGACCCTGTACAGGATAAGTGGCTACAGATAATGGATGGATATTTGGATGATGCCTCCCACCTCATACTCGTTACTTAGAGAAGCCATAGCCTAATGGTTCAAGAAGCAGCTTTGGGAATAAAAGATTGCTGGTTCAATTCCCTGGTTCAGCAGGAATGGCTGAAGTGCCCTTGAGCAAGGCACCTAACCCCCAACTGCTCCCCAGGCTGCTCTGGGTATGTTGAATGTCACTTTGGATAAGAATGTCTGCTAAATGCCAGTAATGTAATGCTTACACTTAGGTTTATTGAGTGGCTTTATGTTCCAGGGCACCCTCATGTCTGTGATACCTTCTGGCTCTCTCTTTTATTTATGCTGTCATATTTAGCTTTGCCAGAGTTCCTGTTTGCACTGAGCATACATTTAAACTGTTCTAAACCATTATATGACAATGAGCATACACAATGTCTTGCAAAAGTATTCATCCTCCTTGGTGTTTGTCCTGTTTCGTTAGATTGCAAGTTGGAATTTAAATGGATTTTTGGGGGTTAGCACCATTTGATTTGCACAACATGCCCACCACTTTAAAGGTGCAAATTGTTTTTATTTATTCATTTATTTATATTCCGAGCTTAAAATGCAGGAGAGGAATGCAGTAATATTTTAATTTAGTGCAATGTTCAATGGGGCAATTTTTTTTAACCTGTAAAACACAAGTTTCAAATTTGCTGACAGCCCTAATAATATTTGATAACGCCTCACCTGGAGATAATAACAGCACTGAACCTTTTGTTGTCTCTCCTTACAAGGTTTGTAGAGGAGTCTTGGGCTAGTCCTCTATGCAGAACATTTCAAACTCAAAAAAAAATATTTTTTTATGTCTTCTGTTTGTTTTCAAAAACAGTCAAATCCAGTGACTGAGATAGCCATTGCAAAACATTTATACTGTCTTGCGGCAAGCATGCCCTTCCGCTCTTGTTGAAAAGTTTATTCATAGCCAAGTCTTAACCACTTGTTGGAGACAAACAAGTTTTGGGCTTTTACTTGTATGCTGCCTGATTTATTTGACAAACATACCAACTGTGTCGACTAAGCTTCAAAGTCACAATGATTGCTTCCAGAAATAAATACATCCAGAAAGCACATATTATATTTGTGAAAATATTTCTTCAAGTTGACAAATGATACCAATTACTGTTTTAATCACAAGAAAGTTTAACTAAATCAGCATCCACTCATGAACATAGATTTTGGTAGGACAGGAACATTGTAATAGCAGCATAGCCTTAAATAATATGAAGTCAAAATGCTATCACACTTATACTATAGGTTTCTATCTCGTGAATTTTTAGAGTAACCCCATAATAGGAAGCTGAGAGTTAACAACATAGAGTCATCCAGACTTTCCCTCTACTAATCTTTGCAATATATCTTACAATAGAAATAGTTGTTTACTTTGCTGACATTTATACACTTATTATATTTCATGCCAATCATTTGCTACAAAATAAGATCTTGGTGCTAAATTGGGCATTAAATCTGTAACCCTGGCAGCTATCTTATTAACCTCCCTGGCCACTGCTCCTCCTACACTGAAAATGGCAAACAAACAGGAGAATGGGGCGCTGTGATTCCTGTTTCAGTGGGTTTCTGTTAGGTGCTTCTTGCACTAAGTGTAATCATAATTCTATGGAGCTTAATGGTGCACTAAGCATCAATCAAGTCAAAGTCCCTCTCACACCAGAATCTGGTCTTCCCAGGCAGTCTCCTGTCCCAGTACTAACCAGCTCTTTAAGGCATATGGGTGCAGCGATTAATCTCCATTTCTATAGCCCTCAGCCTCTCACCTATATAGCTAGGGTTACAGTGGGGGGCTAGTCCTCTAGTAACCATCAGAGTTTGACTTCCCCACTTGCATCTGTTTTGCAGCATGCCTTGCCAGACAGTAGTAGGTACCATTTTCATAACGGTCTTTGGTATGATGCAAACGCAAGTAAAACTCGCAATCTCCTGGTCAAGCGGTAGACATGCTAACCACTAGGCCAACTCACTGTCTGCACTAAGCTTGCTACCCATTAATTGCACATCATCTAGAAAGGTGAGCAAACCACTCAAACATCAGCTTCTAGGTCTCAAATAGTCACTGTTTTTAATTGTTGGTTGTTCAAATGAAGTTATTACTTTTTCAACAGAATTGAAAATCTAGTAGAAGATTAACATTTGTGGAATCGCTGTTATATATATACACACACAGTGGTGCTTGAAAGTATGTGAACCCTTTAGAATGTTCTATATTTCTGCATAAATATGACCTAAAACCTCATCAGATTTTCACACAAGTCCTAAAAGTAGATAAAGAGAACCCAGTTAAACAAATGAGACAAAAATATTCTACTTGGTCATTTATTTATTGAGGAAAATGATCCAATATTACATATCTGTGAGTGGCAAAAGTATGTGAATCTCTAGGATTAGCAGTTAATTTGAAGGTGAAATTAGAGTCAGGTGTTTTCAATCAATGGGATGACAATCAGGTGTGAGTGGGCACCCTGTTTAATTTAAAGAACAGGGATCTATCAAAGTCTGATCTTCACAACACATGTTTGTGGAAGTGTATCATGGCACGAACAAAGGAGATTTCTGAGAACCTCAGAAAAAGCATTGTTGATGCTCATCAGGCTGGAAAAGGTTAGAAAACCATCTCGAAAGAGTTTGAACTCCACCAATCCACAGTCAGACACATTGTGTACAAATGGAGGAAATTCAAGACCATTGTTACTCTCCCCAGGAGTGGTCAACCAACAAAGATCACTCCAAGAGCAAGACGTGTAATAGTCAGTGAGGTCACAAAGGATCCCAGGGTAACTTCTAAGCAACTGAAGGCCTCTCTCACATTGGCTAATGTTAATGTTCATCAGTCCACCATCAGGAGAACACTGAGCAACAATGGTGTGCATGCCAGGGTTGCAAGGAGAAAGCCACTGCTTTCCAAAAAGAACATTGCTGCTCATTTGCAGTTTGCTAAAGATCACGTGGACAAGCCAGAAGGCTATTGGAAAAATGTTTTGTGGATGGATGAAACCAAAATAGAACTTTTTGGTTTAAATGAGAAGTGTTATGTTTGGAGAAAGGAAAACACTGCATTCCAGCATAAGAACCTTATCCCATCTGTGAAACATGGTGGTGATAGTATCATGGCTTGGGCCTGTTTTGCTGCATCTGGGCCAGGACGGCTTGCCATCATTGATGGAACAATGAATTCTGAATTATACCAGCAAATTCTAAAGGAAAATGTCAGGACATCTGTCCATGAACTGAATCTCAAGAGAAGGTGGGTCATGCAGCAAGACAACGACCCTGAGCATACAAGTCGTTCTACCAAAGAATGGTTAATGGAGAATAAAGTTAAATGTTTTGGAATGGCCAAGTCAAAGTCCTGACCTTAATCCAATCAAAATGTTGTGGAAAGATCTGAGGCAAGCAGTTCATGTGAGGAAACCCACCAACATCCCAGAGTTGAAGCTGTTCTCTCCAGAGGAATGGGCTAAAATTCCTCCAAGCCGGTGTGCAGGACTGATCAACAGTTACCGCAAACATTTAGTTGCAGTTATTGCTGCACAAGGGGGTCACACCAGATACTGAAAGCAAAGGTTCACATACTTTGGCCACTCACAGATATGTAATATTGGATTGTTTTCTTCAATGAACAAATGACCAAGTATAATATTTTTGTCTCATTTGTGTAACTGGGTTCTCTTTATCTACTTTTAGGACTTGTGTGAAAATCTGATGATGCTTTAGGTCATGTTTATGCAGAAATATAGAAAACTCTAAAGGGTTCACAAACTTCCAAGCACCACTGTGTGTGTGTGTGTGTGTGTTTATATATATATATATATATATATATATATATTGCCTTTCACAAACCCAAGGACACTTTACACAGGAGTTACACACACACACACACACACACACACACAAAAAGGCCACACTAGGAAGAGTAGTGTGAGGTAAAGAGGAAAGTTTTCAAGTTAGCTTTGAAGGAAGAGAGAGTAGAATAGTCACAAAGCGATTGTGGTAATGAGTTCCAAAGTTTAGGAGCAGCAACACTGAATGATCTGCCACCCATAGATACCAGTTTAAAATGTGGGACTGTCAAAAGTCCACAGACAGACGATCTCAGGGAGCAGGAGGGACAGTACAAATGAATTAGCTCACAGAGATAGGAAGAGGCGAGACCATGAAGAGCTTTATAGGTTAAAAGCAAGATTTTGTATTTAATCCGAGAGATAACTGGCAACCAGTGCAGTTGCTGTAAAACAGGAGTAATGTGAGCAGTGCGCTTGGTGAGTGTGAGGGCTCTAGCTGCTGAGCTTTTGATGTACTGCAGGTGATTGAGCAATGTGGCAGGTAGACCATAAAAGAGAGAACTGCAATAGTGAAGACGAGAAAAGATAAATGCATTGACCAACATTTTGGCATCAGTTTCAAAGAGAAGAGGGCGGAGACGTGCAATATTGCGGAGGTGAAAGAAAGCATTCTTAGTAATGAGTTTAAAATGGGGTTCAAACGTAAGGGTGGAGTCAAAGAGAACTCCAAAGTTTTTTTATAACTTGGGAAGGACTTATAGACACACCATCAACATCAGTAGTGAAATTGGGGAAGTTCAGAACCTGTCTTTTGGTACCTACTAATAGAACCTCCATTTTTCTAGCATTAAGTTTAAGGCAGTTCTTATGCAGCCATTGCTTAAGGTCACTGGTGCAAGTCCTTAGCAGCTGAACAGAGGCTATGGAAGTGATGTAGATTTGAATGTCATCAGCATAACAATGAAAGTTAAGGCCATGGTTGCGAATAATCTGGCCTATAGGAGAAACATATAATATAAAAAGAAGGGGACCAAGGACAGAACCCTGAGGCACACCTTGAGCAACAGTAACAGTGGATGATTTATGAACACCAATAGAGATGAACTGTTGCCTGTTTGCTAGATATGACTGAAACCAGGCTAAAGCTAAGCCAGTAATACCAAAAGAAGATAGTCTGGAAATGAGTATCTCATGATGTACAGTGTCAAAGGCAGCTGTGAGGTCCAAGAGGACAAGGACATTGAGATGACCAGCATCAGTTGAGAGCAGGAGGTCATTAACAACTCTTAAGAGAGCAGATTCAGTGCTGTGCAGATTGTGAAAGCCTAACTGAAAGGGTTCATAGAGATCACTATGAGTAAGGAAAGTATGAAGCTGAGAGGCTACAACTCGCTCCATTACTTTAGCTAAGAAAGGGAGATTAGAAATCTCATCTCATCATCTCTAGCCGCTTTATCCTTCTACAGGGTCGCAGGCAAGCTGGAGCCTATCCCAGCTGACTACGGGCGAAAGGCGGGGTACACCCTGGACAAGTCGCCAGGTCATCACAGGGCTGACACATAGACACAGACAACCATTCACACTCACACCTACGGTCAATTTAGAGTCACCCGTTAACCTAACCTGCATGTCTTTGGACTGTGGGGGAAACCGGAGCACCCGGAGGAAACCCACGCGGACACGGGGAGAACATGCAAACTCCGCACAGAAAGGCCCTCGCCGGCCCCGGGGCTCGAACCCAGGACCTTCTTGCTGTGAGGCGACAGCACTAACCACTACACCACCGTGCTGCCGAGATTAGAAATGGGTTTGTAATTAGATAGTGAAAGAGGTTCTAGACCAAGTTTCTTTAGTATTGGTGTAACTGAAGCAATTTTGAGGGAGGTGGGAACAGTGCCTAAAACACTGATTAATCATATGAGCAATATAAGGGGAGATAGCAGATACACAGGATTTAAGAAGTACAGTGGGTGCAGGGTCCAGCAGACATGAGGAGGAGGAGGACTTAGTCATTATTTCCAATACCGTGACGAATCAACAGGAGAGAAAGCAAAAAGACAGCAGTCAGCTTTATGAGAAAGAGCTACTTACGAGACAGAAGAATGAATGTCTTAGTAAATACTAATCAATTTTATCCTTGAAAAAAATCCAAAAAAGCCTGACACTGAGCAGGGGAACTGGGAGTGGTTGAGGAAGGAGGCTCATCTCATCTCTTTATCTCTAGCCGCTTTATCCTTCTACAGGGTCACAGGCAAGCTGGAGCCTATCCCAGCTGACTACGGGCAAAAGGTGGGGTACACCCTGGACAAGTCACCAGGTCATCACAGGGCCAACACATAGACACAGACAACCATTCACACCTACGGTCAATTTAGAGTCACCAGTTAACCTAATCTGCATGTCTTTGGACTGTGGGGGAAACCAGAGCACCCAGAGGAAACCCATGCGGACAACATGCAAACTCCACACAGAAAGGCCCTTGCCGGCCATGGGGCTCGAACCCGGATCTTCTTGCTGTGAGGCAACAGCGCTAACCACTACACCACCGTGCCGCCCCAGGAAGGAGGCTGAAGAAGTTTATTTATTGTGTTAAACAGAGTTTTGAGTCTATAGTTGCCACTCTTAATGATGTTAGCATAGTAAGAGGATCAGGCAGCATTAAGAGCATCCTTATATTTTACTACATGTTCAGAGAAGAGTGAAAGATTAATAATAAGGCCGGTTTTATTATAAAGGCGCTCTAGCTGCCTTCCCTTGGCCTTCATGGCCCTAAGCTCAAAGGTGAACCAAGGAGAGGTGCGATTCGCAGAGACCTGTCTAGTTTTAAGGGGAACGAAAGTGTTAAGTGTGTTAGATATAGTATTATAGTAAATAGAAACTGTATCATCAGGGGAGGAAACCTCAACAAATTTACAAAAAGAAGAGAGGAGAGAGGCAGAGAAAGAATGCACATAAATCAAAGAAAGATTACGGAAAGAGACAGTAGAACACAGAGGAAGATTAGAAGAAGGCACACTGAGACAACACTCAATCAACTTGTGGTCAGTAAAACCTATATCAGAACCTGATACAGATACAATTTTTATACCAGTAGAGCAAAGCAAGTCAAGTATATGACCACGATTATGTGTAGGAAAGTCAACATGCTGAGTTAAACCAAAACATTCAAAGACTGTCAAGAGCTCATCAGTAAGGGAGCAACTAGTGTCAACATGAATATTAAAGTCACACAGAAGAATGATAGCAGTACAGACAGATGAGGCTACAGTTAGCAGTTCATTCAGTTCAGACAGAAAAGGAGATGGCGATGATTTGTGAGGTCAATAGATTAAGAGCAGCAACATTGGTGTGGGAGTGGAGGTTTTCAAAGCCAGATATTCACAAGATGTAACATCATGAAAAACAATCTCTTTAAGTTTCAAACCATATCAGAAAACTGCAGCTAGACCTCCACCTTTCCCTGTGAGACATGGCTTTGATATATATGTGTGTGTGTGTGTGTGTATCCAGCTGGTGAAGACAGATTTAAATGTGTGTATGTGGAGCAGAGGTACTGATCCAAATTATGTCTTGTAAAATAATCAGAAAGCTTCTCAAAATTATTGCTTAATATTGCCACATTAAACTTGGTTTCATATTATACAGTCCCTTCTGATATGCACTGGACATTTGGGTTTGAGATCAAAGGATGCATTTGAGGTGACAGATCAGAATTTCTGCTTTACTTCTCTGATATTTACATCTAGATGTGTTAAGTAACCCAGAACATACCATATTTTGTTTGAACCCATTCAAAGAATACTTTGAGAGTACAAATATAGAGGCTAAATCACAAGATGCAAACCAGTCATCAATAGTATGAACCAGAGGACCAGCTTGGATTTTGCAAAGAAATACAAAGATGAGCCACAAAAGTTCTGGAACAAAGATTAACCTCTACCAAAGTGATAGAAAGGCCAAAGTGTGGAGAAAGGATCTGCTCATGATCCAAAATATACAAGCTTATCCATCAAGCACATTGGGGGTAATGTCATGGGCATGGGATTGCATGGCTGCTTCTGTAATGAGCCCATTGCTAATCTTAATTGATTAAGTAACTCATGATGTAGCAGCAGAATGGATTCAGAAGTCCACAGAAACATTATGTCTGTCAAACACAACAAAGCATTACATCAGGGAAATAAAGTGTAAGGTTTTAGACTGGCCAAGTCAATTGCCAGAACGTAACCCAATTGAGCATGCATTTCACAACATTAAAAAGAGACTGAAGGGAGGAAACACCCCCCAAAACAATCAACAACTGAAAGAAGCTGTGGTACAAGCCTGGAAATGCATCACTAAAGAAGAATGCAACAATTTGGTGATGTCACTGTGTTGCTGGCTTGATGCAGTTATTGCAAACAAGGAATATGCAACCAAATATTAAGTGCTATTTAATTAATTTACTTTAAGACTATATGTTCCTCTATGTTTGCTAACCCAAAAGTTGGGTGTCTGCTACCAAAGGTGCAATGTTCTAAGTTGTCTAACACATCTAGATGTAAATATAAAGAAAGAAAAACTGAAATTCTCATCTATCATTTCATATTCATATTTTGATCTCAAACTCAAATGTCTTCAGTGTATAGCAAAAACAAAAGAATTAGTCTTGCAGTTCCAGCACTTTCAGAGGGGACTGTATAGTCACCATACATTTGCACATGGCAACACCATTTATCCAGAGCCTTTGAAATTTTTTTTCATTCACATTACCTTATTAAGATGCACATTCATGTCTACACATTTCCTTTTCTTTTTTTCCTCTGACATCTCCTCTCTTAGTTAATATTCTTCAGTGGCTTCTCATACTTCACTAAACACTTAAGCATGTGTGAAATCTATGTTCTTCTAAAACTTGTTAATTGTGTATATTACTGATGTAATAATTTGTTGTATTTCTGAAGGATGCCAATAATTGTGGAATTACCTACCTACCTACCGGAGTGACCTCAGTCAGATATCATCAGTGTTGGGCACGTTACTTTCAAAAAGTAATTAGTTATAGTTACTAGTTACTTTTCCCAAAAAGTAACTGAGTTAGTAACGGAGTTACTTTGTCATAAAAGTAACTAATTACCAGGGAAAGTAATTATTCCGTTACATTTTGTCCCCCCCCCCCCCCCCCCAAAAAAAAATCAAATTCAATTAGTGTAATCATAATAAAAGTGAATGTTAAATGTGTTTAATGACTGAAATGGACACTTAACAGAACCAGTTAGTAACATTATCTACACTATATTAATATTTTTGTGGGACAATGTGAGATAAGACATCTATCAAATGTAATATATTTTTGCAGTTATTAAAATTATGTTACTAATTACTGGCCACTGACGAGGACAAACGCTTTGTTCCTCGACATAATGTGCATTGCACGTAAACACTCTTGCCTTTTATTTCAAGTAATGAAAAGTAATGGCTGTATTTCCAGTGTGAAAGCGCAGTGCTGGGCTGACCGCTCGCCATCGCTGGGTCTTCCGATTGAAAGCGTGCGCAGTAGTGCAGTAGGCGTGGCCTACCTACATATGTTGTCCAAATCTACTCTGATTGGCTTACTGTGCCGTTGTCTCGCGTCTCCCCGCCCCACACTAAAGCAGAGTAAAGAAAGGCTGAACGAGCAGCGTGCCAGATGAGAACAGCTTTAATAAAGTAACGCATAGTATTTTATTGTAAGTAACGGGAACGGCGTTATAACGATGTAAAAAGTAATTAGTTAGATTACTCGTTACTAAAAAAAGTAACGCCGTTAGTAACGCCGTTATTTCTAACGCCGTTATTCCCATCACTGGATATCATTGACCATACTTCTCCATAATTAATGGTCTGCCATTGCTATTGGCAACTGATACTTCTCAAGATTGGTGTCTTCTACCAGTTGATCAATAAAGGTTCAGGCCGGTCATCCTCTACTGCGTTTTCCATGGATTGGCTCCCAAAGAATCACCTTGTGGATTATCTCCTCCTTACTTCTCCAACAAAGGCCAGAAAAATGTAGTCTCCTTTCTGCTATTGTTGTTGAAAGTTTTGGAAGGTCTCCATAGAGCTATTTGATTGTAATTCAATGTTGCCAGTTCACATTTTGAACTCTGAGCATCTTGGTGTATGCTCCATCGAGTTTTCTAGTAAGTGCACTAGTCAGCATCCATGAGTTGGGCCCATACAATAAGACTGTGTCAACAGTTGCCCTGAAGAACTGCACCTTGATTTTCCTGTCCAGATGAGCTTTCCCTACTTTGTCCATTTTTTGGAGGGCTGACCAGGCTTTTCCTATTCTGGCATCAATGTCCTTTTTACTAGAGCTTATCCAAGATCCCAGATATACAAAGTCATCTACTTGCTTGAGCTGACTGCTATCAAGTGCTGGTAGTAATCCTTCTTGTTGGTTGTATAACATATACTCTGTTTTTTTGTTTGTTAGTTTGTTTTTTACATTGATATGTAGACCTATTTGCCTTGCTGCTGCTTCAAATTGTAGGAGAAGGGTCTGAGCCTATTTTAAAGTGTTTGTAATTAAGGCTATGTCATCCGCGAAATCTGTATTGCTGATAACACTGGCAGGGTGCCTCCTACTTCATGCTTCCGTCAATGTGAAGCCTAGGTCTGGTTCATTCTTTGTTGCCATTCTCATTGCATAATCAAGTGCAATAATAATCAAATATTCCCCTTTGCAGTACGCCGGCGAGTATGGTAAAAAAGTATGTGTCACCATCAGGTGATAACACTTGTGCTTCTGTATTGGCATATAAGATGTTGATTGCTGATATAATGGCTTTAGGCACTCCATAAGCAGAAAGGATTTCCATGAGTTTCCCTCAATGGATCGAGTCAAACGCTTTTTTGAAGGCAATGAAAATCAGTACAGCAGGGAGGTTCTTTGCCTTAATTCCTTCTCTAAGTCTACGGAGTGTAAGGATTTGAGCAACTGTGGATCTATTTTGTCAGAAACCATTTTAATTGATTCTTAGTTTAGGATTGATATCTGGTCTTAATCAATTTAGCAACATTCTATTATAGATTTTGGCAGTGACAGCTCATCTCATCTCATCTCATCTCATTATCTCTAGCTGCTTTATCCTGTTCTACAGGGTCGCAGGCAAGCTGGAGCCTATCCCAGCTGACTACAGGCGAAAGGCGGGGTACACCCTGGACAAGTCGCCAGGTCATCACAGGGCTGACACACAGACACAGACAACCATTCACACTCACATTCACACCTACGGTCAATTTAGAGTCACCAGTTAACCTAACCTGCATGTCTTTGGACTGTGGGGGAAACCGGAGCACCCGGAGGAAACCCACGCGGACACGGGGAGAACATGCAAACTCCGCACAGAAAGGCCCTCGCCGGCCACGGGGCTCGAACCCGGACCTTCTTGCTGTGAGGCGACAGCGCTAACCGCAGTGACAGCTGATAATGTTATTCCCAGTTGTGGAATTAACTGCACACATATGAACAAATGAGAGAATACAACCTCAAATATTGCAATTGTAATGTTTACTTATTATGAGGAAACCATTATTAAATGTAGTGACCAATTTATGATATTTATTATTATATGGGGGCGGCACGGTGGTGTAGTGGTTAGTGCTGTCGCCTCACAGTAAGAAGGTCCGGGTTCAAGCCCCGTGGCCGGCGAAGGCCTTTCTGTGCGGAGTCTGCATGTTCTCCCCATGTCTGCGTGGGTTTCCTCCGGGTGCTCTGGTTTCCCCCACAGTCCAAAGACATGCAGGTTAGGTTAACTGGTGACTCTAAATTGACCGTAGGTGTGAGTGTGAATGGTTGTCTGTGTCTATGTGTCAGCCCTGTGATGACCTGGCGACTTGTCCAGGGTGTACCCCGCCTTTCGCCCATAGTCAGCTGGGATAGGCGCCAGCTTGCCTGCAACCCTGTAGGACAGGATAAAGCAGCTACAGATAATGAGATGAGGTTATTATATGGTACTTTAAATAATTTTGTATGCACATTTGTATATGGAGTAGTCAGACACTGGTCAAATCAGACACGTGAAACAAAACTGACATAGATGAGAGCAATAATCAGGAGCAAGATTAGGGTGGAGCCATTTTTTAAAAAAAATAAATCATACATCTTTATCATGTTTGCAGAACATGTAATGGGACCAAAAAGAAATTAGTATTCTACAGTCAATGTTGCTAAATGAAAGCATTATTTGCAAAAACAAGCAAACAAAAAAAAAAAGCATGTATTTGCCATAAATGTGGTGAATAGGTTCGCATGTACACTCAGACTGTGGAAGAAATATACACCCCCCCCCCCCCCCCACACACACACACACACACACACACCTCCCCACTACCCAAATATCCCAACTCCCAGGTAAATGTTGATATGCAATCTCACAACTACAGTGAGATTATAGCCTCCAGCCACTGAAAACAGTTTGAGAGGGAAGTAATACTGTTTCAGATGCAGGTCTGGCAGTGTCAATAATCCATTTGCAATTGCATCCACAAATACTCTGTGGTAAGGAGAAAGAGTTGAAGGTACAGGGAATATTGATTTGAAAATTAAATGGTGATGAGGTAACAGTGCAGCACTACTTACAATCACAATAAAATCACTAAATTGCCACACAATACGATATCCATTATATATCCACTGTTCAGAAAGTTACATGTCAGCCACCTGGTTCATAAGAGGCAAAAATGATGAAAAAGATTACAAAGCCTGTTTCCCTAATATGTGTGCGGCTTCACCAAATGAGACAAGGAAATAATTACGGTTTATAAAATCAAGAGGGTTAGGTAATGTATTATTAAAACAGTCTTGATGCTGATCACAGCATTGCATGTTGCATTTGAAATATATTGCCTGGCCAAAAGAAAGTTGCCATTTGGATATATAAATAAGCAAATACATAATTTCTGCAGTGACTAATATGCTTCAGCTGGCAACAATTAGTTTAAACCTAACTGATGCAGTGAGTAGCTTCTCATTTCTTAAACAAACGTGTCAACATATGGATCCTGTGGTTGTGTTTCAGAAGGATCAAATTATTGGCCTGCATCAAGAGAAAAAAAAACTAGAAAGGTTGAAGATTGTTTAAATTAATGTAATTGAGTGAAGAAATGTATTATTCATGTGGAAACACTCATGGATAACAACAGTGTCATACAGTCTAATCACTTAGATTATCTTTTGTGTCCCAAAACATGCTTTGCACTTGTTACAACACCTTGAAACAACAAGAATAACTAAAATATAACAATAATATGGTAACTCTCGGGCGGCATGGTGGTGTAGTGGTTAGCGCTGTCGCCTCACAGCAAGAAGGTCCGGGTTTGAGCCCCGTGGCCGGCGAGGGCCTTTCTGTGGGGAGTTTGCATGTTGTCCGCGTGGGTTTCCTCCGGGTGCTCCGGTTTCCCCCACAGTCCAAAGACATGCAGGTTAGGTTAACTGGTGACTCTAAATTGACCGTAGGTGTGAGTGTGAATGGTTGTCTGTGTCTATGTGTCAGCCCTGTGATGACCTGGCGACTTGTCCAGGGTGTACCCCGCCTTTCGCCCGTAGTCAGCTGGGATAGGCTCCAGCTTGCCTGCAACCCTGTAGAAGGATAAAGCGGCTACAGATAATGAGAGAGATGGTAACTCTCCAAAATGTTTGATGTGTCACATGTATTATTTTCATGTATCATTTATATTTAAATAAAATGTACAGAACAGTGAGTACTCCAGGACCAGGGTTGGGAACTTATACATTAATGCATAGGCTCTTTCTGGTATTTGTATTCAATATCTTAGAAATATTGGTACATTGGTCACAGTTTACTATAAGATCCACAAAGGTTATATTAATATATAGTATGTATTAATGCTTTCATAATGATGAATTAATACATTCACTAATCATTAGCACAGCAGGAAATAATACATTATATGTAGATGCATAGAGGGCAAATTCACTGTATTTGACATCAACCTAAATAAAATTATTCAGGCAGATGAAGAACATTATTTTAGGTTTCTGATAAAAGTTTGAATCAAACATTGCTGCAGCTATTAAAATACTAGCTTTAATATTAAATATAACATATTACATTTTTTGTCAGTTATAATAACAGTACTTGAAATGCAGATCAGTTGCTGCTTTAACCCCTCAATCAGACAATGACAACATGTATATTGATAATTCTTTTAAGGTCAAAAGAGGGCAGTAATACTGTTTCAGACATCTATTTTACTGCATTTTTTTTTCTTTTTTACATTTAGGTGCCTGTCTGTGACCCTTGTAGCTTCTAGCGTAATTATTCTGTGAGCCTAAATAATTCAGTAGAACCATTTGCATTTCATGACATGCACAGGTGACTAGAGCACTGCTGTCAGAAAGGATGCTATGTGTGCCACTTTGACTTCTGCTTCATTACTGCCTGTAATAATCAGATTAATTAAAATTGCATTTGAGCCTTCATCAGTGCACAAGCAGATTGGGATGATGGGGACAAAATGGTTTATAGGTTGGCTTACACTGTGCATCTCTTTTCAACTCTTTTTCAGCACCCTATTCAATAATAATAAAAAAAAAAATCCTGTTAATTTCACTTGAGACACCCTGGGACACATCTTTTATCCAGTTATGGTGTGAGGCACAATGATGTGATCTCTTTATACATAAATAAAATAATAATAATGTTGCACTTTTTCTAGTCCTCTAAAATGATAAAAGACTTTTGTGTCTTGGTTGTTTTTCCTCATGTGCTTGTCATCCCTGCACTGGAACTCCTTGATCTGTTATAGAATAAAGGAGCAATAATAGATTAATTGGATTTACTTCAATGTAATAAATTACTTAGACTCTCACTTGCGATTAATTTTAACAAGTCAAAATTCAAACTAAACTTAGCTGACTTCTAGTTGTACGATATTCCCAGACATATTTTAATATTACAACAAAAAAAATGAATCCCCTCCCATAAAACATAATTTGATGTAATAACGTAGACCATTTAGTATATTTTGCTGATCAAGCAGAAGTTTTCAGGGGTGCTTTAGTTTGGAATGTTTGTGCTGCTATTTGCTCATATTTCACTGCACCATGTGTTTGTTTATTTATGTATTTATTTATTTAGAAACCAGTTATTTGGGTATTGATTTTGATGTTGTTGTTGTTTAGTCCATTATTCAAAGTTCTCTCTGCAATATGTCTTACCAGAGGTGGGTGTTGAATGAAAACAGTTTTGTGCACATCATTATTCAGGGGTGGGTTTCCCAAAAGCCTCTTAATGCTAAGAGCATCTTAACTAGGAGAGAGAGTGTTCATTGTGTTGCTCATGCTACCATTTAACGATGATCTTTGTGCTACGATGCTTTTGGGAAACCCACCCCAGTGTGATAGTAGGAGCACTGCTGGTACCTCAAAGGGCTTCACTATTGTATTAGATTCTACACAGAATAAGAAGTCTATGCACTTTTACATTATAATATATTCATGCTATTGGTAAACAAAGTATTGGATATAAAGTTCCATATCAAGAATTTGTCATAATGTATTATGTTGACTATTCATTGGATACTTGCCATTCTCATCTGAACCACTATCAAATCTAAAAATACATTACAGAAATTTGTTTATAGGTTTAATAGTGCAGACATTCTAATGCAAAAGATGCTCTTCTTATGCGATCATGTTCTGAGGCATTAATGCTAAATAATGCTTCAAACAAAAATGTTGTGAAGGCCTCCCTTTGCTCTCAAAATTATTCTCAATTCTTTGACATGGACTCCACAAAATGTTGGAAATATTCTTGGGATTATGGTTCATGTTGATGTGATTCCATCACACAATTCCTGCAGATTTTCCAGGTGCACTTTAATGTTGTGAATTCCACCATGTTCCACGGGTGTTCTATTGGATTCATATGGCGGGATTCAGTGACTAGGAAGGCCATTGAAGAGCACTGAACTCTGTCATATTCACAAAACCAGGTTGAGATGACTTTTGCTTTTTGTTATGGTGCATTATCATGCTGGAGGTAACCATTAGAAGATGGGTAAACTGTGGCAATGATCCTTCATTTCACAGTTTGCCCATGGTAATTTGCAAATGACCATGTACATGGTCAGCGATATTACTCAAATAGGATGTGGCATTCAATTGATGATCGATTTGCATTAGTGGGCTCAAAGCATGTCAAGAAAGCATTCCCAATACAATTACACAACCTCCACCAGTCTGAACTGTTGACACAAGGCAGGTTGGGTCCATGAATTCATGCTGTTGGCGTCAAATTCTGACCCTAGCATCTGTGTACCTCAACAGAAATTGAGTCTTCCTGTGTGCGCGCGCGCACGTGTGTGTGTGTGTGTATATATAACATACATAGATATACTGTACAGTCCAATACTTTCTAGATGGTACTGCAAGCATTTCAAGCAATTGTTGGTGATGTCTCGGACTGTTTTCAGGTTTTTATTCACAGTCCTCACAATGTTTCAGTAGTAAACTACTGGTGTTTTCCTTGGCAGACCAATCTGATGTCTAGTTGTGAGTATATCAGTGGTTTCTTTCTTTTTCAGAATGGTTGGAATTGTTGTATCGGCTATACCCAATACTTATGCAGTGGCTCTGAGCACATTTTCCTCTTTTATCAGCTTCAAAATGTCTTGCTTTTCTCCCATAGACATGGCTCTGGTCTTTGTGTTGGTTTAGCCTTTTTAACAACAAATGCAGTCTTCACAGGTAAAACCCAGGGCTCAAACGAAGTGTAAACATTCAGCTATTAATGATTCAAAGAGTCAATTTAACAGGGCATACCTGGGCAACAAGAAAACACCTGTCAGTCATATATTCCATTTTATCACTTGATAAAAATGAAGGAAAAGTATATTGTAAATATCAGGAAATGAAAACTGAAATTCTTATGGCAAATCAAATATGTGGAAGAGATCCATTGTGGTGACCACTAACAGGAGAAGCTGAAAGAAGAGGAAGAAGAGAAAACTGAAATTCTGATATTTCATTGCATATTCATCTCAAACCCAAATGTCTTCTTCAGTGTTTAGGAAAAGTAATAGAATTGGTTTTGTAGTTCAAGTAATTTTGAAAGATTTTGTGCGCGCGCGTGTGTATATATATATATATATATATATATATCATGTACCGCCCTTAGTCACAATCCAAGGCCCAGGTTCTTAATACTGATGTTTTTCTTTATTGTACAAACACCGTAGAACTACACAAACAGGACAAACATAACACAGTCAACCATACATTCATAAACACAAACATGAGCTTAAATCTTAAAATAACAAACAAAAGGCAACATACCACTTTTGCCGGCTTGTAGACTAAGAGGGTTACAAGTTGTTGTTAAGCATAAAAGATATCAAACTTGACTTGTGAGCATGAGAGGACATCAAACTTGCAATACTTAAGCACAAGACACTAAAGAACTTCCAGCACATCAAACAAGTAGCCTTTCTTTGTGCTCACCTAAGAGCTTCTTCATTCATTAGGCGCTAACAAAACATTTCACAGGAAGTGACATACATAAATGCATCATGGGAGATTGAGTCCACCCAAACCATTACAATGTTCATCTTTACAATGTTTCTCTTTTAAATAAAGTCCATTACATTTTTAATACAATCATAATTAATATCATACAAATATGTGCAATATTTTAATATGTAAAAACAAAAAATTATAACTTTAATTATGCAAAATTGTGCAATACTTGAACATAAAGGGTAGCCATTACTTTCTATGGCTGCCTTCACACTTCCACCATCACACAAGTGTGATTTTAAAACCCAATAAGCAAATTCACACACATGCACACATACTGAAACATACACATCACACATACACACACCCTATTCAGACTCAAAGACACTGTTTTGTGTATTGGTCTTTCTAAATACACTGGTTTAGTGAGGCGTGCACCTTTACTATCTAGTGTGGCATCACTAACTAGAAGTTTAACCTTCCTTACCTGCCCATCAGATCCCGGGAAGACCTCAACAATCTTGGCAAGCTTCCAACGATTTCGTGATGTCAGGTCATCTTGAAGTAAGACCACATTATTGATCTTTACATCTTGACGATTCTGACTCCATTTACTTCTTTGCTGGAGATTCAACACATACTCCTTCCTCCATCTGGCCCAGAACTCATTGGCTAAAAACTGGACTCTCTTCCATCTCCTTTTCAGATAAAGATCTTCTCTAGAGAACTGTCCAGGTGGAAAGACAATAATGTCTGACTTCATTGTTAAAATATGATTAGGTGTTAATGGCTCTGGTGCTAATGGATCATTCAGGTATTCAAAGGTCAGGGGTCGACTATTCACTATTGCCATAGCTTCATACATGAAGGTTCTCAAAGAGGAGCTCTCCAAGGTCCTGGCAGACTGATTCAAGATGGCAGTCAAGACATTCCGCACTGTTCGGATCTGTCGCTCCCAGACTCTGTCCATGCGACTAGAAGGTGGATTGAAAATGAAGCGACAGCCCAGATCTTTCATGCGCTCTTGAGTAATTCCTTTCATGAGTTCCATGAACTCTTTCTTCGCACCAACAAAGTTAGTGCCTTGATCACTATGAAGCTGACTTACACTGCCACAAATGGAAATGAAGCAGCGCAGTGCATTAAGGAACGCATCAGAACGGACATCGTCAAGCACTTCAATATGAACTAGGGATGTTAACCGATGACCGTTTGACCGAATCAACGTCAACCGGTTAATTTTTTTTTGGTTGTCGGTTAAAAAAAAAAAAAAATCGTTTTGAAGCTGCCGATTTTGGAGCGGAGAACCTGGAATTCTGTGTTGTAAATGCTTGGGGCATGCCATGCAGTGTAAGGATGACAGCTGACAAATCAGAAACACCCATTCAGTCATGTCCCGCTCTCCCGCCCCAGTTGAAGACAGCTGCCACTCAGCGAAAGAAAAAAGTCTCAGTGTTGGATTACATTTTACTACGATGTTAACCAGGTACGTAACATCAAGGAAATTCTTGACTATCAAAGAAACAAGAACACGGCGCATGAATGAAGTCAATGGTTGATTAGTCTGGTGAATATTAATGTCAACGTAATAACACACAAGATCTGAACTAAAACCTGGTTACTCACTGATGTTACTTAGCATCAGACAGTTGCTATATTAGCTTAGTGGCTAATCAGCTCAGCTCCAGCTATCCCATTCCCAATGGCTGTGCACAATTGGCAGCCATGTAACCGTAATATCAGTAGCTGGAAAACAATTGCAGTATGATGTCTCTGTGTCTCACTTCGAAGAAAAGTGCCTAGTCCGTAGCAGTATGCAATATCAACACAGCCTACTGCAGTTATTAACACTGACTGTATTTGTGAAAAATAAAGTATCAGGCTAGACTTTTTAGCTTACAAATTACTATTCTGTTTTTTTTTTAATTATTATTAGAAGGCACATCGAGTTTAGTCCTACCTTGGCCAGTGCATTCTGAAAGTATGTTTCGGTCTGTAGCCAACAATGCATGTTATTGCAGATCATCTCTCTCCACACAAACTAAAGGTGCAGATGCTGACTTTTGGAGGGAAGGGGAAGAGAATGAAATGACAGCGGTGTCTGGAGGGGGAGTGACAAACGCAGCTTTTATGTCTGTGAGCCAAGTCGGTGACGGCTTCAGAGCAACTTCAATACCATGCAGTAATGGTGTGTTGATATTGGTAACGGCATTATAACGATTGTAGCTAATTAATTAGATTACCCGGCGTTATAACAGCCTTTATTTTAACACCGTTATTCCCATCACTGAATGTTATGTACTTCTAGCACTTGACTTTATTTTCAATGCCATCATGGCCAACTGAAACTGTCTCTAAGCTGGAGCCATTTGTCCTCCGCTCCAATACAAACCCCTCGACATCAGTGCTGCATTTGACTAAATGTTTCGCGCTATAGAAAAGGTAATATGAGTGGAGGGCAGCGACTGGGACTGAATGTGCGGATGCTCACGGTTAGATTTAGAATAGATTCTAATAATTCCAATTCTAGAATTTTAAACTCATAGGTTAACCGACTTTAACCGGCTAATGAGGCTCGGTGGTCGGTCAAGATTTTTTTTTAGTTTTCGCCATCCCTAATATGAACTGCTCTTGAACACATACAAGTGAACAGAAGGCCGTATCTCTTCAACTCTCTTCTCCCTTCCTTCACGTAGAATGGTCCGAAACAGTCCATGCCACTGTATGTAAATGGAGGAGTGGGCTCTAACCTCTCAGGTGGTAAATCAGCCATAACTTGTTCTTGAGTGGCTTTACGATACTTCCTGCATTTTACGCATTTGTAAATGAAGGAGGACACCTCACTGCTACATCCCAGAATCCAAATGCTCTTGGATCGGATCTCATTCATTGTCATGCCGCGACCTTGATGGCAAATTCGCTCATGAAAATGTTTTATGAGGAGCCGGGACACATGATGGCCCTTTGGCAGAATAGCAGGGTGCTTGATGTGTGAATAAAGTGCTGCTTTGGTCAATCTTCCTCCCACCCTCAGGATATTGTGCTCATCTACAAATGGACATAGCTTGTACAGTCTGGAGGGCTGGTTTGATTTTACCTCTTTCCTTAAGAGCCTTAAGTTCTGCACTGAAAACATCCTTTTGGACTAGTCGGATTATGAATTGTTCAGCATCCTTTCTTTCATACAGTGTTGTAGACTCTGATCTTTCTTTCAGACCCTTCACATTTCTTGCCCAACGCTTGAGTCTTGCTATAGCCTTCACCATTCTTCCCCAGTCTGAAAACTTCTGCAGACAGTTCAAGAGAGGTGTCTGCTCCGCCACCTTAGTTGTAAGGACTTGAGCCCTCCTGAGCTCTGGATCACCGTCACTTAACTCCATCTTGACCTCATCTTTGGGGAGTTTTCTTTACCACAGAAAACTTGGCCCAGTGAACCAGTTAGACTCCACAAGTTCCTTAGCTGTGAGCCCACGGAATGCATGGTCAGCAGGGTTATGTTCTGTGGCCACATACCTCCATTGACAAAGTTCTGTGATGGATTTGATCTGCTGGATCCTATTAGCTACAAAGACTTGAAAGCATCTTGCCTCATTGTTAATGTAGCCCAGCACAACCTTGGAATCTGTCCAATAGAATTGACTGTCGATCCAACTCCAGTTCTCTTCTTAACAGATCACCTATTCTGATTGCAACTACAGCTGTGGAGAGCTCCAATCTAGGGATGGTCATCACCTTCGTTAGGGCCACTCTTGCTTTACCCATGACAAATGTGCAATATACCTCCCCATTCACAGCCACTGTCCTCAGGTAAGAGCAAACTCCATAGCCGATCACACTGGCATCAGAAAAATTGTGCAATTCATAACACAGTACATCTTTACATGCTAGTGGCACATAGCACCATGGTATTTTAACTGTGGACAAGTCTAAAAGGTCTCAGAGCCAGACTTCCCAATGCAGCTTCAGATCTTCTGGAAGCGGCTCATCCCAGCCTACCTTGTCTCTACACATGATCTGTAAGATCTTTTTGCCAACCAGAATGAAGGGTGCCACAAACCCTAGCGGATCAAATATTGAGGCCACTGTGGAAAGAACACCTCTTCTGGTGAATGGATTTTCCTTCACAGTTACTCTAAACTGGAATGTGTCAGATGCCACACACCACTGTACTCCAAGTGCTCGTTCTACCTTGGTCTGTCCTAAGTCAAAGATCCAAATCAGCAGCACTTTCCAGGCACTCTTCTCTTGACAGAGAGGCAATGACCTGCTTGCTGTTGGAGACGAACTTGTGCCAGTGAAGATTACCAAACTTGCAGAAGTCTCTGACTTCTCTCACAAGCTGAACAGCCTCTGCGTCGGTATCTACACTTGTCAACCCATCGTTGACATAAAAGTTGCGTTGGATAAATCTTGCTGCGGCTTGACTGAAATAACCATCACCTTGAGCAGCAAGATATTTGAACCCAAAGTTAGCACATCCAGGCGAGGAGGCAGCTCCAAAGATATGAACTCACATGCGGAATACTGATGGTCGTGCTTCTAGCTCACCACCTTCCCACCACAAGAACCGGAGGTAGTCCTGATCTTCTTGGACAACATGGAACTGATGAAACATACATTCCATATCACACATGATGGCTACTTGACCCTTGTGAAAACGACACAGGACTCCTATGAGGGTGTTTGTAAGGTCTGGTCCAGTCAATAGATGGTCATTTAAGCATGTGCCCTTGAACCTTGCGGAGCAGTCAAACACCACCCGGATCTTGCCAGGCTTCTGAGGGTGATAAACACCATGGTGAGGAATGTACCAGATGGGCTGACTGTTAATCTCTCCATCAGGAACCTTTTCCGCATCGCCACGAGTAATGATGTCCATCATGAAGGCCTTATAGTCCTTACAGTACTGTTCATCCTTCTTGAGGCATCTCTTTAAGCACTGGAGGTGATGTTCAGCACATGCTATGTTGTTTGGCAGAGCTGGCCTGTCCTCTTTAAAGGGCAGTGGCATCTCAAAATGGCCATCATCCTTTTGCTTGATGCCTTGTTTCAGTTTGGCTAAAAACCGAAGGTCTTCCTGAGACATAGCTACGTCTTCGTCATTCCTTTCTGTGAAATCAGACTCAAAGATCTTCAGGATATCTCCTGGAGTAACCATTTCCTTCACTTTAGTTCGATACACAAAGTGGACTTCAGATTTCAGTGGCTGAAGTGATTGAGTAGCTGAAAAGACTTCCCTTGATATAATTCGGTGGTTGATTCCAATTTCATCTGCAAACTCATTGTCAAGATTGCTGTAGCCAATAATGCTCCACCCCAACACAGATTTCTGGGCGAATGGTTGACCTTCCTTGCCACTGACCACACCTCTCCGAAGCAGGACTTCGGGGCAGTTGTAGCCAATCAACAATCCCACTTCACAATCAAGTTTGGGTGACATCTCATCAGCTAGATGCTCTAAATGAGACCAACGCTTTGCAGTCTTACAGGTGAGTATGTCAGACTTATTAGCAGGTATATACTCTCTTGTGTACGTTACTGGAAGGTTGACTCTTTCATCAGACCTCAAACCTCTTACTTGCAGTCCATACAACTTATTGCTTGACACCACCATTGTCCTTGATGTAACTGTAGAGATCTTGAGCCTCACAGGATCTTTCTTGACATACAACAGATCAGCTACAGTATATCCTTCAGAATAAAAGGTAGTGTCACTCTGAGTATCAAGCAAAGCGTACACTAAAATCTCTTCAGGATTAGCTGCTGTTGACACGTACACAGGACAAATTGATGTGTATGTGTTTCTATCCTGTGGAATGACTCTGTTGGAAGTTGCCAGCTGCACCTCTAGATGGTCATTCGGTTGCTCACGTTTACTTTCTGCAGATCCTTGACTGACAGCAGACTGTGTTTGACGCACTTGAAGTCTTGAATTTCTCTCCCGGTCTTGATGCAAGCAGGTTGGATGGCGTTTCTCACATTTGTCACAAACACTCCTAAAGACACAATGCTTGGAACTATGTCCGATCTTAAGACACCCAAAGCATAACTTTTCAGATTGAACAAACTTCACTTGCTCTTCAACTGGCTTTTCCATGAACTTCCTACATTTGTGCAGAGAATGTCCAAGCCTCTTGCAAAATATACACACAGGGTTGGTCTTCTCACTTGAACTTGTAGTGAAGGTTTTAGCAGTTGAGTGACAATTTTTGTGAAACTTGTGATCTGAATCACTCTGCCTAGAGTGCTCTTGCTCTGAGGCCTTCAATGCTTGGAGTGATGTAATGGGGTTACAGGTGATTCTTGCCTCCTTGTTGAGAAACTCAACAAAAGCTTTGAAGTCAGGAAAGGCTTTATATTCATCTTGAAAAACTGTAGCTGTTCTGTTCCAACGGGAACTCAACCAGTCAGGCAACTTAGCTACAATTTTCTGAATTTCAATGCAATCATTTAGTATTTGCAAGCCTTGAACATAAGGCATGGCAGTTGTAACTCTGGCTAAGAAGTCAGCAAACTCACGGAAATCTTTATTATCTTTAGAGGAAATTTTGTGGCATGACTGTATCTTGTCTCTGTATGTCTTGCCAACTTAAAGGGATTTCCAAAGCGTTCATCAAGTATGCACAATAGGCAGCCTCCATTCCAACTAGGGAATATCCCTCAATAGCTCGCTTGGCCATGCCTTCTACATACTTCCTTAAGAAGAACAATTTTTCTTGCAAGTTCTTGCAATCAGTTAATGCATGGAAGGACATTTTCCAGTCTGTGAACTGCAGTGGATCTCCAAAAAAGACAGCAGGCTCTGGAATTGGAACTCTGTTTGCCATTATAGCCTCTGCGAGCATCCTTACAAGATCAACAGCTTGACTGTTGGCCAGAGGTACTGCAGCATCAGTGCCAGTACTGTGGCCTTGTAGGGGTGCTGTAGGAGGTGGCAGTGTAGAAGGTGATATACTCGATTGAACTTTATTTTGCACAGAGACAAATGGATGGGCAACAGGGTCAGACTTGGTGCCTATAGTGACATAACTGCCTATTCTGACTTGAGGGGCTGAGATAGGATGGTCTCGTTGGTCTTCCTCAGCATACAGTTGAAGTCTGGCCTGTGCAGCATTGTGCCTTTTCACCTCCTCTAAACATTCCACCTCCTTTTTCTTTTCCTCCAATTTCTCTTTCCTTGCAGCACTTTCTGCTACAAACAGAGCTGATTGCCTTGCCCTTTCTGCCTCCATTGCTCTTTCTCGTGCCTCTCGCTCAGCAGCCACCTTCTCTTCTGCTTCCAGTTTTCGGATCTCCTCTTCACATTCGTGTTGGAATTTCATGATTTTAAGCACGTCTTGAGTTACTGCCACTTCAGCTGCAGCTTGTTGTCTTTCCTGCATTGACTGAAGAGAGGCCCGGCTGGAAAGTTTGGAAGCTGGGAAGGATTGCATGGAGACGACGCTAGACTCTGTAAGATCGAACACTGAGTCAGCCTCAGGCCAGGATATATCATCTGGATCACCAGCAGCAGTGATAAAACACTGAGCCTTTTCCCTTGCAGTCTTAGTGATGGCATAACAGGAGTCATTCTTCCTCCTAATTTCAAGATCAGGAACTGAAATGGCTCTGATTCGGTCATAAATGGCATTTAGATCAGCTTGATAGGCATTGACAGCAGTGATGATTTCAGTAACAAACTCTGAATCTTCTTGATGTTTCATTGATCTTTTCAATCCATTGATGTGGTATTTCCACCTTTTGTACATACGTTCAAAGGCCCTTTTTAATTCATTCAATTTGCTGTCTTGCAACTGCTTTCCCTTTTCTGTAAGCATGCGGGTGCATTGACTTCTTCAAATGTCTGGTGGAACAGAATCACCGACCTGTGCCTCTTTATGTGACTCTTGAGTTTCTGAAAGCTGCTGAATACGTACAGCATCTCCACCAGCGTCTTCATCATCCATTAGTACTTTCTTTGAATCTTCTTGGTCAGGAAAGTCTACTTTTAACTGTGTATATTGTAATGTGTTTTTACTAGAGTATGACAGTTTAACCTTCTGTATGTTATAAATAATTGTGCATAAAATTAAACTAATTTTCAATTAAATAATGTAATATTGCATTAGTATGTAGCACCAAAGTAAATTACAATATGTATTGTAAGATTTTACCTCAATTTTAAACAAGTTAGGACTGATATGAGTGTATAAATAAAGCATCAGAATTGGAACACACAAACACAAATCATTGTTAAAATAAGCTAAAATGCAACACCAAGAACAACCTTAACTATAGGCACAATAGGCAATTCAATAGAAACACACTTAAGAATTCAATAGGGGTCATGTGCAAAACAACAGTACATTCATTCAGTCACATTTAAACATGAATCAATGCAAACCACAAATAAACTTATGCAATCTTAATAATATAATGAATTCAAAATATAAATATGAATAAACACAAACTATAATTTAAACTTGTGCAATTTTAATAATATTCTGTCACTCTTGAAGTAGTATAACGAAAGGGAATGTTCATAATCCTTTAGAATACAAGCATCAGAATATCCATAGTCCTTACCGGTACAGGGGCAGAAAACAGTTAAAAGTTCTGATAGCAATTCACATATGTCATGCAACTTTCAAGACAACAACCTTGAGCGCTTGCTTACTTGCTTAGCCTTACTTATCTGCTTGTTGCTTCAGTCCATTAACAAGATCCATCCCGTTTGTGGAGACCACTTCTTCCCAAACTTGCCACAGGCTTGCCACTTCGCATGCAGAGTTGGCCACTTCTGGTCCTGGACTTCATCGAAGTGTTCTACTGTACTGCCCTTAGTCACAATCCAAGGCCCAGGTTCTTAATACTGATGTTTTTCTTTATTGTACAAACACTGTAGAACTACACAAACAGGACAAACATAACACAGTCAACCATACATTCATAAACACAAACATGAGCTTAAATCTTATTAAAATAACAAACAAACAAAAGGCAACATACCACTTTTGCCAGCTTGTAGACTAAGAAGGTTACAAGTTGTTGTTAAGCATAAAAGATGATATCAAACTTGACTTGTGAGCATGAGAGGACATCAAACTTGCAATACTTAAGCACAAGACACTAAAGAACTTCCAGCACATCAAACAAGTAGCCTTTCTTTGTGCTGACCTAAGAGCTCCTTCATTCATTAGGCACCAACAAAACATTTCACAGGAAGTGACATACATAAATGCATCATGGGAGATTGAGTCCACCCAAAGCATGACAATGTTCATCTTTACAATGTCTCATCTCATCTCATTATCTCTAGCCGCTTTATCCTGTTCCACAGGGTCGCAGGCAAGCTGGAGCCTATCCCAGCTGACTACGGGCAAAAGGCGGGGTACACCCTGGACAAGTCGCCAGGTCATCACAGGGCTGACACATAGACACAGACAACCATTCACACTCACATTCACACCTACGGTCAATTTAGAGACACCAGTTAACCTAACCTGCATGTCTTTGGACTGTGGGGGAAACCGGAGCACCCGGAGGAAACCCACGCGGACACGGGGAGAACATGCAAACTCCACACAGAAAGGCCCTCGCCGGCCACGGGGCTTGAACCTGGACCTTCTTGCTGTGAGGCGACAGCGCTAACCACTACACCACCGTGCCGCCCTCTTTACAATGTTTCTCTTTTAAATAAAGTCCATTACATTTTTAATACAATCATAATATCATACAAATTTGTGCAATATTTTAATATGTAAAAACAAAAAATTATAACTTTAATTATGCAAAATTGTGCAATACTTGAAGAACATAAAGGGTAGCCATTACTTTCTATGGCTGCCTTCACATCTCATCTCATTCATCTCATTATCTCTAGCCGCTTTATCCTGTTCTACAGGGTTGCAGGCAAGCTGGAGCCTATCCAAGCTGACTACGGGCGAAAGGCGGAGTACACCCTGGACAAGTCGCCAGGTCATCACAGGGCTGACACATAGACACAGACAACCATTCACACTCACATACACACCTACGGTCAAAGTAGAGTCACCAGTTAGCCTAACCTGCATGTCTTTGGACTGTGGGGGAAACCGGAGCACCCGGAGGAAACCCACGCAGATACGGGGAGAACATTCAAACTCTGCACAGAAAGGCCCTCATCAGCCACGGGGCATGAACCCGGACCTTCTTGCTGTGAGGCGACAGCGCTAACCACTACACCACTGTGCCGCCCCAAATTTTCTATATTTCTGCATAAATGACCTAAAACATCATCAGATTTTCACACAAGTTCTAAAAGTAGATAAAGAGAACCCAGTTAAACAAATGAGACAAAAATATTATACTTGGTCATTTATTTATTGAGGAAAATGATCCAATATTACACACCGTATCTGTGACTGGCAAAAGTATGTGAACCTTTGCTTTCAATATCTGGTGTGACCCCCTTGTGCAGCAATAATTGCTATTAACATTTCAAGTAACTGTTGGTCAGTCCTGCACACCGGCTTGGAGGAATTTTAGCCCATTCCTCCATACAGAACAGCTTCAACTCTGGGATGTTGGTGGGTTTCCTCACATGAACTGCTCACTTCAGATCCTTCCACAACATTTCAATTGGATTAAGGTCAGGACTTTGACTTGGCCATTCCAAAACATTAACTTTATTCTTCTTTAACCATTCTTTGGTAGAGCAACTTGTGTGCTTACAGTCGTTGTCACCTGACTCTAATTTCACCTTCAAATTAACTGCTAATCCTAGAGGTTCACATACTTTTGTCACTTACAGATATGTAATATTGGATCATTTTCCTCAATAAATAAATGACCAAGTATAATATTTTTGTCTCATTTGTTTAACTGGGTTCTCTTTATCTACTTTTAGGACTTGTGTGAAAATCTGATGATGTTTTAGGCCATATTTATGCAGAAATATAGAAAATTCTAAAGGGTTCACAAACTTTCAAGCACCATTGTGTATATAATGTGTGTGTGTGTCCAGTGTCTTGCAAAAGTATTCATCTGCCTTGGTGTTTTTCCGGTTTTGTTGCATTACAAGCTGGAATTAAAATGGATTTTTGGGGGTTAGCGCCATTTGATTTACAAAACATGCTTACCACTTTAAAGGTGGACATTGTTTTATTATTATTGTGACACAAACAATAATTAAGATGATAAAACAGAAATCTGGAGTATGCATAAGTATTCAACCCCCCCAAGTCAATACTTTAGACAGCCACCTTTTACTACAATTACAGCTGCAGGTCTCTTGGGATATGTCTCTATTAACTTAGCACTTCTATCCACTGGGATTTTTGCCCATTCCTCAAGGCAAAACTGCTCCAAATCCTTCAAGTTAGATGGGTTGCATGGGTGTACAGCAATCTTCAAGTTATGCCACAGATTCTCAATTGGATTGAGGTGTGGGGTTTGGTTAGAGCATTCCAAGACATTTAAATATTTCCCTTTAAGCCACTCCAGTGTAGCTTTAGCAGTATGTTTAGGGTCATTGCCCTGCTAGACTGTGAACCTTCATCCCAGTCTCAAACCTCTGGCTGACTCAAACAGGTTTTCCTCCAGAATTGCCTGTATTTAGTGCCATCCATCTTTCCTTCAGTCCTGAACAATTTTCTTGTGCCTGCAGATAACAAACATCCCCACAGCATGATGCTGCCACCACCATGCTTCATTGTAGGGATGGTGTTCTCAGGGTGTTGGGTTTGCACCACACGTGGCATTTCCTATGATGACCAAAAAGTTCAATTTTTGTCTCATTTGACCAGAAAATCTTCCATGTGTTTGGGGAGTCTGCCACATGCTATTGGGCAAACTCCAAATGTGATTTTTTTAAGCAGTGACTTTTTTTTTGTCCACTCTTCCATAAAGCCCCACTCTGTGGAGTGTATGGCTTAAAGTGGTCCAATGGACAGATACTCCCATCTCCACTGTGGATCTTTGCAGCTCCCTCAGCGTTATCATTGCTGTCTTTGTTGCATCTCTGATTAATGCCCTCCTTGCCCGGTCTGTGAGTTTTGTTGGGCGGCCTTCTCTTGTCAGGTTTGTAGTGGTGCCATATTCCTTCCGTTTTGCAATAATGGATTTAATGGTGCTCCCCGGGATATTCAAAGTTTGGGATATTTTTTATGACCCAACCCTGATCTATACTTCTCTACAACTTTGTCTCTGACCTGTTTGGAGTGCTCCTTGGTTTTCATGTTGCTTGCTTAGTAGTGTTGGAGAGTCAGGGTCCTTCCAGAACAGGTTGATTTATACAGACATCATGTGACAGACCATGTGACACTTTGATTGCACAGAGGTGGATCTTAATCAACTAATTATGTGACTTATGAATCGAATTGGTTGGACCAGCTCTTATTTAGGGGTTTCATATGAAAGGGGGCAAATATTTATGCACACTCCAGATTTCTGTTTTTTTCATCTCATTGTTTGGGTCACAATAAATAAAACAATGTGTACCTTTAAAGTGGTGGGCATGTTGTGTAAATCAAATGTTGCTAAACCCTCCCCCCCAATCCATTTTTATTCCAGCTTGTAATGCAACAAAACAGGACAAACAAACACCAGGGGGATGAATACTTTTGCAAGGCACTGTATATACGAAGATATGAAGTTTATCTTTGAGTGGTAAATATAATTCACGAGTGGGCATAGCATATGAGTGAAATAATTTTCGATACAAGAAGATAAACTTCATATCTTTGTGCCACCTTATAATATTTTGTTTATTATATAGACATATCCACAAAAAAGCAAGTTATTCAAAAGAATTTTAATTTTGAACTGACTTGCTGTTTTGACAACACATGTCAAGTCAGCGGGAAAACATTGTAAGTGACGTCATCAGAGTGAAGATATCAGGAAATATGTCACTCGGGTCTGGGATGTATTTTGTATGAAAAATACAAGTTTTTCAACACCAGAAAATAAACTTCATATCTTCAAGCCAATGTGTGATTTTCTTTTTATTACATCGACACATTCACAAATAAAAAGCATGCAAATTCCATCCATTTCCCATAGATCCATAACCGCTTATCCTGTGCAGGGTCATGGGCAAGCTGGAGCCTATCCCAGCTGACTATAGGCAAGAGACAGGGTACGCCCTGGACAAGTCACCAGGTCAACATATAGAGACAAACAACAATTCACATTCAATTTAGAGCCAGCAATTAACCTAACCTGCATGTCTTTGGACTGTGGGGGAAACCCACACAGACAACATGTAAACCCCACACATACAATTTCTCGAACCCAGAACCTTCTTGCTGTGCGGCAACAGTGCTAACCACTACACCCCTGTTCCACCAGCATGCAAGTTTATCAAAACAATTCATTGATATCCTCGTGAGTGAAGATATTGAAAAATATGTTACATATATGTAACATATCAATGTAAGATACTACATCAATGTCCCAGATATAGTTCATATGAAAAATACAAGTGGTGTATTTCCCAGTAAAACACTCATGTCTATATAATAAATATACACTGCATATAGTGTATGCAGTGTATGTATATAGTGTATGTATAGTGTATGCATATGCATATACACTGCATATAATACTGTGTAATTGTTTACATACAGTACTGGGCAAAAGTTTTTGGTACAGGCAAAGAAATGCTGTAGAGCAATGTTGCCTACAAAATAATGAAATATTAATTTAATGAAGTTATACAGAACCACCCACAGTTCTTCTGGAGACTTTGGCTGTTGCACTCGCTTTTTTTTTTTTTTGCCTGAAAAGTGATCTCTTACATAATATAACCCCGATTCCAAAAAAGTTGGGACAAAGTACAAATTGTAAATAAAAATGGAATGCAATGATGTGGAAGTTTCAAAATTCCATATTTTATTCAGAATAGAACATAGATGACATATCAAATGTTTAAACTGAGAAAATGTATCATTTAAAGAGAAAAATTAGGTGATTTTAAATTTCATGACAACAATACATCTCAAAAAAGTTGGGACAAGGCCATGTTTACCACTGTGAGACATCCCCTTTTCTCTTTACAACAGTCTGTAAACGTCTGGGGACTGAGGAGACAAGTTGCTCAAGTTTAGGGATAGGAATGTTAACCCATTCTTGTCTAATGTAGGATTCTAGTTGCTCAACTGTCTTAGGTCTTTTTTGTCGTATCTTCCATTTTATGATGCACCAAATGTTTTCTATGGGTGAAAGATCTGGACTGCAGGCTGGCCAGTTCAGTACCTGGACCCTTCTTCTACGCAGCCATGATGCTGTAATTGATGCAGTATATGGTTTGGCATTGTCATGTTGGAAAATGCAAGGTCTTCCCTGAAAGAGACATCGTCTGGATGGGAGCATATGTTGCTCTAGAACCTGGATATACCTTTCAGCATTGATGGTGTCTTTCCAGATGTGTAAGCTGCCCATGCCACACGCACTAATGCAACCCCATACCATCAGAGATGCAGGCTTCTGAACTGAGTGCTGATAACAACTTGGGTCGTCCTTCTCCTCTTTAGTCCGAATGACACGGCGTCCCTGATTTCCATAAAGAACTTCAAATTTTGATTTGTCTGACCACAGAACAGTTTTCCACTTTGCCACAGTCCATTTTAAATGAGCCTTGGCCCAGAGAAGACGTCTGCGCTTCTGGATCATGTTTAGATACGGCTTCTTCTTTGGACTATAGAGTTTTAGCTGGCAACGGCAGATGGCATGGTGAACTGTGTTCACAGATAATGTTCTCTGGAAATATTCCTGAACCCATTCTGTGATTTCCAATACAGAAGCATGCCTGTATGTGATGCAGTGCCATCTAAGGGCCTGAAGATCATGGGCACCCAGTATGGTTTTCCGGCCTTGACCCTTATGCACAAAGATTCTTCCAGATTCTCTGAATCTTTTGATATTATGCACTGTAGATGATGATATGTTCAAACTCTTTGCAATTTTACACTGTCGAACTCGTTTCTGATATTGCTCCACTATTTGTCGGTGCAGAATTAGGGGGATTGGTGATCCTCTTCCCATCTTTACTTCTGAGAGCCACTGCCACTCCAAGATGCTCTTTTTACATATACCCAGTCATGTTAATGACCTATTGCCAATTGACCTAATGAGTTGCAATTTGGTCCTCCAGCTGTTCCTTTTTTGTACCTTTAACTTTTCCAGCCTCTTATGCCCCTGTCCCAACTTTGAGATGTGTTGCTGTCATGAAATTTCAAACGAGCCAATATTTGGCATGAAATTTCAAAATGTCTCACTTTTGACATTTGATATGTTGTCTATGTTCTATTGTGAATACAATATCAGTTTTTGAGATTTGTAAATTATTGCATTCCGTTTTTATTTACAATTTGTACTTTGTCCTAGTCTGGCTAACGCGACTTCAAAGCTCTGCAAGCATTTGGTCTGGCAAAGATATTAAGCCCAACTGTTTCCCAAAGCGCGTGGTTGACCCGCCTCCCTGAAATGCCTCAGTTTGCTACTGGTCGAAGCCAGAAAAGGCTGTGACGAAGCTTAAACCAATCACATCACTCTTTCCTCTGATGTATGTGACGCGATGGAAACTGCTTGAGTAACAGGAAGAAGATAAATACCTCCAGGGCTGCTCTTTGCTCCGTTTTCAATGAGAACTTCCCGTTGAATGCTTTCAATACAGCATCTACCGCTGTGTCAAAGGCTTGCCGCTGCTCCATGTTCGTAATGTTTCTAGTGAATGAAGCGCTTCCGGCATAGATTCTGTAAACAATCTATGGCTTCCGGTCGCAGTTCTACTACGTCACTGCCTTGAACACACCTCTACCCAGGGCCGTTGGAGATGCTCAAAGTTGATTGGCTCCCGATTTTTCGGGAGCTTGGAAGAGCTGGAGATAGCTTGCCTTGCCAGACTAAGCTCGCAACAGGCCCTCGTGTTGCGTCATACTTAGGATGGGCGGGCCCAGGCTAACTTTGTCCCAACTTTTTTGGAATCGGGGTTGTAAATGTTTTTGTAGTAGACTTGTAATGTAGAAGTCATAACATTGGACCACATTCTCTACCTGAATAATCATATAAAATATGAAAATAAAATGTTTAATTCCATCACAGTTATTCATTTATTTCATTCAAAATCTCACTAAAAGATGGGGCTTCTCCACAATATTGACAGTCAGTGGGAGTTGCTATTATTGTTTCTGTATTTGAATGTTACACTGAGATGGGTAACTGAGAGAGAGATAACTAAGAGATAATGCTGTAATGACTTTGGATGTGTAAAAAATGAGGAACTGGAGACAGGGGTTACAATTCAAGGTGTGCTTTATTTTTACGCTCACTTAAGACATGTACACAGTCACCACACACATTGGGGAACTCAGATATCTCTCTCTCTCTCATTACTGACTATCTGAAAGACACACACAGAGACACATTAATACACAGCCAGTCATTAGACACAGGTGTAACTCGTGGCATGTTATCTGGTGGTTCAACCTGACTCCTCACCATTCACAGCCAATAGTCGACCACACCCTTGCTGCCACGAACACCATTTTGCAGAAAATCATTAGTGGCCTTTGCCACGTTTTGGAAAGAAAGGGGATATACCATGCAGAGAAACGTGGCAGATCTCATGCTTTACATAAAATAGAGTTTGAAACTTTGAATAGTGATTAAATTCCAAACTTCTTATGGTGCTAACTTTTTTTTTATGGCACTTATCGCATTATGGAACCAAACTCTTTATTTGTTTGCAATGCCAGTGAAGTATTTCCAACTATAACTCCCATAAACCTCATTGCACAATCTGCAGTAAAGTTCCTAATCCTGCTTACAGTCACCTAATTACTCGTGAATTGTTGTGAATACTAGTGAATTGTGCCTGTTTGTGACTCACTGTCACTTCACGAAGTCTCACCCCAGCATACTGTATGTGTCTCAATTAGTGTCCTTGTCAGAATGGAGGCACTCACGGATGTAAGTACAGGGGAGAGCAGGGATGCAAACAGGAAGCATAGTCAAATCAGTGGGCAAACTCAGTCAGAAAGCATGCAGGGGTTGGTCGATCGATCTGCAAACAGAATAGTACAGAGCAGACTAAAGAGTTAAATAGGTAAATGTAGCAAAGGTTCAGGAAACTAGAGGCAGGCAGGCAGACAAGAAAGGCTTGGTATGCCTGGGTAAACACAGAACAATACTTCGCACTGAAGGTGTGTGAGGGAGAGGCTTAAGTAGCACTGCTGATTAACAGTTAATGACAGTCAGCTGAACTTAAGGGGGAGACAGGGGGCGCTGTGAACTTTGTGTGTTGTAGTCTTGGGAAGCCATGTTTGTAGTTTGGTTAGAGTTTTGACTCACAACACCATTACTGACAGTCTTGACCATAGCCTGCTTTGCTTCAATTATTTAGTCTTGTCTAGTTTGTGGCTGTTTGCCAATCACCTAACTATTAGACTGCCTTGCATTTCTGCTTACTGCCAAGCTATTTTATTTATTTGTTACACTAATTTTAAGGTTTAAAAAAAGAAGCAAACTTGCACTTTCCTCCATCTGTCCACTTCATGTTATTGTGGTCTAAGGTAGCACAGAAAAGTTAGCAGCAACTCATTCAGACATTTGACAAGGCTGATAACTGTGACCCTATTTACCAGCTCTGCCAGTGGCTCTGACAGAAATACCTAGTAGCACAGGTGTAATCTGAAATGAGAATTTTGCAATCTCTATCATATACTGGATATTGGACATACCCTCTTATATTGCAGACTCACATATGGAGATTGTTGGGAATTTATATTGTATGTCTTGTTGCTTTTAAATATGGTGGATACAAATTTAACATATGTTCAGACTACCAAGTTGGTTTTGCAACATCTGCCTATTGTTCTCCTAGACTGCTGCATTTCCCAAATGTAAGTCATATGATAAAATCACTGAGTGAGTTTATAGAAGTTTCACAGACAGTCCACAATACAGAGAAATTTAACAGATACAGTATTTGCAAAAATGGCAAACTGGGCAAAACTGCTGATAATGATACATGGGGGGAGGCTTGGAACTGCACACAACAACAATGTCAATATTTTACAAAGAAGAATAAACCAAATCAAACATATGCACCAGCTGTGTGAGTGCCCTGGTGCCCAAACACCGCAAATAACACCCATCAATGTTGCCCATTTTAGACAGAGTTTTGGTCTTCTATACTACCTTGAAGGACTAGGCCACAGATTGAAGAAAAACATATACTCATTCACTGTCCAAAGTTTATTACATTGACTGAAATGTTAGACCATGACACAACCACCAAAATGCATTTGCAGTTTGGATGGGAGAATACCTCCAAAACCAAACAAACAAACTTGAGCAGTTCAGATGGTGTCACGTTCTTGGAGGAAGCAAGTGATGACCTTCGCCCTCCCTGGTTGGGAACTGTCATGTGATAGGGGAGGTAATAAAACATTTACCAATTTTATGTTATTTACAGTTAAAATATGTTATTTACATTTGGAAATAACTGCCCTGTTTAAGATGGCAAGGGTAATTCCAAGGGAGCTAACAGTATCCACCGCTCATATAGAGGAACCTGTTGAGAGGACAACCATAGCCTGCCTGGACATTCCACAAAGCTAAGCTTTATGAGGAGTGGCAAACCATATGAAGTCCTGTTTAGAGTTTGCCAAGATGCATGGTTGAGATGCATCAAACAAGTGGAACCCTGTGTTGAGAAAAATTCTCATCATTTTGGCCTTGGCACAAAGTGTTACCTCTGTTTGGCAGAAACCCAACATTGCTCATCACCCTTAGAAAGCCATACTTAGAGTGAAGTATAATGGTCATAGCTTCATGTTGAGAGTCAGACTTGGCCTTCTGGGCACATTTCTGACTAATGTCCTTTTTACCCGGTCACTTTTGGTAGACAGCCTCCTACTCTTTTTTGTTTGTTTGTTTGTTTTAACAGATGTAATGGTGCTTCACAGGACCGTTTAAAGTTTGGGCTAAATATTGTGCATTTACCATTTAATTTTTTTAAACTAGAAAACTGAACCATCCATCCTCCATAACCACTTATCCTGTGCAGGGTCGCGGGCAAGCTGGAGCCTGTCCCAGCTGACTATGGGGAAGAGGCAGGGTATACCCTGGACAAGTCATGAGATCATTGCAGGGCTGACACATAGAGACAAACAACCATTCACACTCACACCTATGGCCAATTTAGAGCCACCAATTAGCCTAACCTGCATGTCTTTGGACTGTGGGAGAAACCGGAGCACCCAGAGGAAACCCATGCAGACACAGGGAGAACATGCAAACTCCACACAGAAAGGCCCCCATCAGCCACTGAGCTCGAACCCAGAACCTTCTTGCTGTGACAGTGCTAACCACTACACCATCGTGTTGCCAGAAAACTGAACCCAATTACATATTCAGTAGAAATGATCACATTGTTCACTGTAGACAGCATGGTTAAAGCCCAGTAGCTATGTTTGTAATGGCATTGCTGTTTCAGAGTCTGACTCCATAATGCTTTGTAAGCTAACTTTTGCATTTACCTTGCAAGTTTTATCAGTGAGAAAACACTCTCTTTATTGTAGACAACTCTAATTTAATTTAATTTAATTTAATTTATTGACTGGTTTAAAATGAGTAACCAAATAAATTGACCTATTTTATTGAAACAAACCTTTTTAAGAAGCACATCATCAGGTATTATGTCAGTACTGATGCCTACATACTAAAATTAAGCTCAGGATGTTCTGTGGCTCCCAGAATGCTTTAAATCGATAGATCCTAGATTTACCATAGTCGTAGCTTTACCATGACCACTGAAGCAATGTTTAGCCACAAGGGAGCTAAAATTGAATTGAGTCGTTTTGTAGAGTCCAATTTAATGGTTTATATTGACTTCTAATTTAAGGTTTGGAAAAAATACTTTTAATGGTCATATCATTTTATTGCTGAAGTGACTTGCAACCCATTCTCAAAAAAACTATACGTAGTACATTTCTTTTATAAAGCCATTGGAACAGAACTCTTAATACATTTTATTTGACTCTCATAAATCTCATCACCCTTATGTTTTCCAACAACACTGTCTTTACCATGAAAAACACTAAAGTACGGGCCCGGCGCGATGGGTGGGCCTTTGGGGGCTGGGCCCGCCCATTTAGTCATGTGGGCCCGCCCTAGTGTGGGAAATTGTGAGAGTGATGCAGTGCGCGCAGCAGTCGCTATTGCAGGAGCTGCACTGAACTGTGTGAATGTGTGATTTGCCAAGAGGCTACAAGCCTGTGTCTCTCTGAGAGGGAGCAGCCCCTCCCTCCTGTGTGTGTGTGAGAGCGAGCATCCCCTCCCCCACCCGCGCGCTAAGAGCAGAGACACAGATACCCCTTTTCCACCAAATCAGTTCCAGGGCTGGTTCGGGGCCAGTGCTGGTGCTGGTTCACAACTGGTTCAACTTGCGAGCCAGCTGAGAACCAGTTTGCTTTTCCATAGCTCGGGTGCTAAGGGGAGCCATGTCATTACGTCACTGTATACGTCAGTTATGTCGCTGCGTTTGCATAAACCTTGGCGCGAACATTCAAGCAACAATAACACGGAAGAAGAAGCAGCAACAACAACAATGGATGACTTCGCGTTTGTACAGCTGCTGCTTCTGGCTTTACGGTGGTTCATTGGGATCAGACAACGGCAGATCCAATATGTTTGTGCTGCTCGACAGGCTTTGATTGGACAGCGATTACGTTCTAGGAGACAGGTAATAACCTAATAACGTTTTGACTCTTACTTACACTGAACGTGAGATGGTTATGTTAGCCAGTGTTATGTCCCTGCTGGAATCGCCACAAATTCACAAACATATTACTGGCGATTTTTAAGTCGCCGCTCATATCTACCACAGCGGTAGATATGAGGATGCTTAGCTCTGTAATGAACTCAACTTACTGAAGTGAATGTAAACAAACTGCATGGAAATACAAGTGAATGATTTATGTTTAACCTCATTTCTTTAACCCTTTTGCCTCACTAAGGACATTTTTGGCTTGTCAGTAGTTACTTTTCTTTATTATTTTGACTGTGTTCATACATATAGAAATATAATAAGGTCAGAGTATAAAGTATGGCAAATGTGCTGTACATTAACTCCACAAGTAAATGTAACACTTATGTTTCCAACACTCACACATGCACATTTATTTCTCAGTACACATCCCACTCTAATCTAAGGGGAAACAGAGGCACAAGGGTTAAGTACCATGATGAATATTTGTTTGAGTATTGATGACTCTCCACACAACATGTTTATTTACCTATACATTTTTCTCTTTACAGGTAATCTTGCAACTGATGGCAAGGCGGAGATCACATGTTGTCTGGGCACACCCAAGATCTCGCTACTGGTGGGACACAATTGTTCCTGATTTCACCTCTCATCAGTTCATGCAGAATTTCCGTGTGTCCCGAGAGTCGTTTCAGTATATCTGCAGTCGGTTGAGGCATGTCTTGGGGAGAAGGAACACAAATTACCATTTGTGTGTCCCAATCCAGAAGCGGGTGGCTATTGCCATCTGGAAGCTGGCCACTGGCGGTGAATACAGGACCATCAGCCATCTTTTTGGAGTAGGCGTGAGCACCGTCTTTAATTGCGTTCAGGATTTCTGTAACGCAGTCATCAAGCTGCTGCTCCCTGCCCACATAACATGCCCTGATGCTGAGAGGTTAGTGGAAATGGCTGCTCTCTTTCAGAGTCGTTGGAGAGTGCCACAGTGTGTTGGTGCAATAGATGGAAGCCACATTCCCATTATAGCACCAGAAGAGTATCCCCGAGACTACTACAACCGGAAGGGATGGCATTCGGTTGTTCTGCAAGCAGTTGTAGATGACAGAGGTTTTTTCTGGGATGTGTGTGTTGGCTTTCCAGGGAGTGTGCATGACGCAAGAGTCCTAAAACAGTCACATTTGTGGGAAGTCCTAAGTGACGGAGAACTTCTAGGTCAAAGCAAAGTGACCATCTCTGGCTGTGAGGTTGGACATTACCTGATAGGTGATCCAGCCTACCCCATGCAGAACTGGCTGATGAAACCCTTTTCTGACACTGGCAGATTGACCCCTGAACAACACATCTACAATTACAGACTCAGCAGTGCACGATCGGTTGTGGAAATGGCATTTGGGAGATTGAAAGGACCGTGGAGGTGCCTACTAAAAAGAAATGACTGCAAGCTGGAACTGTGCAAGAAAATGGCTCTGACCTGCTGTGTCCTTCATAACATCTGTGAGGAACATGGTGACAATTTCACTGAGGAGCACCAAGACAGACATGCCAACATCCAGCCTCCTCTTCAGGCATTACCTGAACATGGAAGTCAAGAAGGGGCTGACATTAGAGCTGCTTTAATGGCCTACTTTAACAGTGGGAATGAGTAATTTGTTTGGTTATTTTGCTGTTTACTTCATGTCAATGTTGCTTAATTGCTCAGTTTGATAAGTTCATAGAAATGAGTCATTTATTTGTAAATAAAGTGACTGAAAAAGGTAGCTTGTTGTTCTTTCATTACTTGTTTTCACAAGCTCTAACCAGCTTTACTTGTACTTATTACACAGTTAAAATAATTTTACATCACTAGTGAAAACATATACAAGCAGACATGTCTCTAGAAAAAACATTTATTTACATAGTGCGTGGAAACACAAAATAAAGTGACGTGAGCAGTGCAAGGGTGCAAAAAAAAGTGGTGTGATTATTTTCTGGCTTGCGCCTCCATTACAGACACCATGCGCCCCATCATGCTGAGGAATGTACTGTTGTCTGCCTCCAGCTTGTGCAAGGCATTGTTGATTTCCTTGCAGTGCTGCAGGAACCTCTCGTCCACTCGCTCAAGGTATTCCAGGAACTCAGTGCTGTCTCGCTTCCTCTTAGCTGTGTACAAGAACAGAATAATGAGTTGAAAAGTTTTTGTTAAGTCATAAGTAGATTAACACAGGTTCAGCAATACAATATAAGAAACATGTCGGCTCAGCAATAAGAGCATTAGTTAACTGTTTATGGTTGGTGGGGGATTTTATATAAATGACTGGTCACTTATTACAGCATGTATTTATACTATAAAGTCACACTATTAGGTATATATATATCCATGTTTGCATAGTATCCGGTGAGAAATAGACTACTGGATACTCAGCACAACAACTTACCAGGTCTGGTCTGCTGTGATTGTCCTGAGCTGCTGGATGATGCAGGAGAGCTGCAGTGGAGTGGAGACATCAGGTCCTCGTCCCCAATGCTGGACAACTCTATAAACCACATAAAAACAGCCAGTGTTGGGAAAGTTCACCTTCTACATGAACTATTTCAAAGTTCAGTTCACAAATGTTAAAATGAGCTAGTTCAGTTCATAGTGAAAAATTTTGAACCAAGTTCACAGTTACAAAAATGAACTAGTGAATGAAACTATGCGTCAAATTTCATTATAACATTATACAAACAAACATTAACTGAAGTAGCTAGTAATGGTCACTCACTAAAAAACTTTATGCAAGGGGAAAATGTTTGAAAAGAAACTTACCAGGCTGTGATTGCGGCACCATCACCTCCAGTATCGCCGTCGCTGAATTTAAGGCTCCAGTGGCGTTATTTGCCGGTCTATCGCCGAGGACCGAATCCAGAATATCAAAGTGGGGGTTCTTCCTCGGCCGTCCATTGCCGCTTCGACCGAGCTCCTTTTTTTGGTCCCTGTAGTCTTTCTTAAGTTTCTTTAATTTGTTGCTTATCTGCTCGAGAGTGCGTTCATATCCCGCCGCAGCCATCTCTTTTTGTATTTGGTATAATACGGGTTTGGCCCGCGTAGCACCCTCCAGTTTCGCCTGGACTTCATCTGTGGACCATATCGCTAGGAGACAGGTTGTCTCCTCCACACACCACTGCTGCTTTACTGCATCCATATCTCGTCGCTTAAAAATCTGGTAGCTTAAAAATACCTCGTCGCTTAAAAATGGCGACTTTTCGCGGTCTTGTTTTTGTTGTTGGTCTTAACAACTCTGCCCCCCTGATGATGTAAGTGGTTCTTTCCTCTGGCCCAGCAGAGAGTTGGTGCTAGCCTGGAACCGGTTTTTCTGGCCCCAGAGCCAGTTCTTTGTCAGTGGAAACAGAAAACCCGGTTCCAAACTAAGCACTGGCCCCGAACCAGCCCTGGAACTGCTTTAGTGGAAAAGGGGCAAGAGAGGCACACAGAAAGTGCAGGATTTTCTCAGAGCGCTCCCTCCAAACAACGGGGATTTACACGGAAACAGACTTTTGGCGCAAGCACTGCTCTCTGCGAGAACTCCTTTTCCACTCTGAAGAACATTTTCACCAACCACAGACAAAGCATGCTGCACACACACAAGGCCAATTTGATCAAATTGGCATTTGAGAAGGATTTAACAAAAAAGTTCAGGGAGGAGTGGAGTGATGCTGTCTTGCGAAGATTCCACGCAGCTGCACATCGTCGCCTACCGCTTTACTGAGGGTGAGCTTGAATTTTTAATCACTACATAATAGTTATACTTGAGTTGTTGATTATAGTAAGCCTATTGTATGGGCTACAAAATAGTTATACATGGCACACCGTTTTCTTAACGTTTCGGCCTGCACCCATCTCGTCAGCCCTGCGCTGTCATGCACTTGGCATTTGATTTGCAAACTAAGCACTGGAGGTAAGAAACTGGTTTTGACGTTTCAGTTAACCTACAAAACACATCTGTATTAAAGATTAATGTTGTCATGCTTCACAAAACTAGATTTGAGACATAAAACTTTTAATGCGCATGGTTTCACTTAGAAGGGATTCAGTAGGCTTTGTGCAGGGAAGATGAGTGTGGCACGGGGGTATAAATATCAATCTTAATTTGCTGTCAACATTGATCACAATCATCCATTTGCGCATTCAGTGTTGGGTATTCGGAATGAGTTTGCAACATGACTCGTGCGCAAACGGAATACTGCCAATATTCCGTATGAAACGGAATATTCCCTGCAAATGCGCTCAGTGACGGACAATATATAGCAGTGGAACAGGGTGTCTGAAGAGCTCAAAATACACCATTTTAGAGTGTTTTATTTTTCAAAAATTTCTTCCGGGGGAGCATGCCCCCGGACCCCCCTAGTAAAATTGGGTTCGCCGATGCGTGCCCACCCCCAGCCAATGCAATGCCCAGCTACTAGACCACTTCTGCCGCTGGGTCTGCTAAAGTGTATTGGGTCTACTTTATGTCAAATATATACACCTGTATACAGTACTTGTATATTTGCACATCATTGTCATATCAGTAAATACTTTAAAACATAACTATTTTCCTTCCATTATTCTTGAGTTTTGCAGTGGCGACAGACCAAAAATGTTCTCTCCAGGCTTCTCTATCCCCAGCCACAGATCTCAGCTCCTCCTGGGGTACCCACAGATATTCCCAAGTCATTAGATTATAGGCATTTAACAGACTCTCTTATCCAAAATGGCATACAACATACCCAGAGCAGCCCAGGGGGCAGCTGGGGGTTAGGTGCCTTGCTCAAGGGAACTTCAATTCCAGAGAATTCATCCAGGGAATTGAACTGGTGACCTTTTGATCCCAAAGTTGCTTCTCTAATTTTTAGGCCTTGGCTTCCCCATATCGTCTTGGAAATACAATCTCTACATCCTAGGTCTGTCCAAGGGTCTCTATCCAGTGGGACATACCTGATACCAGTCTAGCTGGCCAGCTGCATTCTTTAAGGTCCATGAACCACCTCAGCTGGTTCTACTGCAAGGCTGTCCTGGATTTCAGAGATCTTCACTTTATCATAGAATCACCCTATCATGGAGTCTACCTGCAACCTTATTATTTCAGTCCCTACACATGCCTTGTGTCCACAGGCATGCATATGGACATAGATTGACCAGAAACAGACAGCTTCATCTGCAATCTGAGCTCTTCCTTTACCAACCACAGACTGCAAGACTGCTGTGTCACACCCCTCATGGCAGGGAATGACACAGACACATGGACAACAAGCATGAAGTGCAAAACAGGTGAGCTTTTTTTCTCTTTTGTAGTGGAGTGAGCCAGGCAACATGCGAGTGGTCATCCAGGTGAGGACGGGTGGGTTAGGAAGGTCCCAGGAGGTGAGGAGTGATGAGCTTGTCCTTACTCTGAGGAAGCAGTTTTCCCGTCCTTCCAGTGTGTGAGAGCATCATCGAAATGGTATCTGCCACAGAACATCGGAATGAGTGTTCTAGAGGATGTACTCACATGCTAGGCCACATGCAGCCCTTACCGTATATACTCCACTGCGAGCTGCTGAAGGGTGAATGCGTGCACTGTAATTAGTAGGTGCCAGCTGTGCTGTGTTTGGCCACTCCTCCCTGTGTGTGTCACTGTTTTCGGCCCATGATGCTTAACTGTCACTGCTTCTTTTCAGCATGGAGAGTGGGGATCTGTCTTTTCAGCACTACAGCTGCTATGCAGTAAGGAGTGCCTGCAGATAGGAGAAGATGGCTGCAGGCCCACTGTCTTTACATTGCCCCCTATCTCTGAGTTGCCTGTCAGAGAAAGCTGGGCCCAGTGCACATGTTGTCAGGAGAGGCCAGAGGTGGACAGTAACGAAGTACAGTACTTGAGTACTGTACTTAAGTAGGGCGGCACGGTGGTGTAGTGGTTAGTGCTGTCGCCTCACAGCAAGAAGGTCCGGGTTCGAGCCCCGTGGCTGACGAGGGCCTTTCTGTGTAGAGTTTGCATGTTGTCCATGTGGGTTTCCCCCACAGTCAAAGACATGCAGGTTAGGCTAACTGGTGACTCTACTTTGACCGTAGGTGTGTATGTGAGTGTGAATGGTTGTCTGTGTCTATGTGTCAGCCCTGTGATGACCTGGCGACTTGTCCAGGGTGTACCCCACCTTTCGCCTGTAGTCAGCTGGGATAGGCATCAGCTTGCCTGTGACCCTGTAGAACAGGATAAAGCGGCTAGAGATAATGAGATGAGACTGTACTTAAGTACACTTTTTGAGTATCTGTACTTTACTTGAGTATTTTTTTTTTTGGCAACTTGTGACGTTAACTTCACTATATTTAAAAGACAAATATTGTACTTTTTATTCCACTACAGTTCTATCAAGGTCCTCGTTACTATGAAGCAGCTTTGAAAGTGGATGTTTTTTTTTCTTTTCTTTTCTAAAACGTGATTGTTTTTTTCACAGGTGACACTGAGACAGCCTAGCAGTAATCACTAGGGTCACGTCACATCCATAGACTATGAAAATCAAGTTCAATGCTTTCTCCACAGTATTATTTAACACAATCAGTTAATGGCAGAATGGAAGGAAGCCGTTCTTCTGGGCAATGCATGCACCCATGGCTTTACCTAAAACCCATGTTTCAGTTTTCTGAAAGGAATAAAGAGTCATTTTGTTTGCCTAAAACAGAGCATATCACAGCCAACAAAAAATCTCGCCACCCAACCTGCGGAAGCATATTGAGGGATGTAAATGTTTTATTCCAAGAGAAAGCTTGCAATAAGTTGTCTGTACTTTTAGAGCTAGTGATAATGTTGCAATAGCTATGCAGTCTGGTTAGTCAAATGACTTTCTGTGGATTTTCCTGCCAAGTTTCCATAGCCTTGTCCACAGCTAACGTTAACACTTAGCTTGTTAACTTGGACGCTGTTAGTTAGCATGTAAAAATGGAGTTACGCTAACATGAATAACGTTAACTTATCTGAAGTCCTTTCAGAAATATGTTTTAGCATAATCTTGCCAAATAAACAATATAGAAAACTTTCTTTGTAATAACGTTAGTTATCCGATATGATTTTGAGTTTGAAAAGTGTTTGCTAGCATATTGGGTGGAGCGTCACTGACTAGCTAGCTTAACATTAAGCCACAATGATTCCACAGGCAGATTCATATGTGCACGCACACACACACACACACACACACACACACACACACACAAAGACCTGTGAGATGGACGGTATTGTACTAGTCAGTCAGAAAAAAATGCTGGAGAAATGGAGAAAGTTAGAGGTGTGGACCTGGGTTTTAATCAGGTTGGATTTTCATTTTTATTTTCTGAGCAAGCTGCATTTACAGCTATTCCACTGTCTTCCTGATTAACATACATATACACATACATGTATGCACACACTGCCAGAGCTGGGTCAGAACACTGCCATGCTGCTTTGTGAGGGTGGGGAGGAGTGTTACAAATTAAAAAAGAAAGAAAATGACAGTGGCATTTTTTCAGTTCAGTTGTGTTTCATTTTGTAACATTCTACCAGGCATTTATTCAACAGGTTCTACAAGTTAGTCAGTCAATCCAGTCGGTTGCTTCAGAGGCATTAGATTTTGTAAGCGCTGTGGCAATAATACAACAATGTTTTGACAGAAAATGTACTTTTAATACTTAATTATTTTTAAAAGCAAGTACTTCAGTACTTTAACTTAAGTAAAAATTTGACTGTACAACTGTCACTTGTATTGGAGTAACATTTGACTAGTGGGATCTGTCCTCTGACTTAAGTAACGAAGTTGGGTACTTTGTCCACCTCTGGGAGAGGCCATCTGCATTGCCATTGCAGGCTTCTGCCTGTTGTTTTACCTGGAACAAAAAGCCCTTGACGGCACGGTGGTGTAGTGGTTAGCGCTGTCGCCTCACAGCAAGAAGGTCTGGGTTCGAGCCCCATGGCCGGCGAGGGCCTTTCTGTGTGGAGTTTGCATGTTCTCCCCGTGTCCGTGTGGGTTTCCTCCAGGTGCTCCGGTTTCCCCCACAGTCCAAAGACATGCAGGTTAGGTTAACTGGTGACTCTAAATTGACCGTAGGTGTGAATGTGAGTGTGAATGGTTGTCTGTGTCTATGTGTCAGCCCTGTGATGACCTGGCGACTTGTCCAGGGTGTACCCCGCCTTTCGCCCGTAGTCAGCTGGGATAGGCTCCAGCTTGCCTGCGACCCTGTAGAACAGGATAAAGCAGCTAGAGATAATGAGACGAGATGAGAAAAAGCCCTTGAGGGAGAGAAACCAGCGGGTTATTTTACTGTTTACATTCTTTTTTTTTCCTTCTGGAGTGGGGCATGGTCTGTGACCAGGGTGAAATGCCTGCCTGGTAAATAATAGTGGAGCTCTTCCACAGCCCATTTTATGGTGAGGGCTTTTTGCTCTACTGCTGCATACTTTTACTTGGTAGGAGTCAGCTTCCAGCTAATGTAGATGATGGGGTGCTTGTCTTCCTCAAAGTCCTGTGACAGCACAGCTCCTAAGCCATTTCTGATGTGTCCATGTGTATCAGAAAGGGGCAATAGAATTCAGGGTTCCTCAGGACTGGGGAGCTCATGAGGGCAGTTTTGAGGGCCTGGAATGCTGCCTCAGCCACAGGTGTAGAGAGTAGATTTTCTCAGGCTCTCCCTTCCTGTTAAGATCTGAGAGAGGGGAAGCTATGGAGGCAAAGTTATGCACAGAACACTGATAGTAGCCAGCCAGCTGCAAAAAGGCACATACCTGTTTCTTGGTGGTAGGTCGGGGTAATGGCAAATGGGTTTGGTCTTCTTTTTTGGGGGCTTCAGGAACCCCTGTCCAATATGGCACCACAGGTACTGTGCCTCGATCAGGCCCAGATGGCATTTCTTGGGATTTGCTATGAGTCCTATATTTTGGTGTTCCTTAATGCAGTGAAGGTGGTCTTGCTAGCTGGTAAAGTGGATGATCACATCATTCAGGTAGGCTGTTGCGTAAGGATAATCAGGTCTTAGGACAATATCCATTAACCTTTGGAATGTTGTGGGTACTCTGTGGCGCCCAAAGGGAAGGATCCGGTATTGCTAACATCCAGAATGGGTGCTAAAGGTTGTCTTGGGTTGTGCCTCTTTGTAGAAGGCCACCTATCAGTATCCTTTTGTTAGGTCAAGTGTGGAGATGAATCTGACCCTCTGTAGATGCTCTATGAGGTCATCCACTCATGGCAGGGGGTAGCTGTTGAAACTGCGACACCTTGTTCAGCCTCTGGAAGTCATTACAGAGCCAGAGGCTTCCATCAGGCTTGGGTATAACACCAATGGGGTGAGACCAGGGGCTGATGGATTCCTTGATGGTGCCCTCCGGAAGCATCCAGGTTACTTCCACTTCTATATCTTGGCAACAGGCCTCTGGGACTCAGTAGGGCCACTGTCAGATGACTATTCCTGGGGGATCTTGATGTCATGCTGCACGAGTTCACCCAGGCTCTGCAGAGAATAAATCCCTAAACTGAACCTCCAGCTCCCTCAGCTCTTGTAGCTGGGCTGGTGTTAAAGCCTCATCTTTGTGGACCTGATCTGTGTCAGTGGGACCTGGGGGGGGGGATGAAAGAGAAGGCTGAAAGTGCAGGCATTGGTTCAACCCAGCATTTCAATGGTTTAATGTGATATAGTTGGGTGAGCACTATCTTAGCTGGCTGCTGCTGGCCTACTCACTCCTGGACAATGTAGTGGCCTTGCACATACAGTCACCAGGCTGGACCTCTTGAGGTTAGGCCGGCCAGTTGTAGAGCCTTTGCTGCTACCTTTGGGCTGTCTGCATGTGCTCCTGTATGATAGAGGCTGTCCTCTCAATCTGCTCTTGTGTCTCCTGGACATAGTTGATGAAGGAGCAGAATGGGAATGGCTGCTCCTCACAGGCTTCCCTGACAGTGTCTAATTGGAGCTTGGGCCATTGGCCAGTGAGGAGCTCGAAGGGTGTGAGCTCTGTGGAGGCCTGAGCAGTCTCCTATACAGTGAAGAGGACATAGGAGAAGAGTAGGTCCCAGTTCTGACCTTCTTCATCTACCACCCTTTTCAGCATATGTTTGAGGGTCTGCTTGAATCTCTATACAGCGCTGTTGTTTTGCAGGTGGTAGAGTAAGGTTTAGAGATGTTTGACCTACAGCAGTTGACATAGGTCTGTCATGAGTTTGAAAATGAAGGTGGTACCTTGGTCCATGAGCAGGTCCTTGGGGACCCTGACTCAGCTGAATAGGAGTATCAGTTCTCTGGCGATGTTTTTGGACATAGTCTTGTGGAGAGGGATGGCCTCTGGACATTGTGTGGCATAGTTGACGACCACCAGGATGTACTCATGGCCCCAGGCAGACTTGAGCAGCAGCCTTATGAGATCCATGCCCTCCCACTCAAAAGGGACCATGATGATGGGAAGGGGAATCAGTGGGGCCAGGGCTGGCCTGTAAGAGGAGGTTTGCTGGCACTGGGAGCACTGCTGGCACTAGTTGTGTACCTCAGCCATTATTCCAGGCCAGTGAAACTGGTCCCAGACCTTCTCCAGTGTATCCTGGGGTCCCAGGTGGCTGTGTAATGCGTAGGCATGGGCCAGGTGCATGACAGAGTTGATCTTTGCCCTGGGAACAACAAGGTGGTTGGAGGGCTCACCCTGGCAGTCACAGTGATAGTACAGTAATCCCCTCTTCTGCAGAAAGTAAGCAGTGGGCATCTCCTTGTTGGGTTGCAGGCTCTCCTTGTTAACCTGTAGCACCTCACCCCAGCAGTGCTTCAGACAGTCATCCTCCTTTTGCTCCTTCTCAAAGTTTCATTCCCTTATAGTCTGTTGGGACAAAGCAAAGAGAGGGTTGGGGGTAAGGAGGGCTCACCTTTGGCCTTAGCTTTTGCAGCTGCTGTCTCTTGTTTGGTTAAGAATGCAGTCCCAGGGGCAGCTGGCAAGGTGCACTATGGCTGCTGCTGTGATCTTCTGGAGCTCTTCTTTCTCCTCCTCCACTCTGAGGCAGCTATGGAGGAGGGAAACTCTGGCTAGTCTCTACCTAAGAAGAGAGGCACAGGGAGATCAGGGATTAGACCGACCATTACCAGTTACTCACCTCATTGGCTCCCTATCTGGACCTCTGCAGTGGAGACCTCTCTCACATCCCCATGCATACAGATGATGGCCAGGCTTCCACATGGTTGAGAGCTCCTGGTCAGGGCCGAGGGACAAGCCAGGGTGATGCTGCTCCCTAGACCCATGAGCATAAGCACTGGAACACCATTCAGCTGGAGTGGGATGGTAGGGTCCTGTAGCTGAGGGATGGTATGAAGAGCACACCCCACCAAAAAGGGTTTGAAGGGCATAGCTGTTGCATGGTGCTTCAGCTCTGTGGACATTGGTCCCGAAGTGGTGGCTGTGACAGGGGGTCCTCCTGTGCCCTCTGAGCAGTACCAGGATTCAGGCTGCTGAAGTAGCAGGGCTGGTACTAGAAGGTCCTTTTCTCTCCCTTTCCTATCTCCAGGGTGGGTAGCATACACTCCAGTGCAACAACCATGTCTCTGGGGTCTGGACCACTTTCATCCTCACAGCTCTCTGTTCTTCACCCAGGAGGCCCCACAGGAAGCACTCAAAAGCAACCCACTCCACGGTTTCTGTGGGGTGAGCTGGTCAGGTTGGAGCCATTTCTGAGTAATCTGCAAAAGGCTATTCATCATTGTCTAGGGCTCCTGGCCTAGCCTGTGGCTCCAATGGTGAAACTCTGAGGTGGCTCAGATGGGAGAGAGCCTGCAGTGGTCCAGGATCTCCACTTTGAGTAAATTATAGTCCTCAGCCTCAACTAGTGGGAGGGTGCGGTAGGGCCACTGAACTTCACCAATGAAGAGTGGGGTGGAGATATGAACCCGCTCTCTGGGTTGCCAGCCTTCCCTTTTTTGCAACCCTCTCGAATGTCCCTAGGAACACCTTGACGTCATTATCCACATTGAGCTTGTTAAGCAGGCACTGGACATTGTGGGCTGGGTTGGGGAGAGAACTATGGCTGCAGTCAGTGATTGCTTTAAGCTAAGAAGCTCTTGGGTAACAATGTGGAGGCCATAGGCCAATTCCTGGAACATCTGCCCCTGCTGCACACTTATGTCCAGGAGGTGCCTCACCATGGGGTCCATGGCCTGGGTGCCAGACTCTGTGTCACCTGCCCCCATTCTCCACCAGTGTAGTGCCCCTAGTGGCAGGGAGTGACACAGACACATGGACAACAGGCATGAAGTGCAAAACAGGTTGTTTTTTTTTTTTTCAATTTTCTCTTTTGTTGTGGAGTGAGCCAGGCAGCATGTAAATGGTGATCCAGGTGAGAAAGGGTGGGTGAGAAAGGTCTCAGGAGGTGAGGAGTGATGAACTTGTCCTTATTGTGAGGAGGGAGCTTTCCTGTTCTTCCATTCTGTGAAAGCATCATCTGAACTGGCACATAAAGTACACAGAACATCAGAATGAGTGTTCAGGAGGATGTATTCACATGCTAGGCCATGTGCAGCCCTTATATATGGTACTCCACCGCAAGCTCCTGGAGGGTGAATGTACACACCATAATTAGTAGCTGTCAGCTACGGTGTGTTTGGTTGCTCCTCCCTGTGTGTGTTTTTTGCTGTTTTCTGCCTGTGGTGCTTAATTGACACTGCTTGTTTTCAGCACAATGGCTACTACATAGTAAAGTGCACCTGCAGATAGAGAGAAGATAGCTGCTGGCCCACCATCTTTACAGCTGCCATACTTAATATGTGATCTGCTATAACTGAATAATTGCCACACATCAGAGTAGCAATAGAGATATAAACTCTGATAAGGCTACCTGGCTAGAACCCATACAGCAGAGGGGAACTGTCAGAGCTTTCTAGGCCTTCAGAGGAGGCCCAAACATATCAGCATTTCGAAGGTTATATTTAATTTCTTTCATTCTTCAATTTCTTTAATAATTTCATTATAATTATTCTCTTCTAATCTGGCCTCATTTTCTATCAAATTTGCTTCAGAAATGAAAGGGTTACTGTCTTGAAAACATTAAAATAGAGTTATCCAGTGAGATTTTTTTGTTTGTTTGTTGACCCAAGGTAGAGAAGAATTTAGAGCTGGCTCACTCATTGGTTAGGACTTCATTGCCACGACAGAAGGCCATGGCAGTGTATGTTTATGTAGGAAGTGACAGATAAATTAACCAAACAGATTTTGATTTATAGTGGGAGGGACCAAAAATGTATCACCCTCAGCCTCCTTGAAGGCCAACATGAGCTGAACCACAAGCTGGTGCCATCAGTGCAGCAGTGACATCATCTTCCAGCCAGTGTAGCATTCATCAGCAGTGTTGCCGAATGCTAATAAAGCAGTCAAGTCAGTGCTATCGAGAGCAAGTAGCACAGGCTAATGACCAAGAAACTAAGATTTCTATCTTCAGGCTCTTCTTCCATGCACATGTAGCAATGTCATAATTTCATATGAATAAAGTTTTGGGTTTTTTGTAAACTTCCCCAAATTCCTCTATTGTAAAATATGTTAAGTTGTTGGGTTCCGTTAATAGTTCCACTGTTGTTTCTGGTGGGGCATTAATTAGTGTAACATACCTGTGGACATTATCATGCTTAGGCTGTCTGGAAAGGGCTTCATGAAAACTGCATGAACAATATTCGTTAATACAGTATTTTTTTCCAAGATATGATGTTTATTTTTTTATGTAAGAATGTTTTGACACACATCCGCTGTTTGTATCAGATCAAATATGTAAATTAGTTTTGTAAAATTCCATGTGAAAAGTCGAGTGTTTATCTGAGTAGCCATTTGGTTGGGTGCTAACTGGTGTATTATGTTGTAGGGATGCCAGAATTCTTTTCCCTGTCTCCATGTGTTGACAGCCCTGTCATTCATTGTTTTCCAGGTATGTTTGCCTGACTATGTTAAGAAAATGATTAAGATCTGTCAAATATTTTATTCATTAATGTATGGTTTATTTTATTTACTGTACATTGCAAACTACACTATATGATCAGTATTAAGTGTATGACTATTGTAGTCTGTTTTATCTCACACAGTGTAATGTAGCCAGCCTGTTGAACAGTATGTAGCCTACAATGTTTTTTTTTTTTTCCATGCTTGGGATGTCTGGAAAGGGGGATGCCAGATTTTTTTTCCTCTGTGTCCATGTGTTGAGAGCCCTGTTATTCATTGTTTTCCAGAATAAATGCTGACAAATCAACTGTTCACCTACTCTGCATCATCTATTAGCCACACAGAGACTTTTAGTTCTTATTAGAGTAACTGATTGGTTATAGTCGGTTGCACACATTCGCCCCAGTATTTTTCACTCAGACTTAAGTATTCATTTCCTTATGTAATGTACTTAGTTACTTTTTGTAAAATCCTTTGCCCTGATGCTTTTTTGGTGTGTCTGGCTAAGTTTTGGCTGAGCTGAAGTCCCAGCTCTAATAGTAATGGTTTGCCACTGCCGTACAGGAGTCATGAGGAAGGAAGTTGAAAACAGCTTCCCTTATCAAGTGCAGCCATGCTGCTGCTCTGCATACTGGAATATTCAGAAGACTGTGGGATCATCAGAAGAGAATGGGCACCATTTCGGGGCCTACTTCTCTATGGCTCGTCTGCGCACTGAGACCCCTCACTGATGTAAGGTCCCATCTTCTGACTCAGGTGGCTACTGCAATGTCAACCAGGGTCACTTTTCTTGCCTCATCTCATCTCGTCTTCATCTGTTTATCCGGGGCAGCAGTCTGAGCATGGAAACCCAAACTTCCCTTTCCCCAGACACCTCGGCCAGCTCCTCGGGAAGTACACCGAGGCGTTCCCAGGCCAGCTGAGAGACATAGTCCCTCCAGCGTGTCCTGGGTCTTCCCCGGGGCCTCCTCCCGGGGGGACATGCCTGGAACACCTCCCCAGGGAGGCGTCCAGGAGGCATCCGAAAGAGATGCCCGAGCCACCTCAGCTGATTCCTCTCGATGTGGAGGAGCAGTGGCTCTACTCTGAGCTCCTCCCGAGTGACTGTGCTTCTCACCCTAAGGGAGCGCCCAGCCACCCTGCGAAGGAAACTCATTTCGGCCGCTTGTATCTGCAATCTTGTTCTTTCAGTCATTACCCAAAGCTCATGACCATAGGTGAGAGTTGGAACGTAGATCGACCAGTAAATTGAGAGCTTCGCCTTTTGGCTCAGCTCCTTCTTCACCATGACGGACCGGTAAAGCGACCTCATCACTGTGGAGGCTGCACCGATCCACCTGTCGATCTCACGCTCTATCCTTCCCTCACTCATGAACAAGACCCCAAGATACTTAAACTCCTCCACTTGAGGCAGGACTTCTCCACCAACCTGGAAAGGGCAAGCCACCCTTTTCCGGTCAAGAACCATGGCCTTGGAGGTGCTGATTCTCATCCCAGCCGCTTCACACTCGACTGCAAACTGCCCCAGTGCATGCTGAAGGGCCTGGTTTGATGAAGCCAACAGGACAACATCATCCGCAAAAAGCAGAGATGAAATCCTATGGTTCCCAAACAGGATTCCTTCCGGCCCCTGGCTGTGCCTAGAAGTTCTGTCCATAAAAATTATGAACAGAACTGGTGACAAAGGGCAGCCCTGCCAGAGTCCAACATGCACTGGGAACAGGTCTGACTTACTGCCGGCAATGCGAACCAGACTCCTGCTCCGTTCGTACAGGGACTGGACAGCCCTTATCAAAGAGCCCCGAACCCCATACTCCCGAAGTACCCCCCACAGAATACCATGAGGGACATGGTCGAATGCCTTCTCCAGATCCACAAAGCACATGTGGACTGGTTGGGCAAACTCCCATGAACCCTCGAGCACCCTATGAAGAGTATAGAGCTGGTCCAGTATTCCATGACCAGGACGAAAACTGCATTGTTCCTCCTGGATATGAGGTTCGACTATTGGCCGAATTCTCCTCTCCAGTACCCTGGAGTAAACCTTCCTGGGGAGGCTGAGAAGTGTGATTCCCCTATAATTGGAGCACACTCTCCAGTCCCCTTTCTTAAAAAAAGAGGGACCACCACCCCAGTCTGCCACTCCAGAGGCACTGTCCCCGACCGCCACGCGATGTTGCAGAGGCATGTCAGCCGACAGCCCCCCACAACATCCAGAGACTTGAGATACTCAGGGCGGATCTCATCCACCCCCAGTGCCTTGCCACCGAGGAGCTTGCAAACCACCTCAGTGACTTCAGCTTGGGTAATGGACGAGTCCACCTCTGAGTCATCAACCTCTGCTTCCTCAATGGAAGACATGATGGTGAGATTGAGGAGATCCTCAAAGTATTCCTTCCACCGCCCGACAATGTCCCCAGTCGAGGTCAACAGCTCCCCACCCACACTGTAAACAGTGTTGGCAGAGTACTGCTTCCCCCTCCTGAGGTGCTGGACGGTTTGCCAGAATTTCTTTGAGGCCGACCGATAGTCCTCCTCCATGGCCTCACCGAACTCCTCCCAGTTCCGAGTTTTTGCCTCCGCAACTGCCTGAGCTGCGGCACGCCTGGCCTGCCAATACCCATCAGCTGCCTCAGGAGTCCCGGAGGCCAACATGGCCTGATAGGACTCCTTCTTCAGCTTGACGGCATCCCTTACTTCCGGTGTCCACCACCAGGTTCGGGGATTGTCGCCATGACAGGCACTGGAGACCTTGCGGCTACAGCGCCAAACAGCCGCATCTACAATGGAGGTAGAGAACATGGTCCACTTAGACTCAATGTCTCCCACCTCCCTTGGAAGCTGGGAGAAGCTCTCCCAGAGGTGGGAGTTAAAGACCTCCCCGACAGAGTGCTCGGCCAGACGTTCCCAGCAGACCCTCACCATACATTTGGGCCTGCCAGGTCTGTCTGGCTTCCTCCTCTGCCAGCGGATCCAACTCACCACCTTTTCTTGCCATTCAGGATAATTTCTTTTCAGCCAAATCCAGTGGCTAGCTCTCTCAACTGCTACTTGGATCTCCTTGACGATGGAGTTTTGTCTTCGATGGGTTAGCCCAAGTGTTGATAACCAATTCTTTAGGCATATTCCGATAAAACCACAGCAACCAACTTCAACTGGGAAGTGCTGTACACTCCAACCAGCGTCCTCGCAATTGTCCAGCAACACTTGATAACATTCATCCTTGCATTCTTGAGCAGCATCAATGTTATCTTCGTGTGGGACAGTCAGTTCAACAAGGTAAACTATCTTCCATTCAGAGCACCATACAACAAGTTCAGGCTTCTTGGCAGTTGGTATTGGGAATAATAATAATAATAGGCGGCACGGTGGTGTAGTGGTTAGCGCTGTTGCCTCACAGCAAGAAGGTTCCAGGTTCGAGCCCCATGGCTGACGAGGGCCTTTCTGTGCGGAATTTGCATGTTCTCCCCGTGTCTGCGTGGGTTTCCTCCGAGTGCTCCGGTTTCCCCCACAGTCCAAAGACATGCAGGTTAGGTTAACTGGTGACTCTAAATTGACCGTAGGTGTGAATGTGAGTGTGAATGGTTGTCTGTGTCTATGTTTCAGCCCTGTGATGACCTGGCGACTTGTCCAGGGTGTACCCCGCCTTTCGCCCATAGTCAGCTGGGATAGGCTCCAACTTGCCTGCGGCTCTGTAGAACAGGATAAAGTGGCTAGAGATAATGAGATGAGATAATAATAATAATAATAATAATAATAATAAAGTTAAATGTATATAGCACCTTTTTCACACCCAAGGTCGCTTTACAATTAGTGGGGGAAAAGTCCACTAAAAGAGGGTCAGGATGTAATTCTAAAGTCATAGCTACCACAGTCCCACCAAAAGGCACACAAAGATAAATCCCACACCGCCTACACAGCCGCAGCCACGCTGCCAGGCAACATCACTCGGAACACCATGCCATGGATCCATAAAATGAGCACAGAAGCACTGCCACACAGAGTACTGGTATGCCCAAACCACTTGCACAGCCAACATGACGCCACCGGGGAACATCGCTTGGAACACCCCGCCAAGCACAAAAGCATTGCCGCACAGAGCTCTGGACAACCCTGATGTTAAAAGAGCAACAAGCTCGCTGCAGTCCATAGCGAGGAGCACAGGCATCACTCATGGTGGACCAAGGCCTGGAGGGACCTGACGCTCAAAACTGGGTCCGGAGCTACACCAAAACCAGTGGACAAAACACTCAAACAAAAAACAAACATCAAACTACACAAAACACCAAGAAGAAAAACAAAAGGAAAAAAAATAAAAAGCTCTGGTGAGAAGCGGCAGCCAGAATGTGCACGGCATACTCTTAACCAGAAATGGAAGGGGAAAAAAAGGGAAGAAGCATTCATAACCAAGAACATCTGCGGCAATGTCCCAAGTTCCCATCCAGGTCTCCATTCTTTCCTTCTGTAGTATTAGATAAAATGCCTGGGTAGGAACCTTGTGGAGTTGTATTGTGTTGCACAGGGGAGTTTAATAATGTACAGAGTAAACTGACAAGAAGCATCTGTCATACATCCTGTATCAAATCTCTAGATATTATTCCAATGCAAATATGAATAACAGAACATGGTGTCAGAAGTGATGTCGGAAGGAAGCTTAGGCTGTTAGAGACTAAAAGCCGGTGTGAGAGTGTTGAGTTAAGTGCGTGAGTTTTCTTTTTTTCCACAGAGTAATACAATTCAGGCTATGGCAGTAAGCCTGTAAAGTGGCAACATGAGTCAGTTTCAAGTCTCCCCACCAGAGAAGTTCATGTTTAAGGTAGACAAATGGACAAAGTGGATAAAGCGCTTCGAAAGATTTCGCATTGCATCTGGATTGGAGACACAAGCAGACAAGAATCAAGTGAATGTGCTTATCTACACCATGGGAGAGCGGCAGAAGTTTCCCTATATCTAAAACCAGAGGAGGCAAGTTAGTATGACATGGTGAAAAGAATATTGGATACCCACTTCATGGCCCACAGAAACATCATCTTTGAGATAGTAAAGTTTAATCAGCAGCAGCAAGAAATGGGAGAGTCAGCGGACAGCTTCCATACTGCACTGCATTGCCTCATGGAGCATTGTGGATATGGAGCTCTGCATGATGAAAATGGTGAGAGACAGATTTGTTGTGGGTTTAAGAGATAAACACTTATCAGAACAGTTACAAATGGACCCTGAACTGATGCTAGAGAAAGCAGTTAACAGAGCTCAACAAAGCGAGCAGGTTAAGAAGCAACAAGAAATGTTAAAGACTAACATTAAAGTGCATATTCTGGACCAATTTTATGTTTTTTTATATGAAAGTATGTCCCTTTACACACTCATCCAGAAGGGTAATTTTGCACAAAGCCTTCTGTCTACAGCAGAAAAAAATAAAATAAAATGCATCTGGAAAAATCCCAAGGGAGTCTGGAGCCAGATTTGTGACGTTATCTGCAGAAGCATGAGCAGGCTGCGCAAGCTTGCACAGTTTAAGTGCACAGCCTGTGTAGACCAAGTGCTCCCATTTCTCTCTCATTGTCCAGTCTTTTGCAAATCAATGAGTACTAATCCCATCAAGATTGGTGTTGCTACACCCTCTTACGATACATCTGTTAACAATAATTACGCGATAATGTTGAAGAAATTTGCAGAAAACCACCAGGTCGTTTTCTCATAAATAAACCAGCACTGACATAGGATTCAGAGGGAGGCGTCCCGCAGATGACATCACGAAAATCAATGTTTGCTGGGAAATTCAAATGACAAGTTTTTTCCGAGGCGGACCAATTTGCCTCAAATGGCTTGATTTCAACTGAATTTTTCTGGTATTGGGCAAGGTAAAAAAATTGCAGAGAATGCAGAATGTTACAGATATTTGACCAAAGTTTAATATAAAATAGGAGACTTACATTGATCTTGCTCCTGAATTTACCCGTGATATGCACTTTAAAACAGACATCTCCACCACACAACTTGAGAGCGTGCACATGCGTCAGCGTGGTGATGCGCGGCCAAAACAAACCAAGCCACAATACAGACAGACAGGCAAGAAAGCACTGCAGGACAGACAGACACAATGCAAAAGGGCACAGTTGTCAACAATGCCCAGCAAGATTAGCAGTGTGTAATCACTGCAGAAAAAAAGGGATGTTATGCGAGTGTATGCAGAACAAAAAAACTATTATTGTTGGTTAATTTATTCCTTTTGGCAATACAAACTGAATTACAAGGAATGTCAGCAAGTAAGACATAAAGCAATCCCATGCAATATAATAATATGAAAACAATATTAAATGTCCAAAAAAAAAAACAATCTTTAAATATTACAAATACAAGAAATATACTGAGAATATCAAATCAGGTAATGATAGTCTACAATACATCTTAGTATCAACTATGACCTATCAAGCAAACACTTTTGTTAATGGATGGTTAAGTAATTATTAAAATGCTTAGTTCTAGCCATCACATTAACTACCCTAAAGTGCCCTGACCTAAGATTATAGGGTTGGTAAAATTCAAAAGGGGAAATAAGGCACTTTATGAGAGGGACTCCACTGCACTTTTTCATAAACTTAATACATAGTTCCTCACATCTATCATTAAGGCTAGATCATTTAGAAAGCTGTAAGGCTTCTCTATAGCTTGAACCTGGGTAAATAACATATAATACTTTCTTTTGAACTGACTCAATAAGGTCAGAAAGATAATCAGGTAGGTTAGCCGAAACTGGGGAGGCATATACAAGAATGGACCTAATGATTGAACAATAAACCTTAACAAGATCCAAGGAAGGAAGGCCACTCCTCATCTAATAGCAAATAATCTTTGAAGTGAGTGTTATGACTGAGACTGAGGATTATGATGATGAAGTTGCATTCCTGGGCTCACTGTCAGCTGATGCAAAGGCTAGTCCATGGATGACCGACATAAAGGTGGACAACCACAGCACAGTGTTTAAAATTGACACTGGAGCAGATGTCACCGCAGTTCTAGAAACACTGTACATCCAGGGCCAATTCAGCAGGTTGGTGAAGCCTATGAAAATTCTGCAGAGGCCAGGAGGCACACATCAAGGTAAAAGGCATGTTCACAGCCACTCTCAGTAAGAACAGTAAGAGCACCACAGAGAACGTCTATGTTGTGAAAGGGCTGAGCATGCCACCGCTAGGCTGAATGGCTGCCATAGCATCGCAGCTGGTTGCTAGAGTGGAGAGCATCAGCCTGAACTTCAAAGAGATTTGTAAAAAAGGAGTTTCCAAAGCTTTTTGTGGTCTACAGAAAATGGAGAGTGAGTACAACATTGTTCTGAAGCCTGGGGCACAGCCTTTCTCCCTTTCAATGCCCAGGCACATCTCCCTCCCTCTCCTACCAAAGATTAAAGAGGAGATGAATTGTATGGAGCAGCATGGAGTCATCTCTAAGGTGGAGGAGCCGATGGAGTGGTAGGCACCACCACTATGGGTGCACAAGTGTACAGGCTTGGGCAGGGTGAGAATATGCATCAACCTCACTGAACTGAATAAATCAGTGATGAGAGAGAAACACCCACTCCTCTCAGTTGAACACACCTTAGGACAACTTACTGGAGCCAAAGTGTTTTCAAAGTTGGATGCCAATGCTGGATTTTGGCAGACTCCAGTGTCCAAGGAGTCTTCCCTGCTAACCACCTTCATTACCCCATTTGGGCCTTACTGTTACAACCATCTATGCTTTGGAATCTAATCAGCACCAGAACATTTCCAGAAACGCATGTCATGCATTCTGGAGGGCCTCAAAGGTGTTCTGTGTCAGATGGATGGTGTGCTCATCTGGGGAGCCACACAGAGTGAGCACGGCGAGAGACTGTGGAGGGCGCTATCACATCTGCAGGAGTCACACTCAATGACAAGTGTGAGTTCTCAAAGAGCAGGATAAAATTCCTGGGGCAAGTCATTGAGGCATCAGGGGTCAGCGCAGACCCTGATAAGGTGAATACTGTCAGAGCCATGAAGGAGCTAAACAATATCAGAAAGGTGAGATGCTTTCTGGGGATGACAAACAATCTTGGGAAGTTCCTGCCTCACTTAGCGGAGAAAACGTGTCCCCTTAGAAACCTACTGAAAAAGTCCAACATGTGCACCTTGGGGCCACAGCAGTAGCAGCAGACTTTTGATAGCATCAAAGCAGAACTGACATCACCTCCAGGGCTGGCACTGTATGACCCAAATGCTGAAACACTCATCTCTGCCAATTCGTCCTCATTCAGGTTGGGTGCTGTACTTCTCCAGCAGCAGGCAGACACGATAGAAACCAGTGGCTTCGAGAGCCCTCAGCAGCACCGAACAGCGACACACCCAAATTGAGAAGGAGGCACTCGCCTCAGCATGGGCCTGTGAGAGGTTTGCTGAGTTCCTCACTGGGAAAAGCTTCCATATTGAGACTGATGACAAACCACTAGTTCCCCTGCTGGGCTCTGGGAGCTTAGATGAACCCCCACCACACATACAGTGTCTGCACATGAGACTAATGAGGTTCTCCTATACCATCTCACATGTGGCCGGCAAAAACATTGCAACTGCAGATGTGCTATCCAGAACTCTTGTCAGCAGCACGGTAGAGGGTCTGCAAGAGGAGGAAATCAACCTGTATGTTGATTCTGTCATTGCAAGCCTGCCAGCTACAGAAAAGAGACTCAGAGAAATACAGACACATCAGGACAATGGCACCATTCTCCAGCAGCTGAAGATATTCTGTGTGGAGGGATGGCCAGATAAATTCTCGATTGAGTGTTCCAGCCCTATCTGCTATTCTCAGGTGAGCAATGCTCTGCTACTCTATGGCAGCAGGACAGTAATCCCAGCATCACTCAGAGCAGACATACTGTTCAAGCTACACGAGGGCTACCTGGAAATAACCAAATGCAGGGAGAGAGCTAAGCACTCAGTGTGGTGGCTGGGCCTCACCAGAGAGCTGACAAAAATGATAGAGAACTGTGACACGTCTGCCCGCAAGAGAACAAATCTCAGAGAAACGATGCTACCTACAGAGTTCCTATTAAGGCCATGGTCCACTGTAGGAGCAGATCTGTTTCAGACAGGAAACAAGCATTACCTGGTCATTGTGGACTATTTCTCAAAATACTTTGCAGTGGCCAGACTAACATCCATGACATCAGAAGCAGTAATTGAGCACTTCAAGTCTATCTTTGCACGTCACAGGATACCAGAAGAAGTGTACTCAGACAACAGACCACAGTTTGCATCTGAGCCCTTCAGAAAATTTGCACAGGATTGGTGCTTCAAACATGTGACATCCAGTCCCCATGTCCCACAGAGCAACAGGGAAGCTGAGTGTGCTTTCAGGACAATTAAAAGTCTTCTCAAGAAATCCAGCAATCCTTACCTAGCCCTCATGGCCTATCGCCCTGCACCTCTGGCAAATGGATACAGTCCCATGGAACTCCTCATGGGGAGGAGAATAAGAACAACTGTTCTTGTCATTCCATCCAAGCTCAAACCAAGATGTGCAGACATGGAAAAACTGAAAACAGAACAGAGATACAAACAAAAACAGCAACAAAATTATGATTGCAGACACCAAGCACATGACATGCAACCTGGAGATCAGGTGTGGGTCAAAGATATGCTCGAAAGAGGCACAGTTTTGTCTACAGCAGGCATGCCAAGGTCCTACATCATTGAGACTGATGCAGTGACTACTCCTGTCACACCTGAGGTCCAGCAAGATAGCAGTCAGCAGACTCCATTGTGTTAGAGATGCTTTCCTACCAGAATCATGGCACCTCCAATGTACCTGAAAGACTTTGTTTGTTCATAAATTTAGGAGCTGAGTGAGCTATGGGGCAGAATAATCCTCACATTCAGGTGGAGGATTTGGGTAGTCCACCCCATCCCTCATAGATAGGAGGAGAAGAACAGTTGATTGCTGAAAATACTCTTTAAAAGGACTATTTCATTATTTTTGTTGTTTTGCAAGCTAGATGTGTTTACTGAAGTTACACTGAAAAATGTTTCATTGCTTACCAAGCACTTGTGCTGAAAGGAGTTAAAATGTTTACATCAGCACATGCTGAAAAGTGTTTTGTTGTTTGCTTAACAAAAGTGTTTCACAGCGAAATATTATGGTAAAAGGCAGGATAAGCCATAAGTGTTCTTATTAATATTAATCCTGTTAATACTTGAGTTAAAACATTGCCATACATGTTATATCTGTGAAGGAACGTGAATAGTTCTCTATTTACAGTTTTCATACTTTTTATGAAGGCCTACTCATGCATCTTCCCTGGAAAGATCCTTAATTTGGAAAGGGGGATGTAGTATTAGGTACATGGGTGCTTGAAAGTTTGTGAACCCTTTAGAATTTTCCATATTTCTACATAAATATGACCTAAAACATTATCAGATTTTCACACAAGTCCTAAAAGTAGATAAAGAGAACCTAGTTAAACAAATGAGACAAAAAATATACTTGGTCATTTATTTATTGAGGAAAATGATCCAATATTACATATCTGTGAGTGGCAAAAGTATGTGAACCTCTAGGATTAGCAGTTAATTTGAAGGTGAAATTAGAGTCAGGTGTTTTCAATCAATGGGATGACAATCAGGTGTGAGTGGGGCCACAGTTTTATTTAAAGAACAGGGATCTATCAAAGTCTGATCTTCACAACACATGTTTGTGGAAGTGTATCATGGCATGAACAAAGGAGATTTCTGAGGACCTCAGAAAAAGAGTTGTTGATGCTCATCAGGCTGGAAAAGGTTGTAAAACCATCTCAAAAAGAGTTTGGACTCCACCAAGCCACAGTCAGATAGATTGTGTACAAATGGAGGAAATTCAAGACCATTGTTACCCTCCCCAGAAGTGGTGGACCAACAATATCACTCCAAGAGCAAGGCATGTAATAGTCGGCAAGGTCACAAAGGACCCCAGGGTAACTTCTAAGTAACTGAAGGCCTCTCTCACATTGGCTAATGTTCATGGGTCCACCATCAGGAGAACACTGAACAACAATGGTGTGCATGGCAGGGTTGCAAGGAGAAAGCTACTGCTCTCCAAAAAGAACATTGCTGCTTGTATGCAGTTTGCTAAAGATCACATGAACAAGCCAGAAGGCTATTGGAAAAATGTTTTGTAGACAGATGAGAACAAAATAGAACTTTTTGGTTTAAATGAGAAGCAATATGTTTGGAGAAAGGAAAAACACTGCATTCCAGCATAAGAACCTTATCCCATCTGTGAAACATGGTGGTGGTAGTATCATGGTTTGGGCCTGATTTGCTGCATCTGGGTCAGGACGGCTTGCCATCATTGATGGAACAATGAATTCTGAATAATACCAGCAAATTCTAAAGGAAAACGTCAGGACATCTGTCCATGAACTGAATCTCAAGAGAAGGTGGGTCATGCAGCAAGACAACGACCCAAAGCACACAAGTCGTTCTACCAAAGGATGGTTAAAGAAGAATAAAGTTAATGTTTTGGAATGGCCAAGTTAAAAAGTCCTGACCTTAATCCAATCAAAATGTTGTGAAAAAGACCTGAAGCGAGCAGTTCAGGTGAGGAAACCCACCACCATCCCAGAGTTTAAGCTGTTCTGTATGGAGGAATGGGCTAAAATTCCTCTAAGCCAGTGTGCAGGACTGATCAACAGTTACCAGAAATGTTTATTTGCAGTTATTGCTGCACAAGGGGGTCACACCAGATACTGAAAGCAAAGGTTCACATACTTTGGCCACTCACAGCTATGTAATATTGGATCATTTTCCTCAATAAATAAATGACCAAGTATAATATTTTTGTCTCATTTGTTTAACTGGGTTCTCTTTATCTACTTTTAGGACTTGTGTGAAAATCTGATGTTTTAGGTCATATTTATGCAGAAATATAGAAAAGTCTAAAGGGTTCACAAACTTTCAAGCACCACTGTAAAATACTGGTACCTGGGTAGGAACCTTGTGGAGTTGTATTGTGTTGCATGGGGGAGTTTAATAAAGTACGGAATGAACTGACAAGAAGCATCTATCATATGTCCTGTATCAAGCCTCCAGATATTACTCCAGTGCAGATATAACATAATACCTTCTGCTTTGGATAGTTTCACTGTCCAGGGCAAAGAAAACTGATGACCTGTCTGCTCCTGCACTTTTGTGCGGGGGTTTTCATTGATTTCATCCATTTGTTTGCTGGTGGCACTGACAATGATCTTGAGCACCTCATTGTGTCTTCATGTGGACCTATGCAGAGCAACCACACTGTTGGATAGGATATGCTTCAGTGTTCCCACTTTACCACATCTACATTTATCTCCTTCTGCAATCTTCCATTTCACAAGGTTGGTTGGAGAAGGGAGCACATTGTAAGTTGCACACATCCAGAAGCTTAACCATGAAGTGCTCCATTTCCAGATTTCGTTCCAGCTCAGTTTTCCTTCAGTTACATTTTCCTCCCATTTTGTCATTTGTTCCTGATGGGAGCATTTAATTAAATGAGTTCTCTTTTCTCAGCTTCTTTTGCTTTTACAGCATTGCATACAGCAGTTTTTCATTCAGCCTAGGACATTGTGGAGAAAGGCTTGAATGGATCACACCCGATTCCCTTTCTGTCACTTTGTATAGTTCCAACTACAGTATGTCGTGATGTTCAAGTGCTGCAATCATGTCATCAGTCTCCTCTTCTGCACTCCACTATTTAGCAGTTCTCATATCCAGTGGACAATTGTGAATTCCAATATCTTTCGACTCCTTCAACATCATAACTGTTTTTACCTTACTAGCCTTATAAATTTTCACAATTGATGTTAATGGAAGCTGCAATGAGCTTCATTTGTGGTACAATACTGATATGCTAATCATGCGAGGAAACCCAAGCCACTTCCTGATGTACATGCTGCAGTTTTGTTTGATTGTCTCCACTCAGGATAAGGCTACCTTGTAAATAATAATAGCCAAGCCAGTCGTGGATACAAGCCAAACTGTAGGCACCAGATCTTATATTTGTCTGGCAGTTTTGTCTGGTCGATCGCCTTCAAGCCTTCTTGTGCCTTTTCCATGATTTCGATCCCTCTGTGTTTATCAGACAATGTACCAGCATACCAGCGACCAAGACTTTTCATGGGCCTGTCTTTAACCTTTGGCATTCTTTCTCCTGCAGTTGTGAATTTTATTTGTTTCTGCTGTCCTTTGGCAAAGATTAGACCGCAAGAATTTTTAGCTTTGAAGTGCATTCTCGACCAGGTTATCAGTTCGTCTAGTCTTGTCAGGACATCTTGCACTGCCTTTTCTTCTCTTGTCAAGATAGTTACATCATCCATGAATGCCTTCTTAGGCGACCTAGCCTTCAGTCTGCTGAGCTTAGCAACATCTCTATAACTAGGACAAACCAGATGACCGAAATTGTATCTTCTGAATACTTTTATCCAGATAACCATTGCTTTGCAAGTACTCGACTGTTCTTCTAGCTAGGATACCCATATAGATCTTCCCATTGACATTTAAGATTGCCATGCTGCACAGTTCGCACATAAAGCCATTCTCGATTCTCGCCTCCGCCGGTCTTTCTCTGATGTCCATAGTGTAAATGATTCTGCAACATGTCATCAAAAGCTAGCTTTGTAACACATCAAGTAGTTACAAAAGTACTATTAAGAGGTCAGGCTAAATGTTGTTCAGAAGTGAGGCAGGTCTTACAGTAGAAATGCCTACAAGAAACACCATCTGAGGTACAGGCATGGTATTCTATTAGCATATATATATATATATATATATATATATATATATATATATATATATATACACACACACATACATACATACATACACACACACACACACACACACACACACACACAGAGTTAGGTCCATATATATTTGGACAGTGACACAAATTTAGTTTTTTTTACCTGTTTACTGAAACATATTCAAGTTATAGTTATATAATGGACATGGACATAAAGTCCAGACTTTCAGCTTTCATTTGAGGGTATCCACATTAAAATTGGATGAAGGGTTTAGGAGTTTCAGCTCCTTAACATGTGCCACCCTGTTTTTAAAGGGACCAAAGGTAATTGGACAATTGACTCAAAGGCTATTTCATGAGCAGGTGTGGGCAATTCCTTCGTTATGTCACTCAATTAAGCAGATAAAAGGCCTGGAGTTGATTTGAGGTGTGGTGCTTGCATTTGGAAGAGTTTGCTGTGAAGAAAACATGCGGTCAAAGGAGCTCTCTATGAAGGTGAAACAAACCATCCTTAAGCTGCGAAAACAGAAAAAAACCATCCGAGAAATTGCTACAATATTAGGAGTGGCAAAATCTACAGTTTAGTACATCCTGAGAAAGAAAGAAAGAAAGCACTGGTGAACTCATCAATGCAAAAAGACCTGGACGCCCACAGAAGACAACAGTGGTGGATGATTGCAGAATAATTTCCATGGTGAAGAGAAACCCCTTCACAACAGCCAACCAAGTGAACAACACTCTCCAGGAGGTAGGCGTATCAATATCCAAATCTACCATAAAGAGAAGACTGCATGAAAGTAAATACAGAGGGTTCACTGCATGATGCAAGCCACTCATAAGCCTCAAGAATAAAAAGGCTAGATTGGACTTCGCTAAAAAACATCTAAAAAAAACAAAAAACAGCACAGTTCTGGAAGAACCTTCTTTGGACAGATGAAACCAAGATCAACCTCTACCAGAATGATGGAAAGAAAAAAGTATGGTGAAGGCATGGTACAGCTCATGATCCAAAGCATACCACATCATCTGTAAAACATGGCGGAGGCAGTGTGATGGCTTGGGCATGCATGGCTGCCAGTGGCACAGGGTCACTAGTGTTTATTGATGTGACACAGGACAGAAGCAGCCGGATGAATTCTGAGGTACTCAGAGACATACTGTGTGCTCAAATCCAGCCAAATGCAGCCAAACTGATTGGTCGGCGTTTCATAATGAAGATGGACAATGACCCAAAACAAAGCCAAAGCAGCCCAGGAGTTTATTAAAGCAAAGAAGTGGAATATTCTTGAATGGCCAAGTCAGTCACCTGATCTCAACCCAACTGAGCATGCATTTCACTTGTTAAAGACTAAACTTCAGACAGAAAGGCCCACAAACAAACAGCAACTGAAAACCGCTGCAGTAAAGGCCTGGCAGAGCATTAAAAAGGAGGAAACACAGCGTCTGGTGATGTCCATGAGTTCAAGACTTCAGGCAGTCATTGCCAACAAAGGGTTTTCAACCAAGTATTAGAAATGAACATTTTATTTACAATTATTTAATTTGTCCAATTACTTTTGAGCCCCTGAAATGAAGGGATTGTGTTTAAAAAATGCTTTAGTTCCTCACATTTTTATGCAATCATTTTGTTCAACCCACTGAATTAAAGCTGAAAGTCTGAATTTCAACTGCATCTGAATTGTTTTGTTCAAAATTCATTGTGGTAATGTACAGAACCAAAATTAGAAAAATGTTGTCTCTGTCCAAATATTTATGGACCTGTGTGTGTGTGTGTATATACACACGGTACGGTGGTGTAGTGGTTAGCGCTGTCGCCTCACAGCAAGAAGGTTCTGGGTTCGAGCCCCATGGCCGGCGAGGGCCTTTCTGTGTGGAGTTTGCATGTTCTCCCCGTGTCCGCGTGGGTTTCCTCCGGGTGCTCCGGTTTCCCCCACAGTCCAAAGACATGCAGGTTAGGTTAACTGGTGACTCTAAATTGACCGTAGGTGTGAATGTGAATGGTTGTCTGTGTCTATGTGTCAGCCCTGTGATGACCTGGCGACTTGTCCAGGGTGTACCCCGCCTTTTGCCCGTAGTCAGCTGGGATAGGCTCCAGCTTGCCTGCGACCCTGTAGAACAGGATAAAGTGGCTAGAGATGAGATGAGGTATGAGGAGCATAGAGCGATACAAGTGCAATGTCTGTATTTTCTATATGAATTTTGGCGATAGCTATTCTGCCTTTATTTTCGGACCATGTATCCAGCAATTTAAAGTGCAAATTATGATGGCAGATAATTGCTACACCTTTGGTTTTATTAGTGGCAGAAGAATGAGCAAGTAACTGGAAAAATCTATTAGATAAACGGTTCACATCACGACTAACCATATGAGTTTCTTGTATCATAGCGAAATAGGCTCCTTGTTTACGAAGGAAGTCCACAATAGCAACTCTTTTCCCTGGATTATTTAATCCTCTTGCATTAAGGCTCAGAACTTTCAACTGGAGACCGTCAGCCATTACAATATGAATACAGAGGCAAAAGGAGGGCAGTGTAATCGAAGGAAATGGATATAAACCTCGGACAGGGGAGGCGGAGGGGGAGAGAAGAACCTCTGGATCTGCAACAACTCAAGAACATCTGAACAATACAAATAGAAACACAAAACAAGGAGAAGACAAGAGCACCCATGTCTGTAACTCCTAAGGAAAAGAAAATAAGCTAGCCTCAACCAAAACTTCAAAAACACAAGGTGGTGTCAAAATCACTTCTTTAACTAGCTTGAAAATTAAAATGGCTTCTTTAATTAATCAAATAATCACCAAGAGTTGGCCAACTCCCCCACTCAGATAGCTAACTGTCTTAAGTCAAGGGAAATAATAAGCCAGACTCAGAAAAATAATATTCACAATAATAATAATAATAATAATAATAATAATCTCATCTCATTATCTATAGCCACTTTATTGTGTTCTACAGGGTCGCAGGCAAGCTGGAGCCTATCCCAGCTGACTACGGGCGAAAGGCAGGGTACACCCTGGACAAGTCGCCAGGTCATCACAGGGCTGACACAGACACAGACAACGATTCACACTCACACCTACGGTCAATTTAGAGTCACCAGTTAACCTAACCTGCATGTCTTTGGACTGTGGGGGAAACCGGAGCACCTGGAGGAAACCCACGCGGACACGGGGAGAACATGCAAACTCCGCACAGAAAGGCCCTCACCGGCCACGGGACTCGAACCCAGACCTTCTTGCTGTGAGGCGACAGCGCTAAGCACTACACCACCGTGCCACTATAATCTCATCTCATCTCATTATCTCTAGCCGCTTTATCCTTCTACAGGGTCGCAGGCAAGCTGGAGCCTATCCCAGCTGACTACGGGCGAAAGGCGGGGTACACCCTGGACAAGTCGCCAGGTCATCACAGGGCTGACACATAGACACAGACAACCATTCACACTCACATTCACACCTACGGGTAATTTAGAGTCACCAGTTAACCTAACCTGCATGTCTTTGGACTGTGGGGGAAACCGGAGCACCCGGAGGAAACCCACGCGGACACGGGGAGAACATGCAAACTCCGCACAGAAAGGCCCTCGCCGGCCCCGGGGCTCGAACCCAGGACCTTCTTGCTGTGAGGCGACAGCGCTAACCACTACACCACCGTGCCGCCCCGCCACTATAATAATAATAATAATAATAAAGATAACAGTTAAAGTTAAATGTCTGACTGTGGCAGTTCTGTATGCGTGGGTGGAGCACAGAGGACGGCAGGACAGAGATCAGATTCAAAATAGGCTTTATTGCCACACTTTTCAGTGAACAATCTGAACACCAAACAGACACACACACAACCGGCGTCTAGTTCGGGGATGAGCCCCTCCGCTCTCGCTCTCCCTCCCTAAATAGGGCGCGGTCACTGGGAAGACACACAAACACAGGTTAATTGCCGTCAGGTGTAGTGATTCTGCCACTTACCTTCCCTGACTCCGCCCTCCTGTCACAGACCTGCGCTTGACCACGCCTCCGCTGCCACATACCCCCACCGCCCGACTCAGACTGGGCGGCCGTCCGGCCTGCAGCCGACTCCCCCCCCCCCCCCCCCCCCCCCCGATAGGAGAGGAAGTCCGCCACAACCATCTGCGCCCCCGGCCTGTGGACCACCTTAAAATTGAAGGGTTGGAGTGCCAGATACCAACAGGTGATCCGCGTGTTGGCATCTTTCATGCGGTGGAGCCACTGGAGGGGCGCGTGGTCCAAACAGAGGGTGAAAGGGCACCCCAGCAGGTAGTAATGGAGGGCGAGGACCACCCACTTGATCGCCAGACACTCTTTTTCTATGGTGCTGTAGCGCCCCTCACACACTGACAGCTTCCTACTGATGTACAGGACGGGGCGGTCCTTCCCCCCACCTCCTGGGACAAAACTGCTCCCAGCCCTCTGTCCGACGCATTGGTCTGCAACACAAAGGGGAGAGAAAAGTCAGGGGAGTGTAAAAGTGGCCCCCACACAGTGCAGCCTTTACCTCAGAAAAAGCCTGCTGGCATTGCTCCGTCCACTGGACCGGATCTGGTGCCCCCTTTTTAGTGAGATCAGTCAGCGGGCTGGTGACGTACGAATAATTAGGTATAAACCTACGGTAATAGCCAGCCAGCCCCAGGAACTGTCTCACCCCCGTTTTGGTCTTGGGCCTCAGGCAGGCTGCAATTGCTGCCGTCTTATTAATTTGGGGACGCACCTGCCCGTTGCCCAAGTGGAAGCCCAGATACCGTACTTCCACCCGCCCAATCGCACAGTTCTTTGGGTTGGCTGTGAGCCCCGCTCACCTCAGTGACCAAAGGACGGCCCTCAGATGTTCGAGGTGCCTCGGCCAGTCATTACTGTGGACGATGATCTCTAGATAAGCAGCCGCATAAGTGGCGTGGGGGCGGAGGACTCTGTCCATCAGCCGCTGAAACATAGCGGGCGCCCCAAAGAGCCCAAACGGAAGTGTGACGAATTGGTGTAAACCAAACGGTGTGGAAAAGGCCGTTTTTTCTCGGGATAGTGGAGTCAAGGGGATCTGCCAATATCCCTTCGTCAAATCCAGTGTCGAATAAAAGTGAGCAGTGCTGAGTCGATCGAGCAACTCATCAATACGAGGCATTGGGTACGCATCAAATTTAGACACCGTGTTGACTTTTCTATAGTCCACACAGAACCGGACCGACCCGTCGGCCTTGGGTACCAAGACCACAGGGCTGCTCCAGTCACTGTGGGACTCCTCGACGATGCCCATTTCAAGCATGGCCTCGAGTTCTTCCTGAACCACCTTTTTCTTGTGTTCGGGTAGCCTGTAAGGGCGGCTACGCACTACCACCCCTGGGGGCGTCTCAATGTGGTGCTCTATGAGGTCGGTTCGACCGGGCAGGGGCGAGAACATGTCTGAAAACTCAGTCTGCAACTGGGCGACCTTCGTGAGTTGGGTCGGGGAGAGGTGGTCTCCACAGGGGACCGGTGGTCTCCACAGGGGACCGGAGAGGTACATGATGCCAATACCCCTTTTTGAACCTCCGGCCCCAGCTCCGCCTTCTCCAGAATCACCGACACCAAAGCCATGGGGACCTCCTCATTCCAGAGTTTAAGCAAATTGAGGTGGTAAATCTGTAGCGCCCCACCCGTCCGTTCGCCTCACCTCGTAGTTGACGTCCCCGACTCTCCGTGTGACCTCAAAGGGTCCTTGCCATTTGGCGAGCAGTTTGGAGCTCGATGTGGGCAACAGTACGAGTACCTTATCTCCCGATGTGAACTCCCTAAGGTGCGTACCCTTGTTGTACAGGTGGGCTTGCCGTTCTTGGGCCTGCTGCAAATTCTCCTGGGTTAGGTGGGTGAGCGTGTGGAGTTTTGTGTGCAGGTCCATAACGTATTGAATCTCATTTTTACTTTGTGAAGGTCCCTCCTCCCAATTTTCCTGCAACACGTCTAGAATGCCGCGCAGCTTACGCCCATATAATAATTCAAACGGGGAGAACCCCATGGAGGCTTGGGGGACCTCTCGCACTGAAAACAAGGGCTCGAGCCACTTATCCCAATTACGTGCGTCCTCACTTACAAATTTTTTAATGATATTCTTGAGGGTGCGATTGAACCGTCCGTTTGTGGGTAATACACGCTGGTGTGGATCGGCTTAAATCCCCAATAACCCATACAGTTCGTGCAGTCTCCGTGTCATAAACGTGGTGCCTTGATCAGTCAGAATCTTTCGGGATTCCAACTCGGGAGATAACGCAGAAGAGCGCCTCCGCAATACTGCGTGCTGAGATATTGCACAAGGGCACTGCTTCCGGGTATCGCGTTGCAAAGTCCACCAGAACTAATATAAAGCAGTACCCTTGTGCTGACCGATCTAATGGCCCGACGAGTTCCATCCCAATTCTTTCAAACGGGGTCTCGATTAATGGTAGAGGGTGCAAAGGCGCTTTTGGAATGACCGCTGGATTTACTAACTGGCATTCACAGCACGCCGTACACCACCTACGAACATCGCCGCGAATCCCCGGCCAATAGAATCGGGCCATTATTCGGGCTAGTGTCTTATCCTGCCCTAAGTGTCCAGCCATGGGATTAAAGTGAGCCGCCTGGAATACCAATTCCCGGCGGCTCTTCGGAATTAAGTTGTGTGACTCGCTCTTTAGTTTGAGTGTCCTGCGTCACTCAGTATAACCTATCATTCATAATCGCGAAGTAGGGGAAGAACGGGGTGGTGTTTGGCTGGAGCGTTTGACCATCAATTACTCTCACTTGGTCAAACGCATGCCTCAGAGTCTCGTCTCGTGACTGCTCTAATGGGAAATCTGTGAGGGATTCCCCAACAGAGAGAGGAGGGGCCGGTGGCTCCTCACTCTGAGGCGGAGATGACATAGACGGCTCTGTGACAGCTGCTCCCGCCAAACGACACCGGGACCTCCCCCTGTTAAATGGCAGGACCCACTCTTTACTAAGTGTGTCATTAAATCCCGAAATCCCGGCCAATCAGTCCCCAAAATTAAAAAGAGTGGGTAAGGCGAGGATTAACCGCCGCCATCACTATAAATTTTTCCCCTCGGAAAAAAATGTGGACCGACACCAAAGGGTAGCTGTGAACGTCCCCGTGCACACACAACACCTTCACCCCCTGTGCTCCCCCAATCCCTCGTTTTGCACCAGGCTTTGGTGAATTGAGGTCTGATTACAACCAGAATCCACCAATGCCTGATATGTATCCCCTTGAATACTCACCGGTATGTGATATGCTCCGGCCCGATCAAGGGCGGCTCCTGGCGCGTCGGGGAGCCGAACCACTGCGCCCACCTCCATTGCTGTGCACTGCTGTTGGAGGTGGCCCGGTTCCCCGCAGTGCCAGCAACCCGGCCCGGGCTTCCTCTCTGCACCGGTGTTCTGGGGCTCACTCACCTGAGGGGGGGGGAGAGACAGACACAGAAGGGAGAAACGGGAGGGCACCGTGGGTGCGGCAGGCCGGCTGGGGTGGTTCCGGCCCCCGCCTCTGCGGTGGGGGAATGGGGCGAGGACGGGACACAGGAGGAGGGAGGGAGAGAGAGAGAAGAGGAGAGAAGAGAAGAGGCTGTCTGCTGTCCTGCCACTGGAACAGCTGCCAAATGGTCCTCCGCCAGCTCGATGGCCCGATCCAGCGACGCCTGGCGGTGGCACTGGACCCACTCTGCGGTTCCTGTTGGCAGGCGCGTGATGAACTGCTCCAGCACCACCTGGTCGACGATTCCCTCGGCGTCGCAGTTGTCGGCCCTCAGCCACCGCCAGCAGGCGTCCCGGAGTTGCTGGCCAAACGCGAACGGCCGGCCGACTTCCTCCAAGCGCAAAGCGCGGAAGCGCTGGCGCTGCTGCTCCAGGGTGCGCCCCACATGCTGGAGGACAGCCCGGTGGAGGTCCGCGTAGGCCAGCCAGCGGGGAGCTGTAGTGCGGCCAGCTGCGCCTCTCCCGTTAGCAGGGGGAGGAGGCGCGCTGCACACTGCTCCATCGGCCACCCTGAGGCCTCTGCTACTTGCTCGAAGAGCGTGATAAATGCCTCGGGGTCGTCCTGCGGACCCATCTTGGTTAGGGTGAGGGGGGACGGGCCCGCGGTGGGAGCGCTGGTGGACCCTGCCGACGCAAGGAGGTGCCGGAACGCTTCTCGATCTTCTTGCTGGGCCAGCACTAGGGCCTCGAAGCGCTGTTCTTGTTCCTTTCGGAGGGTGACTAGCACCTGGTGCTGGCTTTGCTGGGCTGTGGTGAGGGCGTGGACCAGATCGGTGAATGGGGAGGACTCCATGGGGCTGATCGGCTGCTGCGCTCCAATTTTTCCCGGGTTTCAGAACCACTGTGGCAGTTCTGTATGCGTGGGTGGAGCACAGAGTACGGCAGGACAGAGATCAGGTTCAAAATAGGCTTTATTGCCACACTTTTCAGTGAACAATCTGAACACCAAAACAGACACACACACACACACATACACACACAGCGTCTAGTTCGGGGATGAGCCCCTCCGCTCTTGCTCTCCCTCCCTAAATAGGGCGCGGTCACTGGGAAGACACACAAACACAGGTTAATTGCCGTCAGGTGTAGTGATTCTGCCACTTACCTTCCCTGACTCCACCCTTCTGTCACAGACTGGTGCTTGACCACGCCCCCACTGCCACACTGACTCACCAGCTGCCAACAGTACAATGAAAGACAGATAACGGGACAGATCACATGTTACCGTCCAAAAATGTCTTTGCATCCTCTGGGTCCTTGAATGACTTCTGCACACCGTTTACCCTGAATGACAGCACCACAGGGAAGATCATCTGGAAACGGATGTTTTGCTTAATAAGCTCGGCACAGACAGGGTTGAAAGCTCTACATGCAGACCGGACCAACAGAGGGATGTCGGGAGCAAAGCGGATAGACTGGTCATCATGTTGGATGGTTCCTTTGCATCTTGCTGCAGACAATAACATGGAGACATCTCTGGAACGATGGATCTTGACAATGACAGGGCGAGGGCGACCTTCCAAAGGCGGCCCAAGACTTCGATGTGCGCGGTTGATTGAGATGGATTGGACCGCGAGCTCCAGCACCTTGGGAATGAAACCTTCAAAGAAACGAACCAGATCACTTCCTTTGGTTTACTCCTTGACGTTTAAGATTCTAATATTGTCCCATCAGGAGTGACCCTCTACATCTGTGACTTTGTCAGCTCGGCATTTACTTTCTCCAACGTGGTTAGTTTCCTCTTCAGCGGAGTAACGTCGTCCTCCAAGGCGGAGACACGGGCCTCGTATTCGGTTTGACATGCAGTGAGGGAGTCAGTAGCTGCTGCGACCTCCTCGATGCACTTCAGCATGCTGTTGACCTTTTCACCCAGTATCGATTCAAAGCTGGTGAGGACTTGCTGGATCATAGTTTGTGTCCGCTTGCCTTCTTCGGCAACGACAGTGGCAATGTATTTAAGGAGCGCTTCAGGAGAAAACTCAGGTAACAGGCTTTTAGCATTAGCAGCATGCTTGGAATTAGCATTAGCCTCACTCGAGCCAACAGGATCTTCTGCCGTATCCCGGAGCTGGTCAAGTTTTTACTGTTTTGCAGATTTTGGCACTGCAAAGTGAAGTTAAGAAGACAGTTTGATAAATTTTTATGCTGGTTCAGCTGGTGAAAGATAAGTTAAATAGTACTGAACGGGGGAGAGACAAAGCCACACTGCTTCTCACTACCACAGCATACCGGAAGCCCTATAAAACTTGTCTTAATTACATGGTCTTTGGGGTTCAGCATGTGATCCTCAGCCAACACAAGTCCACTCAGGTTCACATGATCAGACACAGTAGAGTCATTCTTGGTGACTTTTTTGGCAGTCAAGGAATTTTGGGGGTTGATGACAGAGTTGGTTTCTCAAAGGCTGTCAGCTTAGTAATCTTGGGGCCCAGCAATGGATTAGGTATCTTTGGAGCATGCAGATTGGGATCTAGCAATGCATCAGGCAACTTGAGAAGTAACATGAGACAATGCTTGAGTACCCAGAAACAGCTAGGGCATGAGGGACAGCATGTACTGCTGGGATCACTGAGACCTATGCGTTGCAAAATCAGAAAAGCCCAATCCAAACATTTCTCTTACTCAAAGTTTTGGTTTGTTGCCCCCTGCCCCTTGCTTGATGTGGCATGAATAGTGCATCAAGTAGATCTGCCAGCAATTACATATTCAGGCCCTCAAGGTTATTGTGCAGTTAGGCCTAAAAGCATGAAGACCCTAGCAATTTCAAAATGGGGCCTTGTATTCTTTGCATTGGAAAAAGACATCCAGTATGGGTACTCATGAATGGAGCAAAATACTCCCTTGTACTCGGACATCACTCTACAGTTCTCTGACATTCATGTACACACTCATAAAATATGAAATTACTCATAAACCTGAATAATGTTGAAATAATTGCTTTTTTAGCTCCTTGCTTTTTTCCAAGTTCAGTTTTTCACCTCTGCTATCTTTAATATTTAGTAATCTCTGGTCACACTAGTTGGTTTATATGATTTATGAGCACTGTGTTATCTTTGAAGACCTAGTCTTCCAAATCTCTGACCCTAGTTATGAACACTTCACAAGTCAAAATAATTTGTGTTACAAATATACTGATGTAGAACTTGCATTGCAAAGGTGAGAGAACACAGACATACAGTACAACCCAAATTTCAGTGCAAAAATGTGGGTGATTTTAATGAAAAGCAGGGAATGCAGAAGTGCTAGAGAAGTGAGAGGTGAAATAAGTCCAGTCAGCACAGGCAGCGGGGAGCCCAACTGGCCTAGGTCAAGGTCACTGGTGGGGGCTGGCTGCGCCATTTGCCATGAGTGAGCCGGTAATGGTGCAGGTTGCTGGCATGAAATCTGTGGTGCTCGAGCTCATCATCTTCCATGTCAGTGTATTGACCTGGGCACAGTGAGGGGGGAGAACACATGAGTTCTCAGCATGGAGCACTCTGACTAACCTGTACTTGTTGGTGTCTTTTACACTCCCTGTGGCTGCTTGAGGAGGGTGAATTACGGCACCAATTATGCTGCTTTAGCCATGCATGATCAGCTGGCTCAGCCCCATAGCTACGCTGTCTTGGGCTGTCTACAACAATGAAGTGCTGCTGTTTCTTCAGCACCATGGGAGCAGCTGCATGGGGAGCAATGCATTGCTTTGTCAGGAGATTTCCTAGGCTGCTATCACATCTGAAGATTAAGTCAGTTTTTATAATTGTATGTTAAACTGAAAATTGTCTTTTTAACAGGAAAAGTAAAACAGTTATTTATTAATGTTAGCAAGAAAAGTGTCAACATTTCAATTGTAACATTTTGCTGCACTTTCTGGATGATGTCAAGCTGTCCACTAGAAAGTGCATTCTCTGAAGATAATGCAGAGTGATTGTGCTGGTACAGCAGACTGCTAACTCAATTATTGAATGACGGTACTAAGTTGCTACTTAAATTAGTTGCTATGTTGCTTAAATTAGTTGGGGGTTGCTAGGGAGTTTCTATGTGGTTTCTAAGGTATATGAGGTGGTTGCTAGCATGTTAATGGGAACATGCTAACAGCTAGCATGATAACAGTTAACAGGGGCACAACTACCCACTTTTTGGGGACACACACACACACACATACATACATACATACATACATATGGCAAGGTGGTGTAGTGGTTAGCGCTGTCGCCTCACAGCAAGAAGGTCCAGGTTCGAGCCCCGTGGCCGGCGAGGGCCTTTCTGTGCGGAGTTTGCATGTTCTCCCCGTGGGTTTCCTCCAGGTGCTCCAGTTTCCCCCACAGTCCAAAGACATGCAGGTTAGGTTAACTGGTGATTCTAAATTGACCGTAGGTGTGAGTGTGAATGGTTGTCTGTGTCTATGTGTCAGCCCTGTGATGACCTGGCGACTTGTCCAGGGTGTACCCCGCCTTTCGCCCATAGTCAGCTGGGATAGGCTCCAGCTTGCCTGCGACCCTGTAGAACAGGATAAAGCGGCTACAGATAATGAGATGAGATACATCAATGCACATTTTACAGTTCACTGAAGTTTATTTAAACATCTCACTATAACAACTGAGGTACTCATAGCACAAAACATTTACACAATGTCCAGAACACCAGTCAGGGTGTTAAAAGGAAAAAGTAAGAAAATTGAGTAAAACAAAAAGTAAGATATTTCATCTTTGACCCAAATGTAGTGGACTTCAAGTACCAAAATGCAACTACTTCAGTAAAGTACAAATACTTCAAAAAGGTAAGTGAGTACAGCAACTAATTTTACTTTGTACTAAACTAAACAGCAACTAATTGTGCTTTGTACTAAAAGTACTTTGTTACTATCCAGTCCATCACTGGCCAAAGGATAGGAAGGAACTAAATTGTAACATGCCGCGCCTTGGCACTCGCCCATTTGTCAAGTATAGAATCAAAGGAAATAGACCGTGCCAGAGTATTTATTATGGAAATGAACTAATCTGATTTTCTGTTACACAAGCCAGAGTTAGCTAGCTATCCATGAATGGTGATTGCATAATCAGGTGCTTGTCCAACTGACATTAACGATCGTTGCATACACTCAGGCACCACATTTCAATCAATTTCACAAACGGGTACTAAATCCTTGCCCATAGCCTGTGTGTGCATCAGGCTCAGCTATGCAATATGCTAAATCGCTATACAATTTCAGCTAGCCAGGCCAGCGCAGCACTATCTAGTCTTCTGTGAACTAGATAGCCTAATCCCTGACCCTGAACACAAGATCTATTTCCATCATAGTCCATACCCGCTACTGTCTTTCATCCACCTCAACACTTTTTGGCGCATCCCCTCACATGCCTTCTCCTTTTCTTTCTTTTTCTTCCTAACTTGGGCACTTGATAACTTTTTTGCTTTCTCCATCCTGCCTTAAACAATCACCCAGTCTATGGGCGACAGCTACTGTATGGAGCACTCAGCAGCGCCCCCTCCCCCCCCCCTTCTTCCACATTGAGTAGCCTAAGCTGTGGAAAGTAAAGGGACGTTGGATGTTGTTTCTTTACTATTTTAAGCAGAATATTTTTAGCATAGCCAAGAGTTAAAAGCACAAGAGTAGTTTTAAAACATAGCATGATAATTTTTTGTCCCTCCCTTGTTTTGGCCCCCCGGCGGAGCGCCCATATGCCCATATAGAGCATACCCCATTTTTGCACCACTGACAGTTAGCATTCTAACAGTTAACATGCTAACAGCTAGCATGCTAAAATGCCAAGGCTAAAATGCTAACAGCTAGCATGTTAACATGCTAACAGCTAGCATGCTAATATGCGCAAGCTGACATGCTAACTGCTAGCATGTTAATATACTTACAGCTAGCATGCTAAAATGTCAAGGCTACATACTAATTGCTAGCATGCTAACATGCTAAGGCTAACATGTTAACAATTAGCATGCTAAAATGTTAACAGGTATCACGGTAAAATGCAAACACACTAATATGCCAAGGTTAACACGCAAACAGCAAGATGCTAACATGCTAAGGCTTACATATAAATGAAAGTGTATGCAGGAGAAAAAGGGATGTGTAAAAACAAAGGAAAAGATGAGTGCAGGTCTTAGATGAGAGAAAGGATATGTGGGGGAACTTGGCCTGAGCTATCATGTGAAGTTTAATGAAGTTTGGTCACTCAGTGAAAAAACTGGACAGAGACAAAAGTTTTTCTCCCAAAACTCCATTTATTTGAATGGGGGCAAAAATGAGTAGAAGTAAATGGGAGAAAGCAATTTATGAAAAGAAAGGAAAAGATGAGTGTGGGTCATAACTGATTGCATGTATTTGTCAGTGGGGTTGGCCTGAGGTATCACATGAAGTTTAGTGGGTCTCTGATGAAGCGTGTCCGAACAGAACGATTTAATTTGTGAGCCCCATTCATTTTCTTTGGGAAAAAAAAGACAGAAAAATGACAAGAATGAGAGAACAGGTATGTCTATCCAAAATGTATATACAAGCACACCATTCCCAATCATACAGCATGGTTTAACATTGGTTTGGGGTCTCTATCTCAAAAACTGTGGGAGGAGATACAGTCCAAAAATGTGGCAAAAAAGTAGAAGAAAACGAAACTATCAATAGTGTTCACTAATAATGAATAAATATCTGTGGTGGCAGGAAAACAGCAAAATAAAGAGAGAGGACATCGACAGCAGAATGAAAGAGGGCCACATGGCTCATATCATTGAAATAATGCAGACAGTAATTAATGTGCCAACAGGATTCATTGGTGATGGTGTGGGGGTGGCTCCTGTGCACGCTAGCATTTTGCCCTTGAGGTAGATGTATTGACACCACACACACACACACACACACACACACACTGCTGAGAAGAGCAGCAATAATGCTTTGCATAGGTCATCACTCATCCTAGACCCTCAAAGCCACTTAATTTCCCAAATAGGATTAAAACAGAAAACTAAAATTGTGCGTTGAAGTAAAAGGCTATGACAGAAGGATTTTCTTTATTATGTGATTCTGATCTTACTATTAGAATACAACACACATTTTTTGTATCCTAGAATCAATTAAAGAATATGAAACAAATGTATGAAAAGATTCAGTGCCTTGGAAATGATCAGCAAATTAAAGTGGTATTGGTGCTTAGCACAACTGGTCTGCAAGCATATAGATCCTTGACTGATTTCCATAAAAGTCCTTTGCTATTTTTCTAATAAAAGACATGATAGCATGAGCCTCTCTCACTAGGAATGCACACTGCCCCTAAGTGCAGTAGCAACAGAAAGATATTTTTTGTCTTTGAAAAATGCACTGTGCACTTTTTTATTAATTTCATATATGCTTTGTATGTAAAATCATATAAAATTGAGGCAATCCCACTGTGTAGTTGATGGTTTAGGGCATTGTACCCTGAGATTTGAACTCAATATCATTTTGTCACGAGCACAGAAACTTAAACACTGACCTACAACTTGCATTCCTCCCACTATTAATTCATAATAGTGTAAACCTGTAACATTTTATTCACTTTTATGATGAGCCAAATTGTCTTGTAATCTGCTGTATTTAGAAACGATAGATTATTTTATACTTTTATCACAGGCACTACTAAACAATTAAGATAGCTTACGTGACCAAAAACAAACCGTTTCCACTTGTCTAACTATTATAATGAAGGGATAGGGACAGTGGTTGTCCTACTTAAAAAGGGGTTAGGCTAGGCATTCATGGTCAGTGCTTTGACAGCTGCAAATGGAATTTTGTCTGTGTGTGTGTGTGAGTGAGAGAACACAGATCTGCCTATAGGCAAGACTGAGAGTTTGTCAATGGATTGTCATTGGAAGAAGCCAAGGTCAAGCAGTAAGGACTGAAATGCTTTTAGGCATCCACTACACTGGCACACAAAGCTCAATAATGTGTAAAAAAGCAGATACTCCTCAAAAATGAGATGAAACCTGCTGATTATAAGAATGCACTAGGTCACAGGGTGTTAAAGATTAAGCACAAAAACAATGAAAAAAAGAAAAACATTAAACTAATATAGGGCCTCAAATACAGAGCGGTTCTTGACATAAAATGGATTACTACAGTTGTGGAATAGAGCTATTTGCTGTATTTTTATTATTGACTTCACTGTTTGATTTCAAACGCATTAAGAAGGCAATAAATTGTACTAATTAATTAATTTTGATGAGGCACACTTGTTAATTGAAAAGCATTCCAGGTGACTACCTCATGAAGCTGGTTAAGATAATGCCAAAAGTGTACAAAGCATCATCAAGGTAAATGGTGGCTGAAGAATCTAAAATATGAAACTTTGTTTTCTTTTTTTAAACACTTTTTTGTTTATGAAATAATTCCGCATATGTTCCTGATGTTATTTCATACTTTTGATGTCTGCAGTGTTGTTCTACAATGTAGAAAATAGTCAAAATGCAGAAAAACCTATGAATGAGTAGCTGTGTCCAAACTTTTGACTGGTACTGTATATACTACACATATATAGTGGTGCTTGAAAGTTTGTGAACCCTTTAGAATTATCTATATTTCTGCATAAATATGACCTAAACATCATCAGATTTTCACACAAGTCCTAAAAGTAGATAAAGAGAACCCAGTTAAACAAATGAGAAAAATATTATACTTGGTCATTTATTTATTGAGGAAAATGATCCAATATTACATATCTGTGAGTGGCAAAAGTAATGTGAACCTTTGCTTTCAGTATCTGGTGTGACCCCCTTGTGCAGCAATAACTGCTATGAAATCTTTCTGGTAACTGTTGATCAGTCCTGCACACCTGCTGGAAGGAATTTTAGCCCATTCCTCCATACAGAACAGCTTAAACTCTGGGATGTTGGTGGGTTTCCTCAAATGAACTGCTTGCTTCAGGTCCTTCCACAACATTTCAATTGGATTAAGGTCAGGACTTTGACTTGGCTATTCCAAAACATGAACTTTATTTTTCTTTAACCATTCTTTGGTAGAATGACTTGTGTGCTTAGGGTTGTTGTCTTGCTGCATGACCCACCTTCTCTTGAGATTCAGTTCATGGACAGATGTCCTGACATTTTCCTTTAGAATTTGCTGGTATAATTCAGAATTCATTGTTCCATCAATGATGGTAACCCGTCCTGACCCAGGTGCAGCAAAACAGGCCCAAACCATGATACTACCACCACCATGTTTCACAGATGGGATAAGTTCTTATGCTGGAATGCAGTGTTTTCTGTTCTCCAAACATAACACTTCTCATTTAAACCAAAAAGTTCTATTTTGCTCTCATATGTCCACAAAACATTTTTTCCAGTAGCCTTCTGGCTTGTCCACGTGATCTTTAGCAAACTGCAGACGAGCAGTAATGTTCTTTTTGGAGAGCAGTGGCTTTCTCCATGCAACCCTGCCACGCACACCATTGTTGTTCAGTGTTCTCCTGATGGTGGACTCATGAACATTAGCCAATGTGAGAGAGGCCTTCAGTTGCTTAGAAGTTACCCTGAGGTCCTTTGTGACCTCGCCGACTATTACATGCCTTGCTCTTGGAGTGATATTGTTGGTCCACCACTTCTGGGGAGGGTAACAATGGTCTTGAATTTCCTCCATTTGTGAACAATCTGTCTGACTGTGGATTGGTGGAGTCCAAACTCTTTAGAAATGGTTTTGTAACCTTTTCCAGCCTGATGAGCATCAACAACGCTTTTTCTGAGGTCCTCAGAAATCTTCTTTGTTCGTGCCATGATATATTTCCACAAACATGTGTTGTGAAGATCAGACTTTGATAGATCCCTGTTCTTTAAATAAAATAGGGTGCCCACTCACACCTGATTGTCATCCCATTGATTGAAAATACCTGACTAATTTCACCTTCAAATTAACTGCTAATCCTAGAGGTTCACATACTTTTGCAACTCACAGATATGTAATATTGGATCATTTTCCTCAATAAATAAATGACCAAGTCTAATATTTTTGTCTCATTTGTTTAACTGGGTTCTCTTTATCTACTTTTAGGACTTGTGTGAAAATATGATGATATTTTAGGTCATATTTATGCAGAAATATAGTACATTTTACAGGGTTCACAAACTTTCAAGCACCACTGTATGTGTATGTATATGCACATATATATTCAGATATAGATGTGTACATGGCACATCTTTTCTTGAATCGATTCCAAGATTTCATAAAACAAGAAGCACACTGAAAATCTAATTGTTACAGGAATCACGGATGTTTTTTCTGTGATGAAACCCCTGAGAATAGCAGCTGCTGTCCTTTGCAGAGACTAGTTATCTGGTACCTTGAGAGTCTCTCCTTTCTGCTCTGCAGGGACTGCATATGCAGAAGTGACTCTGCCTCCAGCAGGGATTTAACAAAACCATCAAATCATGTTTGTCAATTCATTTTTTCTTGAATAGCTCCTACAGGCTCATATAATGCTCTATAAATTGCTGTTATTTTTATAGCTTCTACTTTAGATATAACTTCAACCTGAAACATAACTTCGACTTATCTGTAGAACATTCTGATAAGGAACTAATTAGTTATATGAAACAATTATTAATTATTGCCCTAATTTTTTTTTTTTACATTACACAATGTTTACACTCTTTTGTTGCCCCTGTCCCAACTTTTTTGAAAGCTGTTGCTGGCATCAAATTCAAAATAAGCATATTTAAAAAAAAAAAAATCTGTTTCAACATTTGATGTCTTTGTACTTTTTTCAATGAAATATAGGGATTCCATGATTTGCAAATCAATTGTTTTTTTAATTTATGTTTTACACAATTCCAAACTTTTATTGAACTGGAAGTTGGATAATTTTATCTGTCAAATCATTTAAGCATAATTGTTAAAACCATGAACTATACATTTTTGGGCTTCAGTAGTTAGACTTGAGCTTCAAAAGTGAGATTATTTTTGTCTGTTTGTTTATTTATTTATTGCATTTATACTTGTTTCTTTATTATCCAGTTTTTATTGATTTATTGAATGGTTGTGTCATTGGAAAAAAAAGTCTTTTGGGGGATTCATTCTCACATGGAATGTGTTAACGTAGCTTGTGTCTTGAGTTTAGCTTATGTGTGTGTGTTTGTGTGTGTTTCATATATGCTTTTTAAATGCTTTTGTGCATGTGCAGCAGAAAACATGCTCATTGAATATTTGCATCAGCTCCGATGCCTGATGTCATGTTGTCTTGACAACCATGCAATATCGTAAACCATATTCAATGCTCATTCTCCATTGGGTAGAGTGATGTAATACACGTAGGATAAGCAATATGCTAACAATATTGCATGCTATCAAAAAAAATAAAATTAATTAATTAATTAATATATATATATATATATATATATATATATATATATATATATGTAAAATCTCCTTCTCACCCCTGGCGGGGGGGTGGTATCCATGTCATCCTCAAGCTCGGGTCCTCTACCAGAGGCCTGGGAGTTTGAGGGTTCTGCGCAGTATCTTCGATGTTCCTAGGACTGCGCTCTTCTGGACTGAGGCTTCAGATGTTGTTCCTGGGATTTGCTGGAGCCACTCTCCCAGTTTGGGGGTTACTGCCCCAAGTGCCCCCACTACCACAGGGACCACGCAACCCTTGACCTTCCACATCCATTCCAGCTGCTCTTTCAACCCTTGATACTTCTCAAGTTTCTCATGTTCCTTCTTCCTGATGTTGGTGTCAGCTGGGATCGCCACATCTATCACCACCACCCTCTTCTGCTCTTTGTCCACCACCACTATGTCTGGTTGGTTAGCCAGGATCTGTTTGTCAGTCTGGAAGCTGAAGTCCCACAGAACCTTGGCCCTGTTGTTCTCAGCCACCTTCTGTGGTATGGCCCATTGGGACTTGGGTACTTCTATTCCATACTGGTTGCAGATGTTCCTGTATACTATCCCAGCCACTTGGTTGTGCCTCTCCATGTACGCTGATCCAGCTAGCATCTTACACCCTGCTACTATGTGCTGGACTGTTTCAGGGGCTTCTTTGCACAGTCTGCATCTTGGGTCTGATCTACTCTGGTAGATCCTGGCCTCTATGGCTCTTGTGCTTATGGCCTGTTCTTGTGCTGCCATGATTAGTGCCTCTGTGCTGTCTGTCAGTCCTGCATTATCCAGCCACTGGTAGGATTTCTTGATATCAGCCACTTCCTCTATCTGATGGTGGTACATGCCATGTAGGGGTTTGTCCCTCCAGGTTGTCTGTTCCTCCTCCTCCTCTGCACTCTCATCAGGGTTCTGCTGCCTGAGACATTTACTTAGCAGTTCATCCTTTGGGGCCATCTTTCTGATGTATTCTCGGATTTTCGATGTTTCATCCTGGACCGTGGTCTTGACGCTCACTAGCCCTCGGCCTCCCTCTTTCCGCTTAGTGTATAGTCTCAGGGTGCTGGACTTGGGGTGGAACCCTCCATGCATGGTGAGGAGCTTTCTAGTCTTGATATCTGTGGCTTCTATCTCCTCCTTTGGCCAGTTTATGATACCAGCGGGGTATCTGATGACTGGTAGTGCGTACATGTTGATGGCTCGGACCTTGTTCTTACCATTCAGCTGACTTTTCAGGACCTGCCTTACTCTCTGGAGGTATTTGGCTGTGGTTGACTTCCTTGTGGCCTCTTCATGGTTTCCATTAGCCTGTGGGATGCCAAGGTACTTGTAGCTGTCTTGGATATCACCTATGTTGCCCTCTGGTAGGTCAATCCCCTCAGTCCGGACCATCTTGCCTCTCTTTGAGACCATCCGGCCACACTTGTCCAATCCGAATGACATCCCTGTAGATCCGGGTGGTGTGGATCAGCGAGTCTATTTCTCGCTCGTTCCTGGCATACAGCTTGATGTCATCCATGTAGAGCAGGTGGCTGATTGTTGCCCCACTACGGAATCGGTACCCATAGTCGCTCTTCGTGATGATCTGACTGAGGGGGTTCAGGCCTATGCAGAACAGCAGTGGTGATAGCGCATCTCCTTGGTATATGCCACACTTGATGTTGACTTGGGCAATGGGCTTTGAGTTGGCCTCTAGGGTTGTCTTCCACATTTCCATTGAGTTCTGGATGAAGGTCCTTAGGTTCCTGTTGATCTTATACAGTTCCAGACATTCCAGTATCCATGTGTGTGGCATTGAGTCGTAGGCTTTCTTGTAGTCAATCCAGGCAGTGCACAGGTTGGTCTGTCTCTTCTTACAGTCTCGGGCGACTGTTCTATCAACCAGTAGCTGGTGCTTGGCTCCTCTGGTGTTACTGCCAATTCCTTTCTGTGCCTCGCTCATGTATTGAGCCACATGCTTACTCGTTTTTGCCGCAATGATGCCTGACAGGGCCTTCCATGTTGTGCAGAGACAGGTAATTGGCCGGTAGTTGGATGGGATGGGTCCCTTCTGGGGGTCCTTCATGATTAGGACTGTCCTGCCTTGGGTTAGCCATTCTGGGTGGGTCCCATCCCTCAGCAGCTGGTTCATCTGTGCTGCTAGGCGTTCATGGAGTGCAGTTAGCTTCTTCAGCCAGTACGTATGGATCATATCGGGGCCTGGTGCTGTCCAGCTCTTCATCTTTGACACTCTTTTTTGGACGTCTGCCATTGAGATGGTTACTGGTTCTTGTTCTGGGAGGTTGCTGTGGTCAGCTCTTAGGTCCACTAACCATCGGGCATCAGTGTTGTGTGATGCCTTTCTTTCCCATATATCTTTCCAGTATTTTTCCACCTCAGCTCTTGGTGGGTCTGACCGGTTGTTGTTTCCCTGCCACTGAGAGTACACCTTGGCTGGTTCAGTGGAGAACAGCCTGTTCATTCTCCTGGCCTCTCCCTCCTTGGTGTATCTCTTCAACCGGGTGGCCAGAGCTGTTAGTCGCTGTTTGGCAGTTTCGAGTGCCTCTGGTATGGAGAGTGAGTTGTACTTCCTGGGTGCCCCTTTATTCACCATGTTCCCTTTCTGTAGTTCAGCTAGCTGGCTAACTTCTCTCCGTGCTGCCTTTATCTTGGCCTCTAATCATCTTTTCCATGGTGGATACTGTTTGTTATGTCCCGAGCCCACCTTGTGTCCAAGCATCTCCATGATTACTGTTGCTGTACTGTGTATCAGCTTGTTGGTCTCAGTGATGGTTCTTGTGGAGATTGTCTTCAGAGCAGTATTCACATCTACTAGTAGATCTTCTGAAGGTACTTGGCAACTCAGCTTCGGTATTCGTCAGGGGCTCCAGGTTTCCAGTTGGGTCACGATCTTCCTTCTCAGGTCAGCAGCTCTTGTGTTGAGGCTTGGTACCCAATCTCTGGTTGTGGGGATGATGATGTCTTCCGCTGACCTGTCTTCCTGGCTCCCCCTTGACGTAGCATCATTTTTGTATTTCATTAATCTCTAGTTGTGATAGTTGATTTCGATTACGGATGTTGGAACACTGGGCTAATAGCTGTTTCTTTGTTAGCCTTGATTGTGGGTTTCGAAGTATCCAATGGTCCCACATTCGCTGCATGTATCCCCTCTCTCTGGGATTGCTTGTATAGTAGCATTCCAGCAATTCCGTATTTTCTGTCCTCGTTCATCGATGTCTTGTTCCAGTAGCCCATTTCTCATCAGTTTGCCCTGGTTCCCTAGCAACTTTGACCTTGTTGACCCAGGCGACGTCTGAGCCAGTATGACTCTATAACTGATAGTGATGTCTTCACTCATTCCTGAGGTAGGCTGATATATCATGAGGGGTCTTGCCTAAGGACCCTTACTGGATGATGTTTTGCCCTGACCGGGATTCGAACCCCGATCTCCTGCGTCGTAGTCAGTGAGCATTACTACTGTACTATCCAGCTCATATATATATATATATATATATGGTCAGGGCGGCACGGTGGTGTAGTGGTTAGCGCTGTCGCCTCACAGCAAGAAGGTCCTGGGTTCGAGCCCCGGGGCCGGCGAGGGCCTTTCTGTGTGGAGTTTGCATGTTCTCCCCGTGTCCGCGTGGGTTTCCTCCGGGTGCTCCGGTTTCCCCCACAGTCCAAAGACATGCAGGTTAGGTTAACTGGTGACTCTAAATTGACCGTAGGTGTGAATGTGAGTGTGAATGGTTGTCTGTGTCTATGTGTCAGCCCTGTGATGACCTGGCGACTTGTCCAGGGTGTACCCCGCCTTTCGCCCGTAGTCAGCTGGGATAGGCTCCAGCTTGCCTGCGACCCTGTAGAAGGATAAAGCGGCTAGAGATAATGAGATGAGATGAGAAGTTATGGTCAGAAGTTTACATACAGTTACATGAATGACCAAGATGGCAGTGTGTGAACAATGTGAGGCTTGGCGTCTCTCCAGATTTTGCGAATTAGCGGTGTTTTATCTGCTCCTTACTGGACTGTTCATTCAGTACGACACTGCTTTAACATCTTACAGCAGACAGGAGCTCTTGGACATTGGATCATGAAATTCCTACCATTTTATCACCAATCTTCAACTCATCCCAGAGATCTCCAAAATACCGGAGGCTGCTCACTCCTTCCAGCCGGGTGGAAGTGCTCGCGGACGGCGTCAGGACTGCAAACAAAGGCGGAGTAAGCGAGGGGGGCTATGAGCTAAGCTAAGGCTAACACCGCATCAGCTCCCTTTACCCAGCATTTTCCTTGTTAATGTCCGGTCTCTGGCGAACAAAATGGATGAACTATGACTCTGCATCACCAACAATAAATGGATTATGGACTCCAATGTCATGATCATTACAGAGACATGGCTAAACAGCAGTTTTCCGGACAGTGCTATTGAGTTAGCAGGACACCACACTCACCGTGCAGATAGGACTGTAGATTGCTCTGACAAAACCAGAGGCAGAGGTTTGTGCATTTATATAAATAGAGCTTGGTGTCCAAACTGTTATCGCTGAGAGACACTGCTCACCTAATGTGGAGTTTCTCATGGTTAAATGTAGACCTTTTTATCTCCCAAGAGAATTCACATCAGTTAAAGTTACTGCTGTATATACATCACCAGATGCTAATGCTAAGCTTGCAATGGGAGAATTGCATGCAGCCATTAGCAAACAGCAGGAAATGCACCCAGAGGCTGCCTTTATTTTTGCGGGTGACTTTAATCACTCCAACTTGAAGACAGTACTTCCCAGACTGCATCAACATGTTACCTGCCACACAAGAGGAAATAAGACACTGGGTCATGTTTACTCCAACATAGCTGGAGCTTACAAAGTTACACCTTGCCCCCACATAGGACAGTCAGATCACCTTTCTCTGTTTCTCACTCCTAAGTACTCACCACTCATCCAACGTGTCAAACCCATAATGAAGACAATAAAAGTATGGCCAGAGGGGGCAGACTCTGTGCTGCAGGACCAATTCAAACACACAGACTGGAATGTTTGCCATTCAAGCAACCTGTCACTCCCACACAGACATTGAGAGCTATGCTTCCTCTTTACTGGACTACATCACCACCACCATAGACAGCATCACCACCCAGAAATTGATCACCTTGTGCCCAAATTAGAAACCCTGGATGAACAGAGATGTCCGTCTACTGCTGAAAGCCCACAACACTGCCTTCAGATCAGGAGATGTACAGTACAAGCCTACAGTACAGCCAGAGCTGACCTGAAGCGTGGCATCAAGAAGGCCAAGCACTGCTACAAACAGAAGGTTGAGGAGCATTTCTCCAACTCCAACCCCTGATGTATGTGGCAAGGCATTCAGGTCATCAGTGACTACAAGTCCAACAACCCTTCCCTCTCATCCTCTGATATCTCCTTTCTCGACGAGCTCAACAATTTCTATGCTCGGTTTGAGAAGGACAACCAGGAGTCTGCATCCAGGGCAAGACTGACTACAGACCACCAACCCCTAACACTCTCCCCCACTGATGTCAAAGCAGCGCTGAGCAGGATTGATCCACATAAAACTACAGGCCCTGATTGCATCCCCGGACGTGTGCTCAGAGCATGTGCTGGGGAGCTGCTGGGGGTCCTGATGGACTTATTCAACATGTCTTTGGCCCATGCTGTTGTTCCAACCTGCTTCAAGACCACCTCCATCGTGTCAGTACCAAAACACTCCACTCCGACATGTCTCAACGACTACCATCCAGTAGCACTCACCCCCATCATTACAAAGTGTTTAGAGCAGCTGGTCCTAGCACATCTCAAATCCTGTCTTCCCCCCACCCTGGACCCCCACCAATTTGCCTACCACAAGAACAGGAGCACATTAGATGCAGTCTCCATAGCACTGCACTCTGTCCTCTTGCACCTGGATAATGGCAACATGTATGCCAGAATGCTGTTCATAGACTTCAGTTCAGCATTTAACATGGTCATCCCCTCTAAGCTCATCACCAAACTCACAGATCTGGGCATCAGTGCTCCCATCTGCAACTGGCTGTTGGATTTTCTAACCAACAGGCCCCAACATGTTCATTTAGACCAGGGGTGTCCAAACTGATCCATAAAGGGCCGTGTGGCTGCAGGTTTTCATTCCAGCCATGCAGCAGCACACCTGACTTGGTTCATTCAATCAACTGAACTGTCTTCACATAGTCAAATACTTGCAGCCACACCCACCCTTGATTAAAGGGTGGGTGTGTCAGTTGATTGAATAAGCCAAATCAGGGTGCTGCTGCATGGCTGGAATGAAAACCTGCAGCCACACGGCCCTTTATGGATCAGTTTGGACACCCCTGATTTAGACCATCACTGCTCCTCCATCCACCCTCATCCTAAACACCAGCGTACCACAAGGCTGAGTGATGAGCCCGTTCCTCTACTCCCTTTTTACTCATGACTGCAGACCTGTACATTACACTAACACCATCATCAAGTTTGCAGATGACACCACAGTGATAGGCCTCATCAAGGACAACGATGAGTCAGCCTACAGGGAGGAGGTGGACCACCTGGCTGTGTGGTGCAGTGAGAACAACCTGCTGCTCAACACCAATAAGACCAAGGAGCTCATTGTGGACTTCAGGAAGAATGCTGACACACACACACCCATCCACACCAGTGGTGCAGCAGTGGAGTGTGTGACCAGCTTCAAATTCCTGGGGATCCACATCTCACAGGACCTCACCTGGACAACCAACTGCTCCAACTTGGTCAAGAAGGCTCACCAGTGTCTCTTTTTCTTGAGGACTCTGAAGAAAAACCACCTCTCTTCAGACATCCTGGTGAACTTCTACCGCTGTACCATCGAGAGCATCCTAACCAACTGTAATACAGTCTGGTATGGGAACTGCTCTGTCTCGGACTGGAAGGCACTGCAGAGGGTGGTGAAGATCACCCAGCATGTCGTGGGAGCCTCACTTCCTGCTATTGAGGATGTCTACAGGAAGCAATGTCTCAGGAGAGCCATAAACATCAACAAAGACTCCTGCCATCCAGTACACAAACTGTTCACTCTCCTGCCCTCTGGAAGGTGCTACAGGGGCCTTTGGACCAAAACTGCCAGGTTCAGGAACAGTTTTTTTCCTTCAGCTGTCTCACTGCTGACCCCCCCCCACACACACACACGGTCTCCCCCTCCACACACACACACACACACACACACACACATGCACACTTCTACCCCCTCCGAACAAACTGAATTGACTTGAACTGACTTCACTGCACTATCACCATTTGCACTACTGTTTATTCATACTGTGTTTTGTATATACTGCAAATATCTATACATCATACCATTGCACTATAGTTCATTCATATTGCACATTTTGAACATACTGTAAATATCTATCATATCATTATACCATTCCATACCCTGTAATTCCTGTGTGTGTGTATATATATATATATATATATATATATATATATAAATAAACACGTTATTTCCTGCTATGCACTTCTGGTTAGATGCAATCTGCATACAGTGGGGCAAAAAAGTATTTAGTCAGTCACCAACTGTGCAAGTTCTCCCACTTAAAAAGATGAGAGGCCTGTAATTTATCATAGGTATGCCTCAACTATGAGAGACAAAATGAGGAAAAAAAATGCAGAAAATCACATTGATTTTTAAATAATTTATTTGCAAATTATGGTGGAAAATAAGTATTTGGTCAATAACAAAAGTTCATCTCAATACTTTGTTATATACCCTTTGTTGGCAATGACAGAGGTCAAACATTTTCTGTAAGTCTTCAAAAGGTTTTCACACACTGTTGCTGGTATTTTGGCCCATTCCTCCATGCAGATCTCCTCTAGAGCAGTGATGTTTTGGGGCTGTCGCTGGGCAACACGGACTTTCAACTCCCTCCAAAGATTTTCTATGGGGTTGAGATCTGGAGACTGGCTAGGCCACTCCAAAACCTTGAAATGCTTCTTACGAAGCCACTCCTTCATTGCCCGGGCAGTGTGTTTGGGATCATTGTCATGCTGAAAGACCCATCCACATTTCATCTTCAATGCCCTTGCTGATGGAAGGAGGTTTTCACTCAAAATCTCACGATACATGGCCCCATTCATTCTTTCCTTTACACCGATCAGTTGTCCTGGTCCCTTTGCAGAAAAACAGCCCCAAAGCATGTTTCCACCCCCATGCTTCACAGTAGGTATGGTGTTCTTTGGATGCAACTCAGCATTCTTTCTCCTCTAAAAACAAGTTGAGTTTTTACCAAAAAGTTCTATTTTGGTTTCATCTGACCATATGACATTCTCCCAATCCTCTTCTGGATCATCCAAATGCTCTCTAGCAAACTTCAGACGGGCCTGGACATGTACTGGCTTAAGCAGGGGGACACGTCTGGCACTGCAGGATTTGAGTCCCTGGCGGCGTAGCGTGTTACTGATGGTAGCCTTTGTTACTTTGGTCCCAGCTCTCTGCAGGTTATTCACTAGGTACCCCAGTGTGGTTCTGGGATTTTTGCTCACCATTCTTGTGATCATTTTGACCCCATGGGGTGAGATCTTGCGTGGAGCCCCAGATCGAGAGAGATTCTGATTTCCTGTTTCCGGTTGAGAGTACGTAGTGCGCGAGTTTGCTGCCTCTTCTCCCCAGCGTTTTCTTTTTTTTTCTTTAACTGTGCTTCTGATTTTTGGCAATGTATTTCCATTTTTTTTTCTTTTTGGTTAATTTCAGACTCTTCTTGCTTGGTTTTGACACCGGCTTTTTGCAATCACCTGTAGCTAACCCGCCTGCGAGCCCCCGCTTTTTTCCACCCGCTTGACTTCAGCAGTGGTGAGTTTCCACCTTTCACCACGCTGCTGTCTGTTTTATGTGCTGGTTAGTCAAATTGCTTCCCTGCACTGTACTCTGGGTGTGGAACCGCTGGTGTTTTGGCTACGTTTATGAGCGGTGTTAGGCTAGGTGGCTTTGCACCTTACATTGGACTGCGTCTGTCCATCTGTTTTTGGATTGTGACTGTGGGTCTGGGTATTGGTTTTGTGGCCTGGCTTTTACCCATGTTTTACACCTACTCGCCGGAGGAATTAAAAAGCCTTAGTGTGCGGCACCGCTTGGATTCCGCGGTATTTAATCTGTGCCGCTCTATTGGAATCTCATGGAGATTCTCTAATGCTCATGGAGTTAATCACGGTGTTCTTCGCTCACTTGGGAAACTGCAAGGTTCTGCTGTCTCTGGATTGTCACCTGTGTTTCCTGCGAAGATTGGCCTTTTAAACTCCCGCTCCATCACCAACAAAGCGTCACTCATTAATGACCTAATTATCCAAAAGACCCTGGACATACTTCTGCTGGTGGAAACATGGCAACAGGCTGAGGACTATCTACATTTAAATATGTCTTCACCATCTGGATACACATTTTTCAAAGCCCCATCTCACAGGGAAGGGTGGAGGTCTAGCTGCAGTTTTCCGATGTGGTTTGAAACTTAGAGATTGTTTTTCATGATGTTACATCCTGTGAATATCTGGCTTTGAAAACCTCCACTCTCACACCGTTGTTGATGATCTTAATCTATCGACCTCCCAAATCATCACCATCTCTTTTTCTGTCTGAACTGAATGAACTGCTAACTGTAGCCTCATCTGTCTGTTCTGCTGTCATTCTTCTGTGTGACTTTAATATTCATGTTGATATTAGTTGCTCCCTTATTGATGAGCTCTTGACAGTCTTTGAATGTTTTGGTTTAACTCAGCATGTTGACTTTCCCACACAATCATGGTCATATACTTGACTTGCTTTGCTCTACTGGTACAAAAATTGTATCTGTATCAGGTTCTGATGTAGGTTTTACTGACCACAAGTTGATTGAGTTGTCTCAGTGTGCCTTCTTCTAATCTTCCTCTGTGTTCTACTGTCTCTTTCCGTAATCTTTCTTCTATTGATGTGCATTCTTTCTCTGCCTCTCTCCTCTCTTTTTGTAAATTTTCTGAGGTTTCCTCTCCTGATGATACAGTTGCTATTTACAATAATACTATATCTAAACACACTTAACACTTTCGCTCCCCTTAAAACTAGACAGGTCTCTGCAAATCACGCCTCTCCTTGGTTCACCTCTGAGCTTAGGGCCATGAAGGCCAAGGGAAGGTGGCTAGAGCGCCTTTATAAGAAAACTGGCCTTACTATTCATCTTTCACTCTTCTCTGAACACATCAAAGTATAAGGATGCTCTTAATGCTGCCCGATCCTCCTATTATGCTAACATCATTAAGAGTGGCAATCATAGACCCAAAACTCTGTTTAATACAATAAATAAACTACTTCAGCCTCCTTCCTCAACCATTCCTAGTTCTCCTGCTCAGTGTCAGACTTTTTTGGATTTTTTCAAGGATAAAATTGTCAGTATTTACCAACACTTTCATTCTGAAATTCATTCTTCTAACCCGCTAGTAGCTCTCTCATAAAGCTGACTGCTGTCTCTCTGCTTTCTCTCTTGTTGATTCTTCTAAAGTATCGGAAATTATGTCCAAATCCTCCTCATGTCTGTTGGACCCTGCACCCACTACACTTCTTAAATCTTGTGTATCTGCTATCTCCCCTTATATTGCTCATTTGATTAATCAGTGTTTTGCTTTAGGCACTGTTCCCATCTCCCTCAAAATTGCTTCAGTTACACCAATACTAAAGAAACCTGGTCTAGATTCTCTTTCACTGTCCAATTATAGACCCATTTCAAATCTCCCTTTCTTAGCTAAAGTAATGGAGAGAGTTGTAGCCTCTCAACTTCATACTTTCCTTGCTCATAATGATCTCTATGAACCCTTTCAGTTAGGCTTTCGCAATATGCATAGCACTGAATCTGATCTCTTAAGAGTTGTTAATGACCTCCTGCTCTCAACTGATGCTGGTCATCTCAATGTCCTTGTTCTCTTGGACCTCACAGCTGCCTGACACCGTACATCATGAGAGACTCATTTCCAGACTATCTTCTTTTGGTATTACTGGCTTAGCTTTAGCCTGGTTTCAGTCATATCTAGCAAACAGGCAACAGTTTATTTCTATTGGTGTTCATAAATCATCCACTGCTACTCTTGCTCAAGGTGTGCCTCAGGGTTCCGTCCTTGGTCCCCTTCTTTTTATATTATATATTTCTCCTATAGGCCAGATTATTCGTAACTATGGCCTTAACTTTCATTGTTATGCTGATGATATTCAAATCTACATCACTATCACCCCTTCCATAGCCTCTGTTCAGCTGCTAAGGACTTGCATCACTGACCTTAAGCAATGGCTGCATAAGAACTGCCTTAAACTTAATGCTGGCAAAACGGAGGTTCTATTAGTAGGTACCAAAAGACAGGTTCAGAATTTCTCCAGTTTTACTATTGATGTTGATGGTGTGTCTATTCATCCTTCCCAAGTTATAAAAAACCTTGGAGTTATCTTTGACTCCACCCTTACGTTTGAACCCCATCTTAAACTAATTACTAAGAATGCTTTCTTTCACCTCCGCAATATTGCACGTCTCCGCCCTTTTCTTTTGGAAACTGATGCCAATATGTTGGTCAATGCATTTATTTTTTCTCATCTTGATTATTGCAATTCTCTCTTTTATGGTCTCCCTGCCACATTGCTCAATCACCTGCAGTACATCCAAAACTCAGCAGCAAGAGTCCTCACACTCACCAAGCACACTGCTCACATCACTCCTGTTTTACAGCAACTGCACTGGTTGCCAGTTATCTCTCGGATCAAATACAAAATCCTGCTTTTAACCTATAAAGCTCTTCATGGTTTCACTCCTTCCTATCTCTGTGAGCTAATTCATTTGTACTGTCCCTCCCGCTCCCTCAGATCTTCTGTCTGTGGACTTCTGACTGTTCCACGTTTTAAACTGACATCTATGGGTGGCAGATCATTTAGTGTTGCTGCTCCTAAACTTTGGAACTCGTTACCACAATCACTTCATGACTGTTCCACTCTCTCTTCCTTCAAAGCCAACTTGAAAACTTCTCTTTACCTCACACTATTCTTCCTAGTTTTTTTTTGTTTTTTTTGGTGGTAATTCTTTTGTAAAGTGTCCTTGGGTTTGTGAAAGGCGCTATATAAATTGAACTTATTATTATTATTATTATTGTATTATCAATGGTCTTGTATGTCTTCCATTTTCTAATAATTGCTCCCACAGTTGATTTCTTCACACCAAGCTGCTTACCTATTGCAGATTCAGTCTTCTCAGCCTGGTGCAGGTCTACAATTTTGTTTCTGGTGTCCTTTGACAGCTCTTTGGTCTTGGCCATAGTGGAGTTTGGAATGTGACTGTTCGAGGTTGTAGACAGGTGTCTTTTATACTGATAACGAGTTCAAACAGGTGCCATTAATACAGGTAACGAGTGGAGGACAGAGGAGCCTCTTAAAGAAGTTGTTACAGGTCTGTGAGAGCCAGAAATCTTGCTTGTTTGTAGGTGACCAAATACTTATTTTACAGAGGAATTTACCAATTAATTCATTAAAAATCCTACAATGTGGTTTCCTGGATTCTTTCCCCCCATTCTGTCTCTCATAGTTGAAGTGTACCTATGATGAAAATTACAGGCCTCTCTCATCTTTTTAAGTGGGAGAACTTGCACAATTGGTGGCTGACTAAATATTTTTTTGCCCCACTGTATTTCGTTGCCTTGTACCTGTGACATGTGCAATGACAATAAAGTTGAATCTAATCTAATCTAATGAATGTCATCCTGGATATGAATGTCATGGCAATATTTGGACTTTCAATGATTTCTCTGAACTGTTCTTTTTCTGTAGCAGAATGATTGTACAGCATACATTTTGAAAAAAAATAGAATTTGGTGCACAATTTTCTTTGGCTTTTCTGAAATCAACACAGGGTCAAAAATTTACACACAGCACACCTAATATTTGGGTAAAATGTCTCTTCGCAAGATTCACCTTGACCAAACATTTTTTGTTTACCATGAACAAGCTTCTGGTGGAATTATGGTTGGATATTTCATGGCTCTTCGTGGTAGAATTGGTAGAGTTCAATTAAATTCGTTATTTTCTTTCTTGGCATGGACTCGACTTATAAGCACGGTCCATATATTTTAAATAGGGTTGAAGTCAGGACTTGTTTTAAGCTTAATGTTAGCCTGCTTTATCCTCCACAACCAGCTCTGATGCATGTTTGGGTTCATTGTCCTGTTGTAACTCCCAAGTCCCAAGTCGTGTTCAAGTTTCTGATGGTTTATGCTGAAGAATTTTGAGGTGGTCCTCCTTCTTCATTATTCCATCCACTTTGTGCCATGAACCAGTTGGCAACAAAACAGTCCCAGAGCATGATGATCCTATCACCACCACCAGCCGGTACAGTGTTCCTCTGTACATGGTGGTCACTGTGACCAAACAACTCAAACTTTGTCTCATCAGACCATACAGCTATCCTCCAGAAGGCTTTTTTCTTTGCCCATGTGGTCAGCTTCAAACTTTACACTGCAAAAAATGACATCACAGCAAGTGAAAATATCTTGAAAATAGTTGAAATGATCTAGTATTTCCTATTAGAAGAATACAAGACACCAATTCTGAGATTACTAAACCTAGTTCTAGATTGCAACCAATGCATTCTAAGATGTCTTATCAAGTAAAAATATATGTCCATGCAGCAAGATAATTTCACTAGTATTAAGTAATTTTCTCCTCAAATTCAGTTTTCACTTTTTTTTTGCAGTGTAGTTAAGCTTGAAGGTGTCAATTTTGGAGCAGAAGGTTATTTCTTGGATAGCAGCCTCTTAGTCCATGGTGATCTGAACTGTAAACAGTGATCCATGGCAGGGCTGTGCCATGGTGGTTCCCAGGTTGTTCCTGACCATCCAAACCAATTTCCTTTTAGCTGAGGGTGATAGTTTGGGTTTTCTTGAAGCAAAGTGGCTTGGCAAAGTGAATACACCTCACAATAACTTGGATACAATTGTTTGAATTGATCTTGGAATTTGCAGTTTTTTAGAAACGGCTCCAAGAGACATTCTGGAGTTGTGTATATACAGTATGTGATCCTCTTTCTCATCTCTGCACTGAGCACCTTAGATTTTCCCATTTTACCGTGTGTTGGTCAGTCCAATGAGTGCTGTAAACAAACCCTTTTTATGAAGACACAAAGAAACTACCAGCTGTAGTCAATCATGATCACTAACAGGAAGTTAAGAGACCTTGGCCTTGGCAAGATAAAATACATTTTGGAAGTTTCTGCACCTCTGAATTAATAATCTAAGTGAGCGTATGTAAATTTTTGACACTGTATGTATAATTTTGACCATGTGTTGATTTCAGAAAACCCAAAGAAACTTTAAACGTGTGCATCAAATTTTTAATTATAGATGTATGCTGTACAAGCATTCTGACACAGAAAAAGAACAGTTCAAAGAAATTACTGAAAGCCCAAATATTGCCACAACATTCATATCCAAGATGACATTCATGTCACCGTATATAAACTTCTGACCACAACTGTGTGTATATATATATATATATATATATATATATATATATATATATATATATATATATATATATATATATAGGACTTAAGTTCATTTGTGGAGATAAGAACTTTATTGTCTTGAATATTTATACACCTTATGAGTGCTCTCAAAATGAAGATGAATTTCTCAATAGACTGTCTTTCATTATGTCCTTTATAGAAGATAATGCCTCTACTTGCTTTTTTATTGTGGGCGATTTTAATGCAGATGTCTCTGATAACCACTCTGTTTTTGCTAAACATGTTGGGCAGTTCTGTTCTGATAATGGCCTGATCTTATCTAGTAAAGTGCTCCTGCCTGATGACAGCTACACTTATATTAGCGATGCATGGCACACTACCTCATGGTTAGATCATTGTGTCTGTACAGCGGATACTCATGATTCAATTGAGGCTGTTAGGATTAACTATGAATTTGCCACTACAGATCATGTACCCTTCTCCTTGTCAGTTGATATGGATTGTGTACCTGCTCAGACATTTGTTGATACCAATTTAAACATGGGAAAAATAGCATGGGGTAATTTGTCTGAAAAAGATCTATTTGATTATAGTCACCTATCGGATACAATGCTTAGTAATATTTATGTATCAAGGGATGCCATCTTATGCTATGATATTAATTGCAAGAACCCTCAACATAGCACTGATTTATGTGATATGTATGAGCATATTGTGAGGTCTATCCTTGTTTCAAGTGGGTCATTGTGTAAAGCCAGCTCTCATAGCATCAAGCCAGGTTGGAATGATTTTGTAAGCGAGCTTCATGCAGAAGCTAGAAGTGCTTTTAAAGCATGGGCTGCTGCAGGTAAAATCAGGCAAGGTCCGTTGTTTGACTATAAGAAAAGAACAAATGCAAAGTTTAAATATGCCTTGCGTTTTATTAAGTCATATGAAAATACCTTGAGGTCTGATTCTCTTGCAAAGAAACTGTATAATAATAATAATCACAAGGAATTTTGGAAAGAAATTAAAATTTTAAACACTTGTAAAACATCTTTACCAACTAATATTGATGGCGTCATTGGTGTCAATGAAATTACTAAGCTATGGCAGAAGCACTATAGGGAGCTGTTTAACTGTGTGAAAAGTAACACCTTTGTAGTGGGTGAAATACAAGATAATGAGATTGTTACTGTCTCCCCACAAGAGATATTTAATGCAGTCATGTCCTTGAAAGACAATAAGGCATGTGGTACAGATAAGATCACTGTAGAGCATTTGAAATATGCAAGCAGAAAACTCTGTCCATTACTTTCTATGTGCTTCTCTGGTTTTTTAGTTCATGGAGTTTTACCTGATTCAATGCTTTCTGTTATGCTGTTGCCCATTATTAAAGACAAGACGGGTAAGATAAACTCTCTGGATAATTACCGACCCATAGCCTTAGCTAACATACTGTCAAAGGTCTTAGAGAGGATTTTGCTGAATCGGTTGGAGGAGGTTGCTGTGACCTCGGACAACCAATTTGGCTTTAAACCTAAACATGACACTGATATGTGCATTTTTGCACTAAAAGAGATCCTTGATCTGTATAATAGGCACAACACAACCATTTTTATGTGCTTCATTGATGCTTCTAAGGCCTTTGATCGTGTAAACCACGAGAAATTGTTCTTAAAGCTACTAAATAGAGGAGTTCCCAAGGTTCTAATTAAAATCTTAGTGTACTGGTATGGGCAGCAGTCTATGTTTGTGAAATGGGGTAACAATATGTCTGACCCTTTTAAAGTTGGAAATGGAGTCAGGCAGGGGAGGTTGTTGTCCCCTTTTCTCTTTAACATATACTAGTGCATCTCAAAAAATTAGAATATTGTGAAAAAGTTCAATATTTTCCATCAGTTATTTAAGAAAGTGAAAATGTTATATATTATAGACTCATTACACATAAACTAAAATGTTTCAAGCATTTTTCTATTTTAATTTTAATCAGTATGGCATACAGTACAAAAACATAAAAAAAATCATCTCAAAATATTAGAATATTTCATTTCGAGTTTGAGTAAAACAGTATGAACACAGTGTATCTCTCGGTCTAGTTCAGTACACACAACCACAATCATGGGGAAGACTGCTGACTTGACTGTTGTCCAGAAGATGATCACTGATGCCCTCCACAAGGAGGGTAAGCCACAAAAGGTCATTGCTGAAAAGGGTGGCTGGAAAAGGTGCACAAGCAACAGGGATGGCCACAGTCTTGAGAGGATTGTCAAGAAAAGTTGATTCAAGAACTTGGGAGAGCTTCACAAGGAGTGGACTGAGGCTGGTGTCAGTGTATCAAGACCCATCACGAACAGACATCTTCAAGAAAGGGGATACAACTTTCTCATTCCTAATATCAAGCTACTCCTGAGCCAGAGACAATGTCAGAAGTGTCTTATTTGGGCTAAGGAGAGAAAGAAATGGACTGTTGCTCAGTGGTACAAAGTCCTCTTTTCAGATGAAAGTACATTTTGCATTTAATTTGGAAATCACGGTTCTAGAGTCTGGAGGAAGAGTGGAGAGGCACAGAATCCAAGGTGTTTGAAGCCCAGTGTGAAGTTTCCACAGTATGTGATGATTTGGGGTGCCATGTCATCTGCTGGTGTTGGTCCACTGTATTTTATCAAGTCCAAAGTCAACACAGCCATCTACCAGGAGATTTTAGAGCACTTCATGCTTCCATCTGCTGACGAGCTTTTTGGAGACGCTGATTTTCTTTTACAGCAGGACTTAGTACCTACCCACAGTGCCAAAACTACTACCAAATGGTTTGCTGACCATGATATTACTGTGTTTGATTGGCCAGCCAACTTGCCTGACCTGAACCCCATAGAGAATCTATGGGGTATTGTCAAGAGGAAGATGAGAAACACCCGACCCAAAAATACAGATACGCTGACGGCCACTATCAAAGCAACCTGGGCTTCAATAACACCTCAGCAGTGCCACAGACTGATCACCTCCATGCCACACCGCATTGATACAGTAATTCATGGTAAAGGAGCCCCAACCAAGTATTGAGTGTAGAAATGAATATACTTTTCAGAAGTTGGACATTTCTGTATTGTAAATCCTTTCTTTGATTGATCTTTGGGAATATTCTAATAATTTGAGATACTGGATTTCTGATTTTCATGAGCTATAAGCCATAATCATCAAAATTAAAACAAAAAAGGCTTTAAATATTTCACTTTACATGTAATGAATATAGAATATATGAAAGTTTACCTTTTTGAATTAAATTATGAAAAAAAAGGAACTTTTTCATGGTATTCTAATTTTTTGAGATGCACTAGTATATGGATGGTCTCTCAACACTTCTAAACAGCTGTAGAACAGGCTGCATGATTGGTGACCGCATCATCAATCACCTGATGTATGCAGATGATTTGGTGATTCTGTGTCCATGCAGTGCTGGGTTTCAACAGCTGTTGAGAATATGCTCTCAGTATGGCTATGACTTCGATATTAAATACAATGCCAAGAAGAGTAATATAATGATTATTAGAAGTAAAGATAAGAAATTGCTCATTCCTAATTTCTTCTTGTCTGGTATAGCTCTCAGCATATGCAGTGAGGCTAAGTATCTGGGCCATTACATAACTGATGATTTGTCTGATGATTGTGATATCTATAGACAGTATCGAATGGTATATGCTCAAGCTAACATGCTTATAAGAAAATTTGGAATGTGTTCATCCTATGTTAAAGTAGCACTTTTTAAAGCATTTTGTATGCCGATGTACACTGCCCATCTGTGGAGGAGATATAAGAGTAGTAGCATCCATAAGCTCCATGTGGCATATAATGATGGAATGAGGCTGTTATTAAAAGTGCCCAGATGGAGTAGTGCTAGTTATCTTTTTGTGCAAGTTGATGTCCCCACATGTCCTGCTGTACTCAGGAATCTTATTTACAGATGTATGTGTAGGTTAACAGCATCTAGCAATGGTATAATTGTAGCCTTAGTGAATCCTGCAATGAGTGCAGTTAGATTTACCTCCACATTGTGGAACCATTGGAGATGCAGTCTGTATTGTATGTGACGACCTGAGTTTTTCATGGATGTCTATGATTTTTTTTTTAGTTGTTAATTTTTTACTAAATCTATAATATGTCTGTATGTTTTTTTATGTAGTTATGTATCTATGGACCACTCTTGTGTCTGAAATAAAGGTTGATTGATTTTATATATATATATATATATATATATATATATATATATATATATATATATATATATATATAAGAAGGAGTAATGTCTTCATTCATTCATTCATCTTCAGTAACCACTGTAGTTTGGTCAAGGTCATGGCAGAGCCAGAGCCTATTTAGGGACGCATCAATATGCTGCCCCTAATATAGTCATGCAAATTTAATATTCATTTGGTTTTAGCCCACATAAATACACTAATGTATGCATGCAAACACAGTATAGGAACCAGACAGTTTTGATCATATTACCTTTACCTTAGCCACAATACATTATCTCCCAGTAAAATTTCACACTGATTATAAAATATTATCAATGGCCTATAAAGCACTGAATGGTCTGGCAGGACATTGTAAGCTTTATACCTGATGTGATGCTGGGGTTGGATCCTGACACATTGTGGATGACCCCAAAAACAGTTTATTCCCAAAAGTCTTTCAACTTTTACCTAAAACTTCTGCTGTAATCACACAGACCATCATGCTCAAATTGAACATCCTTTCAACACACTTAGTACTTTTTTTACTTTACAGTATACAGCTGTGGAAGAGTAATGATTTATAATCCCCAGGGCTCTCAAGTTTTGAAGTTTGCTCGGAGTGAGATTTTTTTTTTTTTTTTTTTAGTGGGGTGGGGGGTCTCTCCTAGTGTCCCATCGACCCTCCCTCCCTCCCAGTGTCCCATCAACCCAGCTACTTAAAAAAAGAACAAATTCAATTAGATCAATTACACTGTTTGTTTATTCTATAACAAATAATAATACAGTAAAATATGTTTTGTTCTTTATTGTGCATAAACATTTGCATTTCAAATTAAATAAAGGCAAATATAGCCCCAAAGGGCCCCACTGAACAATGGTGGATATTGTGCGTGTGTGTATGAGGGATGCTGTGTGTTGTAAGTGTTTGTGGCAGATTTAGATGCCTTAATTACTGACACTGGGGGCTCCCATTTAAAGCAATGAGGCTCAATGCCAGCCATTTTCACTGTCATGATTGCTGAGAGGGTTCCGTCCAGGGCCAAGGCATTTCTTGTTTTGGTCTTTTTCAAGCCCACCATGGAAAAAACCCTCTCAGCATCTGCATTGGAGTGGGGGAGAATTAAAACTAATTTGGCAATTGCAGACAGCCTGGGAAATCTGCTCATTCCAGTCACCTTTGGGGGAAAAAAAACAAGGAAGCCTAATTATACCCCTACATATTTTACACTTATTAAATTGCTCATGTCAATGTGTGTGTGCTGGATATTTATTACCCTATTCTTAAGTGAACTCATGCCTTCCCAGAAAGCCTCAACGTCAAATTCCGTTTGGTGTTCGGGCACTGGGACCTCCATTAACTGGTAGTCCTGAAACTCCTCTGCAAGTTGGTCTTGGTCTTGGGGTTCATGATATGGAAGCAGTTTGGTGAACCTAAAGAATACAATGTGTACTTAACCAGGAGAAACAAAGGGCTAGTTTTTCAGCAAATGTGATCAAACTTTGCAATAGATTTGAAATGTTAAACCCTTACCGATCCACAAAGTATGTAGCATCATTGACTTCACAGTCTGCCCTCTGCTGCACATCCACAAACCTGGCGTGTTTCAGGAGACTCTCTTTAAGGGGCAGTTTTGCCATGGCATATTCAACTGCCCCTGTCAAAAATGCCAAGACAGCCTGGTGGAATCTCTCCACCTGCTGTGGAGTGACATCTCCAGCCTCTAGGAGCCGGTTGAGGGTTGCCCTGATTGTAAAACCCACATTCAGCTTTTGTCCTATTACAGTTATGAATAGAATAGAGTAGAATAGAATAGAAAGCCTTTATTGACATTATACAGAGTATAAAAACATTTAAAGCTGCTCCATAAAGTGCACACATATACTGTTCAATAAAACTACTAACTACTGTACATAGACTGCAAACATATACAGTAAACATCAGACACTTAAACCACAAAGGCAAACACCTCCCACAGTTTTAACAGAATCTTCACAAAGTATCATAAAGTATCTCTGCTTTCACATTGGTGACATCCTCACTGTCAAAACTGAATAAGTCATTTGTGGTCAGTAAACAGAGAGTTTATGTATTTGCATATAGGGAGAAACTTGGGGAGCATTACCAGGCACATCAACTGACCTCCCTGCCTTTGTTTTCTGAGCCTTGGCTTCCCAGAAGGAAAGGAGGCTCTTCTGTTTCTTCCCTGACATGCTAAAATAAATGACACAAACGATTAAAAAATGAAAAAAACGCCTCTCTGTTCATGACAGCTCCTAGGCGACTTAACCAAAGTTATCTCATCTCATCTCATTATCTCTAGCCGCTTTATCCTGTTCTACAGGGTCGCAGGCAAGCTGGAGCCTATCCCAGCTGACTACGGGCGAAAGGGGGGGTACACCCTGGACAAGTCGCCAGGTCATCACAGGACTGACACATAGACACAGACAACCATTCACACTCACAATCACACCTACGGTCAATTTAGAGTCACCAGTTAACCTAACCTGCATGTCTTTGGACTGTGGGGGAAACCGGAGAACCCGGAGGAAACCCACGCTGACAAGGGGAGAACATCCAAACTCCGCACAGAAAGGCCCTCGCCGGCCACGGGGCTCGAACCCAGACCTTCTTGCTGTGAGGCGACAGCGCTAACCACTACACCACCGTGCCGCCTAACCAAAGTTATTCATTCTATAATCCCCAGAAAAACAGTCTTTGACTAAACAAACATTTAAATCGTCGTCAGCACAGTATGCTATTTTAGCTGGTTTACATCTAGCTTGCTAGTTAGACAGTTATCTATGATAGCTTGAAATGGACAGGTTTTCGATACTGAACAAGGTGTAGACCAGAAATATTGGTCTATAGAGTTAAACTGCAAAGTAACTAGTTTAGTCTTTGACAAAACAAACATTTAAATCGTCGTCAGCACAGTATGCTATTTTAGCTGGTTTACATCTAGCTTGCTAGTTAGACAGTTATCTACGATAGCTTGAAATGGACAGGTTTTCGATACTGAACAAGGTGTAGACCAGAAATATTAGTCTATAGAGTTAAACTGCAAAGTAACTAAGTAAATATTGATATAAATTAAGTTATTACCTGATGGTCCTGAATCCTGACAGTTCTCCAGTTCTTTCAGTTCTCTCGCTCGCTCCAGGTCGGTCTCTAGTTCACTCACAATTTTGCAGGTGCAGCGCGTGCTTGCAGCTGAAACTCACGTCTCCCCGACAACAGAACAATCTATTTTCTGATTGGCTGATGCTGCTCCGAGCACAGGGGCAGGTTCAAGACACATGAAACGTTTCAACACAGTTGCAGAACGGTGCACGTTTCGGCCAATCAATAAGGAATAATTAGAAAAATGTAGCAAACCGTTGGAGCGGTTGAACTCGCCCCAGGAGCGCTGTGACGTTTGTAGATAGCTTGAAGGAATTTCTGTGCGATTATTGGAGAAGCTCAGAGTGAGAAATGCCGTGTGTGGCGTGAAACCAATTATTATTAATCCCACTATTTGGAAGAGAATGGTTCCATTCTGAGTCTGATTCCTCACAATGTTTCTATCTCATTTCATTTCAGGGAGTTTTTCCTTGCCACTGTTAACTCTGACTTTCTCATCTAGAGATCTAAATATAAAATCTACATCTAGGTTTCTGTAATGCTACTACACAAATAAAACTGAATTTAGTGAATTGGTTTAACCCAGATGTATAAAACTGTTAGTGCTAATGCCCAAACAAATACACATTATTCACCAACTAAACTGCTTCATGACCAGAAATATAGTATTGTCAGGCAGTACAAAAATTAAATGGCAATAGTGACAACAAAACCCCTGTGAACGCTGTATACCACCCTCAAGTAAAGTGTTACAGACCATATATTTACACTCACTGGCCACTTTAGTCAGAACACCCATCCACCTGCTGTTTTATGCAGTTATCTAATCAGCCAATCCCTTGACAGCAGCACAATGCATAAAATCATGCAGATACAAATCAAAAGCTTCAGTTCATGTTTACTTTAAACATCAGAATGGGAAAAATTGTGATCTATGTGACTTTCACTGTGGCATGGATGTTGGTGACATATGAACTGGTTTGAGCATTTCAGAAACTGCTGATCTCCTGGGGTTTTTACATGCAACAGTTTCTAGAGTTTACACAGAATGGTGTGAAAAAAAAAACATTGAGTGAGTGACAGTTATGTGGGTGGAAACGCCTTGTTGATAAGAGAGGTCAGAGGAAAATGGTCAGACTGGTTCGAGCTGCCAGGAAGGATATAGTAATTCATAGCAACTCTTTACAACCATGGTGAGCAGAAAAGCATCTCAGCATGCAACAGTAGGAGACCACATTGGGTTCCACTCCTGCCAGCCAAGAACAGGAATCTTAGAATCAAGAACAAGTTCCTATTAAAGTGGCCGGTAAGTGTATATATGGACATACAGTGTAATATAAAACACTCCATACATTAAGTTTGAGTAGGAATAACAACTGGAATCTGAGAGCTTGGAACAAAACAGATTTCACACAAAGCTCTATCCAAACCAGAGACTGATGCGAAATTATCAGGTCTTTGCAGGGTCTGACATTCTTGGCCTTTGAAGAAAATGGCACACTGTAGCTTATTTCAATACAGACACACACACTAAATGACACCCCCACCTACACGATTATAGTTGGTTTTCCAGAATCAGGCTATAATCACTGAAATACATAAGGATAATACAAACAAGACTGGATGTTTAGGGCTTGATAAAAGTTATCCTTGTAGATGTGTAAGGAACCATCATAAACATGCATATTCTTAAATGTACCTTTTTATATAATGGTGCATCTCAAAAAATTTGAATATCATGAAAAAGTAAATTTTTTGTAATTTCATTCAAAAAGGTAGACTTTCATGTATTCTATATTCATTACAGGTGAAGTGAAATATTTCAAGCCTTTTTTGTTTTAATTTTGATGATTATAGCTTATAGTTCATGAAAGTCAGAAATCCAGTATCTCAACTTATTAGAATATTTCCGAAGCTCAATCAAAAAAGGATTTATAATACAGAAATGTCCAACATCTGAAAAATATGTTCATTTATACACTCAATACTTGGTTGGGGCTCCTTTACCATGAATTACTGCATCAATGAGGTGTGACATGGAGGAAATCAGTATGTGGCACTGCTGAGGTGTTACTGAAGACCAGGTTGTTTTGACAGCAGCCTTCACCTTGTCTGTATTTTTGGATTGGGTGTTTCTCATCTTCCTCTTCACAACACCCCATATATTCTCAATGGGGTTCAGGTCAGGTGAGTTGACTAGCCAATCAAACAAAGTAATATCTTGGTCAGCAAACCATTTGGTAGTAGTTTTGGCACTGTGGGCAGGTGCTAATTCCTCCTGGAAAAGGAAATCGGCATCTCCATAAAGCTTATCAGCAGATGGACACATGAAGTGTTCTTAAATCTTCTGGTAGGCGGCTGCGTTGACTTTGGACTTGATTAAACACAGTGGACCAACACCAGCAGACAGCATGGCACCCCAAATCATCACAGACTGCAGAAACTTCACACTGGACTTCAAACACCTTACGTAGATTCTGTGCCTCTCTACTCTTCCTCCAGACTCTAGGACATTGATTTCCAAATGAAATGCAAAATTTACTTTCATCTGAAAAGAGGAGTTTGGACCACTGAGCAACAGACCAGCTCTTTCTCTCCTTAGCCAAGGTAAGATGCTTCTGACATTGTCACTGCTTCAGGAGTGGCTTGATATTAGGAATGCAACAGTTGTAGCCCCTTTCCTGAAGATGTCTGTGCATGGTGTCTCTTGATACACTGACACCAGCCTCAGTCCACTCCTTATGAAGCTCTCCCAAGTTCTTGAATTGACTTTTTTTGACAGTCTTCTCAAGGCTGCGGTCATCCCTGTTGCTTGTGCACATTTTCCAACCAGCCTTTTCAGCAATGACCTTCTGTGGCTTACCCTCCTTGTGGAGGGTTTTGATGATCACCTTCTGGACAACTGTCAAGTCAGCAGTCTTCCCCATGATTGTGGTTGTGTGTACTGAATTAGACTGAGAGATACACAGTATTTATATTGTTTTACTCAAACTCAAAATGAAATATTCTCATATTTTGAAATTTTCTTTGAACTGTAGGCCATAATTATCAAAATTAAAATAGAAAAAGGCTTGAAACATTTTATTTTACATGTAATGAGTCTAAAATATATTTGTGGCAGTGGAGGCGTGGCCGAGCATCAGTTAGTGAATGGAAGGTGGGGTCGGGGAAGGTGAGTGGCCAAGTCGTTACACCTGTTGTCAATTGATGTGTGTGTGTGTGTGTGTGTGTGTGTGTGTGTGTGTGTGTGTGTGTGTGTGTGTGTGTGTGTTTCTTCCAGTGATGGTGATACATACTGTAAGAGGATTAGGAAAGCAGAGAAGGGGGCTGGAACCAGAGCACGACTGTGTGTATGTGTATTGAGGTATTTCACCTGACGTCACAGGGTCACGTGACGCCCTGGTGTCCGCCCTTTTGGACGGCAAGCTAGCTAATGTCAACAACAGTAGCTAGTATGTTACTGTAGCAATGTTTACGTTCAGTCATTTGGATGACTGTTAAAACCTTTCAGTCTCAAGTTTTTCCTTTACTGTATTTACTAGTTTACTGAGCCAGCGAGCCCCGGAGCGCTAGCTAGCCGGCCAGCGAGCCCCGGAGCGCTAGCTAGCCGGCCAGCGAGCCCCGGAGCGCTAGCTAGCCGGCCAGCGAGCCCCGGAGCGCTAGCTAGCTGGCCAGCGAGCCCTGGAGCGCGCTCAGTAAACTAGTAAATACAGTAAAGGAAAAACTTATAACGGGCCATGTCTCAACAGACTAAGAAGTTATTTCAATGACATTTAATAATATTTTGTTTATCCTGAGGACCGAAAGTAAATGAAAATGTGAACAAATCTTAGCTGTCAGTGAACAATCCTGGTGGAAGCAGGTAAACGTCGTTCTCTAAGCCTGCTAACCTCAATTTTTGCAAATACCTCTGCTCGCCCTGTAAATGCCCTACGTCGCTGGATAGTGAAGGTGTTTTCTGCATCTCGCTCCTTTTTCTTTTATGTTTTTCGTTTGTCGCCTTCCTCGCATTCAAACTGATTCGAGCCGTGCCGTCCAAAATGGCAGCATCACATGACTTGGTCACGTGAGTGAAATACCTCAATATGCACCTACATGTCCTAGAGTGCACAAATAAGAAGCTGAAACGCTGTTAATAAACATGTGTTCAAACATTAGCTCCCGCCTGCCATGCTTCTGTACTCCATCCACATCAGGGAAAGTATCACAATATTAAATTTTCACTTTCTTAAATAACTGATGGAAAATATTGATTTTTTTCCATGATATTCTAATTGTTTGAGATGCAATGGTATGAACAACCAAATTTAATTAGTTGCTAATTCTTTTGGTATTGACACAGTTACAGAAACAAGCTACAAAATGGTAAGTGAAACATAGAGAAAACAAATCTCTCAGGCAGTGTTTGAGAACACTAAATATGTTGCTAATTTGACAGTAAGTCAATAGACTCACATTGAAAACAAAAAGAGTGTTGAACAAGTGCAACAAACTGCATGAAAATCTTTGTTGTATAGGAAAGGGAGTTACCAAAAATTTTGAAAGTTTGCAAATTGGCTTTAATTATATCAGCTATCTGTCCATCCATCATCTCTATCCCTTTTCCATCAGGGTCACAGGTGAGCTAGAGCCAATCCAAGCTGACACTGGGTGAGAGGCAGGGTACACCCTGGGCAGGTTGCTAATCTATTGCAGGGCAAACACAGAAACAAATGTCCACTCACACACAAATTCACCTCTATGGGCAATTTAGAGTAGCCTGTTGACCTAATCCACATGTCTTTGGACTGTGGGAGGAAACCTGTGCACCCAGAGGAAACCTGCACAGACACAGGGATAACATGCAAACTCCATACAGAAGCTCTGTAGTTTTTAAATGCCTGGAGATGCATTTTGAGCTGTCAGAGACATATCATAAATGAAATTTCTTAAAGCTAGACGGTCTTTCAATTTCATAAAATCAGTGAAATTTAGTTTCCTCTGAAATTTGGTCATAGTGATACATGTTTATTCTGTAATATTAGTAGGGGAGGCTGAGAGGCTGAGAGTCTCGATTCCTGGCCGGCCAGGCTCCCTATGGGGATGACAACCCTAGCTTGTATCCGTATGGGCTGTAAAGGGGGAGACCCTGTTTCAGCCCCAGGAGCAAGTGGCTTTGGCCTCTAGTTATATTTGGCTTGGGTTAACCACCCAAGTCATCTTATCTTGTTGTTACTTTGCAATTAAGGAAAGCCTCGAAGTGGACTGATTACATGTTGAAGGACCGACTATGATTTTAGAATTGTGATTGAACTTATGATACTACTAATGATTCTGTCACTTACCTGTGGTGACATCCACCCAAAATCAGGCCCTCATCAAAATAACTTTACTGCTCATCTCACAAATATCAGAGGCCTACAAACCAATTGGGACTACCTGTAATATGACCTACAGTACTTTCGACACAGCCTCATTTTCTGTGTGTCTGAAACTTTCTTAAACAGTAAGATAGACAGTGAGCTACTTGTTGTACCAGGTTACTCTTTTTTTCAGATGGAACAGATCCAATGATTCTGGTTGGGGTGGGCTTGTAGTATATTACAGTGATGTCATTACTGCTACAAGATTGACTGACTTTGAGCACCCATGTCATGAAATGATTTGTTTGAAACTACTCCTTTCAGGTTGTATGATTTTCATGTTATGTGTCTATAAACCACCATCAGATGATGACTCTGTGTATGATATCATATCTGAGAATATTGATAATACACAAGAACTCCACCCAAGATCTGAAATCATTGTTCTTGGGGATCTCAATGCCCACCATGAAGACTGGTTAGGTAGCAAAAAGACTGATGTGCATGGAGAATGTGCAAGACTCAACACCTTCCACCAACTCGTTGATGAACCTATCAGTTTTGGTAACAATGGCAACTGTTCCAAACTGGATCTCTTCCTTACTACTTCCCCAGACAACCACCTTGTCACCATTAGCGCTCCTCTTGGTTCTTCTGACCACTGTGTGGTATCCTCTGTGGCCCATTACAAACTACCAACACAGCGCAAACCCAGCAAACACAAAATTTGGAACTATGACAAAGCTGATTGGGATGGCATGTGATCATACCTGGCTGAAATCAAGTGGTCCTTTCTTTTGAAAGGGCAAAGTGCAAATGAAGCATGGTGTTGTGTTAAGGAGAACACCAGTGACGCCATGGACTTTTTCATTCCCTCCAAAACTACCAAACATCGGTATCCTGATAAACCCTGGTTTAATGATGAGTGCAAACTAGTAGTCCAAAGGAAACAATGCATTCAAAAACTGGCAAAATGATCATATGAAAGATTCCTGGGCTTTGTACAACCCCAATTCCAAAAAAGTTGGGACAAAGTACAAATTGTAAATAAAAACGGAATGCAATAATTTACAAATCTCAAAAACTGATATTGTATTCACAATAGAACATAGACAACATATCAAATGTCGAAAGTGAGACATTTTGAAATTTCATGCCAAATATTGGCTCATTTGAAATTTCATGACAGCAACACATCTCAAAAAAGTTGGGACAGGGGCAATAAGAGGCTGGAAAAGTTAAATGTACAAAAAAGGAACAGCTGGAGGACCAAATTGCAACTCATTAGGTCAATTGGCAATAGGTCATTAACATGACTGGGTATAAAAAGAGCATCTTGGAGTGGCAGCGGCTCTCAGAAGTAAAGATGGAAAGAGGATCACCAATCCCCCCAATTCTGCGCCGACAAATAGTGGAGCAATATCAGAAAAGAGTTCGACAGTGTAAAATTGCAAAGAGTTTTAACATATCATCTACAGTGCATAATATCATCAAAAGATTCAGATAATTATATATCAATGACATATGTAGAATTTCACAAGTACTGAAATTTGTTTTGTTTGCAGATGACACTAATATTTTTTGTTCCGGTGAGAATTTGCAGCAGACTTTAGAGACCATCACAACTGAAATAAACTAAAACTATGGTTTGACAAAAATAAATTATCATTAAATCTAAGCAAAACAAAGATCATGTTGTTTGGGAGACACAAAATAGATTGTAATGTAGAATTGATAATAGACAATACTAAGATAGAAATGGTACAGGAAATTAAATTTCTTGGTGTGATTTTGGATCATAAAGTCTGCTGGAAACCTCATGTAGGATACATAAGAGCAAAACTGGCAAAGTGCTTGGCAATACTGTGGAAAACAAAACATATTCTTGCTTGTAAATCTTTGCATACTCTATATTACTCATTATTTTTGCCATATCTGACTTACTGTGTCGAAGTCTGGGGAAACACCTACAAAACCACTCTGCAGCCGATATGTACAATACAGAAAAGAGCAATAAGGACAATAAACAAAACAGGATACAGAGATCACACAAACTCACTATTCATAAAATCACACATGTTGAAATTTATGGATCTGGTCAAATTCAGAACAGCACAAATAATGTACAAAGCGAGAAAGAATCTATTGCCAAAAAATATACAAGGAATGTTTAGTGAGAGAGAGGGGGGATATAATCTAAGGGGAGACCTAAATTTAAAAAAAACAAAGGTTCGAACAAATATGAAAACCATGTGCGTATCGAGCTGTGGGGTGACTTTATGGAACAGACTGGAGACAGAAATAAAACAAAGTGCAAATATAAATCTGTTTAAAAAAAAGGTACAAAAAATATTTTTAAACAAGCATATAGAAGAGGAAGTATGTTAATGGAGAATGATGAGGGATAAATAGAATAGGGTTGATTGTTATATTAGAACTAACTTAGTATATGGTATATATTTATTTATTTATGGGGATAGTTTATATCTTAATATTTACAGGGATAGGTATGTAGTAGATATTTATTTTTGTAATTATATATTTATATAGATATTTATGAAGTGTATATATGGTATATAATATATATTGTAATTATATGGATATTTATGAAGTGTATATGTGGTATAGATAGATAGATAGATAGATAGATAGATAGATAGATAGATAGATAGATAGATAGATAGATAGATAGATATTTATGAAGTGTATATATGGTATATAGTATATATATATTTTTTGTAATTATATATTTATATAGATATTTATGTAGTGTATATATGGTATATAATATATATTGTAATCATATGGATATTTATGAAGTGTATATGTGGTATAGATAGATAGATAGATAGATAGATAGATAGATAGATAGATAGATAGATAGATAGATATTTATGAAGTGTATATATGGTATATAGTATATATATTTTTTTGTAATTATATATTTATATAGATGTTTATGTAGTGTATATATGGTATGTAGTATATATTTATTTTTGTAATTAAATATTTATATAGATATTTATGAAGTGTGTGTGTATATATATAAAATGTGGTATGTAGTATATATTTTTGTAATTATATATTTATATAGATATTCATGAAGTGTATATATGGTATATATTTTTATAGGTGTATTAATGTAGTTTGGATTTCGGGGTAGTTAAAAAGGCGTGGGAAATTAAAAAAGTATTGTACTTCTTCCCACTCCTTTTTTGAACAATGTGCAGTGTATTGTAATGTCTTACCTCTTTATGTTATTTTATTTAGTTATTTTTTTGTCACTTTCTCATTGTCTTTCTTTTGTATGTACAAGTAGTTACATAAATTTTTTTATACATGTTCGAAATAAAAATAAATTCATTCATTCATTCATTCATAATCTGGAAGAATCTCTGTGCGTAAGGGTCAAGGCCGGAAAACCATACTGTGTGCCTGTGATCTTCGGGCCCTTAGACGGCACTGCATCACATACAGGCATGCTTCTGTATTGGAAATCACAAAATGGGCTCAGGAATATTTCCAGAGAACATTATCTGTGAACACAATTCACTGTGCCATCCGCCACTGCCAGCTAAAACTCTATAGTTCAAAGAAGAAGCCGTATCTAAACATGATCCAGAAGTGCAGACGTCTTCTCTGGGCCAAGGCTCATTTAAAATGGACTGTGGCAAAGTGGAAAACTGTTCTGTGGTCAGACGAATCAAAATTTGAAGTTCTTTATGGAAATCAGGGACGCCGTATCATTCGGACTAAAGAGGAGAAGGACGACCCAAGTTATCAGCACTCAGTTCAGAAGCCTGCATCTCTGATGATATGGGGTTGCGTTAGTGCGTGTGGCATGGGCAGCTTACACATCTGGAAAGACACCATCAATGCTGAAAGGTATATCCAGGTTCTAGAGCAACATATGCTCCCATCCAGACGACATCTCTTTCAGGGAAGACCTTGTATTTTCCAACATGACAATGCCAAACCACATACTGCATCAATTACAGCATCATGGCTGCGTAGAAGAAGGGTCCGGGTACTGAACTGGCCAGCCTGCAGTCCAGATCTTTCACCCATAGAAAACATTCAGCACATCATAAAACGGAAGATACGACAAAAAAGACCTAAGACAGTTGAGCAACTAGAATCCTACATTAGACAAGAATGGGTTAACATTCCTATCCCTAGACTTGAGCAACTTGTCTTCTCAGTCCCCAGACGTTTACAGACTGTTGTAAAGAGAAAAGGGGATGTCTCACAGTGGTAAACATGGCCTTGTCCCTACTTTTTTGAGATGTGTTGTTGTCATGAAATTTAAAATCACCTAATTTTTCTCTTTAAATGATACATTTTCTCAGTTTAAACATTTGATATGTCATCTATGTTCTATTCTGAATAAAATATGGAATTTTGAAACTTCCACATCATTGCATTCTGTTTTTATTTACAATTTGTACTTTGTCCCAACTTTTTTGGAATCGGGGTTGTACATCATGCCCTAACCTCTTAGAATGTCTCACACAGTCTGCCAGTTTGCTTTTGCATTTACACGTTCGTACGTTAATAGTCCCTAATCGGAAGGTATGGACATTGGTATTGATATTTTTTCCTATTTGGATGGAGCAATAACAAACGCAAAAGAACAATAAATTACAAAGAATTAAATAAATTGGCAATAAACCTCAAAAGAGGTGAAAAAAGAGGGGAATAAAAGAAGTGAGGAGAAAAGAAAAAAAGGTGAAAAAAACGATTTTGTTACCTTTTCTAGATGTTAATATTAAGAATGGTTCTATATAACTGAGATGAAAGAGGCTACTTTACATCCCAGTGCCAGTGACTCCGTTGGCTTGCAAAGTCGCAAGACTAAGCTCCCCAGGGTGCACCTGTCCTATTGACGGAGGTGAAGTTTGGCTTGAGTGTGATAGGCGTTTTAGGCTCAGCAGGACTTATAGACAATGCCTTCTAAGTCTAGCGGATAAATCCGAAAGTTACGCTTCAACACCCCATGCACCCCACGAGCGTCGGCTCGTTCACAACAACAAAAATAGTAGCAAGTTTTGTCAACATTAATCTTTTTTTAAAAATAAGATTTATTTATAAGACTGTGGCAGCGGGGGCGTGGTCAAGCGTTGGTCTGTGAACAGAGGGCGGAGTCAGGGAAGGTAAGTGGCAGAATCATTGCACCTGATGTCAGTTAACCTGTGTTTGTGTCTTCCCCAGTGACCACGCCCTATAAAAGGTGAGAGAGAGCAGAGGAAGGGAGCTCTCTCCCCAACCAGACGACTTATGTGTGTGTGCGCGTGTATGTGTGGCTGGGAGATTGTGAAATCACTGAAAAGTGCAAAAATAAAGAGTTTTGGGAAACTCAGTTTTGGCCTGCTGTACTTCTGTGCTCCACCCACTCATTCGAAGATCTACAGTGGTGCTGAAACCCGGGAAGGAGGACAGAGGAGAACAGCCCTATGGAGTCCTCCCCCTTCGCGGACTTGATCCATGCCCTCGCCACGGCCCAACCTTTCGGTCGCCCTCCGAAAGGAGCAAGCGCAAAGGTTCGAGGCCCTGGTGCTGGCACAACAGGAAGATCATCAAGCGTTCCGGCACCTCCTCACATTGGCGGGGTCCACCACCTCCACGGGCCCTCCCCACCTCACCCTAACAAAGATGGGCCCGCACGACGACTCCAAGGCCTTCCTTGTGCTCTTCGAGCAAGCAGCAGAGGCCTGGGGCTGGCCGGTGGAACAGTGCGTGGCACGCCTCCTCCCCCTGCTAACGGGCGAGGCGCAGCTGGCCGCGCTACAGCTCCCCGCCGACAGCCGGCTGGTCTACGCAGACCTGCACCGGGCCGTCCTCCAGCATGTGGGGCACACTCCAGAACAACAACACCAGCGTTTCCACTCTCTGCACCTAGAGGAGGTCGGCCGGCCGGCCGGCCGTTCACATTTGGCCAGCAACTCCAGGACGCCTGCCGGCAGTGGCTGAGGGCTGACAACCACGACGCCGAGGGAATCGTCGATCTGGTGGTACTGGAGCAGTTCATCGCCCGACTACCTGAAGGGACCGCAGAGTGGGTCCAGTGCCATCGCCCGGCGTCGCTGGATCAGGCCATCGAGCTGGTGGAGGACCATTTGGTGGCTGTTCCAATGGCAGGACAGCAGATCTCCTCTTCTCTCTCCCCCTCCCCTTCTGTTCCTTGTCCTCGCCCCATTCCCCCACCTCGGAGGTGGGGGCCGGCTCCACCCCAGCCAGCCCGCCCGCTGCACCCACGGTGTCCTCCCGTGTCCCACTTCCGTGTCTGTCTCTCCCCCCCTCAGGTGAGTGAGCCCCAGAACGCCGGTGCAAAGAGAGAGAGCCTGGGCCGGTTTGCTGGCGCTGCGGGGAGCCGGGGCACCTCCAACATCAGTGCTCAGTAATGGAGGTGGGCGCAGTGGTCCAGATCCCCGATGCGCCAGGGACCACCCTCGATCGGGCCGGAGCGTATCGCATACCGGTGAGTATCCAAGGGGATACGTATCAGGCTTTGGTGGATTCCGGCTGTAATCAGACCTCAATCCACCAAAGCCTGGTGCAAGACGTGGCATTGGGGAGAACACAATTGGTGAAGGTGTTGTGTGTGCACGGGGATGTTCACAACTACCCTTTAGTGTCGGTCCACATTCTATTTCGAGGGGAGAAATTTAGTGTAAAGGTGGCGGTTAATCCTCGCCTTACCCACTCGATAATTTTGGGGACTGATTGGCCGGGATTTGGGGAATTAATGACTCATTTAGTGAAGAGTGGGGCCTGCCATAGTTTAGCAGGGGGAGGTCCCGGTGTAGCATTGGCGGGAGCAGCTGTCACAGAGCCGTCTACGTCATCACCGCGTCAGAGTGAGGAGCCGCAGGCTCCTCCTCCTTCTCTCGGGGAATCCCTCGTGGATTTCCCGTTAGAACAGTTGCAAGACGAGACTCTGCAGCATGCATTTGACCAAGTGAGAGTAATCGATGGTCAAATGCTCCAGCCAAACGCCACCCCGTCCTTCCCCTATTTTTCCATTGTGAAGGATAGATTATACCAAGTGACGCAGGACACTCAGACTAAGGAGCCGATCACACAACTTTTAATCCCAAAGAGCCACCGGGAATTGGTATTCCAGGTGGCTCACTTTAATCCCATGGCTGGACACTTGGGGCAGGATAAGACACTAGCCCGAATAATGGCCCAGTTCTATTGGCCAGGGATTCACAGTGATGTCCGTAGGTGGTGTACGGCATGCCGCGAATGCCAGTTAGTAAATCCAGCAGCCATCCCAAAAGCGCCTTTGCGCCCTCTGCCATTAATTGAGACCCCGTTCGAAAGAATTGGGATGGATCTCGTCAGGCCATTAGATCGGTCAACATGAGGGTATCGCTTTATTTTAGTTCTGGTGGACTATGCAACACGATACCCGGAAGCAGTGCCTCTTCGCAATATCTCAGCACGTAGTATTGTGGAAGCACTCTTCCACGTCATCTCCCGAGTTGGAATCCCCAAAGAGATTCTGACTGATCAAGGCACTACGTTTATGTCACACACACTGTGCGAACTGTATGGGTTACTGGGAATTAAGCCAATCCGCACCAGCGTTTATCACCCACAAATGGACGGTTTAGTCGAACGGTTCAATCGCACCCTCAAGAACATAATTAAAAACTAGACAGGGACACTCTAACGAGTGCAAACCCCGCCTTTTCCCTATTAAAATACATTGGGCGAAAATTTCGAAGTTCTGCCATGATCTTGACCTTTGACCTTTGACCTCCAAAATTTAATGGTTTCCTTCCTGGGTGATTGGCAACACATGTACAAAATTTGGCCCAAATCGATCCGTTGGTTCTTGAGATATCTTGCAGACACACAGACAGACAGACAGATACACACACACACAGACTGATGCAGGTGAAAATAATAACCCCTCCGACTACTGTCGGCGGGGTTAAAAAGTTTGTACGCGAGGACGCACGCAATTGGGATAAATGGCTCAAACCCCTTTTATTCGAAGTGCGAGAGGTCCCACAAGCCTCCATGGGGTTCTCCCTGTTCAAATTATTATATGGGCGTAAGCTGCATGGCATCCTAGATGTACTGCAGGAAAATTGGGAGGAGGGACCTTCAACGAGCAAAAATGAAATTCGATACATTATCGACCTGCGTGCAAAACTCCACACACTCACACACCTAACCCAGGAGAATTTGCGGCAGGCCCAAGAATGGCAAATCCGCCTGTACGACAGGGGTACGCGCCTTAGGGAGTTTGCACCGGGAGATAAAGTACTCGTGCTGTTGCCTATGTCGAGCTCCAAATTGACGTCGACTATGAGATGAGGGGAACGGACAGGGGTGGGGTGCTACAGATTTACCACCTCAATCTGCTCAAACTTTGGAACGAGGAGGTCCCCGTGGTGTTGGTGTCATTGGTTCTGGAGAAGGCGGAGCTGGGGCCGGAGTTTCAAAAGGGAACATCGACATCGCTTATCTCTCCGGTCTCCTGTGGAGACCACCTCTCCCCGACCCAACTCACGGAGGTTGCCCAGTTGCAGACCGAATTTTCGGATGTGTTCTCGCCCCTGCCCGGCCACACCCGCTTCACAGAACACCACATTGAGACGCCCCCAGGGGTGGTAGTGTGTAGCCGCCCTTACAGGCTGCCTGAACACAAGAAAAAGGTGGTTCAGGAAGAACTCAAGGCCATGCTCGACATGGGCATCGTCGAGGAGTCCCACAGTGACTGGAGCAGCCCGGTGGTCTTGGTTCCCAAGGCCGACGGGTCGCTCTGGTCCTGTGTGGACTATGGAAAAGTCAACGTGGTGTCTAAATTCGATGCATACCCAATGCCTTGTATTGACGAGTTGCTGGATCGACTAGGCATGGCTCGCTTTTATTCGACACTGGATTTGACAAAGGGTTATTGGCAGATCCCCCTGACTCAATTATCCCGAGAAAAAAATGGCCTTTTTCACACTGTTTGGCTTACATCAATTTGTCACACTTCCTTTTGGGCTGTTTGGGGCACCCGCTACATTCCAGCGGCTTACGGACAGGGTCCTCCGCCCCTACGCCACCTATGAGACCGCATACTTAGACGACATTATAATCTATAGTAATGACTGGCCGTGGCATCTGCAACACCTGAGGGCCATCCATGGGTCGCTGAGGCGAGCAGGTCTCACAGCCAACCCGAAGAAGTGTGCGACTGAGCGGGTGGAAGTACGGTATCTGGGCTCCCACTTGGGCAATGGGCAGGTGCGTCCCCAAATTAATAAGACAGCAGCAATTGCGGCCTGCCCAAGGCCCAAGACCAAAAAGGGGGTGAGACAGTTCCTGGGGCTGGCTGGCTACTATCGTAGGTTTATACCTAATTATTCGGACGTCACCAGCCTGCTGACTGATCTCACTAGAAAGGGGGCTCCAGATCCGGTCCAGTGGATGGAGCAATGCCAGTGGGCTTTCTCTGAGGTGAAGGCTGCACTGTGTGGGGGGGGCCACTGTTACACTCCCCTGACTTTTCTCTCCCCTTTATGTTGCAGACGGACACGTCGGACAGAGGGCTGCAGAGGGCTGGGGGCTGTTCTGTCCCAGGAGGTGGAGGATCGCCCAGTGCTGTATATCAGCAGAAAGCTGTTGGTGCATGAGGGATGCTACAGCACGAAAGAGAAGGAGTGCCTAGCCATCAAGTGGGCGGTCCTCACCCTCCACTACTACCTGCTGGGATGTCCTTTCACCCTCTGTTCGGACCACGCGCCCCTCCAGTGGCTTCACTGCATGAAGGATGCCAATGCGCGGCTCATCCGTTGGTATCTGGCACTCCAGCCCTTTAACTTCAAGGTGGTCCACAGGCCGGGGGTGCAGATGGTCGTGGCGGACTTCCTCTCCCGTCGGGGGGGGGAGTCGGCATGCTGGCCGGACAGCTGCCCGGCCTGAGTCGGGCGGTGGGGGTATGTGGCAGCGGGGTCGTGGTCAAGTGTCAGTCTGTGAACGGAGGGCGGAGTCAGGGAAGGTAAGTCGCAGAATCACTGCACCTGATGTCAGTTAACCTGTGTTTGTGTGTCTTCCCCAGTGACCGGTGAGAGAGGTGAGAGAGAGCAGAGGAAGAGACCTCTCTCCCCAACCAGACGACTTATGTGTGTGCGTGTGTGCGCGCGCGCGCACGTATGTGTGGCTGGGAGATTGTGAAATCACTGAAAAGTGCAAAAATAAAGAGTTTTGGGAAACTCAGTTCTGGCCTGCTGTACTTCTGTGCTCCACCCACTCGCTTGAAGATCTACAAAGACTTCTAAATAAAAGTTACTAAAAACCTGTAACTGCTGCCAATGCCGAGCAAAAACATGGCTGAATCCTGAATGACTCAATTTTGTATAAATAGGGGACTACATAGACGGCAAAATGTAGGTTTTTTCCTGCCATGGAAGTGCACTTGTATACCGAGGAGGAAGCAATTTGCATTACAGCCATGAATGAGGATTCAAAATGGCGGCTCGCCTTGGCTCGGTTTTCCCTTTTGGGCGCTCTTGTTTTCTGTTAGAATTTGGTAAAGAAAAAAATAAACATATTATTTAAAAAACCTGTAACTGTTGCTAACGCTGAGCAAAAACATGGCTGAATCCTGAATGACTCAATGTTGTATAAATAGGGGACTACATAGATGGCAAAATGTAGTTTTTTTCCTGCCATGGAAGTGCACTTGTATACCGAGGAGGAAGCAATTTGCATTACAGCCGTGAATGAGGATTCAAAATGGCAGCTCAGCTCGGTTTTCCCTTTCGGGCACTCTCGTTTTCTGTGAGAATTTGGTAAAGAAAAAAAATGAATATATTATTTACCAGCTTAAGGTCGGTTCATATGGTGAAATACCGTGACCTCGGCCTTGAATACTGACCTCGGCCCAGAGGGTTTCCTCTGGGTGCTCTGGTTTCCCCCACAGTCCAAAGACATGCAGGTTAGGCTAATTGGTGGCTCTAAATTGACTGTAGGTGTGAGTGTGAATGGTAGTTTGTCTCTATGGGATGACCTGGCGACTTGTCCAGGGTGTACCCTGCCTTAGAGGTCTGCGCGGGTCGGATTTTTCAGTCCCGCTCCCGCCCGCATTGTGCAGTCACGCTCCCGCTCGCGCCCGCAAAGAATTATGATTTTCAGTCCTGCTCCCGCCCGCACCCACAAAAAATTGATTTTCAGTCCCGCTCCCGCCTGCCATATTTTGTCCCGCTCCCGCCCACAAATCCCGCATGATGCAGACGTTCGCGTTATTTCTCAGGAAAGTTCTTGTCTTGACACAGCATGATGGTGCCCCGCCCCCTACTTTGAGTGGATTTGAGCATAAATATCTACAGCTCACATTCACGTTTGTTATTATTTACCTTGTTTCTGAATTCAGCATGTAGTGTCTCTAATAATAATAATAATAATAAGTGCTGTCAAGCGATTAAAATATTTAATCGCGAATCACACATTTTTATCACATGAGAAACCATTGTAATTCTCTAATCAGCATAAAGTGAATGGGCTTGCTTTGTACCAAGGGTGTTGTGTTGTTTTTTTTTTTATATTATTGCAAAGCAGAGCTAGCAAGGGAAGTGAACTTCACTCTTCTTCCACTTCACTCAGTGAAGTGATTTACTGCTTGAGTTAGTCTACAGCTCTATCAGAGAGACACTGTAGGTTACACAGTGACGGTAGGCTTGACATGCTTAATTATAATATAAAGTACACTATTATATTAACTTTAAGTTGTTCGTTGATAAATATTGCATTGAATCTGATCTTTACTGTTTCATCTCACTTAACACATTTCGTACTTTTATACTTTTTCTGCCTGTTGATGCGTCGCGCTGTCCAATCAGAGGCGGCCAAATTTGTATATTAGAGGAAGGATTTCTGGGATAGCATTGAGTTTACAGACGCTGTCTTCTTAAAACTGAATAAATATTTAAAAAGAGCCAAATGAGCCAGTCTTTTGAACGGCTCTTTTCAAAGAACGGATCACAAAGATGTGGATCCCATCAAAGAGCCATAAATCCCATCTCTACTAGTTTCAAAAGCTTATGAAAAACCTACATCATGTCACAGAGCGTTAATCTCGCGATAAAAAAAATTATCGCCGTTAAAATTGAGTCAAGTTAACGAGATAATAACGCGACATTTTTTACAGCACTAATAATAATAATAACTTTTGAAGCACTGTGAGATTCAGTAAAGGAGCTCTGCTCTTCTGCTATGATCGGAGATCTCAAACACGGAAGAGGAAAAGAATCGAGAAACGAACGAGAGATATTTATCCTCTCCTGGATCAGAATCAGAATCATAATTCTGATGACCACCTCATCTAAGGTGTCATTGAGGCATCATGTTAGTGTGGGTCATTGGAGGCTGGGTGTGAACTGCGAGTCGTTAGAGTGATCAAAGGATTTCCTGTTAGGCAAGGCAAGTGATCAATGGCAAATTTAAGATGCCATTTCTCACTCAATCTGACTCTCTCTGCAAATTTAGGCATCGTAAAATGTTTTTATTAATGCCAAATAAAATATCCAGCACAAATTATATATGATAGACATAAATTAATAATTTATAAATTTTATTTCAAACACGTTTTTAGTTAGCGGGACTGCAGCTTATCACTGCTCCCGCCCGCGCCGCATATGTGCACTCCCGCTCCCGCCCGCGCGTGCATATGTGCACTTCCGGTCCTGCCTGCGCCCGCGATGAGCTTTCAAAATTTGTCCCGCGCCGCACTGCTTTGCGGCGGGTCCCGTGGGACTCCCGCGGGAGTGCAGGGCTCTACCCTGCCTCTCACCCACAGTCAGCTGGAATAGGCTCCAGCTTGCCTGTGACCCTGCACAGGATAAGCGGTTACAGATAATTGATGGATGGGTAGACTATGAACTCTATGTTACTTCTTTACAAATGTCCACAAGTGACATTTCTCTTCATGCTGCCCAGGAGGTAGCTATAGTGGGTGTCAAATAGTATTTAATAGAAGAAAGTACAGTGCCTTGAAAAAGTATTCATACCCCTTGAACTTTGTCACATTTTTCCACCTTACAACCACAAACTTAAAAGTTTTTTATTGAGATTTTATGTGATAGACCAACACAGAGTAGCACATAATTGTGAAGTGAAATGAAAATGATAAATGGTCTTCAAAATTTTAAACAAATAAAAATCTGAAAAATGTGATGTGCATTAGTATTCAGCCCCCCTGCGTCAATACTTTGTAGAGCCACCTTTTGCTGCAATTACAGCTGCAAGTCTTTTGTGGTACGTCTCTACCAGCTTTGCACATCTAGACACTGAAATTTTTGCCCATTCTTCTTTGCAAAATAGCTCAAGCTCAGCCAGATTGGATGGAGAGCGTCTGTGAACAGCAATTTTCAAGTCTTGCCACAGATGCTCAATGGGATTTAGGTTCGGACTTTGACTGGGCCATTCTAGCACATGAATATTCTTTGATCTAAACCATTCCATTGTAGCTCTGGCTGTATGTTTAGGGTCATTGTCTTGCTGGAAGGTGAATCTCCTTCCCAGTCTCAAGTCTTTTGCAGCTTCCAACAGGTTTTCTTCCAGGATTGCTCTGTATTTAGCTCCATCCATCTTCCCATCAACTCTGACCAGCTTCCCTGTCCCTGCTGAAGAAAAGCATCCCCATAGCATGATGCTGCCACCACCATGTTTCACAGTGGGGATAGTGGGTGCAGGGTGATGAGCAGTGTTAGTTTTCTGCCACACATAGCGCTTTGCATTTAGGCCAAAAAGTTCAACTTTGGTCTCATCTGACCAAAGCACCTTCTTCCACATATTTGCTGTGTCCCCTACATGGCTTCTGGCAAACTGCAAACAGGACTTCTTATGCCTGTCTTTCAACAATGGCTTTTTTCTTGCCACTCTTCCAAAAAGGCCAGATTTGTGGAGTGTACGACTTATAGTTGTCCTGTGCACAGTTTCTCCCACCTAAGGCTACGTTTACATTCCGTTGAATCAGCGGATCATCAGATTAATGTTCTTAAAACGATTCGCGTTTACACTAAAAAACCGTTAGCCGTGCACACAGCAACACCAATACGCGGATACGCTAATCACATGACTTTAGACGGCGCGTAACATGATCCCAGTGCATTTCAGACGGCACGTAACATGATCCCAGTGCATTTAGGGCATGCGCAAGGCTCACCACTTGCAAGTAGAAGGATGGCAAGCCGCGCAAGGCTCACCACTTGCAAGTAGAAGGATGGCAAGCCTAATACATGGATACGCTCGGCTCTGCAGACATCCTGCGCTCCAAATCACTCCGCCCTGAACAGCGAGTGCCCTCTGGAAGGTGCGCACTTCGGCCCTGCGCAGCTCACACAGCGCGCGAGTGAAGTGAACAAGCCACGATTCGGGACTGAGCCGCTGTGTGTGTGATCCCAGCGCATATCACTTACTACTTGCAAGTGGAAGGATGGCAAGCCTAAAGACAATCATAACTACACAATGGGCAGTATTTGCATCAGTATTTGCAGTATTTTCATACTTTTATACTCTTTAATGAAAGGTGATACAAGGCGGAAGTCCGCGCCGTTTTTCAGCAGTCGCGTCACATGACCAACGCCAGCGAATCAGGAAGGTGGATGTCACAGTGACGTTGTCCAATGAGACGCTAGCTAGAGCTCAGCACAGCGTATTCGCGTATTCTCAATGTTTACACAGCACCGGAGCTGACACGATCTGGATTGAATACGTGGACACTGGCGGATTCCCGTTTCCTGGCGTTTCCAGGGGGTTTAATGTAAACGGACAGTGCATCCGCGAAGAAAACGAGACAGATACGGTCTAATGTAAACGTAGCCTAAGCTGTGGATTTCTGCAGCTCCTCCAGAGTGATCATGGGCCTCTTGGCTGCTGCTTTGATCAGTGCTCTCCTTGCTCGCTCTGTCAGTTTAGGTGGATGGCCTTGTCTTGGTAGGTTTGCAGTTGTGCCATACTTTTTGCATTTTTGAATGATGGATTGAACAGTGCTTCTTGAGATGTTCAGAGCTTGGGATATTTTTTTATAACCTAACCCTGCTTGAAACTTCTCCAGAACTTCATCCCTGACCTGTCTGGTGAGTTCTTTGGTCTTCATGATGCTGTTTGTTCTTCAGTGTTCTCTAACAAACCACTGAGGCCTTTACGGAACAAGTGTATTTATGCTGAGAGTAAATTACACACAGTAGGACTCTTAACTAATTAGATGACTTCTGAAGGCAATTGATTGCACTGGATTGTATTTAGAGGTATCAGGGTACAGGGGGCTGAATACTAATGCACACCACATTTTTCATTTTTATTTGTTTAAAATTTTGAAGACCATTTATCATTTTTGTTTCACTTCACAATTATGTGCTACTCTGCGTTGGTCCATCACATAAAATCTCAATAAAAAACTTTTAAGTTTGTGGTTGTAAGGTGGAAAAATGTGAAAAAGTTCAAGGGGTATGAATACTTTTTCAAGGCACTGTAGCTCTTGACCTGGGTTAATGTATGCATCCACAATTACTTCCTTTACCCAGTGAGCTAACTTGCCTTTAGATGGCAGAGCTCCTTTATGGTGCTCCCAGTAGCAGACAAACAGCTGGCCATCATCCAGCATTCCTTTGCTACAGAGCAGACATAAGCAAATTCTTACCTGCAAATGTATATAGGATGATAGGATGATTTATGCTTTTATGGCTGAGGACTACAGTTGACTTGATAACTTTAGGACTGCAGTTGTCATGAACAGTTTTGCACTCAAGTTTTCTTCAATGAAGAGTTACAACATCAATGAAACTGTCTTCTTGTTAAAACTGTTAATATTATAGTCATGCTGTCTACTGTTGCCCATATGAGGATGGGTTCCCTTTTGAGTCTGGTTCCTCTCGAGGTTTCTTCCTCATGTCATCTGAGGGAGTTTTTCCTTGCCACCGTCGCCACAGGCTTGCTCACTGGGGATAGATTAGGGATAAAATTAGCTCATGTTTTAAGTCGTTCAAATTCTGTAAAGCTGCTTTGCAACAATTTTTATTGTTAAAAGCGCTATACAAATAAACTTGACTTGACTTGGGCCAAGTTTACATTAGACCGTATCTGTCTCGTTTTCTTCGCGGATGCACTGTCCATTTACATTAAACCGCCTGGAAACGCCGGGAAACGGGAATCCGCCAGCGTCCACGTATTCAATCCAGATCGTGTCAGCTCCGGTGCTGTGTAAACATTGAGAATACGCGGATACGCTGTGCTGAGCTCTAGCTGGCGTCGTCATTGGACAACGTCACTGTGACATCCACCTTCCTGATTCGCTGGCATTGGTCATGTGACGCAACTGCTGAAAAACGGCGCGGACTTCCGCCTTGTATCACCTTTCATTAAAGAGTATAAAAGTATGAAAATACTGCAAATACTGATGCAAATACTGCCCATTGTGTAGTTATGATTGTCTTTAGGCTTGCCATCCTTCCACTTGCAAGTGGTGAGTGATATGCGCTGGGATCACACACACAGCGGCTCAGTCCCGAATCACAGCTTGTGCACTTCACTCGCGCGCTGTGTGAGCTGCGCAGGGCCGGAGTGCGCACCCTCCAGAGGGCACTCGCTGTTCAGGGCGGAGTGATTTGGAGAGCAGGATGCCTGCGGAGCCGAGCATATCCGTGTATTGGTGTTGCTGTGTGCACGCAAATCGTGTATTGGTGTTGCTGTGTGCACACTAATCATTTTAAAAACGTTAATCTGATGATCCGCTGATACGGTCTAATGTAAACATGGGCTTGATAGGTTAATTGAAATGTTGCAGCATCCACATCATTCATATGAATGCTGGGTTTGGCCACAGCATGACATGTTTGAACTCTGGCTCCCAACACAGACACTGCATGCCAAAAGATAATGCATGCCTATTTGTCTGTTTATGTCATGCTTATTTGTCTGAGCAGTAAAAAAGCTGATGAAGATATTCTGTGAAAAACAGTCTGTCTGTCAATGTTGTTGCATACATATGAACAAGACTCTACTAGTCAATTCTGCAAGAAAAGTCTGCAAAAACATCACTTATAGTGCATGATAAGGGGTTTAGTTCCATTGTTTCACACCAAGATGTTCGAACTTTCCACTTGTTTGCATACAACTGGCACTGACAGAGTGTCTGACCCCTTCCCAAAACCCAACAGCCATACCATTCATTTTAAAATGTGAGGTCTGCTCTGCCACAGTGGGCATAATGGGCCAGCCTCTTTTTCTAGCAGAAAATGTTTTGAAAAAAGACTTGTTGTGCTCCTAGTCCAAGTACTTTTTCTATTGCCTTTTTTTCTAGTAGAGACTGCACTTCTGCTTGGGTTTCATACTGTAGCTCTGTAGGGTGGCACAAATATACTCTGTGCTGCAACAGTTGTAGCTCCTTCCAGTTGCTGTTGTGGACTTTGAAACCCAAGACCATGGGAATAAAGTGCTGGTATGTAATGTGTTTTGTTTGTGTCTCAGACATAAGCAGGCAATCAGTTGACCCATGTGCCAAAGACTGATCCAGGTACCAACAGTAGCTGGTACAATGAGTTTTTACCAGGCTCCAAAAATTCATTTGGTCCAACCAAACTTATCACCTAATCTAGTTTAGCAGCCCACTCTTGCTATTGCTCCCATAGTTTGAAATGCTATGAAATCCTTTGCTGTAGGATCTCTGTACCAGGCCATTTCTTCCTGTGGGCATTATTCCATTAAGGGCCAGTTGTAAGTGTGCCCACTGTACTGGAGATGCAATTTACACTCTCACATGTATCATATATTTTGCAAACCTACCTATTTATGCAAGGCTTCACCAGCCTGTACTGTTAATGAGGCAATCAGTCTCTATACTGAAAACATTTACAAAGTTTCACAGTTCCAGTGAGCTATTAAATGTGTATAAGAGCTCATTAATAAAATGTGTATAGTGCAGAATATCACAGTCACTCTCTTGGATAGATGTACCACAAAATGTGTTCGGTGCTTGTCCAGCCATTTGGGGTGGAGGATCACTCTTTAATTCTGCCAAGACAGCCTTGAAACTAGTTTGCAGCATATTCATTACTACTGCTGTGCTTTGATCCGGCTTTTCACTCCAATCATCAGATTGCTCCAACGACAAGCTACTTCTGAGATGGGTCTCAGGTTGAGAATGAGATGCAGCCACTGATAGCACATCGGGATCTGTCCATCTTTAAATGAGGTTGAGCTACACTGAGCTCTGTATTACATTGTGCTGTTGAATTCAAGTAACAGCTCTGCCCATGCCTGCTCCTCTAATCTGCATTTCAATGTTTTAAAAGCACTCACTATTCCCTTACTTTGGGACTGATACATCAAGTCTTCTGCCCATTTCTCTTCCTGCCACTGCAATAAAGGAGCTTACCTTTTTCTTCCCAGTGTGTTCTGTGGCCATATTTGCTGCTCTTGTCACTCCTTGCTGTGGCATCAAAGCACCCAAGGAAAGGGATGAATAGCCAGCATTCTTTCCAGAGCCTGTGAGTTGCTGGTTACTAATGGCATTATGCAGCAGATGTTCAGAAGGCATCTAAGCAACCAAGGGGGAGGAGTATTTTATTTTTGTTGCAGTGTCCATCCATCCATCCATCCATCCATCCAAAATCTGTAACTGCTTACCCTGTGTAGGGTTGCGGGCAAGCTGGAGCCTATCCCAGATGACTATGGGCGAGAGGCGGGGTATGCCCTGGACAAGTCACGAGATCATCGCAGGGCCTGTTGCAGTGTCTTTCTAGATAAATTTACATGAAAATATAAAATATCATTGAATCATTTACATTTTGTGCATGTGGAATTCTCTTTGCAATTCAGACAACAAGGTTTCAGATGGATTCAAATCTAGAGAATGAGATGGTTATTGCAAAAACTGATTTTGTGTTTCTTTAATAATTTCTGTGTTGATTTGGAAGCATATTTGGCTTCTCATGTTCATATTGAGACCTTTCAATTCATATTAAAACTTTTATCTATGGACAAGTTTGAAATTCCTGGTCATAGGGCTTTCTCAGTGTTCTACAGGGCTTGTAAGACACCAGCCAAAAACAGCCTGTCAATATGACTGATCTACTTCCTTATTTTACAGTGGCCATCAGGTGCTTTTCCTTGTATGCAATCCCCTTTTGTCACCAAACATGATGATGGGATGCATGACCAAAAGCTTGGCTAACCCCACCACTCTATATCCTTCACTTTGCGTCTCAATGTGTCAGAGATCAGGGCTTCTCACTGGTCCAACACCTGACAAATCCCTAACTGTTTTAGACAGGTGAAACTTTATTATGGCCCTAACTGTGCTTATTGGCATTGTAACTGCTTAAATATCTAAATTGTGTATCATCTGACTCTGCTTTGTTTTTAAGTCATACTTATACCCCAGGGAAACATGACCTGGTCAATGTCTTCATGGAGTTCTTGGGGACACAAAGCAGATGAACCTTTTTTTTTTCAAGAATGACAATTTGTTTGAATCTATTTAAAATAATCCTTCTTGTGTGTAATGGTTATTTTATACAATCATTTCTGCTCAATATTATGAAGAATTCTGGAGGACACGCTATCCTTTCTCCTTCAGCTACTTGCTATTTATTTATGATACTGATAAATTACTTTGATTAACTGCAAGTCAAGCTTTTTGGGGTTGTTTTAAATATCATGCTCTAATTGACACACTTCCTCTGGGTGTTCCGGTTTCCCCCACAGTCCAAAGACAAACAGTTAGGTTAACTGGCTACTCTAAATTGTCCATAGGTGTGTGTGTGTGTGTGTGTGTGTGTGTGTGTGTGTGTGTGTGTGTGTGTGTGTGTGTGTGTGTGATTGAGAGGAGAAAACTTCTATAATAATCCAGTAGAAGGCAATGGGAAACCACAACTGTAATTTTTCCCTAGAGACTTTGATGGCTGAAGCTGTCAGAGAGGCTGTCACTGTAGTGATATGCCAGATAGATATATACGGTAGATAGATAGACAGACAGACAGACACTATCACCAGACACTGTGATCATACAGATATGCCAAAAAAAAAAAAAAAGGAACTGTCAGGGGGTTTTGTGGAGTGCTCATTTTACACTCAGTAAACTCTGATCAATAAGGGCCACTGACTAAATGCCCTAAAGGAGAATGATCAATAACAGCCACAATTGTCCCAGGATATTTCCTCAAATCAATTCAAACTGGCTTATTATAAATGCCCCCAGACCTGAAAGTATCAGCAACTCAAGGAGTCTGCTTGTGGCTTGATATGACGAAGCATCATATCCCAATGTCATTCAGCTTTCTTGATTTGAAATACTAAAATATGAATGTATCGCACATACAACAGAGCATATACACAAGCTCAAAGACCCCAATGATTGACTAGGGTTAATCTGATTTGGGATAAAATGAAATCCTTCTCAACCAGATAGCAAGACCAATTATTCTATCTTGGACTTCCAGTCACAGATGGCTATGCATTGTCAGGATAAAATCTTGCAATAACCCAACACTAATATGGATACTTTACTGGACTTCTCAAATTTAGAAATAGGAAAACAGTATTAACTGTCAATGTAAAACCAATTATATTCTTCATCATTTGCAAGTTTGCATAATTTGCATGACTTACAGTATGCCTATCCAATCCTACAATGTGTAATAAAAGATGTTGCTGCATGATTGAATGGTGAGTTTATGATCATAAAATCAAAAATGAAATAAAAAAAATTAAAACTTTGCCATTTCCAAAGCAAAGTCTTATTAATCGTTAATTCCCAACCACTTCTAAGCCAAGTATACATTACCTCTTTTGCAATATATGTTTTATCCCCTGCAGAAATAAAGAAATGTCTTTATTTCTGTGGGGTTTTTAATTATTTATTTCTCTGGTTAAATATAAATGCATTTCTAACATTGACTTAGTTATTTTAGTTAAATTAAGTGTGCAACTCAGGTCTGATTGACCTTTTTGATCAACCATAACATTAAAAAGTAAACACTGATTATCTCATTACAGTGGCACCTGTCAAGGGGCAGGATATATTAGGCAGTAAGTGAACAGTCAGCTCTTGAATCTGATGTGTTGGAAACAGGAAAAATGGGCAAGCATAAGGATCTGAGCGACTTTGACAAGGGCCAATTTGTGATGGCTAGACAACTGGGTCAGAGCATCTCCAAACCAGCAGGTTTGGGGGCAGCCATGAATGAACAGCACTTTCCCCTCCCTCTGTATTCATGGCTGAAGTGCCCTTGAGCAAGGCACCTGGGTGCTAGAGCATAGCTGGGTCTATGTGTGTGCTCATTGCTCTTGGGCACATGGGAGCACTGCTTCAGATGAATTAATTGCAGAGGAGGGATTTCACTGTGCTTTAGTGTACATGGGTGCTGTAGCATAGCTGGGTATATGTGTGTACTCACTGCTCACATGCATGTGTGTGCATGCAAGCACTGCTTCAGATGGGTTAAATGCAGAGGAGGAATTTCATGGTGCTCTAGTGTACATATGACAGAATAAAGGCTTCTTCTTTGTGGGGGTGTTCCTGGTATGCAGTAGTTAATACATACCAAAAGTGGCCCAAGGAAGGATAACCGGTAATCCCATAGAAGAGCGACTGTACCACAAATTGCTGAAAAAGTTAATGTTGGCTAGGATAGTCAGATGTCATAACACACACTGCATCACAGCTTGCTCCATAAATGCAGAATGGTCAGGGTGCCCATGCTGACCCCTGTCCACCATCAAAAGTGCCTACAATGGGCACATGAGCATCAGGACTGGACCGTGGAGCAAGTGAAAAAGGTGGCCTGTGATGAATCACAAGGATAGTTGGGTGTGTGTGTGCACCACTTACCTGGGGAAGAGATGACACCAGGATGCACTATGAGAAGAAGACAAGCCAACAGTGGAAGTGTGATGCTCTGGGCAATGTTCTGCTGAGAAACCTTGGGTCCTTGCATTCATGTGGATAATACTTTGACATATACCACCTACCTAAACATTGTTGCAGACCAAGTACACCCCTTCATGGCAATGGTATTCCCTAATGGCCTCTTTCAGCAGGATAATGCTCCCTACTAGACTGCAAAAAAAATGTTTAGGAATGGTTTGAGAAACATGACGAAGGGTTCAAGGTGTTGAGTTGACCTCCAAATTCTACAGATCTCAATCCAAATGAGCATCTGTGGGATGTGTTGGACAAACAAGTCTGATTCATGGAGGCTTCAACTCATAACTTACTGTACAGGACTTAAAGGATGTTCTGCTAACATCGTGGTAGCAATTATCATAGCACACCTTCAGAGGTCTTGTTTAGTCCATGCCTCAATAGGTCAGAGGTATTTTGGCAGCACAAGGGGGACCAACACAACATTAAGCAGGTGGTTTTAATACTATAGTCAATGGATGTATACTTCTTTTTCTTTCAGAAGATTTTTTGGGAGTTAGCAAATCTGTTGTTTGGTGTATTGCTGCCACCAAGTGATGAGCATCTTGGTTGAATTATGACTAGGAGGGGGGGAAAGAACCTGCAGTTCTTAGGAAATTTATGAATTATTTATTGATTTTTGTTCTCCCTGGTGAAAAATATAAATCCCTTAGTGGTTTGGTGCCAATTTATTTTTTGTGCTGTGTATTTCAAGAGTTCTTTTTTGATTTTGTTCTTATATATGCATATGCTGCACATTGCAATGCAACCTACTGGACCATTTTATGCTGGTCACAGTTTGTGGACTTGTTTCTTGTTCATATTTTTTAAAGTGTGAATCATTTAAACATAGTGTCCAATGGGGAGTCATGTGATTAATCTATCTTCAGCATATATTCATCTTTCAAATGTCCACTTGTTTCTAAATAGAAGCAATGTTTCCATTTATTCCTTTTGCAGTTTTCAATTCATTAAGCTTCTTGAATCTCTGAATTGTGAGAAATACATCCATGACTTCAGCAGAAAAAAGGTTGTCTGATGCTCTTTTTTACATTGCCAGTAGAAACTGTGGAATGTACAATGCCATACTGTCTTGCAAGTGCTTGTGTCTTCTTGAGGCATGTCTAAGTATTTGCAGCTATGTTTACAAGTCTTTTCAAAATATGCCTTTAATTAATTAATTAAAAATTAAGAAACTGCTACAGGTCCTATTAAATAACTCATTGACTAGACATAGTTCATGCAACCAAGCATTGCAAATAATTAAGCAATTTCTAATCTGCATTTGCCTTTGATATCTATAATAATCTTTCATATCTGACATTTCAGGGCGGCACGGTGGTGTAGTGGTTAGCGCTGTCACCTCACAGCAAGAAGGTCCGGGTTCGAGCCCCGTGGCTGGCGAGGGCCTTTCTGTGCGGAGTTTGCATGTTCTCCCTGTGTCCGCGTGGGTTCCCTCTGGGTGCTCCGGTTTCCCCCACAGTCCAAAGACATGCAGGTTAGGTTAACTGGTGACTCTAAATTGACCGTAGGTGTGAATGTGACTGGTTGCCTGTGTCTATGTGTCAGCCCTGTGATGACCTGGCGACTTGTCCAGGGTGTACCCCACCTTTCGCCCGTAGTCAGCTGGGATAGGCTCCAGCTTGCCTGCGACCCTGTAGAAAAGGATAAAGCGGCTAGAGATAATGAGATGAGATCTGACATTTCAGGGAGGCATGGTGGTGTAGTGGTTAGCGCTGTCGCCTCACAGCAAGAAGGTCCGGGTTCGAGCCCTGTGGCCAATGAGGGCCTTTCTGTGCGGAGTTTGCATGATCTCCCCATGTCCGCGTGGGTTTCCTCTGGGTGCTCCGGTTTTCCCCACAGTCCAAAGACATGCAGGTTAGGTTAACTGGTGACTCTAAATTGACCGTAGGTGTGAATGTGAGTGTGACTGGTTGTCTGTATCTATGTGTCAGCCCTGTGATGACTTGGCGACTTGTCTAGGGTGTACCCTGCCTTTCACCCATAGTCAGCTGGGATGGGCTCCAGCTTGCCTGCGACCCTGGAGAACAGGATAAAGTGGCTAGAGATGATGAGATGAGATTAGATCGGACATTTCAATAAAGGTGTAAATTAAACAAACAGCCAGTAGGAATTTGAGATAGTGCTTTGTTTTGTTTTGGGATTTTGAAGCCAAGATGGTGGCATGCATGGATGCATCTGCTTCTATGGCTCCAGCTAACAGTGCTAATTTTTGTGTTCACATCAGTCATAGAGCCTATAGTCAAGACTGTAGTTTAGTTGGTCTCTCTTGTAGTTACAGCCATAAAACCCTTATGGTTTTGGGCTCAAAGAGCAACCTTGTAATACCAGAATCACTAAGAGAGAAGCTATGTGGCCTAGAACTACTATGCAGACACAGGCTCAACATGGTGTCACGTGATTCAGCTATCTGGATAAGGAGGCACCACAAACGGTGTGAGAAGAACTGGAAGTGAGGCAGATTAGCAGGTGTCCACTGGAGGCTAAAGGCTAACCCTAGCCAACCAGCTCTTCCATCAGTACTACTGGCTACTGCTTGACAATAAAATGGACCACCTTAGACTCTGACTGACCACCCAGTCTGAAACAAGAAACTTGTGTGTGTTTATCTTAATGGAAACATGGTTGCAGAACAATGTCCCCGACTCAGCTATCCAGCCACATGGGTGAACACCATTCCATGTGGATAGAAGCACTGAGACTTCCGGTAAGAGCCAAGGTGACGGATTCTGTGTTTCTGTCAACAATGGCTGGTGTGTTAATACCTTGGCAGTCACTATCCATCACTCACCACAGCTAGAGATTTTAGTGGTATTATGACCCTTGCACCTTTCTGTCAGCTTGCTTTGTTTATCTGCTTTTGGGCAGGGGATCTTATGCCTTGGTTATTTACTAATAGTTACTGTTTCTCATTCTCTCTTTCTCTTTGGGAGTGTTTTTTTTTTCTTAGGTCCATACCAGATTTAGTCCCTCCCTTTCAGTCTGGGAACTGGCTTCACCTGTTTGATTGGACATAAAAACCTACATGTCTCAAAGATGGGTTGGTCTCCCCTTGCTTGCATCCTGGCTCTTATCTGATGTTGCCTTCTTGTCTAGGAGGCTGTGGCCTTCTGGATATTTGTTTTGTTATGCTGTTTCTTTTGTTACTTTATTTTTTCTTTCTTTGCACCTGATAATTCACTTTTTTGTATCTTGGTTATGTATTTAAATAGGTTCAGTTGTTTAATTAATTAATTAATTTAATGCTGCAAAATTGTGTCTCTCCCATCTTTGTCATGGTCTTGCAAGCCAGGTTGTGACAGTGGTGAAATACTGGCCATTTTATGTACCACAGGAATTCACCGCTATTATAGTAGTAGCAGTGTACATCCCTCCCAGTGCTAATGCTAATGAAGTGCTGCATGAGCTCCATGATGCCATCAGTGAGCAACAAACGGCCCACCCCAATGACTTTTTCATTGTTGCCGGAGATTTCAACCACGCCAACCTGGTAACTGTAGCACCAGAGTTTTACCAGCATGCCAACTTTGCCACAAGGGGAGACAACATGCTGGACTTATTCTACACCAACATCCATTACTCACATAAGCCCATCCCCCACCTTCACCTGGGACACTTGGACCACCTCTGTGTCCTGCTTCTCCCAGTATACAGGCCACTGCTGAAATGCTCCAGGCCAGTACAAAGAACCATCAGAGTCTGGCTGGAAGGTATCCCTTCAACCCTTCAGGACTACTTTGAGAGCATGGACTGAAACACGTTTGGGGAGGATGCCATCTATGATCTATACATCTATACATCTGCCTGGAAGAATATATAGACTGTGACTCGGTACATAGAGAAGTGCATCAAGGATGTCACTGTTGAAAAGATCATAACCACACATGCCAACCAGAAGCTGTGGCTGGCGGCTGAGGTCCATACCCTGCTACAAGCAAGAGACACTGCCTTCAACTTGGGAGAGGAAGGGCCTCTCAGGTCAGCAAGGTCTCAGGGGAAGCAAAACACCAATATGCACAGAAGGTTAACAACCACTTCTGTGATACTAAGAACCCCAGATGCAAGTGGCAGGGCATTCAGGCTTTAACAGATTATAAAATCAGACCACAGGCCAACAACAGTGACACCCATCTCCCTGACAGGTTAAATGATTTCTATACATGGTTTGAAGCTCTGAACAGCATGTGGGCATGCAAGTCCATGCCCACCCCTGAGGAGCTGGTGCTCTGCCTGGCCCCAGCTAACATGAGGAGGACACTATCCAGAGCAGAGGTGGACAGTAACAAAGTACATTTACTTGAATACTGTACTTAAGCACACTTTGAGTAATTGTACTTTATTATTTTTTTGGAAACTTATGACTTTAACTTCACTATATTTGAAATACAAATATACTTTTCACTTCACTACGATTCTATCAAGGTCCTCATTACTCGTTACTATGAAGCAGCTTTGAAAGTGGATTTTTTATTAATTTTCTTTTCTAAAACGTGATTTTTTTAAATTTTTTTTTAGATGATACTGAGACAGCCTATCAGTAATCAGTAGGGTCATGTCACGTCCATAGACTGTATAAAATAAAGTTCAATGATTTCTCATCAGCATTATTTGAACACAATCAATTGATGGCAGAATGGAAGGAGGCGGTTTGTCTGGGGAATGCACACACCTAGAACCCATGTTTCAGTTTTCTGAAAGGATCAAAGATTTGTTTGGTTTTAAAAGTTTGCTTTGTTTACCTAAAGCGAACCACATCACGGCCTACAAAAACTCACCGTCCAACCTGCGGAAGCATATTGAGATATGTAAAATGTTTTATTCTAAGAGAAAGCTTGCAATGATGTTGTCTGTGCTTTTAGAGCTAGCAACAACATTGCAATAGCTATGCAATTTGGTTAGTCAAATGACTTTTTATGGATTTGCTCAACAAGTTGCCATAGCCTTGTTCACGGTTAACATTAACACATAGCTAGTTTTGATGTCAGATAATGGTCTTGCATTTTTTTGTCTTGCTTAAAGCAATGTTTCTGTTGAGCAGTTATTAAGCGAGAGGTGTGGACCTGTGTTTAAAGCAGGTTGAATTGTCATTTTTATTTTCTGAGCAAGCTTCATTTACAGATATATCACTGTCTTCCTGATTAACATAGATGTACAGTACATGCATTCACACACTGTCAGAGCTGTGTCAGAGCAATACCATGCTCCTTTGTGGGGGTGGGTAGGAGTGTTAAAATTAAAAAAAAAAAAAAAAGAAAATTACAGTGGCTCTTTTTTTGTCAATTCAGTTGTGTTTCATTTTGTAACATTCTACCAGGTGTTTATTCTACAGGTTCTATAAACTAATCAGTAAATTCAGTAGGTTGCTTCAGAGGCATTAGGTATTATAAGCATTGTGGTAATAATACAACAATGCATTGACAGAAAATGTACAACCCCAATTCCAAAAAAGTTGGGACAAAGTACAAATTATAAATAAAAATGAAATGCAATAATTTACAAATCTCAAAAACTGATATTGTATTTACAATAGAACATAGACAACATATCAAATGTCAAAAGTGAGACATTTTGAAATTTCATGCCAAATATTGGCTCATTTGAAATTTCATGACAGCAACACATCTCAAAAAAGTTGGGACAGGGGCAATAAGAGGCTGGAAAAGTTAAAGGTACAAAAAAGGAACAGCTGGAGGACCAAATTGCAACTCATTAGGTCAATTGGCAATAGGTCATTAACATGACTGGGTATAAAAAGAGCATCTTGGAGTGGCAGCGGCTCTCAGAAGTACAGATAGGAAGAGGATCACCAATCCCCCTAATTCTGCGCCGACAAATAGTGGAGCAATATCAGAAAGGAGTTCGACAGTGTAAAATTTCAGAGTTTGAACATATCATCTACAGTGCATAATATCATCAAAAGATTCAGAGAATCTGGAAGAATCTCTGTGTGTAAGGGTCAAGGCCGGAAAACCATACTGGGTGCCTGTGATCTTCGGGCCCTTAGACAGCACTGCATCACATACAGGCATGCTTCTGTATTGGAAATCACAAAATGGGCTCAGGAATATTTCCAGAGAACATTATCTGTGAACACAATTCACCGTGCCACCCGCTGTTGCCAGCTAAAACTCTATAGTTCAAAGAAGAAGCCGTATCTAAACATGATCCAGAAGCGCAGACGTCTTCTCTGGGCCAAAGCTCATTTAAAATGGACTGTGGCAAAGTGGAAAACTGTTCTGTGGTCAGACGAATCAAAATGTGAAGTTCATTATGGAAATCAGGGACGCCGTGTCATTCGGACTAAAGAGGAGAAGGACAACCCAAGTTGTTATCAGCGCTCAGTTCAGAAGCCTGCATCTCTGATGGTATGGGGTTGCATTAGTGCGTGTGGCATGGGCAGCTTACACATTTGGAAAGACCCCATCAATGCTGAAAGGTATATCCAGGTTCTAGAGCAACATATGCTCCCATCCAGATGACGTCTCTTTCAGGTAAGACCTTGCATTTTCCAACATGACAATGCCAAACCACATACTGCATCAATTACAGCATCATGGCTGCGTAGAAGAAGGGTCTGGGTACTGAACTGGCCAGCCTGCAGTCCAGATCTTTCACCCATAGAAAACATTTGGCGCATCATAAAACGGAAGATACGACAAAAACGACCTAAGACAGTTGAGCAACTAGAATCCTACATTAGACAAGAATGGGTTAACATTCCTATCCCTAAACTTGAGCAACTTGTCTCCTCAGTCCCCAGACGTTTACAGACTGTTGTAAAGAGAAAAGGGGATGTCTCACAGTGGTAAACATGGCCTTGTCCCAACTTTTTTGAGATGTGGTGTTGTAATGAAATTTAAAATCACCTAATTTTTCTCTTTAAATGATACATTTTCTCAGTTTAAACATTTGATATGTTATCTACTGTATTTTCTATTCTGAATAAAATATGGAATTTTGAAACTTCCACATCATTGCATTCTGTTTTTTTTACAATTTGTACTTTGTCCCAACTTTTTTGGAATCGGGGTTGTACTTTTAATACTTAAGTATTTTTAAAAGCAATTACTTCAGTACTTTAACTTAAGTAAACACTTGACTGTACAAATTTAATTTGTATTGGAGTAACATTTGAGCAGTGGTATCTGTACTTTGACTTAAGTAATGAAGTTGGGTACTTTCTCCACCTCTGGTCCAGAGTCAGCCCATGCAAAACTGCAGGCCTGGACAACATACCAGAGACAATGCTCAGAGACTGTGCTGACTAGGCGGCAGGTGTACTCAGAGACATCTTCAACATCTACAATGGTGCTTGAAAGTTTGTGAACCCTTTAGAATTTTCTATATTTCTGCATAAATATGACCTAAAACATCATCAGATTTTCACACAAGTCCTAAAAGTAGATAAAGAGAACCCAGTTAAACAAATGAGACAAAAAATATTGGTCATTTATTTATTGAGGAAAATGATCCAAATCGTACATATCTTTGAGTGGCAAAAGTATGTGAACCTCTAGGATTAGCAGTTAATTTGAAAGTGAAATTAGAGTGTAGGTGTTTTCAATCAATGGAATGACAATCAGGTGTGAGTGGGCACCCTGTTTTATTTAAAGAACAGGGATCTATCAAAGTCTGATCTTCACAACATGTTTGTGGAAGTGTATCATGGCACGAACAAAGGAGATTTCTGAGGACTTCAGAAAAAGCATTGTTAATGCTCATCAGGCTGGAAAAGATTACAAAACCATCTCAAAAGAGTTTGGACTCCACCAAGCCACAGTCAGACAGACAGATTGTGTACAAATGGAGGAAATTCAAGACCATTGTTACCCTCCCCAGGAGTGGTTGACCAACAAAGATCACTCCAAGAGCAAGGTATGTAATAGTCAGTGAGGTCACAAAGGACCCCAGGGTAACTGCTAAGCAACTGAAGGCCTCTCTTACATTGGCTAATGTTAATGTTCATCAGTCCACCATCAGGAGAACACTGAGCAACAATGGTGTGCATGCCAGGGTTGCAAGGAGAAAGCCACTGCTCTCCAAAAAGAACATTGCTGCTCGTCTGCAGTTTGCTAAAGATCACGTGGACAAGCCAGAATGCTATTGGAAAAATGTTTTGTGGATGGATAAGACCAAACTAGAACTTTTTAGTTTAAATGAGAAGTATGTTTGGAGAAAGGAAAACACTGCATTCCAGCACAAGAACCTTATCCCATCTGTGAAACATGGTGGTGGTAGTATCATGGTTTGGGCCTGTTTTGCTGCATCTGGGCCAGGACGGCTTGCCATCATTGATAAAACAATGAATTCTGAATTATACCAGCAAATTCTAAAGGAAAATGTCAGGACATCTGTCCATGAACTGAATCTCAAGAGAAGGTGGGTCATGCAGCAAGACAACGACCCTAAGCACACAAGTTGTTCTACCAAAGAATGGTTAAAGAAGAATAAAGTTAATGTTTTGGAATGGCCAAGTCAAAATCCTGACCTTAATTCAATCAAAATGTTGTGGAAGGACCTGAAGCGAGCAGTTCATGTGAGGAAACCCACCAACATCTCAGAGTTAAAGCTGTTCTGTACAGAGGAATGGGCTAAAATTCCTCCAAGCTGGTGTGTAGGACTGATCAACAGTTACTGGAAACGTTTCATAGCAGTTATTGTTGCACAAGGGGGTCACACCAGGTACTGAAAGCAAAGGTTCACATACTTTTGCCACTCACAGATGTGTAATATTGGATCATTTTCCTCAATAAATAAATGACCAAGTATAATATTTTTGTCTCATTTGTTTAACTGGGTTCTCTTTATATACTTTTAGGACTTGTGTGAAAATCTGATGATGTTTTAGGTCATATTTATGCAGAAATATAGAAAATTTTAAAGGGTTCACAAACTTTCAAGCACCACTGTACCTAAGCCAGGTTGTGGTCCTTGCGAGCTTCAAAAAGACCATGTAACATATCCCTGATGTGGGTGGAGCACAGAAGCACGGCAGGCGGGAGTTGATTTCGCATATTTTCCTTATAGCAGAGCCCTTGTCTCTGCTCTCCCCCTCCTTTTATGCTCCACCATCCCTGCAGCAAACACACACACACACACACACACACATTAATTGACACCAGGTGTAATGACTTAGCCACTCACCTTCCCCGACCCTGCCCTCCATTCACAAACTGATGCTTGGCCACACCCCCACTGCCACAGACCACCATTATCCTAGTGCCAAAGAAGTCAACAGTGATGTGTCTTAATGATTATCACCCAATAGCACTGACTCCCATCATGATAAAGTGCTTTGAGCTTGGAGACACGTTCACTCCACTCTGCCCACTTCACTGAACCCCCTGCAATTTACATACTGCCCCAACGGTTCTACTGACAATGCTATCTCCTACACCCTGCACTCTGTTTTATCACATTTGGACACAAAAGACACATACATGAGAAGGTTGTTCATCGACTTCACCTCAGTGTCCAATAAAATCATCCCCCAGCAGATGGTGAGGAAAGTCTCTACTGGCCCTCAACACCCCTGGTAACTGGATTCTAGACTTCCTGATAGAGAGACCACAGATGGTGTGCATCGGCAGCAGAACATCAAGCACCATCACGATGAGCAAAGGTGCCCCCAAGGCTATGTGCTCAGCTCACTGCTGTTCATACTGCTCACCCACCACTGTATGGCCAAGTCAGAATCCAACCTCACTGTCAAGTTCACTGATGACATGACAGTAGTGATCCTCATCAGCAACAACAGTGAAACACCATATAGAGAGGAGATGAAACAACTGGTGAGCTGGTGTCACAACAACAATCTGTCTCTCGTTGTAGACAAAAAATGAAATTGTTGTTGATTTCCAAAGAGGGTCAGCTGACCCACCCTCCCCTGGTCATCAGTGGCTCTGTAGTAGAGAGAGTCAGAAGCATTAAGTTTCTTAATGTGCACATTTCCAACGACCTCACCTGGTCCATCAACACCAACTCTGCTGTGTAGAAGGCACAACAACTTCTTCACTTCTTGTGGAGGCCAAAGAGAGCCAGCCTTCCACCACCCATCCTCACAACCTTCTACAGAGGAACTGTGGAGAGCACCCTAGCCAGCCGCATCACTGTGTGCTTCAGGAATTGTAAAACAGTGGAATGCAAGACCCTACAATGCATAGTGAGGACAGCTGAGAGGAATATAGGGGTCTACCTCTCCTCTATCAAGGACATCTTTCAGGCATGCTGTGTACACAGAGCCTTTGCCATTGTGAAGGATCCCTCTCACCCCTTCCACAGTCTGTTTGACTCTCTACCATCAGGCAGGAGGTTCTGCAGCATCAGGACCCGCACTGCAAGGTTCTACAAACAGCTTCTTCTCCCAGGCCCCCAAGCTGTCAGAGCTTTGAACACCCTGGTGCCACACAATACCTCACTCCCATAATAGCCTGCCTCCCCATCCCACACCATACATCAAATAGACAATGGATATTCCAAGCATCTGTGCTCCATCATTCAAAAAAGGGACAATGGACATTCTATACACAAACTGCACAATGGATATTTAACACACAACTATACACAGTCACTTTAACTGTGCACTAGCACTTTTTTCTTATACCTCTTCCATTCATACACTCCTCACACTTGCATTTGCATTTGTATTATTTAGTGTTTAATTTTTACTGTTTTGCTGTAATCCTTGTTATTTGCACTGTCTAAGCACTTTGGTCTGTTGAGAATGACATTTCATTCTTCTGTGTATGTGGTAGAATGACAGTAAAGTTGATTTTGATTTTTTTCTCCCCAATTTAGTCTTGGCCAATTCCCACCTACCAGCCAGCTCTCCCTTATCACATGACAGCTACCAACCTGGAAGGATGAAGGGTAACACTTGGGAGCCCCAACCCTGTGTATTTTGAATTTAAATGTTTTTGATGTTATTTAGTAATAAATAAATAAATAAATAAATAAAAGTAAATTGTAGGGGGCGCTGCCATGCCATAGCCATAGTAACCAATTCCCTGCTTCACTTTATGAACCATCTTCTCTCTTCCACTGTACAGCATTGAACACAAAAATCCCTGTACTCGATGCCATGTTCTATTTCCGCCCATTCTTCTGACTCTCTGTAATGGTATTGGATACAGAGATGATACCAGATGTCAAATACAGTGATGTCACGACTGTGCTTTAAACCCACGGCGGAATCGAAATTCCCTCTCTCTGGCGGTGGATCCCACGCGTGAAAGAGACATCATTGCATCTGTGCTACAGAAGAACAAAGGACAAAGACCGAGCTATTGATACCAGACCTTTAGCCAAAGTTCAATGTATTTGATCTTCGCATAGTTGCAAATAATAACTGAACCGGTTAGTTACTGCAGCCCACGCAGTATTTTAAAGAGAAAAGGTGACCGGATCCCTTTTCCCTTTCGCAACGTCAATGAACTACAAACAAGATTCCTTCCAGATCATCAGATGACCAACGGGACACCGAAGATCTTCAGCTGATGAGCTGTAAAAGCAAAAGGAACAGAACTGTTTTCTCCCTGAACCTGCACTCCGCGTTGTCTTCAGATAACAGACGGTGCACTTTCAGTCGCCAAGCAAGAGCGATCTCAAGTAAGGCTGGCATCTGGGCAATTGTTAGTCTTAGTTGTGGCTAGTTAATGTGAAGAGTGTTGTTTATTTGAATTCATTCATGGTTTAAATGTACGTATTTTGATTCACATGAAAGGCGGTCTTAGACTGCGTGTTGTTTGATTTGCTTTGTTTACTATCTGTATTTAGTTAGATCGTGCATGCATTCTCTCTCTCTCTTTAACTCCCTCCGTTGCACTACACCCCTCAACATTGGGATTTCAGGAGTAGCTAAGGTTGAGTAGAAGTTTGGGTTTAAGGCCTAGCACAAAGGCTCGCATATTACATTCACATACCACACCCATCTCGCCCGTGCGTGTGCACAGCTTCATTCCTCACTCCCTTCCTCCTTGTCATGCGCCTGCGCATGCCCTCTCTCCCTAGCTCCTCCTCATCTCGTTAGTGCACAGCTGCGCACACGCCTACACCCACACACACACACTCACACAGACACACAAACATGTGATTTCCCTCTCACATTTTAACATTCACTTGCCCCTACTACTGAACACTTGCATATAGCCTATTACTTCTGATCACCATTAGTGCCTTAGTTATCATATTCACTGCTGATTTCTTACTCTGTTTACTACTGGTTATTGCTCTATACACTACTGATTATTACCTGTATACATTGTATCACCATTTATATTGAATTATTCCTTGGCTGCTATTGTTGCTATATCTGATCAGTATTAGTTTGCTAATTTGTGTCAGCTATTTCAATAAATGGTACCTTTGGAATAAACTGTGTCCTGTCTATTGCTACAACATTCACTGAGTGCCAACCTCTGCCAAACAAGTATTCTAATTGCCTTCGCCCATTTGGTTGTTATATGGATGTTATAGATCTTGAGCAAACGTATTACATTAGAGCTATAATACTCACTAAAACTACAGCAACATTACCACTAAGTTATTCCATTGATTTTAATCGTTTAGCTATAAACTATTAGACACTTGAATTGATTAATGATTTTATGAGACTGATCCCTTTTTACATGAGCCTGATTTGATAAGTCTATTGCAACTACAAAACAAACAAACATCAGGGATATGCTGCCCTGTTCACAGCAAATGGTTTATGTGGGATGGAATTCAAGGTGTAATTAATCTGGTTCAGACTCACAACCACTTCCAGTTCTGAAACAATCTGAAAATCTATCAGTCCAGCTCTCATCTCTGCCTAAGAACAGCCTTTTAGGCTTTACATACCAAATTAATATTTCTTAAAAATAAAATCTACTACTATTTTAATGGGTGCAATATACAATGATACAAAGAACAACTATGATTGTTACAGACTTTTTAATTATATGAAAATTCTGATCTCATCTGATAAGAATTATTTGCTTCTACTCAACTCAAATTCTACAGAGGCTGGGAAATGAAATTGTCACATGTAAAACTTTTGGTGCCATCACCAGGGTCATAGTGCACCTTGTAAAAAAAAAAATTGTGAAATTGTGACGCCAACTGGAAAACACAGCAAGTGTCACCAATCAGAGTTCTTTTCATGTGACAAAACTTATTTTAAAAAATGGCTGTAATTAAAGCTGAAATATGTTGAAGGTATAAACAGTCATGAAATTCACACTGTTGCCCATCACATTTCAACAATGATGTCTTCTTTAGATTTCCAACATGAACACAAGATGAAATAAAGTATGTTACAATTATTATATTCTGTTAGAGAAAGTTCCAATCAGCTAAAACAGCATTTATCTTATTTTATTTTTGTAAAGCTTGCATTTAATTGTTTCAACTCTATTGCACTTGTGGTTGTCACTATGTGGTTATCACATCCCATGCAGCATTCGTAACAGAATGAGCTGCAGTAGCCTTTCCTTCTAGCCTGCCAGACCCTTTTATTTCTGGTAATTTATGAACTGTGACATGGAGCTTCATGGAACACTGCACCTAAATTAGAGCAGTATTTAACATGCATGGCTTTAAGCTTGCCTGAGTCCTTAAAGTGCTAGTCTTATGAAAATGACATCATAAAATCCCGGATTTTTTGTGTGTGCTCAAATAGGTTGTAAAGTTCAAATAAAAAATTGGTTCAAAAAAGAATTTTTTGCGTCTGAATTCTGTTCCAAAAATCACTAAAAGTTTGTCCACCATTGTTAGATCGTAGTCCACACTGACTCTATAACATTCTTTGCAATGGCATGTGTTCTTGATACTAATTCTTTTGAAAAAGACGACGAAAGCTACAAGGGGATAGCACACAAGTGTCATAATAATAATTTTATTTTAGGTGCCTATAGTAGGGAATATTGAGTGCTGTTTTCGGTACACCAGATCAACTACATTCTTTGGAATGCAATGGATTTGAAGTCAGATTAAATAAAGGAAATAAAAAACAGCACAAATAAAGAAATAAAACCTGTATATGTACCTGCTGAAACAGTTATTGGAGAATCAACCATAGTTTTAAATGTATTCACCCAGTTGCTCTGATTGAGTTGTATTTGTGTTTCCTCTTCTTTTACTTTACGTTCCAGCCTTTTAATTTTGGACCACAGAGCTTTCTTATCTGATTTCAGAGTTATGCCCTGGTCCCACGACACCGATAACTATAACTGAATTTAGTTCCAGTCTGGAGCAAAACCATAATCCCAACTATCGGTTATTGGTTTTCGTGGGGAAATGTAGTGGTTGTATGCTGTGTGTGTGCACATCCAGTGCACTCAGCAGCACACAATGGCTGACCATAACAGACTGATAGATAGATAGATAGATAGATAGATAGATAGATAGATAGATAGATAGATAGATAGATAGATAGATAGATAGATTTCTTTATTGTCATTGCAAATTATTATACAACGAAACACTGTTTGAGGTCTCAGATCACAGCAGCATATAGAGGGCTACCGCGTGACGTCACCGTACCGCGAGATTTTGTTAGGGCGCCATATTGGAAGACCTCAAGTACATACATACATACATACATACTCACAATATAAAACAAACTACGAGCGAGAGTGAAGTGACACGATGGCTGATAATTCTGGTTATGTGAGTACATTACCAGCTGCAGAAAGGGCACGGTATGTGGAGAAACTGGCTGTGATTGATGGGTTTGACCCATATGATAAGACTCGGGGCAAGGGAGAATGGAAACATAAGGAGGACCTGACACCAATTCTGACATCTGTTTGCTACCCAGACATTGTAAACTATTTGTTGTTTACACCCAGTGCCTACACTGCTGATGACTTGAAGGCCTACAAAGGGCTACAGGCTTACAATTATGTTGTTAGTGGCTTGGTTCGTGATATTACAGCTGTTGTTAAGAATAACCTACACATAGTTATGGCCAAGGTAATCTTGTTGATATCTTTTAATAATATATCTTTTCAGTTGAAAAATTAATACTTTGTTACTATTAAGGTATCCATAATTTAGGTTAATTTATCCAAATTATACATAGGTATTTATGATATATGCCTACACAACAACTATGCTTTATTTATATAATAGGAGGGAGAGCAAGCCCCAAACCATCCTAAATTATTATTATTATTATTATTATTATTATTATTATTATTATTAAATTGTAGAAGTCTGGGAGGCTTGCTCCTCATACAGTTATCAACTTGGGGCCAATTTAATATGTTTTAAATCTGAATTTCTTGCGTTTGCTTACCTCAAAGTGTCCGCAGATCATGCACAGACTTATCCATTATATCCACAGTTTTTTGCCAAGTCTCACACAGGTTTCTTTCAAGTCTACTGTTGAGCCAATAAATCATAAATAAAACAGCTCAGATTTGTTTGTTTAAGTCGTTTGCCACTCCACTTTATTCTCGTGGGTTCACATACCGCTGCCATTATTTCCCCCTAATCACGAGTTTGTTGGTCTTCCAATATGGCGCAGGGTCTGTTTACTTCCGGTTTTGGGTGACGTCAGTGAAATCCCTCTATTGTGGCAGCGGGAGCGTGGCCGAGCGTCAGTCTGTGAATGGAGGGTGGCTTCGGTGAAGGTGATTGGTCGTATCGCTACACCTGGTGTCAATTAACGTGTGTTTGTGTGTCTCTTACAGTGACGGTGCCCTATAAAAGGAGTGAGAGGAATAGAGGAGGGGAGATCAGGGACCAGAACGTGATAGTAGTCTGGGTGTGTGTGTGTGTGTGTGTGAGAGAGAGAGAGAGAGAGAGAGTGTGTGTCCCCAACTGACAGAGTTGTGCTGAAAAGCAAAATAAAGAACACTCACAAGCAAATAACAGCCTGCCATACTTCTGTGCTCCACCCACAACCAGAATGTTTCTACACATATCAATAAAATAAAAATAAATAAATAAATAAATAAATAATATCTCATCTCATTATCTGGAGCCGCTTTATCCTTCTACAGGGTCACAGGCAAGCTGGAGCCTATCCCAGCTGACTACGGGCGAAAGGCGGGGTACACCCTGGACAAGTCGCCAGGTCATCACAGGGCTGACACATAGACACAGACAACCATTCACACCTACGGTCAATTTAGAGTCACCAGTTAACCTAACCTGCATGTCTTTGGACTGTGGGGGAAACCGGAGCACCCAGAGGAAACCCACGCGGACAACATGCAAACTCCACACAGAAAGGCCCTCGCCGGCCCCGGGGCTCGAACCCAGGACCTTCTTGCTGTGAGGCGACAGCGCTAACCACTACACCACCGTGCCGCCCTAAATAAATAATATACATAACCTTTTAAAAAGCAGCATGTTGGCATATAAGCAGCAGTATAAATTGCAGTATGTAATTATTCAATGTAGCCAAACACAGTAAGGTGCAGAGTGTGAGTCCAAGTCCGGATCAGGGCTCCAGCAGAGCTTTTACAGCACTGGGGAAGAAGCTATTTTGGTGTCTTGCAGTTTGTGACTTTATGACCCTAAGCCTGCCAGAGGGAAGGGTGTCAAAAAGACATCGTCTAGGGCAGAGGTGGGCAAACTACGGCCCGCGGGCCACATCCGGCCCGTTGGCGTTTTTAATCCGGCCCGCGGAAGACAATCATATAAACACGATTGAGCAGATCTATAAACTATAAGCATCAGTGTTATTACGTAGACAGGTGTTCTAGAGATCCGTCTTTCCAGTCAGTCGTATTTACGCGAGATTACATTTGCAGAGTGGTGCAGCGTGTGCCATGGAAGTCATTCTGGCGCCCATGCCACTGATGATCTCGAGAACACAGGATAAAACTTTACAATGAGTGGTCCTAAAAAAAGAAAAGTGGACAGTGAGTGCAGGGTGTTCAATAAAGAATGGACAACTGAATATTTTTTTGCTGAAGTCCGATCAAAGGCTGAATGCCTTATTTGCAAAGAAACCGTTGCAGTTTTAAAGGAATATAACATCAAACGGCACTTTTCCTCCAAGCATGCTAATTATGCTAACAACCAGTCAGCGCAAACACGGACGAATACAGCTCAGCGGTTGCTGAGTGAATGTGAGTATTAACACTTTCTCTTTTTAAAACTATGTTGGAGCTGTAATAAGATGGTAGTCACATGTTTACAGACATAATAATATAAAAAGTACAACTCTTAGTAATTTTGGTTGTCGTGGGTGGCTGCTGTAGTGCTGGTGTTTGTTTTTATGTGTATATATTTTTTTATGTGCCAATCTATTGAACTGCAAGCATTTTTCTGCTCTGCCTTTGTTGACTGAGAACTAAAATAAATGTCAATCTGATCTGCATTTGGGTCTCTGTCACTGAAGGCCTTACAATAACACTAAAGCTCTTCCGGTTTATGTTCGATATGTATGAATTTGGTGTTGGCCCGGCCCGCCTGGCAAATTTCAAAAGTCAATGTGGCCCCTGAGCCAAAAAGTTTGCCCACCCCTGGTCTAGGGTGAGTGCAGTCAGTCCTAATCTTTGTGGCTCTGTTTCTCAGCGAGGAAGAGCTGCTTTTGATGCTCATTTTGCACAGAAAGTAAAGCCAAAAGAAGAAGAAAAGGAGAATCTGGGTGCATGAAATCCTGCAGCACATAGATGCATGCTAATCTCAGACTCCTGGCACTCCTGCATGTAACAGACCCACTTGGACAGTAAGTGGCATGACAGACACAGCTATACACTGTGCATACATAAGACGCATGCCTGTGTGTTTTGCTTTGAGAGTTCAAGTAAATGAACCTTTAACACAAACAGGTAGCCGAAACTGACACATTTTAACCTGCTTACAGTGGGCATTCCTACCGCGAAAGAGAAACCAATCAAAACCGAAAGTAATTATCATGCCGTTACCATGTGAATATTCTTTTGTGAATGCATAAGTGGGCACCCGCACTCCAACTCAGGTGTGATTGAGTAAGGTGACAAGTTTAATGTTTCATCTAATTCAGGTAATTTAAAATATATAATATTATTTGGGGGCGGCACGGTGGTGTAGTGGTTAGCGCTGTCGCCTCACAGCAAGAAGGTCCTGGGTTCGAGCCCCGGGGCCGGCAAGGGCCTTTCTGTGTGGAGTTTGCATGTTCTCCCCGTGTCCGCGTGGGTTTCCTCCGGGTGCTCCGGTTTCCCCCACAATCCAAAGACATGCAGGTTAGGTTAACTGGTGACTCTAAATTGACCGTAGGTGTGAATGTGAGTGTGAATGGTTGTCTGTATCTATGTGTCAGCCCTGTGATGACCTGGCGACTTGTCCAGGGTGTACCCTGCCTTTCGCCCGTAGTCAGCTGGGATGGGATCCAGCTTGCCTGCGACCCTGTAGAAGGATAAAGCGGCTAGAGATAATGAGATGAGATGAGATGAATATTATTTGGCAGTGGGCACATAGGAAAGGGTATCAGACATGAGACCTCATGCTGCAAAATCTTTTTTCATGATCAACAGATAGTATTTGTGGCAATGTGTGTGTAGTGTGTGCAGTGTGGATGGCTGTGCGCTCTAAAATCTCAGTTTAAAATGAAACCTCGCAGCGCAACATGACACTTCTAAAATCTTTTTTGACATGTTCTACTACAGCTGGTGCTGGGCAACATGGGCATGGTTTACAGAAATTATAGAGCACACAGCCACGCATACTACACACACTACATACACTTTGCCACACACACTTACCAGTCATACCCACTCTACTGCAGATGAGCTTCCTTTTTGGCTGTATCTTTCTACAGTTTGTGCTTTTTGTTATAAAGCATGGGATTCTTTGACACTTCTATGTATAATCAGCTTCTCCTCCATTGATATAACAAGGATGTATAAATATGCCCAGGAATAACAGCACATGCTCAGACATCACCACATGTAAACAGTTACCTGATTGGTCAGATGTTTCATCGGATCAGGTTCAGGTCTGGAAAAATCGCTCCAGAAGCAATCTCACTGATACCAATGAACCCAGGCCTGGGCTATAGGTATTATTATCGGTCTGGTGTGACCACCACCACATAAACTGCAGGGGACATATTTATTTATAGTTATCATTATAGTTATACAGGCCCGGCCCTTACCAATTTGACACCCTAGGCAAGATTTTAGGTGGCGCCCCCTCCCCAACACCAGTTAAAGCCACTGATGGTGTATCTATACTAACAAGAAATGGAATAGCTTTGTCTTAAAACATTCTTTTATTTAAACAAAAAAATTGCACGTTCAAAATACTTAATTAAAGACATTAAATAAAGAAATTGCACATTCAAAATATTTAATACTGAATTAAAGAAACAAATACAAAATATGAACTGAATATGAAACATAATATAAATGGCTTACATAAAGTATTACATTTACAGTACTCCCAAAATAAAAAATGTAAACAAGTGTTGTAATTCGTAAATGCAATATAAATAAGGCATTGCACAAAATAAGATATTAAAGAAACCAGTGTGCATGAAAAATACAAGGATTTAAATAAAAATAAAAAAATATAAAATTGTGATATTAAAAAGACCTCTAGTGGTGTTTTTTGGTACTGCCTTCAACTTCAACTATTGAAAAACTAAATGTAGAACAGGGGGAAAAAACTGTTAATATGTAACTATATGTGTTTCTGTTGATATTGAATATAGTACAAGGGAAATACTAGTTTACTATATGTTGATATGTTGTGCTGCTTTCCTATTTTTTTACTTTCCTTGGGAAAGTAACAGGTCTATTAATGATAATAATAATAATAATAATTATTATTATTATTATTATTATTATTTACTGAATTCCTCACCACCCGCTCAGTGAGTTGCTTTTGTGTCTTCTTCCTTTACAGGAGAGAAAGTGTGCCATTTATGCTATTTGTAAAGAGAACACATCTGAGTGCTTGTTTCGTTTCCCTGCAGTCTTGACGCACTGAGATTGTTTCTTGTTTTCAACGCGTTTATTATATTTTCCTCTAGGAAGCTCTTCACAACATGGTTGCTTGAATGAGCTGCTAAACTGTCATTTTAACACTGGCGGCTCGTTAATAGGGGCGATTTGGGCGACGCACTCCCAAACAGGGAGGGAGATTTTTTTTTTATCTACTCCTACTACCACTGCAACAGTAATGTCATTGTCCAATCAGGCTAAGGTCGCGCCTAGTGTAGCCACGCCCTTTTGGGGCAATTTCTGTCAGGTTCAGATTTGTCCCAAAATCTCCCATTGACACTAATGGTACATACGTTTTTTTCGAAAATCATGCTCCCAATGCATTTTCTATTAGGTTTTATGTGCTCGCACAAGCAGCGTGCTTACGTCATACGCCTGTTGCGCCGTGCAAGTGTTGCCAGATTGGGCGGTTTTAAGTGCATTTTGGAGGGTTTTGAACATAATTTTGGGCTGGAAAACGCAACTTGCGCAGGAAATGTGTGAACATTCTATGAAGAAGATGGCGAGTGTTGAGTGCAACAATACGATAGCGTCTCTGAAAGAAGTTCCCTTTAGTCGTCGTGCCAATGAGGAGAAAACGGCAATCAAACAGCTAGGACCTCCTAGACCAAATTTAAACATCAAGCAAGTGTCTACGAAGGGGGAGAAGACCTACTCAAGAGGTTTTAACAAGAACTGGTACCACCGGAAAACTTGGCTAGCTGGCTGTGATGTAGTCAATGCTCTTTTTTGCTACCCTTGCATTCTCTTCCACCCTGGAAGTAGCACAGCAGACGGTACAGTGATATCTGATATTTGAATTTACTAGGCAAAAGGTTTTGTGTGTGTGTGTGTGTGTGTGTGTGTGTGTGTGTGTTACCAATGGCAGTTTAACATTGCCATGTTTTTGTTTTACCAATGGCAGTTTAACATTGCCATGTTTTTGTTTTACCAATGGCAGTTTAACATTGCCATGCTTGGAATATTTCAGTAGCCTCAAGTTCTCTCTGACTTGGTGTAAATTAAGCATATTTTCAGTTTTTATATATTGTACAGTATATGTGTTCATTGGAGCCAGCAGCACCTTACCTTTTTTCCAACTTGTTAAGCCAAGTTGCACTGACTACAAAACCTTGTGTGTATATAGCTAAATAACTAAAGCCTTTTGTGTTCATTGACATGTTTGTAATACTTTAAATTTCCTTTTAAGGCATGGCTTTCTGGAGGAATTCTTGGGGAAAAAAACTGCAGAATTTATTTAGAATTATTATTTGTTGTTAAAATGGTGCAATTCCATATAAAAAACCACATAATTAAGCTGCACATGTTTGTTTGATGGTTATGCTTTTCTTCATCTTTTTCAAAACTTAAACACTTGTTTTGGATTTATATCCTGCCACTTTAATTGCATTCTTTAGAATTGAAGAAATTAGAATATGTTTATAATTAAGAATTTGTGTCTACTTATTATAGAATACTGGAAAAATATGAGAAAATAAATGAGTAATGTAATATTAATTGATTGTGATGCCAAATGTTTTGCTTTGAAGGCTTCACAATGAATCTTCCTTAGTTTTAGCCTGGCAAGCCAGACTAATGCCGCTTTTCCACTACAAACGCGGCTGAGTCGGGCTGAGCGGGGCTGTTGGAGTTGCATTTCGACTACAACCGCGCTGAACTGTGCTGGCTGGAAGTGGGTGGACACATTGGGTGGAGTTAGCGAAAGTGGGTGGACGTCAGGTGATGTCGTTAAGCAGCGCAAACAGTGACATCAGTGAGCTTTTAAGCGGTAGTCTCACGACCCGAATAGTAAACAATAAACATGGAGGACATGGGCCCTGTACTACGAAACGGGTTTTCTGGCTTACCAGGGTAACTTCGAGAGTAACTTGATCACGTGCAGCGTAACTTCCCGATTAACCCATACTACGAAAGTTGGCTATGTTCAAACCGAGGTATGCTGCCATGGCAACTTACGCTGCATCTCAAACCTGCTCATCTCAGGTTATGTTCTTGGTTAACCCGAGGTTTCCGATTAACCACACCCTTTTTAAACACCACCTCTCCACCGACATTTCCTCTAGAGACAATGCCAGCGTACCTGGATGACCCGTGCGATATCGGAGCGCAGATTAGAGATGGGATTTGGCTCTTTGATGGGCTCCGCATCTTTGTGATCCGTTCTTGGAAAAGAACCGTTCAAAAGACTGGCTCATTTGGCTCTTTTTAAATATTTATTCAGTTTTAAGAAGACAGCGTCTAAAGAAGCCAGATCCCTCTGCTTAGACAGTGACATCAATATTTCTGGACATACCTTTTATATAAAGCAACCTAGACTTACATTATTGTAACCCCTAAACGCTCATAAATAACCATTAAAAAACAATGAGGGCTTCAGTGAATGTCCATGCAGAACAGCTTTTCTGTAAAAAAAAAAAAGAAGAAGCCACTCAAGAACATAGTTATCAAGAACGCAAGAATATTTTATAGAAAAACACTTGTTTTACAAAAATACAAAATAGATACAACTACAATAAATATAACACAAGAACTAGTTATCACACAAGAACATTTTAATAGAAAAAAACAAACTTTCTATATTAAAAATATTGAAATTGTAACAAAAATAGATACAACTAAACAGTCAGATAAATAGATAAAGTTATAACAAGAACACAAGATTATTTTAATAGGAAAAAACAAACTATTAATGCAAAAAATATATTATTATTAGAAAATAGATACAACTAGACAAACAGATAAATAAATAAAATACACAAAAATAGAACAAACAAAATGACGATAGAATAAATTAAATGAACGTCCGTGCAAAGTAGTTTTCCCACAATATTATCATTAATATCACACAACAACATTATAAACTGTATACAAAACAATTTGAACTATTAGGCAAACAGATAAAACTAGAATAAATAAAAGGCAAATGAATGCTTGCTTGCACGCACACACACACACACCCTATTATGAATGATGTTTTTATATTTCATTTTCACCTGTTGCCAGGTGCGTTTGGCACTGCTGTTGCCTCTGAAATGTTCACAGGACATACACCAACTTAGTCAAAGGGACTGAACAGTCAGTCATCCTAATTCATGTGACTCTGTGCACATATCAGCTTAAGTAGGCTACTCCATGAATTTACCATACCAAATTTTATTCAGGATTTTTCGGACATTAAACAAGCTATATATGACTGGGGCCACGTCGAAGGACCATTTTCTGTGACTTGTGATTGATCATGAAGCTTTCTCTCATCCTATACTTCTGTTCTGGAACATGTAGAAGGGAGAATGTACTTGCGCATTTACCCGATCGGCAAGTCGTTGCCAACATGCTTGCCGCTCCTTATTGGCAGCCGCTGTGTTAGATTTTGCTCTTAATGTTATCTTGAACTCCTCGTAGCTTTGCATTATGACAGCGCATTCTTCCTCTGTGAAGTACGGCGACCGTGCCATTGTGAACAGTGGTGATTTGCGCTGATAACCTCCCCTTTAACGTGAACGCGCATTAACCCTGATTAGGTTAAACCAGGTTCAACAAATCAACTTCATAACTGGCGTCGTAGTACCATTTAACCCCAAACAAGATAACCAGGTTTTGTCAACCCCGGTTTAGCGGGGGAACCCTGGGTTACTTCTGGGTAGGTTAACCTCCGTTCGTAGTACAGGGCCATGGAGTCGTTAGTGTTGCTGGTCTTGGTGCTGTGGCTTGTTGTCACCGACAACGCTGACAGATACTGGCAAGAGCGTATAGATGAGGCGAGGTGCATAAGGCTTCAGAAATTCTCGTAATTCGTAATTATTCTTCCGGGTTTGCGGTGTTTACAGATCCCAGCGTGCTCGTGGGGCATGTGTGGACACCCCTCCTCACCAATCAGTGCACAGGGGAGTGTCTGCTCACGCCCCCAGCCTCACTCGGCTCGGTTTGGCTCGCTTCAGCCCCACTCCAAAACGGTGCGAGTTTTAGGGGCTAAGCAGGGCTGAAGCGAGCTGAGTCGTGCTGGTTTTTGGTAGTCGAATGTGAATATTTGCCACTCGTTGGCAAAAATATTTTTGGCCGCTAGGTGGGTGGGTCTAGTTTACTAGACTACCTTAGTTTGCCACCTTTAACTTGTTCAGTGTTGCCACCTAGTGGAGAGAAGAGATATTGTCTATATTGATATCTGAATTTACCAGGCAAAAACAAGTTCGGCCAATTGACTTGCTACCTAGGTCAATTTACTTCAGTCCTGTGGACATTTACGGTCCGTGTAGACATAACGGGGGAAAATTGCCTCACCTGAAAAAAAATTCAGGAGCCGCCACTGCATTTTAATGAGAACACAGATCAACAAAGCAACTGTGTTTTATTAAAAAAAAAAAAAAAAACGTGCCAGGCACCATTGGAATATCTTGCTTTAGCCAACAACACTTAAGCTAGCCGCACACTATGCCGATCCACGCGGTACCGAACCGACCCATTTCAGAGCCGACTCCCGACAGGGCACGCACATATCCCCGACTAACTCACGACTGAAAGAAAGCAGAGGTTAATATCTTGGGCCATTATTATAAAATGTTCTCTTTCCGGTCCACCGGCCGGGTGAGTGCCGTTTGTGCGGGTGAAATTTTTTTTAATGCTGGTTTTTCGACATTTTTTTCGGGTTCGTAAATCTAAAATCGAACTTGACATTTCCGCATTCCCAGGGCTTTCCACTAAAGGCTCATACTAGCCAGCCATGACAAATAAGTAGCCAGCCGGGGGGAGTAAACACAAAATAAACTCCTGTGCACGCAGTTCCCAGGGTTAAGTGTATTTTCCACAGACCATTTATTTATTCACTTTACTCAAATACAAAGTTAAATGGAAGTAAATCTTCTTTCTTTTCTTGCGTATTGCATCATGAGGCGTTCCTGGCTTGTAAATCTCTTATTTTCGGTGCATGACACATTCACGCAACTGAGCATGCGCCGAGTGCGCGCGCACACCACATGTCGGGGCGCGGATCTCCCTTGATCAACGGTTCAGTTTGACATTATTGTCAGTCCGTTCATTTTTCGAAAAGATAGAAGTCACATGATCACGAAATATCACGTGTTATATGCGAAAGATATGATTGGCTATTGCTAGCGACTCTCGCCGATCAGTCTGGCTCCCGATTAGTTTTTCGAATCGGCTGTGAGATGAGTCGGTACCATCGAAAACTAGTCTTTACGCCTGACTCGCGACTTCAGTTGTAGTGATGGGAATTTCGGTTCTTTTTCGGGAGCCGGCTCTTTTGGCTCTTCTTACTATAAGGAGCCGGCTCTTTCGGCTCCCAAACGGCTCCCAAACGGCTCCTGAGATTTTATTTTTGATTTAATTGCTGCAATTAACTAGTTAATTAATTACATTATTATTTATATTTTATCAATAGGATGTTTTCCATTTTATTTTTTTAGTTTTTGTAGCCATTGTAAAGCTTTGTAAAGTATAGCAGTGTAACAATGTTCTAGCTATAGAAATAAAACTTACTTACCAATTAATAAATTATTTTCTCACAAACATAATGCAAAACTGTGTTATATTACCAATATAAAATACACAGAAGACATCAACTGTTTATCCTTTATGGCTTTATTTCACACTCGACCTTGAACAAAATGCCACAAAATAAATTATGAAGTATAAATCAGGCCTAAGAAACTATGAAGCAAAGTTGGAAATTATTTTAACAAACACAGAACAATGTGCAACAAAATATTTTATTAAATAAAATATTAAATAAGTATATAAAATAAGTATAAAAAGTATAAAGTACAATGAACAAAGAAGTAAAAATTACAAAGAAGTGTCAATAACAAAAACTATTTACATTAAGGCTGCACAAACTCCCAGAATAAGTCTTTAGTGGAGATTGGCATTGAGGAAAACCAAGTGTCTCAGCTTGGAAGGGCTGATTCTATTTCTCCTCTCAGTTATAATTTGTCCTGCTTTTGAAAAGATCCTCTCTGAGGGGACAGATGTTGCCACTATACACATCCTCCGTGCCATCACGTGTGTAAGCCGTGGATAGAGTGCAGCCTTGGTCTCCCACCAGCTTAGTGGGTCTGCGTTTCGCTGTAACAGGGGCTCCTCAAGATAGGACTGTACTTCCATTATGGAATCTGCCGTGGGATTCCTGCTTGCAGTGTCTCCACTGGCCCGCTCTTCAAAAAACCTCCACACAGCAGATACTGGCTCCTCCGGCACATCCTCTGCTGCTTCTTCTCCCTCTTGGCTCCCTTGTAGTGACTGGCCAATTCTTGCAGCTGCTGTGGTTATTCTTTGAAGAGCTTCATCAAGTGCTCTGTTGTCGTTAAATGCCACTTTTTTGTAACGGGGGTCGAGGACGGTGGTTTCAGACAGAACAGTGTTATATTCCATTCTGTGGAACTTTCTGTCCATGGAAGCAGAGAGAGACTGCAATAGCTCCTTCACGATCTCTGTGGAAATCCGAGTCTGGTGCTCTGCTGTCACTCTCTGCAAACCCCTGCACAGTATTAACATCTTCGAGGCTGTAACAAATCTGAAATGAAAAAAGAGGTGTCAGGATATTTTTATTTCATTAGCAATATTATTTTCAGTCATTTCTAATCTGCATGTCATCCCAAGAATTATGTTATTCATTTACCAATATTATTCTCAGTCATTTATAATCTTCTTGTCATACTAATAATATACATACTAAGTGTGTATTACATCACACTTAGCTGGCGCTTTTTTACAAAGCGACTCACCATTATATGTCTCTCTCTCTCTCTCTCTCTCTCTCTGAGGCACCTAAGGACAAAAAACTAATTCGGCTCCCCAGCTCGGCTCCCACCGAAGAGCCGGCTCCCGTTGTTCACTTCAAAGAGCCGGCTCTTTGAACCAGATCGTTCGCGACCGACACATCACTATTCAGTTGGCTCGGTACGCTGAAAATCGGCGTGTGCGGCTAGCTTTAGGCTATTACATGGCCAAAACAGAGAATAGCTGCGGATGCGCACTTGCGCACCCGAAGACACACTATAGACAGGGCGAACCAACTTGAGCGCTTATTGTTTCATGATTAACAACCACCACCACACCCCGCTTTTTTTGACAAATCGCACCCTGACTACATGCTTTGCTGTACAATTAAATTAGGCTAAGACATTATAATGCTGACTCGTTTTCAGAATAGTGGAAGTCATAATTTTTCTCCCCCCGTTTCTGCGCCCCTGGATGGACACAGCACCCTTAGCATTTGCCTATATTGCCTATGCCACGGGCCGGCTCTGTAGTTATAGGTATAGTTATCTGTGTTGCAGGACCAGGCCCTTAGGCAGTTATCATACTGTAAATTAGAGGAAAGATGTGTACTTGATGACAATGGCTGTCTTGTAAACTCTGGAGTGAGAGTTGCAAAAGTACTTGAATGAGAATATGGAGTTATCAGTTGTCAATCTGATGAAAATCTGATGCTCGCAGAGATACAGTGATTTTAGTAAAAAAAAAAAAAAATCAATAATGGTAATGGCAATGTAGTGGTGGTGTAGTGATTAGCACTGTCACCTCACAGCAAGAAGGTTCTGGGTTCGAGCCCAGTGGCCAACGGGGGCCTTTCTGTGTGGAGTTTGCACCTTCTCCCTGTGTCTGTGTGGGTTTCCTCCGGGTACTCCGGTTTCCCCCACAGTCTGAAGACATGCAGGTTAGGCTAATTGGTGACTCTAAATTGGCCGTAGGTGTAAATGTCACTGTGAATGGTTGTTTGTCTCTATATGTCAGCCCTGCGATGACCTGGCGACTTGTCCAGGGTGTACCCGGCCTCTCACCCATAGTCAGCTGGGATAGGCTCCAGCTTGCCCACAACCCTGCACAGGATAAGCGGTTATGGATAATGGATGAATGGAATAACGGTAAATGTGTGCTTCCCCCCCCACACACACACACCTCTACCTAACATTGTAGCACAAAATAGAAAGGGCTACATGGTTCTAGTTAACCCTAACAAATTCCTGGCTGCTGCGCGCTCACTGCACACAACGCATCACCCACTTCTGCTGGCTCCAGCACTGAAAGTGAAAGTGCCTGACACAAGCTTGACACTTACTGTGTGGTGGGCTCTTTGGGATGGCACTTCTGACTTTTGTTTCCAGATTGTAGGAACTGCTCCATGTACCAGACATCACTCAAATCCTTCTATATGAATTTGCCTAACAAATTTATCTTTTTCAAAATGTATGGTGCAGACACCAAACCGTCCTGTTGGCTTGAAGTTACTTCTCTTTGCCCATACAAATCGAACCCATACATTCCATAAGTGTCCTGCTGACTTTGGGCTGTAATGGATTGAAATTTTCCTTTTTTTAATCAGCTACACTTGAACAGCCTTGGACACCACACTTCTTTGGTTTTAATTTTGTTTTGGAATTTAAAAAAAATCATTAAAAACGTGTTACACTTTGCAAAGCAGACGAAGCCAGAAAAGCCGTGAACTTTCAAACATTGCACATATGATGTCACTTCCTTTGAATTAACAATAACTTACCAGGAACACATTCATGTAATGGCAGACTCAAAGAGCCAAACATTACCAGCTAAATAGAACATGTTCCCAATCTCATATTAAAATACAATTTAGACAGTAAACTATTTAACATGTCTAGTTTTATAAGGTACTGTTTAATTTCCGGGGTGATGTCATTTCCGTAAGACTAGCACTTTAATAGTCTTTATTTTGAGAGAACAAACATGAAAAGAGAATGTCCTGCAAGCGTACTGTACACTAAAACACTCACAGACTTGTCAATGGTAAAATGTGTTCTTGAGCTTTATAGACTCATGTACAAAAGACAAAAAGAACCCAACAATGTCACTGAGGATACTTCTGCCACCAGCAAGTCTAGTGCTTCTTATCTATGCCTGAAATGCCCTTAAAATATACTTCAAACAAGAAGAAAGACATTTTACCTTGCTGTGACCTTGACCCCATTTGGATCAATTTCAAAATCTAGTCAGTTCATCTGCTGGGTACAATGATAATTCCATATAAATCACACAAACATTCAACCACTTGTTCTTGAGTCAATGCACTAATGAAAAACTTGGACAGACCCAGGGACAGACAGCTCAATTCCTTACTCTAATCAGTTTATCTGCTAGTTACAGATATAAATCCATTAAACAGTCAACTACTTGTTCTTGAGATATTGTACTGTGCTGTGAAAGTCACACATCTTTGTAGCTCAAACATGTTTTTGAATTCTACCTGATTTTTGCATTGCACTGTTGGCACATGGATGGGGCATGGGGCCCATGTGGACTCATGAACATTAGTCAATGTGAGAGAGGCCTTTAGGTGTTTAGAAGTTACCCTGGGGTCCTTTGTGACCTCGCCAACTATTACATGCCTTGATCTTTGTTGGTCGACCACTTCTGGGGAGGGTAACAGTGGTCTTGAATTTCCTCCATTTGTACACAGTCTGTCTGAGTGTGGATTGGTGGAGTCCAAACTCTTTAGAGATGGTTTTGTAACCTTTTCCAGCCTGATGAGCATCAACAATGCTTTTTCTGAGGTCCTCAGAAATCTCCTTTGTTCATGCCATGATACACTTCCACAAACATGTGTTGTGAAGATCAGACTTTGATAGATCCCTGTTCTTTAAATAAAACAGGGTGCCCACTCACACCTGATTGTCATCCCACTGACTGAAAACACCTGACTCTAATTTCACCTTCAAATTAACTGCTAATCCTAGAGGTTCACATACTTTTGCCACTCACAGATATATCATATTGGATCATTTTCCTCAATAAATAAATGAGCAAGTATAATATTTTTGTCTCATTTGTTTAACTGGGTTCTCTTTATCTACTTTTAGGACTTGTGTGAAAATATGATGTTTGAAGTCATATTTATGCAGAAATATGGAAAATTCTAAAGGGTTCACAAACTTTCAAGCGCCACTGTAGATACCAACACCCTACCCAAATGGACTGATTTCAGTGCCCACTCTTTGGTCCGACTTGGAGACTTCAACATCCACCACAAAGGCTGGCTTGGCAGTCACACAACAGATGCAGCGGCCGACACATGCTCGAGCTCTCCAACTCTCTTGGGTTGAAGCAGAGCATCACCAAACCAACAAGGGAAGACCAGATCCTTGGCCTGGTACTGACTGATGTTGCTTCAACTGCTAAAACTATTGCAAGACTAGGCACATCTGACCACAATCCTGTCCTAGTCAAGCTAGATGTGCCCATCTACAGGGATAAGCCCTACAGATGAAAGGTTTGGCGTTATGATAAAGCAGACCACTGGGGCCTGAGAGGACACCTTTCTTCTGTAGACTGGTTCAGAATCTTCCAAATCATCATTGTCATTGTTGCAGCCACTCGTAGGCAAGTATGGCGGCTGAATGGATTAGCAGCACAGAGGCTCAGCTATGTCTTAGCTGCAGAGTCTGAGAGCTCCGTTGAGTGGCGGCCTTCCTCCATTCACAATGCACAGCTTCCTCAACAAGTCAGGTGTTTTCAAAATGTAGAATGCCTTTCTGAGTTGTGTTTCTCTAGACCTATCTATCTGCCACTAGTTGTTCCCACTCATTAAGGTTGATTCTGCACTTCAACAAGGAGTGCTTTAGAAGGTCCTTGTTTCTTTTCTTTGGAGCACCAACTGATCTAGTACCATGAGAGGGCTGTGAGAAGTCTTCCAAGTGAGTGACCCTGAACAAGCTTGCAGCAGTGCTACTGCCATTATTTGTGACACAATGAATATTCTGAGCAAATCTGTCACCTATAAAACTGGCAACAAAGTGTGGTTTGATGACCAGGAAATGACAGATGTTCAAAAAACTTAAGAAAAACAGCACAGATGAAAACAAAGACAATTTTGCAAAAGCCAGAAAGAATACAACCAGGTTGAGAAACAAGCAAAAAGAAGGTACAATAAAAAAAAAAATGAAGGAATGAACTCTTAGATGGAAACCTCAGCAGCAAAAAATGGTGGAACATGGTGAATACCCTTTCCAGCAGAAAAGCCAGGGCTGACATAAAAGTGTTAAAAGACCAGAGCCATATCTACACCACAGCGAAGGAGAAGGCTGAAAAACTAATCCAGCCTTTTGTCAAGAAATGCCAACTTGAGAAGGCAGAAGAACATGCTCCAGAAGTGACAAGGGTAACTTCACACACCAAGGACAACATAATCTTCAAACCTAAGGACATCAGAAAGCTCTTGTGTAAAAACTAGACAAAGTTACTGGTCCTGATGAGGTTCCTACTAGGAACTGGAGAGTTTCCAAGCCAATAGAAGTGTGCCTCAGTCATTCCAATCCACAAAAGGGATTCAAAGTCCAATCTATCCATGTACCGTCCCATCTCCCTTCTTAGTAACATCAGTAAAGTTATGGAGGCAGTAGTACAGACTCAGCTTCAGAAGTACCTATTGCAGAACCACCTCATCTCAGAAAGGCAGTTTGGATTCAGACCATCACAGCACAGCCGACATCATTACCATCTTTTCTCAGCAATGGTCCAATGCTTTGGACAAAGGCTATGAACTGCATCTTGTAGCCCTGGACATCAAGGGTACTTTTGACCAGGTGTGGCATAACCTGTTCCAAACTCAAAACCAAAGGCAAGGCAAGTTTATTTATATAGCGCATTTCATACACAGTGGCAGTTCAATGTGCTTTACAGAGGTAAAAGCAAAACAGTAAACAATAGAAAATAAAATTACATAAAATAAAGGGGGAAGAAGAGAGAAAAAAAATAAGAATTAAACAATAGTAGAAATAAAATAATAAAATGAAGTAAAAGTTCAGTAAAAAACAGCAGAATAAAATAGAATAAAAGTTAAGTAAAGTTTAAAACATGCAGAGACTGTAAAAGTTAAGTAAAGTTTAAAACATGTAAAGATGATATTTATCAGTTAGCAGAAAGCATCTGAAAACAGCCTGGTCTTTAATCTAGATTTAAAGCTGCCAACAGCAGGAGCATTTTTAATGTCCTCTGGGAGTTGGTTCCATAGCTGTATTGCATAGTAGCTAAAAGCTGCTTCACCACACTTTGTTTTAACAACAGGTTTTACCAGTAAATTTTGCTGCTGCGATCTGATAGATCTGATTGGGTTAGGCCGCTGCAACATATCAGAGAGGTAATTGGGCCCTGTACCATTTAGAGATTTGTACACCAGCAGCAATGCTTTAAAGTCAATTCTGTAGCTTACTGGAAGCCAGTGAAGGGACCTTAGAATTGGAGTAATGTGCTCTCTTCTTTTTGTTCGTGTGAGAACCCTAGCCGCTGCATTTTGAACCAGCTGAAGTCGTTTGATGGTCTTTTTTGGCAGGCCTGTGAAAAGGCCATTGCAGTAATCAACCCTACTAGAGATGAAGGCATGTATAAGTTTTTCCAGATCATTTTTTGACATAAGTCCTCTTAGTTTGGAAATGTTTTTTAGGTGATAAAATACCGATTTAGTGATTGCTTTCATGTGACTGTCAAAGTTTAGCTTGCTGTCAATGAAAACACCAAGATTTTTAACCATATCTTTTGTTTTAATCCCCTTTGTGTCAAGAATAGTCGTAATCCTGAGTCTTTCATCTTTTTTCCCCAAATAGAATTACTTCTGTTTTATCTGTCTTCAGCTGAAGAAAATTTTGTGACATCCAGTTGTTGATTTGGCCGATACACTGGTAGAGACATTCAAGGGGGGCATAATCATTAGGTGATAGAGCAAAAATAAATTTGGGTGTCATCTGCATAGCAGTGATACAAAATTGAGTTGTTCTTGATAATTTGTCCAAGTGGGAGCATATAAAGGTTGAATAGTAATGGTCCAAGGATCGACCCCTGGGGGACACCACAGGTCAAGGACATTGATGTTGAGGTACAATTGCCCATGATAACAAAAAAGCTTCTATCTTTTAAGTATGATTTTAACCAATTGATAACTTTACCAGTCAACCCAAGCCAGTGTTCAAGTCAATATAGCAGTATGTTGTGATCAACAGTATCAAAAGCTGCACTGAGGTCCAGTAACACCAGGACCGATGTTTTGCCTGCATCAGTATTAAGACGTATGTCATTTATAACTTTAATCAGCACTGTTTCAGTGCTATGATTGGCATGAAATCCTGACTGAAAGTTATCAAAACAGCTGTATGATATCAAGAAGGCAGTTAATTGATTGAAGACAATTTTTTCAAGGATTTTCCTGATGAATGGTAGATTTGATATTGGCCTGTAGTTGTTCAATACTGAAGCATCCAGATTATTATTTTTAAGTAGGGGCTTTACAACGGCTTTTTTTCAGGGACACAGGAAAAATGCCAGTCTCTAGGGATGTATTTATGATCTGAAGCACATCTGTAATTATAAGGTGAAGAACAGATTTAAAAAAGTTGGTGGGCAGAATGTCCAATTCAGATGTTGAGGAACTGAGATTTTGTACAGTTTTTTCAAGAGTCTCGTAATCAATCAAACAAAATTTTGACATTGTGTTGAAATTGTCTGTCTGTGTCACTGGTGATTGCAGCTTTTCAGTTATTTGCAACTGAGATATATTATGAGCAATATTCTGCTGTATTTTAATCAATTTTACCTTTGAAGAAGGATGCAAACTCATTGCATTTATTAACTGAGAGAAGTTGCTAATTGTGGTGGGGGATTAGTTAGCTTCTCTACTGTTGAAAATAGCACATGGGCATTGTTCATATTCCTGTTGATGATGTTGGAGAAGAAAGACTGTCTTGCTTTACCAATTTCATAATTATATTTACAAAGCATCTCTTTATGGATTTGATAATGGATGTGAAGTTTAGATTTGCGCCATTTTCTTTCAGTCTTCCTACATTCTCCCTTTAGCAATTTAACAGCTGGGTATTGCTTCCATGGTGCTTTCTGCTTGTCATTGACTCTTTTGATTTTGAATGGAGCAATATCATCCATAATTTGGGTCATATTTAAATTAAAAATTTCCAGTAAGTCGTCTACAGAGTCTGACATTTTAGTTGAGATCCGAGAGAGAGCTTGCTCAAAGAGAACACGTGTTGTTGTTTATGACTCTCCTACCCATAGTCGCTGAGCTGTTCTGAATGTGAGGGGACATAGAAACATCAGAGAAAACACAGAAATGATCAGATAAGGCCAGGTCAACAGCAGTAGTAGAAACAGTAAGGCCCTTTGTGATAACGAGGTCAAGGGTATGACCACGAGAGTGGGTCGGCCCGTGTACATGTTGTACTAGGTTGAAGTTGTCAATAAGTGCAAGTAGTTCTCTGGCATAAGTGTTTTCAGGATTATCTACATGCAAGGTAAAATCCCCAGATATAATAAGACAGTCAAACTCAGCAAATGACTGACAACAGTTCACCAAACTCTTCCAGAAAAACTTTGGCTGAATGTCTCGGAGGCCTGTAAATAGTTAATAACAATAATGTTAGGAGAGCATGTAACAAGTGCACATAAGTGTTCAAAGGATGTAAAATCACCAAGTGAGGACTGTTTACATTGAAAAAAGAGGCTTTGAATATATTTGCGATCCCTCCACCTTTCCCTTGTCGGGTAGCACTCATGAAATTAAAATTTGGGGGAGCCGCTTCAATAAGGGTGGTAGCACTCTTTGCTTGATCCAGCCATGTTTCAGTTAGAAGCAAAAAATCAAGATTGTGTTTGCAAATAAGATCATTAACTAAAAATGACTTGTTTGAAAGTGATCTAACATTCAGAAGAGCTAGCTTTACAGAAAGTCTAGAAGTAATATCCGCTTGGGCACTCTGATGTTGTTTTGAAACAGGAAGGAGACTAGACTAGTTTACCCCCTGGGTTAAATATGCTCTATGTTTTCTATTTCTTATCAACACAGAAATAGAGAATGGCATAGGCATACTGGGTCCCAGCTTGTTTTCAAAACTACACCCAATGCAGGGACCCACAGCACATTATACAAGACTCTCTGTATATTCCATGAGGTTGGGAGGGGGAAGGATTGGAGATGTCATGTATTTTTTAGATGGTGAAAAAGATTGGTAGCCAGCTGAAAGTTCTGGGTGAACACAATTCAGTTTGTTGGAATCTCTGGCAAGTTACTGACCTGGATTTCAAGCTACCTCTCTAACCATTCGATCAAAGTGGTTCTATCTGGTCAGTCCTCAACTGCTACATCCATCAATGTTTCTGTTCCTCATGGCTCCATTTTGGGACCTCTGCTGTTCTCAGTCTACATTGATGACCTGGGAGATGCGTGTGAGAACACCCTATATCTGTACACAGATGATTCCACCTTATACTTCATAATCAGAAGAGGTGATGACAGCAGAGCTACAACTGCAAGCCAAAATAGGGACCCGGAGAAAATGAGGAACTGGGCAGACAAATGGAAAGTGACCTTTGAGCTAGCTAAGTGCAAAGCCTTGACCCTTGACCATCTCTAGAAAGAGGAATCCAACAAGATCAAATCTATTCTTCAGCAACACCAAACTGGCAGAAAAAGATGAGCTGGAAATCCTAGGAGTTACTATTGATAACAAGCTCACCTGGCCCAAGCATATCTCCAACATTGCAGCAAGAGCTGGACAGAAGCTTGGAGCTTTAACAAGGGTTGCTAACAAACTTGATGCCAAAAGGAGAGCCATAGTGTGTAAGGCCTAGGTATACAGCATCATGGATCATGCTTTAGTATGCTGGATGAGTGCTACTACCACCTCCCTAAGGCTTCTTGACTCCATTCAGAGGGAAGCATTATGCATCATTGATGTGAATGAACAACAGGCCAGACTGGAACTAAACATCCTGTCCCTACATCATACAGTGGTGCTTGAAAGTTTGTGAACCCTTTAGAATTTTCTATATTTCTGCATAAATATGACCTAAAACATCATATTTTCACACAAGTCCTAAAAGTAGATAAAGAGAACCCAGTTAAACAAATGAGACAAAAATATTATACTTGGTCATTTATTTATTGAGGAAAATGATCCAATATTACATATCTGTGAGTGGCAAAAGTATGTGAACCTTTGCTTTCAGTATCTGGTGTGACCCCCTTGTGTAGCAATAACTGAAATTAAACATTTCTGGTAACTGTTGATCAGTCCTGCACACCGGCTTAGAGGAATTTTATCCCATTCCTCCATACAGAACAGCTTCAACTCTGGGATGTTGGTGGGTTTCCTCACATGAACTGCTCATTTCAGGTCCTTCCACAACATTTTGATTGGATTAAGGTCAGGACTTTACCTTAGCCATTCCAAAACATTAACTTTCTTCTTCTTTAACCATTCTTTGGTAGAATGACTTGTGTGCTTAGGGTCGTTGTCTTGCTGCATGACCCACCTTCTCTTGAGATTCAGTTCATGGACAGATGTCCTGACATTTTCCTTTAGAATTCACTGGTACAATTCAGAATTCATTGTTCCATCAATGATGGCAAGCCCTTCTGGCCCAGATGCAGCAAAACAGGCCCAAACCATGATACTACCACCACCATGTTTCACAGATGGGATAAGGTTCTTATGCTGGAGTGCAGTGTTTTCCTTTCTCCAAACATAACGCTTCTCATTTAAACCAAAAAGGGATTTTTTGGTCTCATCCATCCACAAAACATTTTTCGAATAGCCTTCTGGCTTGTCCACATGATCTTTAGCAAACTGCAGATGAGCAGCAATGTTCTTTTTGGAGAGCAGTGGCTTTCTCCTTGCAGCCCTGCCATGCACACCATTGTTGTTCAGTGTTCTCCTGATGGTGGACTCATGAACATTAACATTAGCCAATATAAAAGAGGCCTTCAGTTGCTTAGAGGTTACCTTGGAGTCCTTTGTGATCTCGCCAACTATTACACGCCTTGCTCTTGGAGTGATCTTTTTTGGTCAACCACTCCTGGGGAGGGTAATGATGGCCTTGAATTTCCTCCATTTGTATACAATCTGTCTGACTGTGGATTGGTGGATTCCAAACTCTTTAGAGATGGTTTTGTAACCTTTTCCAGCCTGATGAGCATCAACAACGCTTTTTTCTGAGGTCCTCAGAAATCTCCTTTGTTTGTGCCATGATACACTTCCACAAATATGTGTTGTGAAGATCAGACTTTGATAGATCACTGTTCTTTCCATAAAATAGGGTGCCCACTCACACCTGATTTTCATCCCATTGATTGAAAACACCTGACTCTAATCTCACCTTCAAATTAACTGCTGAACCTAGAAGTTCACATACTTTTGCCACTCACAGATATGTAAGATTGGATCATTTTCTTCAATAAATAAATTACCAAGTTTAATATTTTTGTATCATCTGTTTAACTGGGTTCTCTTTATCTACTTTTAGGACTTGTGTGAAAATCTCATGATACTTTAGGTCATATTTATGCAGAAATATAGAAAATTCTAAAGGGTTCACAAACTTTCAAGCACCACTGTAGATGTCTGGTGGCCTCTACTGTTGTGATCTACAAAAATGCACACTAGCTCATGCCCATGAGACCTGAAAAGGATAGCTCCTCAGCTGTTTGTGATCAGACATGCAACTCGCACCAGCCTGTCTATGCCAAGTCATGCATTCACTGAACTAGTCTCAAAAACCTGCTCCACAGGCAGAACCTTCATCCACACTATGGTCCATATCTGGAATAGACTCCCAGACAGGGTAGTTGGAGAGATTAGTGAAAATTGCTTTCAGTTTTTCAAAACTTGTATTCATCATTATTTGCTTTCTGTACTGTGACTCCATAGCGAGAACTTCTTGGCTGCTGTGAACCATTGATTGGCCCTTTTGATTTACTATTATAGTGCTTTGTGGCCTATGATAGTTCATGACCTAGTCGTACCTCTTGTGGCTATTGTTCATCATAGCTCATTATGTATTTAAAAAACAAACAAACAAAAATCAGCAGGCTAGTGACATCCAAATAATCAGGCACAAACCTATGATAGTAGCCAATCAACCCCAGGAACTGTCTCACCCCCTTTTTGGTCTTGAGCCTCGGGCAGGTCACAGTTGCTGTGGTCTTGTCAATTTGGGGCTGCACCTGCCCATGATCCAAGTGTAAGCCCAGATACCATTCTTCCACCTATCCAAATGCACACTTCTTCAGGTTAACCATGAGTCCCGCATGCCTCAATGACCCTAGCGTGGCCCTGAGGTGTTTTATGTGCCCTAGCCAATCATTACTGTATATAATAATGTCGTTGAGGTAGGCTGCAGCATAGGCAGGATGTGGGTGGAGGATTTTGTCCATGAACTGCTGAAATGTTGTGGGAGCCCAGAATAACCCAAATGGAAGGGTGACAAATTGGTCTAAGCCAAAAAGGGTGGAATAGACCTTTTTTTGTAATAGGGGAGTCAAGGGGATTTGCCAATATCCCTTTGTCAGATCCAGTGTTAAATAAAAATAAGCAGTGCCTAACTGGAGGCTGCTCCAGTCGCTGTGCAACTCTTCAATTATTCCCATTTCAAGCATGGTCTTGAGTTCATCCCAAACTATCATTTTCTTGTGTTTGGGTAAGCAATAGGGGCAGCTGTGCACCACCACCCCTGGGGGTGTCATGATGTCGTGTTCTATGAGGTCGGTGTGAGTGGGAAGAGGTGAGAACACATCAGAAAACTCAGCTTGCAATCTGGCAACCTCCGCAACTTGGGCCAGAAAGAGGTGGTCTCCACAAGGGACTGGGGTGGATTGTACAGGGGATTTTGTTTTTACCTCTGGCCCCAGCTCCTCCCTCTCTGGAACTACCATTGCAAGTGCCACAGGAACCCCCTCATTCCCTAGTTAGAGCAGATTGAGGTGGTATATCTGCTACACTCTGCCTCTATCCTTTCACTTCACCTCACAGTCAACATCCCCAACTCACTGTGTGACATCAAAAGGGCCCATGACATTTGGTGAGTAATTTATAGCTTGATGTGGACAATAATATGAAAACCTTATCTCCCAATGTGAATTCTCTAAGGTGCACCCCCCTGTTGAACAACCAGGACTGATGTTCTTGTGCCTGCTGAAAATTCTCTTTGGTTAAGTGGCTGAGTGTGAGGAGATTTGTGTGCAGGTTGAGAATGGATTGAATTTCATTTTTACTGTCAGAAGGCCCTTCCTCCCAATTTTCCCAGATGATGTCTAAGATGCCCCCGAGGCTTGCGCCCATATAATAATTCAAATTGCCTGCCACTGGAATCGCTGTCAGATGGTCCTCTCAGCTCAATTGCTCAGTGATGCCGGTTGGTGGCACTGAATCCACTCTACAGTATCCCTTGGCAGCCAAGTGATGGACTGCTCCAGTGCCACCGCATCGATGACCCCCTCAATGTAAAGGTCTTCTGTCCCCAACCACTGCTGGCAGACGTTCCACAGCTGCTGGCTATAGGCAAAGAGCCGGCCAGCCAGCTGACTTCCTCCAGTGTCGGTGCATGGAAGCACTGATGGTGTTGCTCAGGGGTGCGGCTGACTCACTGCAGGATAACATGCTTCAAGTCTATGTATTCCAGCCTGTTGTCAGCAGGCAGTTGCTGGGCTGCAAGCTGCGCTTCAGTGATGAGGACCGGCAGTAGGCGAGCCACTTGCTGCTCATCCGGCCATCTCCACACCTCTGCAGCTTGCTCGAAGAGTGCTAGGAAGGCCATCAGGGTCATCATGAGGCCCCATTTTCACAAGGGTGATGTCAGGGAAGCCCACTGACTCTGGGGCTGGGACACCTGCAGGTGTGATGATATGTAAAAGTGCCTGGCATTCTTCCTGCTGGGCCTGTAGTAGGGCCTTGAAGGTCCACTCCTGCTCACTGCGCATTGCAACTAGTGCCTGGTGCTGGTTCTGTTGGGTGGCAGTGAGGGCATGGATGAGCTCCTTGAATGGGCAGGACTCCATGATGGAGGTTCGCTTCAGCATTCCCAGAATTCAGCACTAGCGTAGTACTTTCATGGGGAGTGGTGGGACACTGAAGCACTCGGACAGGTGGGTTCATTACTATGGCACCTTTTATTTAAGCTTTTCAGTTTTCAATGACTCACTTTGACACACAGATGTGCACACACACAAACATGGCGTGAAGAGAAGCTCTGTTCTTCCTTCTCTCCTCTCTATCCTTTTGTCAGCTCCCCATCACTGGGAAAACATACACAGCATGTTAATTAACCACAGGTGTGATCACTTTGCCACTCACCTTCCCTGGCTTCCCTCTCCATTCACAAACCAGTGCTTGATTGCACCCCCACTGCCACAGTTGTTTAAAGACCATGATGTAAGATCTGGTGTTATGAGCCAAATGTTTGTTGTTTGTTGTATATTGTGAAGTTCAACACACTGTTCAATCCTCTGACAGCCTCACTCAAATCTTATAGTTGTAATCCCTCACTGTAATGCAGTCATCTTAAATTAATCCTTTGTCTATATGGAAAAACAAACAAACCAACCCAAAACACAGTAGTAGAAATACCAACAGCATAGTCTGTGAATTCTGTGAGATTGTTTTTTAAATCTTGCTTGCACACTTGTTTTGGCTGTACCTCCCCATGATATTTTCTAACAAATTTAGTTGTTTTTTGCCAGAGTGCAGGCACTTACAGATGTAATCACAGGAAGAAGCAATGAACCAACAGCGTAGAGCCAAATCAAAAAGCAGAAATCGTAGTGAGTAGGCAAGCGAGGGTAGGTCGATCAGCAAACGGAGTAATGTAGACAAAACCAGGAAGAAGAAACGTGAGACGGATAGCGAGAGTCAAAATAACAAGAGCTCAGGCAGAGAATACAAAGACTCGGTATGGACTGGGAAAGCAGAATGATACTTCACAATGAGGCAGAGTTTGAGAGGGTCTTAAGTAGTGTGGTGGTAATTGATCTAATGACAAACAGCTGAATTCAGTATTCCGGTGACAGGGGGTGGTGTGAATCTTGATCGTTATAGTCTTTGGTGGCCATGTTTGTAGTTTGGTTAGCACTGATGGTTTCAGCGCTCCTACTGACAGTTTTATTTCCCAAAATGTAAACAAACTACTGTTAGTAGGAGTTTAATTTAAACCATCATGATCCTGAGCAGGGAGTTATTAAGGATTCTGTAAATGTATCTTTCTTTGTCTTGTAGGCTTCATGTGCTTGAAAGAAAAAAAACTTTTCTACTTACATGACTTTTTATTGTGTTTCACAAGCTATCCAAAATGCTTAGTTGGATTGAGATTTGGGGAATTTGGAAGCAAGTCAACACCTTGAACTCTGTCATGTTCCTCAAACCATTCCTGAACTTTTTTTCTTTTTTTTGTGGCAGATGTGTGGCAGGGCACGTTATTCTGCTGACAAAGGCCACTGCCATTAGGGAATACCATTGCCATGAAGGGGAATATTTGGTCTGCAGCAATGTTTATTGAGGTTGCATGTGTCAAAGTAACATCCACATGAATGCCAGGACCCAAGGTTTCCCAGCAGAACATTGCTACAGAGCATCATGCTGCTTCTGCTGACTTTACTTCTTCCCATAGTGTATCCTGGTGTCATCTCTTCCCCGGGCAAGTGAGGCACACGTGCCCAGCCTTCCACATGATGTAAAAGAAAATGTGATTCATCAAACCTGACCATCTTCTTCTGTTACTCCATAGTTCAGTTCTCCTGTTCATGTGTCCATTGTTGGTGCTGTCAGTGCTGAACAGGGGTCCGCATGGGCACTCTGACTGGTCTGCAGCTATGCAGCCCCATACACAGCAAGCTACGATGCACTGGGTATTCTGACACCTTTCCATCAGACTAGATAGGTGTGCCTTTGCTCCACACATGTGTCAGTGAGCCTTGGGTGCCCATGACCCTGTCACTAGTTCACCAGTTTTCCTTCTTTGGACCACTTTTGGTTGGTAGTAACCACTACATACTGGGGACAACTCGCAAGGCCTGCTGTTTTGGAGATGATCTGACCTAGTTGTCTAGCCATCATAATTTGGTCCTTGTCAAAGTCACTCAGATCATTATGCATTTTTCCTGCTTACATTTTTCAGGGTGCCATCAGGGAAGAAAAACTCCAATGATGGGATAACCTTGTCATTCAGATAGTCAACTGACTTTGTTTTATTATCACATAATTTTGCTGGTCCTGTACCTGACCAGTTGAAGCAACCCCAGATCATAGCACTGCCTTCATAGGTTTGTACAGTGGTCACTATGCATGATGAGTGCATCGCTTCATTTGCTTCCCTTTGTACCCTGACGTGCCCATCATTCTGGAATAGGGTAAATCTCAACTCATCAGACCACATGACTTTTTTCCATTGCTCCCAAGTCTAATCTTTATGCTCCTTAGCAAATTGAAGCTTTTTCTTCTGATAACCTTCACGAACAAGTGGTTCTTATGGCCACACAGCTGTTTAGTCCGAATCCTACATGTTCTCATTGCATTGTATTTGTGGAAATGCTCTTACTTTCACTATTAAACATAGCTATGAGTACTATTGTTTCTTTTTTCAATGAAACATCACCAAGCATTTAAGTGATCTCCAATAATGGTCATTTAAGTTTTTTTCAGACCACATTTTCCAGACCACTGTTCTTCCAGGTTTTAAATGTGTTAGACCTCGTGTCAAACTCAAGGCCCACGGGCCAAATATAGCCCGCCACGCCATTTTATGTGGCCCATAAGAGCTTCAAAGGTGTATGACTGTCTTAAAATAAGCGTATGCTGCTTTAAAGCGTGCATTGACCATAAACTATGTCTCCCATAATGCATGTCGATTATTTTACCCATGAAGTGATGGCATCCTACCACTAGGTCGAAGTGTATCTACAAGTCTTTAATTACTGTAATAATTTATCATTTTTTTACCCCCAGTTATGAACAAATCCATAGTTGAGAAAATGTCCAGGAACAGAAAAATTGATGCAGATGGAAGGCGGTTTCAGAAAAGATGGGAAGCTGAATATATGTTTGTGTTTCAAGGAGAAAGACTGGTATGTCTTGTGTGTTATGAGGCGGTGTCGGTCGTCAAAGAGTACAATCTACATCGGCATTTTGACACCAAACATGGAGTTAAGTATGCCAAATTTAGTCTCCAAGAAAAGCTACAAGTTGTTCAAGAATTAAAAGGCAAACTGCAATTGCAGCAGAATATATTCACAAGAGCTACAGCCAAAATCGATGCAGCAGTGAAAGCTAGCTTTATTGTAGCTGAAGAAATCGCCCATGCTTCAGAGTCTTTCTCAGAAGGTGCATTTTTGAAGCAGTGCATGCTGAAGGTGTGTGAGCAGGTGTGCCCCGACCAGATACAAACTTTTAATAATGTCAGTTTGTCCAGAAACACCATTGCCGACAGAGTTAAGGAAGTAGCAGGAAATTTGGCAACACAGCTGGCCAAGGAGACACGCAGTTATCTGGCTTTTTCATTAGCTGTTAATGAAAGCACAGACAGACAACACAGACACAGTGCAGCTATCCATCTTTATAAGAGGGATGAAGTCGGACCTCTCGGTCACTGAGGAGCTCTTGGATGTAGTTGCCATGCATGGGACAACAACGGGAAAGGACATTTTTGATGTGGTGGACAAGTCCGTAAGTAAAAATGAATTACCGTGGGAAAAGTTGGTGGGACTAACTTCTGATGGTGCACCTGCAATGTGTGGAGAAAAAACAGGCTTGGTTGGACTAATGAAGGAGAAAATGCGAAAAAGTAACTGTGACATGCCTCTGATAATGTATCATTGCATTATCCATCAAGAAGCACTGTGTGGAAAGGTTCTGGAGCTGGATGATATCATGACCACAGTCATGAAAACAATGAACTTCATTCGGGCGCATGGCCTGAATCACCGCCAGTTCCAGCTGTTCTTGCAGGAGGTGGGCTCAGAGCATGGAGACATGCCATACCATACAGAAGTAAGGTGGCTGAGTAGGAGCAAAGTCCTTCAATGATTTTTTGAGCTTAGGGAAGAAATTGCTCTTTTCATGCAAAGTAAAGGAAAACCCTTGTCTGAACTGTCAGATCCAAACTGGCTGTGTGACTTTGCTATGTTGTGTAACATAACTGAGCATCTCGCCCAACTGAATCAGAGGCTGCAGGGATGCAAACAAGTCATCACGTAGATGTCCGACATGATCACAGCTTTCCAGTGAAAACTTGACCTATGGAAGTCCCAAGTGAAACAGGACAATCTTGCCCACTTTCCTGTTTGTCAGAGCATCTCAGCCTCAGTTCCCAGTGCTTTTTCATGTACTCAGTTGGCTACTAAACTGAGCCAGTTAATGAATGAGTTTGATTGGTGCTTCTCTGACTTCAAAGCACAGCACTCAAGCTTTGTCATCTTTGTCAGTCCTTTCACCACCGACGTTTGCAGTGCACCCCATCACCTTCAAATGGAGTTAATTGAGCTTCAAAGTGATGGTGGCTTGAGAGCAAAGTTCTAGGATGCCGCAATTGAGGACTTTTACCGTCTACTGCCCCCTGGTTTACCGACTAGTGGCCTAGTGGTAGCGTGTCCGCCTCCCGATCGGGAGATCGTGAGTTCTATTCACGGTCGGGTCATACCAAAGACCATCATAAAAATGGTACCCACTACCATCTGGCAAGGCACGCTGCAATACAGATGTGCATGAGGAGTTAAACTCTCATGGTTACCAGAGGACTAGCCCCCCACTGTAACCCTAGCTATGTAATAGGCGAGAGGCCGAGGGCTATAGAAACGGAGATCGGCGCCGCCCGATGCGCCACCATCAGAGTTGAGCCTGGTTAGTACTTGAGTGGGAGACTGCCTAGGAATACTAGGTACTGGGCGTGGGAAGGACTTTAACTTAACTAACTAAGCCCCCTGGTTTGATGCCACAGCTCCGACTTCATGCTGCCCATGTTCTGTCCATGTTTAGGAGCACCTATCTGTGCGAACAGACGTTTTCAATCATGAATCTAAACAAGACCAGGCACAGATCATGCATCACCGATGCCAACCTCCACGCAGTTTTACGGATTGCCTCAGCACAAGACCTAAAACCAGACATTGATGCACTGGCCACGGGAAAACGGTGTCAGACATCTGGCCAGAAAACACATCAGCATTTTTAAAAACCTGAATTAAAAATATAATAGAATGTATTTCAACCAAGAATGAGAAAAGTTGAATATGTGTGCAATTTAATGATTGTGCTTGCATTTTCTTTTGTGTTTGTTATTTTTAGAACATGATCAGTGGATGAGGGTGGTGTGTGAGATGTTGTCTCAGGGTGAAGAGAGATCTACTTGGTGTGTTCAAAGACAGGCAGCATCACCTCACCAACTTCACCCAAAACTTGACCAATATAGTTGTGAGCTGAGATAACCCTTATTTTGTTATTTTGAGTTAATTACATATACTACTTTGTATGTGTAGCAATGTATTCACTGTATTTACAAGGCCCCCAACACATGCAAGAAATTACAGGCACGGTATATTGGGCCATACAAGGTACTACGACGCATTAATGAGGTCTCTTACAGGTAGGAACTACCACCTCACAGCTGCATTTTGCCAACATTCCATGTCTCATGTCTGAAACTTGCTATAGACCTCTTGCAGTCACATGACCGGAATGTAAACAGCCGCCATCTTGTCGGTAAAAAACACAGCTGAATATTGCTGCACTCGTGTACAAAATGGATCAATTTCAACTGACGGACTACACGGCTCATTTTTCTAATGAACAGATAACTAGATATATGTCTAAAATAAACGACCTACAGATTAGTGACCCTTATCAATTACCGGACGTAGTTTTCACGACTGTGTCAGTGGATATTGAACTGCCAGCGGAATACCCAGATGTGTATAATTACCTCATTAACTTTCCCTCGCTGTTCAGTGGTGAAGCACTGCATGCTTATAAATCTCTGGACAGTTATCTTTACAGAAATTCAGGATTTGTCAGCCCCCCTCAGATGTGGCATCTTGTAAACAAGAAAATAACAATCCTCACTGGACAGGTAAGTCACTTAAGTATTGAGACCCCGCTGGTCTCGCTATCTCGTCCAGAATGTTGTGCATGCGATGGAAATCGCTACAAACCGTCATTTTCTGCTGGAAACCAATGTTCAGTAAGTCCATACGGTTGTAGTGGATATTGAAGTCCGGTACAGACGAAGAACATGCAAAAATACACACAAAAAACATAAAAAACGTGCACAGGTAGGAAGAGCTTGTAGTCTATCATTATTACTGTATATATGGTATACCTGATAGCAACAATCCATTTTGCACACCTGTCAGGGTCCCATGGCAGCCTACTGTCAAGTGTATGTGAGCATCATGGGTTTCCCACACTTGAAAGGGAAGGACTCGGACACAGGATTCCACTCGTCTTATGTTTTATTGATTTTCAGTGGAGTTGACGTTGTAGTAGAATTGTATATAGTAGGGTTTTCCAGAAGAAAAGGTAGAAGTAGAAGCAGAAGTAGAAGGCGGAAATATGGCGTTTGACCGACAAGGTGGCGTCTGTTTACAATCTGGATCGGATGTGACGTCACATGCAAGTGCTCCATACATGGTCCCTTGTCAGAGAACTCTATTTTAATGTTTTCAGGACAGTACCCCTTTCATTTGTGAAGCAAATTTGATAGATAATGAGGCCAAATTAAAATTAGAAGAGAATAATTATCATGAAATTATGAAAGCAATTAAAGAATGAAAGAAGTTAAATATAACATTTGAAATGCTGATATGTTTGGGCCTTCTCTGAAAGGCTGGAAGGCCCTGATGGTTCCCCTCTGCATTTAATCTACAATCCATCTCCATACACCCGCAAGAGTCTGAGTGCTTTCAAGCGTACATCACTGGAAAGTGCTCATTGCAGAAAACAGTATTTACTAAATCCAGTTTTCTCACTCGGTTGCTGCTAAAATTGGGTCTTTTGGAACTGAGTAAAATTGCTTATTTGTCAAAGGCTACTGTCACATCATATCATTTCAAATCTGAAATTTGGTCATAAATATGGCAGCATGGTCATTCACTGATGTTACAGTGCTCAGCGTAAATGAGTACACCCCCTTTTGAAAAGTAAATCAAATCAAATCAAGTTTATTTGTATAGCGCTTTTAACAATAAACATTGTCGCAAAGCAGCTTTACAGAATTTGAACGACTTAAAACATGAGCTAATTTTATCCCTAATCTATCCCCAATGAGCAAGCCTGTGGCGACGGTGGCAAGGAAAAACTCCTTCAGACGACATGAGGAAGAAACCTCGAGAGGAACCAGACTCAAAAGGGAACCCATCCTCATTTGGGCAACAACAGACAGCCTGACTATAATATTAATAGTTTTAACAGGTATAACCCTCAACTGTCCTCATGGGGCCGTCCTTCACAGGAGCGGTGCGATAAAACTCCGACCAGACACAGGGCACCAGGATGGATCAAGCAGGTCCGAGGGGCAGAAGAGGCCAGCATCTCAATCCCAGGATCAACATGTAACTCAGAGGGACAGATTTGGGGGGGGGGGAGAGAGAAAGAAAGAAAACACAGGTTGTTAGGTATGCCCTAAAAATGACAAGTATTAAATCTGTGTGCTAGGCTCGCAGAGACGAGAGTCTTTACATCAGGCATAACACACAACAATGGCATGTTAATATGGTAAAAAATATCATGACCTGCTCTGGCTGGATGCTTGATTGGGTGATGGGAGCACACTCCTCAGCAATGATGAGATGCAGATGGGACCCTTAGGGCTGGCCAAGACAATTCAGTTACATTTCACCGGGTCTGGGACATGCGACAGAATGTCTGACGGCCGATTCCCTGCAGGCTACGATAGCCAGTCGAGGTCTCCACCCTCTCCACCAAAAGATTTCCTGTTGACTCCATGTAACTCAGAGGGACAGATTTGGGGTGGGGGGTGGGAAAGAAAACACAGGTTGTTAGGTATGCCCAATGTCACCTGAATAAGTAGGAGCAGTATACATATTGCACCGAGTACAAGCAGGGACTCCGGCAACTAACTATGACAGCATAACTAAAAGGAGAGAGCCAGAAGGTAACACAGGCATGAGGGAGCCCCGGGACATAAAGCAGCCAGCCACTACACCGTCAACAAACTCGAGTGAGCAAGCGAGTGGGGACTGACAGCATCCATACATCCCAGTTTACCAAAACACTCTATGTCTGAGGACCCTCCAGATCTACTCCTTTACCTCATAAACACTATTAACAAAAGGCTTGACTAAACAGATATGTTTTCAGCCTAGACTTAAATGCTGAGACTGTGTCTGATTCCCGAACATTACTTGGAAGGCTGTTCCATAACTGTGGGGCTTTGTAAGAAAAGGCTCTGCCCCCTGATGTAGCCTTCACTATACAAGGTACCAGCAGATAGCTTGCACCTTTTGATCTAAGTAGGCGTGGTGGGTCATAGAGGAGCAGAAGTTCACTCAGGTACTGTGGTGCGAGACCATTTAGTGCTTTAAAGGTCAATAGTAGTATTTTATAATCAATATGAAATTTGATTGGGAGCCAATGCAGTGTGGATAAGACAGGCGTGATGTGGTCATATTTTCTAGTTCTAGTAAGGACTCTTGCTGCTGCATTTTGAACTAACTGGAGCTTGTTTATGCACTTATTGGAACATCCAGACAGTAAGGCATTACAATAATCCAACCTGGAGGTAACGAAAGCATGGACTAGTTTTTCTGCATCATGCAATGACATTAAATTTCTTATCTTTGCAATATTTCTGAGATGAAAGAAAGCTATCTGGGTGATGTTATCAATGTGAGTTTCGAATGAAAGACTGGGGTCAATAATCACTCCGAGGTCTTTTACTGCTGCACGTGAAGAAACAGAAAGGCCATCCAGAGTCACTGTGTAATCAGAAAACTTACTTCTAGCTGTATGTGGTCCTAGCACGAGTACTTCAGTCTTGTCAGAGTTAAGCAGAAGGAAATTAATAAGCATCTGGTGTCTAATGTCCTTAACACATTCCTCAAGTCTATTAAGCTGGTGTCTCTCATCAGGTTTTGCAGAGACATACAACTGTGTGTCATCAGCATAACAGTGGAAACTAATACAATGTTTACGAATAATATCACCCAGAGGTAACATATATAGAGAAAAAAGCAGTGGACCCAAGACAGAACCTTGTGGAACACCAAACTTTACCTCAGTACGTCTAGAAATATCACCATTTATATCAACATACTGATAACGATCAGTTAGATAAGACCTGAGCCAGGAGAGGGCCATTCCCTTAACTCCCACAACATTTTCTAGTCTATCCAGAAGAATGGAATGATCAGTGGTATCAAATGCTGCACTAAGGTCAAGCAACACAAGTAGCGAGACACAGCCCTGATCAGACGCCAACAGTAGGTCATTTACTACTTTAACCAGTGCTGTCTCTGTGCTATGATGAGGTCTAAATCCTGACTGATACATTTCATGGATGTTATTCCTATGTAAATATGAGCATAACTGCTGTGCCACAGCTTTTTCAAGGATCTTGGAGATAAAGGGGAGGTTTGATATTGGCCGATAATTGGACAGCTGACAGGGATCAAGGTCAGGTTTTTTAATCAGGGGTTTGATAACTGCTAGTTTAAAGGATTTGGGTACATAGCCAATCATAAGAGAAGAATTTATTATTTTTAGAAGCGGTTCAATTACTCCAGGCATTATCTGTTTGAATAGATGTGTCAGTAAGGGATCTAGTACGCAAGTTGAGGCTTTTGATGTAGAGATTAATGAAAGTAATTCAGTTTCTTTTAGGGGAGTAAAACATTCTAACTGATGATCTGATACAGTTATACAGTTAACTACAAGGTCACTTTCATTGTCTAACCTTAAATTAGTAGTTTGAATTTTTTGTCGGATATTCTCAATTTTGTCATTAAAAAAATTCATGAAGTCATTGCTACTACATACTGCAGGTGTGCATGTGTTGATAGTAGACTTATTCCTGGTTAATTTTGCTACAGTATTAAATAGGAATCTAGGATTATTTTTGTTATCTTCTATTAGGGAGGAGAAATATGTTGATCTCGCAGCACTAAGAGCTTTTCTATACTTCAGGAAGCTCTCCTTCCAAGCTAATTTGAACACTACCAATTTTGTTTGACACCATTTAAGTTCCAATTTTTGAGTGGTCTGTTTTAATGTGCGAGTGTCATCATTATACCAGGGTGCTAATTTTTTGTCTCTGACCATTTTCCTTTTTAGAGGAGCTACATTATCTAAAGTATGGCGGAATGTTGACTCTAAGCATTCAGTTGCCTGATCAAGTTCTGCAGGGGCTGACAGTGACCCAATCAAAGTTGACAGCTCTGGGAGATCATTTATAAAGCTCTGTGCAGTAGTTGACGTGAAAGTACGTTTAATACAGTAGCATGGTGAGGTGCATATATTATTACTCAGACATATCTTGAATGAGATGAGACAATGATCTGAGATAACTTCAGACTGTGGAAGTATGACTATATTATCTACGTTTAATCTGAATGTTAGTATTCGATCAAGGGTGTGACCACCATTATGACATTCTGCTTAATCCCGACTGAGTCTAAGATGGACACAAACGCTGTTTTTAAAGGGTCTTCTGGGTTATCGAAGTGAATATTAAAATCTCCGACAACTAAAGCTTTGTCTAAGGAAATAACCAGATCTGAGATAAAATCTGCAAATTCAGAAAGAAACTCAGAATATGGCCCCGGGGGCCTGTAAATTATAAGCAATGGAATTAACTGGGTAGACTTATTTTTCAAGGCTACATACATTATATGAGTATGAAGAACTTCAAATGTATTAAATTTATAACCAGGTTTTTGTGTTACACCTAGATAATCATTATAAATAACCGCGACGCCTCCTCCTCTGCCAGTTAGAAGAGGCTGGTGTATATAACTGTATCCAGGAGGACTCGCTTCATTTAATGCTATATATTCATTTGGCTTAATCCATGTTTCTGTTAAACACAGTACATTAAACTCCTGATCAGTAATGAGTTCATTAACCATTAGTGCTTTAGATGTAAGAGATCTAATATTTAATAGCCCCACCTTTAGATCAAAGGTGCTGGCAGCAGCTGTAGTCAGTATGATCTAATTTTATATTGATTAGGTTACTGGAACAAACTCTCTGAAAATTTCTACCTTTTTGTTGAGCTCGGGGAACAGACACAGTCTCAATGTAGTGGGCCCTGAGTGACGACTCTGTGCAGCTAGCAGACAGTCGGTTTAGCCTGTTCGTCTGCTCCCTGGCCTTGGCTCTGGATTGTCAGAAATTAACTAGGCCTGTTCTGAGACTATGACCTATGCTGCAGGAAATGAGAGCAGCACCTTCCCGAGTGGGATGGATACCGTCCCGCCCTAACAAGCCAGCAGTGCCCTCAAAATTAGCCCAATTATCTATAAAGCCCACACTGTTTTCAGAGCACCACCTGGACAGCCAGCAGTTCAGCGACCATAACCTGCTGTAAGCTACATCGCCACGCCGCATTGGGATGGGGCCAGAGCATACTACAGCATCGGACATCGCCTTCGCTAATTTAAACACCTCTACAAAGTTACTCTTAGTAGCCTCAGACTGACGAAGGCGTATATCATTAGCTCCTGCATGGATAACTATCTTTGAGAACCTGTGCTTGCCTAGGACCCTAAGATTACCTGCTATGTCCGGCGCCCTGGCTCCCGGTATACACCTGACTAAAGCTGCTGGTGCCCCTAAAGGCTGAGCTAACTTCACGTGCCGTATGATAGAGTCCCCTATAACCAGAGCTCTTTCAGGTTTCTCAGTGGGTGCATCACTAAGGAGAGCAAACCTGTTCGACATGTGACGCGGAGAGGAGTGGTGCTCCCGTGGGCGAGCCTCAGCGGTAGCTTTGGCTCTACACTTATGCCGCCGAGCCGTCACCCATTCGCCCCGCTGTAAGGGCTCTAATGCCGGAGTTGGGGGATTGCTAACTCCACCTAGGGCGTCCAGACTTTCCCTAACAGAAACTACACTGTTCTCACGCTCACTAACCTGCTCTAAAGCCTGGACACGCGCATCTAGCACTGTAATCTTCTCCGTCAGAGAGCTAACTAATCTGCACTTATCACAAGTAAAGCTAATAAAGCTATCGCTAGTGACGGAGGAAGAATGACTAAACATCCTGCACTCAGCACACTGAACAGGCTGAAGGTGTGCCATGATGAAAAGATTCACGTACCTTAAATGAAGATCTGTTGATATTAAAGCAGATCAGATGTGGATGGCCTCCGCTAAAAAGTAACATTTTAAACAATATTTCAGTGAACACAAACAATTTCCAAAATGTTGACAAGACAAAGTTTAATATAACATCTGTTTAACTTGTAATGTGAAAGTAAGGTTAATAATATAACTTAGATTACACATTTTTCTGTTTTACTCAGATTAGGGTGGTGCAAAAATGAGTACACCCCACTGAAAGTCTCTGGAGCAAAGCTAAATTGTAGACTACAAATGTCTAATTTTACAAGAATACAATCACAGGTGAGTCTAATTAGTCATTACACAGGTGTCCAGCAGACAGTTGACTACAAAAGAGTGTTACTTAAAGAAAACTCCTTCCCATTTCATGCTGTCAGCAATGACACCACATGGAAGAGAAATGACACAAGACCTGAGAAGGAAAATAATTTATTTACACCACAAAGGTGAAGGCTACAAGAAGATCAGCAAAGCTTTACTTATCAGTCAGAATACTGTAGCAAAAGTGGTACAAAAATTTAAGAAAGATGGAACTGCAACCATCTCACAGAGACATCCAGGTTGTCCATGGAAGTTAACACCTTGACAGGAGCATCTTCTGATGAGAAGGGTTGAAGAAAATCGGCATGCAAGTTCACTGCAGTTATCTAAAGAAGTAGAAAGCCAAACTGGGGTGACTATTTCCCGTGACACAATACGGTGTACACTGCAGAGGAATGGCATGCATGGATGCCGTCCATGAAAGAAGCCTCTCCTAAAGCCCAGGCACAAAAAAGCCCACCGAGAGTTTGCCAGGGCCCATGCTGACAAAGATGAAGACTACTGGGACTCTATACTCTGGAATGATGAGACCAAGATAAATGTTTTTGGAACTGATGGCTTTAAAAATGTATGGCGTCACAAAGAAAAATGCAGGGTGCCTACAGTGAAACATGGTGGTGGCAGTGTTCTTATGTGGGGCTGCATGAATACTGCTGGTGTCGGGGAGCTGAATTTCATTGATGGCATCATGAATTCACAGATGTATTGCTCTATACTGAAAGAGAAGATGCTACCATCACTCCGTGCCCTTGGTCGTCGTGCACTTTTCCAACATGACAATGATCCTAAACACACATCTAAGACCAATGTTGGATTTCTGAAGAAGAACAGGGTGAAAGTAATTCAGTGGCCGAGTATGTCTCCTGATCTGAACCCAATCGAACACCTATGGGGAATTCTGAAGAGACAAGTTGAGCATCACTCTCCATCCAGCCACTAAAAGAGGTCATTGTTTAAGAATGGAAAAAGATTGATGTTGCAAAATGTCGCCAACTTGTTCATTCCATGCCTAGAAGACTTGGTGCTGTCATTAAAAATCATGGAGGCCATACAAAGTACTAGATGTAGTAGTTTTTTTGTGGGGTGTACTCATTTTTGCACCACCCTAATTTGAGTAAAACTGAAAAATTTGTAATCCAAGTTATATTATTAACCTTACTTTCATGTTATAAGTTAAACAGATGTTATATTAAATTTTGTCTTGTCAACATTTTGGAAATTGTGTTCATTGAGATATTGTTTAAAATGTTACAAAGGGGGTGTACTCATTTACACTGAGCACTGTACATGAAACAGACCAAGAGTATTCTTAGTGTATACATTTTAAAAATACAGTATATGCAAAATACACATACTGCTGGTTGTTCTGAATTTGATATGTTTGATCTGTCCATTCAAATCATGAGGCTATAACACCATGTAATGCCAGTAGTTGCCTCGTAGTTAAGTTCTTTGAAATGTCAACAACTTGTGGTAGGATGATGCTTAATTTGGGTGAACACGGGGGTGTGGCACAGGTTGAAACCCTGGATGACCAGCCAGGTCCGCTCACTCCTCAGGGCTCGCAACACTGCCTTCAGGTCAGGTGACAGAGCTCTGTACAGAGCCACTCGAGCTGACCTGAAAAGAGGAATTAAAAAAGCCAAGGCGGACCATAGGCTGAGTATGGAGTCCCACCTGTCTAGCAACAACACATGGGAGGTGTGGTGGGGCATACAAGACATCACGAACTTCAGAGACTATGATGCGTCAACAGGAGATTGGAGTGCGCTGCTGGCAGAGGAGCTAAATTGTTTCTTTGCTCGCTTTGAAACATCTCAGCAGCACTCATCTGCTCTAGCCCTGCCCCCACCACCACACAGTTCCTACACCACTCCATTCACTGTTCAGGAGCATGATGTCAGACAGGTGCTCCTGGCAGTGAACCCCAAGAAAGCTGCCGGCCCAGATGGAGTACCTGGTAAGGTGCTCGAGCGTGCACCCACCAGCTCGCCCCTACCTTCACCAGGATCTTTAACCTCTCCCTGGCTCAGACAGTCATCCCGCCCTGCCTAAAATCAGCTACAATAATCCTGGTGCCGAAGAAGTCTCCCGTCACCAGCCTGAATGATTACCGTCCTGTGGCCCTCACTCCGGTAATCATAAAGTGCTTCAAGAGACTAGTTCTTCAGCACATCAAGGACCACCTCCCCCCAGACTTTGACCCCTACCAATCCGCATATCGCATGAATAGATCCACAAAGGACACCATCGCCGTAGCTCTACACTCTGTGCTGAACCACCTGGAGCAGCAGCAGAGCTACGTCCGCATACTCTTTGTGGATTACAGTTCAGCTTTCAACACAATAATCCTGGACATCCTCATCAGTAAACTGGACACTCTCAGCCTCCCCCCTCTCACATGTGCCTAGATAAAGGACTTTCTTACCAACCGGCCCCAGACTGTGAGACTTGGACCCCACTTCTCCTCCACCCGCACGTTGAGCACCAGCTCTCCACAGGGCTGTGTGCTGAGCCCCCTCCTGTACTGCCTCTACACCAACAACTGTAGTTCGACCCACAACAACAACAATCTCATCGTCAAGTTTGCTGACAACACCACAGTGGTCGGACTCATCTCAAAGGGAGACGAGGCAGCCTACAGAGAGGAGGTCCTGAAGTTGGCAGCCTGGTGTTCGAATAACCTCGCTCTGAACACCAAGAAAACCAAAGAGCTCATTGTTGACTTCAGGAAGCACAACACCAACCTAGCCCCCCTTTACATCAACAACAAGTACGTGGAGAGGGGCCACACCTTCCGGTTTCTCGGCGTCCTCATCTCCGCCGACATCTCCTGGTCAGAAAACATTACAGCAGTCATTAAGAAGGCTCAGCAGCGGTTACACTTACTGAGAGTCCTCAGGAAGCACAACCTAAACTCCAACCTGCTGCTGACCTTCTACCGCTCATCCATCGAGAGCCTGCTGACATACTGTATCATAGTATGGTACAGCAGCTGCACTGCTGTAGACAGGGTGAGGCTCCAGAGAGTAATAAAGGCAGCACAGATGATCATCGGCTGCCCTTTCCCCTCCCTGATGGACATTTACACCTCCCGCTGCCTCAGCAGAGCTAAGAACATTATCAAGGACAGCTCCCACCCTGGCTTTGATCTGTTTGACCTGTTGACCTCAGGGAGGCGCTACAAGTGCATCAGGACAAAAACAAATAGATTCAAAAACAGCTTCTTTCCAAAAGCCATAACTGTCCTGAACTCGGATATGCTCTGACTTTATAGTCTAACCCCCCTGTGCAATACTTCATAATGTGCAATATTTTATTTTACAATGTGACTCTCTTTGTGCAATAATTTATAATGTGCAATACTTTATAGGGTGACTATCTCTGTGCAATACTTTATAATGTGCAATACCTCACTCCATAATGTGAAACGCAACACATACACCTCAGGACTGTGCACCTTACACACAACACATACACCTCAGGACTGTGCACCTTACCTTACCTTGCAATACTTCATAATGTGTAATATTTTATTTTATAATGTGACTCTCTTCGTGCAATAATTTATAATGTGCAATACTTTATAATGTGACTCTCTCTGTGCAATAATTTATAATGTGCAATACCTCACTCCATAATGTGAAACACAACACATACACCTCAGGACTGTGCACCTTACCTTACCCCCCTTACACCCTCTTTTTTTTTCCTCTACACACTGTTTGCACTGTTATTGGAGTTGCTTTTAATCTCATTGTACATGTGTATAGTGACAATAAAGGCATTCTATTCTATTCTATTCTATTCATGCATCAGTGCGTCTCCTTTAAGAGTACAGGTGTTGGAGGTCGTCTGATTGTCCGCAGCTCCTGGAGTCGGGAGACGTGCAACCTGTTTTGTTTCTCTGCATGTCAGGTGTTGAGATTGTGCCAGGAGTTCATTAAGAGTTTCAGACACATCAAGTGGGCCTATGGTTTATTTGTCTTGGGCAGGGGTGCCCACAATTTTTCAGCATGCAAGCTACTTGTAAAATGACCAGGTCAAAATGATCTACCTGCACTAAAAAATGCTAAATATATATTTGTATATTTCCAGAGTATACTTTATTTATACAATATATGTTGACGTACATTGCAAAAGTGAATGAAGCTTTATGGTACAATACAATTCAATACATTTATGGTCACTACCTTACTCTGATGACTTGCACTGCATGGAGTCAGCCAGGGTTGCATAGTCCGGACAGTAGCAGCTGGTTGCCAGCCTCAAGCAGACTTCCAAATGATCAACAGTCATGCTGGAATGGTATTTGGACTTGATAATCTTCATGTGAGAAAAAGCTGACTTGCATAAATAAGTGGAGCCAAATAATGCAGTCAAGGAGGTAGCACGTTTCCTCATGTTTGGGTACTTTTCCTCTGTGAGTAAGTTCCAAAACTCTCCATGAGCCTTGGACTTCACCTGAATGTCAGCCTGTAGTGTCAAAATCTCATCCTCCACTGTAGACGAGTTCAGGTGAAACAGTGTTGCAATTTTTGATGCAAGTGCATCAACCTCAAAATCTTCCCTAAATGGGTAGCACATAAATGTAGCTACTGGCTCAACTAAAGCAAAGTCTTGAAACCATATGTCAAAGTCTGACATACCTTTTTCAATCTGCTCTGTGTAGTGCACACTGTCAAGTTGCGCACATGCCTCTGTGTCTCAAGCTCTGACACGAGATTTTGGAAGTTCCCCAAATCATGGCACTGCAGCTTGAAGGACAGATGCTACATTTTTCGTTTGAAAGCATTAACTGAGCTGATCATATTAACAATGGTTTTGTTTTTTCCTTGCAGCTCTAACTTAAGGTCATTCCATATGTTGGTCAGATCAGTTAAAAAATGCCAGGTCTAGTAGCCACTGCTCGTCATTAAGTTGCTTGTATTCTGAATGTTTAATGTCAAGGAGAAACCTATCTCTGAACAGAGCTGTCGAAATCTCTGGAGGAATTTTCCTCTACTAAGCCATCTCACGTCAGTGTGTAGCAAGATCTCAGAGTTGTCGCAGTCAGCCTTCTCCAGATGTGCATGGAAAAGCCGTTTTTGAAAAGATCTCGCACAAATAGAACAGGCAATTTTCGTTGCCACGTCCATTATCCCTTTCATGTTTAGCATTTTTGTACATAATGCTTGTTGGTGTATTATGCAGTGGTAATTAAGGAAGTCGGGGAAATCAGCATCCTCCTTGCACTTGGCGATAAATCCATTTGAGCAGCCCACCATTGCGGGCGCACTATCCGTGGTGATTGAGATCAATTTGCAAATTGGGAGCTGGGTTTTCTCCAAAAAGTTTTTGAAAGACTGAAAAATGTCCTCTCCCCGCGTGTGTCCTTTCATGGGCAGTATCGTTAACAGCTCCTCTTTTGCAGACATATCTGTTAACACCATCCTAATAAAAATGCACAACTGGGCTGGATCACTTATGTCTGTGGATTCGTCTAATTGCAGTGAAAAACACTCGCAGTCCATGATGTCTCTCCAAAGCTGTCACATTATCAGCCATAACTTCATAACGCAGTGTAACTGTACTTAGATTAGATAAAACTTTATTGATCCCTTTGGGAGGGTTCCCTCAAGGAAATTAAGATTCCAGCAGCATCATTACAGATAAACAGAGAAAAGAAATAGAGAAAACTTCTAGATAAATTAAAATAAATTTACATATAAAAGGTTAAGATATGGGGCGGCACGGTGGTGTAGTGGTTAGCGCTGTCGCCTCACAGCAAGAAGGTCCTGGGTTCGAGCCCCGTGGCCGGCGAGGGCCTTTCTGTGCGGAGTTTGCATGTTCTCCCCGTGTCCGCGTGGGTTTCCTTCGGGTGCTCTGGTTTCCCCCACAGTCCAAAGACATGCAGGTTAGGTTAACTGGTGACTCTAAATTGACCATGATTGTGAATGGTTGTCTGTGTCTATGTATCAGCCCTGTGGTGAGCTGGCGACTTGTCCAGGGTGTACCCCGCCTTTCGCCCGTAGTCAGCTGGGATAGGCTCCAGCTTGCCTGCGACCCTGTAGAACAGGATAAAGCGGCTAGAGATAATGAGATGAGATGAGGTTAAGATATGGGGGGGGGCAGCAGGAAAGATATTGCACATTATATTGCACACTGTCCGGTGTTGCTTATTGTTAGGCTAGGCTACTGCTCCTTCCCGTCCTCCTGTTACCCCTCCTCCCCCCCAGAGAGGAGTTGTACAGTCTGATGGCATGAGGGACAAAGGAGTTTTTGAGTCTGACATGAGGGACAAAGGAGTTGAAGAAATTCTTGATAGTTGAAGAGATTTTACTGAAGCTAATATTTCTTGTTTGTTTTTAAGGTTTCGAAACAACAGCTGCCTCAGTAAAGGCTTCTTTTATCATCTCTCCATCTTGGAATGACTTTTTTTGCTTAATGATGGAGTGACTCACCCGGAACGATGCTTCGGTGGCTGCCTTTGCTTTTGAAGTTGACTGTGTGAAAAATGACTGCTGTCCGAATAACTGTGATTTTAGTTCCCTCACCTTTCGCTTTCTCAGCTCACTTTTCAGAGGAAAGTCAGTGTCATAGTTTTTATGAACAGTCTGAAAATGCCTCTCCATATTTCCTTTCTTTGGGACAGCAATGGTATATTGACAGATCAGACAAACGCACTTCAAATGTGACATAATGAAAAACAATTCCTCCTCCCATTCCACATGGAAGTGGTAAGTTTTTGGTTTCTTACTTGGTCCAGCTCCCGCACTCATTTTTATACCCCTTCTATAGTAGATATAAATTGGAAGGCTAACGAGGTCATGAGTTTTGCAGCAGCACATTTGAATGTGCACGCGTGGTGACGCGTGTATGATCTCGGACTGGCTGCACGTTAATTTACGTAATTTTTTTGTAACTGGCACGCAATCTACCGGAACTACCTTCGCGATCGACCAGTCAATCACAATCGACGTTTTGGGCACCCCTGGTCTAGAGTGTTCTTTAAGGGCTTCCGCCATGGAAAGTGGGCCTGGTGACTTGTGCAGTCTGTAACACGTTCGTATGTGAGGCAGGTGAAGACGCACAGTCATGCAGTGGATGGCCATAGTGTTTCCTGATTTGTAAGCTCAAAAACGCATCGTCTCAGAAACCTGTTGGCTGCTTTGCTGCTGTGCTTCTTTGGCTGTTGCAGCCACCCAGCTGTGTTGCTTCACCACCGGCGGCTTACTTCTAGCTCCTAATTCCTTGCTGCTTGGCTAACATTGCTCTTTTAACCATGCTACAGCTGCGCCACTGCGTGGGACACTTTCCCCCAGTCTTGTCTGCTGTTGTGCATGTGTGTTGGTGGAGTGTATGTCGCATGTTTGTGTGGGTTGAATGGTGTCTAGTGGGTGTGTATAAATGGCATGATACCAATTGTTTTTGTTGTCTAATCTTTCTATTAATTTTAGATATTTATTAACCTTCTAATAGCACTGTAAACTCTTGGCTTGGCACTTACATCCGAGGGGCAAATGCATGGGGTTTACTCTGTACTTTGACAGCCTTCTTTTGGTTGTGTTTCTGTTTGGGTTTGATTTGGTTGTTTGTGTGGCACCACAAAGATTTGAAGACAGTTTATGATCGTGGAAATTTGTTTTGTTGTGGGTTTTTTCTTTTTGGGATGAAAACTGGAGAAGCCACTGTTGCACTGTGGCCTTCCAAGACCTATTTGTTCATGCCCTCATACCAGAGTCCTTGTGCTCTCTGAACTTGATTTTATCTTTCATGACTACAGTGAAATCAATAAATTATATGCATTTGAGGAAGCTTGCATCTGTCTCAGTCGTTTGATTGAATGGCCTGAATTAGGGTGACAGTTCATAGCACCGTTTGAAGTGAGATTATGCTGTTTTTGGATAAAACCTCAGGTAAGTTAACCATTGGTAGTAGCCACTGTTCCTGCCACAATCAGATATACCTTCTGCCTCTTGTTTATCTCATCATCTCTAGCCGCTTTATCCTGTTCTACAGGGTCGCAGGCAAGCTGGAGCCTATCCCAGCTGACTACAGGCGAAAGACGGGGTACACCCTGGACAAGTCGCCAGGTCATCACAGGGCCGACACATAGACACAGACAACCATTCACGCTCACACCAACGGTCAATTTAGAGTCACCAGTTAACCTAACCTGCAGGTCTTTGGACTGTGGGGGAAACCGGAGCACCCGGAGGAAACCCACGCGGACAGGGGGAGAACATGCAAACTCCACACAGAAAGGCTCTTGCTGGCCACGGGGCTCAAACCTGGACCTTCTTGCTGTGAGGCAACAGCGCTAACCACTACACCGTGCCGCGCCTCTTGTTCATCTCAGCACAAATCCATTTCTTTCTCCTGAGCACGTCAGTGGGAAATGAGTAAATCTCATGTTTTGTTGTTGCCTTTAATTATTGCCTTTAGGGATGCTGTAGTGATTGTAAGCTGTATTTGTTGACATTGTTCACAGGAATTTCTGAAATGGTACTAATTAGGATTTTCATATTCATAATAATGGCAGTGTGGGGAAAAAAAGGCCAACAAACTTCATGACTTCTTTACATTTACCAACAGGGTGATTACTGCCACCTGTTGGTGAAACAATACACTACACTTCTGGAATAAGTGTCCCTGTCCCATTAAGACAGGGAACAAAAAAGAAAAAGTAATCCATTAATATTTGTGGTGGCGCATTATTAACCAATCCAAGCTACACTTCCAAATTGAATGCTTAAACTTTGTTTTTGCTTGCTTTCAGTTATGCAATCAGCAGGTTAAATACATTCAAGGAAAAATATCAGTTGAGACACTTCCTTCTGGATCACGTAACTGCTTTATCTTTGCTAAATAAAGCAACATTCCAGGCAACATTTTCCCTCTGATGAAATTGCTGGTCCCTTTTGCTGTTTTTTTGTTGTTTGGCAGGGTTGTCAGATATATTACAAAAGGAACCTCTAAACTTGGGGAGAAGACGACGACACTCCTTTCAAATCAAACGGCATAGATACTACTGAAACATGTAAAAGAACATGCACCCAAATATTATATATTCATATAAACCATGTAGGGCAAACAGTATAGTACAAAGACAGTAACTTAAGTGTTATGGAAGAAACAATTACAAATTAACTGCCATCAAATTCAATGATAAAAGTACATCAGTTTTCCAACAAATTTCTTTTCTTTTTTTTTTTTTAAACACCGTAGAGCCAATTCCCCACAGGTGTGGGGCAATAAGCCCTCAGCAGAAGAGTCCAACTTTCAATTTCTATTTCATTTTACTGGGTTATCACACATACTAATTGGCTCCTGATTAATCTGCAATAAATGTTTGATATGCTGGTGATATACAGCAAGGCCTAATGCCCCCCCACTATACTATAGTATAAAGTTTTCCTAAAATTATTTCATATTTTAACAAATATTGTTAAAAATGATAAACATTATATACTTAATATATACCCAACATACCCAACATAATATATTCATGCCATAATTTGTAGAGCTCTTTTTGTGAGTGAGAGCATGAAGCACATGCTATGAACTCATTGCAGGAGGCTCGCCAACAAACCCTTGGCCCTGACAACACTGTGATGTCATGTTTTACGCATCCATGAAAATCTAACCACAACCTTAACTGAGCTTCTTGGCAGAAGCAGACAGATTATAACTTCTTGAAGAGATTATGATGCCATGTATCTTAAGAAGGTTCCCAAAGCCACTGAAAGAATAATGGCCTCATAGCACCATACATACTACACTGTACTTCAATGGTGATTAGGTGATTATTGCACATTCCTTAAAGAATATAATGATAGAACCCGTTCCCAATGTTCCAGGAGCATCTCACAGACTCCAAGCACTTTTGCTTGTAGTGTTTAATTGGAGATTTGGAGATCCCCCTTAAAATAGCTAAATTATTGCCTAAAAACAGTGGATATGGACATTTTCAGGTATGTGCTTTTGTTTGTAGCCATTGCCTATCTTATGAAGGTCAACACACTTTGAATCGTTGAATTTGTATATTCTTTAATCTTTCCCATTTTGATGAATAACAAAGAATTAGGCTTCTGTCTCAGATCACACTTCTACCCCACTGAAACATGAAGTCATGGATGAACACTTGAGTTCCTAAACACTCTGGAACTTAAAACATGGTAAGTAAGTAAATAAATTCATCTCATTATCTCTAGCCACTTTATCCTGTTCTACAGGGTCGCAGGCAAGCTGCAGCCTATCCCAGCTGACTACGGGCAAAAGTCGGGGTACACCCTGGACAAGTCGCCAGGTCAACACAGGGCTGACACATAGACACAGACAACCATTCACACCTATGGTCAATTTAGAGTCACCAGTTAACCTAACCTGCATGTCTTTGGACTGTGGGGGAAACTGGAGCACCCGGAGGAAACCCACGCGGACACGGGGAGAACATGCAAACTCCACACAGAAAGGCCCTCGCCAGCCACGGGGCTCGAACCCAGACCTTCTTGCTGTGAGGCGACAGCGCTAACCACTACACCACCGTGCCGCCAGTAAATAAATAAATAAATAAATAATTTTTTAATAAACGAGAGGTAATTTTCTTAAAATAAAACAAGTTAATTTAGATTTCACTACAATTTTTGGTGCGAGATAAAAACCACAAACTGCCTTTCCCCCCCCCCAAACCAATGGTGCCAATAATTATAGAGCTGTCTGCACTACACCAAGTGCACAAGTAATCTTACCACAAATGTTGATAATGTAGAAAGTGTATTTACAGGGCCCTTAACACCACTGCATTTAAATTACTACTTAACTAATATTAGTGTTAACTTGTAGAAATATTGTTGGAGGAGTATTTGTCATTCTAATTTACAAGACTTTGACATGGGTAACGAAATATAGACAGGTCTTTAGGAAGAAAATTTAGTCTCTAAGATTACTCCTTTTCATTCAGAGTCCACTACAGGAGTGCTCACACAACATGACTGAAACGAAGGTCTTTTTAAGCTTACTTAAAATGGAGGTTATGAAAAACTTTTTTTTTTCAGTGGGTTGACTGGGTTGTCTTATGTAATGTTTGTGGGTTGGTAGGCAGTCCAGATACACAAGTGTATGTACAGAAGCACTGAAAACTAAGTTTTCAGTGCTTCTGCACATACACTTGTGTATCTGGACTGCCTACCAACCCACAAACATAAGACAACCCAGTCAGTTTCTTTTGTTCTGTCCATTTCAGAAAACATGCTTCAACAAGCCATTCAGATTTGGCTACCCTTCCTATGTCACAAGGGGAGCTCATTAGAAATATGCTACCACTTCAAAGGAGAACTTCCTTTGCAAATGAATATTCATGAATAAAAAGTGATACCTGACTGGCTTATGGTGAGCAGTGGCTCATTATCATTTAAAGGAACAGGCATTAAAATCAGCCGTTTTTAACAGGGCTATCCAAACATGATAAGGGTGATGTGGTGCTTTATCCTTGTGGTATTTTGACCAAAGCATGTCAGACATTTCATTAAGACCACAGGAAACTGTGTCAACCTGTGGAAAAGGGGTATGTCACCTTTAAGAGGCTAAATAATATACACACTATACAATTCTCACTCATGATACTTTGACAGTACTTCAATAACTCATGAAATATAGTAAAACAAAATGAAAACTCCATTGCACAGACAATTACAAAATAATGCAAAACAAAGGACAAGTTTTCCTTAAAAGATCTAACTGAACTCTGGGAGAAAAATAGGATCAAGACAAAAATATAAATCAATGCAAAGATAATCATTTATTCATTCAAATGAATGGTTAAAATCATAGAATGGGTACACAATAAAGGGAATTATTGGGATGCAACAGAAGTCCAAGCTCAAAAAAAAAAAAAAAAACCTACAATTGGTTGTGAAGTTGACAAAAATTCTATAAATTACAAAAATAAATAATACTTGTACAGAATTTTAATGATAAAAAGAGCAGCAATGTTTTTGGGTGACTGTTAAATAATCCCTATAGAGAATACATAGTGTCATAACATCATCTTACTCATCCCTAGTGTCCACTAGGGGGAAAGGAATAAGAAAGTCATGGCAACTAATGACAAAGTTAAAAAAAATCAATTTAGTATCTTTTCCACATGACTTACAAAGCATTTTAAAGGAAATCTGCCTTATTTGCATGAGGCAGCCATGTCTTGAGGTCCCTTGACATAGGCAACATAAACTGAAGAAGGCCCTGTGATTATTTTGGAGAGTCCAGCGGCATTGTCCAAACAGAGTGGAAATTTTATTGACAGACACTCTATCAAATGAAAGAATATATGGATACTACAGGCTCAAAATTATATGGCAATTGATTATTTGTACAACAAAAAGCATTTCATTGTGTTCTGGTCTTGTGCTTTGGCTTTGTACTCACATAGCTCTAGCTTGTCACATTTGCCTCTACTGAAGGCTCAGTCTTTGTTTATTCATGCCTGTAATTAAGCATTTTATTCCAAAAGAGGCTTTTAGAAGGAGAATCACCATTTCCTTTTCCATTATAAAATGTCCACATCTATTCCCTGGAAGTCTCAAACAGTCCTGATACCGGAGCACATGTCTTTGAAAACGTCATTAAGAATCCAGAGGTCTTTTTTTTTTTTTCCCTTCCTTTTGTGCTCAGTCACAATCCATTAGCAATATTCCTCTGGTTTGACAAAATGCCCTGATTGTTTTTACTGGATCTTCAAATTAGCTCGAGTACCTTTAAGAAGAAGAAACACTTGAATAAGAAAAACAGTTCTAGATGTTTAACAGGGTTCATACAGATGCTCTTAAATTAAATTCCAAAACTGTCAAAGGACCCACAACCCTGACCAGGGCAAAGTGGAGAATAAAAATTAATGAGCGAGTGAATATTCAAAAATTCTTTTCAGTTTTTGTTGAAGAGTGACTCAGTTTCTAGATGAACTTAGTCTCACAAACCAGCATTTCGTTACAGAATGTGGTTCATGTTGTGCCACCTTCCACAGAGTATTTGACTGTCAGGGCAGACTCTGGGTAATTTTGTCAGCACAGTGAGTATACCATGCTCTGAAAACCGTATTGTGACAGCTTGCTCAAAATATGTTTTCCTGATGAAAACCGACACACATAAGTGAATATACACCGATCAGCCATAACAATGACCACTGACAGGTGAAGTGAAAAAGATTCTCATTACAATTGCACCTGTCAAGGGGTAGGATATATGAGGCAGCAAGAGAACAGTCAGTTGTTGATGTGTTGGAAGCAGGAAAAATGGGCAAGCGTAAGGATCTGAGCGACTTTGACAAGGGACAAATTATGATGGCTAGATGACTGGTCAGAGCATCTCCAAAATAGCACATCTTGTGGGGTGTTCCTGGTATGCAGTGGTTAGTACCTACCAAAAGTGGTCCAAGGAAGGACAATTGGTGAACCAGCAACAAGGTCATGGGTATCTGAAGGCTCATTGATTTGCATGGGGCACAAAGGCCATATGGTGTAGTCCCACAGAACAGCTACTGTAGCACAAACTGCTGAAAACGTTAATGCTGACACCTTTCTGTTTAATCTCACCCCTTGACAGGTGCCACTGTAATGAGATAAGTCAGTGCTATTCACTTCACCCATCAGTGGTCATAATGTTATGGCTGATTGGTGTACACAGCTAATCGGATTTCAAACTTCAAGATTTAAATTTAAAAAAAAAAAAAGTTAAAAATGTGTTTTCCATTCAGTCATGTAAAACACTTTAGGGCCAGTGTTTATCAGATATGTGGGTATGTACAACTACAGTCCACTTTAGTAGGAACACCTGTACACATGGGCACAGACTCATCCAAACTAGACAGTTGAAGACTTATTAAAAAAAAAAAAGGCCAAATTAAATTTTTCTAATCTTCAGTTGCTCAGTTTGGGTGAGCCAATTCCCATGATGGCCTCAAATACTTGCTCGTAGCTTCAGGAGTAGAACCCAGCACGGTTTTCTGCAGTTGTAGCACATCCACTTCAAAGTTTAAGGTGTTGTGTATTCTGAGATGCTTTTCTGCACAGCACAGTTGTTTAAAATAAATAAATAAAAATTTAAAAAAGTGCTTATTTGAGTTACAAAATCCTTCTTGGCAGCTCAAACCAATCTGCCCATTCCCTCTAACCTCTCTCACCAAGACGACATTTCCACCCACAGAACTGTCACTCAGTGTTTATTTTTTTTGCACCATTCTGTGCATCATCAAGAGGCTGTTGTGTGTGAAATTCCCGGGAGACCAGCAGTTTCTGAAATACTGAACCATCCTATCTGGCACCCACAACCATGCCACCCACAACCATGCCACAATCAAAATTACAGAAATCACTCCCCTCCCCAATCCTGATGTTTGCTATGAACATTATATATAGCTCTTGACCTGTATCTGCTTGATTTTACGCACTGTGCTACTACCAACAGGTTTGGCCGATTTGATTGCTGCATAAATGAGCAGGTGTTCCTAATAAAGTGAATGTGAGTCTACAAACCCTTACATCTGCTAAATACTGGCCCTAAAGTGTTTTATATGAAGGGTGGAAGTAACAAAAATTAACTAATTGGAAAAAAGAAAAAGGTGATGAAAATGCACGTGAATTGAAAAATAGAGGAAAATTGGATGCAAAATGAAAAAAATGATAAATTACCACGTGATTTGATCAATTTAAAGCTGATTTGATTTCAACAGTCATATGATAAAAGCAAAGCTGTTTCAATATTCATTTATTATTCACAACACAAAATTGCAATTTATCATTGAAGGAAAATAGCCTCAAGAGTGGAAGTAACAAATTTGTTTGATAAAAATGGAGGTGATGAAAATACACGTGAATTGAAATAGTGTGTCATTCAAGTTTATCAAATCAACTGACAATTTAACACTTCCAGTTCACATGCATTTGTCACTCTTTTATCAATTTTTTTTGTTACTTCTACTCCTCAGTTGTGTGTGACTGAGTGAAAACATGTAATATATAAAAAAAAAAAAAAAAAAAAAAAAAAAACCAAGACTTTAAACCAGCCTAATCTCAGTCTCTAATGCCCTCAGAGGCCACATCTGTACACATTTCTGGTCACACTTCAGAATCTTGAAGTTTGAAATCTGATTAGCTGTGTATACACATTTCTGTGTACTGGTTCCAAATAAACTGGACAGTGAGTGTACATACAAATATTTTTCCAATTGGGCAAAAAAAAAAAAAAAAAGATTTAACAATTAACGTCTTTCAAGCGCTTTAAGTTCAGCAAGTGTAAGACAAGAACAAAAATGGTACCAGAGGAACCATTCTTCACAGAAAGACAGAAAAAGAGTACCGTAACTGAAAATAATATGGTATAGATAGACTACTGGGGGGGGGGATTTGGATGATCATAAATGAGAAAAAGCATACTTTATTTAAAATATTTTATAATTATATACCTTGATTGTTCCTTGACTGTTGGCTGCAATCAGCACATTGGACTCCTGTGAATTGTGCAACAGAAAAAATACTAAGACTACAGCCACAAACATTCTGTACATATCCACATTTAAAACATAGAACCAGTCACCATTCAAGATTTATTTGCGACAATTAACACTTAGTTACACATTTTATTTTCTGGACCTGGGTACCTAAAGCTTATTACAGCTTTCAGGCTTTTGGGGAAACAGCACTCACCTTAGCCAGATAGGTGAATTAAAGATTTGTTACACCTAAAATTGATCATTTTAGCTTTGTTTACTCCATAAATATTAAATTATGCATCTCCTCATTTTTTAAAAATTTACTAATGAACATGTACTTGAAAACTTAGTTTCTATTTCAGCAACTCCTAAAATCATATTCACAATTTTTCCAACTGTTTTTCCATTTTTCCCCCCTTCAGTCATATCTAAATACATTGCAACCCCACTACAATTAACTCCTTGAGGATGTCCAAATAGTTTCTTATACCAAAAAGTTCATAATACTGAAATGGACCCACTTGTCACACCACTCACTCACTCTTACATAAAACAAGACCAACTGTGTGCAACTTATATTTACACTTAATTCACTTACATCTTCATGAAGTAAAGGAAATAAGTCACTCTTTTCAATGTCAAAAATAAATGTGAATATTCAATTAAAAACTTTCATGTAAACTTCCACTTAGTAAAAGTACGTGTAGAAGTGAGGGCATGGTCAAATGTCAGCTGTGAACAGCAAGGAGTAAGGTTGAACCAACAGGTTACATGCGATGAGTTACATCCATGCCCAATTACTGGCTGTCTATGGAGCGCTTGCATGTGACGTCACAGCCGATCCAGATTGTGACAGACGCCATCTTGTCGGTCAAACGCCATATTTCTGCCTTCTACTTCTGGTTCTACTTATACTTTTACTTCTACCTTTTCTTCTGGAAAACCCTACTATATACAATTCTACTACAACGGCTGCGGCTACAAGCTCTCCCTACCTGTGCACTTTTTTTATGTGTATTTTTGCGTGTTGTTCGTCTGTACCGGACTTCAATATCCACTACAACCGTATGGACTTACTGGACATTGGTTTCCAGCAGAAAATGACGGTTTGTAGCGATTTCCATCGCATGCACAACATTCCGGACGAGATAGCGAGACCAGCGGGGTCTCCGTGGATTGTTATCGGAAGCAAAGTGAAGGAGGCGGCGCCGGGAGCGGAAGCAAAAGCGAGGCTGCAGAGCCGGCCTGTTGACTAAGCTCAGAAAACAGCCACTCAAATCTCCACTGCTAAGCCTCTATCTCTCCAACGCCAGATCCATGGTAAACAAGACGGACGATTTGGAATTACAGCTGGAATTACTTTATTTTATTCTATAATCGGCTGGTCAGTGCTATACTCAATACTTAAGTGACTTACCCGTCCAATGAGGATTGTTATTTTCTTGTTTACAAGATGCCACATCTGAGTCGCTGACAAATCCTGAATTTCTGTAAAGATAACTGTCCAGAGATTTATAAGCACGCAGTGCTTCACCACTGAACAGCGAGGGAAAGTTAATGAGGTAATTATACACGTCCGGATATTCCGCTGGCAGTTCAAAATCCACTGACACGGTCGTGAAAACTCCGTCCGGTAAGCCATAAGGGTCACTAATCTGTAGATCGTTTATTTTAGACATATATCTAATTATCTGTTCATTAGAAAAATGAGCCGTGTAGTCCGTCGGTTGAAATTGATCCATTCTGTACACGAGTGCAGCAGTATTCAGCTGTGTTTTTTACCGACAAGATGGCGGCTGTGTACTTTCCGGTCACGTGACTGCAAGATCTCTATTCATGTGTCTGTGTGTCTTTCAGATGGCCAGTAACAAGAGACAGCTGCATTCCCCTACACGCGAGTGCAACCTAAAGTCACTGAAAAGTGAAAGTAAAAGACAAGTAACAAAATGCACCATGACCTGTCGTGTCTGTCTCCCAGTACCCCAGCATAGAAGCTGTTACAGTACAATACTAGTGTCCCATCAGTTTGACTTGCTGAAGAAAGCTGCAATCCTGGATTGCTTTAATTTTCGGCTCAATCTCCTCATCACGAATTTCTCCTTCCGAGTCACTCCAAGTTCATTGACTGAGTTAAAGGTTCACAAACGGAGGAGATGATTTCTTCATCTGTTATAGAAATGACTGACAACGATACACCGGTAACCTCAATGTCCACCCACTGACTTGCTATGTTTTCTAAATCTTCACCATTCAGTTCATTCATGTGTTGCAAATCACCAATGAGGTCAGCAGTCATTTCTTCCTTTTATCAATCTTTTGATCACCTTTCTTGATGCTTGTTAGTGACGGACACCTAAACAAGGCTAGTTAAGCCTTTGTTTTATGGTGTCAATACACATTGTTAACTTGACTGGATTACTTATTGTTTGTCTCTGGTGGGAAGAGGAACACTTTTTTTTTTTGGAAAAGTCTGACTTATTGTCACTAAAGGCAAGGGACACAAACTTGGTTTGTTATATGTGAAAATTCATAGTAAGAGAGTTCATTATAGCGCAGTTGCACAAATGTGTAGTCGTATATGACAAGTTGGTAAAATGAAGATACTTGTGCAATTCAGAAGTTGTGGGAGGATTTGGAACACTTCACTGTATTAATATATTGATGGCAGGACTCCATCTTTTAATATCTTTTTGGAGTCTCAATGAGTATGTTCTTTGTTCCATTCGATGGACGCTTTATTATGGAATAAATAATGGAATAATATGGAAACCCTATATTTCATTGAAAATAGTACAAAAAAAGTACAAAAATAGCACAATAGTAAAGTACAAAAAAAAATTATAAAAAAAAAAGACATCAAATGGTGGAACTGAAATTATAGTTGTTAAAAATATATGCTCATCTTGAACTTGGCAGAAACAACACGTTTCAAAAAAGGTGGGAAGAGGCAAAAAAGACTGGAAAAACTAATGTGTCAAAAAAAAATTAATTAGGTTAATTGGCAACAGGTCAGTAACATGACTGGGTATAAATAGAGCATCCCAGAGAGGCTGACTCTCTCAGAAGTAAAGATGGGGAGTGGTTCACTGCTCTGTGAAAGACTGTGTGGGGCAAATAGTGCAACAATTTAAGAATAACTTTCCTCAATGTAAAATTGCAAAGAATTTGGGGACATCATCTACAGAACATCATTAGAAGATTCGGAGAATCCAAAGAAATGTCTATATGTAAGAAACAAGGCCAAAAACCAACATTGGATGCCTGTGATTTTCAGGCCCTCAAGCGACTCCGCCTTAAAAACAGACAGGATTCTGTAGTGGAAGTCACTGTATAGGTTCAGAAACACTTCCGAAAACCATCGGCTGTGAATACAGTCCATCACTGTATCCATAAATGAAAGTTTAAACCATACATGAAACAATATTCAGAAGCATCACCGCTTTCTCTGGGCTCAAGCTCATTTAAGATGGACTAAGATGAAGTGGAAAGCTGTTCTGTGGTCTGACGAATCGAAATTTTAAATTCTTTTTGGAAAATCATGGACACTGCATCTTCTGGGAAAAAGAAGAGGGGGACCACTTGGCTTGTAATGAACTCACAGTTCAAAAGTCAGCCTCTGTGATGGTGTGCGGGGCATTAGCACATGACCTTGATAGCTTGCACATTTGGGAAGTCATTATTAATACTGAATGATATGGATTTTGATGACAACTTATCCAAGGAAGGCCTTGCTCATTACAGCAAGACAATGCCAAACCACATTCTACATGTATTACAACTGCATGGCTCCATAGTAAAAGAGTCCAGGTGCTAAACTGGCTTGCCTGCAGTCCAAACCTGTCTCACATTTAAAACATCTGGCACACTTCCGTTTCACCTCCGGGAGTGAATGCTGGCATGTTTGGCTGCCATTACTCCACGGAATCACTTTGTGTTGTTTTAAGTGATTTTCTTCACACTATCTGCCGGTCATCGTTACTTTAAACACAGTTAGTTTGTTTTTTTACACCTCCATTATGTTCAGAATCAGAGCAACTTGCTGCTGTTTAGTACCTGTCTGGCTTCTGCTGTTTCTGGAATATAGGCTACCTGTTTACAGGACTGAGCTACCTGAGCCACTGCCTCAGGAACACAAGCTGTGGTTCTACTACTTCATCTGTATAGATTTATATCTAGGTCTACTATCCACTCTACTGCCAAGGATAAGCTAACTGTCTAGCCAACAAGAAACTCTTTGAACTGTCTACCTGCCTGAAGTGTTTGTTTACCCAACACAACCTGGACTGCTGCTACGCCGGCTCCGCTCCTGGTATTGCCTTGTGCAAGCCCTCTCATGGGTACTCTGCTGATTAGAACATCACTCTTTGGGTTAGTTTCTTGTTTGCTTTACTAGTGGCCGAGTTTCATACTTGGTGCTGTTCCACTCTGCAGGACCTGGCTACCTCGGTCACCTGTCCTTAAGAATGTCAGTGGTTTACACTTCTTGTCTAACGTACTAGACTGCCAAGGCATAGGGGTTTGGTCTAGCGTGCATTTGTTGTAGTATTGCACTAGCTGGATTAGGCTGGAACATTGGTGGTTTAATCCACCAAGCGTATCGGATTTTTACATATCGCACGCCATCCACGCAAATACATTCTACAATCGTAGTTCTGCTCTGGCTCTTTGCAAGTTACGGCACTATTGCTGGCCTTACAGTGAACATTATGCTGGTGTTCCAGAGACATGGAAATGGCTTTGAGATACTCGTCTGCTTATCTCCACAGTCTGCAAAACAAAGTTCCTGAAACCCTTCTTGCACACCAACACCTTGGCATCCTGCGTCACCCTAAATACAGACACAGGGGTTCTGGCTGGAGTTTCGCCTGCCATCACCACACGAACAACAGTGACTCGTTCTGGAGTCAGACTCGGAACTCAAATCGGTATAATGCAGAGCGTCGTGTTGTGGACTTTAAGAACCTGTGCCCCATAACTTTAAGCAAAGTCTCCCAAATTTCCGTTGCTTCTATGAATGCGAATTGTGCCTTACTCAATGTACAGTCTCTGAATTAAAAAAAAAAACAAACAAACACAAAAAAACCCAAAAACCCACCATCCATTAATGATGTAATTTTTCACATGATTATCCACTTGCTATGTTTAACTGAAACCTGGCAGATACCTAAATTAATTTATAACATTGAATGAAGCTACTCCACCTGGTTATGAATTTATTGATAAGCCACGTACAACTGGGCATGGGGGCGGCCTCGCTGTGCTTTATCGCTCCAGTTCTAAGATTGTATCAGTGCCCATACAGGATTTTTCATCATTTGAATGTCTTTCTCTGAAATTTACTGGTGGTCTACCTCCATTATTATTGCTCGTCTACCAGCCTCCAAAAGTGACTTCTGATTTTATTAGTGAATTCTCTGAGCTACTCTCATCTGTCTGTCCTACACAGCCATCTATCCTGGTTCTTGGGGATTTTAATATACATGTAGATTCAAAAAGCTGTAACGTTGCTGCCGATTTTCTGAATCTGCTACACGTTAATTTTCCCACCCAATCTAAAAGCCATATACTGGATCTCGTCTGCACCACTGGCATCACCACATCTAAACTCTGTCCTAAAGATCTTCCCATCTCTAACCATAGGGCTGTTCTTTTTAATATTGCTGTTCTTGGGCCTCTCCACCATCTCTGTGCCTCTTGCCCTTTTACATATAGGAACACAAAGAGCATCACTGTAGCTGCCTTATTAGACACACTGCAATCTAACCTTAATACTGAACCATTAACCTCATCTCCAGATGATTTAGTATTGCTGTACAATACCCATCTGGCTGATTCTCTAAATCATCTTCCCCTCTGAACACACACCATCTCCTTCTCTCACTCTGTCCCATGGTTTACACCTGAGCTTCACAAAATGAAGGCTGCTGGCCGTCAGCTGGGGTGACTTATGGCCCTTTTCCACTACCCTTTTTCAGCTCACTTCAGCTCGCTTCAGCTCACTTCAGCCCGACACGGCTCGCGTTTCGACTACCAAAAACCAGCACGACTCAGCTCGCTTCAGCCCTGCTTAGCCCCTAAAACTCGCACCGTTTTGGAGTGGGGCTGAAGCGAGCCAAACCGTGCCGAGTGAGGCTGGGGGCGTGAGCAGACACTCCCCTGTGCACTGATTGGTGAGGAGGAGTGTCCTCACATGCCCACACACGCCCCGCGAGCGCGCTGGGATCTGTAAACACCGCAAACCCGGAAGGAGAAGAATTACGGATTACGAGAATTTCTGAACCCTTATGCGCCTCGCCTCATCTATATGCTCTTGCCAGTATCTGTAAGCATTGTCGGTGACAACAAGCCACAGCACCAAGACCAGCAACACTAACGACTCCATGTCCTCCATGTTTATTGTTTACTATTCGGGTCGTGAGACTACCGCTTAAAAGGCCACTGATGTCACTGTTTGCGCTGCTTAACGACATCATCTGACGTCCACCCACTTTCGCTAACTCCACCCAATGTGTCCACCCACTTCCAGCCAGCACGGTTCAGCGCGGTTGTAGTCGAAATGCAACTCCAACAGCCCCGCTCAGCCCGACTCAGCACGGCACGGCTCAGCCCGACTCAGCCGCGTTTGTAGTGGAAAAGCGGCATTAGCCAGAAGACTGGCCTAAGAGTCCATGCCCTGGCATATAATGACCATGTTTTAGCCTACAAGGAGTCTCTAACACTACGTTCAGACTGCAACCTGAAACGACCCATATCCGATTTGTTGTGAAATCCGATTTTTTTGTTAGGCCATTCACATTACCAATTATATGAGACTTGTATGCGATCTCCAATATGAACAGAAAACGACCCAAAAGTGTCCCGCATGCGCAAATTGACACGTAATAAGCACTTCTACCTAATACGTAAACAAAAAAAAAAAAAGCACACTCTTCAAGTTTAATGATTTTCTTTTTTTGTTTGTTTGTTTAATTATCTGGTTAAAGTGTGAGGTCTCGTGTGTGTTTTTGTTTCTGAATTGAAATGAAAACGTGTAGCCTGGTAACGAGGGTTGACTCCTAAACGTCTCTCTAATTTCTATATAAGTGCACTACATGTTACTAGGAAGTAATGGATTTTTAAACTCTATATAGTGCACTCGAGCTTCAGTAGGCAGTCATTTGGGATACGGCCGCTGTATTACCAAACTCTTAATTCAGGCTTAATAATTTGCACATATTTATTTCGTCATATTAATAAACTTTTTCTACATTTTTATAAATATTTATTTAGATTGTTTATAGCCAGCTGAATTCTGCAACTTCTCTCAGCGCTGGCTCAAGGTGCATAAACACCAGTGCAGTTTGCTATGGAGATGAGGCGAGACCTGGCGATGTGGTACAGACAGGATGGTTTAAGTTATAAATCAGTTATAGAAACTGTTTTATTTAATCAGGCTAACAGATAAACATCCAGGTCCCTACCAAATCCACCATTAGCTTGATCAATTCTATAAAAGTCTATTTAAATTCTGAAAACTGTACAAATGTTGTTGTTTTCCACCAAAGAGGCGGGATTAGCCAACGCAGAATAGTGACGTTTGTCTCTTGTTGATGACGTGTAGGTCGCATGAATGCGACCTGTCCGGTCAGACTGCAGTCGCATGTGAAAATATCGGATATGCATCGGAATTAGGACCACATATCCAAGCGGCCTGGGTCGCATGTGAAAAAATCGGATCTGTGTCGTTCAGATTGTCAATAACAAATCGGATACAGGTCGCATATGGGCAAAAAAAATCGGATATGGGTCGTTTCAGGGTGCAGTCTGAACGTAGTCTAAATGAAGCCAAGCCCAAGCATTACACCACCATTATCACCAAAGGACAAAGCAACCCCAGAGCCCTGCTCTCCACCATTAACAGGCTACGCCAACCTGCGAAACCTTTCCCACTTACTCCTTCAACTGATCTCTGCTGCGAGTTTCTTGAATTTTTCCACAACAAAATTAGCTCCATTTACAATCTGCTCCAATCTACTCCCACCACCTTTAATGATGTCCCATCTCCCCTCACAGCTCCTGCTGGATCCTTCTCTGCCCCCCCCCCAAGTCAATGAATGCATTGTCCTTGACCTTGTTGCAAAGGCTAAAAACCATCGACCCATTTCTAACCTCCCTTTCATTGCAAAACTCCTTGAACAAACTGTAGCCCACTCCCCACTGGTCAAGACCTGCCTGCCACTTCTCTGCCCCCTGTTGGTCCAAATAATACATTTGTCTCTCCTCACTGGTACTGTTCCACCCTCTCTCAAAACAGCAGCCATCACTCCTGTTTATGAAAATAAATAAAAAAAAAAAAAACCCTGAAGGGGCCATTGATGACTTGAAAAACTAATCGACCCATTTCTAACCTCCCTTTCATTGCAAAACTCCTTGAACGGACTGTAGCCAATCAGCTCCAAGGGTACTTAAACCATTACAACTTATGGGAAGAGATTCAGTCTGGGTTTCAGGCAAAGCACAGTACTGAGACTGCCCTAGGAAAGGTCGCAAATGACCACCTCCTAGCTGCTGACACAGGCTACGTAAGCATCCTCATCCTACTTGATCTCACAGCTGCCTTCGACACGGTCTGTCACAACTACCTTTTAATCCGTCTGGAAACATTACTTGGCATCACTGGCACACCACTTTCCTGGTTTAAATCATACCTCACAGCAAGAGAACAGTTTGTTTCTATTGGTAATTTTAAGCCCCCCAATTCATCCCTCCCCCATGGCGTCCCCCAGGGCTCTGTCCTAGGACCTTTACTTTTCATTATTTACATCCGCTCCCTTGGCAGCATATTACGCCAACATGGCCTAGACTTTCACTGCTATGCTGACACTGCTCAGATTTACACACATACTAAGCACTTTCACACCCTACCACTCTCCAACCGATTTAATTGTCTCACTGCCGTCAATAGTTGGATGACCCATAACTTTCTCAAACTTAACCAAGACAAGACAGAAGCCACTCTCATACAAACCCCCGATATCCTACATAAACTGGCATATTTACAATTATCCTTCCCTGGTTACTTCACCACTACCCTCTGCTGAAGTAAAAAAAAGCCAAAACCTAGGAATCATAGTTGATTCTACACTTTCCTTTGACTCTCATATAAAAAATAAATAAATAAAAATAAATTACCAAAACAGCCTTCTTCCACCTTAAAAGCATCTCCAAACTCCGTTCCTCTCTCACCTCATCAGCTGCCGAGACACTCATCCATGCATTTATTACATCCAAGTTAGACTACTGTAATGCCCTACTCTTTGGAGTCTCAGCAAAGAGAATTAACTGGCTACAGTATGTCCAAAAGTCTGCTGCAAGTGTGCTCCACCGTACCAGATCATGGGATCACATCACCCCCATCCTCCAGCAATTACATGGGCTCCCAGTCCAGTACCACATCCAATACAAAATTATTCTACTTGTTTACAAATCGTTCCATAACCTGGTCCCTTCTTATCCATCATATCTCCTAACTTTGTACAGACCATCTCACACCCTGTGCTCCACTGATGCCCATCTACTAGCTGCTCAGCTTTGCTCCATGGGTGACAGGGCCTTCAGTGTGGCTGGCCCTAAACTCTGGAATGCCCTTCCACTAGCACTGCGCCAATGCACAACACTATCCACCTTCAAAACTCTGTTGAAAACACACCTCTTCAGAATGGCTCTCCCCACTGCCTCTTAACTGTTCCCACTGCTTCATTTAAAAAATTTCCATATTTTACTCCTTTTTATTTTTGTGCTGCCCCTCCTTTGTGGTGCTCTTGTAGCACCTCTTTTAAATGTTTTCTGTACTTAGTTCTGTCTGTACATCTGTTCTCTTCGGGTGTACAGTGTCCTCAGTGTTTGTGTACAGTTGTGTACTGTTCTTAAATTTTAAACTGTACAGTGTCCTTGGGTATTTTGAAAGGTGCTTACAAATAAAAAATTATTATTATTATTATTATGCACAAAATATGACAAAGGAGACCCTGAACTGTTGAGCAACTGAAACTGTATATCAGGCAAGAATGGGACAACATTTCTCTTTCAAATCTACAGCAATCGCTCTCCTCAGTTCCCAAACATTTACACAGTGTGTTGATAAAAATAGAGGCGATGCAAAACAGTGGTCAACATGCCCCTGCCCCAACTTTTTTGAAACATGCTGTTAGCATCAAATGCAAAATGAGCATAAACTTAAAACATTTGATATGTACTATTTTTTGCCCTATTTTCAATGAAACATAGGGTTTTGATGATTTGCAGATCACATTGCTTTTAATTTACATTCTACACAGCTTCCCAACTTTTTTGGAATCGGGGTTGTACATTTAATTGCTGCTGTAAGCAACATTTGTAAAAGCTATTTCTTGGCACTTCCATTAATGCTTTCCAGTATTACTCCTAGCAGTGCTGCCTTTGCATCTTTTGTGAAACTTTGGTAGAATACATCTTTAAGCCCCTCAAAACACCTGTTCACAAAACATTCTTACTTCAGGCACATCCAAAACATGTGGTTATGTTTACCAATCTGTGTACCAAAATTTCACAAACATTTAAGTTTTGTGGACTCATTTTAGACACAATTTCACTATAAACTCAGAACTTGGACCCAGAAACCTTACCCCATCTGGTAAAGCCCGCCAGCATACGGCACTGACAAACTCGTTAGTGTCGTCCTCCTTCTTGTCCTTGTCCAGAACGCTCTTCACAGTGTCAAACTTGAAGGTCAGCAATGTTTTGGAGAGCCCTTTGTAGTAGAGATATAGGGAGTTGTTCTCACTTCCTGGGGGCAGCAGAGTGAAAACTTCAATTACGATGTAAAAATGTACATACATATAATTCTCAAAAAAACAAAAACACCCACAACAACCAATGCTCATGGAGTATTAAAACCTAAGGCAGCAAGATATAAAGTGTTCATAACTAATTAGAACACTTTGTCAATGTCACTGAGAAGCTAGAATAAAAGGCAGGAATCCAGGAATTTAAAAGGGGGAGAGACAGGGGACAGTTGAGTCTAATAAGGAGGTATATAATAGGGTGTATAACTTCTGCTATGGCTCACTCACCACATGCTACATAGTCTCCATTGGAGGCCAAACCTACAAAGTTCTTCTCATTAATATGGCCTTTGAAAGAGCGCAGGCAGTGGGGCTTGTTCACATTCCACAGCTTTAGCTGGCTGTCTGTGGAGCTGTGGGAAAACACAGCAATTGTACATGCTTTCATTTCAGCACAGCTTTTTCCAGCCTGAACTACTATTGTCCCACATAGAACTTGTTTAAAATTGTAGAAATAATTATACAGCTTAAGGAAGGTTTAGCCATATACATACGCAGAGACAATCTCTTCTCCATTGACAAACTTGGCATAGGACACAGCCTTCCGGTGACCTTTGAATACCATGATGGGTTGCTTAGTGTTCCGCAAATCATAGTAGTGGACACAGTGGTCTTGATGCACATAAAATGAAGAATTTGATGCCATTAGCATTGTGAAGACAGAAATTACTATATTTCACTTACTAATTACATCACAGCAAGAAGATACTGATGCCCAGTTTATAGAAAACACAAAGCAATCTGGCAAAACTGGCAACTCAGTGTAGGGAAGGACTAAACCTGATCAATCCTGTAATCTTGTATTGGTATTGCACTGATAAATTGCATAAAAATACCAAGATCCACCATCAGTGAAAATAAAGAATGAATCCAATATGATCAGATATCAAGCAAACATGCTTTTCTTTCAGTGTCAAAGTTATACAAGGATTACTGGGACGATAAACTTAGTTTCTAATATTGACACTTTCTAGTAGTCACACGTACATTGTGTACACTTTTATAAGGAAATTTGCTAGTTAGTTTATTGAGCATCTTGCAGAACCAGCCACAGTTCTTCTCTTCTTATTTTTGCAGCATATATATATATATATATATATATATATATATATATATATATAAAATCTCATTATCTCTAGCCGCTTTATCCTTCTACAGGGTCGCAGGCAAGCTGGAGCCTATCCCAGCTGACTACGGGCGAAAGGCGGGGTACACCCTGGACAAGTCGCCAGGTCATCACAGGGCTGACACATAGACAAAAACAACCATTCACACTCGCATTCACACCTACGGTCAATTTAGAGTCACCAGTTAACCTAATCTGCATGTCTTTGGACTGTGGGGGAAACCGGAGCACCCGGAGGAAACCCACGTGGACACGGGGAGAACATGCAAACTCCGCACAGAAAGGCCCTCGCCGGCCACGGGGCTCGAACCCGGACCTTCTTCTGTGAGGCGACAGCGCTAACCACTACACCACCGTGCCGCCCATATATATATATATATATATATATATATATATATATATATATATATATATATATCAGATATGGTGGTGCTTGAAAGTTTTTGAACCCTTAAGAATTCCTAAATTTCTGCATATGACCTAAAACATCAGATTTTCACACAAGTCCTAAAAGTAGATAAAGAAAACCCAGTTAAACAAATGAGACAAATATATTAGAATTGGTCATTTATTTATTGAGAATGATCCAATATTACATATCGGTGAGTGGCAAAAGTATGTGAACCTCTAGGATTAGCAGTTAATTTGAAGGCGAAATTAGTGTCAGGTGTTTTCAATCAATGGGATGACAAATCAGGTGTGAGCGGGCACCCTGTTTTATTTAAAGAAAGAACAGGGATCTATCAGAGTCTGATCTTCACAACACATTTGTGGAAGTGTATCATGGCATGAACAAAGGAGATTTCTGAGGACGTGAAGCGCATCAGGCTGGAAAAGGTTACAAAACCATCTCTAAAGAGTTTGGACTCCTCCAATTCACAGTCAGACAGATTGTGTACAAATGGAGGAAATTCAAGACCATTGTTACCCTCCCCAGGAGTGGTCGACCAACAAAGATCAAGGCATGTAATAGTCGACAAGGTCACAAAGGACCCCAGGGTAACTTCTAAGCACCTGAAGGCCTCTCTCACATTGGCTAATGTTCATGAGTCCACCATCAGGAGAACACTGAACAGCAATGGTGTGCATGGCAGGGTTGCAAGGAGAAAGCCACTGCTCTCCAAAAAGAACATTGCTACTCATCTGCAGTTTGCTAAAGATCACGTGGACAAGCCAGAAGGCTATTGGAAAAATGTTTTGTGGACGGATGAGACGAAAATAGAACTTTTTAGTTTAAATGAAAAGCGTTATGTTTGGAGAAACGAAAAACACTGCATTCCACCATAAGAACCTTATCCCATCTGTGAAACGTGCTGGTGGTAGTATCATGGTTTGGGCCTGTTTCACTGCATCTGGGCCAGAACGGTGTGCCATCATTGATGGAACAATGAATTCTGAATTATACCAGCGAATTCTAAAGGAAAATGTCAGGACATCTGTCCATGAACTGAATCTCAAGGGAAGGTGGGTCATACATCAAGACAATGACCCTAAGCACACAAGTCGTTCTACCAAAGAAAGGTTAAAAAAAAAGAATAAAGTTAATGTTTTGGAATGGCCAGGTCAAAGTCCTGACCTTAGCACATCTAGCCACTGGGATTTTTGCCCATTCCTCAAGGCAAAATTGCTCCAACTCCTTCAAGTTAGATGGGTTGCTTTGGTGTACAGCAATCTTCAAGTTATGCCACAGATTCTCAATTGGATTGTGGTCTGGGCTTTGACTAGGCCATTCCAAGACATTTAAATGTTTCCCTTTAAACCACTCCAGTGTAGATTTAGCAGTATGTTTAGGGTCATTGTCCTGCTGGAATGTGAACCTTCATCCCAGTCTCAAACATATGGTCGACTCAAACAGGTTTTCCTCCAGAATTGTCCTGTATTTAGTGCCTTTCAGCTTTCCTTCAATCCTGACCAGCTTTCCTGTCTCTGCAGATACATCTCCCCACAGCATGCTGCTGCCGCCACCATGCTTCACTGTAGGAATGGTGTTCTCAGGGTGATGGGACGTGTTGGGTTTGCGCCACACGCGACATTTCCCATGATGGCCAAAAAATTAAATTTCAGTCTCATCTGACCAGAGAATCTTCTTCCATGTGTTTGGGGAGTCTGCCAATATGTTTTCTTATTTTTTTTTCCTTTAAGCAATAGCTTTTTTTCTGGCCACTCTTCCATGAAGTCACACTCTGTGGAGTGTACAGCTTAAAGTGGTCCTATGGACATATACTCCCATCTCCACTGTGGATCTTTGCAGCTCCCTCAGCATTATCGTTGGTGTCTTTGTTGCATCTCTGATTAATGCCCTCCTTGCCTGGTCTGTGAGTTTGGGCAGCCTTCTCGTCAGGTTTGTAGTGGTGCCATATTCTTTCCATTTTGCGATAATGGATTTAATGGTGCTCCATTGGATATTCATATATATGTTATTTACCAGCTGGGAGGTCCGTATCATGAAATACCGTGACCGAGGTCTTGAAAGTACTGACCGAGGCCCTCTGAGCCGAGGTCATGGTATTTCACCATACGGACTAAGCATATGGATTAAGCTGCTAAATAATATTTTTTTTTCTTTACCAAATTCTAACAGAAAATGAGAGCGCCTGAAAGGGAAAGCCGAGCTGCCATTTTGAATCCTCATTCACGGCTGTAATGCAAATTGCTTCCTCCTCGGTATACAAGTGCACTTCCATGGCAGGAAAACAAAACAAAACAAAAAAAACCACTACATTTTGCTGCCTATGTAGTCCCCTATTTAAACAAATAGGAATCATTCAGGATTCGGCTATGTTTTTGCTTGGCTAAGTTAGAGGTTTTTAGCCTTCTCCCGAAATGTTCTCTTTAAATTTGTCTTCCCCAGGGTAGTAAAACTCGCTTTCGCTGTGAACACTGTCATTAATCACTATCCATGCTGTAAAATTAATGCCATTTTGAATCCTCATTCACGGCTGTAATACAAATGGATTCCTCCTCAGTATACAAGTGCACTTCCATGGCAGGGAAAAAAAAACCCTATATTTTGCCACCTATGTAGTCCCCTGTTTATACAAATAGGAGTCATTCAGGATTCAGCCATGTTTTTGCTCAGCGTTAGCAAGTTAGAAGTTTTTAGCTTTCTCCTGAAATGTTTTCTTTTATTTCTTCTTCCTCAGGGTAGTAAAACTCGCTTTCGCTGTGAAGATGGTCATCATCACTATCCATGCTAGAAATGCTGGCAAAAATTTATAAGATTTTTGATAACCTTATAAATAAATCTTATATAAAAAAATAAATAAATAAAATGTTGACAAAAAAATTCTACTATATTTGTTGTTGTGAACGAGTGAGTCGCCAGAGGTCCGTACCATAGGATACAGACCCTCTTGCCAGCCAATCAGAGTGCAGGATTTGATGGAAACCGCACCACGAAAAAAATAAATGCTTTTATTCCATGGAAACAGTGGATTGTATGTATAATCATTCCTAGTGTTTTCTCGCCGACTGGATGCACACTGTCAAAATGGCGAACCTGTTCAAAATTAAAATTCTTTTTGTTAAATTTGCCTATTTTTTTGTGGATGTGTCCATATCATATAAAGAACGTTACACGGTGGCATGAAGATATGAAATTTATCTTCTCGTGTTGAAAAATATTTCACTCTTTCACTGCACTCACTTGTGAATATGCTCAACACTCAAAGATAAACTTCACATCTTCGCACAACCGTATAATATCTTTTATATAAAGTTTTAATATTTTCTGGGTACTACCAGTATTGGTACTGGAAAGGAACAAGGGTCATTACTAAGTGGCACTAAACAGCCAAATGAATACTATACCTGCACAGCCAAATGCAAGGTGATACCTAGATGTTGGGCTGAATTTGACACAGCACACATTGGCTTTGGCTTCAATGCTGGCAACGGAGTTATCCAAGTTCGTGGACCACAACTTGACTGTGGGGAAGTAAAAAGAATTAATATTCTAATTACACATTCAACAGCAGTAAATCTTAATGTTATTGTGAGCTACATACATTATTAGTGGGATCATCAATTACACACCTTTTGCATCATCTGAGCCTGAAGCCAAAAGTTTGGGATCCATAAGGTTGAAATCAACACTCCAACATCTCTTCTCGTGCTCCTAGAAAAAAAAAAAAATGTCCAAAAGAATTCAATTAGATGTGATTTTATATACACAAGGAATGAACGATAACATGAATGGGTTACAGAGATTAAAATGCTGAAAAAAAAAAAACTGAATAGAGAAAGTAGGATGTATTGATAAGATGGTATGTCATTATGGTTAGAGTATAAGTGCTACATTGTACTATTCTCCAGTAGCTTTAATAAAGTGTACATTTAAATAGATAGAACCCAAGGCTAGAGAAATCAATAGAAATGCCTGCACCACAAGTTTACTCCTTATTGTTACTAATTTGTATGCCAGCAATATCCTTAAAATGTACTTCAAACAGGATGGAAACTACTGAAGAAAAACCATTTCAGACATATGACCCTGTTCTGACCTTGATCCTATCACTATGATCAAAGCAGCAAAACTTTTTTTTAATACAACTCTAAAATGTGGCTATAGCTGATCATCAAAAGCACACAGAATATTTTATTTCAGTTGGCAATGTACCTGATAAACTTTTGACCTCTGGCCTGTAAACCCGTCCCAAAGGATCACTGTTCCCTCATAGTCACTGCTTGCCAACAGGTTCTTGTGGTAGCTACTCCAGCTGATACAGCTGAAGAAGGAGGAGGAGAAGGAGAGAGGTGATGGAAGTGATGGATTTCCATCAATTATGTTTTGACAAATGCACCTCAAGTATCTTTATATGAACTGACAATTGTTTCACCTTATTTTGGAGTTGCATGTCATTTCGTTGACAGGATAATGAATGTCCACAGCATCCTGGATCACCGTTCCATACTCAAAAACTTTAATTTTCTTGGTGACACCAGCAATGGCGAAATAATCACAGTCACGGTCAAACTCAATGCTGTGAAGACAATGTTGCAAGTGTGAAGATGTTACAAGTCTTAAAGTGCAATTTAAGTTTCTTTATTTGCTCACTGCCATTTTTTTGTGCATCTCAATAGTTCATAGTTATCAATTATCCCTTTCCAATTATCCATATTGTACAGAAGGAGATCCTGATTCATTTTCTTTTGCACATTATTTAATGTCTTAATTTTGTGATTATGCTATTGTTAAGAAGTCATTAAATTATTGGTGTGCAAGACTTTTCCTGAAGGAAGTGCAATCCTGAGCTCAGGTTACTGTATCTTACATGTTCTTGCTTACCCCTTTTTGACCAACAGGGAACAGGTTCAGTTCTGATTCACGCACCAAATTTTGAACCCTTCAGAGCATTTCAACCAAGAATAAACTGGTTTGGAACCTGAAAAGGTTGATTCCCAGCTGGAACCAAAATATAGCTTCCCCCAGTGTGACACAGGATGACGTCATCAGTGGGCATGCCATTAGTTTGGAAAGGAAGCAGAGTGCAGTAATGGAGAACACAATGGAAAAAGATAGCTCTTCAGAAAAAAAAGGAAAACAAATATCTGCAATTATTAAAAAAAAAAAAAACCACAGGGAATCAATGCGTTCCAACATCTTGCAACTACTGTGCACTCCCGTTTTGCATTATGCAACGCCCTCCATTCATGACGCATTCTTGATTATAATGGTTCCACTCAAAACTGGTGAAAACATGGGCTAAGAATCCTTAACATAACCGGTTCAAGAACCTGTTCCCTGATGGTCGAAAAGGGGTATCCATGATTGTGAGGGTCTCCTCCAAAAAAACGTGCAAGTTGACTGACTACTCTAAACAGACCGTTGGTGTGAATATGGTAACAATAATATTTTCTACTGAATTTAGTTGATGCCATTCTCCACAAACATAACCAAAAACACAATGTGTTCACAAATTAAGAGAGTTTTCATGATTTGTTAACAAAAACAATATTGTCTTGTTAACACGCAGCTCCTCCCTCAGGCTATACAACACGTCAGGAGCAGGTCACAGATTTTGAAACTTGACAAGAATTAACTAAACTATAAAAAAAACAAAAACTGGAATTTCCAGAGATCTTTGTACAGCAGAGGCCTCAAGTTTACATACACCTAGACTAACGCAACTTAAGTTTCAAATGCAAACTTAATTGTTCACAACTCCATACATTTCATGTTGCTATACATTTCCTGCATTGTCAATTAGTGCATTTACTTTATGTGCATAAAAGATAATTTCAAAATAATATTTAAGACAGATTTATTTCAGCTTTTATTTCCTTTCCCAAATTTTCAGTGGGTTAAAAGTTTACATACACCTTGTTAGTATTTTTTGGCATCGTCTTTAATTGCTAAATTTAAATCAAACTCTTGGGTTGCCTTCCACAAGCTTCTCTCAATTGGTTGAAATTCTTGCCCATTTTTCTTGACAGAACTGATGTCATTCAGGTTTGTGGGTCTCCCATGACAGACATACTTTCTCAGTTCAGTGCACAACTTTTCTATTTGATTCTAAAGGGTCAGGGCTTTGTAATGACCACACTTTCACTTTATTGCCTTTGATCCATTTTGTTACAGCTTTGGTGGTAATGTTTAGGATCACTGTCCTGTTGGAAGACCCAGCTGGGACTAAGTTTTAACTTTCTGGTTGAAGTCTTGTGGTTTTTTATGGCTTCATAAATCATTCCTCATGGTGCCATTATCTGACTCGAGAACACTCCTCCAAAAGGCTAGATCTTTGTCCTGGTGATCACCTGTAAACTTCAGTCCGGCTTTTTTTTTTATGCTGGTCTTGGAGCAGGGGCTTCTGCCTTGCACAATAAGCCTTTCAAGCCATAATAAAGTCGGACTCTCTTAATGATAGATGTACATATTTTGTACATTCTTTGGCCTCCAAACCTTTCACCAATTCCTTTGGTGCCGTTTTGGGGTTCAGTTGAATTTCTTGACCAACGTTTGTTAATTCCACAGAGTTAATTTCCTGAACAAAGTAGTGTCCCAATTTTTTTTCCATGTTTGCATAGAATTGTTTGTAGAAATGCTCATGGTACTTTCAAGTTGTTTGAAAATTGACCCCAAGGAGGACTCGGACGTGTGCAGATGTAATTTTTTTCTGAGGTTTTGGCTTAGCTTGGATTTCCCTGTGGTATCAAGGGTAGAAAGCCACTTGCTCTAAAGGTTGGCCCTTTTCAAGCTACATATGCACACCCACATAACTTAATTATGCCATTAGCCAATCAGAACCTTTGACAAATGACAACAAATTCATGATGGCAGAGAGAGCCAACGACCCACAGATCACCCTAACGACTCTAGGCTGCTAACACCATTCACACCCAGCCCCCAGGGGACCTACACCTACAGGATGACTCAACGACCCAGGTGACCTCAATGATTCCCTAGTGGCGGCCATCTTGTGGGTCAAGCTTACCGTACGGGTCACTGAGCACACATTGCTAGCTTTAAATAGCCTGCTTGGGTTCTTTTGAAGACTTTGTACTCGCGCGTTACAATGGTGCACACCTGTTGTATTCATGGCTGTCGTAATAGGTCAGATGATGACGTCAAGCGGAGCTTTTATGGAATTCCCACTGTACGGGAGCATGAAGGCGAGCAAACAAAGAAACTCAGCATACAAAGGAGAAATCTATGGCTTGCGAGAATCAACCGCAAGGACTATCAGCCTTCCAAACACAGCAAAGTCTGCTCCGATCATTTTATAAGTGGTAAGTTGTTTAAATAAACAAACAATCAATTGTGTTTAAGTTTGTTTTTGGAAACCAAAACATCATGTAAACAATCTCTGGAGAATGCCTAACTGGAGCCGCTGAGTGTACGTTTACATTGTAATGTACACTTAATATCGCTCGTTTGTCACGTTTCTATTTGACACTTGTCACTTTACTCACGCAAGGGTCATTTTTCAAAAACATTTTAGGTCTATTCTGTATGATTTGATTTGTGTTTAATCAACCAGGGAAGCAAACAGCGCGCCTTTTGGCGGATGCAGCCTTTTTCACGGCTGAATCGCGCAGATCCGATTTTTTTTTTTTAGGGGGGGGGGGGGCGTTGGAGTGTCTGATTATAATTTCAAAGTAAATTCTGTATTAAAATTACTAAATAAGCAAATCCGTTACAGTCCATGAAACAGGAAGTATAAGGATGAGAAAAAAACAGTTTAAATCAGAAAGCTGCACACATTTGTGCAGCTTCACACAAATGTGCGCAGCTTTCCGATTTAAACTGTTTTTTTTCTCATCCTTATACTTCCTATGTTTCATGGACTGTAACGGATTTGCTTATTTAGTAATTTTAATACAGAATTTACTTTGAAATTATAATCAGACACTCCAACGCCCCCCTCCAAAAAAAAAAAAAAATTCGGATCTGCGCGATTTAGCCGTGAAAAAGGCGGCATCTGCCAAAAGGCGTGCTGTAGAATATATAAAGTTGTATATATCAGACAGCCTTTAAAGTTTGATGAAGTCAGTTTCAGGGTTTGGAGCAGGCTTTGGCAGTTTCAGGCTTTGGCAGCCCTGCATAGTCACTTGAAAATGCATCTTTGTCCACATTGTAGGGGTCAATTCCCCCAATCAAGGCCAGTTTGGCTGCATACCGTTGTCGTGAGATGTCGTCTAATGTATCTATATACTTCTGTTTGCTTGATTTTGCCGACATTGATCTTTATTTTAGAAAGCTGACTATATAACTTCATGAATTCGTCCGAGATAACGTAGCCGGTAATGGCGATGGTCCGTTTTGTTTGACCCACAAGATGGCGGTTGGAGGGCTTTCCCCGGAATGCCGTGATGTCAGTGAAAACTATGTATAGAGGATAAATACCTGGAACTCCCCACTACTCAGACAGAACTGAAGAAGCCTTTTGGATGAGAGATGAAACATCAAGAATTTCAAGCAAGTCCAGTTGCCTTCTTTACCAATCATGGTGAACAAATTCTCGACTCTTCCAGACTGTTTAAAGAGACAGTCAGCGTGGTGTATGTAAATGTCTGACCCAGTGAAATTCTATTATAGTGAATTAAAGCTGAAATTTAACTCAATCATTTTAAAATGACCTCTGATGTTAATAATGTACATACCCTAAATGACTTGGCAAAAGAAATGTATGGCAACATGAAATATGTGGAGTTTGGGGGGAGTGGGGAGATAAATAAATCCACACAACAACGCATCAAGACTGATACGGACATCATACAATAAATATGGATAAAAGAGAATAAGCCAGTTCATCAATTAGTTTCGTCTCTCTTTTCCTCTCTTAGCATGTCGTCTTTCCCTTTTCTCCTTATTAGAGAGCTTTCTGTCATCTCTTTTGTGGCTAACGCATGCAATTGGCTCCCGCCACGCTGGTCTGTCAACCACTGCATCACTCCATGAATCTAATACACCACCACGCTTTAGGATGTCCTTCAAAGTGTCTTTATATCTCAGAAGAGGGTGACCGACTCTCCTGGAGCCCTCTTCCAGAACACCATAGAGAAGTGTCTTCGCCGGTCACTCATCTGGCACGCGTGATACATGGCCCATCCAACGAAGCCTGTTCCGGATGAGAATGATCTCGATATTTGTGGTGTTGGTGCAATTCAGTACTTCGTTGTTTGTAATGTAGCAGTTCCATTTGATTTTGAGTATAGATCTCAAATGCCGTTGTTGGACAGTCCTGAGAAGCATGACGTGCTGATGATATATGGTCCAGGTCTCACTTCCATACATCATTAGCGGGACGACACACCAATAGTATACCTTGGAGCTTTGTTGCAACAGTCAGGTTTCTACAGTCAAAAACCCTGTCCCTTAGCCTTCCCAATGCACATGACAATTGAAAAAAATGAGCTTGAATAACTTCAGCCTTGGTGTATGTAAACTTTTGGCCTCAACTGTATGAAGAATGATTCGTTACATGAAAGGTTAATGGTTTCTCCAGGAGGTTAGGTGGAAATTTTTTAATAAGTGTGTGTAATTTATTTTAGACTATTATTTTCTTGAAAAGTTCTAATAACTGGAGGAGGAACGCTGAAGCTTTGCTATAGAGGGATTTCACTGACGTCACCCGAAACCGGAAGTAAACAGACCCTGCGCCATATTGGAAGACCAACAAACTCGTGATTGGGGGAAATAACGGCATCGGTGTGTGAACCCACGAGAATAAAGTGGAGTGGCAAACGACTTAAACAAACAAATCTGAGCTGTTTTATTTATGATTTATTGGCCCAACAGTAGACTTGAAAGAAACCTGTGTGAGACTTGGCAAAAAACTGTGGATATAATGGATAAGTCTGTGCATGATCTGCGGACACTTTGAGGTAAGCAAACACAAGAAATTCAGATTTAAAACATGCTAAATTGGCCCCAAGTTGATAACTGTATGAGGAGCAAGCCTCCCAGACTTCTACAATTTAATAAAAATAATAATTTAGGATGGTTTGGGGCTTGTTCTCCCTCCTATTATATAAATAAAGCATAGTTGTTGTGTAGGCATAGATCATAAATACATATGTATAATTTGGATAAATTAACCTAAATTATGGATACCTTAATAGTAACAAAAAGCATTAATTTTTCAACTGAAAAGATATATTATTAAAAGATATCAACAAGATTACCTTGGCCATAACTATGTGTAGGTTATTCTTAACAACAGCTGTAATATCACGAACCAAGCCACTAACAACATAATTGTAAGCCTGTAGCCCTTTGTAGGCCTTCAAGTCATCAGCAGTGTAGGCACTGGGTGTAAACAACAAATAGTTTACAATGTCTGGGTAGCAAACAGATGGCAGAATTGGTGTCAGGTCCTCCTTATGTTTCCATTCTCCCTTGCCGCAAGTCTTATCATATGGGTCAAACCCATCAATCACAGCCAGTTTCTCCACATACCGTGCCCTTTCTGCAGCTGGTAATGTACTCACATAACCCGAATTATCATCCATCGTGTCACTTCACTCTCGCTCATAGTTTGTTTTATATTGTGAGTGCATGTACTTGGTCTTCCAATATAGCGCCTAATAAAATCTCGCAGCGCGGTGACGTCATGCGGTAGCCCTCTATAGCTGCTTGCAAAACTTACAAAAAAAAAATTTAAAACACACACAAACACACCACCACGATTTTTTCTTTGCACCAAAAAATGTCTTGAAACAAATCACTTCCAAATTCTAAAAAAGTACTGCATATGAAGAAATAATTACCTAGAAACAATACTAGAACCATTGTAGAGGTCACTTGCATAAGACAGAGTGGCCAAAGGGCGTACAGAATTGTAACGTGTGAATTTGGAGAGACACTCCATGAAGTCGTCCAGTTGGTTAACAGTTCTGCTGTCATCTGTAAAACAGATGTATAGGCTTACAATTAAATACAAGACTAAAACCGCAAGCGTCACGTACGCACTGTTTACTAGCATACAGTCGGACACAAACACTCACTAGAAAAGACTAATGACAAAATAAGCATTACAATAGAAATTAATGCTGCTCATTAAATGAAAAAATAAAATGTACATTGCAGCTATGCTGACTAAAAGAAGTAGAATATACCAGTTAAAAGTTTGGAAACACCTAATTCAATGGTTTTTCTTTATTTTTATGAATTAAGTCACTTTGTGTCTTCAAGTAACGATGGATGTCATTTCTCTTTACTAGGTTGAGCAGTTCTTGTCATAATATGGATCGTTACAGTTGTGGAATTGGGCTATTTACTGTATTTTTATAATTTACTGTGATCTAAAATGCATTAAGAGGGCAAGAAATTCCACTAATTAGCTTTTGATGAGGCACATCTGTTAATTGAAAAGCATTCCAGGTGACTACCTCATGAAGCCGGTGAAGATAATGCCAATAGTGTACAAATCATCATCAAGGCTTTGTTTACCGCATAATTCCATGTTATTTCATAGTTTTGATGTCTTCAGTATTGTTCTACAATGTAGAAAATGGTCAAAATACAGAAAAACCTATGAATGAGTAGGGGTGTACAAACTTTTGACTGGTACTGTACAATGCCTCCAGAAAGTATTCACCCCTCAGTGATTATTTCTTTTTTTGCTGTATTACATCAAATTTAAGTAAATTACAATAGTATATTTCCTATTCATTTTGAACACACACACAAATTGATATCCAATACCTGGTGCATTGTTCATCAGCAGAAATTACAGCTTTGAATTAATACAGGTTCAATTAAAAGTTAAATTTCACTCATTTTCAGCGCGAGACCAAGCTAATTAACCATAACATTTTCTATAACCTTTTGTACGTCCATCTTTACCGAGGATGAAAATATTTTGGAGCTGAACGCCCCAACTTTACCAACCCAAGGTTGTCCTCACCTGTGATTCTAGACATCCTGTTGGAAAAGTAGCACTGCTCCAGGTCTTCGAAGTGTGCCGTTAGCCTCTTTCTCCGAGAGGCCAGAGTGCTATTGTATGATGTCTGTCTTATACCCTTTTGGACACATTTCATAAATATGGTCAGACTCTCAAGTAAAATTATTCTCTGGTGAAAAAGAACTCCCTGTGTCAATCTAAAATATTAATAAGGTAATACTGACATGAACTCTCTTGATATTATTAGCAAATTTACCTGTGTGCTTCCTCCAAACTGGGGAGCCTGGATATACTCTGTGGGTTCAATGATGCTACTGCTGGAAAAAAAAATATTTTGCATGAGAAGGCAACACTTGGCAGATTATTTTTTCTTAAATTTGTTCTTCAGACAATATTACATGGATTAAAGCAAAAAAAAAAAAATCTGACTGAAAAAAAAAAAAAAAAGCTCCATGTCGTTGGCCCCTACCACATCAGCGATGCGTCAAATTTTAAACGCCGTGTTGTCCATTATCCCCTACTTATAGTACATTTACATAATTTTAACAAATGACTAAAGCTAAGGCAAGACTTTACCATTGTCATTATTGGCTATAAATGATGAAACATCAAGTTTTCAGTGCAAAGTGCAAATTTATTTCAACAATACTTTAGTAATGCACAACAGTGGTTAAGAGAAAAGTGCAAGTATAGTCGAACTTGAACCATGCTTTCAAAAGAGTGGAACAGAAAGAACTTGCAAGAAAAGTAAAGTGAAAGTTCACTTTTTCTGCTTCTTCGCAGTGAAGCCAAAGGCATCTAGTTTTTTGCCATTGCTTCCATAGACTTTTTTTTATGGCAAACTACACAAAAGCACACACCTGCCATTTTCATCTTTTTGCACCATGAACTAAATGGCTTGCCATTATCGCCCATTTCATTTAGCCAAGCCCATCTCCACTTATTCTTTACTGTTTTGTCGATGTATGACACATCTGTGCCTTCATTTAAAAGAAGCGTGTCCATGCTGGCAAAACCGAAAGTAATTTGACGTGCTCTAGTGATGGAAATCGAAGGGCCTATGTCAGGTGGCCTTATACGCAGTACTCGAGTTGGGGGGGGGGGGGGGGGGGATGTAGGGGGAGGCATGCCCCTTCTGAAATAAAAATCTCAAATCACCCCCTTATAAAACGGCCATCCCCCCATCACATCCCTTGTGCCATTTTACCGATTAATGTGGAAATTAGCCTACTATTATTTTAACAAATATTACTACCATTTCAACATTAGAGGCTTTGCGCAGTGATAGCCTACATGTAGCCGGATAAAAAAAGACGCATATTTATTTATTCGGTTGCACCTCTCATTCACACCTATACGGAGGTTTCAGTCACTGAAAACCGCTACTTTCGCAAACTCTGGGCAGAGTGGAGATTTCTGAAAACTCCATCTTCAGACACGCGTGTAAATCGGGAAAACGAAGCAACAGTGGGCGAGAGGGCGCGCGCGAATATAATGAGTCATAGGTGTGAATCTTTCACTGAATGCCAATTGTCCCGGTTCTTCATGAAATCGCACGCGCAAATTCATCAGGTTAACTTTCAAATAACTGTTCTTGTGCACTTGCGACACCGGAGCCACTTTCCTGAATTTTGAGCTTTGGAGTATTCGCTTCTTTATCTATTAATCAATGAATTTGTCACATACATTAAATTACTAATGTAAAACATTCGTAGCCTATTTAAGCAATAGCTGTTTTCTCCACTGTTTTCTGACCTTTTGTGCTTAGTGAATGAGACACTTCATTACACTCCACTGACTTCCAATTCCGGACTTTTTTGAAAATGTAAAATATAGGCCTACGAGATGTTTTTTTGGGACTTAATTCGCGTTGCTCCTTAACTATTAATTTCTGAGACTGACGAGGCACTAAATACTGTGGAATTATTTTCTCCTTACTATGAAGTTTGGCATCTTAAACAAGTGTCGGGAAATCTTGCAGCCCGACTCTGCAGCCTCCAATGTTTAAGCGAACTGCTGAAACCATAATGTTTAAAGATTAAATCGTAGGCTAAACAAACCAAAGAAAAACACAGCCTTTCCAGAACATTGTCTGCTGAAGCCTACAAAACGCTTAATAGCAAAGGTGTTGCTGCGGCTTCAACTTTTCACCTGATCACCTTTCAATAGGCAAATATCATTATTACTACTACTATTAGTAGTAGACAAGTAACCTAGTTGCCTAGTAGTAGGACAGCCAAATAATTTCATCAGTGGCCTACGCCGAGCCTCCCCGGGACTAGACAGTAGCGGAGGCTGTATTTATTTATTTATTTATTTATTTATTTATTTATGCCTATCTAGCGCAACAACTTATTCCTTTACATATACTCAAACATAGCACAAGAAAGGGTTCAACAACAGGCAATCACAGCAGCTTGGTGAAGTTCTAAATCACATCGGTGTCAGACCTATGGGTCTACCCCCTTTTTTTCCCTCGGATCTGCATCACTCTCATTATTGACCTTTAGCGCTCCCAGTTGACGGAAATCTGTCGTAGCGACGGGAAACTTTAATCCATGCTATCTGATTACTGAGCTGATATTTAATTCAGATGCTGAAAATGACCTAAATGTTAATAATTTGTTTGAAAATCTTTTTTTTTCTTTACACTCCATCAGGAAATGTGACTTGATGTGGCATTTTCTCTCTCTCTCTCTCTCTCACACACACCACACTTTGCTAAAGTACAGACTCGATCAAGACACAATTTGGAAAATGCCCAAGTGTACAAATTAAATTAAATTTTATTTGTATAGTGTTCTTTACAAAAAATATTATTTTAAAGAAATACAGAAATCCTGGCTATAAATTTTAAATGCAAGAGGAACCAGACTCAAAAGGGAACTCATCCTAATCTGGGTGACAATGGATAGTACAATTACAAATAATTTGTCTTCTTTCCAGTCAAAAAGTGCAATTATATAAACAGGAACTTATGAGTATGAGCATCAGATGCCCACCCTCTTCCCCTGGTAAACCAGACTGCATGTTCCAACTGGCCAGCTGCTAGGCAGTAAGTTACCCTGCTAACTGAGGATAGTTTTGGCATTCAACAACAGTCTGAGCTGAAATTCCAGATGTTATTTAGGTGATAAACCACTCTAAGTCAAGGACATGACATTTTAGCAAGTAATACGAGTTTATCAGCTGAAGCAGTGTTGTTGGAATTTTAAAATTACCTAACACATACCAAAACAGCTAACACTAGGCCTATCCGCAGGAAGTCAAATGGTACTGTGGCTAATGCAGGAAACAGTTAGACAAAGTGAAAACGGAACAACTTGCCATAAGATACATTTTTGCACATCACACACACTAACCAAAATTTGGACATCAGACCCTTATACCCAGATGTACTTTCTGAACATCCCATTTCAGATTTATTCCAATTTTGCTGGACTCTTCTGGGAAGGCTTTCTACACTAGACTCTGGAGTGTGGCATCTGTGTTCCAGTTCATCCCAAAGGTGTTCAATGGGGTTGTTCAGGTCAGGGCTCTCTGCAGGACACTCAAGTTTTTCCACTCTAATTTTGGCAAACCATGGCTATGTACAAAACGCCATACTGGTGTACCACGTACTGGTCCAGTATACACCATGTACTGTAGGCTACTGCTCAGCTGAGTACACAGGTATGATAACATCCACGTAATGTACTATAAACGAGCACATCCTTGTCATCAAATGGCCCTTTTCCACTACCCTTTTTCAGCTCACTTCAGCCTGACACGGCTTGCGTTTCGACTACCTCAGAACAGCACGACTCAGCTCACTTCAGCCCTACTCAGCACCCAAAACTCGCACGGTTTTGCAGTGAGGCTGAAGCGAGCCAAACCGAGCCGAGTGGGGCTAGGGGCGTGGGGAGAGACTCCCCTGTGCACTGACTGGTGAGGAGGAGTGTCCTCACATGCCCACACACGCCCCGCGAGCACGCTGGGATCTGTAAACACCGTAAACCCGGAAGAAGAAGAATTACGAGAATTTCTGAAGCCTTATGCGCCTCGCCTCATCTATACGCTCTTGCCAGTATCTGTTGGCGTTGTCGGTGACAACAAGCCACAGCACCAAGACCAGCAACACTAACGACTCCATGTCCTCCATGTTTATTGTTTACTATCCGGGTCGTGAGACTACCGCTTAAAAGGTCACTGATGTCACTGTTTGCGCCGCCTAACGACATCACGTGACGTCCACCCACTTTCGCTAACTCCGCCCAATGTGTCCACCCACTTCCAGCCAGCACGGTTCAGCGCGGTTGTAGTCGAAATGCAACTCCAACAGCCCCACTCGGCTCGACTCAGCCCAACTCAGCACCGCACGGCTCAGCCCAACTCAGCCGCGTTGGTAGTGGAAAAGCGGCAAAAGTCTACATCACACAGGGGGCTGGTGGCAGGCTTATGCTGCATCCAAGAACTTCTGACTTTGAAAAACATGTGCTGACTTGATCAAATTGGAAAACATAGATGCCACCAGCAACAGCTCAGCTTACCTGCAAGGCCTCTGAAGCATATTAACTTTTACATGAATACACTTATAGTACCTGTTTAATTATTGTAATATTTTAATTATATTATTCATCTTTCCTTACCTTTAATCTTATGTACTATGGATATACTTAATTACACTGCATATACTATATTTTTTCCGAGTTTGTATTTTCCCAATTTCTGGCATGTCATGAACACAGCATTACACGCGTAATTCATTTCTTTGAGATCACCCCATTGCATCATGGGATGTAGCAGCTGACCAAGTGAGCTCTGGCTATGTACTGAAAATTTTCACCAGAGTAGTATATCATATGGGTAACTGTCATATACTGCAAATGTACTGCGCATGACTTACAATTTTTCCACCAAGGTCAGTATACGGGCAGTATCCAGTATGGAGTTGCAGACACAATCAACCCTTAGCAACCACAGTCATTCAAAGGCAGAGTGGCCCTGCAGGCTTTAGCTGAGGTACAATATCCAAGTATTCTTTTCACTGTTGCAAGGTTTTAAAGAGGAACTGAAGTCACTCTTAAACTTGCTTTATTTCTTAATTAACATGTTATTCAATTACGTTTTCGGTTTTATTAACCTTATATCGTGACTTGTATTGGCATATTATAGACCCCTTCGCAGTAAACGTCATTCATACGTAAGAGGAAATTGCGCGCGCAGCCTGGACCCAAAAAAGACTCAGCAACGGTAGAAACGAGAAGAAATATTTGGAAGAAATGCCTAGTTGTTGTGTTGTTGGGTGTCAGAATCGTAGCAGTGATGGGGTTAAAATGTTCAGAATTCCAGCAGGATCTCACCCATTCCAAAAAAAAATCGACGACGTCTATGGCTACAAGCCATCAAACGTGTAGACTGGGATGAAAGCACCATCAAAAATGCGCGGGTTTGCAGCACCCACTTCATCACAGGTAAGATCAGGCTTTTTATTAAATATTTCTTTTTTATTCTTTCTAGTCTTCGTTTATTGATGTAGCAAAATACTTTGGTAACGTTTGTCTGATTAGCTGGGTCATAGTTACACAATGTAATGAATATTGTTAGCATGTTAACTTAGGTGGGGTTTACATTAGACCGTATCAGCGGATCATCAGATTAACGTTTTTAAAACGATTAGCGTGCACACAGCAACACCAATACACGATTCGCGTGCACACAGCAACGCCAATACACGGATACGCTCGGCTCCGCAGGCATCCTGCGCTCCAAATCACTCTGCCCTGAACAGCGAGTGCCCTCTGGAGGGTGCGCACTCCGGCCCTGCGCAGCTCACAGAGCGCGCGAGTGAAGTGCACAAGCTGTGATTTGGGACTGAGCCGCTGTGTGTGTGATCCCAGTGCATATCACTTACCACTTGCAAGTGGAAGGATGGCAAGCCTAAAGACAATCATAACTACACAATGGGCAGTATTTGCATCAGTATTTGCAGTATTTTCATACTTTTATACTCTTTAATGAAAGGTGATACAAGGCGGAAGTCCGCACCGCTTTTCAGCAGTCGCGTCACATGACCAACGCCAGCGAATCAGGAAGGTGGATGTCACAGTGACGTTGTCCAATGACGACGCCAGCTAGAGCTCAGCACAGTGTATCCGCGTATCTCAATGTTTACACAGCACCGGACCAGACACGATCTAGATTGAATACGTGGACGCTGGTGGATTCCCGTTTCCCGGCGTTTCCAGGCGGTTTAATGTAAACGGACAGTGCATCCGCGAAGAAAACGAGACAGATACGGTCTAATGTAAACTTGGCCTTAGCTTTGCATGCAATTTTGTTTGTAGGAGAGGTCTCGCTTGACTCAAGCAGTCCAGATTTTGTGCCATCATTATTTGTGTATGCCGAAAATCACAATTTTAAAGCAAGGATGGAAAGGTAAAATTGTGTGCCCTCACTCTAAATGCCAACTTACATTGACTGCTCTAACCTAGCTCCCACCCCGTTCAGTTTCATTTCTGATCTCTGCCTCTCGCTTTTTACGCAGCTCTGATTTCTCTTAGCTGCACTCTTTACACTATCATTCCTTTCATGCCATTACCTCCTGCAAATTGCTGTTTAGTGTTGGTATTTGCTGTTGTAGCTAAAGCCACATTGCCATCACATCACTGGCATAATTTGATTAAAACAAAATGAATATGAATGTCCCATTGTTAATCAAGTTGTAGTCTCGCTGTAGCCAGAATGTTGATGGCAGGCTACTTTTGTAAATAGGTTTTTTTTTTTTGAGTTTGACATTTTTTGTAAATAGTATGACTGCCTTCAGGTATCAGAGGAAAACTTACTAACATCGTCCGTCCACTCTTTAATTAAATACGGATCCGGTAGGCGATGTCCACTTGTTAGAGTTAACTTATTTATGTAGCATTCTCGATCTTGTAACGACAATTGTTTTGCATAATCTGACAGCTCATAATGCCGGTCTATGGGCAGCGCCATTGTTTCTGAGTCCAGGCTGCGCGCACATCCTGGCAACGGTCGGTTTGTTTACAAACATGCGAAGGGGTCTATATTACACTTATCTGCCTTTTCGGTTTCTATCCACGCTGAATGTAGTTCGCATGGTCCACAGCAGTCGTCACTTATCTGCGCGATCTTCACGAGACTTGTGCAAGACTTCAAACGTGAAGTGTCAGCGCCGCCATTTTGAAAACTGTTTACACAGCAGAGCAGATCACCATATCATTCTAATTTAGACTAATTTCGAGATTTGCCAGCTTCATCAGTGATTGAGATTATTCTATATGACTTCGAACCAACGTGGAGTAGAGAAGAGTTGGAAAGATGACAGGATAAGGATTAGTTGGTATTTACGTCATTACTGTTGCACAATTAAAATGTGCCAGATCAGGCGGCTGGTGGGTTTTCAAAATAATAAATACAGATTATACCGAGCGCATTCCCCACATAATCCTCACTAAGGTTTCGGACAGCACTACAAAATGGCGTCCCCACTATATAAGAAAACTTCCAGCTTAATTATGTCAGCATTCGAAGGAGAGCGCCCGCGTCTTGACAACATTGGCAGATGTTGATCACTTTGATTTCTGGTGTACGTTTTACTTCCGTCCTACGAAGTCTTGCACAGGTCTCAGCGAATCTTGTTTACAGGCATTGCTTTGACATATGAACTGATATATTACATAGCATATTTCAAAAACACTCATAACTTGCTATAGCAGTGATAAAAAAAGCTGTCAGAAATGCATTCCTACATTTTATAAAATGAGAAATAGAATTTTGATAAAATTTGCCTTCAGTTCCCCTTTAAAACCAACTGGAGGCTCTAACTGGCCTTACCTGGGTGCAGGAGAGTGTGCGTCATCACACTGGGGAACAGTGCTGTCCAAATTGGGGTCCATATCAGTCCCTGGTGAGTACAGCCCATTCATATCCTAGAGAGAGAGTACACAAAATCCCTAGCTATGAGCTTACCAATAGTACAACTATCAAAGAGTGACCATGATGCCATTCCTCAACAGCTTCAATTTACCTGAACACTCTTTATGTCCTCTTCCAAAAAGTTCAGTTCTTTCTGTAATTGCTCCAGTTGCTACGTAAGAAAAGAACAATGTCATGTTTCCTGTTATGTTTCTGCCAGGTTTGAAAACTAATGGATGTACTGTATGTGAAAAACAACCTCTCTCTTATTCCTCCTGGCTTCTTTCAAGAATTCCATTAGGATTTGACGCTGAGCTGCTTGCGATTCCTGCAGAAACAAACACATGTATGACATTTTCAGAGAACCAACTCTCCACATTTACATCAGGTAAGCTATCTAATAGAGGAGAACAAAGGTATGTCTGTAATCTAGGTTATATGCTGCAGTAAGGCTGGGAAATTAAATCTCAAGAGCAGAGGGCCACTGTTGGGGCCTTGACCAAAGCCATTAAAGCTAGGCTCTATGCTTTGTTTGGATTCTGTGTAGGACTGTATGACAGCGATGCATAAAGAATTATTTTTGAAAAAGTCTGTGAAATAAATAAATCAAATAAATGCCTTGCAAAAGTATTCATCCCCCTCGATGTTTGTCCTGTTTTGTCGCATTACAAGCTGGAATAAAAAAAATGGATTTTTGGCAGGTTAGCACTATTTGACTTACACAACACGCCTACCACTTTAAAAGGTGCGATTTTTTTTTTTGAGACACCAACAATAAAGATGAAAAAACAGAAATCTGGAGTGTGCATAGGTCTTCACCCCCCCCCAAAGTCAATACTTTGTAGAGCCACCTTTTGCTGAAATTACAGCTGCAAGTCTCTTGGGGAATGTCTATATTAGCTGAGCACATCTAGCCACTGGGATTTTTGCCCATTCCTCAAGGCAAAACCGCTCCAACTCCTTCAAGTTAGATGGGTTGCATTGGCGGACAGCAATCTTCAAGTTATGCCACAGATTCTCAATTGGATTGAGGTCTGGGCTTTGACTAGGCCATTCCAAGACATTTAAATGTTTCCCTTTAAACCACTCCAGTGTAGCCTCAGCAGCATGTTTAGGGTCATCGTCCTGCTGGAATATGAACCTTCATCCCAGCCTCAAACATCTGGCTTGACTCAAACAGGTTTTCCTCCAGAATTGCCCTGTATTTAGCGCCATCCAGCTTTCCTATCCCTGCAGATAAAAAAATATCCCCACAGCATGCTGCTGCCACCACCATGCTTAGGAATGGTGTTCTCAGGGTGATGGGAAGTGTTGGGTTTGCGCCACACACGGCATTTCCCATGATGGCCAAAAAATTAAATTTCAGTCTCATCTGACCAGAGAATCTTTTTCCATGTGTTTGGGGAGTCTGCCACACGCTACTGGGCAAACTCCAAATGTGTTTTCTTTTTTTTTTCCTTTAAGCAATGGCTTTTTTTCTGGCCGCTCTTCCATGAAGCCCCACTCTGTGGAGTGTATGGCTTAAAGTGGTCCTATGGACAGATACTCCCATCTCCACTGTGGATCTTTGCAGCTACTTCAGTGTTATTTTTGGTGTCTTTGCCGCATCTCTGATTAATGCCCTCCTTACCCGTTCTGAGAGTTTTGGTGGGCTGTTTGACATTCTTTCCATTTTGCTATAATGGAGTTAATAGTGCTCCATGGGATATTCAAAGTTCGGGATTTTTTTTTATAACCCAACCCTGATCTATACTTCTCCACAACTTTGTCTCTGACCTGTTTGGAGTGCTCCTTAGTTTTCATGTTGCTTGTTTAATAGTGTTGCAGAGTCAGGGTCCTTCCAGAACAGGTTGATTTATACCGGTACAGACATCATGTGACAAATCATGCGACACTGACTGCACGCAGGTAGATCTTAATCAACTAGTTATTTGACTCCTGAAGTTAATTGGTTGGACCAGCTCTAATTTATGAGCTTCATACAAAAGGTGAATACCTATGCACACTCCAGATTTCTGGGTTTATCATTATCATTTTTTAAATCTATAATTGTTTGTCACAAAAAAAAAATAAATAAAAACCCACCAATTTGCACCTTTAAAGTGGTAGGCATGCTGTGTAAATCAAATGATGCTAACCACCCCAAAAATCCATTTTAATTCCAGCTTGTAATGCGACAAAACAGGACAAACACCAAAGGGATGAATACTTTTGCAAGACTTACATGTACACACACGGGTTTGTAATATCAATTTAAAAAAAAAAAACCACCACATTTTTGTTACACATACATAAATCCTAACAATGGAGCTCCTGATAAGTGTATGAGCAAAATATTTGCAAGGGTACAAAATCAACCTGAATAAAATAACATATGAACCATCAAGTTGTGTAGTGTCGTGTATTTTGCATCAATAAACTGCTGCACTGTCCTGCGACAGTGATACAAAAAAATGAGACACATTGCAGTTACAAATACATATTTATTCCTTTCTTTGATACCACATGGCATGTACCAGAAACAACACCAGGACATTTATTATGATGCGACTTTGCTGGGTGTCTGGTGGACAGCAGTGAACCAGCACCTTCACTTTACATCATTACTATATAGTTATGATAGAATATTATCGGACATGAGAACTAATCAATATGCAGCAGTTTTAGATTATCTAAAACTAAGGAAAGATGCTCATAATTATTGCATAGTTCAACAGCAATTACATTTACCTGAGTGTGCAGAGTAAGAAACCGTTCAGGTTAAAAAAAATTATTAAAAAGAAAAAAAAAATACAATGCAAAGAGATGTTACATGCTCTGGGGGAAAAAAGTATCAATATTTTCTGTGAAATGTGTGAGTAAATAATCCCACTTCTTAAAAAGCAAATAAAAATATAAAATGGGTTTTTATCCAGCGCTTATGTACGTACTAACCCCATTTCCAGAAAAGTTAGGATATTGTCCAAAATGCAACAAAAACAAAAATCTGTGATTATCCCCTGCCAGAAACAGGTTCCGTCCATCCGGTCATGTTTTCGTTTCCGGGCCGTATCTTTAAAACTACTCAAGATATCTGCATGAAACTTATATATTAGTCAGTGAAACTATAGAAAATATATTTTCTTTGTACTTTTATCAGTTAAATAAAGATTCATGTGAATTAACAAACAAGAAGACAGTCATCTATATCCCCTGCCGTATATACCAAGTTTCAAGATATGGGTCACATTTTTCAAGTTCTGCTGCAGGAAACCAACCCTACCTCTTTACACTGACCTCAGCAGCCCATGGCATAAGCCCACCAGACCTTTGGTCAAGCTACATGTGAACTAGGGCCTTTTGCCATTTTGGATTTTTGGGGAAAAAAAAAGGAAAAAAAAAAAAAAAGAGTATTTTTCAAATTTTTACATTAAAAAAAAAATTGATTTTGACTTAGTTTCTAAGAGCAACGTTCGTGTCCAGAGTGTACATCCACAACTATTCATGATACGGATTTGAAACTTGGTATACATGTTAACGAGGTGATGTCGAGGTGCCTTTTCATACTAAAATTTGAGAAATTTTAAATTTTTCATAGAAACAATTTCAGACTTTGTCTCTCAGGTTAGTCTTAGGGGTAGGTTTTGTTTCCGGAGCAGAACTTGAAAACTATGAGTGATATGGTCTTGAAAGTTGATATATGTTAAGTAACGTACGTGCTTTTTCAGACTAAGAAATGAGAAATTTTAATTTTTAGCTCACCTGGACCAAAGGTCTGGTGGGCTTATGCCATGGGCTGCTGAGGTCAGTGTAAAGAGGTAGGGTTGGTTTCCTGCAGCAGAACTTGAAAAATGTGACAAATATCTTGAAACCTGGTATATACGGTGGGGGATATAGATGACCGTCTTCTTGTTTGTTAATTCACATGAATATTTAACTGACAAAAGTACAAAGAAAATATATTTTCTATAGTTTTACTGACGAACTTAATTGTATTTCATAAATATAAACAAAGTTAGAATCTGATGCCTGCAACACACAAAGGCTGGGACAGAGGCATTATTACCATTACATTACATCACCTTACCTTTTAATAACATTTTTAAAATCAAATGGGATCTGAGGATACTGATTGTTGCAGTGTTGCAATTGGAATGCGTCTCCATTCTTGCTTCATACTTTAGCTGCTCAACGGTCCGGGGTCGCCATTGTCCGATTCTCCTCTTCATGATGCGCCATACATTCTCAATCGGAGACGGATCTAGATTGGCAGCAGGCCAGCCAAGCACACACACTCCATGTCTACAAAGCCACACTGTTGTAGCCCATGCAGAATGAGGCCTGGCATTGTCCTGCTCAAAAACGCATGGACTTCCCAGGAAGAGACCTTGATGAACATGTCTCTCTAAAACCCCAATATGCGCACCAATGTATCAATGGCATCTTCACACACATGCAACTCACCCATCCCATGGGCACTGATGCACCCCTATACCATCACAGATGCTGGCTTTTGCACCTTTCTCTGATAAACTGGATGGTCGTGTTCACCTTTGGCATGGAGAACTCAATGTCCGGTTTGCCCCAAAACAAGCTGAAATGTGGACTCATCTGACCACAGCACACATTTCCACCATCTTTCAGTCCATTCGAGAGGAGTTTGGGCCCAGAGAAATTGGTGGCGTTTCTACATAGAATTGATGAATGGCTTCCTCCTTGCATAATCCAGTTTCAGGCTGCATTTCCAGATGCAGCAGCGTACTGCATTAAGTGAGAACAATCCCCCCCCAGTCCTCTCGAGCCCATGTTGCTATATGTATCACATTAGCATGATGGTTTCTCAGGCAGTGCTGCCTGAGGGCTCAAAAGGTCACGCACCTTGGACAGTGGTTTCTGACCTTGCCCTTTACTCACCAAGATGTCTCAGAATTTTCTGAATCTTTTTCACAATAACATGTACTGTAGATTTTGAAAGACCTAAAAATCTTGTGTTGAGAAACGTTTTTGAATTGATGAAAAATTCCCTCATGTATTTTGGCGCAAAGGGGTGAGCCATGACCCATCCTTGCTTGCAAAGACTGAGCCTTTGGTGTATGCTCTTTTTATACCCAATCATGTTACCAATTAGCCTGCCTATTGTGGAATCTTCCAAAATAGTGCTACGTGCACATCCTATAAACTTTTCAGGCTTATTTTGCCTCTGTCAACTTTTTTAATATGTTGCAGGCATCAAATTCTCACTTCATTTATATTTACAAAAATACAATTAAGTTGGTCAGTAAAACTATCAAAAATCTTTTCTTTGTACTTTTGTCAATTAAATACAGGTTCACATGAATTAACAAAAATCACAGATTTTTCTTTTTTATTGCATTTTGGAAAACATACCAACTTTTCTGGAAATGGGGTTAGTAAAAAATACAAATTGTGTCGTCCAGTGGCCAAGTGTTTATGCGCTACATTGCCTGATATTTACGATCTGGTTCCCTGTGGTGGTACATGTATGTCATTCGTACATACGCACATAGTTTTTGCGACCATATGACGTATATCTATCAATCAGGTTGATGCACCATATTCTCTTAAGTATGGAGCTTCGCACATCACAAAGTAAATGTACTGGTAATGTCTATCATTTCTAATTGTGGTGAACTTTAAGACATCAATTTTGTCCATTTCACCACCTACCAATAAGGTCATAAGATCAGGTAAGGTCCCTTAACTAGTAATAGGACATTACAGAATGACAAATTTAAAAAAAAATTAAAAAAATCAAATGCCTTTTAGCCATTTAAAAAAAAAAGGTATACCAACCGCTTCAAGCTGCTTCTTTTTCTGCACCAGCAGTTCTAACATATAGTTGACATTTGCTAAATCCAGATGCTCCTGGTCTGTGCCAAGAACATCTTGGAAAAACTGCCACTTGGTTCCATTCTATAAACACAGAACATTAATTACTGCACATTATGCTCTTCAAATATCGAAGAGCATTCCCATGAACAGTTACCAAATACAAATTCAAAACTTGCAATCAACTCCAGACCTTTCGCCTTAATTTGGTCAAGAAATAACACACAAGTTACACCTGGCAATCAAACTACTTCGGAGCCTGTGAAAATGGAAGGACCATGTATAAATGGCTGTACCGGTAATTCCTAAACGGTTAATGCAATGTTTATTAACCTCCTTGAATTAAAGCTGAAAGTCAACACTTCAAATCACATATTGATGGCTTCATTTCAAATCTATTGTTGTGGTGTACAGAGGCAAAATTATGAAAAAATTGACTGTCCAAATACATGGACCTGACCATATGTCTGGAACAAACTCCAGTGTAACTTTGGAAAGGACATGCTGACGCACACTTACGGGGTGGTCCCGTTTCAGTCGCTTATCTTCAGATCTCTGTTTCTGCTTAAGGATCAGCTCATTAACTGCAAAACAATAAAACAAATTATGTAACACCCATGCTGCATAGCCTGTATGTGCTAACCTAACACCCTCCTGATATCCTTAAGTTAGCAATAGTAAGCAAAACCATAATTTTCACAGTAGCATGTATGTGTGGGGCAGCCTTAGAAGATATGGTGGAATGTGGACACTTTCTACCATTCTGAAAACAGAACACAGTGTTACTTTTGCATGCGTTTTTGCGGCCACCTCTATAGTGCAAGCATTGATGCACGTGCCTCAGATAATTTCACAGTCGGTATTTAGAATGTTGTTAAATTTAATCTAATACTCACGTCTGTTATGCTATGACACAACCAATGACTTGATCCAAGCATAACATTTGTACTTCATGAGAAAATTACACTTAGCTAACAAATTAGCAATTAAAATATCTAAAACAGCCTGACTGATGTACAGCCACGTTTGGGTAAACTGGCATCTTATTTCTCTCACCATAGCTCTGCAAAAAGCATAGGTAAGGTCATTTCTACAGCATTTCAGTGAAACATATTTATGCTTTCTTAAAAGTAGCATCAGAGCATGTTACAAGCAGGAAACCCTAACTTTGGTCAAGTCTTTATTTTTCCATCATTTTTGGATGTGGGCGGCACGGTGGTGTAGTGGTTAGCGCTGTCGCCTCACAGCAAGAAGGTCTGGGTTCGAGCCCTGTAGCCAGCGAGGGCCTTTCTGTGCGGAGTTTGCACGTTCTCCCCGTGTCCGCATGGGTTTCCTCCGGGTGCTCTGGTTTCCCCCACAGTCCAAAGACATGCAGGTTAGGTTAACTGGTGACTCTAAATTGACCGTAGGTGTGAATGCGAGTGTGAATGGTTGTCTGTGTCTATGTGTCAGCCCTGTGATGAACTGGCGACTTGTCCAGGGTGTACCCCGCCTTTCGCCCGTAGTCAGTTGGGATAGGCTCCAGCTTGCCTGCAACCCTGTAGAACAGGATAAAGCGGCTACAGATAATGAGATGAGATTTTTGGATGTTTGCAATATGCCCGAATTCAATGTGATAGTTGACCGGTTTTACCAGATTGCCCCACACGTACAATACCAGTAAAACATTTGGACACACCTAATTCAATGACTTTTCTTTATTTTTATTAATTAAAAAAAAAAAAAAAGTCACTTCATGTCAAAGTAATGATGGATGTCGTTTCTCTTTACTTAGCTGAGCAGTTCTTGACATAATATGGATTACTACAATTGTGGAATAGGGCTATTTACTGTATTTTTATAATTTACTGTTTCATCTTAAATGTATTAAAATGGTAAGAAATTGCACGAATTAACTTTTGATGAGGCACATCTGTTAATGGAAACGCATTCCAGGTGACTACGTCATGAAGCTGGTTAAAATAATGCCAATAGTGTGCAAAGCGTTATCAAGGTAAACGCTGGCTACTTTGAAGAATCTAAAATATGAAACATTTTGTTTAAACAGTCTACCCCATAATTCCAAATGTTATTTCATAGTTTTGATGTCTTCAGTATTGTTCTACAATGTAGAAAATAGTCAAAATACAGAGGGGGAAAAAAAAAAAAAAAAATTACGAATGAGCAGGTGTATCCAAACTTTTGACTGGTACTGTATGCATACATGTCAAGTTATACGGTTTCCCTGTATTTTATACGGGAAAATGCAATTTTTTGGCTAATACGGCGTACACTGATTTTCAGACAGGAAAATTACGTTTTGTATCAGAGATTTTTTCCGTTACTCTGAGAAAAATTCTCCTAGCATCCACCATTTATTTTTTCAAAACACGCATGCCCAATGAAACGAAACCATTTTCGATTTATGTGGTTTTATAGTTGCACATGGTTTTCTCTGTCATTTAAATACATCGGCTCGGATTGCCCAGACTTCTGTGATGGCTGTGGTCTGCCAATTTCTCGTGGAACACAACATCCCCCCCCCGACTGTGGCAGACCATTCTTTACAGTTAGCGAAAAAAAAACGTTTCCCGATTCAAATACTGCACAGGTAAGCATTTGTGGGGTTTTTTTTTTAACTGTTTGCATGTAGGAAAGCTTTCTCCATTATGATGATAATTTAGGGAGGCGATACTGGGAGTCACCGTTTATACAATGGCAACTGTAGTTACCCGGCGATTTCTGGTTTCGCTTCCCTAAACATTTTAATTGCTGATAGACATTATATGTAGACACAGATGACCAACACTCATTACTACCATTAGTCGTCAGTAAACTGGAAAAGTATTGAAGGAAGAGTAATGGTGGTAACGACCGTTGGTAACCTGTCTCTAAAATGTGTAGTAGGGGATGGAAGCAATTTAACACCATCTACATGTTTGCCGTGCTCTGATTTTCTTTTATTGACCAGGAAAATAAATAGCTGTATATTGGGGAAAGGTCTTCGATGCAAAAACTGCTCTGGGTGTTGCCAGGTTTCCACTGCTGAAACAACTTTTTACTGCTTTGCTGTGCCTCCCACATAGCAATGCAGATAGTGAGAGGGCTTTTTCATTGGTTAGGAAAATTCATACTGAGTACAGAAAAAATATGGCTGCAGACACATGAACTGCATATCTGCAAATTAAAATGAACTGTGATGAGGAGCTACAACTGCTACCCAAGCAGTGATATTATAGCTAGTGCCAAATCTGCAACATCTTTGTACAACAAAGAACACTCCAAAAAGGAATAAGATTTAAATTCTTATAAATTACTGCGAAGATTTTCAATTCAAACTTCATAATTTATTAATATTTTCACTTATCCTTGTTTACATAATATACTTGATGTGGTTCAGTCATCTTTAGTTGGATCTAAACACTGCTTGTGGTGTCAACACTTCTCAAATGGAACTTTTACGAACCTTCATTTACTGTTTGACATGATTTATATATAATTTATTACATGTAACCTACCATTTTAATTAACATAACTACTTAGTACTGCTGTTGTTTCAAGTAATTTTCTTTGGTGGAATGTAATATTGTAGGTGATGTCAAGACTTATCAAATAGAACTTTGTGTAATTTTTATGAACCATTTAATATTAATACATTTTATTTGCAAAATTTACATCAATAATTCTGGTATTACTGATGCAATGTATATTAAATAATTAAGCTTATAGTTCAGTCAGTCACTCTCTTTAGTAGATAATTGTTTACTTGACAGTACATATAGTCCTTTTTAATTCAGTTGTTTTCTCTGGGATCTAAAATTTCTTTTTATTCAGTACATGCTTACTTGAGCCCTTTAACTTGATGCAGTGTGATAAATATGCCTAGTACAATAGGAGTCTATAACGTGGAATAAAACAATCGGTGCTTTGGATTATATATTGGAATTTTTTTCTGGTGTATAAGGGCTCATGGGGAGGCGGCACGGTGGTGTAGCGGTTAGCGCTGTCGCCTCACAGCAAGAAGGTCTGGGTTCGAGCCCCGTGGCCAGCGAGGGCTTTTCTGTGTGGAGTTTGCATGTTCTCCCCGTGTCCGCGTGGGTTTCCTCCGGGTGCTCTGGTTTCCCCCACAGTCCAAAGACATGCAGGTTAGGTTAACTGGTGACTCTAAATTGACTGTAGGTGTGAATGCGAGTGTGAATGGTTGTCTATGTCTATGTGTCAGCCCTGTGATGACCTGGCGACTTGTCCAGGGTGTACCCCGCCTTTCACCCGTAGTCAGCTGGGATAGGCTCCAGCTCGCCTGCGACCCTGTAGAACAGGATAAAGCTGCTAGAGGTAATGAGATGAGATGAGGGCTCATGGGTGTATGTAAGGGAAAAGTACAGATTTTATAAGGGCATGGGTAACTAAAGGTTGGCACGTATGTGAACTGTCTTTGCACCTAACAATTAAAAAGACTAGGGCTACAACTATAGTTGACATAATCAACTAAGTTTTTGGTTTTTTTTTTAAAGCATAGACATTCATTTTTATACGCAACATGCTGTTGTTTAACCAACAATAAAACAGTGGAATATCGGAGCATATGAGCCTGTATTTATGGGTAGTGGGTAATACAATGCAAACCCACTGGGAACAGCAACAGCACCACCAAATTATATAGCACTTACTGCATGCTTGTAACTAGAGGTGCTTCTGAATCAAGCTCCATTACACGTATAGTGGCCGGGATTTGGAAGCTAGCGTAATGATTTATATTAGGTGGATTAATGAGCATGCACAGATGACGAGCAATCTTTTCCGAATCTGGACCATGCACAACCTGTCACCTCTTGGTTGACAGAAAATAAAAGCCCCTTTTACATAGCCCATTAGAGGCAGAAATGTTGTGCCTTTATTCTGCCTCGCTGTTCTGTATGATGCCTCTGAACATAAATGAGGGTCGTTGTTTGTCCACTTCTGAGGCCCTGTCCACACGGCAACAGATTCATGTGAAACTGATAAAATTGTTTATCGTTTCGGCCTGGCGTCCACACGGCACCGGCGTTTTGGGTGCCCCAAAACGAAATCTTTTGAGAACAAGTTCCAGAGTGGAAAAATCTGGCAACGGCGCTGTTGCGAAGTCGTCTGGATGAGTAGAACGGATTTGTTTACGATGACATCACAACCACATGACTGTCAGTGCTTCACGCCGGGTAGAAGTGTAACGCACTCGATGCGAGTTGTCAACAAATCCTATAACTTGGTTCATGAAACGCGCTTACAAAATATTTTCACTGCTTTCCAAAAACAAACAATCCCGCCAGCAAAAATAGGGAAGGAGAAAAAAAAAAAAAAAAAAAAAAGGAGCGATCTCACCTCTTCAGATGTTGGTTTAAGTCCGACAATACATTCCTCAAAAAGGGCGTAGAAGAACAAAGTAATCCATCAACGTGTAGCATTCAATTTATTCCGGACCATAAAAGAATTCTGGAGGATATCAGAATGTTGGTGTACCGGTTTCCATCTACGCCCATTCATTTTTTAAAAATTTTTTTTCCCATTTCCGGTTGAGAGTACGTCGTGCGCGTTCTGGCTGCCGCTTCTCACCAGAGCTTTTTTTTTTTTTTTTTTTTTTTCTATTTTCATTTTTTAATTCATTTTTTTTCTGTGTGTTTGTGTAGTTTGATGTTTGAGTGTTTCGTCTGCAGGTTTGTGGTGTAGCTCCAGACCCAGTTTTGGGCGTCCGTTCCCTCCAGGCCTTGGATCACCGTGGGTGATGCCTGCGCTCCCAGCTGTGGACTGCAGTGAGCTCATTGCTCATTTTGCATTGTGGTTGTCCAGCGCTCTGTGCTTTAATGCTTGGCGTGATGTTCCGAGCGATGTTACTCGGTGGCGTCGCATCGGCTGCGTAGGCGGTTTGGGACACACCAGCGCTCTGCGTGGCGGAGCTTCTGTGCTCGCTTTGTGGATCCACGGCGTGGTGTTGAGCGATGTTGCTGACGGCATCACGGTGGCGGTGCTGGAGATGTGGGACTCGTTTTAGTGCGCCTTTTGGTGGGACTGTGGCTGCTACACCATGGGAATTACATCCTGACCCCTACTCGGTGGACTTTTTACTTTATTTATTATTTTTATTTTATTTATTTATTTTTCTTTGTCTATAATTGTAAAGCATCCTTGGGTTTCTTGAAAGGCGCTATATAAATTTAACTTATTATTATTCCTCTTTCTGCGTCTTTCGTTTTACGCTACTGATTAATAATCAAAACTTTGTGGCTGATGCTACAGAAGAAGGGGTTTATGCGCATGCGTCTACTTCTATTGTTCTGGTGTCTCCGATGGGACCGTCTTACAGTGCACGTAGAGGTGTGGCATGTGTATTGCATCGTTTTCAGCAAGCATTGCGTTGCCATATGTACCTGATATTTTACTGATCCGTTGCCCATGTAGACGCGATATTTAAAAAAAAAAAAAAAAAAAAATCGCCGTTGTGTGGATGTAGCCTGAGCCAGCAGCGGAGGTAGTCACAGAGCCTGAATCAACATCGGTGTAAAAGGGACAGCCGGCATGACGGCTGATCAAACAAAAACGTTGCTCATATGAGTCCACCATTGTGCGCATCAACAAGTTGCATATGGTGAAAATCTGTTCACTTGCAACATGAAAATTACTCATGCATATTACAACAAGTCAGGAAGTCAGTATGGGGAAAACACGGATGGTGTACAGAGTTCATTTAAAACTTTAAGTGACCAAAAACAAAAAAGGGTGAGCCATGCCCTCTTTTTCCTGGAATGAGGAACTAAAAAGGAGACAATGCTAACAGCAGTCATAATAGCTGGGTGCATTTTCATAGATATTTTTATTACTAATGCAGATATACCAGTAATGTCTGAAAAACATCAAAACCACAGAGCACATTTTAAAAAAAGAGGAAAAAAAAAAATCAGCCCATTATGAACATCAGCAACATCATGGCTAAACAGTTGAACACTGGAGACAAGCCGATCTTTTGATGCTGTCTGGGACACATCAGTATGCATTACCGTTCATACTACAAATGTAATATGGACAAGTGTCTCAGACCACCTCCAGAAGTGAACTGCGTCATCTGATCACAAGACGCCTTTCACACCATTCACGTGGCAGAAAAAGAGACACAGCAATAGAAATATATTTCTGTGCAGAGATGTTGGTGGAGTCCATGTGCACTTTAGCAATCATAGGGAACTTTTGTGAAGATTGAGAGAACATTAAAGAGTAAGAAAGTGTTGAGCTTTTAAAAGGGAAAAAATAAATAAATAAATAAATAAAATAAAAAGCCAACACCAGTTGATCCATCATGCACTCACCTAAGAAGTTGGGGTACAGCTGATCCACGTTGTCAATAATGTAATTGCATTTCGGGCACCTGTTGCTGTCCTCTAAACTCCGTCGTATACATTTGTAACTGAAGAAAAAAGGCAAGCACAAACTCCACATTAATTATGAAATTAAAACGTCAACACCAAAACTATTCTTTATATCCAAGAAAAGGAGAAGGAGTTTTAAAGTCTCACCAGAAACTGTGACCACATTTAGTCATATGAGCTTCCTCTATCATGTCAAAACATATGGGACTGAAACACAAAATTTAAGAGGAAGTATTTAACTTTCATCCACAGATGCTAAAATCTTAAAAAAAAGGATCTTAAACACAATCACACTATTCCAGTTACAAAAAAAAAAATCAAATTTGATGCAACATGCAGTTTAACCACTCTTCCAACCCTTTTTCAGTTCAACAGGGAATGAAATGAGATGTACAGTATAAGGTACGTTCATTTTAATCCGAAATAAAGATGAGCCTAATTATTCCCTAAACATAATATTCCACTGCAGGAGTCACACATAATATATGAAGTGATGGATATACTGATGTGACAGCAAGGGTGTGGTCGAGCGTCGGCTGTGAACAGTGAGGAGTCAGGTTGAACCAGCAGGTCACGTGGGACAAGTTACACCTGTGTCTAATTATTGGCTGTCTATTAATGGGTGTCTTTCAGTCAGTGAGTCAGTCAAAAGAGCGAGCGAGCGAGCGAGCATGAGCCGAAACACCCAGAATTGTTTGCGTTTGGACACAGAAGTGTAGTCACTGAAAAGTGAAAGCAAAATGTTGAAATAAAACACACCTGTTATCGAAGCCTGCCTCCCAGTTCCTCGTTGTCCCACCTTAGAGAAGAGTTCCAGCTAACTTTAATTATAGTTCTTGCAAAGTGCTTTACTGTCATCACTTCGCTTCTGATTCTAAACAATATGATTAAATCAGCTTGAATTGATTACCTATACAAATCTCCTTCAAACTTTCTTGCGTAGGGCTTGTAAACGACATGATTTTCATTTTGATATTCCACTTGCCTTTGCAAGAACTATAATTAAAAGTTAGCTGGAACCCTTCTCTGAGGTTGGACAATGAGGAACTAGGCGTGTTTCATTTCTACATTTGCTTTCACAGGTGTAACTTGTCCCCCCCATAGACTTTGAATGGGAAAGTTTTCAAACTGCTCCCCTTAGGCCATTATTAAAAAACATTCTGTTTCCGGTCCACCGGCCGGGTGAGTGCCGTTTGTGCGGTTGAAATTTTTTTTTTAACGCTGGTTTTTCGACATTTTTTTCGGGTTCGTAAATCTAAAATCGAACTTGACATTTACGCATTCCCAGGGATTTCCACTAAAGGCTCATACTAGCCAGCCATGACAAATAACCAGCCGGGGGGGGAGTAAACACAAAAACTCCTGTGCACGCAGTTCCCAGGATTAAATGTATTTTCCACAGACCATTTATTTATTCACTTTACTCAAATACAAAGGAAAATGGCAGTAAATCTTTTCTTGCGTATTGCATCATGAGGCGTTCCTGGCTTGTAAATCTCTTATTTTCGGTGCATGACACATTCACGCAGCTGAGCATGCTATGAATTAACAACGACAACGGTCTGCAGTGGGGCTACACAAAAACACTCAGCGAACATTTCTCCATTTGTGTATGAAAATACACTCCAACGACTCAGTTTGGTTTCATTTACAACCAACGGTGTCTTTTGATGCCAGTACGTAATTGAATGACAGAAGACTGGTTTACCGGGGACAAAATAAGCGTCATCTCTGCTTCTGTTCCCTCCGACGGCCCCGACACACTACTGCCTCCGCCGAGTGTGCGCGCGCGCGCTCACTGGATGTCGGGGCCGCGGATGAGTTACTCTCCCCTGATCAACGAGTCGGCAAGGAATTTGTGGTTATTATCGGTACAAACAGCACGAATCACAACTTAAATGAATGCGGTTCAGTTTGACATTGTCAGTCCGTTAGATAAACATTTAATTTTATTAAAATTGAAAATTAATATTTAGAGCCTGTGGGCTACAAAAATAATAGTCATTAAAGTAGCCGGCTGGACTTAATTGTGTAGTCGGCTGTATGGCTGGCAGCCGGCGCTTGTGGAAAGCCCTGCACTCCGCGGAGAATATAGAACTGAATCAGCTCTGCGCATGCGCTGTGTGGCACAAAAAAATGGCGGCCACCATGAAGGAAGGAGATCTGGAGTTTTCAAACATTTGCTTAAGTGTGAAATCGCAAAATGGTATTCTAGCGAACAACAAAATAGTAAAAATTCAGAAAAACAAATCATTCAGTGATCATTTTAATAGTGTAATTTCATCCGAACTAGGCCTAACGGTCGATTTAGAACTACAAAAAGTCAGTGTGTCGGACATTAAGTACCTTTGTAAGAGTTTTGCAAATGTTGCAGTCAACATTTAAAATGCTAACTTAGTTTTTGTACAAGTTTCAGTTGATTAAACTGTCATTTTATTAAATGTGTCTGCTTTTGTAATATAAAAAAAAGTACTGAAAGAAAAAGCAAACAGCATTGCAATTTATTATCCATCCATCCACACACACACACACACACACACATATATATATGATTCCACGCTTATGGGTACTGAAATGGGGACATGAACTTATTCACCTAAAACCATTTCTTTTTTTACCATCAGGTCACAAAACATGTAATCTTTAATGAATGATATGTTAAAAGATAACTTTAATTTTCTGAGATGTAATAAAAACATATTTATATGCCAAAGTCAAGCCTATGAGTTCCAAAATGATGTCTGTTACATTACTTCTGTTACGATTGTCCATCTCGCGTCTGTTACAAATTAATTACAATCTAGCTATATACCATGTTAATCTTATTGAAAGAATGTGTATGTTTATTCTACTACACATGTTTATTAATTATATTTGCTAAAAACATCACCTTCCTATATTTCAAAAAGTAATTCTACATTGTTAAAATTGAGAATCTATATGTCCACAACACTTCTGTTACGTTCTGACTTTGGCATATAAATGTTTTTATTACATCTCAGAAAATTAAAGTTATCTTTTAACATATCATTCATTAAAGATTACATGTTTTGTGACCTGATGGTAAAAAAAAGAAGTCGTTTTAGGTGAATTTTTAAAAATAAATTCATGTCCCCATTTCAGTACCCATAAGCGTGGAATCACTCATTTTATTTATATTATATATTTTTATTTATATATATATATATATATATATATATATATATATATATATATATATATATATATAAATTTTTTTTTTTTTAAATCCCTCCCTCCCGAAAATTTTTTTGCTCACCCCGTGGACAGGAAACGGATTTTTTTTTTTAAGGATGGCCTTATAGTCCATTTTTGAAATGATGCATCCAAACTTACTACATGTTCCGGGCCATACTACAGAGCACATTACCCATTTTCATACTGATATCATTCCTGCTTTCTGTTCCACCATCAACTTCAGTTCATTTTTCAACACCTAACTGCTCCTAGAGATTAAAAGCTAGAACCACCGAAGTTGGTAAATGTTAGGTCGTTATGTACCTTGCATAAATACAACATAACTTTGCCTCTGCTCCTCTTTCCTTCATGACTTTTCATCCATCCATTAGAAACCATTGATTTTACTACTCCTACATCTTTACCTTAAACTTGGCTGTAACCAGATCCAAGATTTATTTATTTTTGCCTTTTCTCAGCATAGGTCAAAAAGTAATGAATGAATTTTGATGACATTTTAAGCAAAGGTGAGCCATGAACCAAGGAACAATTGATTAAATTTTGATGCAAATCCAGATATGCATTTGGAGCCGGGATATTCTAATATGTGACTTGGCAGAGGTATCCACTCTGAGTGCCCTTCTAATTTAAGGTAAAGTCACAAAACATATGGATTCAACTGCAAAAGTACAGTGATGCTATTCATACTAATGACACTCATGTCTCATCATTCTATTTTTTTCAATCATCCCTCGATCCTTCTACAGCAATCCATAGGTTTTACAGCTGCTTCAACTTTTAAGATAGAACTGCCAAATTTATTATATAGGATTCAACTGCTGAAATAAAGCACAATGTTATGGTCTAACCTCCCCATCTATTTTATCATTTTCTCTCTCTCTCTCTCATATACATCTCATTATCGCTAACCGCTTTATCCATATAAAAAACAAAACACGTGTGTAGACAGAGTGGCAGCTACAATTATCAGCAGTCCATAATTAAACACCTTTTCAGATCTACCAAGTAAAAAAAAAAAAAAAAGTTCAGTTACAACAGTTATTACTGGTTAATCTATTAACCAGAAGATCCCCCCTCACCCTTGGATCTTATCTGATGATGCCGTTTGTTTCCCGAGATGGCATTTTTTTTTTTAGCATGATCAGCAATTTGAGGAAAACCCAGACGTCATCATCGCAGGTAAGCATGGTGGAAAGATCATGGACATGTTTCTACTTCTCAAATTCACCGATATTTCATGATCTCCTTGTCGAAAACTACTTTAGTTTCTTACTCTCATTTGACAGTCGCCATTTTGTATCTAAACTTGCGTTTGAGAAGTCATGTGAGGCGTCGATAATAGTGATCACTTTCACTGGTGTCCACCATTATCAACACCCTGTGGAATTAAGCGACATTTACAACTGTTATGGATCGATCTTTGTGTAAAAAATAAAAATGCTGTAATTTATAATAATTTCTGATTCATAACAGAATGGAATGTTGGCAGAATACTTGGAATCCTATTGCAATAAATAGAATTAGACCAGAATTAAATTCCTAGCATATATAAAAAAATTAAATAAGTTACATGCTTGAAATATTCAGATTTTTTCTATTCAGAACTTTTTTTTTGCAGCTTGTTGTAAATATCCACCACATAATACAATTATCAGTAGACATTTTTACCTCCACCAAGGAGGTTATGTTTTCAGTAGCGTTTATTGGTTTGTCTGTTGGTTTGTCTGTTAGCAACATTACGGAAAAAGTTATGAACGGATTGCTCTGAAATCTTTTCCAGAGGTGTGACTGGGCACAAGTAACAATCCCTTACATTTTGGCAGTGATCCGGATCACCTTCTGGATCCTGGATTTTTTTAAAAAGGATTCTTGGCGGAGGTCTGCGCTCTCCGAGTGCTTTTCTAGTTTAAAATATAATTTAATTTCCCGGGGGGGGGGGGGGGGGGGGGGGGGTCGACCTTTGACCTGGATTTTCATGTGGTTACAATATTTGCCTGTTGACATTTATTAGTAAACTACTAAACTAGAAATTAACACAAAACGCATGATTAACACTAGAAAAGCACTCGGAGAGCGCAGACCTCCGCCAAGAATCCTTTAAAAAAATCCAGGATCCAGAAGGTGATCCGGATCACCGCCAAAATTTAATCGATTGTCACTTGTGCCCAGTCACACCTCTGGAAAAAATTTCAGAGCGATCCGTTCATAACTTTTCCCGTAATGTTGCTAACAGACAAACCAACAAACAAACCAATGCTACCGAAAACATAACCTCCTTGGTGGAGGTAAAAATGTGATCTACAAAAATACTTAGTGGGTAGAAAGTGGAACAAAGATTTTCTGACATAGGTTCAACATCAGTTCATTTGTTTACAAGCATTAGAATTACTTGATTTACGTAAGCACTGACATCCATGTACAGTGGTGCTTGAAAGTTTGTGAACCCTTTAGAATTTTCTATATTTCTGCATAAATATGACCTAAAACATCAGATTTCCACACAAGTCCTACAAGTAGACAAAAGAGAACCTGGTTTAACAAATAAAACAAAAAATATTATGCTTGGTCATTTATTTATTGAGGAAAATGATCCAGAATTACATATCTGTGAGTGGCAAAAGTATGTGAACCTTTGCTTTCAGTATCTGGTGTGACCCCCTTGTGCAGCAATAACTGCAACTAAACATTTGCAGTAACTGTTGATCAGTCCTGCACACCGGCTTGGAGGAATTTTAGCCCATTCCTCCATACAGAACAGCTTCAACTCTGAGATGTTGGTGGGTTTCCACACATGAACTGATCGCTTCAGTTCCTTCCACAACATTTCCATTGGATTAAAGTCAGGACTTTGACTTGGCCATTCCAAAACATTAACTTTATTCTTCTTTAAACATTTGGTAGAACGACTTGTGTGCTTAGGGTCGTTGTCTTGATGCATGACCCACCTTCTCGAGAGTCGGTTCATGGACAGACGTCCTGACATTTTCCTTTCAAATTTGCTGGTATAATTCAGAATTCATTGTTCCATCAATGATGGCAAGCCATCCTGGTCCAGATGCAGCAAAACAGGCTCAAACCATGATACTACCACCACCATGTTTCACAGATGGGATAAGGTTCGTATGGTGGAATGCAGTGTTTTCCTTTCTCCAAACATAATGCTTCTCATTTAAACCAAAAATTTCTATTTTGGTCTCATCCATCCACAAAACATTTTTCCAATAGCCTTCTGGCTTGTCCACGTGATATTTAGCAAACTGCAGACAAGCAGCAATGTTCTTTTTGTTCTCCTTGCAACCCTGCCATGCACACCATTGTTGTTCAGTGTTCTCCTGATGGTGGACTCATGAACATTAGCCAATGTGAGAGAGGCCTTCAGTTGCTTAGAAGTTACCCTGGAGTCCTTTATGACCTTGCCGACTATTACACGCCTTGCTCTTTGTTGGTCGACCACTCCTGGGGAGGGTAACAATGGTCTTGAATTTCCTCCATTTGTACGCAATCTGTCTGACTGGATTGGTGGAGTCCAAACTCTTTAGAGATGGTTTTGTAACCTTTTCCAGCCTGATGAGCATCAACAGCGCTTTTTCTGAGGTCCTCAGAAATCTCCTTTGTTCATGCCATGATACACTTCCACAAACATGTGTTGTGAAGATCAGACTTTGATAGATCCCTGTTCTTTAAATAAAACAGGGTGCCCTCTCACACCTGATTACCATCCCATTGATTGAAAACACCTGACTCTAATTTCACCTTCAAATCAACTGCTAATCCTAGAGGTTCACATACTTTTGCCACTCACAGACATGTAATATTGGATCATTTTCCTCAATAAATAAGTGACCAAGTATAATATTTGTCTCATTTGTTTAACTGGGTTCTCTTTAGCTACTTTTAAGACTTGTGTGAACATCTGATGTTTTAGGTCACATTCACGCAGAAATATTGAAAATTCTAAAGGGTTCACAAACTTTCAAGCACCACTGTATTTATATCCTCCTGAGAACCAACCCATGGGCTTGTGTCCTCTGTAGTGGACATCTGTTTTACATGCACACCCTCTTACTCTTCCAAGCTATTCACTTGAATCCTGGCGTGTTGTAAAGAGTACATCCTGGGCTTTCCAATGATATATCATATGACTAGGAGGGTTGCTGGGAAATTCCTGATAAGGAAAAATCACAAGACAAATTGAGACTTTTTTCCCCCTTGGTTCCCAGGAAGTTTAAAAAAAAAAAAAAAGGATATTTTGTACTAAATACAAGTCTATCTAAAACAAATTTTAAATAAAAGCTGTTTTGTTCACTTCATACCACATACCAAGTTTAATATAAATAATCATCTGGATGTCAATAATTGTGGAACGATGTCACGTGATCAGATACACCAAGTCATCGGGGAATAACCCGTAACCCAATGGAAGTTTGAGTAATTATTCATGCACAATTTACGTATTGAAAGTCTTTTCTACTTTTGCACTGACCAAAAGATGAGTCGATAATTGTATCCGCCGCTCTCGTATTTCCTTCAGGAAATGCAAATCTAGTCAAATCATTAAAAAGTAAACATGTCCCAAACTTTGACGTTTAGACAAAGTGGCATTAAATCAGTCAGTCAGTCATTAAGGCTACATCCACACGACAACGGCAACGAGATTTTTTTTTAAATATCGCGTCCACATGGGCAACGGATCAGTAAAATATCAGGTTCATATGGCAACGCAACGCTTGCTGAAAACGATGCAATACACATGCCACACCTCTACGTGCGCTGTAAGACGGTCCCATCGGAGACACCAGAACAATAGAAGTAGACGCATGCGCATAAACCCCCTCTTCTGTAGCATCAGCCACAAAGTTTTGATTATTAATCAGTAGCGTAAAACGAAAGACGCGGAAAGAGGAATGAATGGGGGTAGATGGAAGCCGGTACGCCAACATTCTGATATCCTCCAGAATTCTTTAATGGTCCGGAATAAATTGAATGCTACACGTTGATGGATTACTTTGTTCTTCTACGCCCTTTTTGAGGAATGTATTGTCGGACTTAAACCAACAGCTGAAGAGGTGAGATCGCTCCTTTTTTTTTCCTATTTTTGCGGGCAGGATTGTTTTTGTTTTTGGAAAGCGCACGGGCGGTGCGCAGTTTGGTACTGCTTCCGCAGTGTTTGGACTAAAGACTCTGCCCTAAGGGCTATTCTCTCACTCTGTCTCTCTCACTTTGCACCATTACACAATAAATATTCACAGTGAAAATATTTTGTAAGCGCGTTTCATGAACCAAGTTATAGGATTTGTTGACAACTCGCATAGAGTTCGTTACACTTCTACCCGGCATGAAGCACTGACAGTCATGCGGTTGTGACATCATCGTAAACAAATCCGTTCTACTCATCCAGACGACTTCGCAATGGCGCCGTTGCCAGATTTTTTTCACTCTGGAACCCGTTCTCCAAAGATTTCATTTTGGGGCACCCAAAACGCCGGTGCCGTGTGGACGCCAGGCCGAAACGATAAACAATTTTATCAGATTCACCTGAATCCGTTGCCGTGTGGACAGGGCCTAAATGGGGAGAACTAGTGGTCGAATACATGCTGCACTAAATGAAATATGGCATTATTCAAAGAATGTTGGTCAGACTTAACTAATGGTAAACACACCGCTGCTGTGCTGTGGGCGGCACGGTGGTGTCGTGGTTAACATGGTCGCCTCACACAGCAAGAAGGTTCGGGGTTCGAACCCAACAGCCGGCAAGGGCCTTTCTGTGTGGAGTTTGCATGTTCTCACCGTCTCACGTGTCTGCATGGGTTCCTCCGGTTTCCCCCCACAGTCCAAAGACATGCAGGTTAGGTTAATATGGGACGGCCTTGGGCTGGGGTGCCCTTGAGCGAGGCACCTAACTCCCAACTGCTGCCCGGGCGCTGTTAGCATGGCTGCCCACTGCTCTGGGTATGTATGTGTGTGTTCACTGCTTCAGATGGGTTAAACGCAGAGAGGAAATTTCACAAGTGTGTGATGAATAAAGTGTAATACACTACCGTTCAAAAGTTTGGGGTCACCCAGACAATTGTGTTTTTTCCATGAAAAGTCACACTTTTATTGACCACCATAAGTTGTAAAATGAATAGAAAATATAGTCAAGACATTTTTCTGGCCATTTTGAGCATTTAAATCAACCCCACAAATGTGATGCTCCAGAAACTCAATCTGCTCAAAGGAAGGTCAGTTTTATAGCTTCTCTAAAGAGCTCAACTGTTTTCAGCTGCGCTAACATGATTGTACAAGGGTTTTCTAATCATCCATTAGCCTTCTGAGGCAATGAGCAAACACATTGTACCATTAGAACACTGGAGTGAGAGTTGCTGGAAATGGGCCTCTATACACCTATGGAGATATTGCACCAAAAACCAGACATTTGCAGCTAGAATAGTCATTTACCACATTAGCAACGTATAGAGTGGATTTCTGATTAGTTTAAAGTGATCTTCATTGAAAAGAACAGTGCTTTTCTTTCAAAAATAAGGACATTTCAAAGTGACCCCAAACTTTTGAACGGTAGTGTATCTGTCCCCATCTCTGCCTTTTCACCAAATGTCAATGATTTTGATGCAGCTATTTAAAAGTTAGCCAGCTGAGAAAGGCCATTACGAGTACCTAGCATTAATAGGCAGCTAAACACGTAAATAATGATCACATTTTAGGAAAACGAAGATATGTTTTCTAAGTCATAATAAGAAGAAGAAGAAGAAGAAGAAGAAGAGACCCGAGCTACTTCACTAACTCGGAAGAAACCATGTTTGGACCTTGAAATCCTAGTTGTATCATGACTGTTTCGACACTCACCACACAAAATCATTACTCTTGTCTTCATATGGATTAATAAGACCGTTACAGAGAGGTCTTTTCTTGCTATAGTTGGAGCCGGATAAACTGGGTCTCTGTGCGCCCAGTAGCTGCACCTCGTTCCCGGATCCGAGACTTCGTGAAGAAATGCCATTGCCATTAGCATTAGCGCTGCTCCCACCACTATTAGCAACATTAGCAGACGCCGTGCTTCCAGAGCTCGTCCCCGGTACTGATCCCGAAGCACCACCAGGATGTTGTTGCTGTTGCCGACAGCCTGACATCTTTCAAACCGCCTCTGGATTCCTTCTCGAGGTCCGTCTGTAGCAAAAAGCCGCGCTGCCGTTTGCTTCCCCAGGCGCTTTCACCGCATCCGGGCGGCGAATGCTAGCTAGCTTAGCTGCTTTATGTTTTAGCCCCTTAACGCACAAAGGCCGAGCTGAGAGTTGTCACGACAAAACAGCGCTTTTGTTTGTATCAAAGGTTCAGTGGAGAACTGTCATTAAAAACAGGAACGAACTTGAACCACGCAACAAAACTCGAGCATTTGTTAGTACAACGATATTTGTTGACAACCTTAACCGTTTTTTTTAACACATCTCAATCCACCGAAGAAGAACACGTTCAACCGAACAAACATGATTCTACTGCCACCGTGTGGTGGGGAAGTGAAGTTATCAGTTCTAGAGATCAGGGGTTCTCGACCTTTTCTGCTTCGAAGCCCACCTGTAGGCCATTTGCAGGAATACCCTATGTCAGGGCTTTTCAAAGTGTGGGGCGCGCCTCCCCTAGGGGGCGCCAGAGTTCTTCAGGGGGGCGCAACGTGAGGAAAAATAAACCAGAATAAGTTACTATTGCGGGCATTTAGCAAACTTCAGCTAGCCTTTGCCAGAGACAAAATGGATCGATTTTTAGTACCTAAAGCCCCATCTACACGATCATACATTTGTCCATGGACATCGTCATACAAATGTATGATGATGTTCATGGACAAATGTATAATCGTGTGCAGGGTGCGATTTGTCAAAAAACCAGAAGGGGGGATGTTTTTTTTTTAATCATGAAACGTCACAAAATTAAGGTAACAATAGGCTAACAGCTCAATAACATCCGATGATATCAAATGAATAACGCTAAATGAAAACGAACACTAAACCAGAGATAGTAAATTCATCTTCCTATCTCTCTGACTAAATGCACGAACACTAACACAACAAAGTTCGCATTGCTTGTCGCGTTGCTGTGATGTTTCTCTCCCTCCGGATTAAATGGACAGTGACTCGAAAATCACTAAAATACATGAATACTAAATGAACAGTTTGCTCTGATGGCGCAGTTCACATTGTGCGCAGTTTTCCGATTTAAACTTTTTTTTTTCTCATCCTTATACTTCCTGTTTCATGGACTGTAACGGATTTGCTTATTTAGTCATTTTAATACAGAATTTACTTTGAAATTATAATCAGACACTCCAACGTCCCCCCTAAAAAAAAAAAAAAAAATCGGCCGTGAAAAAGGCGGCATCCGCCAAAAGGCGCGCTGTTTGCATCCCTGCATAGAACGCAAAGATATTGTTATTATCTACAATGTATCTATTTGCTGGGGACGTTCGTGAACATCAAAGCTGCCACTTCAGGTCATTCTGAAAGTGAGTGCAATGTAGACCATAGAAAACTGTGTCACAACATGCCTGTCATGTCAACTTTTTTTTGGTTTGTTTGTTTTATTGACGGGGTTGTCCCCGAGGATTTTTTTTCAGCAGAGATAAAAACCAGAGGGGGGGATGATCCCCCCATCCCCCCCAGCAAATCGCACCCAGATCGTGTGGACGGTTTTCCCAACAAACTTGAACAACGTCATACTTGTATGACGTTATATGATGTTGTTCAAATTTTTAGAATCGTGTTTCTACTTTCCAACAAATGTTCACAACATTTTACAACATTTTGGGTCATCCACCAATCAGATTGTTAATTCGGGTCATGTGATCTACACTGCCTGTCATGTAACAATCTGATTGGTGGATGACCCAAAATGTTGTAAGATGTTGTGAACATTTGTATGACGTTGTTCAAGTTTGTTGGGAAAACCGTCCACACGATTATACATTTGTATGACAATGTCCATGGACAAATGTATGATCGTGTAGACGGGGCTTAAAGCTACAGTGAGTGAGGAGACAGTCTGGGCCAAGCAAAAAAAGAAGGAAGTATGACCACGATTATTTAAAGTTTGGATTTTCATGGACTGGATCTGAAGATGCTCCACTGCCACAGTGTGTTGTCTGCCAAGAGGTGCTAGCTAACAATGCTATGAGATGTTTAAAAGGTGTAAAACAAGATGTTTTTTTTTAAAAAAAGCACAGATGTTTAAAATGTGTAAAAAATGTTTTTAAAAAGCACAGATGTTTAAAATGTGTAAAAAAGATGTTTTAAAAAAGCTCATATGTTTAAAATGTGTAAAAGAAAAAAATTAAAATGTGTACAACAACCATTTTTTAAAATACGAATGGAACATTAAGTATAGCAACAACAAAAATTCTAAGGGGGGGGGGGTGCTGTTGTTTATTTGCTCTCTGAGGGGGGGGCTGACTCTCCCACACTTTGAAAACCCCTGCCCTATGTACACGCCGGAACGTGACATAATTTCCGCTAAAATGCCAGGATGGTTGTAAACATCCGGTAGCCATTAAAAGCGCACACATATCCAGAACAAAGTGGGAAAGAGTAGAAACACCAACAGACACTTCTACCGATGATCAAATACCCAGATATTGTGTTCTATCTGGTTTGGCTGCCGAAGAATCAAGTCTGACCTTAGACAAAACAGCCCATTTTCTGAATGGGTGCCCAGTCTGGATTGTTTCTATCATATAATTTTGCTGGCGCTCTGAGAGGCGAAATAGTAATACACATGTTAAAATTATAACAATGACAGAGTGAACCATGGCAAGAGAATGCTCATTTTATAGCAAAATTCTACCAACACGAAATAAAAGGCTGAGGGCAGAAGACTGCGAAGCCGATGGGATCATCAACCTGGTGGCACTGGAACAGTTTATCTCTCGGCTTCTGGAAGGAATGGTGGAATGGGTCCAGTGTCATCGCCCGGTGTCGCTCCAGCAAGCCATTGGGTTGGCAGAGGACCATCTGGCGGTGGTTCCGATGGCAGGCGGACAAGGCGAAGGTGCCTCTCCTCGTTTCTCTTCTCTCCCCCTCTCTTCACTCTCTCTTTTGCCCTCGCCCCATTCCCCCACTGTGGAGGTGGGGGCCGGCTCCTCCCCAGCTGGCCCATCACACCCATGGTGTCCTCCTGTCTCCCTCTTCCGTGTCTGTGTTCTCCCCCCTCAGGTGAGTGACGCCTATAACACTGGTGCAGACGGAAAGCCTGGGCCGGTATGCTGGCGTGGGGAGGGGGGAGCCGGAGCATCTCCAGAATCAGGGCTCCGCAAGGGACGTGTAAGCTGTGATCCAGATCTCCGACGCGCCAGAGACCGCCTCCAATCAAGCAGGAATGTATCGCATACCGGTAAGTGTTCAAGGGGATACATATCACGCGTTGGTGGATTCCGGTTGTAATCAGACCTCAATTCACCAACGCCTGGTGCAAGGTGAGGCATTGGGGAGAGCACAAACAGTGAAAGTGGTGTGTGTGCACGGGGATATTCACAATTATCCCTTAGTGTCTGTCTGTATTCTATTCCAGGGCCAAATGCATAGAATAAAGGTGGCGGTTAATCCTCGTCTCACCCACTCATTGATTTTGGGGACTGATTGGCCAGGGTTTAAAAAGCTGATGGAACATTTAACACGTAGTGGGTCCTGCACTAGTATGTCATGGGAAGATCCTGGAGGAGCTGTCACAGAGCCGTCTACATCAGCTCCGCGTCAGAGTGACACGAGGAGTGAGGAGCAGCCCGCTCCTCCTCCCTCTCTCAGGGATTCCCTTGAGGATTTCCCATTAGAGCAGTTGCGAGACGAGACTCTGCGGCATGCGTTTGACCAAGTGAGAGTAATCGATCGTCAAACTCTTCAGCCAAGCGTGACACCGGTCTTCCCTTATTTTGCTATTATTAAAGATAGGTTATACCGAGTGATGCAGGACACTCAAACTAATGAACAAATAACCCAGTTGTTGATCCCAAAGAGCCGTAGGGAACTCGCATTCCATGCGGCTCACTTTAATCCCATGGCTGGTCACTTAGGGTAAGATAAAACACTAGCCTGAATAATGGCCCATTTCTGTTGGCCAGGAATTCGCGGGGATGTCCGTCGGTGGTGTGCTGCGTGCCGCGAATGCCAATTATTAAATCCCATGGCCACTCCAAAAGAGCCTTTGCGCCCTCTCCCTCTAATCGAGACCCCATTTGAGAGAATTGGTATGGATCTCATTGGGCCATTAGATCGGTCAGCACGTGGATATTGCTTTATTTTAGTTCTGGAACTATGCAATGCGATATCCAGAAGCAGTGCCTCTCTGCAATATTTCTGCATGCAGTATTGCGGAGGCACTCTTCCATATTATCTCCCGGGTCGGGATTCCGAAAGAAATCCTAAAAGACCAAGGCACTACATTTATGTCACGCACATTGCGCGAACTGTATGGGTTATTGGGGATTAACGCTATCTGCACCAGTGTCTTTCACCCACAAACGGATGGCTTAGTGGAACGTTTTAATCAAACTCTCAAAAACATAATCCGGAAATTTGTAAGTGAGGATGCACATAATTGGGATAAATGGCTCGAGCCCCTCTTATTTGCAATACGAGGTGTCCCGCAAGCCTCCACTGGTTTTTCACCATTTGAATTATTATATGGGCATAAGCCATGTTGCATTTTGGATGTGCTATGGGAAAACTGGGAGGAGGGACCTTCACCCAGTAAGAACGAAATTCAATAAGTTCTTGAGCTGCGTGCAAAACTCCACACACTCACACACCTAACCCAGGAGAATTTAAGAATGTCAAATTCGGCTGTATGACGGAGCACGCACCTTAGAGAGTTCACACCAGGAGACAAAGTTCTCGTATTATTGCCCACATCGAGCTCCAAATAAATCACCAAGTGGCAAGGACCCTTCGAGGTCACACAACGAGTCGGGGACGTTGACTACGAGGTGAGGCAAACGGATAGGGGTGGAGCATTGCAAATTTACCACCTCAACCTGTTAAAACATTGGAACAAGGAGGTCCCCATGGCGTTGGCATCAGTAGTTCCGGAGAAGGCGGAGCTGGGGCCAGAGGTAAAAAAAAAGTAACATCTTGAACCACTCCAGTCCCTTGTGGAGACCACCTCTCACCGGCCTCAACTCACGGAGGTGGCCAAGTTGCAAAAGGAATTTTCCGACGTGTTCTCGCCCCTTCCCGGTCGTACCCACCTCATAGAACACCACATTGAGATGCCCCCGGGGGTGGTAGTGCGTAGCCGCCTTTACCGCTTGCCCAAACACAAGAAAAAGGTGGTTCCGGATGAACTCAAGGCCATGCTCAAAATGGGCATAATTGAGGAGTCCCACAGTGACTGGAGCAGCCCAGGGGTCCTGGTTCCCAAGACCGATGGATCGGTCTGGTTCTGTGTGGACTATAGAAAAGTCAACGCGGTGTCTAAATTTGACGCATACCCAATGACTCGCATTGATGAGTTGCTTGATCAGTTAGGCGCTGCTCACTTTTATTCGACACTGTATCTAATGAAGGGATATTGAGAGATCCCCTTGACTCCTCTATCCCGAGAGAAAGAGACCTTTTCCACACTGTTTGGATTACACCAATTTGTTATGCTCCCTTTTGGGTTATTTGGGGCACCCGCTATGTTCCAGTGGCTTATGGACAGGGTCCTGCACCCTCACGCTGGTGGTGGTGGACTTCCTGTCCCGGGGGGGGGTCTGCTTGAGACCTGACGGCTCCCCGGCCTGAGTCAGGCAGTGTGGGTATGTGTCACGTGTGTGTGCACGTCTGTGTGAGTGATTAGTACATGAGTGCAGCTGAAAAGAATAAAGTTGCAAGAACTTCAGTTCCCGCCTGCTGTGCTTCTGTACTCCACCCACATCAGGGATATTCCACATGGATATACAAAGCAACTAGGATGGCAACTGCTGAAAGCGTGTCTGTAAACAATGCTGAATTTTCTCAGTATTACCACAATTTGAACAGTTGAGCAAAGATTTGATACAAAGAGAAGAAAGATATGTGTGGCTTTGACCCATATTATTTTAAAATGTCAGATTTTTCTGAAGATAAGACGCTTCTACCGCCCATCGAAAAACCAGATATCACGTTCTATCTGATTTGGCTGCTGAAGAATCAGGTGTGACCTTGGACGAAACATAGCCCATTTTCTGAGTGAGTGCCCAGTCTGAATTGTTTCTATCGTATTATTTTGTTGGCGCACCTAGAAGCGAAATAGTAATACACATGTTAAAATTATAATAACGACCGAGTGAACCACGACAAGAGAATGCTCATTTTATAGCAAAATTCTACCAACATGAAATAAAATTCTTCCATGATATTATTGAGAAAGCTTTTGAATCACACCTGAGATAAAACGATTACAGCAAACATGAGCTATTTTGGTTTTAGCCTTTGTTAGATCAGCCCTGCTGATGTTGTTCAACCGTGCTTGTCTCCTCTCCGTACTAAGCCTCAGAGTTTCCTCGCCCTCTTTCTGAATCATAGACGGAATTCTAAACAATCGGAATATGCCATGGTCACAAGTACTGTTGTGACCTCAACCATATATAGCACAAAGATATGGCATAGCTAAAAGGACATTTAAAGCAGTGGAAAAACAAAGAGAGTTGCACACGACTATGTTTTGTATGGATTGTCGCTTGACCCCGCATTTGTATATCCACCAACATGGCCAACATCCGGGTTTGTATTTTTCTTTGACGTCACTTGCAAGTCAAGGATAGTCACAGGAAAAGCCCAGATTCCAAAGCTGTTGAACTACATTTAAATAATATTAGCTGGCTTTGAATGGTGTATCAGATATATTCCATTCGGCTAGCATGAAATCAAACAAGTCGAAGACGAGTTCAATATCATGCTAGCTGAATGGAATATATCTGATATACCATGCAAAAAGCCAGCCAATATTATTATTATTATTATTACAACCCCGATTCCAAAAAAGTTGGGACAAAGTACAAATTGTAAATAAAAACGGAATGTAATAATTTACAAATCTCAAAAACTGATATTGTATTCACAATAGAACATAGACAACATATCAAATGTTGAAAGTGAGACATTTTGAAATTTCATGCCAAATATTGGTTCATTTGAAATTTCATGACAGCAACACACCTCAGAAAAGTTGGGACAGGGGCAATAAGAGGCTGGAAAAGTTAAAGGTACAAAAAAAGGAACAGCTGGAGGACCAAATTGCAACTCATTAGGTCAATTGGCAATAGGTCATTAACATGACTGGGTATAAAAAGAGCATCTTGGAGTGGCAGCAGCTCTCAGAAGTACAGATGGGAAGAGGATCACCAATCCCCCCAATTCTGCACCGACAAATAGTGGAGCAATATCAGAAAGGAGTTCGACAGTGTAAAATTGCAAAGAGTTTGAACATATGATCATATACAGTGCATAATATCATCAAAAGATTCAGAGAATCTGGAAGAATCTCTGTGTGTAAGGGTCAAGGCCGGAAAACCATACTGGGTGCCTGTGATCTTCGGGCCCTTAGACGGCACTGCATCACATACAGGCATGCTTCTGTATTGGAAATCACAAAATGGGCTCAGGAGTATTTCCAGAGAACGTTATCCGTGAACACAATTCACTGTGCCATCTGCCGTTGCCAGTTAAAACTCTATAGTTCAAAGAAGAAGCCGTATCTAAACATGATCCAGAAGCGCAGATGTCTTCTCTGGGCCAAGGCTCATTTAAAATGGACTGTGGCAAAGTGGAAAACTGTTCTGTGGTCAGATGAATCAAAATTTGAAGTTCTTTATGGAAATCAGGGACGCCATGTCATTCGGACTAAAGAGGAGAAGGACGACCCAAGTTGTTATCAGCGCTCAGTTCAGAAGCCTGCATCTCTGATGGTATGGGGTTGCATTAGTGCGTGTGGCATGGGCAGCTTACACATCTGGAAAGACACCATCAATGCTGAAAGGTATATCCAGGTTCTAGAGCAACATATGCTCCCATCCAGACGACGTCTCTTTCAGAGAAGACCTTGCATTTTCCAACATGACAATGCCAAACCACATACTGCATCAATTACAGCATCATGACTGCGTAGAAGAAGGGTCCGGGTACTGAACTGGCCAGCCTGCAGTCCAGATCTTTCACCCATAGAAAACATTTGGCGCATCATAAAACGGAAGATACGACAAAAAAGACCTAAGACAGTTGAGCAACTAGAATCTTACATTAGACAAGAATGGGTTAACATTCCTATCCCTAAACTTGAGCAACTTGTCTCCTGAGTCCCCAGACGTTTACAGACTGTTGTAAAGAGAAAAGGGGATGTCTCACAGTGGTAAACATGGCCTTGTCCCAACTTTGAGATGTGTTGTTGTCATGAAATTTAAAATCACCTAATTTTTCTCTTTAAATGATACATTTTCCCAGTTTAAACATTTGATATGTCATCTATGTTCTATTCTGAATAAAATATGGAATTTTGAAACTTCCACATCATTGCATTCCGTTTTTATTTACAATTTGTACTTTGTCCCAACTTTTTTGGAATCGGGGTTGTATTATTATTATTATTATTATACAAACACATTCCTTTCAGGTTTTCAACGCAGCTTTCTCTTTCAAAATTCTCTCAAAATCTTCCATATTTAATGAAGCAAACTTGGTGGCCATGTTTGTTTACAAATTGTCAGTCACTTGGTAACACGGAAGTTTTATGTCTCTGAAGTGTGACATCATATTGTCTTGACAACCATGCAATATTGTAAACCATATTCCACGCTCATTCTCCATTGGGTAGAGTGAGGCAATACACATAGGATAAGCGATATGCAAACAATATTGTATGCTATCGAACCAAATGAATGGAACCTGCTAGAAGGGAATAGAATACATGTACAGTGGTGCTTAAAAGTTTGTGAACCCTTTAGAATTTTCTTTATTTCTGCATAAATATGACCTAAAACATCATCAGATTTTCACACACATCCAAAACGTAGATAAAGAGAACCAAGTTAAACAAATGAGACAAAAATATTATATGTGGTCATTTATTTATTGAGGAAAATGATCCAGTATTACATATCTGTGAGTGGCAAAAGTATGTGAACCTCTAGGATTAGCAGTTAATTTGAAGGTGAAATTAGAGTCAGGTGTTTTCAATCAATTGGATGACAATCAGGTGTGAGTGGGCACCCTGTTTTATTTAAAGAACAGGGGTCTATCAAAGTCTGATCTTCACAACACATGTTTATGGAAGTGTATCATGGCACGAGCAAAGGAGATTTCTGAGGACCTCAGAAAAAGCGTTGTTGATGCTCATCAGGGTGGAAAAGGTTACAAAACCATCTCTAAAGAGTTTGGACTCCACCAATCCACAGTCAGACAGATTGTGTACAAATGGAGGAAATTCAAGACCATTGTTACCCTCCCCAGGAGTGGTCAACCAACAAAGATCACTCTAAGAGCAAGGCATGTAATAGTTGGCGAGATCAGAAAGGACCCCAGGGTAACTTCTAAGCAACTGAAGGCCTCTCTCACATTGGCTAATGTTAATGTCCATGAGTCCACCATCAGGAGAACACTGAACAACAATGGTGTGCATGGCAGGGTTGCAAGGAGAAAGCCACTGCTCTCCAAAAAGAACATTGGCGCTCATCTGCAGTTTGCTAAAGATCATGTGGACAAGCCAGAATGCTATTGGAAAAATGTTTTGTGGACAGATGAGACCAAAATAGAACTTTTTGGTTTAAATGAGAAGTGTTATGTTTGGAGAAAGGAAAACATTGCATTCCAGCATAAGAACCTTATCCCATCTGTGAAACATGGTGGTGGTAGTATCATGGTTTGGACCTGTTTTGCTGCATCTGGGCCAGGACAGCTTGCCATCATTGATGGAACAATGATTTCTGAATTATACCAGCAAATTCTAAAGGAAAATGTCAGGACATCTGTCCATGAACTGAATGTCAAGAGATGGTGGGTCATGCAGCAAGACAACGACCCTAAGCACACAAGTCATTCTACCAAAGAATGGTTAAAGAAGAATAAAGTTAATGTTTTGGAATGGCCAAGTCAAAGTCCTGACCTTAATCCAATGGAAATGTTGTGGAAGGACCTGAAGCAAGCAGTTCATGTGAGGAAACTCACCAACATCCCAGAGTTGAATCTGTTCTGTACGGAGGAATGGGCTAAAATTCCTCCAAGCCGGTGTGCAAGACTGATCAACAGTTACTGCAAACGTTTAGTTGCAGTTATTGCTGCACAAGGGGGTCACACCAGATACTGAAAGCAAAGGTTCACATACTTTTGCCACTCGCAGATATGTAATATTGGATCATTTTCCTCAGTAAATAAATTACCAAGTATAATATTTTTGTCTCATTTGTTTAACTGGGTTCTCTTTATCTACTTTTAGGACTTGTGTGAAAATCTGATGATGTTTTAGTAAGTAAGTAAGTAAGTAAGTAAGTAAGTTTAATTTGTATAGCACATTTAAACACAGCATACACTGACCAAAGTGCTGTACAGAGTCAATATTTAAAAGACAAATGATCAAAAGAAAAATAAAATAAAATAAAATGAAACTATAATAATAACAACAACAATAACAATAAGCTGATGGTTAAGGAAAGGCCAAGGAGTAGAGATGGGTTTTTAGCCTAGATTTAAAGGCAGAGATGGAGGGAGCAAATCTGATGTCCGGTGGGAGCTGATTCCAGAGGCGTGGAGCAGCAACAGAAAAAGCTCTGTCACCTCTCTGCTTCAGCCGCGAGCGAGGTACATGAAGAAGCCCTGCGTTAAAGGATCTTAGAGACCTTTGGACTGAGTGGGGCTGTAAAAGGTCATTGATGTAGGCTGGGGCCAGCCCACTGAGTGCTTTAAAAACAAATAATAAAACTTTAAATTGTATTCTGAAAAAGACTGGGAGCCAGTGCAAGGAGGCCAGAATGGGAGTGATGTGCTCACGTCTCCTGGTACCAGTTAAAAGACGTGCAGCTGCGTTTTGGACCAGCTGTAAACGTCTAAGTGAGGTTTGAGGGAGGCCAAGATAAAGGGAATTGCAATAATCCAGTCGTGATGTGATAAAAGCATGGATGACTATTTCAAGATCATTATGAGATAGGAAGGATTTGAGGCGGGAAATCACTCTGAGTTGGTAAAAACTATTTTTGACCACAGTGCTAATCTGTTTGTCAAGACAGAGATCGGAGCCAAGGAAGACACCCAGGTTTCTGGCAGAGGGTGTGACATGAGGAGTGAGGTGACCTAAATCATTCACTGTAGTGCATCTTGCCTTGGAGGGACCAAAAATAATGACTTCAGTCTTGTCACCATTTAGCTGGAGGAAGTTGTTAGCCATCCAATTTCTGATGTCTTCAAGACAGACAAGGAGAGATTGGATGGAGTCCCTAGATTTTAAGGGCAAATACAATTGTGAGTCATCAGCATAAAGGTGAAAGGAAATGTTGTGCTTTCTAATGATGTCACCAAGTGGGAGCATGTAGAGACTGAAAAGCATGGGACCCAAGATGGACCCCTGGGGGACCCCATAGGAGACAGAGGCAGTTGATGAGGAGAAATGGCCAATAGAAACAGAGAAGGTCCTATGTTTAAGGTAGGACCTGAACCAGAGAAGAGCAGTGTCCCTGATGCCCACCTGCTGGTCTAGACGGCTGAGGAGGATGTTGTGGTCAACAGTATCAAATGCAGCGCTAAGGTCGAGTAAAACCACAATGGCATTATCACCAGAATCTAAAGTGAGGAGCAGATCATTAGTTACTTTAAGCAGGGCTGTTTCAGTGCTGTGAAGGGATCTGAATCCTGACTGAAAAGGTTCAAGTATGTTATGGGTGGTCAGAAAAGGAATCAGCTGTGACAGTATAGCTTTTTCTAGAACTTTTGAAAAAAAAGGGAGCTTGGAGATGGGGCGATAATTTTGCAAACATTGGGCATCGAGGTTGGGTTTTTTAAGCAGGGGTTGGACGACTGCATGCTTTAAAAAGGTAGGGACAGTACCAGATGTGAGACATGAATTTAGAATTATTTGAATCGATGGCCCAACAGCATCAAAAACATCCTTTATGATACAGGAGGGAATGGCATCATAGGGGGATCCAGTGGGTTTCATATGTAAAACTAGTTCCCGCAATTCACTGAGAGAGATGGGCTGAAATTGGTTAAAAGTAGAAATAGCTAGTGCACGAGAGTGAACAGGTAGAGCAGTTGATAAGGAGGGCGTAAACACTGATCTGATGTTCTCTATTTTATCAGTGAAAAACTTAAGGAATTTTTCACAGGTCTCAGTGGATACGTCAGCAACTGGAGAGTTAGGAGGGTTAAGAAAAGAGTTAATAGTGCTAAACAGACTATTGGGTCTGTTGGAATGTGTACTAATTAAGTCAGAGAGGTGCGTAGTTCTGGCTTTTTTAGCTGCAGTCTGGAAGGAAGCTAAAGTCAACTGGAAAATTTCAAAGGAAACGGTGAGATGGTCTTTTTTCCATTTCCTTTCAGCTTTACGGCAGGCTTGCCTGAGTGAGCGGGTGGCCTCATCCAACCAATATTGAGACTTTAGCTTAGGGCGGGTGAATGTGAGAGGAGCTACAGAGTTAAGTATGGAAGAGCAAGAAGATTGAAAAAGACTGACTAATTCGTCTGGCCCAGAAGAGGATGATGCCGCTGTTGCAATGGTAGCTGCAACAGAGTTACTGATGAAACTATCTGAGAACTGGGATGCAGTTTGAGTGTTAATGTGACGAAAGTGACGACCTTGAATTTTGGCAGTTTGCAGAGCATTTGATAAACTAACATTAAACATAATAGGTTTATGATCAGAAAAAATGGCATCCTCAATCACAATGTTATCCACAGAAAAACCATAGGATAGAACAAGGTCGAGTGTATGTCCCAAGATATGAGTAGCTTTGTTTATATGTTGAGTAAGACCAAAGGCATCTGTTACACCACAGAATTTTAGAATTTTAGAACTAATTTTAGGTCATATTTATGCAGAAATATAGAAAATTCTAAAGGGTTCACAAACTTTCAAGCACCACTGTATTTATTCAATCAAAAAAAGTTTCCTGTATGGATAATAATGCATGATATGCAGCCCTGTCAATAACTTTTGGAGTAGGGGGCATTTGAAAAAGAGTAGTAGTAGTAGTAGGGGAAGCCATGGCTTAATGGCTAGAGAAGCAGCTTTTGGACCAAAAGGTCACCAGTTTGATTCCCTGGGCCAGCAGAAATGGCTGAAGTGCCCTTGAGCAAGGCACCTAACCCCCAACTGCTCCCCAGGCTGCTCTGGGTATGTTGTACAGCACTCTGGATAACAGCATCTGCTAAATGTCATTAATGTAATGCAGTAAGCAGACCCAAAGTGCAAATGTGAAACAAGGTAACAACTATTGTCCATGGGTTCTGTCCTTGAAAATTTTTTAAATATAGGTGCAAAACAGTGCATTCTGAGTGATCCAGAATGCAACATTTCACATCTCAGAGTAAATAAAATGTTTTTCTTGATCTCATGATTAAGGTGGGTAATATGTGGAAAATATAAAATTAATGAAAATGAAAGTAAAGTCTCTCTGATGATTTCATACTAATTTGACCTATTTTCAAGTTTTATAGGTCAATCATGGGTCAACTTATAATATATGCAGTAAATTCTTGAATATTCAATTATGATTGTGAAGGTCAAGACTATCTTCAAAATTCTGCAGGGGCCAAGGCTTCAATAGGAAAAATGGAAACCCATCCATTATCTGTAGCCGCTTATCTTGTCCTACAAGGTCACAGGCAAGCTGGAGCCTATCCCAGCTGACTACTGTATGGGCGAGAGGCAGGGTACACCCTGGACAAGTCGCCAGGTCATCGCAGGGCTAACACATAGACACAGACAACCATTCATGCTCACATTCACACCTACAGTCAATTTAAAGCCACCAATCAGTTTAACCTGCATGCCTTTAGACTGTGGGGGAAACCGGAGCACCCGGAGGAAACCCACATGGACACAGAGAGAGCATGCAAACTCCACACAGAAAGGCCCTTGCCGGCCGCTGGGCTCGAATCCAGGACCTTCTTGCTGTGAGGCGACAGTGCTAACCACTACACCACCGTGCCACCCGCAAAATGGAAACCCTTCTGCTTCAATATAAGAGCAATAACAAAGAAAATAAAGAGATATTGTGAGACTGATATATTTAATAAACTTTATCAGAACTTAAGAGACAAAATATTTCAAATGAGAAATTTGAGTTAAAACCTGATTCAATGTTAATTATTCTTAATATGATTTATATATGTCTGTATTTATACTACTATTAAACACAATGCAAAAATGTTACTGAAACTTCTATTCAATTTTAATTCTATTAATCTGAACAAAAGGTAACACAAATTGCACTTTTTTACTTGTTTGTTAACTTTGTACTTCATTAATGACAATAAAGATCTGTAAAACAAACCATCTGATTTTTTACTAGCAACAAAATACGCCAATCAACAGATATCACTTTTATGAAGTGTAAATCTAATTCAGCTAGATAATGCATGTGCAGTACTGCCACAGATACTTGTAAAAATTGGTCATTGCTGTAGCACAAATACGATTCTTGTTATCTAAAAAGATCACTTTTCTCAGTGAATTAAAAAAAAAGCCTGTCATAAAAACACAAGGAAAAAAATTTATTTTTTGAAAATGCCACTGCAAGTAGCCAGCGATGAAGTGTTTATAGGTGGCAAAATCTCCAGCTGCTGGCAGTTATTGACAGGGCTGGATATGGGGGACAAACATTTTCCATGTGCCATTATTCTTCCCATTAAATGTTTGTTAACTTGACACAAAAATGCTTTAATACAGACAACCCCAAGACTATCTCATCCAACCTAAAGAGTCTTGAAATTCGTGAAACAGCATGGCAAAGGGACAGTCATATCAGGTGACTTGGAGGGGCTCCGCATTTGCTCCATACAGACTTGCCACTCGTGTCCCACAAGGCTCAGCACCTGGTTCACTTTTGTTCTTCCCCTATACCCATTCTCTTGCTGAGGTTCCTATCCTCACATGTGTCGTCATACCACTGCAATATTGATGACACTCAACTGATCCTCTCTTTTCCTCCCTCAACCATTATGGTTCTACTGCAATCATGGATGGCATGCTAATCAGTTGAAACTTAATCCCAGCAAAACTGAACTGTTGTTCATCCGAGGGGGTACATCTCCATCAACTCTTGTGATATCCCTAGAAAATTCTCAGATCTCACCATCGGTCACTGCAGACAACCTTGGGGTATCCATGGACAATCAACTGTCCTTCTCAGCAGCTCACACTGTAAAACTGTCAGTTTCTGCTTTACACTATTCTGAGGAATCAACTGTTTCTATCCACAAAGGTCAGTCAGTTGCTCACTCAGACCTACAGCGTGCTCCTGGTAGTTCTGCCTTTGTGTGCCATTCAACCTCTGTAACAGGTCTAGAATGCAGTCACATGACTTGTTTTCAACCTTCCCAAGTTCTTCCACACTGCCCCTTTGCTATCCTCCCTCCACTGACTTCCTGTAGCTGCCCACATCAGATTTAACACACTGATGATTACCAAGAAAGCAAAAACAGACCAATACCCACCCATATTTAAGCACTTATGTATCACACCTTGCACTGCACCATGCTCCCTCCAATCCTCTTGCACTGCACAACTGGACCTACCATTTTTCAGGGTACAAGGAAGGCATGCATCAAGGCTCTGTTCTGGCACCTAGGTGGTGGAATAAACTTCTAGTTGTACAAACAGCTGAGTCACTGCCTGTCATCAAACAACAACTAAAGACCTATTTGTTCATGTACTTGAACCTATTTAATTGCCATCAGGCTTTCGTCTAAACCGGGGAACAGGGGTGCTGCGCCTTCTTACCGAAATGCCGATTGAACCCCAAGTCACACTTAGGCCATGCACTTATATGCTACTGCACAACATGCAATCTTTCTCAAAACGATCTTTTCTCCGTGAAAACATCCCAGCAACACCACGTGACAATGTGTCTGATCATCAAATACATTATAATTACTCCAAAAATATTCCAATCATAGTAGATACACCGCCAGATGGTGCAAAAACAATCCGAATTGGCATTTTCCAGACTGAGGCACCATGTTGTTTACTTGTTGCGGCTGCTCTCGCAAGATTTGACATGGGTTACATACAAGGTCAGCTGACTTGTAGAGCGAGATTTCTCTAGACTGAATGACCTTTCACCCACTGGCGCGGGAGCTTTTGACAGAAGTAGTTCGCGAGTTGTTTTTGTTGACACTTGGGCATTTAAAGATGTCATCCTGCGGCACGAAACGGAAGAAAGCCAAAGACTGTCCGGGGCAGAAGAAGATTACTTCTTTCTTTTTCAATGTTGACAAACAATTTGTTACAATTTCCCTCTCAGATAGCCTTAGAATGTCCCATTGTAGCCTCAATTTTTCAAAGGCTTTGTACGGCGGGGGGGGGGATGGACAACCCCCCTGCACCCCGGTCGCTTCGCTCCCTCGCCATGGTGAGCACCCTCATACTAAATTTTTCTAGAAAAACCACCCACGTGCAATGAACCGGTGCTACAGGTGCTCTAGCCCCTGCCCCTTTTCTGTTTGCTGTCCAAAGTGCCCTTTTCATAGGGACTGTTTTGTTGTTTTTTTTTTATATTTGTAAAAGATAAGTTAGCTCCAACATCAATATTCTCTACAATTTGACAATAATATATGAAATTATAAATTTATAAAATAACGTTTTTCTATGTAAATGCAGGCATCAATCCGTGACGTCATGCATTCAGTGACCCTCCGTGCAGAAAGCGCATGCAGGCGGTTGACAGTGGGAGACAGTGCGAGGAACGGCATGGTAAGGTCACACTGAAAGTCTCCTTTCATTTCTTATCTGAACATGCAATATTGTGTAGCTTAGAACACAACAGTAAATGCGTAGGGTTGTTTATCATTTAATGAAGCCGCCTAGGCTATATTTAAAGCGTTTGCTCCATCCATTTCATTAACGTGGCAGATTCGGAAACTTTAGTTTGAACGACGGCGTTAATAACATATTCTAGCAGCTTCGAAAACTTAAGGCTGAATGACGACGTCCACAACATATTCTGTTAAAAGACACAGAATGTTCAGTTGCAATTGAAATTTAGTTTTGAATAAAGTTAACTTGTGTGAAAAATTTGTTCCAAGTGCCCTTTTTTGAATGTTGAGCCCCTGCCCCTCCAAAGGTCTTTGCACGGCCCTGAGAAAAACCCCTGGCCATTTTAAATTGGCATTAATTTTAAATTTAAATTGCCATTAAATAAATCAAGACCTACTTAAATTGGCATTTTGTTATTTAAAATAATTATCTTTTTTATACTATACTCACCAAAAGGATTTTTAGGCTGATGGTACTTTGTAGCCCCTGACCCTGTGAACCAGTATGAAAATATGTTTATTGATAGAGATTTTAAAGCACTTCTGTAAGTCGTGCTGGATAAGGACATGTATCAAATGCCATAAATGTAAATAAATTTAGAGTACATTTTTCAAAAGCTAATTGTCAGGTACATGAGAGAGGTGGCTGTATGTGCAGAAGTGTTCAGTTTAATAAAGTGCATAAATATACAAACACACACAAAGGCAAATAGTCCAAATTGGCAGGCTAGAGCAGAAACGTGAAAACAGGCAAAGGATCGGTCGAGGCGCAAACAGTACATCAAAGGTAAAACTAGAACGAGAACAAGAAACAGGCACAAGAATCAAGAAACCAGGAAACCAAGAACACGGGTAGAAAGACTCGATAATGCATACTTAACATAGCTTAATACTTTACAATGCATTTGCATCGGTGCAGTCCTTAAATAGGCAAACACAGTGTTCTCTAATTGAGTTCAGGTGCGCCTTGTTCACGGTGTGCGTGCTGGATTCCACTCAGCGCGCTTGAGGCTGAGGCGCACTTTCAGGTGCATGCGCCACAGCACACAGGACTGACACTAATCAAAAGTGAAAAATATGTACTTTAAGTATTTAAGTGTTTCATTTAATTTTCTTTGCATCTTTGCAACATACGCCATCACATAAAAATATATCAATTCAAAATTCTACACATACAATTACTAATTTTTTTGATTTTGGACAACTTATTATATTCTTATTTTTTATACTCTTATATTCTTAAACTACATCAGAATATTTACATTTACATGTATTTTTTGTTTGTTTTCTTTTGTTCACCCCCTCTTGCTTTTCACACAGACACATGCATTTTATGCAATTAACTCATTTTGTCATTTAAAGCTGGGGCAGGTAATTTTTAGAAGGATGTTTTGTAATATTTCTTGAAATTACATCCCAACAGCAATGAATAATTCAGATGCTCTAACAATAAAAAGAAAATCATCTGTGGCAGTCGCAGGGATGTAAAAAGCCCATCCAATCATTTCATTTAGACCAAATGAAATGATTAGCTTGCCTAACAGCCTGTCTACCTACTTGCCTGTCTACCTGTGTGCATTCTAACCATGCACTCACTGCACATGACCAGAGTCTTCCACAAGGCTCGACAGACATATTGGAGACATATTGCTGAAGTTAATAAGTTAGTGAACTAGTTAACAGCTGCAAGGACTAACAATAGCCATGCTCATTGTTTACATTCATTATATTTACATACATGAGGTAGTTGGATATGACAACAATGTGCCACAGTCCATCCCCTCCCCCTATTTCTCTTTTCCTCTGGCAGTAATCAGGCAATGCACATTCATGTGTTTTGGAGGAGTGGCTTTGGAGGGAGGGTGTGGTTGGATACTTTTTCTCTCATGTTGTACCTACTCTTCTTTCAGCTGATGTGCAACATGGAGCACTTCTCCCCTCCACTACCTGGGACAAAACAACCCCCAGACCTTTATTCAATCCATAAGTCTCCTGAACAAAAATGAGAGAACAGTCAGGAGAATGTAACAGCAGACCCCCACACAAAACCACTTTTACTTTGCAAAAAGCCAGCTCATACAGCTCCATTCACTGGACTGGAGCTGGTGATTCTTTCTAGGTGAGAGCAGTCAACAGGCTGGTGACGTCTGAAAAATTAGTCACAACCCTACAATAATAGCCAGCTAGCCACAAGAACTGTTTAACCCAATTTTTGGTCTTGTGTCACAATCGCTGCAATTTCAGGATGCACTTGCCCATTGCCCAAGTGGACACCCAGATATCATAATCCCACACTTTTTTTGCACACTTCTTGGAGTTTCCCATGAATTCTGTCCACCTTAAGGATCTCAGAACTGTTCTCAGATGTTGTCAATGCCATTGGTAATCATTACTGTACACGATTATATCATCTAAATAAGCAGTGGCATATGTGCTGTACAGGCAGAGATTTCTGTCCATGAGACAATGAAACAGTGCTGTGCTCCAAACAAACCAAATGGAAGGGTGACAAATTGGTGTAGTGTAAATGGAGTGGAAAAGGCCATTTATCTCAGGATACGGGAGTCAAGGGAAACTGCCAACACCCTGTGGCAGCGGGGGTGTGGTCAAGCGTCGGTCTGTGACCGGAGGGCAGAGTCAGGGAAGGTAAGTGGCAGAATCACTGCACCTGATGTTAATTAATGTGTTTGTGTCTTCCCCAGTGACCGCGCCCTATTTAAGGAGAGCGAGCGAGAGCAGAGGGAGCTCTCCCCCGAACCAGACGCCGGTTGTGTGTGTGTGCGCGCGTGTCTGTGTTTTATTAACGAGAGACCACTGAAAAGTGTTACAAATAAAAAGGTTTATCAACCTGAGCTCTGCCTGCCGTCTTCTGTGCTCCGCCCATTCATAAGAACTGCCACAGTGGTGCTGAAACCCGGGAGCTTGGAGCGCAGAAGTAGAACAGCCCCATGGAGTCCTCCCCTTTCGCCAACCTGGTCCACACCCTCGCCACGGCTAGTCACCCTCCGGAAGGAGCAGGAACAGCGGTTCGAGGCCCTGGTGTTGGCTCAACAGGAAAATCGATAGGCGTTCCGGCACCTTCTTGCGTCGGCGGGGTCCACCAACTCCACCACTGTGGGCCCTTCCCCCCTCACCCTAACAAAGATGGGCCCACAGGACGACCCCCAGGCCTTCCTCACGCTCTTTGAGCAGGTAGCAGAGACCTCGGGGTGGCCGGTGGAACAGCGTGCGGCGCGCCTCCTCCCCCTGCTAACGGGAGAGGCACAGCTGGCTGCGCTACAGCTCCCTGCCGACCGCCGGCTGGCCTACACGGACCTTCGCCGGGCCGTCCTCCAGCATGTGGGGCGCACCCCCGAGCAACAACTGCAGCGCTTCCGTGCTTTGCGCTTGGAGGAATTCGGCTGGCCATTCGTGTTTGGCCAGCAAATCCGGGATGCCTGCTGGCAGTGGTTGAGGGCCGAGAACCGCGACGCCGAGGGAATCATCGACCAGGTGGTACTGGAGCAGTTCATCGTGCGCTTACCAGCCGGAACCGCAGAGTGGGTCCAGTGCCACCACCCGGCGTCGCTGGATCAGGCAATCAAGCTGGCGGAGGACCCTTTGGTGGCTGTCCCAACGGCAGGACAGCAGACAACCTCTTCTCTCCTCTCCTCTCCTCTCTCTTTCTCTCCCTCTCCTCCTGTGTCTCATCCTCGCCCTGTTCCCCCACCACGGAGGCGGGGGCCGGCGCCACCCCAGCCGGCCCGCCGCACCCGTGGTGCCCTCCTGTTTCTCCCTTCTGTGTCTGTCTCTCCCCCCCCTCAGGTGAGTGAGCCCCAGAGCACCAGTGCAGAGAGAAAGCCCAGGCTGGTTTGCTGGCGCTGCAGGGAGACGGGCCACCTCCAACAGCAGTGCTCGGTAATGGAGGTGGGCACGGTGGTTCGGACCCCTGATGCACCAGGAGCCGCCCTCGATCAGGCCGGAGCATATTGCATACCGGTGAGTGTCCAAGGGGATACATATCAGGCGTTGGTGGATTCTGGTTGTAATCACACCTCAATCCACCAAAACCTGGTGCAAGACAAGGCACTGGGGGATCACTATTGGTGAAGGTGTTGTGTGTGCACGGGGATGTTCACAACTACCCTTTAGTGTCGGTCCACATTTTTTTTCGAGGGGAAAAATTTATAGTAAAGGTGGTGGTTAATCCTCGCCTTACCCACTCGATAATTTTGGTGACGGATTGGCTGGGATTTGGGGAATTAATGAGTCATCTATTGAAGAGTGGGTCCTGCCGTAGTTTAATAGGGGGAGGTCCTGGCGTCGCGTTGGCGGGAGCAGCTGTCACAGAGCTGTCTATGTCATCTCCGCGTCAGAATGAGGAGCCACCGGCTCCTCCTCTCTCTATTGGGGAATCCCTCGCGGATTTTCCATTAGATCAGTCGCGAGACGAGACCCTGCGGCATGCATTTGACCAAGTGAGAGTAATCGATGGTCAAACGCTCCAGCCAAACGCCACCCCGTCCTTCCCCTACTTCGCAATTATGAAGGATAGATTATACTGAGTGACGCAGGACACTCAGACTAAAGAGCAAGTCACGCAGCTTTTGATTCTGAAGAGCTGCCAGGAATTGGTATTCCAGGCGGCTCACTTTAATCCCATGGCTGGACACTTAGGGCAGGATAAAACAGTAGCCCGAATAATGGCCTGGTTCTATTGGCCAGGGATTCGCGGCAATGTCCGTAGGTGGTGTACGGCGTGCCGCGAATGCCAGTTAGTAAATCCAGCGGCCATTCCAAAAGCGCCTTTGCACCCTTGACCATTAATCGAGACCCCGTTCGAAAGAATTGGGATGGATCTCGTCAGGCCATTAGATCGGTCAACACGAAGGTACTGCTTTATATTAATTCTGGTGGACTATGCAACGCGATACCCGGAAGCGGTGCCTCTTTGCAATATCTCAGCACGCAGCATTGCGGAAGTGCTCTTCCGCTTTATCTCCCGAGTTGGAATCCCGAAAGAGATTCTGACTGACCACGGCACCACTGTGGCAGTTCTTATGAATGGGCGGAGCACAGAAGACGGCAGGACAGAGCTCAGGTTGGTAAACCTTTTTATTTGTAACACTTTTCAGTGGTCTCTTGTTAATAAAACACAGACACACGCGCACACACAACCAGCGTCTGGTTCGGGGGAGAGCTCCCTTTGCTCTCGCTCTCTCTCCTTAAATAGGGCACGGTCACTGGGGAAGACACACAAACACATTAATTAACATCAGGTGCAGTGATTCTGCCACTTACCTTCCCTGACTCTGCCCTCTGGTCACAGACTGATGCTTGACCACGCCCCCGCTGCCACACACCTCTTGTTTAAATCCAGTGTTTGTCATGACCTGGAGGTCACGGAAACAGATAGGACCCAATGTGCAGCTACAGGAAATGAGCAGAAGTGTACCTGAGGAGTGGGCTTGTGAGGAGGGCAGGCAGGTGACAGATGCAGCAACACAGTCCAAAACCCATTCAGTGAAATCCAGGAAGGTGGCACAAGGGCAGAGTGCCTAATGACAATAATCCCAGAGAAAAAACCTGAGCTGGAAAAAATAACAAAGACCCCAATCAGAGTGATGGCAACAAGTCCCAAAAAATGGCAGGCAAAATTGTAATCCAAAACATAAACAAAGTCCCAAGCCAAAGTCACAGCAACAGGTCCCAAAAACAGCAGGCAAAATTGTAATCTGAGAAACGTAAACAAAGTTGAGGAACAGAGCATGAATGTGAACTAGACAAAACTTACAGCGAGTATTTATCCATGCTGAGTGAATCTCCTTGGTGTGTTTATATCGAGTGGCTGATGACAAACACCTAACAGATGTGCTAACGCAGCATGCGCAGAATGGGGAATAGTGCAGAGTGGAATGCAAAGGCGCAGATCAGGATCTGGTAGCTCTGAGCTGGATCGTGACAATACCCACCCCTCTTATGGATGCCTCTGGGCATCCCAGACAGGGCTCCTGAGTTCTTGTGGTGGAAATCCCTGATGAGCACAGGGTTGAGGATGAAACGTGCCGGCACCCAACACCTCTCCTCTGGGCCATAGCCCTCCCAGTTGACCAGATACTGTAGCCCCCGACCTCTTTGACAGACCTTTAGTAGTTTCCTGACTGTGTAGGTCTACCCTTCATTGATGATCCTGGGAGGAGGATGGGTCTTGGAAGGGGGGAGAAGGAGCTGGAGACCAGGGGTCTCAGTTGAGAGACATGAAAAGATAGGTGAAGCTGCTGCATAGACTTAGGCAATGCCAATATAACAGTTGTGGGGTTAATGATCTTAGAAATGTGGAAGGGGCCAAAAACCTGGGGGTCAGCTTGCGTGAGGGGACCCTGAGAGGGAGATTGGCTGTAGACAGCATGACCTTTTGTCCCAGGTGGTAGACAGGAGCTGGCCTGTGATGTCGATCTGCTATCCTTTTGTATGTGTGATTGACGCATAATAGGTGACATCTGGCATGCATCCAAGCTCTGCGGCAGCATCAGACAAAGGCTTGGGCTGAAGGAACATATTCCTCCTCCTCCTGTTCAGGGAAAAGAGGGGGCTCATAACCGAGGCAACACTGGAAGGGAGTCAGCCCAGTGGATGATGAGGGAAGGCTGTTGTGGGCGTATTCGATCCAAGGGAGTGCCTGGCTCCAGGAAGATGGATCAACAAATGTTAGGCACCATAGAGTGACCTCCAGCTTCTGATTAGTGTGCTCTGTCTGCCCATTAGTCTAGGGGTGGTAACCTGAGGAGAGGCTGGGAGTGGCCCCAATGAGCTTGCAGAACTCTTTCCAGAAATGAGAAGAGAACTGGGGGCCTCTGTCGGACACAATGTCCGTAGGCAGACCATGAATCCGAAACACATGGTAGATAAACAGTTCTGCCATCTCTTTAGCTGAAGGCAGCTTAGGGAGGGGAACAAAATGAGCCGCCCTAGAGAAGCAATCAACGATCATCATGATGCAAGTATTACCCTTGGAGCTGGGGAGGCCAGTGACAAAATCCACCACAATGTGGGAACAAGGATGGGCAAGTACAGGCAGGGATCTTAATAGTCTGGCAGGAGTTTTCTAAGATGGCGGCGCCTTGTATGGCAGCAGCTACTCCAGCTCCTGATAGCGATGTGCATTTTATGTTAAATGTGTTGTCTGTACCGTCACAGTCTTGTACGAGAATAGTCTACAACAGAAGCTTAGTACTCAGACTATGAAACTTCAACCTTTCAAATGATCTTTCCGGAGTTATGATTAGCTTTGGAACCCAAAGCACTCGGTGAGCTAGGCATTCTACACCGGCAAGACCCAGGGGCCTGCAAGGCAGCGGACTCTCCTCCTGCCACCGGCTGACACTGGAGGCGATGCAAGCGGTGGGAGAGACCTAGCATGCGTTGCAAGCGGTGTGCTAGACCCAGCAAGCGGGGCTGTCAAGCGGGTATCAGCGCCAGGCTAAAAGCTAAACCATACAGACCCGCACTTCCTTCAATCCTGCTATCCAACGTTCATTCACTGGAAAACAAAATGGACTACCTCAGACTGGATTGAATTACACAAAGAAAGGTGAGAGACTGCAGCACCATCATCCTCATTGAGACGTGACTTAATCACACTGTACCAGACAACGCCATTTAGGTGGACGGACTAACAATGTTCCGGGCGGATAGAAGCCACGCTCTCAGTGGTAAATCTCGGGGAGGTGGTGTGTGCATTTTCATTAATAACAACTGGTATACTAACTTCAAAGTTATCTCAAGTCACTGTTCTGAGGATATAGAATTTCTAACAGTTAAATGTTGTCCAGTCTACTTGCCAAGAGAATTCTCAGCCATCACCATTACAGCTATGTACATTCCTCCCAGTGCAAATACAAAGGACGCACTGTCTACATTGTATCAGTCTGTGAGCTCAGTGCAGGACTCTAACCCAGACTCTGTCTATATAATCACTGGCGATTTCAATCAGGCCAATTTGAAGACAGTACTTCCACATTATCGCAAATATGTGGACTTTGCAACTAGGGGAGATAACACTCTTGACCAGGTCTACACAAACATTAAACAGGCATTCAGAGCTGTTCCCCACCCCCACCTGGGAAACTGAGACCATGTCTCTGTTATGCTAATTCCAGCTAACAGACCACTGCTAACCAGGAACAAGCCATCTGTGAAACAGATCAGAACATGGCCAGAGGGGGCTACCTCAGCTCTTCAAGACTGTTTTGACTGCACAGACTGGAATATTTTTAGGGAGGCTGCCACTACCAACCAGCATGTCAACATAACGGAATACACTGAGTCTGTGACGGGATACATACAGTAGCAGCAACTGAATTTTTCCCGTTCCAACCGCACGCCATGTGACTGCCGTGCAGTTCCCAGCTGAACGCCAGGCGGCTGCCATGAATGGCTCAGACCCCCCCTTCCTCCCCCATTTTAATTCTAAATACGCCCATTCATTCGATTCCACAGTGTCGCCATTAGATGGCGCTTCTCTCATAAAAAAAAATCTTGAAATGATGTGTGAAGCTTTTATACTGCGCTTCCCGATTTCAGTGAGAAAGTAGCTGTAGAATAGATACATAAATGTGAGGTAAATTTTACCCAATTTAAGTATTTCATAGCTTTTTATTTCAGTTATTTTATACTCAATATATGGAATTAAATCTACCTCAAACAAGTCAATGCAAATTGTTACCTCAGATTTATTGGGTAAATTCTATATGGTAGGTTACTTTTTCAGTGCAGGAGCAGACGAAACTGCGGGTCTTGGTAGTCTGGTGGTTACTGCACATGTCCTGTACCGGTAACTCCTGAAACATGGTTTGATTCTTGCCTTGGGTTTACTCGCTCAAAAATAAATATTTAAAAAAAATGACTCTTGCAATGAAGCACTGTGCACTTTTTAGTGTAGGTCCTTGTATCATCCGATCATTCAAGTATTCCATTTAATCTGAAAAACAAAAAAACACTCAATATTTTGTTTTCCTGTTTTTCTGTATGACCAAAAAATGAGGGATTGGTGTTTGTTTTCCTTTTTCCAACTCAAAACAGAACAAACAATAGACAGGGAAACCAAAACGAAATAATAACTCTAATTTACGATTATTGATTTTCTCTATTCCCCACGCTACATTAGCCCTCCCATGATCCTCAGAGACAGTCCATCATCATCTCTGCGTCTATGAAACAGAAAAAGTGCATGTGCATGTATATATCAAGTAATTTATTCATACATCCTATTCATTTAATATATTAAGCTGTTAATGTTAAGCTGATGATCTCTTAATTATTATTCTCAATATAATAGTAATCTGTACTCGAGTTGAGGGGGGATGGGGGGGATGCCTTCCCCCCTGGAATAAAAAATGGTCAAAATCATCCCCCGTCTAAAATGGGCATCCCCCCCCTTCCCTTGAGCAATTTTATCAATAAATGTGGACATTACTTCTATTTAACATTGGAATTAGAAATGCCATTCCACGTAGCTTTGCTGAAACTGAGCATACAGTAAGCTACCGCGAGAGAGGGCACGCGCAAGCGAAGCGTTTGAGGAGGTGACATTCAGTTGGGGTTCCATTATTTTTTATTTCATTCGGCATCAGTAACAGCAGTGGATTGCAGCATCATGGCCAAGCGGAGTGGACAGCAAGACCTAAGCAAGTTCGGCTTTAAGATCACAAGAAAAAAACATTTCAGGAGGTAAGTCAAGAGTTACGAATATCAGTCACACTTTCTGTGAGCCCACTATCATGCTGTAAAGTTACTGATATGGAGCCTAATTTGTGGGCGGCGGATAACAACACAGCTATCATAATGAATGTTAGTTTGGAGTCTATCCAGCTATCGATAGCTTACTCAGGTTCATGTTAGCTTTGATTTCTTGTATAAGGCCATTAATTTAATCAGCCTGGACATTCGTTTGTTATTCTTCAGGCAACAAAAAGTGTTATTCAAGACAGGAAGGCTAAAATAAATGACACTAGCAGTTTTGAAGGCTTCATTGCCTCATTAGAGAGCCGGTCACAACATGTAAGGCAGAGCAGGATTGGTGTAGGACTTGACAAAGTGTCTGCTAAAATGCAGCTTTCTTTTTCTTTGTCATAGGCTCTTCTTCTGTCTCCTCAATGGGCCTTTTCCCCTTTCCAAAGAAACTTTCCAAAGATGCCTGCTTTTAACTCATTTTGCTAGCTTGTATCCAGTATGTATCAAAGTGCTGGTATGTATCGAAGCAAAGTATCAAAGTATCCAAGGCAGCTCCTTGGTAACCATCAATGTTACGGTGTCACGTGACCTAGATAACAGCGGGAATCAACTTTACAGAATCCGGTCATTTTTCAAAGCTCAAATCCTCGTTCAGATAATAAATAAAACAGAAATAACATTATAATTATATTTAATTAAATTATCTTATCCACTGCTCTTTATTCCAGATGACAGTCAGCAGCAACTGCAACACAGTGCGACAGGAGCTGGAGGACCCGGAGTGTGAGACAATACAGGAGAACCAACAGCTGAAGAGCTGAAGATTTACAATTTACTGTTGCTTGTTTTAGCTTATTGGTTACCTACCTACCTCTGTATTTAATTCAATGTTCCCAATGTTCAGCTTTGAATAAAAATTCTATTGACTTGATATGAAAAGATTCAGTTGTTCATTTACATTGCCTGCTGAGGTTTTAATAAATTATTTACCAAATGATTTAAAAGGAGCCTACCATGACTATGAAGTTGCACTTCAAATTTGTCATCTGCATTTCACCCTAATATGGAGAATGTGGTAGGTATGTCAGCCAGGAGACTGACTAAATATGACACGACATCCACACTGTGCATGTTTTACAGTAAAATGCCAGTGTATTATGTTTTTTATAACAATAAAAACGGTACACAGTGTGTACTACACACTTTATCAGCACAAAATACTGTATGTCTGGTAAATGAACAAGGTCCACAGACCTACGTTGCATGCAAACCCTCCTAAAAGCAAACCAGTTTCCCACCGACGGACCGACCGATGGGTCGACACGCGACTAAAAATTTCACCATCCCCCCGGTTTGATTTTACAACTCGACCACTGATAGTAATAATAAATAATGATAACAATAACAACATGGCATTCATTTTGTCACTTTCAACATATTGTGTCAGACCAACTTTGCTTGAGGACATGAATCAGTGTATCATTCGTTCTTTCTATTTTCAAATGGCAATCAAAAATCAAAAAATGAAAAAGTGACTGGTTATTTTGTTATTTGTTTTTATTTTAACTCAAAAAAATGAAAAAATGACTGGTTTTTCATTTTTTTTATATGAGCCTAAAATTGAAATGAAAAACGATTTTTTTTCATTTTTTGATTGCCAATTAAAAATGGAAAGAACGAATGATACACAATCCGTGTATCATTCGTTCTTTCTTTTTTTCAGTAATACGCAATGACTCGGCCAGGCCCTTTCTTTAGTGTAATAAGAGACAGTAGAGAGGTTCATGCCATTTGTCTATTTTTATTAACCGGTACAGTGTAATCACAAAACAGTATCGTATTTGAACCGACAAGAGACAGTTACCATATCACTTCCCACTATGCCTTCCTTTGTTCCTAATAACCAGATTTATCACGTTTAATTATTAACAATTATAATAATAAATCAATATAAAACCCCGACATCTACAGAAGATTTTCAACAAATAGGGGGCAGGGAAGCTCGCACACAGCAGCGAATGATCTGTGATGAGATGATTTTGAGAAGCAAAAAAAAAAAACACTCAACACCAGCAAATGTGGATTAAAGCAGAAAATTGCATTAGGTAAAATAATTTTAGAAATTTTGGAAATCATTACTTTCTTGTTTTTTCAATAAAAATAATATTTTTTAACTTTATAATGCTTAGTTAGTAGTAGAGTAGTAGAGTAGAGTAACTTTATTGATCCCTAGAGGGAAATTAAAGTGTCAAGTAGCTTATACAAAAATACAAAAAAAAAAAAAAAAACATATTAAGATACAGAGAGGGAAGAAATTACACTAGATCAACATTACACTAAATCAACACTAAATTACTCTAATTCAACAAAGAGCAAAAACTTCTAGTATGGTGCAAAGAGAGATATTAAAGTAAAACATTAAGTGAACAAATAACAAGTAAACAAATAGCAAGTGTCAGCCATGAGAGAGGGGATGCTTCTCAATTGTAACAGTAAAAAGTCCAGTGAAGAAAGTATTGCACAGTCAAAAAACCCACCCACACACATCACACACACACACACACACACACACACACACACACACACACACACACACACACACACAGGGATTACAGTGAACAAGAACAGACTTATCAGTTTTCACAGTGAGAAATCCAGTGAAAAGTGTATTGCACAGTATACACACACACTCACACACACACGCCAGCTCAGGCCCACACACACACACACACACACACACAAACAAGCATAGAAGCCTGGAATAAATGGAGGACATGAGTGTTAGGCAGTCCAGTCCCTAATGATAATGTCCTTGTTGTCCTTCTGTGTGCTGTTGAACAGTTGAATGGCCCGTGGGACAAAGGACCTCCGTAGCCTATCTGTCCTGCTTGAGGGGGCACGGAATCTGTGGCTAAAAAGACTCATTTGGTTGGTGAAAATGGTGTGAAGGGGGTGGTTTGGATTGTCCATTACAGAATCCAGTCTGTTCAGAGTTCTGTTCTCTGCTGTTGAGGTGAGGGTCTCTAGCTCCATGCCCACCACCGAACCTGCCTTCCTCACCAATCTATCTAGGCGTCCAGCGTCCCTCCTCCTAATGCTACCACCCCAGCATGCCACAGCGTAGAAGAGCACGCTGGCCATGACAGACTGGTAAAACATCAGCAGAAGTCGGTTGCAGACATTGAAGGACCTCAGCCTCCTGAGGAAGTAGAGTCTGCTTTGGCCCTTCTTATAGAGTGCCTCGGAGTTTGTAGACCAGTCCAGCTTATTGTCTAGGTGCACCCCCAAGTACTTGTAAGTGGAGACAATCTCCACATTCTCTCCCTCAATAGAGACCGGCACCACAGGCGGGGTGGATCTCCTGAAATCCACCACCATTTCCTTGGTTTTGGTGGTGTTCAGGTGCAGCTGATTGGTCCGGCACCATCCCACAAAGTCCTCCACCAGACCCCTGTACTCCTCTTCCTGACCCTCCTTGATACAACCAACAATTGCAGTGTCGTCTGAAAACTTCTGCATGTGGCATATCGCAGAGTTGTAGCTAAAATCAGTTGTGTACAGAGTGAAGAGCACCGGGGAGAGCACTGTTCCTTGTGGTGCTCCTATGCTGCTGACTACCGTTTCAGATGTAAGGCCTCCCAGTCTAACAAACTGGGGCCGCTCGGTGAGGTAGTCTGTAATCCAGGTTACCTGGCCAGGCTCCACTCCCATCTGCACCAGTTTATCTCTCAGCAGCAGTGGTTGGATGGTATTGAAAGCACTGGAGAAGTCAAAAAACATGATTCTCACAGCACATCCACCCTTGTCCAAGTGAGAGTGCACCCTGTGAAGAAGATACAGAATAGCATCCTCAACTCCTACGTTCTCTTGGTAGGCAAACTGCAGAGGATCCAGTGCATGTTGTACCTGGGGTTTGAGATGGTTGCGCAGCAGCACACGTTCTAATGTTTTCATTAGGTGAGAGGTGAGAGCAACCGGTCTGTAATCATTGAGTTCTTTGGGATGTGCTTTCTTTGGGATTGGTATAAGACACGAAGTTTTCCACAGTGTAGGTACCTTGCCTTCCTGCAGACTCCTATTGAACAGATGATGAAGTGGTTCGGCTAGTGACTCTGCACATGACTTTAGCAGTCTTGCACAGATGCCATCAGGCCCAGCCGCCTTGGACTTCAGTCCTTTCAGTGCCCCCCTCACTTGGCCTCTAGTGACTGTAGGTGGTGGGTGTGCTGGGTTTGGGTGTGGGGAAGTGGGTGTTGGGTAGGTTGTTTCTGATAGCAGAGATGAGGGGACAGGGTGGAAAATGGAGTCACTGGAGTCGATGTCCGGGTCGTTATCACATGGGGGTAGCGGGGGTGGGGGGGCTATAGGGGTGACAATAGAATTGGCTGCCCCCATCACAGAGTTGCCAAACCGGTTGTAGAAGTGGTTTAGGTCATTGGCCATTGAGGTATTTCACTCACGTGACCAAGTCATGTGATGCTGCCATTTTGGACAGCACGGCTCGAATCAGTTTGAATGCGAGGAAGGCGACAAATGAAAAACATAAAAGAAAAAGGAGCGAGATGCAGAAAACACCTTCACTATCCAGCGACGTAGGGCATTTACAGGGCGAGCAGAGGGAGAGGTATTTGCAAAAATTGAGGTTAGCAGGCTTAGAGAACGACGTTTACCTGCTTCCACCAGGATTGTTCACTGACGTACGGAAGTACACGAAGCCCTCGTCTTTACCTGACTTTGGCCCACGTGATCTGTATACCTATGTCGTTAAAAACCCATCGCCATACACAGGTATTGATCTGAAAGCGTATACGAGTTTGGATGCCTACAAATATTTTGTGTCAGGCTGGGTAACATGCCTACATCAGCGGGTCGTCCCTGGAGCCGGTGGTCGCCATCTTATTACAGCGAAGGTTTGTTCACATTTTCATTTACTTTCGGTCCTCAGGATAAACAAAATGTTATTAAATGTCACTGAAATAACTTCTTAGTCTGTTGAGACATGGCCCGTTATAAATTTGCTGTTACCAGGCAATGACCAAGAACTGTATTATTAGGGTCGGTGTAGTTGTAGCAGTGTATTAGCAACTAGCTGTTAGCACTAGCTAATGTCAACAACATAGTAGCTGGTATGTTACTGTAGCAATGTTTACGTTCAGTCATTTGGATGACTGTTAAAACCTTTCAGTCTCAAGTTTTTCCTTTACTGGATTTACTAGTTTACTGAGCTAGCGCGCTCGGCCAAGCCGGGAGCCATCGCGCGCTCTCCGGCCGAGCCGGGAGCCATCGCGCGCTCGGCGGCCGAGCCGGGAGCCATCGCGCGCTCGGCGGCCGAGCCGGGAGCCATCGCGCGCTAGCTCAGTAAACTAGTAAATCCAGTAAAGGAAAAACTTGAGACTGAAAGGTTTTAACAGTCATCCAAATGACTGAACGTAAATATTGCTACAGTAACATACTAGCTACTGTTGTTGACATTAGCTAGCTTGCCGTCCAAAATGGTGGACACCGGGGCGTCACGTGACCCTGTGACGTCAGGTGAAATACCTCAATAGACAAGTCGCCATCAGCCATGCCTCTCTTCTTCCCACAACCAGTAATGTTTTTGATCCCCTGCCATGCCTCTTTAGCGCTGTTTTTCATTTTCAATTCCACCTTCCTCCCATATGCCACCTTGGCCTCCCTCAGACTGCTTTTGAGATCCTGCTGTACATCCCTCAGCTCCGTCAGATTGCCCTCCTTGAAGAGTTTCTTTTTCTTGTTGAGGAGTTGTTTGACATCCCTGGTTATCCAGGGTTTATTATTGGGGTAGCAGCACACAGTCTTAGTTGGTGCAACAATGTCCATGCAGAAGTTTATGTAATCCGTTGTACATGCTGTGGCCTCCTCCAGGTCATCACTGCCCTGTAGTAAACTCCAGTCAGTGGTGTCGAAGCAGTCTCTCAGCGCCTCCTCTGCTTCTGGTGTCCATTCCCTGAAGGTGCGTGTGGTAGCTGGTAGCCTTTGTACTTTTGGAACATACACTGGCTGAAGGTGGATCAGATTGTGATCAGATAAACCCAGTGGGGGAAGGGGAGTTGCACTGTATGCGTCCCTCACGTTTGCATAAAGGAGGTCAATTGTTCTATTTTTCCTTGTAGCACAGTTGACAACCTGATGGAAATTTGTTAGGGTGGAGTCGAGGGTAACATGGTTGAAATCTCCAGTTATTGCGAAGAAAGCATCTGTGTGTTGTGTTTGTAGCCTCGCAACAGTCGTATGAATGACATCACAGGCATTGTCGGGTACGGCTCGCGGTGGTATGTAAACATAGATAACGACGGCATGTGAAAACTCTCTTGGGATGTAGTAAGGACGCAAACTCACTGCCAATAGCTCCACATCTTTGCTGCACACTGTCTCCTTCACCGTAACATGTCCCGGATGGCACCACTTGTTATTGATGTACATGATCAGTCCACCGCCTTTCTTTTTCCCCGAGAGTAAAATATCTCTGTCCAGTCTAACCACACTGAAGCCCGGCAAGTCAACATTAGCAGTAGGCGTGAGGCTAGTTAGCCACGTTTCCGTCAGGCAAATCAGACTCGACTCTCTAAACAACTTTTGATTTCTTACCAGAGCAGCCAACTCGTCGGTTTTGTTGGTCAGTGAATTAACGTTTCCCATCACGATTGCTGGAACAGAGGGCTTAAATCTCCACTTCTTCTCACGTCGCCTAGCTTTAACTGCGACTCCAGCTCTGCATCCACGAAAACAAAACAGTTCCTTAGGGATATCCCCGTGGGCTGCTCTGCTGGCAAACTTACGTAACGCAAACAGCTGATTCCTTGTGTAAACAAGTTTGCTGTTGCCGGAATGTTGCATAGTATTATCCATATCCATGGGATAGAAATAAAAAACACTTCTTGCAGCAAGCAGAAGTTAGAAAGAAAAGAAACGGAATTATAAAATTATAAAAAATGACACAGAAACGAGCTAAAAAGACAAACAAAACACGGAGCTACTGAGACCTGCTGCCACTCTCGTCGGTGCCGGAAGTGTTGCATCCCGGGTTACGTCCCGGGGCTCTGTCAGTCATTGATAGCCCAACTAATCACAGCGCTGTGGTTCTTTTCCTGATCCTTGGCATTGTGTTTTTTCTTTCTTTGTTGATAATGTGTTACCGTATGTGAAAAGGCCCACTTCTGCTGCCTGCCCCCTCCTCTCTGCAAAAATTGTGTATTCCTCTCAAGGTGCTAACTGTCTCCATTGTATTGTGAACAGCCACTCCACCCCCCACTGAGGTTGCTATTCATGAATGGTAATTTGGTTTTAGGTTACACCCTAATTTCAGTGACAATTTACTCTGCCAAGCTTACAATGTCAGAGGACAGAGGACTGAGTGCCCCAAAAAACACAATTTCAGCTTGGAAAAACTACAGACGGTATAACTTCAGGAAGAAAATAAACATTTATTTCACACTAAGAAAAGCAGACTCACTACACATGGAGGCTATACAAAGCACAGAAATGTAGCATAGAGTTGTCCCATCTAGTAGTTTCCACATTCCCATGGTGAGTCTTTCCTACGGTACATTTGCCACAGGTGTATTTGTGGCAGCATACACAAAGTTCAGTGCTTCTGTTATTATTGCAGGGTGCACTGTCCTTCCCAAGCCCCATCCTCAATGCTCCATAAGTGCCTGGTCAGCACCCCCATGTTATATTTGGGTTATTATTCCATTATTATTTGAGGCTAGGTTTTGGGCTAGGGGTTGGGTTAGGGGTGAGCTCAGGTTGGGGTTAGAGCCAGGATTTGGGGTTAGGGTTAGAACTGATCCTTCTTGATTGCCTTGGTTGTGACGAAGTCTGGTTAGGGTTAGAAACAAAGAGGCTATTTCTCAGGTAACACAATAATTAGGCTTCTTTACACAACAATGGGAGGCAGGTAATGGTACATTAGACTTATTCACAAATTTGGGGGGGATTTCATTGCAGACTAAAGTCTGCACTTTGGGCCTTCTAGTGTTAAAAATATGCTGTTAACTCAAAACACTTCTTATTCATTGCAAAACGTTTATTTCAGCACTGTATACAGGTATTGAGCACACAATGTGACCGCTTTTATGCAGTAGCCTAATAATAATAGAACAACCTGAAAATTGCAGGGTAACCTCAGACCTGCGCAAGTGATGCGCTACTGGCAAAGGAGCCAGCGACGTATGAAAAAAACCCACACCTTGGACCAAATACATATTATTTTCGGCACGCTGCTCCACCAGTCTGTAATGGTATTTTTCATATGATTACATTACAGTGTAAATGTGGTCTTGAGAAAAAAAAAAAACAACATGTTTGCAGACCTTTTGTTAAAATCGCTAAAAGTGATGTTGTAATATTAATATGTAATAAAAAATAATATCATCAGACATGGCGGCACAGTGGTGTAGTGGTTAGTAGGGATGTGACTTTTGATCAAAAACACTATTCGAAATTCGCTAAAAGATATTCGAAATTCGATTCGAAAATCGACAGAACCCCGCCCGCCCCACCCAAACGCGCGCACACATGACAGACAGGGTGAAAGTGGTAACGGTTTAATGAGTCATCAAAAAACAAACTTCCATTCACCTCACATAGCCTACAGTATCAAACAATAATATAGGCTTCCAATTTTATTGTACATTTCTATGCAGCCACAACTATTTTCGTCTGTTAGAAGGAACCGCGGGTGAAACTGCCCGTTTAGGAAACGATAATGAAAGCATTCGAACAGTCGGAGCAGAATAAACTTAAGACATATTTTTGTTCAAAAAAATTAACATGTCGACGTGGTCGGGATGGAGACGGGTACACAGCCTATTGACAATTAGACCAGCTGCGGAGAACACACGCTCCGATGGCACGGACGTTGCAGGCACACACAGGTAGGCGCTGGCCAACTTTGCCAGGCGAGGGTATTTCTGTTGATTGTCTTTCCACCATGTCATCGGGTCAGTGTGGAGCGGTGGGCATGTATCCTGGCAGTACTGAGTCAATTCAGTCACGCATGTTGCCCTCTCTGTGCTGTAATCCTCGCCAAATATGATGGCAATTGCTGCTGTTAATGGGCCATCCTTTCGGGAATGTTTCGGTTCGCTGGGCCCTTCATGCGATTCCGCCGCCTCTCCGGCCTCTTCATCATCTGCCATGGACAGAAGGTTTCTCACCTCGGCCTGTACTGTGTTTCTCACCTCGTCAGTTGCGAACCTCAGGTGTTTGTGTCTGGGATCCAAAAATGAGGAAATGTATGCGACCTTGCGTGCGCTGCTGGCATTTTCAGGTGCAAGGCGCTCTTTCAATGAGGCAGACACCGCTTTTTTGAAATCGGTGACTTTGGAAGATTCTTCTGGGAGTTCGAGATGTTTGGACAGTAGGTTTGCAACCACTGGAAAAATCATAGAGAGCGACACATTCGACTCTCCACATAACGCAGTGGTGGCACATTTGAGTGAGTACAGCACAGGCAAAATTTCCTCCATCACACCCCAGCTATCATCGGCCAATTCCAGGGTGCGCGCATCCGATAATTTGGTGACATTTCTGTCTGACAAGACAGCGCACACAGCCCATCTCTGTTCTAACAAGCGCTCGAACATGTCATGTATCGAATTCCATCTCGTCCAGCAGCTTTGCACTAACTTGTGTGCAGGAACGTTTAGGAGCTGTTGCTTTTGCTTCAGAGCTTCTGTTGCCACCGTGCTATGATGGAAGTGAGACACCAGACGATTGGCAGCTTTTACGACGTGGTTTATGTTTTGCAGTTTGAAACCGTCGTTTGTAGCCAGTTGAAGAGTGTGTGCAAAACAAGGCTGCGAGTCCCACCCCAGCCCGGCGTCGGAATTGGCTAGAACCATGTTACTGGCGTTATCATGCACGCACGCGATGACTTTTCCAGTGAGACCCCAGTGGTCCCTTGCGTTAGACAGTACATTTGCGAGATTCTCAGCCGTATGTCTCTCGGGCATGGCTTTGGTCTGCAGAACAGCACTCTGCATCTCCCAGTCTAGCATGTAATGGCAGGTGATGGTGACATAGGATTCCGTTGTCAGCGCCGTCCACGAATCTGTAGTTATGGACACTTTATGGGCATTCGCTAATTTCCTTTGTAGGATGCTTGCATTTTCATCACGAAGTTTTTCCAGCCTGCTAGTGATTGTTTTTCGACATGGAACTCTGTATTCAGGCTCAAGAAAGTTCATCAACTCTTGAAAGCCTTCTCCTTCCACAAAGCTAACAGGCAGCATATCTTTAGCTATCATCTTAGTGAGGAGAGTTGATATTTTTTCGGCACGGGCGGCATTCAACTTAGATGACCTCACCATGAAAGCGGCAACTGACTGCTGGCCCGAAGTCACTTCTACTGGATGTCTCGCTTTCAGGTGGTTGTGCATGGTGGTGGTTGATCTGTGGTATGCCAGCTTTACCTGACAGATGTTGCATTCCACTTCATTTTCATTTATCAAAGTAAATGAGGACCATACGGAACTTTTGCTACCTCGCTGCATCTCTGCATCGCACCACATGTTGCAAATTGCAATTCTTCTTCTGTTATTTTGACTACCTTTACTGTACGATAGCGGCACCCTCTGGCCGAATTAATGCAACAGAGTATGTTAGGAACAAGGAAACGCCTTTCCGCGCTCATTTTTTTTTAGTGGAATGTAACGTAAGCCAAAACGGCATTCGAAATTACTATTCATTATTCGAACTCGTCACGAATATTCGACTATTCGAAAATCATGTCCCATCCCTAGTGGTTAGCATTGTCGCCTCACAGCAAGAAGGTCCTGGGTTCGAGCCCAGCGGCCGACGAGGGCCTTTCTGTGTGGAGTTTGCCTGTTCTCCCTGTGTCTGCGTGGGTTTCCTCTGGGTGATCCGGTTTCCCCCACACTCCAAAGACATGCAGGTTAGGTTAACTGGTGACTCTAATTTGAGTGTGAATGGTTGTCTGTGTCTATGTGTCAGCCCTGTGATGACCTGGCAACTTGTCCAGGGTGTACCCTGCCTTTCGCCCGTAGTCAGCTGGGATAGGCTCCAGCTTGCCTGCGACCCTGTAGAACAGGATAAAGCGGCTAGAGATAATGAGATGAGATGTGATATCAGACATTATGATCTTAGAAAACGCTTTAGTGATGAACAGTTACAGACAGTAATATGTCATGATATTATATTATAAAATATTATTTTTCATTAGGCTATATATTAAATTATATATTAAATTTATCTTCTAAAATAACAGACTGTACTCATATCACAACCGGTTTATTTCACCATTGGAGATCAGATCACAGAAGACATGCGTTACATGACTCATTTTAAGGATTTAAGTAGGCTATTTAAAAGCAATACCAGCAGGACTTTGTGGCTCAGGTGTATAAGGCGCCACACCATAAATCCGGGGACCCAGGTTCGATTCCGGCCTGCAGTCATTTTCTGAGCCCTCCCTGTTTTTCTCCTGCTCATTTCTACACTGTTCTAAATGAGTTTGGATGTCTGTAAACCAGTCAGGATGCTTTTTGTCGAGCATGCGCTACATGAACAGGCACACACACAGGCTCCCTCGCGCACTCCATCATATGCGCGATGTAGACATTAATGTTTCGTGTGCACGCTCTTGCTCACTTGCTCTAGATTCCGGGAGATATTCTCCAATTTGCGGGCATCAGGGAGCCACTATCAATATGCGGGAGACTCCCGGAACTTCTGGGAGACTTGGGATGTCTGCACTCATGGATTAAAGCAAAAAAAAAAAAAAAAAAATCATCTGACTGAAAAAAAAGCTCCATTTCGTTGGGCCCTACCACATCAGCGATGCGTCAAATTTTAAACGCCGTGTTGTCCATTATCCCCTCGGCCCCTACTTATAGTACATTTACATAATTTTAACAATGACTAAAGCTAAAGCAAGACTTTACCATTGTCATTACTGGCTATAAATGATGAAACATCAAGTTTTCAGCGCAAAGTGCAAATTTATTTCAACAATACTTTAGTAATGCACAATAGTGGTTAAGAGAAAAGTGCAAGTGCAGTCGAACTTTAACCATGCTTTCAAAAGAGTGGAACAGAAAGAACTTGCAAGAAAAGTAAAGTGAAAGTTCACTTTTTCTGCTTCTTCGCAGTGAAGCCAAAGGCATCTAGTTTCTTGCCATTGCTTCCATAGACTTTTTTTATGGCAAACTACACAAAAGCACACACCTGCCATTTTCATCTTTTTGCACCATGAACTAAATGGCTTGCCATTATCGCCCATTTCATTTAGCCAAGCCCATCTCCACTTATTCTTTACTGTTTTGTCGATGTCTGACACATCTGTGCCTTCATTTAAAATAAGCGCGTCCATGCTGGCAAAACCGAAAGTAATTTGACGCGCTCTAGTGATGGAAATCGAAGGGCCTATGTCCGGTGGCCTTATACGCAGTACTCAAGTTGAGGGGGGATGTGGGGGGAGGCATCCCCCTTCTGAAATAAAAATCTCAAATCATTCCCCTTATAAAACAGCCATCCCCCCATCACATCCCTTGTGCCATTTTACCGATTAATGTGGAAATTAGCCTACTATTATTTTAACAAATATTACTACCATTTCAACATTAGAGGCTTTGAGCAGTGATAGCCTACATGTAGCCGGATAAAAAAGACGCATATTTATTTATTCAGTTGCACCTCTCATTCACACCTATACGGAGGTTTCAGTCACTGAAAACAGCTACTTTTGCAAACTCTGGGCAGAGTGGAGGTTTCTGAAAACTCCATCTTCAGACACGCGTGTAAATCGGGAAAACGAAGCAACAGTGGGCGAGAGGGCACGCACGAATATAATGAGTCATAGGTGTGAATCTTTCACCGAATGCCAATTGTCCCGGTTTTTCATGAAATCGCACACACACGCACAAATTCATTAGGTTAACTTTCAAATAACTGTTCTTGTGCACTTGTGACACCGGAGCCACTTTCCTGAATTTTGAGCTTCGGAGTATTCGCTTCTTTATCTATTTAATCAATGAATTTATTTGTCACATACATTAAATTACTAATGTAAAACATTAGTAGCCTATTTAAGCAATCGCTGTTTTCTCCACTGTTTTCCGACCTTTTGTGCTTAGTGAATGAGACACTTCATTACACTCCACTGACCGACTTCCGATTCCGGACTTTTTTGAAAATGTAAAATATAGGCCTACGAGATGTTTTTTTGGGACTTAATTCGCGTTGGTCCTTCACTATTAATTTGAGACTGACAAGGCAGTAAATACTGTGGAATTATTTTCTCCTTACTATGAAGTTTGTCATCTTAAACAAGTATCGGGAAATCTTGCAGCCTGACTCCGCAGCCTCCAATATTTAAGCGAACTGCTGAAACCATAATGTTTAAAGATTAAATCGTAGGCTAATCAAACCAAAGAAAAACACAGCCTTTCCAGGACGTTGTCTGCCGAAGCCTGTTTAACCTACAAAAGGCTTAATAGCAAAGGTCTTGCTGCGGCTTCAACTTTTCACCTGATCACTTTTCAGTAGGCAAATATCATTATTACTACCAGAGGTGGAAAGTAACGAATTACATTACTCGCGTTACTGTACTTGAGTAGCTTTTTTGTGTACTTATACTTTTTCAAGTAATTTTTAAAGAGTGTACTTTTACTTAAGTATGTTTTCTTTTAAGTAGTGTACTTCGGTACATTTTACATCACAACCGTTACTGAGTAAAAAAATGAATAAACAAAAAATAAAAAAAGGCTAAAACGGAGAAGGGGAAATGCGTTCTGGAAATGAATCATGGGAAGGACAGTTGTCGCGCGCAAGAGTCTCACACAGACGATGGCGGACATGCACCGGCCCTTTAAGGGGGGGGCTTCGGGGGGCTCAAACCCCTGGGCCACAGCCAATCAGGGGCCTTGTAATATTAATAAAATAATAAACTGTCGGAATCGTGGGCCTACATTAATGTACGGATAGAAATAAGGTTAGAAATAAATGAGCGCACAGTAGCCTGCTGTAAGAGACATGGTGGATGTGGTTCGCGAAACGAACACCCACAACTGTACCAGAATAAAATGTAACAAAATGTAACGTCATGCACGAAAGCGCACCAAAGACTGCAGACTACAGAGACACAAATTTAGAGGCTTTGAAAGATGAAGCGTTCACATGTTAGCGGGGCGCATAAAAGGAAAAAAGAGAGAGATGCAGGTAATGATAGAATCGTTGCCTAAAGTCACAGACTTTTTTAAGGTAAGGATCACCAATCTGTTCAGAATATCAGCTACTTATCAGTTATCAGCCTACCAGCAGCTAGGCTATGTGCAGCTAGGCTAGATATGCTATGATCTGTCCAACAGTAAAATAAATCAGTTGTGATTTGAATATGTGTCGTGTGATTTGAGTTATAATCCTGCTAGTATAATAGCATGTTTCGATGGGGATAATAAAATGTCTAAAACGGCATCTACTGAAGAAATTGATGAAAAGATTGTAGGCTATAATGTTCACAGTTCGGGCAGCAGACAGAGTAAGCATACTGAGGGGAACAGCAATACAAAGCTAGCGCAGATCCACATTTCTTGCTAGCTGTGTTGGGTGTGTTGTTAACCCATGTGGATTTAAGTGAAATACTTGAGAAGTTCTGTGGTCAAGACAGCGTTTTAAGGTAAGGACGCTTGATTATTAATGTTTGCCCGCCGTGGCTTGTTGTTGACGAAAGGCCCACATGATTTTGCCTTATGCAGCTACTGCTAGCGTCATGCTTTGAACTAGGTTAAGCTCATTTGCGCTAAAGGATGGGTTTATTGAAGGACTTTGATGTAGCTAGTTTCTTTTTAAAAAATCGTATGCTCAAAACAGTATGCCCGTGTTCATCATGTTTAACTTTTTTCTTGATGGAGTGCGTGAAATATTGTTGCAAGTGGTATTTCTATGCAGTCATGTCAAAAAGGCAGTTGAATGCACGGTCTTCAAGGAGAAGGAAGACTTGCATGATGCTTGAACATAGATCGGTAAAATAGACCCTAGTAGGACTTGGTTTCGTGTATTTCGGTCTGTAGAGTTATGAGTTTGGCTGCTGTCCATGGTGTTTACGTTTCATGTGGCTGCCGAGCCAAGTACCTTCATCATCATCATCATGTTCCCCTGTCAAAAGTTAAACTCTCTAGGGGTGCTTCTGCTGTAGCAGTTGCAGCAGTTGCTCAAAGTTTGATTTGTCCATCATCATACGTCTTATCTGTTGGGTGTCTATGCCCAGCAGATTTTCTCATTTCGTCCATTTGTAACCATTTTTGTCAAACAGGAGCTGCTTTTGCACTTGGTTATTGCCCATCCGGCAAACGTGAGCAATATATTTTAGCTGTTGTACGTAGCAGGATAGTTTTATATCCTGGGTTCCTGTCAGTTTCCGGAGGTCAGCATTGGACATCTTGTAGCTCCAGTCTATATCTTCATTTGTAGTGTTCTTTTGGTCAGGGGCATTCTTTTGTTTATATCCACCTTTAATCATTTTCCTTAGGAAGCCGTGCCATACTACCTCAATTCTGTGAATTTCACTGGATGATAGTTGCCATGCCTGTGTGCTGTACAGGAGACGAGATCGAACGCATGCCACTAGGAACTTTATACGGGTTTTTAGTAGTATTCGGTGGTCGGTTAGAACTTGTTTCAGTTCATTCCATTTCATGAATGCAGCACTTATCCTAGCATGCAGGAAGTGTGAGGATTCATCACAGTTGCTGACATTATAACCAAGATATTTAAAGGTGCGGACGTTTTTAATATTAGTGCCGCCAAGGGAAATGATACTTGGTTTACATTTGATATCCTCATTGACGTTAAAAGCCATTGTTTCTGTTTTGACATATGATATTTGTAAACCAAAGCGGGTGTAGGTCTTATCATACAACTGAAGAATATTCTGAAGCTCCTCGATGGATCCAGCGAGTATGGCCTGATCATCTGCGTATAGAATCTCTGTTATGCAACCCTCTCCTGATGCTCATGCTTTCGTACGCATTTCTCTTGTGGATACCTCATTTGGAATGCAATATCTGAACTTGAAGCCTGTATTTGGGTACAGTTTTGATATCTCATGCTGTGCAATCCTGAGAACAAAGTCCATATAGATATTAAAAACTGATGGCGATTCTAGGGCACCTTGTCTTGCAGTGAATGTTTGTTTTCATGCCGCTGAGCTATTTTTATGTATTTTATTTTTTAAAAGGACTTGTCTGTAGGTGTGTGTGTGTTTTATGTTTACAACACACAGGTCTACATTAGCGCACGCGCGCTTGTGTGGTTATCTCTGGACATGCCCCTGCGTGAAAGTTATGCAGTATCACTGTCCTGTCCGTGGTAATAATCAGAACCGGCTCTGTAATGATAATGCACGTGTTCTTCTCTCCCTTTGTGGTCGGATGTGTTGAGCGATGTGAGCGTGGGCCTTGTGCAGCTACGCTGAGCCAAACGTAACCTATCGTAGGCTTCTAGGCTAATTACGCGCTTACACTGTAAATGCTTGACACATATTGCAAATAAAATACGAGTGTTTTCCTGTCCAACGGTAAGGGTAGGGTTGACAGGTAGCCTATGAGGGGCCTAGCCCCTGGGCCACGGGTGTTGATAAAGCGCCCCTGCGGACATGGAGGAGACCGAGGAACCTGTGGTGGACGACCCTGCAGAAAATGCAATTTCTTCCAGTAATGAAGTGCACCCCTGGCCCTACATACGTGATCACTTCAGCTTCGTAGAGAAAAGGGGTGACAGTTTCATTATGCAATGCAGATTATGTGTGCCCAAGAAGACAACCATTGCGGCATACAAAAATTCAACGTCTAATCTGCGCAAGCATGTTGAGGTAAGTATTGTCATTGGCATCATAATCATGGGCGCAGATAGAGGGTGGGACGGGTGGGATTCGTCCCACCCAGATTTAAATTCACCTCGTTCGGTCCCCCCCACTTATAGGGAGGAAAAAACGTCTATGCTGTCTTTCTTTGCATAAGGCAAACCTCACGGAAAAATCAAAAGACTAATTACCATTCGGTTTATTGAGGTGCACAGCAGTGTATACATAGTTGCAACAACTCACATAAAACAAAACAAAGACTGATATTCGGTTGGTTGAGCTGCGCAGACTGCACAGGTTGCGAGCTCGAGCTTGGTTGCTATGGTTACCCACAACAAGTTTGACAGGCATATCGGGGTTGGGGTTGGTTTGCTGGCAGCTTTGTCCCCCCCAGTTTTTTGTCCCCCCAGTTTTTTGTCCCCCTCAGTTCAAAAAACGTATCTGCGCCCCTGATCATAATGTTTCCTTTCCATAGTAAAACCGACAATAGGCTGGTTATATTCCAAAAATAGTGGATGGCATTGCTAATGTTGAAGTAGCAACCTGTTGGTACTGTAACATAATGGTAACTAGTCTGTTATTTGGTTGGCTAATCATGCAAGCAAGTTAGCTCGCCAACCTGACGTGATCAGTCCTCCTACCATTCTACATCCAACAGGCCAGAAAGGAATACTAAGCAAAACAAATAATGTTTGAATTGAATTGTTCAATAACACACAGTGCACACAGGCAAGCTACGAGATTTCGGTGCAACATTTCACTTTCATATTTTGTGTACAATGCTTTGTGTGTGGTCAGGGCGATGTAAATGACATGACTGTGTGTATTGACCTTTTTTGTTTGTCTCAGTTTTAATGCAGCATTATCCTAAGCATTCAATTTGATACACTTCCTTTAAATAAAACATCTGGGTTGAGATGTACATATATCCTTGTTTCCTCTTCTTTTTCATTTTTGCACAACACAATGGAGGCAGAAAACACCCATTGTTAAAAGTAACGTTTTACTTTTACTCAAAGTACATTTTAAATGATCTACTTTTTACTTTTACTTGAGTAGATTTTTTGTCTGGTAACTTTACTTGTACTTAAGTAAAATTTCATCAGAGTAACAGTACTTGTACTTGAGTATAATATTTTAGTACTCTTTCCACCTCTGATTACTACTACTACAAAAGGCCTAGTATTGAGACAAGTAGTTGCCTAGTAGTAGGACAGCCAAATAGTTTCATCAGTGGCCTACGCCGAGCCTCTCTGGGACTAGACAGTAGTGGAGGCTGTATTTATTTATTTATTTATGCCTATCCATGCTGCACTAGACAGTGTTTATGTAGAGAGCATGCACACTTCAATCAATCAATCTATCTTTTATTTCAATTATATATAAACATATTCAAACTCGCTGTATGAGCGCATTAAAATCTTATGGCTTTTTAACTCCCGGTGAAAGTCCTCCGGGTTGAATTAACTAACTGAAATCAGCTGTTCTCAGCGTTTGATAAACCTGCTTTGTGAAACGGACAATCACTGCTCCTCCCCATGGAAAAATGAGGGATAGCAGCTGGTTTTCACACAAGCTAATTAGGGGCGTCTCCAGTCAGGACTGCATTGACTACGTCATTGTGGGGGATAAATTATCTGCACGGACCAATCGGCAGACAGTCACGAACCAGTCAGGGGACGGCCAAGGGCCTGCTGAGGGCCAGTCACGGAAACGTGGAACAAATTCAATGGCTGCCACTGTATCCAAATGCATGGAAGATGTGACCATCATCAAACACATCACCACAAGGACCAACAAAAAACCCTGGTTCACCAGGGAGGTATGTGAGCTCCTGAGAGCACGGAATACTGCTTTCAAGTCCGGGGACAAAGTAGCTCTTAGAACTGCTAGGGCCAACTTGAACCGGGGCGTGAGAGCAGCCAAGCATGCCTATGGACAGAAAATCCAATCACACTTCACTGACACAAAAGACCCCAGATGCCTATGGCAAGGCATCCAGTCAGTAACCGATTACAGGCCAATACCCCCACTGTGTGAGGATAGCACAGACTTCCTAAACTCACTTAACATCATCTTCAGCCGGTTTGAAGAAAACAACACCACCACACCAACAAAAACCCCTCACTGCTCGGACAGTGTAACACAATGTAAGACAATGTACAGTAACTGAATTGTAAGACAATGTAACTGAATTGTCTTGGCCAGCCCTAAGGGTCCCATCTGCATCCCATCATTGCTGAGGAGTGTGCTCCCATCACCCAATCAAGCATCCAGCCAGAGCAGGTCATGATATTTTTTAACCATATTAACATGCCATTGCTGTGTATTATGCCTGATGTCAAGACTCTCGTCTCTGCGAGCCTACCACACAGATTTAATACTTGTATAATTTTTAGGGCATACCTAACAACCTGTGTTCCCCCCCCCCCCCCCCCCAATCTGTCCCTCTGAGTTACATGTTGGTCCTGGGATTGAGATGCTGACCTCTTCTGCCCCTAGGACCTGCTTGATCCATCCTGGTGCCCTGTGTCTGGTTGGAGTTTTATCACATCGCTCCTGTGGAGGACGGCCCCATGAGGACAGTTGAGGGTTACACCTGGAGGATGCTCTGGACTCTTACAGTAATGCTTTTATGGCTGAGGACTACAGTTAACTTGCTAACTTTAGGACTGCAGTTGTCATGAACAGTTTTGCACTCAAGTTTCCATCAATGAAGAGTTACAACATCAACGAAACTGTCTTCATGTTAAAACTCATCTCATCTCTCTAGCCACTTTATCCTTCTACAGGGTCGCAGGCAAGCTGGAGCCTATCCCAGCTGACTACGGGCGAAAGACGGGGTACACCCTGTGTCGCCAGGTCATCACAGGGCTGACACATAGACACAGACAACCATTCACACTCACATTCACACCTACAGTCAATTTAGAGTCACCAGTTAACCTAACCTGCATGTCTTTGGACTGTGGGGGAAACCGGAGCACCCGGAGGAAACCCACGCGGACACGGGGAGAACATGCAAACTCCGCACAGAAAGGCCCTCGCCGGCTCTGGGGCTCGAACCCAGGACCTTCTTGCTGTGAGGCGACAGCACTAACCACTACACCACCGTGCCGCCCCCATGTTAAAACTGTTAATGTTATAGTCATGCTGTCTGTTGTTGCCCAAATGAGGATGTATTCCCTTTTGAGTCTGGTTCCTCTCAAGGTTTCTTCCTCATGTCATCTGAGGGAGTTTTTCCTTGCCACCGTCGCCACAGGCTTGCTCATTGGGGATAGATTAGGGACAAAATTAGCTCATGGTTTAAGTCATTCAAATTCTGTAAAGCTGCTTTGCGATAATGTTTATTGTTAAAAGCGCTATACAAATAAACTTGACTTGACTTCACCTGGACCCTGCTGACGTGTGGAGGACCCTTCAAAAGGTGAACCCCAGGAAAGCTGCTGGTCCTGACAATATACCTGGGCGTGTGCTTAGAGACTGTGCTGACTCACTTACAGATGTTCTCACAGATATCTTCAACACCTCTCTGAGCCAAGCCATCTTACCAGCATGCTTCAAAACCACCACCATCATACCGAAATTCCCAGCCACAACATTGAACGACTACCAGCCCATAGCACTCACTCCCATCATAATGAAATGCTTTGAAAGGCTGGTCAAGGATCATATAACATCCAGCCTACCCACCACATTTGACCCATTCCAGTTTGCATATCGTCCCAAACACTCCACTGATGACGCCATAGCAACAACACTTCACATCAGCCTGGCTCATCTGGAAAACAAAAACAGTTACGTGCAGATGCTGTTCATCAACTTCAGCTCCGCCTTCAACACAGTCATCCCACAACACCTGGTGAATAAACTCAGTGCTATAGGCATCAGCACCCCGCTATGCAACTGGCTACTGGACTTTCTCACCAACAGACCACAGACAGTAAGTGTTGTCAAAAACTCCTCAGAGACCACCATCATGAACACTGGGGTCCCCCACAGATGTGTGCTGAGTCCTCTGCTGTTCACACTGATGACCCATGACCGTTGTGCCAGACAACTCGAACCACATCATCAAGTTTGCAGATGACACAACAGTGGTGGGCCTCATCAGCAACGACGATGACTCAGCCTACAGACAGGAGGTACACCAACTCATCAACTGGTGTGACGTCAACAATTTACACCTCAATGTCAATAAAACAAAGGAAATAACTGTGGACTTCAGGAAAAATCACATGTCACACACACCCCTCACCATCAATGGCAGTGCTGTGGAATCAGTGAAAAGCACCAAGTTCCTGGGGGTGCACATCACAGATGACCTGACATGGACAACTAACACCACCTCCCTTGTCAAGGAAGCACAGTAATGCCTCCACTTCCTATGCAGGATGAGGAGAGCCGACCTCCCCCCTTCTGCACTCAACACCTTCTACAGGGGTGCCATTGAGAGCATCCTCACCAGCAGTCTCTCAGTCTGGTACTGCAGCTGCCCTGTTGCTGACCAGAAGGCCCTACAGAGGGTGGTGAGGACAGCAGAGAAGATCACCAGATCAGCCCAACCATCCATCCAGGACCTATACTCATCCCGCTGTTGCAAAAGAGCCATCAACATCATCAAAGACACCAAACACCCTGCACACAAACTGTTTACCCTCCTACCATCTGGCAAGCGCTACAGCAGCATGCATTGCAGGACTACCAGACTCAGCAACAGCTTTTTCCCACAGGCCATCAGACTGCCCAAGTCACTCATGAAAACTCCAAGAACATACCCCCCCCACACACAAAAGACCAGCAAACTGTCAAACAGTATACTCAATGTCTATACAATGCTCTTTATATGCACATATGCCAATATTCTTTTTTGCACAAGAACATACAAGTTTACAATACTTATTTACAGTTGTGCTCATAAGTTTACATACCCTGGCAGAATCTATGATTCTTTGACCATTTTTCAGAGAATATGAATGATAACGGCAGCACAGTGGTGTAGTGGTTAGCGCTGTCGCCTCACAGCATGAAGGTCCTGGGTTTGAGACCCGTGGCCAGCGAGGGCCTTTCTGTGCGGAGTTTGCATGTTCTCCCCGTGTCCGCGTGGGTTTCCTCCGGGTGCTCCGGTTTCTCCCACAGTCCAAAGACATGCAGGTTAGGTTAACTGGGGACTCTAAATTGATCGTAGATGTGAATGTGAGTGTGAATGGTTGTCTGTGTCTATGTGTCAGCCCTGTGATGACCTGGCGACTTGTCCAGGGTGTACCCCGCCTTTCACCCGTAGTCAGCTGGGATAGGCTCCAGCTTGCCTGCGACCCTGTAGAAGGATAAAGCGGCTAGAGATAATGAATGAATGAATAAATGAATGATAACACAAAAACATCTTTTCCACTCATGCTTAGTGGTTGGGTGAAACCATTTATTGTCAAACGACTGTGTTTTCTCTTTTTAAATCATAATGACAACAGAAACTACCCAAATGACCCTGATCAAAAGTTCACATACCCTGGTGATTTTGGCCTGATAACATGCACAGAAGTTGACACAAATGGGTTTGAATGGCTACTAAAGGTAACATCCTCACCTGTGATCTGTTTGCTTGTAATCAGTGTGTGTGCATAAAAGCTGAGTGAGTTTCTGGGATCCAGACAGACTCTTGCATCTTTCATCCAGCCACTGATGGTTCTGGATTCTGAGTCATGGGGAAAGCAAAAGAATTGTCAACGGATCTACGGGAAAAGGTAGTTGAACTGTATAAAACAGGAAAGGGATACAAAAAGATATCCAAGGAATTGATAATGCCAGTCAGCAGTGTTCAAACTGTGATTAACAAATGGAAAATCAGGGGTTCTGTTAAAACCAAACCACAGTCAAGTAGACCAACAAAAATTTACGCCAAACAGCACAGAGACAAGTCTCAAAACTTCTGGAACAAGGTAATTTGGAGTGATGAGACCAAAATTGAACTTTTTGGCCACAACCATAAACGTTACATTTGGAGAGGTGTCAACAAGGCCTATGATGAAAGGAACACCATTCCTACTGTAAAGCACGGAGGTGGATTGCTGATGTTTTGGGGATGTGTGAGCTCCAAAGGCACAGGAAACTTGGTCAAAGTTGAAGGAAAGATGAATGCAGCACGTTATCAACAAATACTGGAGGCAAATTTGCACTCACCAGCCCAGAAGCTGCGCATGGGATGTACTTGGACATTCCAACATGACAATGATCCAAAACACAAGGCCAAGTTGACCTGTCATTGGCTACAGCAGAACAAAGTGAAGGTTCTGGAGTGGCCATTTCAGTCTCCTGACCACAATATCATTGAGCCACTCTGGGGAGATCTCAAGCGCGCAGTTCATGCAAGACAGCCCAGGAATTTAGAGGAACTGGAGGCTTTTTGCCAAGAAGAATGGGCAGCTTTACCATCTGAGAAAATAAAGAGCCTCATCCACAACTACCACAAAAGACTTCAGGCTGTTATTGATGTTAGAGGGGGCAATACACGGTATTAAGAACTGGGGTATGTAAACTTTTGATCAGGGTCATTTGGATGTTTTTTGTTGTCATTATGATTTAAAAATAGAAAACACAGTTGTTTATCAATAAATGGCTTCACCCAACCACTAACCATGAGTGGGGAAAAAAGTTTGTGTGTTATCATTCATATTCTCTGAAAAAAGGCCAAGAAAGCAAAAATTCTGCCAGGGTATGTAAACTTATGAGCACAACTGTATCTCCATGCTGCTATTCTTCACTTTGCACTTTACCATACTGCACCTTGTATTATTGTACCCTTGTACTATTGCACCCCAGTAACATACCTCAAACTTGACTACATTTCTGGAACTACTATTCTGGACTACATTACCTCAAACTTGACTACATTTCTGGAACTACAATTCTGGACTACATTACCTCAAACTTGACAACATTTCTGGATCACGGTGAATATTCTGGGAACTGTATGCCTACTGTCTGTCTATATGTTGTGTTAATTTGCTTATCTGTTGATGTCTGTGTGCACTTTTATGTTTAGTTGTGTGTCAGTTTTTTAATACTACACATTTGGAGTTTGGGGAAACGCAATTTCAATCCTCTGTGTAATTCTGTTACATGGTCTGATTGACAAAGTTCACTTTGACTTTGAGGAGTTTGGTTGCTAGTCTTATTCCTGGAGCAGACGTTGCAGGCTGCCACAAAGATCCTAACATCTTGCTGCATGGTCAGCCATCAGAAGCATTGTCTGAAGACAGCAAGGGTCTGGGCTGCCCCAGGGTGACAGGCTAGGAGGGAGTTGTGTCCCCACTGAAGTATTTGGAAGTGCACGCAAGGGGGCACATACAGACAGTTGGGTGGACCATTGCCTGGTCCTGGATCGCTGGATAGGGCGTTTTGGACAGTAGTTTCTATGTTGAGTCAGGTGGCAGCCATGAAGCAATGGGCAGGGAGGATGGGCTCAGAGGTGTCTTGCTGAGAGTCCAGATGAAACTGCCTGGAAAGAGCATCTGGCTTAACATTCTTAGAGTCAGGTCAACAGGAGAGCACAAAGTTGAAGCAGGAGAAAAACAGTGACCATCTGGCTTGGCATGCATTGAGATGTTTGGCAGTCCTGAGGTACTTGAGATTTTTATGTTCTGTCCAAATGATAAATGGAATCTCAGTCCCCTCCAACCAATGCCTCCATTCTTCTAGGGCCAGCTTGACAGTCCCCTCCAACCAATGCCTCCATTCTTCTAGGGCCAGATGATAGCTAGCAATTCACGATCCCCAATGCCATAGTTGTGTTCCGCTGGGGTCATGCGATGGCTGACCTCTGGGACAGAACAGCCCTGACACCAGTGTCAGGCGTCCACAGATGATGAGAACTGGTGCTGTGGTGACTCTGCTCTTTAGAGAAGAGAAAGCTTTCTCAGCATGGACAGTCCAAGAGAAGGGGTGCTTGGAAGATGCAAGTTCAGTCAGAGGAGCAACAATGGTGCTATAGTTCTTGATGAACCTTTGATAGAAGTTAGCAAACCCTAAAAAGTGTTGCAGTTCCTTACGGGAAGCAGGAACAGGCCACTCATGGACTGCCTTGACCTTGTCGGGGTCCATTTGGACCACCCCAAGGGAAATCATAAAGCCCAAGGAGGACACAGTGTGCTTGTGAAACTTGCACTTTTCTGCTTTGGTAAAGAGTTGGTTCTCTAAGAGTTGTTGCAGGACCTGTCTGACATGGGACTGATGGATCTCCAATGTGGGGGAGAAAATGAGGATATCATCAAGGTAAACAAAGATGAACTGGTTAATGAAATCTCGCAAGACATCATTGATCAGGGCTTGAAAGACAGAGGGGCATTAGTGAGCCCAAACGGAAGAACCAGATATTCGTAGTGGCCCATAGGCGTGTTAAATGCCATCTTCCATTAATTTCCTTCTCTTATTCTTACCAGGTGGTAAGCATTGCAGAGGTCCAGCTTGGTAAAAAACTGAGCCCCCTGAAGTAACTTGAAGGCTGTGGACATGAATAGTAGAGGGTAACAGTTCTTGACAGTTATAGCATGAAGTCCTCGATAGTCAATGCAGGGCCTGAGGGACTTGTCTTTCTTTTCCACAAAGAAGAACCCTGCTCCAGCTGGAGAGGATGATGGGCAAATAATGCCAGCTGTTTGATACTCTGAGATGTATTTATCCATGGACTCCCACTCCAAGGGGAAAAGAGAGTAGATGTATGATCCCTGGGAGGTATGGTTCCAGGCAACAGTTCTATGGTGCAATCATAGGGTCAGTGAGGAAGGAGAGAGGTGGTGCAAGCCTTGCTGAACACCAAATGAAGGTCCAGATATTTGGGGGGTACATGAGAAAGATCAGTAGTCTCATTAGGACTGGTGACAGGAGGAGCCAGGTGAGTCTGAGCAGATGATAGGCAGGAGGCCAGGCAGAAAGTACTCCAAGCGAGGATGATCTCATCACTCCAGTTAATGTGGGGATTATGGAGGTGTAACCAGGGAAGACCAAGGACAATAAACTCAAGGGAGTTGTTCATGGCATACATGACAGTGTTGAACCAAAGTGAGTCATGTCGAACTGATTGAGCAGTTCATCAATGCATGGCATGGGGTATGCATCAAATTTAGACACTGCATTGACTAAAGTCCGCACAAAATCTGACTTGTCAGCCTTTGGCACCAAAACCACAGGGCTGCTCCAATTACTGTGAGGCTCTTGATTATTCCCATGTCAGTTATAGCTGTGGATTCATTTATCTTGTGCTTTAGTAAATGGTAAGAGCAGCTGTGTACCACTACACTTCAGGGAGTCTCAATCAAAAGTGAAGGTTTGTGTGACCAGGTAGAGGCAAAAACACATCAAAAAATTTCCCTTGCAAAAGGGCAACCTGTGCTCTTTGGGATGGTGAGAGATGACCTCCACATGGGACAGGATATGGCTGAGCCAAGTTTTTAAAAAGCCCCTCTTGTCCCAACTCCTCTTTCTCCAGTGCCACCATCACCAGAGAACCACCACTCTGTTTTTTGGAGATTGAGGTAGTATATTTGTAGTGCCTTGCCTCTGTCCATTCACCTTAGAGTCGACTTCCCCAATCCTCCATGTAACCTCAAAGGGCCACTTCCACTTCACAAGTAATTTCGAGCTTGACGTGAAAAGTAACATGAGCACTTTATCTCCTGGTGCAAGTTCCCATAGCAGAGTCAAAGTACCTCTACTTCTTTTTCTTTTGGCTGCTCCCATTCATTCAGGGTTGCCACAGGGGATCTGTTCTGCATATTGATTTGGCATAGGTTTTACACTGGATGCCCTTCCTGACGCAAACCTCCCCAATCTATCTTGGGACCAGCACTAAATATGCAGTCTTATACAACCCCAGTGGCTGGGTATTTTACCTAATCTACATGTCTTTGAACTATGGGGGAAACCAGAGCACCTGGAGGAAACCCATGCAGACACAGGGAGAACATGCAAACTCCACACAGAAAGGCCCCTGTCAGCCATAAGGTTCAAACCTGAAACCATCTTGCTGTGAGGTGACAGCGCTAACTACACCGCTGTGCCGCCCCATCAAAGTACCGCTACACTCTAGATAATGTAGCTCCATTTAAAAGAAAAATAGTTAGAGAGAAAATGCTAGCACTCTGGTAAAATGATTACACATGCACCTTAAAACAGACCATTTAAAATTTTGAACATAAATGATGGCAAACATGGAAGGAGAGCAGCCTGAACTATCAAAAAGGTTTTAGTGCTGCTAGATAAACTTATCTTTCTATTCTAATAGAAGATAACAAAAATAATCCTAAATTCTTATTACTGTAGCAAACTTAACTATGAATAAGACCACAGACGCAAGTACACCATCAAAATATAGTAGCAACAACTTCATGATTTTTTCCAATGGCAAAATTGAAAATACCAGACAAAACAATTCAGACTGCAAATTTAAAGCCAGATGATATGATAACTAGCCCTAACTAACAATATATCAGATCAGCAATTAGAATATTTTAGCCCTCTTTGAGAGACCAAAGTAATTTCACTAATTTCCTCATCAAAATTATCACATTGTATATTAGAGCCCTTACCTACAAGTTTCTTTCTTGTTCAAAAAACACTACCAGATGTAATCAAACATCTTCTATTTATTTATTTTATTTATTTATTTCGCACTTAAAAAATAATAAATACATAACAATGAAATATAAATGAGATATAACAGTGCAAGGGAGGCCGGAAGCTTATGCTTATATAAAGGCTTCCCTTTATCAACTTATAACAATTTAGATAAATCAATTATACAAAATAAATAAATATAGATAATAAATAAATAAAACAATATAGTGAGAACATAGTACAATAAAAAATTTGCCGTAACTTAGGTAATCATGCATGGATATAAATTAAATGTGGAGTTTCCAGTAGTAAACAAGGAAACAAAACAAATTAGGGAAATGCAGGGTTATTTATATAATCAGCTTTAGTATGACTCTTAAATATAGCAAAAGAGGGACACAACTTTAATGTCTTATTCAAGACAAAATAATCAGTTCTAAAAATTATCAGTTCAATTCTAAAAATAATCAGTTCTTCCCTGAGCACTGGTTATGTACCTAAATCCTTTAAACAAGCAGTTATCAAATTCCTGATTAAAAAACCTGACCTTGACCCCTGTCAGCTGTCTATAATTATAAACCAGTATCAAACCTCCCCTTTATTGCCAAGATCCTAGAAAAAGCTGGAGCACAGCAGTTATGCTCATAGGAATAATATTCATGAAATGTATCAGACAGAATTTAGGCTTCATCATAGCACTGAGACAGTACTGGTTAAAGTAGTAAATGACCTACTACTACCCACTGATCAGGGTTGTGTCTCCTTGCTTGACCTTAGTGCAGTTGTTGACACCATTGATCATACTGTTCTTCTTGATAGACTAGCAAATGTTGTTGGAGTTAAGGGAATGGGGCTCTCCTGGCTCAGGTCTTATTTGATTGATCATTATCAGTTTGTGGATATAAATGGTGACTTCTCTACACATATTCAGGTAAAGTTTCATTTTCCACAAGGTTGTGTTTTAGGCTCACTGCTTTTTTATATATATATATGCTACCTTTGAGTAATATTATTTGTACCGTAAATACGGTATGAGCTTCCACTCTAATGCTGATGACACACAATTATATGTTTCAGCCAAGCCAGAAGAGAGACACTAGCTTAATAAAATTGAGGAATGTGTGAAGGACACTAGACACTGTATGTTTATTAATTTCCTTCCACTTAATTCTAACAAAACAGATTTACTTGTACCAGGACCACATACAGCTAGGAGTGAGCTTTCTGACTATGTAGTAAATCTGGATGGTCCTTCTGAAAACTAGTTCATGATTTTGTTACATCTTGGTTGGATTATTGTAATTCCTTGCTGTCTGGATGTTCAAGTACAGTGGTGCTTGAAAGTTTGTGAACCCTTTAGAATTTTCTATATTTCTGCATAAATATGACCTAAAACATCATCAGATTTTCACACAAGTCCTAAAAGTAGATAAAGAGAACCCAGTTGAACAAATGAGACAAAAATATTATACTTGGTCATTTATTTATTGAGGAAAATGATCCAATATTACATATCTGTGAGTGGCAAAAGTATGTGAACCTTTGCTTTCAGTATCTGGTGCGAACCCCTTGGGCAGCAATAACTGCAACTAAACATTTCCGGTAACTGTTGATCAGTCCTGCACACCAGCATGGAGGAATTTTTGCCCATTCCTCTGTACAGAACAGCTTCAACTCTGGGATGTTGGTGGGTTTCCTCACATGAACTGCTCGCTTCAGGTCCTTCCACAACATTTCGATTGGATTAAGGTCAGGACTTTGACTTGGCCATTCCAAAACATTAGCTTTCTTCTTCTTTAACCATTCTTTGGTAGAATGACTTGTGTGCTTAGCGTCATTGTCTTGATGCATGACCCACCATCTCTTGAGATTCAGTTCATGGACAGATGTCCTGACATTTTCCTTTCGAATTCGCTGGTATAATTCAGAATTCATTGTTTCATCAATGGTGGCAAGCCGTCCTGGTCCAGATGCAGCAAAACAGGCCCAAACCATGATACTACCACCACCATGTTTCACAGATGGGATAAGGTTCTTATGCTGGAATGCAATGTTTTCCTTTTTCCAAACACAACACTTCTCATTTAAACCAAAAGGTTCTATTTTGGTTTCATCCATCCACAAAACATCTGGCTCGTCCACGTGATCTTTAGCAAACTGCAGACGAGCAACAATGTTCTTTTTGGAGAGCAGTGGCTTTCTCCTTGCAACCCTGCTATGCACACCATTGTTGTTCAGTGTTCTCCTGATGGTGGACTCATGTACATTAACATTAGCCAATGTGCGAGAGACCTTCAGTTGCTTATAAGTTACCCTGGGGTCCTTTGTGACCTCACCAACTATTACATGCCTTGCTCTTGGAGTGATCTTTGTTGGTCGACCACTTCTGGGGAGGGTAACAATGGTCTTGAATTTCCTCCATTTGTACACAATCTGAGTGTGGATTGGTGGAGTCCAAACTCTTTAGAGATGGTTTTGTAACCTTTTCCAGCCTGATGAGCATCAACAGCGCTTTTTCTGAGGTCCTCAGAAATCTCCTTTGTTCGTGCCATGATACACTTCCACAAACATGTGTTGTGAAGATCAGACTTTGATAGAGCCCTGTTCTTTAAATAAAACAGGGTGCCCACTCACACCTGATTGTCATCCCATTGATTGAAAACACCTGACTCTAATTTCACTTTCAAATTAACTGCTAATCCTAGAGGTTCACATACTTTTGCCACTCACAGATATATAATATTGGATCATTTCCCTCAATAAATAAATGACCAAGTATAATATTTTTGTCTAATTTGTTTAACTGGGTTCTCTTTATCTACTTTTAGGACTTGTGTGAAAATCTGATTATGTTTTAGGTCATATTTATGCAGAAATATAGAAAATTCTAAAGGGTTCACAAACTTTCAAGCACCACTGTATAAAGCCTATAAAACACTGAATGGTCTTGCACCACAATACCTGAGTGAACTGGACTTTTATGACCCACCATGCCATCATAGATCAAAGGGTGCAGGCTATTTGTTTGTACCTCAAACATTGAATGTTGCAGCAGTAGGCACAGCCTTCTCTTACAAAGCCCCAAACTTGTGTTCAGGAGTCAGACACTGTCTCAGTGTTTAAGTCTAAGCTGAAATTATATTTGTTTAGTCAAGCCTTTTGTAAATAGCCATTTATTAAGTAAAGAAGCAGATCTGAAGGGTTCACAAGCATAGAGTATTTTGGTTAACTGAGATGTTGGGATGCTCTTACCCCCATTCTCACACATTCACTCAGGTTTGTTGATGCTGGAGTGGCTGACTGCTTTATGTCAATGGGTGCCCTCATGTCTGTGTTACTTTTTGGCTCTCCCTTTTAGTTATGCTTTCAAAACTAGTCTTGCCAGAGTCACTGATTGCATTCAGAACACAATGTACACTGTTCTTAACATTATGTGACAATGAGTGTACCTAACAATCTGTGTTTCTCTCTCTCCATCCTCATCTCTCTCTCTCTCTCTCTCTCTCTCATTACAATGTTACTTCTGAGATACCAGTGACCCCTTCTGCCCTCAGGACCTGTCTGATCCATCTATCTTGATTCCCTACATCTGATTGGAGTTCTCATCACATTGTTCCTGCTGAGCATGGCTCCAAATGGATAGTCTAAAGATGTACTTAGAATCTATGAAGATGGCTTTGGACTGCAATTTATACAAACACTTTTGCTACAATGGTTTAGGACTACAATTTCCAGGATACAACCCAAAATCAGAAAAAGTTGGGATGGTATTAAAAATGCAAATTTAAAAAAAGAAGGCAGTGATTTCTAAATTTATTTTGACTTGTATTTCATTGCAGACAGGATAAACACAAGATATTTAATGTTTTGTCTCGTCAATATCATTTCATTTGTTAATATACATCCATTTCTGTGGTTCAGGCCTGCAACACATTCCCAAAAAAGTTGGGCTGAGGAACTTTATGGCTAGTAATGAGATAAAACAGTTAAATAATGTTGTGATTTGAAACAGGTGATGTCAACAGGTGATTGTAATCAAGAGTTGATACAAAAGCAGTATCCAGGAGAGGCCTAGTCTTTGAGGAGCAAAAATGGGCTGTAGAGTTCCAGTTTGTCAACAAATGCATGAGAAAATTATTGAAATGTTTAAAAACAATGTTCCTCCAAGAAAAATAGGAAGGGATTTGGATATTTTACCTTCTGTGGTGCATAATATCATTAAACAATTCACATAATCTGGAGAAATTTCAGTGCATAAAGGGCAAGGTAAACCTAAGCTGTACACCCATGATCTTCCATCCATCAGAGAGCATTTCTTCAAGAATTGTCATTCATCTATCATTGATATAACCACATGGGCTCGGGATTACTTTGGCAAACCTTTGTCAAGCACTGCACTACGGGGTTCGAGACACAAATGCCAGTTAAAACTTTACTGTGCAAAAAGGAATCCTTACAGTGGATATAAAAAGTGTACACACACTGTTAAAATTATAGGTTTTTCTGATGTAAAAAATAAGACAACGATAAATAATTTCAAAACTTTTTCCACCTTTAATGTGATCTATAACCTGTACAATTCAATTGAAAAACAAACAAATCTGTTACGGGGAAAAACATTTTTAAAAATGTACAGTAAGCTGGTTGCATAAGTGTGCACACCTTTAAACTAATACTTTGTTGAAGCACCTTTTGATTTAATTACAACATTCATACTTTTTGGGTAGGAGTGGAATATTTGCCCACTCTTCCTTGCAAAAGCACTCCAAATCTGTCAGATAGCGAGGGCAACTCTTGTGCACAGCCTCTTCAGGTCACCCCACAGATTTTCAATTGGATTTAGGTCTGGGCTCTGGCTGGACCATTCCAAAACTTTTTTAGGGTCATTGTCATGCTGAAAGATGAAATTCATCTTTATCTTCAGCTTTCTAGCAGACACCTGAAGGTTTTGGGCCAAAATTGACTGGTCTTTAGAACTGTTCATAATTCCCTCCACCTTGACTAAAGCCCCTGTTCCAGCTGAAGAAAAACAACCCCAAAACATGATGCTGCCACTACTATGCTTCACCGTAGGTATGGTGTTTTTTTTTTTTTGGTGATGCAGTGTGTTGTTTTTGTGCCAAACATACCTTTTTGGAACTGTGGCCAAAAAGTTCAACTTTGGTTTCATCAGACCATAACACATTTTCCCACGTGCTTTTGGGAGAGTTGATTGTATTTTTTTTTTTGCAAAATTTAGCCGGGCCTGGATGTTTTTCTTTGAACCTACCCCATAGTACAGACATAATTATGGAGAATACAGGAGATGGTTGTCACATGCAGTACACAACCAGTTCGTCAGAAATTCCTGCAGCTCCTTCAGTGTTGCTGTAGGCCTCTTGGCAGCCTCCCTGACCAGTTTTTGTCTTGTCTTTTCATCAATTTTGGAGGGACGTCCAGTTCCCAGTAATGTCACTGTTGTCCCATATTTTCTCCACTTCTTTATGACTGTCTTCACTATGCTCCATGGTATATCTAATGCCGTGGAAATTTTTTTGTACCCTTCTCCTGACTGATAGCTTTCAACATTGAAATCCTTTTGATGCTTGTAGCAGTTCGTGTGGGTGGAGCACAGAAAGATGGCAGGCCAGAATTCAGTTTACCAACCTCTTTATTTTAGCTTTTCAGCTTTACTAAGCATACTCGCGCACACCCACACACCAGTCATCTCATTGGGGAGAGAGAGCCTTCCTCTGCTCTTTCTCTCCTCATATAGGGTGCAGTCACTGGGGAAGACACACAAACACAGATTAACCAACATCAGGTGCAGTGATTCTGCCACTTACCTTCCCTGACTCCACCCTCCGGTCACAGACTGACACTTGACCACTCCCCTGCTGCCACATACCCCCACCGCCCGACTCAGGCCGGGCAGCCATCCGGCCTGCAGCCAACTCCCCCCTTGACGGGAGAGAAAGTCCACCACAACCATCTGCACCCCTGGCCTGTGGACCACCTTGAAATTAAAGGGCTGGAGTGCCAGATACCAACGGGTAATCCGCGCATTGGCATCCTTCATGCGGTGGAGCCACTGGAGGGGCGCGTGGTCCAAACAGAGGGTGAAAGAGCGCCCCAGGAGGTAGTAGCGGAGGGCGAGGACTGCCCACTTGATAGCCAGGCACTCCTTTTCGATGGTGCTGTAGCGCCCCTCACGCACTGACAGCTTCCTGCTTATGTACAGGACGGGGCGGTCCTCCCCCTCCACCTCCTGGGACAAAACAGCCCCCAGCCCTCTGTCCGACACATCCGTCTGCAATATAAAAGGGAGAGAAAAGTCAGGGGAGTGTAACAGTGGCCCCCCACACAGTGCAGCCTTTACCTCAGAAAAAGCTTGCTGGCATTGCTCCGTCCACTGGACCGGATCTGGTGCCCCCTTTTTAGTGAGATCAATCAGCGGGCTGGTGACGTCTGAATAATTAGGTATAAACCTACGATAATAGCCAGCCAGCCCCAGGAACTGTCTCACCCCCTTCTTGGTCTTGGGCCTTGGGCAGGCCGCAATCACTGCCGTCTTGCTAATTTGGGGACACACCTGCCCGTTGCCCAAGTGGAAGCCCAGATACCATACTTCCACCCGCCCAATCGCACACTTCTTCGGGTTGGCTGTGAGACCTGCCCACCTCAGCGACCTAAGGACAGCCCTCAGATGTTGTAGGTGCCCCGGCCAGTCATTACTATAAATAATGATGTCGTCAAGGTACGCCGCCGCATAGGTGGCATGGGGGCAGAGGACCCTATCCATCAGCCGCTGAAACGTAGCGGGCACCCCAAACAGTCCAAAAGGAAGTGTGACAAACTGGTGTAAGCCGAACGGTGTGGAAAATGCTGTTTTTTCTCAGGATAATGGAGTCAAGGGGATCTGCCAATAACCCTTCATCAAATCCAGTGTCGAGTAAAAGCGAGCCGTGCCTAGTTGATCGAGCAACTCATCAATACGAGGCATTGGGTACGCGTCGAATTTAGACACCGCGTTGACTTTTCTATAGTCTACACAGAACCAGACCGACCCGTCGGTCTTGGGTACCAAGACCACCGGGCTGCTCCAGTCACTGTGGGACTCCTCGACGATGCCCATTTCGAGCATAGCCTTGAGTTCTTCCCGAACCACTTTTTTCTTGTGTTTGGATAACCTGTAAGGGCGGCTGCGCACTACCACCCCCGGGGGCGTCTCAATGTGGTGCTCTATGAGGTCGGTGCGGCCAGGCAGGGGCGAGAACATGTCCGAAAACTCGGTCTGCAACTGGGCGACCTCCGTGAGTTGGGTCGGGGAGAGGTGGTCTCCACAGGGGACCGGAGAGGTACAAGATGCCAATGTTCCCTTTTGAACCTCCGGCCCCAGCTCCGCCTTCTCCGGAACCACTGACACCAACGCCACGGGGACCTCCTCGTTCCAGAGTTTGAGCAGATTGAGGTGGTAAACCTGTAGCGCCCCACCCCTGTCCATTCGCCTCACCTCGTAGTCGACGTCCCCGACTCGCCGTATGACCTCAAAGGGTCCTTGCCACTTGGCGATTAATTTGGAGCTCGATGTGGGCAACAGTACAAGAACTTTATCTCCCGGTGCGAACTCCCTAAGGCGCGTACCCGTCGTACAGGCGGGTTTGCCGTTCTTGGGCCTGCTGCAAGTTCTCCTGGGTTAGGTGTGCGAGTGTGTGGAGTTTTGCACGCAGGTCCATAACGTATTGAATTAGATTTTTACTGGGTGAAGGTCCCTCCTCCCAATTTTCTCGCAGCACATCTAGAATGCCACGTGGCTTACGCCCATATAACAATTCGAACATGGAGAACCCCATGGAGGCTTGGGGGACCTCTTGCACTGTAAATAACAAGGGTTCGAGCCATTTATCCCAATTACGTGCGTCCTCACTTACGAATTTTTAAATTATATTCTTGAATGTGCGATTGAACCGTTCAACTAAACCGTCCGTTTGTGGGTGATAAACGCTGGTGCGGATCGGTTTAATACCCAATAACCCATACAGTTCGTTCAGTGTACATGACATAAACGAGGTGCCTTGGTCAGTCAATCTCTTTCGGGATTCCAACTCGGGAGATGACGCAGAAGAGTGCTTCTGCAATACTGAGTGCTGAGATATTGCACAGAGGCACTGCTTCCGGGTATCGCGTTGCATAGTCCACAAGAACTAAAATAAAGCGGTACCCTTGTGTTGACCGATCTAATGGCCCGACGAGATCCATCCCAATTCTTTCGAACGGGGTCTCGATTAATGGTCAAGGGCGCAAAGGCACTTTTGGAATGGCCGCTGGATTCACTAACTGGCATTCGCGGCACGTCATACACCACCTACGGACATTGCCGCGAATCCCTGGCCAATAGAAACAGGCCATTATTCGGGCTAGTGTCTTATCCTGCCCTAAGTGTCCAGCCATGGGATTAAAGTGAGCCGCCTGAAATACCAATTCCCGGTGGCTCTTTGGAATCAAAAGCTGCATGACTTGCTCTTTAGTCTGAGTGTCCTGCGTCACTCGGTATAACCTATCCTTCATAATAGAAAAATAGGGGAAGGACAGGGTGGCATTTGGCTGGAGCATTTGACCATCGATTACTCTCACTTGGTCAAACGCATGTCGCAGAGACTTGTCTCACAATTGCTCTAACGGGAAATCCCCAAGGGATTCCCTGAGAGAGGGAGGAGGAGCCTGCTGCTCCTCACTCTGACGCGGAGATGATGTAGATGGCTCTGTGACAGCTGCTCCCGCCAAAGCGACACCGGGACCTCTCTCATCTCTCATTATCTCTAGCCACTTTATCCTTCTACAGGGTCGCAGGCAAGCTGGAGCCTATCCCAGCTGACTACGGGCGAAAGGCGGGGTACACCCTGGACAAGTCGCCAGGTCATCACAGGGCTGACACATAGACAACCATTCACACTCACATTCACACCTACGGTCAATTTAGAGTCACCAGTTAACCTAACCTGCATGTCTTTGGACTGTGGGGGAAACCGGAGCACCCGGAGGAAACCCACGCGGACACGGGGAGAACATGCAAACTCCACACAGAAAGGCCCTCGCCGGCCCCGGGGCTTGAACCCAGGACCTTCTTGCTGTGAGGCGACAGCGCTAACCACTACACCACCGTGCCACCCCGACACCGGGACCTCCCCTTGCTAAACTACGGCAGGACCTACTCTTCACTAAATGGCTCATTAACTCCCTGAATCCCGGCCAATCAGTCCCCAAAGTTATCGAGTCGGTGAGGCGAGGATTAACCGCCGCCTTTACTCTAAATTTTCCCCCTCGAAAAAGAATGTGGACCGACACTAAAGGGTAGCTATGAACATCCCCATGCACACACAACACCTTCACCAATTGTGCTCCCCCCAGTGCCTCGTCTTGCACCAGGCTTTGGTGAATTGAGGTCTGATTACAGCCCGAGTCCACCAAAGCCTGATATGTATCCCCTTGGATACTCACTGGTATGCGATACGCTCCGGCCCGATCGAGGGCGGCTCCTGGCGCGTCAGGGATCCGAACCACCGTGCCCACTTCCATCGCCGAGCACTGCTGCTGGAGGTGGCCCGGCTCCCCGCAGCGTCCTGGGCTTCCTCTCTGCACCAGCGCTCTAGGGCTCACTCACCTGAGGGAGGGAAGAGACAGACACAGAAGGGAATAACGGGAAGGCACCGCGGGTGCGACGGGCCGGCTAGGGTGGGGCCAGCCCCCGCCTCCGCGGTGGGGGAACAGGGTGAGGACGAGACACAGGAGGAGGGGGGGAGAGAGGGAGAGAAGAGGGAAGAAAAGGATGTCCGCTGTCTTGCCTTCGGAACAGCCGCCAAATGGTCCTCCACCAAGTCGATGGCCTGATCCAGCGACGCCGGTCGGTGGCACCGGACCCACTCCGCGGTTCCCTCTGGTAGGTGGGCGATGAACTGCTCCAGTACCACCTGATCGATGAGCCCCTCGGTGTCGCGGTTGTCGGCCCTCAACCACCGCCTGCAGGCGGCCCAGAGCTGCTGGCCAAACGCGAACGGCTGGCCGACTTCCTCCAGACGCAGAGCATGGAAGCACTGACGCTGTTGTTCAGGGGTGCGCCCCACCCACTGGAGGATGGCCCAGCGAAGGTCCGCGTAGACCAGCCGGCGGTCGGCGGGGAGCTGTAGCGCAGCCAGCTGCGCCTCACCCGTTAGCAGGGGGAGGAGGCGCGCCGTGCGCTGTTCCACCGGCCAGCCCGAGGCCTCTGCTGCCTGCTTGAAGAGCGTGATGAAGGCCTCGGGGTCATCATGCAGGCCCATCTTAGTGAGGGTGAGGGGCGAAGGGCCCGCGGCGGTGGAGGTGGTGGGCCCCGCCGACGCGAGGAGGTGCCAGAACGCCTGTCAGTCTTCTTGCTGCGCCAGCACCAGGGCCTCGAACCGGTGCTCCTGCTCCTTTCGGAGGGTGACTAGCGCCTGGTGCTGGCTCTGCTGGGCCATGGCAAGGGCGTGGACCAGGTCCGCAAAGGGGGAGGACTCCATGGGGCTGTTCTTTTTCCTGTGCTCGATTTCCCGGGTTTCGGCACCACTGTAGCAGTTCATGTGGGTGAAGCACAGAAAGACGGCAGGCCAGAATTCAGTTTACCAACCTCTTTATTTTAGCTTTTCAGCTTTACTAAGCATACGCATGCACACCCACATACCAGTCTTCTCATTGGGGAGAGAGAGCCTTCCTCTGCTCTTTCTCTCCTCATATAGGGCACAGTCACTGGGGAAGACACACAAACACAGATTAACCAACATCAGGTGCAGTGATTCTGCCACTTACCTTCCCTGACTCTACCCTCCGGTCACAGACCGACGCTTGACCACATCCCCGCTGCCACAATGCTTTGTAAGCTCTCTGTGAACCATGACTTTTGCTGGAGGATGCAACTGAGTAAATGTCTGAACTTTATTTGGGGTTAATCAGAGTCCTTTTAATTGATGGCAGGTGTGTACCCCAAAAGACTGAATACTGTAATTATATCAAAAGCTGCTTCAACAAAGTATTAGTTTAAGGGTGTGCGCACTTATGTAACCAGCTTATTGTACATTTTTTTTATTTTTTATGTTTTTCCCCCAAACAGATTTGTTTGTTTTTCAATTGAATTTTACAGGTTATAGATCACATTAAAGGTGGGAAAAGTTTTGAAATTATTTATCATGGTCTCATTGTTTTACATCAGAAAAACCTATCATTTTAACAGGGTGTGTACACTATTTATATCCACTGTATGTTAACTGTGTCCAGAAGTGCCGTCGATTGTCTGAGCACAGAGGCATCTTGGATGGACCATCACACAGTAGAAACATGCATTTTGGTCAGACAAATCAGTATTCCATGTCAGTATACTTGTTCTCCTCGACCTTACAGCAGCTTTTGACACTGTATGTCACAATCTTTTATTGAGCTGCTTAGAAACTATGCTTTGCATCACTGGTCCTTCTTTAGCCTGGTTCAAATCTTATCTTACCCTGAGAGAACAGTTTGTGTCAATTGGAGACTTTAGATCCCCTAAATCACCCCTCCTTCATGGTGTCCCTCAGGGCTCTCTCCTGGGACCCTTACTATTTGTAATATACATCCTCCCTCTTGGCCACATAATACAGCATTATGGGCTCAACTTTCGCTGTTATGCAGATGACACCCAAATTTACATTCAAACCAAACCCTCTCACCCACTCTCTCCGTCCAATCTTGTCAACTGTCTAAATGCAGTTAACAATTGGATGGTGCAGAACTTTCTTAAACTAAATCAAGATAAAACAGAAGCCATCCTCATTTCCACTCCTTCTATCTTGAAAAAACTGGAGCACTCACAGCTATCTATTCCTGGTTATTTCACCTTCACTACTGTTGAAGTAAGAAATTTGGGTGTTATTCTGGACTCTACTCTCTCTTTTGACTCACACATTAAAAATATTACTAAAACAGCTTTCTTTCACCTGAAAAGTCTCTCCAAACTTCGTCCCTCTTCAACTTCATCTGCAGCTGAAACAGATAAATATACACGCTTTTATCACCTCAAGACTGGACTACTGCAATGCCCTACTCGATGGCATTTCAGCCAAGTGATTAAATAGGCTGCAATATGTCCAAATTCAGCTGCTAGGGTACTCACTCACACCAGGCCCTTGGATCATATTACTCCTATTCTCTACAACCTGCATTGGCTCCCAGTCAAATACCGCATCCAGTACAAAATTATCCTGCTTGTCTACAAATCCCAACATAACCTGGCCCCTCCCTATTTATCAAATCTCCTAATTCCATATCAGCTACCTCTAAATCTTCGTTCCACAGATGTCCACCTATTAGTAGTCCCTTACTCTCTGCTCTGTTCTATGGGTGACAGGGCTTTCAGTGTTAATGGCCCTAAGCTGTGGAATGCCCTGCCACTAGCGTTGCGCCAATGCTCAACACTGTCCAGTTTCAAAAAGCAGCTAAAAACACATCTTTTTAGCTTGGCCTTTTCTCTCTGATTTTTAATAACGTTATTATCATTATTGATTTCTCATGATTTTTATTATTGTTGTTCTTATCTTATTGTTTTGCTTTTATTGTTTTTTTCTTACTGTTCAGTGTCCTTGGGTACCTTGAAAGGCACTTATGAATAAAATGTATTATTATTATTATTATTATTATTCCAGGTCTTTTTTTTTTTGGAAGAAATGGACATCATGTGCTCCAGACCAAAGGCAAAAAGGACCATCCAGACTTTTACCAGCTGCGAGTCCAAAAGCCAGGCAAGGGTTGCTTACACTTCTGTGACAGCAGCATTAATCCAAGAAAGTACATTGAGATTTTGGAGCAACATATGCTGCCTTCAAAACGACACCTTTTTCAGAGATATTTCAACAAGACAATTCAAAACCACATTCTGCACACATTACAAAGGCATGGCTATGGAAGAAGAAGGTGCCTGTCCCCTCTGTCCCCAACAGAGAATGTGTGGAGAATTTTAAAATGAAAAATATAACAATGACAACCCCGTACCGTTGCACACCTTAAGACCTGTTTGCAGGAAGAATGTGACAAAGTAACACTTGAAATACTTCATCACTTAGTGTTTTCAGTGCCAAAACATCTTTTAAGTATTATGAGAAGAAACGGCAACATTACAAAGTTGTAAATGTTTTACCATTCCAACTTTTTTGAAAAGTGTTGTAAAAATTAAAATTGAAGCAAGTTTCCATCCATTATCTGAAGCTGCTTATCCTGTTCTACAGGGTTGCAGGCAAGCTGGAGCCTATCCCAACTGACTATGGGCAAGAGGCAGGGTACACCCTGGACAAGTTGCCAGGTTATCGTAGGGCTGACACAGAGACAAACAACCATTCACACCGACGGTCAATTTAGAGCCACCAATTAACCTAACCTGCATGTCTTTGGGGGAAACCAGAGCACCCGGAAGAAACCCACGCAGACACGGGGAGAACATGCAAACTTCACACAGAAAGGCCCTCGTCAGCCGCTGGGCTTGAACCCAGGACCTTCTTGCTATGAGGCAACAATGCTAACCACTATACCACCGTGCCGCCATTGAAATAATAAATAAATAAATAAATAAATAAATAAATAAGATGTAAAACATCAAATAGTGTGCTGTTGTATTGTTTTGAGTGGAATACAGGTCAAAAGATTATTAACAAATCATTGTTTTTCATGGGGGCGGCACGGTGGTGTAGTGGTTAGCGCTGTCGCCTCACAGCAAGAAGGTCCTGGGTTCGAGCCCCGGGGCCGGCGAGGGCCTTTCTGTGTGGAGTTTGCATGTTCTCCCCGTGTCCGCGTGGGTTTCCTCCGGGTGCTCCGGTTTCCCCCACAGTCCAAAGACATGCAGGTTAGGTTGACTGGTGACTCTAAATTGACCGTAGGTGTGAATGTGAGTGTGAATGGTTGTCTGTGTCTATGTGTCAGCCCTGTGATGACCTGGCGACTTGTCCAGGGTGTACCCCGCCTTTCGCCCGTAGTCAGCTGGGATAGGCTCCAGCTTGCCTGCGACCCTGTAGAAGGATAAAGCGGCTAGAGATAATGAGATGAGATAGATATTTGTGAAGTGTATATATGGAATGTAGTATATATTTATTGTGTAATTAAATATTTATATAGATATTTAGGAAGTGTGTATATATATGGTGTGTAGTATATATTTATTTTTGTAATTATATAGATATTCATGAAGTGTATATATAGTATATCTTTTTATAGGTGTATTAATGAAGTTTGGATTTCGGGGTAGTTAAAAAGGGGTGGGAAATTAAAAAAAGTATTGTACTTCTTCCCACTCCTTTTTCGAACAATATGCGGTGTATTGTAATGTCTTAGCTCTTTATGTATTTTATTTATTAATTTTTTTTCACTTTCTCTTTTTCTTTCTTTTGTATGTACAAATAGTTACATACATTTTTTTATACATGTTCGAAATAAAAAAAATAAAAATAAATAAAAATATATGTAAAATGTATATCCACAATTGATACATTTCTGTGAAGCTGCTTTGTGACAATGTCTATTGTTAAAAATGCTGTATCAATAAAATTGAATTGAATATTTTACAGCTCAGAGCATAATGATAGGTGTAGCCTATGTGCTGATAATAGACGATTTCATCCCTTCCTGAAAATTTCTCTTGGTGCAGTAGGGGGCATCATTACCCATAGAAAAAATTAAGCATCATCTTGAAGTGCCTGCATGTAAGCCTTACTAAAAACATAGGTATAACTTTTTTGGGGTAATAATAGGAGTGGTCAATAAATTACATATGTCTCATTTAATCAACAGACCACATAAAAAGTATTAGATTACTCTTGCTAAGCGTCAGGTATCACAAATGTTTAAAAATATGTTATTATTATTATTATTATTATTACCAATCACATCTTGGGCAGCATGGTGGTGCAGTGATTAAAACTGTTGCCTCACACTCAAAGTTCTGATTTCAAACTTCACAGCTGAATGGGGCTGTGTGGAGTTGCATGCTCTCCCCGTGCCTGCGTGGGTTTTTCTCTCAGTGCTTTGGTTTCCTCCCACAGTCCAAAGACATGCAGATTACATCAACTAGCTACTCTAAATTGCCCACAGATCTGAATGTGAGTGTGAATGGTTGTGCGTCTCTGTGTTTGCAGTAGATTGGTGAGCTGCCCAGGGTGTACCCTGTCTCTCACCCAAAGTCAGCTAGGACTGGCTCAAGCTTCCCCTGCAACACTGATGGATAAGTTGTAGAGATAATGGATTGATGGCTGGATGATCACATCTTTAGCCAAGCTGTTTTTAAGCAGTACCCAATTACATTGCTTAAGATACCATTTCACCAACCAATTTCAAACAAGGGCAAGTTGCAAATCCTGTGACATGGGAGGGCTAACTTAGGCTACATCCACACAACAACGGCAACGAGATTTTTTTTTTTAAATATCGCGTCCACATGGGCAACGGATCAGTAAAATATCAGGTTCATATGGCAACGCAATGCTTGCTGAAAACGATGCAATACATATGCCACACCTCTACGTGCGCTGTAAGACGGTCCCATCGGAGACACCAGAACAATAGAAGAATTAGACGCATGCGCATAAACCCCTTCTTCTGTAGCATCAGCCACAAAGTTTTGATTATTAATCAGTAGTGTAAAATGAAAGACACGGAAAGAGGAATGAATGGGGGTAGATGGAAGCCGGTACGCCAACATTCTGATATCCTCCAGAATTCATTAATGGTCCGGAATAAATTGAATGCTACACATTGATGGATTACTTTGTTCTTCTACGCCATTTTTGAGGAATGTATTGTCGGACTTAAACCAACATCTGAAGAGGTGAGATCGCTCCTTTTTTTTTTTTCCTATTTTTGCTGGCGGGATTGTTTTTGTTTTTGGAAAGCGCACGGGCGGTGCGCAGTTTGGTTATACTCAGTACTTCCACAGTGTTTGGACTAAAGACTCTGCCCTAAGGGCTATTCTCTCTCTCTCTCACTTTGCACCATTACACAATAAATATTCACAGTGAAAATATTTTGTAAGCGCGTTTCATGAACCAAGTTATAGGATTTGTTGACAACTCGCATTGAGTTCATTACACTTCTACCCGGCGTGAAGCACTGACAGTCATGTGGTTGTGACGTCATCGTAAACAAATCCGTTCTACTCATCCAGACGACTTCGCAATGGGGCCGTTGCCAGATTTTTCCACTCTGGAACCCGTTCTCAAAAGATTTCGTTTTGGGGCACCCAAAACGCCGGTGCCGTGTGGACGCCAGGCCAAAACGATAAACAATTTTATCAGATTCACCTGAATCCGTTGCTGTGTGGACAGGGCCTTAGTCTAAAGGCTTGGTAAAGTTTGCCTATACTGAATATAAAGTATGTCTGTGTTTGGTCAGAAAATAAACTGAAATTAAAGAATTACCATCAGCTGTTTTAAAGGATTCATTGATGTGTTGAGCCATATTTTTTCATACTGTTAACTCCAGTGTATTATTTTCACAGTGAGTCATAGGCAAAATTCATCTTTATTAAGGTTAATACATCTTCTGTGGCATTTATTTTGGCAAATATATGCTGTTTCTCTAACTGTGACTTAACGACTTTAACACTGACTCACCTTCTTAGGGGATGGCACACAAATAGCTTGATAGGTTGTATTGATAAAGCACAAGCCAGTTTGGTGTCTCAGTTAGAGATAAGTGAACCAGCCTTGCCATTTCAAATATTTATAAATCTTGTTGGGCTGTTAGAACTATGACCAGACTTCTTTTTAACAGGAGATTGGTGTACTCAACATGCTTTATAAATTAAAATGAGATTAGGTTGGAAATTTAGAACCCCTTCCTAGAAAGGATTTAGCTTCATAAATGCTAACCTATGTGTACTAGCAAAAGGATATGTTTTGGATACCAGATCTCCCAAAATCTGCAAATGTAAATGTAGACTGTGCAGTCAGGAGATTCTTCTTTGAAAATATATATCCTTTATCACCCTATATATTCTCATTCCTACTTACAGTATACTACAGCATAGTACTCTTCACAAGTACAGCAAAAAATATAATTTATTAGTTGAATTAAAAAATACTGAGACATTTTCAGTGAGAATGATAAGCACTGCCGGAAAAGTATGAAAAGTTAATATTTTCTCTAACTGTGGATTTCTGAAAAAGAAAGAAAAGAAAAGAAAGAAATAGATAATGCCTTGGCCCAAGTTACCATGACTGGGAGAATGGATGTATTATCTTATACATATTCCACTGCTCAGACTTTGCTGCTCACTTATCATTCTACACTGTAAAAAATGATTTGTTGTTTTAACTTAAAAAAGTTAGTACCCAGGCTGCCTTAAAATTTTGAGTTCACTGAAATTCATATCTCATCTCATGATCTCTAGCTGCTTTATCCTGTCCTACAGGGTTGCAGGCAAGCTGGAGCCTATCCCAGCTGACTACAGGCGAAAGGCGGGGTACACCCTGGACAAGTCGCCAGGTCATCACAGGGCTGACACATAGACACAGACAACCATTCACACTCACATTCACCCCTACGGTCAATTTAGAGCCACCAGTTAACCTAACCTGCATGTCTTTGGACTGTGGGGGAAACCAGAGCACCTGGAGGAAACCCATGCGGACACGGGGAGAACATGCAAACTCCGCACAGAAAGGCCCTTGCCGGCCACGGGGCTCGAACCCAGACCTTCTTGCTGTGAGGCGACAGCGCTAGCCACTACACCACCGTTGCCACCCTGAAATTCATATAGTAAGTTAAATTGTTCACCTTGTTGAGTTAACTTACTATATTAATTTCAATGAACTCAAAATTTTAAGGCAGCCTGGGTACTAACTTTAAGTTAAAAAAACAAATAATTTTTTACAGTGTATCAATGTTTAAATCATACTTAAAATATTTAAAATCCTTTAGGACATTCAGCAAACTATTTCCTTTTTAGTCCCTGAGAATGTTAAAAGTTAAAAGGGTTAATCATTGCTTTAAATGAATCAGTATATAAAAACATTAGTGAAAAAGACAATTACAAGTTGATTTTATTTTAAAAGCAAGTGACCTTTTGAAGCTACAGTGGGGTTAGTTAGCCATGAAGCAAGAAGTAATCTCCATAAAGCAAGAGCTTTTTATAGCATAGTATACACAATTGTGTAATTTATGAAAGTTCTGTATGTTTAGTAGATAATTCATTACAAATAATTACTTACACATAAACAAGAGAGATATGGGAATGAACTGAATGCAATATACTGAACCTATAATATAGTAATATCAATTAGTAACATTCCAGCATAGTGGTGCAGCAGGTAGTCTTGCTGCCTCACAGCTAAGTGGAGTATCGCATGTACTCTCTGGGTCCATGGTTTCCCCTGAATTCTCTGGACTCCTCCCATTGTCTAAAAACATACCAGTAGATGATCTGGCTAAACTAAAATGCCCCTAGATGTGAATGTGTAAGTACATGGTGTCCTATCCAAGGTGCATTCCTGCCTCATACCTTTTGTTCCGAGGATAACCTCCAGGTCCACTGCAAGCCTGACAAGGATGGATATACAGTATATATATATATATATATATATATATATATAAATAAATAAATAAATAATCTCATTATCCTGTTCTACAGGGTCGCAGGCAAGCTGGAGCCTATCCCAGCTGACTACGGGCGAAAAGCGGGGTACACCCTGGACAAGTCGCCAGGTCATCACAGGGCCGACACATAGACACAGACAACCATTCACACCTACGGTCAATTTAGAGTCACCAGTTAACCGAACCTGCATGTCTCCATGTCTAACATGCAAACTCCACACATAACGGCCACGGGGCTCAAACCCAGACCTTCTTGCTGTGAGGCGACAGCACTAACCACTACACCACCATGCTGCCCATATACATATATATATATATATATATATATATATATATATATATATATATATATATATATATATATAAGGACTATATCTTCTTCATTCATCTCCTACAGTAACCACAGATTTTAAGAAGTATAACATCTAAAACAACAAATTGAATTGCAAAAGTGGCCAATTATTATAACATAGAATAAAACAACAAATTTTTTATTTGATTCTCAAGAAAACATTAAACATGAATAAGCATATCTTGCATTAGTACAAAAAGCAAAATTGAGGTCCATATCTGTGATAAATAAATGAGACAGTCGCTTTACAGACATAGTATTTTATTTTAGATCTTTTTTGAAATTCCTGAAAGCAGCTACATATCTTATAGTGCAATACATGCTGAGTATCCAAAAGTGTTCTTCACACATTGGGCATTTTTTACTTTACAGCCAATACAACTGCATTTTGAAGGTATAAATTGGATGAGAAACTGTCATGGTTTGCAAAATGTATGAACTGCACAATTCTCTTCACTTGTCCCTCTGACAGACACTTTGCCCCCTGTTTCCTTCCACTATAACCATCATATTGCCAATGAATAAGTGTTTATATTGACTACTGCTTGTGCTATTTTGGAAACAGAGGTATATGCAAGTGTGTAGAATGCATGCATTAATAAGCTCAACTTTCCACAAAACATATATTTCCCCCAATTCTTTCTTTCCTGTGTGTAAAAGCTGGGGTCAGACTGCAGACTGCACTCCTGGAGCAGAAAGAGTCTGACATTGTCAGCTGGGCAATTGTGATTGATGTTATTAGATTGCCTTTATTTGACTAGTTACTGGTTCCATAGTATTTTTCGTCAGCACAGAAGCTAATCTGTCATTAATTGGTCGTTATTGTCGCATTGTCTTTGGCTCTGACTGACTGCACTGCAACTGCATTCTGTGGTGCTTACTATTATAATCTAACTGCACTAGCAGATGTCCAGTGAGAAATAAATCCTATGATGTAGATTGGATATTAAACATTTAATGCTTAACCAAGGCTGAGCAAAATCATCTTAGCCACTAGCTGCTTGTACATTTAACTCTAATTTAATACCTTTTACCTCTTCTGCTTTCCATTACGACCAGGAACATTCTACATTGATCCCAGTGGTCCACGGTGATGAACAAAATATTTGGAAATTAATTACTGATGATTTACTTCATGAATTGAAGAGATCTCATCCATTTGTATGAGTGTAAAGCAGACCAGAATTAGGACATTTATTCCTGGATACGATTACACCTGTCACCCCACATCAGATGTTTATCAGTCTGCTGGTCTGACATAGAAATGTTCAAAGAAATTTTATCACTGACATTGACTGAACAGACAAGGGTGAAAGCTATACTGTCAGTCAGTGGAGTCTGCAGACTGCAGTGGCAGTGCAGTCAATCAGAGCCAAAGACAATGCAATATTAAAGCCGCTAGCGGCCTTAATGGGCCCTCGCACGTGTGGTTCTGCAACCCAGGACATTCCGCCACCCAACAAAACAGTCACATGTCATATATTCATCAAATGTTCAAAGGTGATGTGCATGTTGCAAATGCCATGACTGCTTGACGGATGAGAGATAGACAGACAGACTAAGTGTGTGTGTGTGTTTCTGTGGTGTGAAAATGTACATTTATATATGTACAAAACTATACATGTGTCTCCTCCTTATCTCTATCTCACGCTGTAATCTTAAGTTATCTTAGCTTTCCTGTGTCTGCAGTGTGTGTGTGTGTGTGTGTGTGTGTGTGTGTACATGCAGAGTTTTCATATGTCTGCAACAAAATGCACAATGATGGCAGGTCACTATTATTGTGTGTGTGTGTGTGTTTTTGTCAGAGGGAGAGAGTGTGTGTGTGAAAGAGAGAGTGTGTGCTCATAGATGTTGCATGTGCATGCATACTTGTGAGAGAGTGTATGTGTGTATGCATAAATATGCATATGACTGCGAGTGTGTGTATGAGTGTGCACAGAATTGTATATGTTACTCATTCTCGTGAGTATTTATGTATGTGCATATGACTGCAACTGTGTGTGTGTGTGTATGACTGTGTGTGTGTGTGCTACATGTATATGAGTGTGAGTGTGTTGGTGGTGCTATGTCAGGCATGTCATAGATCAAGCCATCAAAGCATTGAAAATTTTTGGCACATTTCCTGCTTGGCCAGATGGTGATACTGTGCTAGGCATGTGAATTAGATGTGTCAATATCATCAGAATCACAATATCCAATATTTTGTAAAGTTTCAGATCAATCCATCAATGAATTGAACATTTTTTGCCCATTTCCTGCTTGGCCAGATGGTGGCGCTGTGCTAGGCATCTGAATTACACATGTGAATATCATCACAAGCATAATACACAATATTTTGTAAAGTGTCAGATCAATCAGTTAAGGCATTGCCAATTTCTGGCACATTTCCTGCTTGGCCAGGTGGTGGCGCTATAACAGGCAGGCCCATTGGGCGTCAAGTTATCATAATAACATGGATTAAAGTTTTCCGTCGTGTGACGGATTTCCGTCAACCGAACTCTCCCAAGGCCAAATGTGAGGTCGGTGCTGATCCGAGGAGAATTAAAATGACGGGTGGTTGGGTAGAGATTGGGTTATAACACTGATGTGTTGCAACACCATCAACTATCAGCAGGGTTTATTTAACTTTTTTGTTTTTGAGCCATGCTTTGTGTCGTTCATTTCCTATGTTTGATCATGTTTAAACGTTCGCTGTCTACGGTGCGGCATTAAAAAAACATGCGCTGTCAAAATTGGCAAAATACATTCCCATGTGCTTGGCGTGCTTGTGTCTGACCATTTCTGTTTTGTATTAAATTAAATCTTGCCAAAATGACTTAGTTCAAACCTGGACATATAGATATAGAGCATGTTAAAAAAAAACGAAAAAATAAACCCCGGAAAGCCCGCTCCTCTGCTTCAGCCAGACTTGAAGGCCCGACGGTGCAATGCTTGCAGACTGTCAGAAGTAATTAGACCTAAATTTATAGCTAACAAATCAGCAGACGCCCCAACAATTATTATTTTCGTTAGGCCAACGTGTAAGGTATGTTAGAACCGTGCCTTAAGCCTACGTTATATCACAATTTAAAGGACGTTTGAGGAGTTGGAGGCTGCGAGCGCAATGATGTTCTGACATGCGCTAAACTTTATTCCCTGAAAATCATACACCAGCGTTCAATGCCCCAAACAGTCAAAATGTCTAGAAGACTACGGTTAAATAATAATCATAGCCTACTAAGTTAAATTACGTCAAAACATCTGTTTCTGGCCTATGAAATGATGGAGGAAAATGAGAACGAACGCAAAGTAGATAGCAGCCAACTTCACGCGATCTTTTAGGTAACTTAACACTCGTGTTGGCCACAATATTTCTCTTAATAAAATCTTGAATTGTTTTTGAAGTCGTATTCAACACAAAGTAAGGCCAAACCCCAATTTTAATTTAAGCGAAGATCCAAACTTTTTTCTATATTGACGTCGAGCATAGAGGAGCATATCATTCTGCTTTTGGTTTCGGCAGCATGGATGCGCTTTACATGAAAGGCGGCACTGATGTGTCTGCCATCAATAAAGGTGTAAAAAACAAGTGGAGGTGGGCTTGGCTGTACGAAATAGGTGAAAACGGAAAGCCATTTAGTTCATGGTGCAAAAAACTAAACATTCCAGGTGCTTGCATTTGTGTGGTTTGCCACAAAAAATAATATACGGAAGCAATGGAAAGAAAGTGCAGTAAATTGAATATATTAATCTATTAATTAATTGATAATAAAATTATCAGTTCTAAGTTAACCATTCTCAGAATTTCATCGAAATCCACCCATAACACCCCGCCTGTAAATTTTCAGTCATAATTTTTTTTTGCTTTAATCCATGTAATAATCATAATATCTATTGAAGTAAGAAGCGTCCGACCATACTGACACCATGACATATGTGACATACATGACACCATACGTGTCAGAAAGCACTGTGGCTTTCTGACACGTTTCCTGTTTATGTGGCAAGATATTAAAATCATAATGCCATTTCAACATATTACAAGATATCAAAAATCCCTTCGCAATTTAATATCAGCGACATCTTGGCATCACGTATAACAAATTTCACATGAATCGTCGAGGAGGAGCACATTAAAATTCATCATGTGTCAAAATACACATATTCAAAACCCTATCCTTCCCTTGGCCAGTTGGTGGTGCTATACCAGACAGGCATATTGGGTGTCTAGATGTCAGAATAATCACATTCCCTCATAACCTGAAAGGTTTCAGTCAAATCATTAAATGTATTATGACTTCATGACACTTCCTGTTTATGTGGCGAGTATTAAAATTCATAATATTGCCATTTCAACATATTACAACATATCAAAAATCCCTTCACAATTCAACATCAGCAATATCTTGGCATCGTGTTTGCCAAATTTGACATGAATCTGATGAACCGTCTAGGAGGAGTACGTTAAAAATGACCATGTGTCCAAACGCATATAAGCCCAATTGCCTCACTTCCTGTTGGGCATGGCTAATGCAATGTATATACGAAAGTTGTTAATCTTGGGACGAACTACATACATACTGAATTTGGTATGCGTAGCTGAAACTATATGCCAATCCAACTACTCCATGACATTAGGGGGCGCTATGAAGTCCCTGGGCCATGCCCGGGGCCAAACGTCTGTGGCTGAGAAGCGGTCACAATGACTGATGTATCAAATTTCATGAGTTTTCGTGCATGGGAAATGCCTCAAAAAAAGCCAAGCGCGACAGAAAAATAAGAATAATAATTAAAGCCACTAGCGGCCTTGACGGGCCCTCGCACGTGTGGTTCTGCAACCCAAAACATTCCATCACCCAACAAAACAGTCACATGTCATATATTCATCAAATGTTCAAAGGTGATGTGCATGTTGCAAATGCCATGACTGCCTGACGGATGAGAGATAGACAGACAAAGACTAAGTGTGTGTGTGTGTGTGTCTGTGGTGTGAAAATGTACATTTATACATGTACAAAACTATACATGTGTCTCCTCCTTATCTCTATCTCATGCTGTAATCTTAAGTCATCTTAGCTTTCCTGTGTCTGCAGTGTGTGTGTGTGTGTGTGTGTGTGTGTGTGTGTGTGTGTGTGTGTGTGCGCGCGCGCGCGCGCGCGCGCGTGTGTGTACATGCAGATTTTTCATATGTCTGCAACAAAATGCACAATGATGGCAGGTCACTATTATTGTGTGTGTGTGTGTGTGTGTGTGTGTGTTTTTGTCAGAGGGAGAGAGTGTGTGTGTGAAAGAGAGTGTGTGCTCATAGATGTTGCATGTGCATATGAGTGCGTACTTGTGAGAGAGTGTATGTGTGTATGCATAAATATGCATATGACTGTTAGTGTGTGTATGAGTGTGCCCAGAATTGTATATGTTACCCATTCTCGTGAGTATTCATGTGTGTATATGATTGCAACTCTGTGTGTGTGTGTGTGTGTGTGTGTGTGTGTGTGTGTGTGTGTGTGTGTGTGTGTGCATATATGCACACACACACTCATATACACACATACACACAGTGTGTTGGTGGCGCTATGTCAGGCAGGTCATAGATTAATCCGTCAAAGCATTGAAAGTTTTGGGCACATTTCCTGCTTGGCCAGATGGTGATACTGTGCTAGGCATGTGAATTAGATGTGTCAATATGATCAGAATCATGATATCCAATATTTTGTAAGGTTTCAGATCAATCCATCAATGAATTGAACATTTTTCCCCATTTCCTGCTTGGCCAGATGGTGGCGCTGTGCTAGGCATCTGAATTACACATGTGAATATCACCACAAGCATAATACACAATATTTTGTAAAGTGTCAAATCAATCAGTTAAAGGAACAGTCCACCGTACTTCCATAATGAAATATGCTCTTATCTGAATTGAGATGAGCTGCTCCGTACCTCTCCGAGCTTTGCGCGACCTCCCAGTCAGTCAGACGCAGTCAGACGCGCTGTCACTCCTGTTAGCAATGTAGCTAGGCTCAGTATGGCCAATGGTATTTTTTGGGGCTGTAGTTAGATGCGACCAAACTCTTCCGCGTTTTTCCTGTTTACATAGGTTTATATGACCAGTGACATGAAACAAAATTCAGTTACACAAATTGAAACGTAGCAATTTTCTATGCTATGGAAAGTCCGCACTATAATGACAGGCGTACTAACACCTGCACGCTTCGGCAGCGCATTGATACGGAGCTCAGATATCAAATGCGCTGCTGAAGCGCGCAGAAGGTGTTAGTACGCCTGTCATTATAGTGCGGACTTTCCATAGCATAGAAAATTGCTACGTTTCAATTTGTGTAACTGAGCTTATTTCATGTCACTGGTCATATAAACCTATGTAAACAGGAAAAACGCGGAAGAGTTTGGTCGCATCTAACTACAGCCCCAAAAAATACCATTGGCCATACTGAGCCTAGCTACATTGCTAACAGGAGTGACAGCACGTCTGACTGCGTCTGACTGACTGGGAGGTCGCGCAAAGCTCGGAGAGGTACGGAGCAGCTCGTCTCAATTCAGATAAGAGCATATTTCATTATGGGAGTACGGTGGACTGTTCCTTTAAGGCATTGCCAATTTCTGGCACATTTCCTGCTTGGCCAGGTGGTGGCATTATAACAGGCAGGCCCATTGGGCGTCAGGTTATCATAATATCTATTGAAGTAAGAAGTGTCTAACCATAGAGTCAATGCACTGTGGCTTTCTGACACGTTTCCTGTTTATGTGGCAAGATATTAAAATCATAAGGCCATTTCAACATATTACAAAATATCAAAAATCCCCTCGCAATTTAATATCAGCAACATCTTGGCATCACGTATAACAAAGTTCACATGAATCTCATGAACCGTCTAGGAGGAGCATGTTAAAATTCATCGTGTCAAAACACACATATTCAAAACCTTATTCTTTCCTTGGCCAGTTGGTGGCGCTATACCAGACAGGCATATTGGGCATCTAGATGTCATAATAATCACATTCTCTAATAACCTGAAAGTTTTCAGCCAAATCATTAAATGTATTATGACTTCATGACACATTTCCTGTTTATGTGGCGAGTATTAAAATTCATCATATTGCCATTTCAACATATTACAACATATCAAAAATCCCTTCGCAATTCAACATCAGCAATACCTTGGCATCATGTTTGCCAAGTTTCACATGAATCTGATGAACCGTCTAGGAGGAGTACGTTAAAAATGACCATGTGTCCAAACGCATATAAGCCCAATTGCCTCACTTCCTGTTGGGCGTGGCTAATGCAATGTATATGCGAAAGTTGTTTGTCTTGGGACGAACTACATACATACCAAGTTTGGTATGCGTAGCTGAAACTACATGCCAATCCAAGAAGTCCATGACATTAGGGGGCACTATGAAGTCCCTGGGCCACGCCCAGGGCCAAACATCTGTGGCTGAGAAGCGGCTACAATGACTGATGTGTGTATCAAATTTCATGAGTTTTTGTGCATGGGAAATGCCTCAAATAAGGCCAAACGTGACAGAAAAAAATAATAATAATCCTTCGAAAAACAATAGGGTCTCGCACCGAAAGGTGCTTGACCCTATTGTTTTCCTTTGAAAACAATAGGGCCTTCGCACCATACTGTGCTCGGGCCCTAATAATCCTTCGAAAAACAATAGGGTCTTCGCACCGAACGGTGCTTGGGCCCTAATAATAATAATAATAATAATAATCCTAGGCGGCACGGTGGTGTAGTGGTTAGCGCTGTCGCCTCACAGCAAGAAGGTCCTGGGTTCGAGCCCTGGGGCCAGCGAGGGCCTTTCTGTGTGGAGTTTGCATGTTCTCCCCGTGTCCGTGTGGGTTTCCCCAGGGTGCTCCGGTTTCCCCCACAGTCCAAAGACATGCAGGTTAGGTTAACTGGTGACTCTAAATTGACCGTAGGTGTGAATGTGAGTGTGAATGGTTGTCTGTGTCTATGTGTCAGCCCTGTGATGACCTGGCGACTTGTCCAGGGTGTACCCCGCCTTTCGCCCGTAGTCAGCTGGGATAGGCTCCAGCTTGCCTGCGACCCTGTAGAAGGATAAAGCGGCTAGAGATAATGAGATGAGATGAGATAATAATCCTTCGAAAAACAATAGGGTCTTCGCACCGAACTAATAATCCTTCTAAATTTGAGGCATTTCCCATGCACGAAAACTCATGAAATTTGATAATAATAATAATAATAATAATAATCCTTCAAAAAACAATAGGGTCTTCGCACCGAAAGGTGCTCGGGCCCTAATAAAGGCAATCTAATAACATCACATTTCAGCTTACATCTGATATTTGAACATAGAAAATGATTTTCTAGCCCAATATTTGTTTTTGTACCGTTATCAGCAATGTGAGCTGAGCCACCGGAAGTTCCCAGCACACAGTGCATGCTGGGATTTGGTAAAGGGGCAAATATCAAAAATATGTTTTAAGAGTAGAAACTTTCAAAACCATTTTATTAAGATAAGATAAGATAACCTTTTATTATCCCACAAGGGGAAATTTACATTGTTACAGCAGCAAAATATATAAAGAGAAAAAGATAAGGCAGTGAAGGAGCAGAGGTGGGTAGAGTAGCCAAAAATCGTACTCAAGTAAGAGTATTGTTACTTTAGAATAATATTACTCAAGTAAAAGTAAAAAGTAGTCGTCCAATTAATTACTTGAGTAAGAGTAAAAAGTACTAAGTGAAAAAACTACTCAAGTACTGAGTAACTGCTGAGTAACTTCTTTGTTTATTGATCAGGATGTCATAACAGGCAGAGATTTCATATATATTTCACACATAAACTGTGTGTGTGTAGTTCTGTGTATTAACAATAACAACAAGAAGCTCAAGGCAGTCTGCACATAAACCATAACACTGTGTGTGCGCGTGCGTGTTCACTCCATGAAGTGACTGTTCAGCTTTAACAGCAGCTGGCTCTCAATTTTGCACTGTGAAGCTGTGACCTTTTAGCCGTGGACAGGTGAAAACAATAATAAATTAAATATTAATTAATTAAATCTTTACAAAGTAACAGAATAACAAAACAATGGGTAGAGGTTACAAAGAAAAATAAGAAAAAGGCAGTCTGCACATAAACCATAACACTGTGTGCATGTTCACTCCATGAAGTGACTGTTCAGCTTTAACAGCAGCTGAACATCACACGTAATATCTCCTCGTACAAAAAAGACTGGAAATAATCCTGTAAGATGTGACCAACTATGTTAATCCTTTCATCTCCCAAAAAGTTGTTTACTGGCTCCATCTCGCAGAGGAGTTAGCAAGTGGAAGTAACAAGCAGAAAGGTTGCTAACTAGCTGCCAGTGCCCAGCTTGGCTGGGTGGTGGTGGGGATTGCTAGCAAGCGGTCAAGCTAACAAGCTAATGCCCTTCCTTTTGTGAACAAGCACTTGTAGACAAATAATAAAACAAATCTCACAGAAAAAAAACACCTAAAGTCTTCACAAATCCATCTAATCCACAACAAATACAGTAGCTTGAAAAATGGAGATTTCACAAACGATATGTTACGCGTTTTGTTATTTAGTAAATGTTCACCAGTCTTCCATTCCCAGTTTTTGACAAGAGCCGTGTACAACTGTAACACTATTGAGGAGCTGACATTAGGTGAGCAACCTTATTTTCATGAGCATTTTTTGGTTTCACATCAATAAAAAGTGATTGTTAAATAGCGTGACCAGATGTCCCGGTTTGACCGGGACAGTCCCGATTTTGAGTTGCATGTCCCCAGTTCCGACAAAAGTCCATCGGGACGCTGAAATGTCCCGGTTTACACCAAACACTAACAAACTGTCCCGGTTATAGCGATCATATATAGCCAACGAGATGTCAATAAAGCTTCTAGCAATTCAGCATCAATGTGCGTGTGTGCACAGTCAACCTTACAATGTATCTATTTGTACAATGTTACAATATAGAGGCCGCGTTATAACGTTTTTTTTTCGCTAGCGGCTGTCAACTACTACGCGACAATGCTGAACGGATAAGCGCTGGGCGGAGATGTTCGGGCACTTCAAGAGTAGGGAGATTCCTTACAGCAATGTCAGCCAGCTTTGCCAGTTTGCCATGTACCTACCTGGCACCAATGCTCCAGTTGAGCGAATATTTTCACTCATGAACAACACCTGGACTGACGAGAGGAGTTGCATGGCCGTGCCTACTCTCAAAGCCTTGCTCATTACTCGGGCCAATTTCAACGATACTTGCTCGCAGTTTCACAGCAGGCTCTCAGGCAATAAAGCGCTACTGGAGCAAATTCACTCATCATGTAAATATATGCAATAAAATGACATCTTCCTTAGGGTGGGAGGGTTGGGTGGCTGTGTTTCTGAAATATTTTTTGTTGTCTTTCATCTGTTTCATCTGTCTTTAATTTGTATCACAGATTGTCTTGACTTGTTTGATGCTGTTGTCAACTCAGGGTTCACGTTTTCAAAATAGTTAATAGCCGACACTAGTTAAGATTAAACAGAGGCATTTTGGGTAAAGGTTCGGAGGTGACAACGATTAGGCTCATGCGCTCGTTCCTGTTACAATGCATAGCCTATTGTTTAAAAAAAAAGTTAATCGCATAAAATGTTGATGTTAATATGCAAGCAATGCATTTTCTTGGCGTTTTCACAAAGGTGAAATAAATCAGTTGAAATTTAGGCTATTGGCCTATTCCCTATCACATCTGTTGTCTGATTTTCTTACTTTAACTGAATTGTGATAGAAGTACATGTAGATAACAAGAAAATACTTGATTATTCTCTGAAATGTATAATGAGCTTCTACAAAATGATAAAAGCACCTGTCTGAGCCATGGTTTGAGCCGGCGCATGTTTACATCAAAACGCGTGTGCGTGCACGAGGATCACGGTCACGCGCAAAATGTCCCCAGGGTTTCCCCAGGTTTGACCACCATAAATTTAAGACTTTAAGACCTTTTTAAGACCACTTAAATGAGAATTAAGACCTACATCGCACCCATTACGCGGTCATAGAACACCAGATCAAATTCCCAATAATGACAAATGTTTCAAGTAAAAATACTTTTATTATAAAGGTTATATACTTAAAAGTCATTATGTGCATTGCTTGTCAAATCTTCACATTCAAGACAAGCAAGACCGAATTTTGTTATGTAAGACGTTTTGTTTTTTCCACAGGAGAATGTTGTAGCGACTTCCGAGTCTGGGAACATAGCCTTAAAGAGTTCACTTATGCCCTCATTCGAGCTGTACGAGTGGTGTCCCGTAATTGTTTTTAAAATCCAGAGCACCTCTGCCCGAAGTGTCGGGGTTCCACCGACACCCATCATGCCACTGCTCGGCCCTTGTGTTGTTGCTAGCCTTGCCGATGATGTCTGGCTTGGCTGATGCTGCTGACGTTCGACAGTGGTGCTAGTGCCAACTCCAGGTGCATTCGGAGATTGAACCGTGCAGAACTGAACGATGGGCTGGTGGCGGTGGAGGCAGGGCTCTACACCAACTTTTTTTTTCAGGAGCACACGTGCTCCTAAGTTAAAAATTTTAGGAGCACGGGGAAAAAAAATGGGGGCACAAGCACAAGTAGGTTTTCATTTTAGAGGTTTATTGCAGTGCAAACCTTAGACACACCAACACATAAAATGCAAAATTCAATTGAGAATGAATGAATGAACAAATGAATAAAATGAATAACGAACAACTGAATGAATGAATAAACAGTAGCTAAACAGAGAGCAGAGCTCAGCAGAGCTAACATCATCATCAAGGACAGCTCCCACCCTGGCTCTGAGTTCTTTGACTTGCTGCCCTCAGGCCGGCGTTACAGGTGCATCAAAGCAAGGACCAACAGACTCAAAAACAGTTTTTTCCCACAGGCCATAACCACCTTGAACAATTAGCCTTTTTCACATTATGTCACTTGCAGGGGAACTCATATCCGTTTTCAGCCTTTTGAATGGAAGAAGAGGTATACGGCGCCAACATATGTTAACAAAACTGTGTCATTCACAGATAAGATTGATAATAATATTGTGCATTGTTGTTTATCATTACGTATTGTTAGCGACCATTCCAGTCACCTATCTGCCTTGTTTTGGAGAGGAAGTTTACTGACTTTCTATGGTTGCTACTTGTTAGCCAGCAGATTAGCATGCCGCCTCTTCTTCCATTCAAAAGGCTGAAAATGGATGTGAGGTTCTTCTGCAAGTGACATAATGTGAAAAAGGCTAATTACATGCACTGACTGATGCCACTTCTGGCAGGTGCAACAATGCACCAACAAGGACCTAAAAGGACAATATTCTCACACTTACCTGATACAGTGCAACCTCACAGAGCAACTTTTTAGTTTTTATAGCTTTTGTACATTTTATATTTATATTTCTACACTTTTACATCCATACCCAATACAATGCAATACCAAATACAGTGCAATATCCTGGGTTTTGTAGCTGAACTGAGTTTCTATAACTAATGTGCAATTAACATCTGCAACTCAACATGCCCAGTTGTGTATATATTCTTTGTTTTTCTGCTGTGTTGTGACATGCACCATTTGTATATACTGTATATTATTTGTTTTTCTGCTGTGTTGTATGATCCCATCTAAATGTTTGCACTGGGGTGTGTGCTTTCCATCTCATTATATAATTTTCCCGCACCTTCTCCCATCGTTCTAGCTTTCTTCACTACACTTTGTTCCTCGTCCGTTCTTTTATTCTTGTTTCCACCATCATTGCTTTTAAAAAAACACTGTTATTCTCTGCATAGCGAAAATATTTCTCAGCTCGGTCCGAACCAGCTCTCAGTTATCTCTCAGTTGAATGATCTGATGAATCCCTAAAAAGCACTTTTCCCACCTAATGCCACACCCACAACATACAACCGTGGGAAAGAGGGGCAATCACAGAAAGATGTGGCAGCAGAACGGCAAAAAAAATGTAACTTTTTCACTCTCCTCCCCCCACTGTAGAGCCCTGGGTGGAGGGCAGATGCAATGTGCTTTGAGCTCTTCATGTGAGACTCTAAAGCGAAATGACCTATAGTGGACAACTTGAAGGTCTTTCGACAAACACAGCATCTTGCTTCAACATCGCTTCCAGGAACCTCCCTCACCCAATCACGATATCTTTCATCTGAAAGCCACTGCTGATTAAAACGACACTTCCCCATGCTGCGATTCGCAGAGTCTCCTCTCCAACACGGACTCCGACGATTGTGCTGGCGCGAAAATGTATCAATATTGTTTCTTTCTTTGCGCATACTCCAAGAAATTCACTGATGTTACGCAAAACCCACGTTTTCACATCATAGAAGAGTATGAGTAAATTTAAGACCTTTGTTTAAAAAATTAAGACTTGAGCAAAGCAATTTAAGACTTTTTAAGGCCTTAATTTTGGAATATTAAATTTAAGACTTTTTTAAAGACTTTTAAGACCCCGCGGCTACCATGGTCCCGGTTTTAGACTCGGGAAATCTGGTCACCCTAGATTGTTAGGAAGATTTTTTGTAGTTTTATTTCTTGGTTCTCTGGTGTGTGTGTGTGTGTTATCTTGCCATCTGAGGCCACAGTGCGTCAATACATTTCCACAAAACAATGTATTTTACAGTTATTTATGATGTTACAATAGGGCTAACGTCTGCCTACGAAGACAGCCAAAAGCACACAGCCTACTTACCGCAATGTCTCATCTCATCTCATCTCATTATCTCTAGCCGCTTTATCCTTCTACAGGGTCGCAGGCAAGCTGGAGCCTATCCCAGCTGACTACGGGCGAAAGGCGGGGTACACCCTGGACAAGTCGCCAGGTCATCACAGGGCTGACACATAGACACAGACAACCATTCACACTCACATTCACACCTACGGTCAATTTAGAGTCACCAGTTAACCTAACCTGCATGTCTTTGGACTGTGGGGGAAACCGGAGCACCCGGAGGAAACCCACGCGGACACGGGGAGAACATGCAAACTCCACACAGAAAGGCCCTTGCCGGCCCTGGGGCTCGAACCCAGGACCTTCTTGCTGTGAGGCGACAGCGCTAACCACTACACCACCGTGCCGCCCTTACCGCAATGTGCTTCCTCAAATTCGACGTTGAGTTTTTATAAGCTGAAACGTCCACTGGTTTGGGGAGACACATGTGACACCGCATAACATAACTATTATTTTTTGTTGTTTGGAGAGTGAACATGGTTTGTATGTGTGGCCAGGGGTGTGCCTCTTCAGCTTGATGAGAAATGCTGGCCACTGTCTCTGCCATTTTTCTTCTGCTTCCGTGCTCTTTTCCACCTGGACTGGTCTTGCCACGGGAATTTTGTGTGCGGGCGCGCGCGGCGGCTTGGCTCTGTTTGATTGGCGAAATGGAATTAAACCATAGCTCCTCCCACTATGGCTCTGGCTGCTCCATTTGATCTGTGAGATGCTGTCATGTGACAGAGCCTCTGCTGGAAGTCTCGACAAATCATAAACAAACAGACCACGCATCGCACGGGTCAATAAAAATAAAGTAGTGAGTAATGAGCAGAATACAGCCCAATGTAATGGAGTAAAAGTACCGCTTCTTCACAAATATACTCAAGTAAAAGTAAAAAGTATGCTGCATTAAAACTACTCTTACAAGTACAATTCATCCAAAAAGTTACTCAAGTAAATGTAATGGAGTTAATGTAGCGCGTTACTACCCACCTCTGTGAAGGAGTAGTGCAAAAGTACTAAGTATACCAAAAAAATGATATATATATATATATATATATATATATATATATATATATATATCATCTCATTATCTGTAGCCGCTTTATCCTGTTCTACAGGGTCGCAGGCAAGCTGGAGCCCATCCCAGCTGACCACGGGCGAAAGGCGGGGTACACCCTGGACAAGTCGCCAGGTCATCACAGGGCTGACACACAGACACAGACAACCATTCACACTCACATTCACACCTATGGTCAATTTAGAGTCACCAGTTAACCTAACCTGCATGTCTTTGGACTGTGGGGGAAACCAGAGCACCCAGAGGAAACCCACGCAGACACGGGGAGAACATGCAAACTCCGCACAGAAAGGCCCTCGCCGGCCACAGAGCTCGAACCCGGACCTTCTTGCTGTGAGGCGACAGCGCTAACCACTACACCACCGTGCCGCCCCATATATATAAAATAACTCTAAATTAACCATAGGTGTGAATGTGAGTGTGAATGGTTGTCTGTGTCTATGTGTCAGCCCTGTGATGACCTGGCGACTTGTCCAGGGTGTACCTCGCCTCTCGCCCATAGTCAGCTGGGATAGGCTCCAGCTGCCTGCGACCCTGTAGAACAGGATAAAGCGGCTAGAGATAATGAGATGAGATATATAAAATAAATAAACTACAAATTTAGAGATAAAAAAATTAACACATTCACATAAATTAACAGGTTTGCAGATATACAGTTAACATAAGTGTATTATAAAGGTGGAATTGCATGTGTAAGTATTGCACAGGTAGTATTACCAGTATTACCCAGGTAGTATTGCACATGTAAGTAGGTATATTGCACAAGAGTCATTTTAACCATGTGTAGCTAGCAGTTCGCTGTTAAGTACTGATGCTGATAGTCAGTGCACACAGTATACGTTCAGAGGGGTTTCTATGGATGTAGAAGTGATCTGGACAGTATTGTTCATTATTGTGAGGAGTGTCTGGTGCTGTGCTTGGTGAGGTGCTGGTTGTACAGTCTTACAGCAGTAGGGAGGAAGGAGCTGCTATATCTCTCCTTAACACACTGCAGATGGAGGAGCCGGTCACTGAAGGAACTGCCCAGTGCTGCTACTGTCTCCTGCAGTGGATGGGAGGTGTTCACCATTAAGAATGGCAACTTGGCCAACATCCTACTCTCCCCCACTATGACCACTGAGTCCAGTGCACAGCCCAGGACAGATCCTGCCTTCCTAATCAGCTTGTTAAGTTTTTTCCTCTCTGCTGTTGTGATACTGCTTCCCCAACAGACAACTCCATAGAATATGGCTGATGCCACCACAGAGTCATAAAAAGAGTTCAGAAGTGGACCCTGAACTCCAAAGGCCCTGAGCCTCCTCAGCAAGTGGAGTCTACGCTGGCCTTTCTTGTACAGGGCGTGTGTGTGATCAGTCCAGTCCAGTTGATTGTTCAAATGAACACCTAGGTACTTGTAGCTCCTAACGATCTCAATGTCCTTTCCCTGAATGTTCACTGAGGTAGGTGAATAGAACCTCGTCCTGCGGAAATCCACCACCAGTTCCTTAGGTTTACTTGTATTGATCTGGAGGGAGTTCCGTTGGCACTAGTCCACAAAGTTCCTTGTCAGTTCTCTGTACTTGCCATCATCGCCATCTAAGATATAGCCCACAATAGCAGAGTCGTCAGAGAACTTCTGTAGATGACAGGTAGTTGTATTGTATCTAAACTCCGCAGTGTAAAGTGTGAACAGAAATGGGGCCATTAGTCACTGAAAATTATATTGTCAGAGTTGCAGGTATATGCGTAGATCATAATTACAACTGATATATGGTCATATTTATGAAAATTGCATTGTCATATCATGCATTACCACATAACACACTACAGTGAAGTACACTTACCACAAAACACCTTATATCAATAAATGATTACTATTTTAGCAACTGCAATCTGAGCTCCTGCTCAGGATATTCAATGTACATAGAAGACAATGAATATACCCAGGTAAACTGAGGTAATGTAAGTGGCCACTTAAGACAGAGCTTAATACCAAGATAACTAAAAACAAAGACTGCAAGAGTTGCAAAAAAAAAAGTTGAAAAAAAGCTGAATATTTAGTTGGAGGATTCTCTGGTTGGTTGCGAAATTCATACCTCCCACTGGCTGAAGTCTTTTCTTCCCCTGAAGGGGCCCCCACTGTAACTGCCAGGTGCCCCAAGCTTGCAAATTGAGCCTGACAAAACCGTTGGGGGCAAAATCTTGTAATATTTGGGAAATTAAACAGCTGCTGAACTATCCATCGATTATCGATTATCCTGTCCCACAGGGGTCGCAGGCAAGCTGGAGCCTAGCCCAGCTGACTATGGACAAGAGCCAGGGTAAACCCTGGACAAGTTGCCAGGTCATCACAGGGCTAACACATAGACAACCATTCATGCTCACATTCACATCTATGGTCAATTTAGAGCCACCAATCAGCCTAACCTGCATGCCTTTGGGGGAAACTGGAGCACCCAGAGGAAACCCACACAGACAGCATGCAAACTCCACACAGAAAGGCCCTTGCCGGCTGCTGGGCTCGAACTCAGGACCTTCTTGCTGTGAGGCAACAGTGCTAACCACTACACCACCGTGCCGCCAGCTGCTGAACTAGTTCCAAGGTATTCCTACATGTGGATATCGTTTCTAGTTATAGAGCCTTTTATCTATTTATTCAGTTATTTAATATAACATATTTTATTCTTAAAAAAAAAAATCCAGTCCTTTGCTAGTCTATGACATATGCATCTCCTTGTTGAATGCCAGGGCTGTTATAAATGGAACCAAACTGAAATGAGACATTGGAAAATTTGTTAATGCACAAGGTATTTTTCTTATTAACTAAGAAATAAACAACATTTGTGATTTCAAAAATACCTGGAAAAACATGAATAACATACTGTATATGTCATGATTCATAAAGAGAATCATTACCCCACACCTCCAAGACTGAACTACTGAACTCTGTCCCCTCTACCACCTCACACAATGTATTCTCTGATCCATTTGGTTCCCTTTTGTTCCTCTAATGTATGGATGGATGATTCCAAGAGGGAGTGAAGCACAGTCAGTGAAACATCGTGACACAGCAGATTGGCTGAACAAGAACAAATGGGCTGCTCTTGTAATATACACTATGTTGCATATTTAAGTAGCTTTACTTCTTAAAGGATATGATACCTGTCCAAGGAGATTTTAGGGGAAGGGTCTTAGCCTGTCTTATTATAAACTATAGTTTAAGTGCAATTCTGACACCATGTTAAGACCTACAGTGGTGCTTGAAAGTTTGTGAACCCTTTAGAATTTTCTATATTTCTGCATAAATATGACTTAAAACATCATCAGATTTTCACACAAGTCCTAAAAGTAGATAAAGAGAACCCAGTTAAACAAATGAGACAAAAATATTATACTTGCTCATTTATTTATTGAGGAAAATGATCCAATATTACATATCTATGGGTGGCAAAAGTATGTGAACCTCTAGGATTAGCAGTTAATTTGAAGTTGAAATTAGAGTCAGGTGTTTTCAATTAATGGGATGACAATCAGGTGTGAGTGGGCACCCTGTTTTATTTAAAGAACAGGGATCTATCAAAGTCTGATCTTCACAACACATGCTTGTGGAAGTGTAGCATGGCATGAACAAAAGAGATTTTTAGGAGGACCTCAGAAAAAGTGTTGTTGATGCTCATCCGGCTGGAAAAGGTTACAAAACCATCTCTAAAGAGTTAGGACTCCACCAATCCACAGTCAGACAGATTGTGTACAAATGGAGGAAATTCAAGACCATTGTTACCCTCCCCAGGAGTGGTCGACCAACAAAGATCAGTCCAAGAGCAAGGCGTATAATAGTCGGTGAGGTCACAAAGGACCCCAGGGTAATTTCTAAGCAACTGAAGGCCTCTCTCAAATTGGCTAATGTTAATGTTCATGAGTCCACCATCAGGAGAACACTGAACAACAATGGTGTGCATGGCAGGGTTGCAAGGAGAAAGCCACTGCTCTCCAAAAAGAACATTGCTGCTTGTCTGCAGTTTGCTAAAGATCACGTTGACAAGCCAGAAGGCTGTTGGAAAAATGTTTTGTGGATGGATGAGACCAAATTAGAACTTTTTGGTTTAAATGAGAAGCGTTATGTTTGGAGAAAGGAAAACACTGCATTCCAGAATAAGAACCTTATCCCATCTGTGAAACATGGTGGTGGTAGTATCATGGTTTGGGCCTGTTTTGCTGCATCTGGGCCAGGACGGCTTGCCATCGTTGGGGGAACAATGAATTCTGAATTATACCAGCAAATTCTAAAGGAAAATGTCAGGACATCTGTCCGTGAACTGAATCTCAAGAGAAGGTGGGTCATGCAGCAAGACAACGACCCTAAGCACACAAGTCATTCTACCAAAGAATGGTTAAAGAAGAATAAAGTTAATGTTTTAGAATGGCCAAGTCAAAGTCCTGACCTTAATCCAATCGAAATTTTGTGGAAGGACCTGAAGCGAGCAGTTTATGTGAGGAAACCCACCAACATCCCAGAGTTGAAGCTGTTCTGTATGGAGGAATGGACTAAAATTCCTCCAAGCCAGTGTGCAGGACTGATCAACAGTTACCGGAAACGTTTGGTTGCAGTTATTGCTGCACAAGGGGGTCACACCAGATACTGAAAGCAAAGGTTCACATACTTTTGCCAATCACAGATATGTAATATTGGATCATTTTCCTCAATAAATAAATGACCAAGTATAATATTTTTTGTCTCATTTGTTTAACTGGGTTCTCTTTATCTACTTTTAGGACTTGTGTGAAAATCTGATGATGTTTTAGGTCATATTTATGCAGAAATATAGAAAATTCTAAAGGGTTCACAAACTTTGAAGCACCACTGTACTTCTTCACTAAATACTTAAATTACAACTTTGTTATTTAAATATTACAAAAAATGCTTGTCATTTTTAAAAATAATGTACAACAGGGTTTTTAAACTGATAGTACTCTTAGTTCCTGACCTAATGAACCATTATGAGGATTTTTTTTTATTGATAGATATTTCAAATCACTTCTGTGATTCTGCTGGATAAGGACATCTGCCAAATACTATACTTGCAAATGTAAATGTAAATCTTAAAACTGTTTTAGTGCATTTAGTAACTGCTTATATGTTCAGTGATGGCATGTCCATAACAGAAAGTGGGGCTGGTGTCCCATTGACTTGGTCATGATGTTGTACAATCATGGGGCAAGGTGCACAGCACCCTATAAGACTTATTATTGCACCTGATGGTTAAAAATACTAAAAGCACTAAAAGATACAAAAAGGGCTAAAAGTGCTAAAAGATGCCCATTGGGACAGGAATCACTCTGTCCCTGACTTGTTCTACAAACATTTTGTTTATGAGTGAGGGAGGAGCAGCGGACAGGACAATTAATAAGATTACCTCTTATGTGTTCATCTCACACAATGTGACAATGGGAATTACACCCGCTGTATCAAACCTAATGGAATTTCTTTTAAAAAAATGTAAATCATCAAAATGAATGCTGTAATCTTTTTAGCCCATAGTTTTCAGTCCTTTCAGTACTGATTAGAAAGGATGTGAATCGAAAGTTTAATCTATACATATATAGCTAGCTACTTAACTAGCTAGGTTGTTAATGTGTCTTTGGAGTGCAATGGTCAGTAAAAAGAAACTCACAATTATACCAAATGCAATTTCAATAAAGATTTCAATTAAAAAGGTGATTAAAACTATTTGAATCTGAAAGACTGACAAGCTAAATTTCTTTACAGATGAAGGCAATGAGATATGCGTGTTATGTCAGTGATGTTCAGTTTAACCAATTGAGGGAATTGCATGGTTTGACTTTTTATAGGGGTCCACAAATGTATGGGGATTGGAATCTTGACCAGACTACATTTTTCTTTTCAGTTGTTGGAAACTGGTGTACAAAATTAGTTTCAGTTCATTCAAGTTTTACTGATTCAGAACTGCCTATTACAGGGTCAGTGTTAAAATAATCATAACACGATAGTAACCTGTAGCATATATCAACTTTGACAGCCTCTCGACTTAACTTTATTTGAGACTGTGTTGTTCTTAAGGTTGGCTTGCCCCATGGTCACAAGCTAATATTTTGCCTGTAACTTTTACATGTTTTCTACGGTATGTCTAAGATATGATTTAATGCTGGTCTATGATGATAAGACTTGAAGGTATTTGTGTAGTTACAATAATCTACAGATTAGCAGTATTGTAGAATTAAACTTATTGTGCACCATCAGAGATTTATCTGATAAAATCTTTAAAGCATTATTAATATTTATTCCAAAGTTAATGTTGTAAGGGTTTTTGCTTGTTTGCTTGTGGGTACAAGTTAAACACAAACCAAATGTTACAGAAAAATCATGCATATACTAACACATATAGAAAAAAACAATTAGCCTATATTCTTTATTCACATCATTTAATGATTTAAACTTTGGTCGAAGTGTCTGAAAAAGATTGTTTGGTTTTAAATGGACTCTCTTTGATTATATTTAGCAATAACACAAGAAGGGCATTTCAAACACCTGTACTATATTACAATGGAATATAAAGTGTAGGTGTGAATGAGAGTGTGAATGGTTGTTTGTCTCTGTGTCAGCCCTGAGATAATCTGGTGACTTGTCCAGGGTGTACCCCGCCTCTCGCCCATAGTCAGCTGGGATAGGCTCCAGCTTGCCTGTGGCCCTGTAGAACAGGATAAGCGGCTACAGATAATGGATGGATGGATGGATGGATGGATATAAAGTGTATTGCATTGATTAATTAATTAATTAATTAATTAATTAATTAATTAATTAATTAATGAGACAGTGTTTTTCATATCTGTTTTCAGTTGTTAAGTGTTTATGTTGAAAGTGCATATGTGGGGGAAATATATTTGTAGAAAACTGTGAGGTCTGCAGGCTGGGCTTGGTCTGCATGAAACTTTTATCTCATGTTCACTCAAGTACACTTCTGCTAGAAAATCATCATCATCAACAACAACAACAACAACAACAACATATACACTACCGTTCAAAAGTTTGGGGTCACTTTGAAATTCTTATTTTTGAAAGAAAAGCACTGTTCTTCAATGAAGATCACTTTAAACTAATCAGAAATACACTCTATACATTGCTAATGTGGTAAATGACTATTCTAGCTGCAAATGTGTGGTTTTTGGTGCAATATCTCCATAGGTGTATAGAGGCCCATTTCCAGCAACTCTCACTCCAGTGTTCTAATGGTACAATGTGTTTGCTCATTGCCTCAGAAGGCTAATGGATGATTAGGTACAATCATGTTAGCACAGCTGAAAACAGTTGAGCTCTTTAGAGAAGCTATAAAACTGACCTTCCTTTGAGCAGATTGAGTTTCTGGAGCATCACATTTGTGGGGTCGATTAAATGCTCAAAATGGCCAGAAAAATGTCTTGACTATATTTTCTATTCATTTTACAACTTATGGTGGTCAATAAAAGTGTGACTTTTCATGGAAAACACACAATTGTCTGGGTGACCCCAAACTTTTGAACGGTAATGTATCTATCATCCATTGATGTAGGTGATGGTACATAAGGTTTTGGACATTTGTTTTTCTTTTTCCCTCTCCACGGGCAGTATATCAGCACGGTTTCCCTTTTCACATGTCAAACAGATGTGGTGTGTGAGAGCGGTGTGAGTGCAGGGAGAGAAGATGTCAGCAGGAATCAGTGCTGAATGCGCGCGCGTGCTTTTCCTGCGTGAAAGTGCGAGACATGGGTGGGTGCAAGGGTGAGGAGGGGGCGTCTCTGTGTGACGTCACACCGGTGGAAACGCATAAAACCAAATAAGCGGGTGAGTTTGAGCTTCACGGTAGAAAAAAAAAGAGAAAAGACAGAAAACCTGAGGGAGACAGAAGAGCTCGGCGGCAGGAGTGGAAGCAGGGCAAAGAGCAGCTGACGCACAAACCCAGTGATCCTGAAAAGGGTATTATTAGACAGCTCATCCTTCATATTTTCAAAGTCTAAGTGTTTGCTTTTTTTTTTTAAAATCGATATTATTTAATAATATTTTGTTTGTGGTTTTTTTTTTTTTTTTTTGGGACAGGCTGAGAATCACGCGTGTGCCATTCTTCACCTCACCAGCTGAAGAGAGATAAGTGATGACAACAGACTCTATTTCCTGCGTCCCCCTGGGCTGGAAACCGGTTTATTTAATAAACTAGCCCATTAAGTGGATAGTCAGAGCTTTTATTATTTTTTTTTTTCTATGCAGTCAAATGAAACCTCAAGATACTTTTTGTTTCACCTTGGTGTGGTGAACGCGCCGGACGCCAGGCGAGAATAGTCTATAACCTAACCCTCACCTTAGATTTCACATCTCCAAATAATCGGATAGCATCCTATGAGGCAGCGGTTGTCTGTCTTTATTTTAGAGCTATAACACCATAATCACCGTGGAGGAATTTCTTTGAATGAGTCGAGTGATGCTGCGCCTGAACAGGTGACATATTTCGCGCGCGTTTGCGCATGAGGTGTTTTGGCTTTCTTTTAATGCTTGTAGCCACATGTTTTCATGTGACATGGTGCACTGATACTAGAGCAGATTTCTACATAAATTTATATAAATCTCCTTTGAATGGCGGAGTAAACATACAAAATTGGTTCAGAAATCAAGGTGTCAGTTGCATATCTATCTACTAATCAAGGTTCAAGCAAAAACAACTGGTAAAATTGTTTTTGCTACACAGAGAAACAAGAATAAACATTCATTCAGATTCACCTTTATAGTCCATTTAAACAGTATTTCTCAAAATAATAAACAGAAAGACATTTCCCTCAACACAGTAGGCTTGATATTATTATGACTTCAGCCAGTACAGTGTCCATTTATGTTCAAATGTTCTTGATGACACATTATTTCGTAAAAATTTAGTACACTTGACTTTATTATCCATAGTTTTTTGTTTACTACTAACAGAGTCTTTGACAACATAAAACACAAACCAGTCCTCGAACTGATAATTTCAGATCGAATGATTTGATTATGCAAGGGAATTAACCTAATGTCACAATGCTAATCAGAGTACTGGCCATTATTCTTGTAATATTCCACACAAGGCTGCTAAACACAGCTATGTCAGACCACATTCAGCACTACAAGCAGAGTCTGATGCTGAAAGCAGCCAAGAGGCAAACTGCTGAAGAGCAGTGTGGCGCAGTTAGCCTCAATGCCCCTGCAGCCCGACAGTATCTTCAGGCAGCCATGCCAGGCAAGTATACCCGCCTGCCAGGCCTCTATCTGAAATCAGTGCTGAACACAGGCTGCCGCTCAGGTGAATACAGTTCTGACAGAAGCAGTGTCCCTGGAATGTGTGATGAAAGTGATGGCCAAAAAAAACATGCTGATAATTCACTACTTATAGCAAATGGACTGCAGCTCTCTTCTTATCCTGAATCATGGGTCTCTGGCATCCAAGAAAAAAATGTTGAGGGTTTGCCACATAGGTCTAACCAAAGGACACATTCAAAAATGAAAGAAGCACTAGAATCCTCATATGTCGACAACTCTGCCAAGTTTTTGTCACTGAAAATGACCGATTCAAGCAGCAAAGCCTCAGAATCAGCATCAGTCATGACAGAACTCCAAAGTCAATGGACGGTGATGGAAAGGAGGGGTAGTTCCTCTTCAGCAAAAAGAGTGCGTCGCAGCCCTGTAAAGTTCACCAGTGAAGGGAACAAGCATACAGGGGAAGGGAATGAGGATTACTCTGGGGAAGTGGAAGGAAAGAACAGACCTGCCGCAGAATTGTTGCATGCCAAAATCCACAATGTCCCACCAAAATGGATGACGGCGCTGTATTTTAGTCAGAGGGAGCAGCTGAAGGTGAATCCAGCAGCCGGAGTGGAGCTTCCTCGCTCCAGCTTCACACTAGAGCTATGGGTCAAGCCTGAGGGGGGTCAGAACAATCCGGCCCTTATAGCAGGTTGGTATTGCATGTTGCATCACCAGAATCTTTCATTTGTGTATTGTAGGCGAGCTTATGCGAATAAAGCCCACATATTCACTTGTCTGTAATTATAGCGAGTGTTTGTGGATTTGTAAAACAGGTGAACAATCAGAATTTAGGCAGCTTGGAGATTAATTTAATTATTTAATTACTGGAAATTACCCAGTATTGCAATTGTACTTGATCCTAAATATTGCTTTTTGTGATTACTGTAAGGAAAAAGGACAACTATTTGGGAACAGACATGTGTTTCTTCAGCAAAGCCATAAATGTATTTTCTCTCTCTCTCTCTCTCTCTCACACACACACACACACACACACACACACACACACACACACACACACACACAGTACCAGATGCAATAAATCACGCCATCCACTAGAGGGAAAAACACAGTTTTCAATGTGTTCAAAAACACAAAACAGGTTCATAGGAGTTATTGGATAAAATGATTTAAAATGAATAACTGAATAATGATCTGAGAATTTAAAATGTACCACACTTTAAACCTCTTACATAATAATAATAATAATAATAATAATAATAATAATAATAATAAATGTGGATACTGTATAAAAAATAAAGATGGAATTAAATGTATGTGGGCACACATGCAAGCAAGATATGCACAATCTGGAATGTCTGAATGAAGTTTTGGCTTGCATCTGCCTTGTGCCTTTTATGATATGTTGATTAGCTGATTGCCAGCTTTCTTTTTCCAGTATCTAGGGTGCACAGCATCTGTGTTCATGTGAGTAGGTATGGGGTGGGTGAAGGGGTTCCCTGACCTTTCTCTGTCCTTGTATGTGAACATCTGGAAGCCAGACTGCTCCTTACAGATAGCAGCTGGGAATAGTGGTGACTTTGTTCAGTTCATTTAAACTCTTCAACTTTTTGCAGATAATTGAATCCAAATTTTAAAAGCACAGGCAATGGGCAAACCTTTTATATGTGCTAAACAATTATGCATACTACTTTTCTTTTTATAAAGGTGTTTTTGACAATTGCTCCAGCCACAGTGAAAAAGGGTGGCGTGTTGGCATCCGGACTTCCAAGCCCATGGGGAAAAAAGATAGCTGCTTTTTCTTTACTCTTCGTACAGACCGTGCCAAAAGATCAACCACTGTTGCTGGACATCAGCACTACCAGCCAAGTGCCTGGACTCATGTGGTTGCCAGGTATGATGGTCACCGTATGGCTCTGTTTATAGATGGTACTAAGGTTAGAGAGAGCACACAACAGTCTGGTGATCTGTACAGCCCTTTTATCAAGAGCTGTCGCACATTTTTGCTGGGAGGTAACCTCTCTAACCCTGAACAAGGCTTTCGAGGTTATCTAGGAGGTGTTGTCCTGTGGGATCATGCTCGCAGTAGGAATGAGCTTTTTAAAAGTGACATGTGGCGTTCAGAGAAACAGAACCCTCTCCTAGAACTCTGGGCAGACTTTTCCATGATGGAGCAACAATGGGTGCCATACAAAAACTCCCAACACCCAGCCATTGTAGTCTTACCGGCACCAGAACAGGAGCTGATTTCACCTTTCCTGCCTCCAACTTGTGGGGTGACTGTTTGTGACAATCCAGATGTTATCCTGAGCTACAACCAGAACTGGGAGCTGCGGGCTCCTAAAAGGCTACGATACCGTGTTGTAAACATGTGCAATGATGATGGTAGTAGTCCCACTGTGTCAGAGGAGCAGATTCTGTCCCAGAAGCAGGCACTGGAAGAGGCTTTTGGACCATACAACCTGACACTGGAGCTCAGCATATTTAAAGTGTACAATTCATCACTGCGGCGACGCCTTGTGCTCAGCAACTGCCATGTGACCAAGGTGGGAGATCGTCACTGTGACCGGGAGTGTGATCACCCACTCACAGGTCATGATGGAGGTGACTGTCTACGCCCAAGCACCTGCTACAGCTGGATGAGGGGCGATGGGGTGTGTCAGCCTGAGTGCAACACCATTTACTATGACTATGATGATGGTGACTGCTGCGATCCAGAGGTCACTGATGTCACAAGAACATGCTTTGACCCTGAGTCATCCGAAAGGTAAATTTCAGTCTTTTTCTGTAAAAATATGGACATGAAAGCAAACTAACAAGGCAGAATGCAGAGATTATAAAAACTAAATACAAACCATTTCACAAATATGGATAAAATGTTCACTTGATTGTAACAGGTGGTACCCTGAGTTAATTAGATCTACATTCTGAGTTGCTTTATTTAGGTTATTCATGGAATCATAGAAAAACACAGGCAGATTCTGTTGATGGAGCAAATCCAAGTTTATATCCACAAGCTAAGAATTGCAATGACAGAAGCTAGGAAATACAGAAACACAGCTTAGAAGTTCAGTAAAGGCTTGAAAGAATTCGGAAGGGTGCAACACACAAAAAATGTTATATATATAATATGGCGGCACGGTGGTGTAGTCATTAGCACTGTTGCCTCACAGCAAGAAAGTCCTGGGTTCAAGCCCAGCAGCCGGTGACGGCCTTTCTGTGTGGAGTTTGCATGTTCTCCCCATGTCTGCGTGGGTTTGCTCTGGGTTTCCCCCACAGTCCAAAGACATGCAGAATTGATGGCTCTAAATTGACTGTAGGTGTGAATGGTTGTTTGTCTCTGTGTCAGCCCTGGGATAACCTGGTGACTTGTCCAGGGTGTACCCTGCCTCTCACCCAAAGTCAGCTGGGATAGGCTCCAGCTTGCCTGTGACCCTGTAGAATAGGATAAGTAGCTACAGACAATGGATAGATATATAAATTTATTTATTTTTCCAGTTGGAAATACAACACAGGCCATAACTTAAATTAAGATAGATGTGAACAGGCAAGGAGAAGGTCAAAGTGGAGTTGGTTGTAGCCAGTCAATTCATCTGCATTTATACACATTTCATAGCACTGCCTAGTGTCACTGTCTTTTTCTTTGTGCCAATGGATTGAGGATGCTTTGAATAGAGTTTCATTCAAAGTTGCAGGGAGGAGTCTGTAAGAAATGAAGAAAAGTGGTGCAGTGGTTAGCACTGTTGCCTCACAGCAAGAAGGTTCTGGGTTTGAACCCCTGTAGCCAACTGGGGCCTTTCTGTGTGAAGTTTGGACGTTCTCCCCGTGCCTACCTGGGTTTCCTCCCATAGTCCAAAAACATGCAGATTACGTCAACTGGCTACTCTAAATTGCCCATAGGTGTGAGTGTGAATAGTTGTTTGTTTCCCTGTGTTAGCCCTGCAACAGATTGGTGACTTGCCTAGATTCAGGCTCTCACCCAAAGTCAGCTGGAATTGGCTCCAGCTACCCTGATGGATAAGTGGTATAGTTGATGGATGGATGAGGATTTAATGTTTGATTATTGATGTTTGATATTTTTTAACTCAAATGTTTTGAGTTTAAAGTAAAGCAAAGGTGATATTTTGTCATGGAAGAGCACTCCCTTAGTGTTTTTGTGACTGTCAGAACTCTTTGTATTACACAAAAAGCAAAGCAAACAAATACGAAATTCTGGAACTGTTTTAAAAGCATGAAAAACATGAATGTGGACAGAACCCAAAGGATATGCTTTATACTGCTAAACAACAAAACCAGAAATCTCAGCTGCATTCTCTGTGACAGGCAGGCTGATTTGGCTTGTGTTGAACCTGTGTGATGTCTTGCCATGGCATCTCTCTCCTTTTTTTTTTTTTCCAAGAGAATCCATATAGGTAGAAATACTTCAGTTGTTGTATATGGGGAAAAAGTTTTTATTGTAGTTTGATGGAATACACAGCGCTCCATCAGACAAATGCACCGTGGGGATACAATTTGATTTTGTGAGCTTATAAAATGCATATCTAAAAACTTACAGCAAAACACTATAAGGCATGTGCCTAAATGATTATTTATACTGTATACACGATGAGACCATTGAAAAGACATTATATACAGGATTAACTATGAACATTTTTTCCTCTTTTTTCTCTTATTCTCAGGCTAATCCTTAATGTAAATATCGTCATTGTCAAAATCCCTAAATCTTAAATATCATTTTGCATGATATGTCATTGGTGGTATAATTTCAGTTTCAGGAAGAAGTTAAGGCAAAGAGTTCTACTTGTGAAGGCACCTATCTGTTCCTGCAGAATTCCCACTGTGAGTAATGGAGCTTAAGCGATGCACTTGGATGGTGGTCTGAAAAATATTTTGCTGCTTGTTTTGCTTTGGGACACGTTAAAAGATGACAAAAGCAGGTCTTAAGCAAAAGCTGAAAGCAGACTTTCTAGACCAAGAGTGAAAGAGGAATGTAGAGAAACTGAGGAGAGAGTGAAACAACAGGTGGGAAAAGTGGTTCACCATCATCCTGATAAGGAAGTAACAATTTCAGGATTTACCAGTCCATGTTGCAACGGTGCAACAATGAGGAGAAATAATATAGGGATGATACAACCCCGATTCCAAAAAAGTTGGGACAAAGTACAAATTGTAAATAAAAACGGAATGCAATGATGTGGAAGTTTCAAAATTCCATATTTTATTCAGAATACAACATGGATGACATATCAAATGTTTAAACTGAGAACATGTACCATTTAAAGAGAAAAATTAGGTGATTTCATGACAACAACACATCTCAAAAAAGTTGGGACAAGGCCATGTTTACCACTGTGAGACATCCCCTTTTCTCTTTACAACAGTCTGTAAACGTCTGGGGACTGAGGAGACAAGTTGCTCAAGTTTAGGGATAGGAATGTTAACCCATTCTTGTCTAATGTAGGATTCTAGTTGCTCAACTGTCTTAGGTCTTTTTTGTCGTATCTTCCGTTTTATGATGCGCCAAATGTTTTCTATGGGTGAAAGATCTGGACTGCAGGCTGGCCAGTTCAGTACCCGGACCCTTCTTCTATGCAGCCATGATGCTGTAATTGATGCAGTATGTGGTTTGGCATTGTCATGTTGGAAAATGCAAGGTCTTCCCTGAAAGAGATGTCGTCTGGATGGGAGCATATGTTGCTCTAGAACCTGGATATACCTTTCAGCATTGATGGTGTCTTTCCAGATGTGTAAGCTGCCCATGCCACACACACTAATGCAACCCCATACCATCAGAGATGCAGGCTTCTGAACTGAGCCCTGATAACAGCTTGGGTCGTCCTTCTCCTCTTTAGTCCGAATGACACAGAGTCCCTGATTTCCATAAAGAACTTCAAATTTTGATTCGTCTGACCACAGAACAGTTTTCCACTTTGCCACAGTCCATTTTAAATGAGCCTTGGCCCAGAGAAGACGTCTGCACTTCTGGATCATGTTTAGATATGGCTTCTTCTTTGAACTATAGAGTTTTAGCTGGCAATGGCGGATGGCACGGTGAATTGTGTTCACAGATAATGTTCTCTGGAAATATTCCTGAGCCCATTTTGTGATTTCCAATACAGAAGCATGCCTATATATGATGCAGTGCTGTCTAAGGGCCCAAAGATCACGGGCACCCAGTATGGTTTTCCGGCCTTGACCCTTATGCACAGAGATTCTTCCAGATTCTCTGAATCTTTTGATGATATTATGCACTGTAGATGATGATATGTTCAAACTCTTTGCAATTTTACACTGTCAAACTCCTTTCTGATATTGCTCCACTATTTGTCGGCGCAGAATTAGGGGGATTGGTGATCCTCTTCCCATCTTTACTTCCGAGAGCGGCTGCCACTCCAAGATGCTCTTTTTATACCCAGTCATGTTAATGACTTACTGCCAATTGACCTAATGAGTTGCAGTTTGGTCTTCCAGCTGTTCCTTTTTTGTACCTTTAACTTTTCCAGCCTCTTATTGCCCCTGTCCCAACTTTTTTTGAGGTGTTGCTGTCATGAAATTTCAAATGAGCCAATATTTGGCATGAAATTTCAAAATGTCTCACTTTTGACATTTGATATGTTGTCTATGTTCTATTGTGAATACAATATCAGTTTTTGAGATTTGTAAATTATTGCATTCCATTTTTATTTACAATTTGTACTTTGTCCCAACTTTTTTGGAATCGGGGTTGTATTTTGATTGCAGTATAACTTACTTTTTTGTGCAGAGGTCTCCAGTTTTACTGTTCTGCTGGGTGAGTTACTGTCCAGGTTTCTGCAGCTAGGTGTGACCTTGTACCAGAGGCTGTCCCTATGCAAATTTGCTGTTCAAACAGAGACAAAGTTCTCTGGGGAACCACAGGAGTATTTTATTAATGCTCTGACATGAAATGAGAACAAAGGAGGAACATATTTATTTAGACATTTAAACTTTGCTTATCATTATCAATAATGGATATATTTGTAAAATAGTTTATTTATTTTTTTAGAAAATATTATTGCAGTAATTCTAACAGCATACATAATCTACGGTATAAACACTCCCTTTGCTAATCCATCATTTCATTTTCATTAACTATTTAAAAATATTTTTTTCCTGGCCAGGGTAAATTGAATCTGAAGCCTGTCCCAGGAACACCTTGTGTGAGAGTACACCTTAAATAGGATGCCAGTCTATCATAGGGCACATCTGTCATTTCATCTTGTTTACAATTATGTTTTTCAGTAAGTAATTTAAACAAACAAATTAAAGTCTCTTTTTGATCTTTACTTAATGTCTTGTTTGAGGAACTTTGCATGAAGGAGATGGATAAAACATTCCAAGTTGTATATACATATTTAAATAGTATTGCCTGTCTTTGAGTGGTCTATCAGATATATTCCATTCAGCTAGTATGATATTGAATGATTTGAAGATGAGCAAAGACCAATGCTAGCTTACCTGTGACTCGGTGCGGTTAGCACAGCAGTCTAATTACCTTCCAGCCGGTGTAGTGTAAGCAAAGGTCAATGCTAGCACAGTCAAGGCAAATGTTGTTATTATTATTATTATTATTATTATTATTATTTTCCCTGTGTAATTTACTTAGTTACTTTTAAAATCAACATTGGCATCTACACACAACGGAGGTACCTGGCACCCAAACCTGGTGGCCATGTTTGTTTACAACTTGTCACTGTTGCTAACATGCAAGTTTTACATCTCTGACATGTGACGTTATGTTGTCTTGACAACGTGCAATATTGTAACAATATTGCATGCTCATTCTCTATTGGGTAGAGTGGCATAATACAAAGAGGATAAGCAATATGATAATATTGCATGTTATCAATAAACCCACTAGAAGGGAATAGAATACATGTTTTTATTCCATGGAAAAAGTGGCCCGTATGTATAATACATATTTAACAATTATTTGCCGAAGGCAAAGTGAATAGTGGTGAATAATTATTATTCCCCTGATATTTACTGAGTCTGAGGCAGATAATTGTTTTAGTATAAATACACAGGTGATTATTTTAAAAAAATCATATAAAATTTATTTCAAACTTCAAAAGCGGCATGCAGATGTAATGCATGCAGGCTTGTGTCACTTATCTATGCCAACTCACATAAAATACTTTGTTTTGAAATAGATAAAATAATCACAATTCCACCTTACCTTTGAATAGTTTTACACCAAACTTCGTAGCATCTTCAGTGCTTTAAGGAACAGCATTTTCTTTCATAATTTCTAATACTTTCTCACTTACGGTGACAAAGTGATTGGCAGCCATTTTGTCAAATCACTCGAGGTGATTATTGAGAAATAGTCTGAATTTCTTGACCATTCAGCACATGCGATTTCCAGTAATCACCTGTGTATTTATACTAAACATAAATATTCAAATATAAATTTATACACAAATATACACATTTTCTGATATTTACCTAATGTTCATGTCAGTTATGGACATGTATGGACACAACCTGTTTTTGTGAAATTATGAGCATTTGGTGATCATAATCTGAGACTCTGATGGAGGTGCCTTTTTAGACTTGACCAACAGATAGATTTAAGTTATAAGGGGACTATTGATGTCTTCATTAGGAAGCATTATTTTTTAATATAAGATTTGAGCTAGATTGAAACTACACATTGTTCATATATTTGAGTTTGCAAAAGTGACACAGTAACTGTTTAAACTAGATTTTTTTAATATATATTTTAGTGAAATAGTTTGTCTGTTTATCCATGAATATCACTAATTGCAGTGTCTTGCAAGAATATTGATCCCCCTTGGTGTTTGTCCTGTTTTGTCGCATTACAAGCTGGAAGTGAAATGGAATTTTTTTGGGGGGTGAGTACCATTTGAGGTGCATTTAAAAAAAATTATTTATTTTTTATGACACAAACAATAATTAAGATGGAAAAAAACAGAAATCTGTAGTGTACATTGGTATTCGTCCCCTTTCTTATGAAACCCCTAAATAAGAGCTGGTCCAACCGATTAACTTCATCTCATCTCATCTCATTATCTCTAGCCGCTTTATCCTGTTCTACAGGGTCGCAGGCAAGCTGGAGCCTATCCCAGCTGACTACGGGCGAAAGGCGGGGTACACCCTGGACAAGTCGCCAGGTCATCACAGGGCTGACACATAGACACAGACAACCATTCACACCTACGGTCAATTTAGAGCCACCAGTTAACCTAACCTGCATGTCTTTGGACTGTGGGGGAAACCGGAGCACCCGGAGGAAACCCACGCGGACACGGGGAGAACATGCAAACTCCACACAGAAAGGCCCTCGCCGGCCCCGGGGCTCGAACCCGGACCTTCTTGCTGTGAGGCGACAGCGCTAACCACTACACCACCATGCCGCCCCGATTAACTTCATAAGTCACATAATTAGTTGATTAAGATCCACCTGTGTACTATCAAAGTGTCACATGATCTATCACATCATGTCTGTATAAATGAACCTGTTCTGGAAGGACACTGGCTCTGCAAAACTACTAAGCAAACACCATGAAAATCAAGGAGCACTCCAAACAGGTCAGAGATAAATTTGTGGAGAAGTATAGATCAAGGCCAAGGTAAACTTTATTATCCCCCAGGGGGAAACTCAAGTGGTCCATATTGCACATCTCCTCAAAACATACCAAAGACATATAGACAGACAGACAATAGACATACCACATTAAAATAAATCTGTGATAAAAGGTGATGTAAGATAAAAACAATAAGAGATAAAAACAAAAAGATAAAAACTGTGCGCTACATAAAATAAATAAAATGCATAAAAGGAAATTTGTACAGATGAATAAGCTAAAGTGCAACAGATGTTTTTGGTTTGTTATTGTATAGTCTTATTGCTGTGGGTACAAATGATTTGTGGTACCTCGCTGTCCTGATTGGCCTCTGCAGAAATCTGTTATTAGACCTAGTGCTTCTTAAAAACTTTGGGAACAGAGGATGTGTTGGGTCAGTTAAAATTTGATCCATCTTTCTTAAAATAAGCTCACTGTACAGCTCGACTGCAGGTGTCTGGTCCACACCAATAACCCGGCTGGCTGATTTAATGATACACTGCAATTTTTTGTGGTCCTGTACGTGCATATTTCCATAGACGCAGATTAGCCCAAATGATAAAATACTCTGTAAAAGTGATTTATAAAACAATTGAAGAATACTGCAGTCTAATCTAAAATCTTTGAGTTTCCTAAGAAAGAACATCCTCTGTTGTAGCTTCTTACATTTGGTCTGTGCACACTGGTTAAAACACAATCTGTCATCTATCTCTATTCCCAGATACTTGTAAGATGAGACCCGCTCTATCTGTTCACCATTAATCTTGGATAGGGAGATAGGTATTCCTTTTTTTGCTAAAATCTAGCACCATTTCCTTTGTCTTTTTAACATTGAACAATAAAAAGTTGTCTGTACACCACCTAATAAAACCCTGAACCTCCCTTTCAAAACCTTCAACGGATAAGGTGTCAGAATGTAAGAAGCCCACCAGTGCTGTGTCGTCGGCATACTTAAAAAAGGTATGAGCTGGGGAAGATGCCTGGCAGTCATTGGTGTACAGTGTGTATAAAATTGGTGAGAGAACGCAACCTTGCGGTGCTCCAGTATTAATTGTTTTCAGTGAGGAGATGTGGGAGTTAAATCTTACTTGTTGACTGTGTTCAGTTAAAAAAGCATTAATCCACAGTATGAGTCTGGGATTTACTCCTAGGTGTAAAAGCTTTCTCACCTTCAAATGTGGTTGTATTGTGTTAAAAGCACTACTAAAATCAATAAAAACAATTTTTATCAGACTCCTTGGGTGTTCAAGATGCTCATACACGTTATTGGTCAAGGTAAGGAGCGCATCTTCGACCCCCCTCTTGGCACGGTAAGCAAACTGATTGGGGTCTAGAGAATGTGTTACCTCAGAGAGAAGTTGGTTTAGAACGATTTTTTCAAAACACTTCATTACAGTGGATGTGAGTGCAACAGGGCGCAAGTCATTAAGTTCCCTGGGTCTGTTGTTTTTAGGCACTGGCACTATTAAAGATCATTTCCAAAGACTGGGGACCACACCAGTGTCAAGGGACCATTGGAAGAGCCTTTGGAAGGGCTGTGCCAGCTCATTTGCACACATTTTTAAGATTCTGTTGCTGATACCATCAGGTCCACTAGCCTTACGTGGGTTTGTGCATCTAAAAAAGGATTTTACCTCATCAACAGAAATATCCATACTTGCACCCTCCATACTCCTTACTTCCATGCTAATCAAATGCTGCTCTGTTTTAAAATCATGTGTGTCAAACCTACAATAAAAATCATTTAACTCATTGGCCATGTCGAGCTCATTGTCTACTGCCATCAGATGGTTCTTAGGCTTGTAACCTGTAATTGTCTGTACCGCCTGCCATGCTCTTCTAGTTTGCGTTTATATGTGGATTTACAGTCTTTAATCAGGTTTTTGATCTTTTTCTGTACAGTTTTTTTGTCTTCTGTAGTTCCACCTGATTTAAATAGACTCTTCTTCTGATTGAGAAGTTGCTTTAATTCCGGAGTCACCCAGGGTTTATTGTTGGGGAACATTTTAATAGTCTTTTTGGGTATGATTGTGTCCTCGCAGAATTGTATATATCCGGCAATGGCGAACACCGCGTCGTTGACATCATCTGTTCCATCTGTTATTACATTCCAATCCGTGCTCGCAAGGCAATCCTGAAGTGCACCAGTCGCGGTAGCAGTCCAGCATTTAACGTCCAGTTTTTTAACTTTCTCGCGCCTGAGCCTGGGCACATAGGCAGGGCTTAATTTAATCATATTATGGTCCGAGTTCCCTAGACCCGGGTAGTGCTTTAGAGTAAAAGGCATCCGGTATGTTACCATAACAGTGGTCAAGGCAGGCTTTATCGTGAGTGGGACAAGTGACATATTGCTGGTACTGTACGTGGGTAAAAGTTCCTTTAAACTGCAAAGGTTGAAGTCTCCCATTATGAAATTAGCCGCATCAGGTGCCTTTGTCTCTGCCTACGACACCAGTTCATGAAGCAGAGTGGCAGCAGCCTGTGTGTCGGCTGAGGGCGCAATATACACAAGAAAAAGTCTGATTTGGTGTATTTCCCGAGGCAAGTGATCGGGCCTTAGGCACAGCGAAAGCAATTCAATCAGGGTTAGGATCAGGGTTAGGTTATAAAAAATATCCCAAACTTTGAATATCTCATTGGGCACCATTAAATCTATTATAGCAAAATGGAAAAAATATGGCACCACTACAACCCTGACAAGAGAAGGCCACCCACAAAAATTCACAGAATGGGCAAGGAGGGCATTAATCAAAGATGCAACAAAGACACCAAAAATAACACTGAAGGAGCTGCAAAGATCCACAGTGGAGATGGGAGTACCTGTCCATAGGACCACTTTAAGCCATACACTCCACAGAGTGAGGCTTTATGGAAGAGTGGCCAGAAAAAAAGCCATTGCTTAAAGAAAAAAAAAAATAAGAAAACACATTTGGAGTTTGCCGAACAGCATATGGCAGACTCTCCAAATACATGGAAGAAGATTCTCTGGTCAGATGAGACTAAAATTTAACTTTTTGTCCATCATGGGAAATGCCATGTGTGGCAGAAACCCACCACTTCCCATCACCCTGAGAACACCATTCCTACAATGAAGCATGGTGGTGGCAGCATCATGCTGTGGGGATGTTTTTCATTTGCAGGGACAGGAAAGCTGGTCAGAATTGAAGGAAAGCTGGATAGCACTAAATACAGGGCAATTCTGGAAGAAAACCTGTCTGAATCAGCCAGAGGTTTGAGACTGGGACAAGGGTTCACATTCCAGCAGGACAATGACCCTAAACATACTGCTAAATCTACACTGGAGTGGTTTAAAGGGAAACCTTTCAATGTCTTGGAATGGCCTAGTCAAAGCCCAGACCTCAATCCAATTGAGAATCTGTGACATAACTTAAAGATTGCTGCACACCAACGCAACCCATTTAACTTGAAAGAGTTGAAGCAGTTTTGCCTTGAGGAATGGGCAAAAATCACAGTGACTAGATGTGCTAAGCTAATAAAGACATATCCCAAGAGACTTGCTGCTGTAATTGCAGCAAAAGGTGGCCCTACAAATTATTGATTTTTTTTTTTTTTGGGGGGGGGCGTGACCTATGCACACTAGAGATTTCTGTTTTTTCATCCTAATTGTTTGTGTCACAAAAAAAAAATCACCTTTAAAATGGTAGGCATGTTGTGTAAATCAAATGGTGCTCATCAAAAATCCATTTTAATTCCAGTTTGTAATGTGACAAAACAGGACAAACACCAAGGGGGATGAATACTTTTGCAATAGACTGTATGTAAATCATAATGGTATTGTGACAGTTAAGTAAAACATAAATGCAATCATGCCCATCAGGATTTACTGAAAACTGGTGTTTTTTTTTCCCCAGAGTAATAGAATGGTACAAGATTATACAGTAAATTAAGCTAGATATATACCATGGTGTTTAACACACCCAGAGCTGGCCCAAGGGAGTCCATTATTCTCTTTTTGGGAAAGGTGTACTGTGTACTGACTTTTCTCTTGATCATTGTATAAGGATATAATTAGTTAAAACAATTAACTTATTTTAACTTAAATTGAGGATTACTCTCTTCAATTTTAAATTGTGACTATGAATCATAAATAGTAAATATTTTGAGCTATTCCATAAAACTGGCACTATATGAGACATTTTAGAGAAATTGAAGTGTTCCAGAAGACTGGCCCACTGTTTGCTTACATAATAAGTTTGAATGTAAGAAGCACCATGCTTCCAGGGGAAGACAGAGTGTGTCCAGGGAACGGTAGGTGGTTTGGCTAATGAGGTAGACCTTATGGCATGCTACAAAAGGCCATTAAGACCTGGACCTTCTTAAACCACCAGGGCAGTGATAGGAGGTAAAAGGTTTTCCAAGTATGAAAGCAAAGGAGGATAAATTACATGTGACATTTTTGAGTTAAAAAAAAAAAAGTTAGCTTTATACTTCAAATAACCCCCATGTTGTTTTTTGCAGCCAGGAAAGAGGCTGTGGTTGCATACACATTCAAATAAGGAGATTCTGTAAGCAGTTTGTTGGGTAAAAGTTGGAGAGGAAAAAGAAGTGCCATTTACATGAGGTATTAATTTTATAAAGATGTCTGTTGTAAACTGTCAGGAAAGTAAAACAAGGAAATTATTCAGGACGGAAAAAAAATCCATGCTTTGTGTATAATTGTTCAAGTTTTACTCTATTAGTTGTGTACAGACTGAATACAAAGGGTATATAATAGGTTGCCACTGATAATTACAACATTAATTTGTCAGTCTTTTTATACTTCTTTTTTAACTTGGCCTTAGTTTTAAGAATATAAAATGAGGGTTCTTCTGGGTTTAACAGGAAGGAATTTGTTGCCTCACGAAACTCAGTTTTTAATGCCATAAACACCCTATTTTATTTGAGGACATTTCTGCTGTAAAAATTAACACGTCAAGGAAACAACATAAATGAATGTTTAACCTATTGTTTTAGACCAGACTGTTCCTGTTAACTGAGCTTTGTAAAAATGTAAAAACTGAATCTATCAAATGGAAAAGGGGCAAGCCAAGATCCCTTTTTCCAACTGAAACACCTCTGGTATCACTATGTATTTGTGTACACAGCTATGCAGCAAGCAAAACACTTCCAAAAACGGGCCCAAGGTTTCAGCTGGTTTTAGGCCTTTTTTAATGGAAGTGGTGCGTGAAACTGCAAAAACAACCATACAGAATTAAGTTCAAGACACTACTGTGTTACAGTTCAGTATACAGCAGTATATCCAACCTGCTACTACTACTTGTGTATACTGATCAGCTCTGTATACACAAAAAATGCTAAAATGTTTAATGTCTTACAGACAATAACAGAAGTATATACACACTGGCCACTTTAATGGGAACTTGTTCTTCATTCTAAGATTCCTGTTCTTGGCTGGCAGGAGTGGAACCCAATGTGGTCTTCTGCTGTTGCAGATGATGCTTTTCTGTTCACCACGGTTGTAAAGAGTGATTATATGAGTTACTATATCCTTCTTGGCAGCTCAAACCAATCTGTCAATTTTCCTCTGACCTCTCTTATCACCAAGGCATTTCCACTCACAGACAATGTTTTTTTTTCCACACCATTTGGTGTAAACTCTAGACACTGTTTGTGAAAACTCCAGGAGATCAGCAGTTTCTGAAATACTCAAACCAGTCCATCTGGCACCAACACCCATGCCACAGTGAAAGTCACAGAGATCACAATTTTCCCCATTCTGATGTTTGAAGTGAGCATTAACAGAAGCTCTTGATTTTTATCTGCATGACTTAAAGCATTGTGCTACTGACAAGGGATTGGCTGATTAGATAACTGCATAAAACAGCAGGTGTATGTGTGTATCTAATAAAGTGACTGGTGAGTGTAAAGTAAGTACAAACAATTCATGAAGATGTTGTGGATGATTTTATATACATAGCACAGTAGTCTCATGTGCAAAAAATATCCACAACAAGATGCATTACCATTACTGTTAGCATACAGTGACTAGTATGACTTCACAAACTTAACATGTTTAAAGATAGTGTTCACTTGAAAAGATGCATACAAATTGTGATATTATATTTTTTAATTACTCACTGATAATGCATCTACAATGACCCAAAACTGTTAATGTAAATGGACGTCAGCTCTTCTGCAGAACCTCCTTGACAGGTCAGGGGGGATAAAACCAAGATTATTTTCACCTCAACCATCCAGATCTCCTTATCACAACCTGGAACTTTTTTGTGATTAGCCCAAACATGATGGTTGTGTTTCTTGACTGTCCCTTAGTAGGGCAACATCCCCGTCCTTCACATTAAACTTGTCATTTCTCAATTTTTGGCATTTTTGTACTCATGTCTCCAACAAATGGATTGGCCAGCCTATGTACAATGGTGCTTGAAAGTTTGTGAACCCTTTAGAATTTTCTATATTTCTGCATAAATATGACCTAAAACATCATCGGATTTTCACACAAGTCCTAAAAGTAGATAAAGAGAACCCGGTTAAACAAATGAGACAAAAATATTATACTTGGTCATTTATTTATTGAGGAAAATGATCCAATATTACATATCTGTGAGTGGCAAAAGTATGTGAACCTCTAGGATTAGCAGTTAATTTGAAGGTGAAATTAGAGTCAGGTGTTTTCAATCAATGGGATGACAATCAGGTGTGAGTGGGCACCCTGTTTTATTTAAAGAACAGGGATCTATCAAAGTCTGATCTTCACAACACATGTTTGTAGAAGTGTATCATGGTACGAACAAAGGAAATTTCTGAGGACCTCAGAAAAAGTGTTATTGATGCTCATCAGGCTGGAAAAGGTTACAAAACCATCTCTAAAGAGTTAGGACTCCACCAATCCACAGTCAGACAGATTGTGTACAAATGGAGGAAATTCAAGACCATTGTTGCCCTCCCAAGGAGTGGTCGACCAAGAAAGATCACTCCAAGAGCAAGGCGTGTAATAGTCGGTGAGGTCACAAAGGACCCCAGGGAACTTCTAAGCAACTGAAGGCCTCTCTCATATTGGCTAATGTTAATGTTCATGAGTCCACCATCAGGAGAACACTGAACAACAATGGTGTGCACGGCAGGGTTGCAAGGAGAAAGCCACTGCTCTCCAAAAAGAACATTGCTACTTGTCTACAGTCTGCTAAAGATCACGTGGACAAGCCAGAAGGCTATTGGAAAAATGTTTTGTGGACAGATGAGCCCAAAATAGAACTTTTTGGTTTAAATGAGAAGCGTTATGTTTGGAGAAAGGAAAACACTGCATTCCAGCATAAGAACCTTATCCCATCTGTGAAACATGGTGGTGGTAGTATCATGGTTTGGGCCTGTTTTGCTGCATCTGGGCCAGGACGGCTTGCCATCATTGATGGAACAATGAATTCTGAATTATTCCAGTGAATTCTTAAGGAAAATGTCAGGACATCTGTCCATGAACTGAATCTCAAGAGAAGGTGGGTCATGCAGCAAGACAATGACCTTAAGCACACAAGTCGTTCTACCAAAGAATGGTTAAAGAAGAATAAAGTTAATGTTTTGGAATGGCCAAGTCAAAGTCCTGACCTTAATCCAATGGAAATGTTGTGGAAGGACCTGAAGCGAGCAGTTCATGTGAGGAAACCCACTAACATCCCAGAGTTGAAGCTGTTCTGTACGGAGGAATGGGCTAAAATTCCTCCAAGCCCATCTGCAGGACTGATCAACAGTTACTGGATACGTTTAGTTGCAGTTATTGCTGCACAAGGGGGTCACACCAGATACTGAAAGCAAATGTTTGCATACTTTTGCCACTCACAGATATGTAATATTGGATCATTTTCCTCAATAAATACATGACCAAGTGTAATATTTTTGTCTCATTTGTTTAACTGGGTTCTCTTTATCTACTTTTAGGACTTGTGTGAAAATCTGATGTTTTAGGTCATATTTATGCAGAAATATAGAAAATTCTAAAGGGTTCACAAACTTTCAAGCACCACTGTACATTGATATACACTGCCCTGCCAAAAAAAAAAAAGTTGTGCAGTCTAATATTTGGTTGGACTGCCTTCAGCTTTGATTACAGCATGCATTCACCATGGCATTGTTTCAATAAACTTATGCAATATCACAACATTTATTTCAGTCCAGAGTTGTATTAATTTTTCACAGAGATCTTGTGTTGAAGATGGGAGAGTGGAACCACTGCGTAAAGTCTTCTCCAGCATATCCCAAAGATTCTCAATGGGTTTAAGGTCAGGACTCTCTGGTAGTCAATTAATGTGTGAAAATCATTCCTCGTGCTTCCTGAACCACTCTTTCAAAATCTGAGCCCTAATTTTATGCCCATGCCATCAGGGAAGACAAAATCCATTGATGTGATAACCTGGTCATTCAGTACATTCAGATCATCAGCTGACTTCATTTTATTGCCCCATAACGTTGCTGAACCTTGAACTGACCAACTGAAGCAACCCCACATCATAACACTGCCTCCAGAGGCTTGAACAGTAGCCACTATGCATGATGGATGCATCGTTCATGAGCTTCCTTTCTTACCCTGACACACACATCACTCAGGAATGGGATAAATCTGGACTTATCAAACCACGTGGCCTTTTTCCATTGCTCCAGAATCCAATCTTTATGCTCCCTAGCAAATTGAAGCGTTTTCACCTGATTAGTCTGACTAACAAGTGGTTTTCTTATGAACACACAGCTGTTTAGTCCCAATCCTCTGAGTTCTCATCACGTTGTGAGTGTGGAAACGCTCTTAATTTCACTATTAAACATAGCTGTGAGTTCTACTGTCAATTATTTTTTTATGATTCGACTTCACCAAGCATTTAAGTGATCTCTGATCATGGTCAGTCAGGATATTTTTCCAACCACATTTTTTCCATAAAGTTGATGGTTTACCACTATCCTTCCAGGTTTTAATAATGCGCTGGACAGTTCTTAACCCAATTCCAGTCATTTCAGCAATCTCCTTAGTTGTTTTCTTTGCTTGATGCAGGCCAATAATTTGACCCTTCTGAAACACAGTAACATCTTTTCCATAAGCACAGAATACATCTTCTGACATGTTAGTTTTAGAAATGAGAAGCTATTCACTGCATCATTTAGGGTTAAAAGGCAGCTGAAACATGTTAATCACTGCAGTAATTATCCAACCAAAGGCTCTTATGTATTTGCTTATTTAAATCCAAATGGCGACTTTTTTTTTTTTTGGCTGGGCAGGAGGGGGGAGGCATGTTAGGAGAAAGCGTGAAAGAAGGAAGGGAAGGAGCTTAGAATTGAGGGTAGGAACATTGAGTGTGGGAACATTGACTGGCAGAGCAAGAGAGTTAGCAGGTACGGTATGATGGAAAGAAGGAAGTTGGACATTTTGTGTGTGCAGGAGACGAGGTGGAAAGGAAGCAAGGCCAAGAACATTGGAGATGGATGCAAGTTGTTTTATTATGGAGTTGATGGAAAGAGAAATGGTGTTGGTATTGTTTTGATGGAAGAGTTGGTCAACAGTGTGATTGTTGTGAAGAGGGTGTTAGATTGATAGGCATGAAGTTGGAGATTCAAGGAGTGGTAATCAATGTTGTGTGTGCGTACGCCCTACAGGTTGGATGTGAGAATGAAGAGAGAGTCTTTCTGGGAAAAGATAGATGAAGTGGTAGAAAGTATACCAAGGGAGGAGCGCATGCTGATAGGAGCAGATTTCAACGGACATGTTGGCGAGGGAAACAGAGGAGATGAGGATATGATGGGCAGATATGGTGTAAGAGAGAGAAATGTGGAAGGGCAAATGGTGGTTGATTTTTCAAAGAGGATGAATTTGGCGGGCGGCACGGTGGTGTAGTGGTTAGCGCTGTCGCCTCACAGCAAGAAGGTCTGGGTTCGAGCCCCGTGGCCGGCGAGGGCCTTTCTGTGCGGAGTTTGCATGTTCTCCCCGTGTCCGCGTGGGTTTCCTCCGGGTGCTCCGGTTTCCCCCACAGTCCAAAGACATGCAGGTTAGGTTAACTGGTGGCTCTAAATTGACCGTAGGTGTGAATGGTTGTCTGTGTCTATGTGTCAGCCCTGTGATGACCTGGCGACTTGTCCAGGGTGTACCCCGCCTTTCGCCCGTAGTCAGCTGGGATAGGCTCCAGCTTGCCTGTGACCCTGTAGAACAGGATAAAGCGGCTAGAGATAATGAGATGAGATGAATTTGGCACTAGTCAATACATACTTTGAGAAGAAAGAGCAGCACAGGGTGACATTTAAGAGTGGAGGAAGATCTACACAGGCGGACTACATACTCTGCAGAAGGGGTAACCTGAAGGAGATTGGAGACTGTAAAGTGATGGCAGGGGAGAGTGTAGCTAGACAATATCTAGTGGTTGTGTGCAGGATGAGCTTGAAAGTGAAAAAGAGGAAGCCTGAAATAGTGGAGCCAAAGGTTAAGTGGTGGAAACTAAAAGAGGTTGAACATCAGAAGGAGTTTAGGGAAGAAATGAGACGAGCATTGAGTGGTCATGGAAGTCTGCCAGAAGATTGGAATACGACTGCTGTACTAGTAAGAGAGGCAGCAAGAAAGGTGCTAGGGTGGTCATCGGGAAGGAGGAAGGAAGACAAGGAGACATGGTGGTGGAACAAAAAAGTGCAGGAAATTATAAAAGAGAAGAGGCTAGCAAAGAAGAATTGGGACAATCAGAGAGACGAGGAAAGCAGGTGGTTATACAGAGAGACGAGACAGAAGGCAAAAAGAGCGGTAGCGAGGGCGAAAGCAGATGCATACCAGGAGTTGTACGAAAGACTGGAGACCAAAGAAGGAGAGAAAGACCTGTACAAACTAGCTATGCAGAGAAACAGGGAAGCGAGGGATGTATGGTTGGAAATGTGCTGATAGAGTGTATTAAGAAGGTGGAAAGAGTACTTTGAGGATTTATTAAATGAGGAGAATCCAAGAGAGAAAAGGTCAGATTCATTGGAGACAGCAAATCAGGAAGCAGAGTTGGTTAGTAAGGATGAGGTGAGGGCAGCCATGAAAAGAATGAAGACTGGGAAAGCAGTTGGACCAGATGGTATCCCGATTGAGGCTTGGGGATGTTTGGGTGAGACGACTGTGGAGTTCCTAACGAGATTGTTTAATAAGATCCTAGAGAATGAGAAAATGCCAAATGAATGGAGAAAGAGGGTGCTAGTCCCAATATACAATAATAAGGGAGATGTACAGAGCTGCAGTAATTACAGAGGAATAAAATTGATGAGCCACACCATGAAGCTATGGGAAAGGGTATTGGAGGCGAGATTGAGAAGAGAGGTGGCAATCTGTGAACAGCAGTACAGGTTTATGCCAAGGAAGAGCACGTCGGATGCAATTTTTGCTTTAAGAATGTTAATGGAGAAGTACAGAGAAGGCCAGAGAAAGCTACATTGTGTTTGTAGACCTGGAGAAGGCATACGATAGAGTGGCGAGAGAGGAGTTATGGTATTGTATGAAAGAGTGGAGTGAATGAGGAGCATATTAGAGTGGTGCAAGACATGTATGAGAACAGTGAAACAGCAGTGAGGTGTGCAGTTGGAACAACTGAATGGTTCAAGGTGAAGGTGGGACTCCATCAAGGATCTGCTTTGAGTCTTTTTTTTGTTTGCCATAGTGATGGATAGCTTGACGGACGAAGTGAGGCAAGAGTCACCGTGGAACATGATGTTTGCAGATGATATTGTGATATGTGGTGAAAGTAGAAAGGAGGTTGAGTTGGGTTTGGAGAGATGGAGGTATGCATTGGAACGAAGAGGAATGAAGGTGAGCAGTAGCAAAACAATACATGTGCATCAATGAGAATGGGGATGAGTGTAGTGAAGATGCAAGGAGTAGATGTAAAGAAAGTTGGTGAATTCAAGTACTTGGGGTCAACTGTGCAGGAAAATGGGGGCTGCGATAGTGAGGAGAAAGAGAGTGCAGGCAGGGTGGAGCAGTTGGAGAAGGATTTTGGAAGTCATTTGTGATAGGAAAGTCCCAGCAAAAGTGAAAGGTAAGATGTATAAGACAGTAGTGAGACCAGCTGTGATGTCTGGATTGGAGACCGTACCCTTAACGAAGAGACAGGAGGCAAAGTTGGAGGTGGCAGAGTTGAGGATGTTAAGGTTTGCGATGGGAATGACAAGGTTGGACAGGATAAGGAACGACCACATCAGAGGGACAGCACATGTGGAGAGCTTGGGAATTAAGATAAGAGAGATGAGACTGAGATGGTATGGGCACATCCTCAGAAGAAATGCAGAGCATGTGGGAAGGAGAATGTTGAGGATGCAGCTGCCAGGCAAATGAAAATGAGGAAGGCCAAAGAGGAGATACATGGATGTGGTGAGAGAGGACATGAAAGTGGCAGGTGTGGTAGAGAAGGATGCTGAAGACAGGGAGCAATAGAGACGAAAGATCCGCTGTGGCGACCCCTAATCAGGAGCAGCCAGAAGAAGAAGAAGAAGAAGTGTTTGAAGAGGTCACCTTCAGACTTGCAAACTGACTTTGGGATGCAAAGAGTGTGTCAACTTTCTGAGTAAGGAGCATTTTTTATTTTTATTTTTTTAGGACTCCATGATTGATTTTCACAGGCGCAAGCTGGAGAAGATTGGATCCAGGAAGTAGCAAACAATGCCACTCATTTGTGGGAAGTTAAACACTGCATGGGAGGAAGGTCCTATCAAGGTCTTGCAGAACCTTGGCAAGATTTACTGTGGAGAAACCTCTCTTGACTTCTGGGGTATTAGAAGCAGTTTTTGAGCGCATCAGTGACATTTGTTATACTGAAAATGACTTGTCATCAACATAAGTTTGAAATGATAGTCTTAAAGTTAAAACTCTAATGATGCTCACACTTAAGTTCCTATTAAAACAATTAGTACTGTTTGACTCTATAGTATACTCTATAGAAGAGAAATTATTTATCAATTTCTGTTTCCGGTTGAGAGTAAACTGCGCATTCTGGCTGCCGCTTCTCACCAGATCTTTTTATTTTAATTTTATTTTATTTTCCCTTTTGTTTTTGATTTTTTTTGTGTAGTTTGCTGCTTTTTTTTTTGAGTGTTTTTTCTGCCGGTTGTGGTGTAGCTCCGGACCCAGTTTTGGGTGTTTGTTCCCTCCAGGCCTTGGTTCGCCATTGGTGATGCCTGTGCTCCTCGCTATGGACTGCAGTGAGCTTGTTGATCTTTTAACATTGTAGTTGTCTGGCACTCTGTGCAGCGGGGCTTTTGTGCTTGGCGTGATGTTGCTCGGTGGTGTTGCGGCAGCTGTGCAGGTGGTTTGGGGCATACCAGCACTCTGAGTGGCAGTGCTTCTGTGCTCGCTTTGTGGCTCCATGGCATGGTGTTCCAAGCGATGTTGCCCAGCAGCGTCGCGGCGGCTGTGCAGGCAGTGTGGGACTTATTTTCATACACCTTTTGGTGGGACTGTGGTAGCTACACCATTGGAATGATATCCTGACCTTCTTTTGGTGTACTTTTTTCCCTTTAATTGTAAAGGAACCTTGGGTATGAGAAAGGTGCTATATAAATTCAACTGATTATTATTATGATTAATAATAATAATAATAATAATAATAATAATAATAATAATAATAATGTCACCCAGAAGATGATGGGCTCCCTTTTGAGTCTAGTTCCTCTCAAGGTTTCTTCCTATTGTTGTGTAAGGGAGTTTCTGTTTGCTATGGTCATCTCTGGCTTACTCATTTGTCTGGCTTACCTGTGGCTTACTCATGGAAAGCTGCTTTGTGGCAATGTCCTTTGTGAAAAGCACTATATAAATACAATTGAATTGAATAGAAGTGTTTTTCTACAAATTGCCTTGCTTTAGCACCAAAATAATTTTTCCCTCCATAGTTGTTTGCTTCAGGCCATAAGTCACTACAGCTGGTGAGAGACAGTTGCCAAAAATATGGACCTTCATGTGGTAATCGCTAATGTTGCTGTCAAGCTGGTGGTGAAATCCACAGAATGTGGAGTACTGGTGATCATCTCTGCCTAGAACTCTATTAAACATGTGTTGAATGTCATCCATTATGGCAACAGGCTCAATTCTGAAACCGATAAGAAATCCAAGTAGACTATTATTTAAGTTTGGACCCTGCATCATAACAACATCTGAATGACACCCATAATATTGTGCACTACAATTGAATGCAGCCCTGCTTTGCTTTGGTTTCTGAGGGTAGTAAATCACAAAACTAGGCATGCAACCAATACTCTCTGTTGTCCTCCAATTGAGTGTTGGTTTACCATGAGTGTTAATACAGATTCTAACCATGAAGACTAAAAATGGTCTGTTATTCTTTCTTTCTTTCTTTCTTTCTTTCTTTCTTTCTTTCTTTCTTTCTTTCTTTAATAAAGTGTGGTGGAGTGACATGAGATGGTTGAAAGCTTGTTCCTGTTGTTTGGCAGATGTTGTATAGCAGAGCAGAATGACAAAGGTGCCACCCAACTGACTCCTCTTTAGAGTCCCTTATTCATGGTTTGACTGGTTAAACACCATCTTGCCTAAATCTCATTTCATATAAGAAGGCAGGTTTGAATTGATGGTGGGTAAATTTCTCCTTCACTGAGATGCTGCTAAGTTTCTCAGGGCCATGAACATTTTTATGTGCACCACTTAAGCAGACATCACTAACAAAGACCAATCCCAAATCAAACTGTTTAATACGGGGCACATTATGTTTGCCATTGCACCATATTTTCTGTGCATGGATGATTCTCCTTGTCTTGCAGTAGAAGGATTTCAAGTGGGTCAAGAGGTGGACTCTTCTTGGGAGTGTCTTTGAGGATGAGGATAATTGCATCCAGCTTTTCATCAGGAAATTTCATCCTTATTGTTTGGGATTAGTTTACATTCAGTTTGAAGGTGCATGTCTTCATCAGTAGATTTCACCATAAACCTGATGACATTTTCCAGGTGTATCTGTTGTACCAGAGTATGTCTTGAGTGTAAGGAGATGGTAGTGATATGACCGAAATGTCAAAGTATGCAGATCTTGGTAAAGATCTTGACATTGCTTTGTTCTTCCAGCATCATATATACTCACCGGCCACTTTATTAGATATACCTTGCTAATACTGGGTTTGGTCCCCCTTTTGTTTTCAGAACTGCCGTAATCCTTTGTAGCATAATTCAACAAGGTGCTGGAAACATTCTTCAGAGATTTTGGTCCACATTGACATAATAGTATCACACAGTTGCTGCAGATTTGTTGGCTGTACATCCATGATACGACTCTCCCGTTCCACCACATCCCAAAAGTGCTCTACTGGATTGAGATCTGGTGACTGTGGAGGCCATTTGAGTGCAATGAACTCATTGTCATGTTCAAAAAAACAGTTTGAGATGATTTTAGGCTTTGTGACATGGCATGTTATCCTGCTGGAAATAGCCATTCAAAGATGGGTACACTGTGGTCATAAAGGGATGGACATGGTCAACAACAGTACTCAGATCAATTGTGGCATTTAAATGATGCTCAATTGGTATTAAGGGGCCCAAAGTCTGCCAAGAAAATATCCCCTACACCATTACACCAGCAGCAGCCTGAACTGTTGATGTAAGGCAGGATGGATCCATGCTTTCATGTTTTTTTTGTGCCAAATTCTGACCCTACCATCTGAATGTCACATTAGAAATTGAGACTCCTCAGACCAGGCAATGTTTTTTCCAATCTTTTATTGTCCAATTTTGGTGAGCCTGTGCGAATTGTCGCCTCAGTTTTCTGTTCTTACCGTAGCTAACAGGAGTGGCAGTCGGTGTTGTCTTCTGCTGCTGTAGCTCATCTGCTTCAAGGTTCGACATGTTGTGTGTTCAGAATTGGTCTTCTGTATACCTTGGTTGTAATGAGTGGTTGAGTTACTGTTGCCTTTCTATCATCTTGAACCAGTCTGGCCATTCTCCTCTAACCTCTGGCATCAACAAGGCATTTTCACCCACAGAACTGCCACTCACTGGATATTTTCTCTTTTCCAGACCATTCTCTGTAAACCCTCGAGATGGTTGTGCATGAAAATTCCAGTAGATCAGCAGTTTCTGAAATACTCCGACCAGCCCGTCTGGCACCAACAACCATGTCACGTTCAAAATCACTTATCACCTTTCTTCCCCATTCTGATGCTTGGTTTGAACTTCAGCAGGTCAGCTTGATCATGTGTACATGCCTAAATGCATTGAGTTGCTGCTATGTGATTGGCTGATTAGATATTTGTGTTAATGAGCAGTTTATGAATGAATGAACCCTTTATTATCACTGTACCAGTGAAATTGACCATCAGCCTGTCCTTACAGAGGGGGAACAGGACAGGAAGACAGGGATAAAAGAAAAAGAAACACAGTAGTAACATGAGGAAAGATGAGGAAAAAAGAACACCCCCCACTCTGCTCCTATCAGGAGTACAGTGTGGGAGCATTTAAAAAACCTCCGCACAAAGCACACAATAACACAAGGTACACTTTAAAACACAGGACTTGAGGGGGGGAAGGAGGGGGCAATCAGGGGTGGGGGGTAAGGGGGGGGAGGAGGTAGAGGTAACCCAGTGCAAGCAAGCAGCCGTCCGCTCCTGCAGCCATGAGGGTTGTTTCACCCGGTTGTCACACTGGGGGTGAAAAATGGCGACCGCAGAAAATTGGGTAAGGAATGCGAAGAATGTGAGAGTGTATCCCAGCAGTGACCTTCTGGGGGAAATGTTGCCCCACCAACGGCCTTGCTCGAGGCCGGTGCTGTTCAGGGAGCCGAATGTTGATAAGATAGAGATTGTTTGGTCTTTCGAACAGATGCAGTCTTTACACGTCCACACCACTCGTCCATATCTGTCCATTTCGTCCATTCTGTTCAATTCAATTTGGTCTCCGAAATACTTATTCCTTGCAAAGCCGAAAGCGTCTCCAAGATGACAACCATGTTGTGGTTCAAGTTCTAATAGCCACAGTCTGAGTGCCGACAGCTTTGCCCACCACTTCAATCATATCGGGCAGCTTTGTGGGGCTTTGAACAGCTGTCACCATTGTCTGATTTCCTCGATATACCAGGGCAATGCCTAATCCAATCAGCAAAAGTCTGGTAATCATGGTTCCGAATAGGTAGATATCTTCAATGTCCTCCACAGATGTTCCGGCAGGACAGGTGGGTTCCCCCGAACCCAGGCTTCTCGTCGAGAAAACTGTGTCAATTTCATTAGGAGACCAGTTTATCAAATCCATGCTTTTTTAGTTTAGAAATTCAATGCGGAGAGAGTCTCTCAAAAAAAAGTATAGGCAGATGAGACGAAACAAAGAGCACAAGCAGGAAAAAAAAGGAGAGGAGAGGAGAGCAGAGAAATGCGACCACCTTCCATGAGAGCACGGAGAGAAAAAAAGTTTAACAGGTGTACCTAATAGAGTGGCCAGTGAATGTACATTTTCTTTTTTTTCTACTATATGTATAAAAACATTTTTAACAGGATTTACATACCTTGGACTCCCTCCCTATAGACAATATAGCTACATTTGGAAGTAGCTATAGTTGGACAAGTTTCACTGTGCTCTCCGCTGTGATCTGTGTCTGGTGTGTTGGACCCCTTCAGATTTCAAGGTACTGCTCCTGCATATATAGCTAAAATATGTTGATTGCTGTTGCATTCTGACCTGTGGATTACTGTTTTACATTTCTTTGATGAAGCACCACATTCAAAGCATATGGAATGGTCTTTTTTGATCTTTTTTTTCCAAGTGGCACAAGTTCTCAGCATGTCTTGGAGGAGAGTTTTTTATGGCTATGACACTGTCTATCAGTAACTGCAGTGGAGTTTTTAGAGGAAAGAGGATTAATGATCTTAAACCTGCTTTTGTGACTGAGATGGGGCCTTGAATTTCCACCACTTGGATGGAGATTTCTCAAAGGTTTGGAGAGGAAAACCTGGGTCAGTCCTTATCTGTGCATTGCAATGTACAAAATACACAAATAATGAGAATGGGGGATGTGGTAAGCAGTACTCCCATGCAGGGCTCTACAGTGCGCACATTTCACTCGCATTTGCGAGTGAATTTTTCGGCATGCGAACAAAGAAAAAAAACCACGTGCATTCGTGTGAGGGCTTCTTGCAGCTGACAATTTAGGAAAGCACTGAGCACAGACGCGACGAGTTTAACATTCTAAAATGTATCAAACGTTAAACTGCAAAGTATGTAAATCCAGCGCTGGATAGCCTACCTAATATCATTTTTTACACTAGAGACAAGAAAATTACATCAATGTGTTCATCAGAGCCTTGTAGTGCTCAATGTGAAAGAATTTTGTGAATATCTCCTTCCGTTTTTGTGTAAATCCCCATTGTTTGGAGGGAGCACTCTGAAAAAATACTGCACTTTCTGTGCAGTGTTGCCAGATTTGTTGCGGTTTTAAGTGCATTTTGGTGGGTTTTGAACATATTTTGGGCTGGAAAACATCAGCAGTATCTGGCAACACTGTTTCTGTGTGATACTCTGTGTCTCTGCTCGCAACGCGCGGGTGGGGGAGGGAATGCTCGCTCTCACACACACACACACACACAGAGAGGAGGGAGGGGCTGCTCCCTCTCAGAGAGACACAGGCTTGTAGCTTCATGGCAAGTTACACATTCACACAGTACAGCTCAGCTCCTGCAATAGCGGCTGCTACCCGCACTGCATCACTCTCACAATTTCCCCCAGGGGAATTGTCTCTAGTTAGTTATAGAAACTCAGTTCAGCTACAAAACTCAGGATATTGCACTGTATTTGGTATTGCATTGTATTGGGTATGGATGTAAAAGTGTAGAAATATAAATATAAAATATACAAAAGCTATAAAAGCTAAAAAGTTGCTCTGTGAGATTGCACTGTAATAAGTATTGCACTGTATCAGGTAAGTGTGAGAATATTGTCCTTTTAGGTCCTTGTTGGTGCATTGTTGCACCTGCCAGAAGTGGCATCAGTCAGTGCATGTAATTGGCCTTTTTCACATTACATCACTTGCAGAAGAACCTCACATCTGTTTTCAGCCTTTTGAATGGAAGAAGAGACGGCTTGTTAATCTGCTGGCTAACAAGTAGCAACCATAGAAAGTCAGTAAACTTCCTTTCCAAAACAAGGCAGATAGGTGACTGGAATGGTCGCTAACAATACGTAATGATAAACAACAATGCGCAATATTATTATCAATCTTATCTGTGAATGACACAGTTTTGTTAACATATGTTGCCGCCGTATACCTCTTCCATTCAAAAGGCTGAAAACAGATATGAGGTCCCCTGCAAGTGACATAATGTGAAAAAGGCTAATTGTTCAAGGTGGTTATGGCCTGTGGGAAAAACCTGTCTTTGAGTCTGTTGGTCCTTGCTTTGATGCACCTGTAACGCCTGCCTGAGGGCAGCAAGTCAAAGAACTCAGAGCCAGGGTGGGAGCTGTCCTTGATGATGTTGTTAGCTCTGCTGAGCTCTGCTCTCTGTTTAGCTACTGTTTGTTCATTCATTCAGTTGTTCGTTATTCATTTGTTTGTTCATTCATTCATTCGTTCATTCATTCATTCATTCTCAATTGAATTTTGCATTTTATGTGTTGGTGTGTCTAAGGTTTGCGCTGCAATAAATCTTTAAAATGAAAACCTACTTGTGCCCCCATTTTTTCCCTGTGCTCCTAAAATTTTTAACTTAGGAGCATGTGTACTCCTGGAAAAAAAAGTTAGTGTAGAGCCCTGCTCCCATGTATAACATGAATCTTGACTTATTCACTGCCTTTGGAGGTTGGGATTTAATTTTCACATGATACCATTGAGCCCTCTGGCTATGTCAAGGAAACTACAGTTGTGCTTAGAAGTTTACCTACATTCATTGTGGACATGAATGTCATGACAATATTAGGCTTTCAGTGATTTATTTGAACTGTTCTTATTTGAAGGAATAATGATTGCACAACATACAGCTTAAAAAAACAAGAACTTGGTGCACAAGCTTTAATTTATTTTGGGTTTTCTGAAATCAACACTGGGTCAAAATTATGAAGACAGGATCAAAATAAATACAATGCCTTCCAAAAGTATTCATACCCTTTGAACTTTTTCACATTTTCCACCTTACAACCATGAACTTAAAAGTTTTTTATTGAGATTTTATGTGATAGACCAACACAGAGTAGCACATAATTGTGAAGTGAAACGAAAATGATAAATGGTCTTCAAAATTTTAAACAAATAAAAATCTGAAAAATGTGATGTGCATTAGTATTCAGCCCTCCTGCATCAATACTTTGTAGAGCCACCTTTTGCTGCAATTGCAGCTGCAAGTCTTTTGTGGTATGTCTCTACCAGCTTTGCACATCTAGACACCTGAAATTTTTGCCCATTCTTCTTTGCAAAATCGCTCAAGCTCAGCCAGATTGGATGGAGAGCGTCTGTGAACAGCAATTTTCAAGTCTTGCCACAGATGCTCAATGGGATTTAGGTCTGGACTTTGACTGGGCCATTCTAACACATGAATATTCTTTGATCTAAACCATTCCATTGTAGCTCTGGCTGTATGTTTAGGGTCATTGTCTTGCTGGAAGGTGAATCTCCTTCCCAGTCTCAAGTCTTTTGCAGCCTCTAACAGGTTTTCTTCCAGGATTGCCCTGTATTTAGCTCCATCCATCTTCCCATCAACTCTGACCAGCTTCCCTGTCCCTGCTGAAGAAAAGCATCCCCATAGCATGATGCTGCCACCATCATGTTTCACAGTGGGGATGGTGTGTGCAGGGTGATGAGCAGTGTTAGTTTTCCGCCACACATAGCGCTTTGCATTTAGGCCAAAAAGTTCAACTTTGGTCTCATCTGACCAAAGCACCTTCTTCCACATGTTTGCTGTGTCTCCTACATGGCTTCTTATGCCTGTCTTTCAACAATGGCTTTCTTCTTGCCACTCTTCCAAAAAGGCCAGATTTGTGGAGTGTACGACTTATAGTTGTCCTGTGCACAGATTCTTCCACCTGAGCTGTGGATTTCTGCAGCTCCTCCAGAGTGATCATGGGCCTCTTGGCTGCTTCTCTGACCAGTGCTCTCCTTGCTTGCTCTGTCAGTTTAGGTGGACGGCCATGTCTTGGTAGGTCTGCAGTTGTGCCATACTTTTTCCTTTTTTGAATGATGGATTGAACAGTGCTTCTTGAGATGTTCAGAGCTTGGGATATTTTTTATAACCTAACCCTGCTTGAAACTTCTCCAGAACTTTATCCCTGACCTGTCTGGTGAGTTCTTTGGTCTTCATGATGCTGTTTGTTCTTTAGTGTTCTCTAACAAACCACTGAGGCTTTCACAGAACAAGTGTATTTATGCTGAGAGTAAATTACACACAGTAGGACTCTGTTAACTAATTAGATGACTTCTGAAGGCAATTGATTGCACTAGATTGTATTTAGAGGTATCAGAGTACAGGGGGCTGAATACTAATGCACACCATATTTTTCAGATTTTTATTTGTTTAAAATTTTGAAGACCATTTATATAAATCCCATCTTTTAAACCTACATGTACCATAAGTTTGTGGTCAGCTCAAAACACTTAAGTTGTCTACTGGTAGTGTGCATGAGGTAAGGGTTAGGGCTAGAAAACTAATAATATACCTAGAAGGGTAATTGCAGTATACTTCAAAATTAAAAAGCGGATTAGATGTATATACAGTGGGGCAAAAAAGTACTTAGTCAGGCACCAATTGTGCAAGTTCTCCCACTTAAAAAGATGAGAGAGGCCTGTAATTTTCATCATAGGTACACTTCAACTATGAGAGACAGAATGGGGGGAAAGAATCCAGGAAATCACATTGTAGGATTTTTAATGAATTAATTGGTAAATTCCTCTGTAAAATAAGTATTTGGTCACCTACAAACAAGCAAGATTTCTGGCTCTCACAGACCTGTAACTTCTTCTTTAAGAGGCTCCTCTGTCCTCCACTCATTGCCTGTATTAATGGCACTTGTTTGAACTCGTTATCAGTATAAAAGACACCTGTCCACAACCTCAAACAGTCACACTCCAAACTCCACTATGGCCAAGACCAAAGAGCTGTCAAAGGACACCAGAAACAAAATTGTAGACCTGCACCAGGCTGGGAAGACTGAATCTGCAATAGGTACCGTAAGCAGCTTGGTGTGAAGAAAATCAACTGTGGGAGCAATTATTAGAAAATGGAAGATATACAAGACCACTGATAATCTCCCTCGATCTGGGGCTCCACGCAAGATCTCACCCCGTGGGGTCAAAATGATCACAAGAACGGTGAGCAAAAATCCCAGAACCACACAGGGGGACCTAGTGAATGGCCTGCAGAAAGCTGGGACCAAAGTAACAAAGGCTACCATCAGTAACACACTACGCCACCAGGGACTCAAATCCTGCAGTGCCAGACGTGTCCCCCTGCTTAAGCCAGTACATGTCTAGGCCCATCTGAAGTTCGCTAGAGAGCATTTGGATGATCCAGAAGAGGATTGGGAGAATGTCATATGGTCAGATGAAACCAAAATAGAACTTTTTGGTAAAAACTCAGCTTGTCGTGTTTGAAGGAGAAAGAATGCTGAGTTGCATCCAAAGAACACCATACCTACTGTGAAGCATGGGGGTGGAAACATCATGCTTTGGGGCTGTTTTTCTGCAAAGGGACCAGGATGACTGATCCGTGTAAAGGAAAGAATGAATGGGGCCATGTATTGTGAGATTTTGAGTGAAAACCTCCTTCCATCAGCAAGGGCATTGAAGATGAAACGTGGCTGGGTCTTTCAGCATGACAATGATCCCAAACACACCACCCGGGCAATGAAGGAGTGGCTTCGTAAGAAGCATTTCAAGGTCCTGGAGTGGCCTAGCCAGTCTCCAAATCTCAACCCCATAGAAAATCTTTGGAGGGAGTTGAAAGTCTGTGTTGCCCAGCGACAGCCCCAAAACATCACTGCTCTAGAGGAGATCTACTTGGAGGAATGGGCCAAAATACCAGCAACAGTGTGTGAAAACCTTGTGAAGACTTACAGAAAATGTTTGACCTCTGTCATTGCCAACAAAGGGTATATAACAAAGTATTGAGATGAACTTTTGTTATTGACCAAATGCTTATTTTCCACCATAATTTGCAAATAAATTCTTTAAAAATCAGACAATGTGATTTTTCTGGATTTTTTTTCTCATTTTGTCTCTCATAGTTGAGGTATACCTATGATGAAAATTACAGGCCTCTCTCATCTTTTTAAGTGGGAGAACTTGCGCAATTGATGACTGACTAAATACTTTTTTGCCCCACTGTAACTAGTAACTAATAGTATATTTACAATATGCTATAAAGTATACTTTTATAAACTAAAAAGTGGACTAGAAGTGTGTAACGAGTAAACCAATAGTATATTCCCAGTATACTACAAAGTATACTTTAGTAAACTAAAAAGTGGACTAGAAGTATAAAACAAGTAAAATCATAGTATAATTCCAGTATACTATGAAGTATACTTTTGTAACCTAAAGAGTGGACTACAAGTATAGAACTAGTAAACTATTAGTATACAAGTTTACTTGTGGTATACTTGCAGTACAAAATGAAAAATACTAGTTGTATACTCAGTTTACTTCTCTTAGACTTATGCCGCTTTTCCACTACCAACGTGGCTGAGTCGTGCCGTGCTGAGTTGGGCTGAGTCGAGCTGAGCGGGGCTGTTGGAGTTGCATTTCGACTACAACCGCGCTGAACCGTGCTGGCTGGAAGTGGGTGGACACATTGGGTGGAGTTAGCGAAAGTGGGTGGACGTCAGGTGATGTCGTTAGGCGGCGCAAACAGTGACATCAGTGATCTTTAAAGCGGTAGTCTCACGACCCGGATAGTAAACAATAAACATGGAGGACATGGAGTCGTTAGTGTTGCTGGTCTTGGTGCTGTGGCTTGTTGTCACCGACAACACCAACAAATACTGGCAAGAGCGTATAGATGAGGCGAGGCGCATAAGACTTCATAATTCTCATAATTCGTAATTCTCCTTCTTCCGGGTTTACGGTGTTTACAGATCCCAGCGTGCTCGCGGGGCGTGTGTGGGCATGTGAGGACACGCCTCCTCACCAATCAGTGCACAGGGGAGTGTCTGCTCACGCCCCTAGCCTCACTCAGCTCGGTTTGGCTCGCTTCAGCCCCACTCCAAAACCGTGCGAGTTTTGGGGGCTGAGCAGGGCTGAAGCGAGCTGAGTCGTGCTGTTCTTAGATAGTCGAAACGCGAGCCGTGTCGGGCTGAAGTGAGCTGAAGCGAGCTGAAGTGAGCTGAAAAAGGGTAGTGGAAAAGGGCCATTAAAGTATACTTTTTATAAACTAAAAGTGGGCCAATTTAGTCCCAAGAAGTATTGGATTAGTTTACTTACAAGTATACTGTAAGTACATTGATATCAGTATACTTGGTACACAAAAGTATACTGAAAGAAATATACTTTAACTTAAGTATACTTAATAAAATGAACTTGAAGTATACTTCTTTTTGATAAGAGAATGTAAAACTTGCTTGACTGTAGACAGTAACAGTGACATAGGTGTTTCAGCAGCTTCCAGTCCATAGCAATGTAAAATTCGCTTAACTGTAGACAGTGATACTGATGTTCCAACAGCTTCCAGTTCATGGCAAGCCTGTTCCTTGGTTGTTCCCAACCATCCGATTCAATTTCCTCTAAGCTGAGGGTAACAGTTTGGGTCTTCTCCCAGACCTTGGCAAAGTGGCTATACCTCCCAATAACTTTTACTTGTTAAACAAACCTTTTTTATGTTGGCACAGAGAAGCTCCCAGTTGTAGTCAGTTATGATCATTAACAGGAAGTTAAGAGGCCTTGGCAAGTTAAAAGAAATTTTGGAACTTTCAGCACCACTGAATTAATAATCTAAGTGAGTGTATGTATATTTTTGACCCCTTATGTATTTTGACTGTGTTGATTTCAAAAACCCAAAATAAATTAAAACTTGCACATCAAATGCTTGGGACATCTCATCTCATTATCTCTAGCCGCTTTATCCTGTTCTACAGGGTCGCAGGCAAGCTGGAGCCTATCCCAGCTGACTACGGGCGAAAGGCGGGGTACACCCTGGACAAGTCGCCAGGTCATCACAGGGCTGACACATAGACACACAACCATTCACACTCACATTCACACCTACGGTCAATTTAGAGTCACCAGTTAACCTAACCCGCATGTCTTTGGACTGTGGGGGAAACCGGAGCACCCGGAGGAAACCCACGCGGACACGGGGAGAACATGCAAACTCCGCACAGAAAGGCCCTCGCCGGCCACGGGGATCGAACCCAGGACCCTCTTGCTGTGAGGCGACAGCGCTAACCACTACACCACCGTGCCGCCCTGCTTGGGACATTTTTCTATTAAATATGTATGTCATACAATTATTTTGCCACAGAAAAAGAACATTTCAAAGGAATCTTTGAATGCCCAATATTGCCATGACATTCATGTCCATGATGACATTCTGACCACAACTGTAAATCCTAGTGAGTAACCTTAACACCTTCAAACCAAACAAGGAACAAATCAGAGGCTTTTGAAGCTGTATGCTTAATGTGAATTTTTGGGAAATTTTCTAGTCTTTGGGAAAGATGAGCTTCCATGGCCTCTGGAGAGCTAGAACACCTACCCAGCCATCACCATATAATCTGCAGGCTAGTAGCTGGGTGGCTGATATAGACTTGTGTAATTCTTCCAGCATGCTGCAGTTTAGCCATTTAAGGAGGCAACCAAGCTGTTTACTAGCTTTAAGGTTTTGCCAGTATATTGCATTGAGAGAGCTGGATTTTTATGATAATTTGTTCACTGATAGCCAGACATATTCAGCCCCGCTGTGGTAAAATCATCCATCCCTCCATTATCTGTATTGTTTATCTATCAGAGTCGCAGGGGACTCTGGAGCCAATCCCAGCTGACTTTGGGCAAGAGGTGGGGTACACCTTGGGCAGGTCACCAATATATCAGAGGGCTAGCACAGAGATGAACAACCATTCACACTGACATTCACACCTATGGGCAATTTAGAATAGCCAGTTGACCTAGAGGCTGTCCACATGGCAACGGATTCAGGTGAATCTGATAAAATTGTTTATCATTTCGGCCTGGTGTCCACACGGCACCGGTGTTTTGGGTGCCCCAAAACGAGAACGGGTTCCAGAGTGGAAAAATCTGGCAACGGTGCCGTTGCGAAGTCGTCTGGATGAGTAGAACGGATTTGTTTATGATGACGTCACAACCACATGACGAGAACAAGCAGCACTCTCGCTGTTGTGTATGAACCACTGCATTGCATTCACTTTTGTATACAGCTTTTCTTTTAAATAAACAAGTAACTGAACCATTTCTTGAATTTCTTTTTTTTATTGGATAAGACTGCTTTTCAAAATGTTCACACACAATATAAAAAGTTATATAAATTATATAAAAATGCTTTTCAAAATGTTCACACACAATAAGAAAATTAAGTTATATAAAACTATGCACATTAATAAAACTAATTTGTACACACAGAAGGCGATTTCCTCGCGTAGTCGCAGCCATCTTCTTGTTGTTGCGTGCTTGTTCCTGTGAGTGTTTCACGCCGGGTAGAAGAAGGGGTTTATGCGCATGCGTCCTACTTCTTCTATTGTTCTGGTGTCTCTGATGGGACCGTCTTACAGCGCACGTAGAGGTGTGGCATGTGTATTGCATCATTTTCAGCAAGTGTTGCGTTGCCATATGTACCTGATATTTTACTGATCCGTTGCCCATGTGGACGCAATATATTTTTTTAAAATAAAATCTCGTTGCCGTTGTCGTGTGGATGTAGCCCTAATCTGCATGTCTTTGGACTGTAGGAGGAAATTGGAGTGCCCGGAGCAAACCCACGCAGGCCCAGGGAGAACATGTAAACTCCTCAACTAAAGGCCGCAGTCAGCTCCAAGGTTCGAACCCAGAACCTTCTTGCTGTAAGGCAGTGAACTGTGCTAACCACTTCACCCCCATGCATGAAACTAATTGTGATTCATTTGTATGGAGAAAGTGGTTTCTGTTTAAATCATAGAGATGGGGGTACCTTTATAATAAACACTACATGGCGAAAAGTTTGCGGATACCTGATTATCACAACTGCATGTACTTTCCGAACATCCCATTCCAGATTTAGTCACATGCCCATAACATCTGTAGGTGTTAGGTAGTCAAAAACTTCCCTAAAACTCTTGGAATCATTGCTTCTCTGACAAGTTCTTTTAAACAATTTCAGCAGGTGATGATCAAAGAGAATGCTTCATGAAGTGCCTACTGAAGAAAAAGCACAAAATCACTTGTCCCAATGGATATGATGTAATTTTTACCAACAAAGTCAGATAGGATATAATATATTACCTGGGTTTATTTCTACAGGTCATTTTAAAGTAGGTTAAATATAGTGTAATCTTTCCAGATGAGTTTGTGCACAGTTTGTTTAAAAAATTGTTATGCATTTGGATGGGATTCAAATCCTAAAAAGATTCTGTTTATAATTGCATGAACCCAACTCCCCATGTAAAACGAGTCCAATCCAAAAAGACTTTTTGAGTTGATTTTTGGGTGTGACTTTGCCATAAAATCTATTAGGCTCTCAGTAGTTATCAAATTGTCATTATGTCATTTTTCCCCACTATGCGGGGGAAAAGATAGAAATGCATTTTAGTTGATATTGTTAAAAACAAGTCAACAGTAAGGTAGCCATCATACAGCATGACTAACCACGAAACCTTGACACTACAGCAACCTTAGTGCTAATACTAAAAGTACAGCCAACTATTCCTAACCATTATTGCTAGCAAATGATAATTGGAATGACTTAAAAAACTTAAACAAAGGTCTAAACACAAAATCCAACCGAAATGATGTACCAAAAATGTAGATTTAAAAAAAAAAACTTATAGGCCACATTACTTACAGATAATGCTTCTACAAAGACACATTAAACTGTGGATATACAGTGGTGCATGAAAGTTTTTGAATCCTTTAGAATTTTCTGTATTTCTGCATAAATATGACCAAAAACATCATCAGATTTTCACACAAGTCTGAAAAGTAGACAAAGAGAACCCAGTTAAACAAATGAGACAAAAATATTATACTTGGTAATTTATTTATTGAGGAAAATGATCCAATAGTACATATCTGTGAGTGGCAAAAGTATGTGAACCTCTAGGATTAGCAGTTAATTTGAAAGTAAAATTAGTCAGGTGTTTTCAATCAATGGGATGACAATCAGGTGTGAGTAGGCACCCTGTTTTATTTAAAGAATGGGGATCTATCAAAGTCTGATCTTCAAAACACGTTTGTGGAAGTGTATCATGGCATGGACAAAGGAGATTTCTGAGGACCTCAGAAAAAGTGTTGCTGATGCTCATCAGGCTGGAAAAGGTTACAAAACTATCTCTAAAGAGTTTTGGACTCCACCAATCCACAGTCAGACAGCTTGTGTACAAATGAAGGAAATTCAAAACCATTGTTACCCTCCCCAGGAGTGGTCGACCAACAAAGATCACTCCAAGGGCAAGACGTTTAATAGTCAGCGAGGTCACAAAGGACCCCAGGGTAACTTCTAAGCAACTGAAGGCCTCTCTCACATTGGCTAATGTTAATGTTCATGAGTCCACCATCAGGAGAACACTAAACAACAATGGTGTGCATGGCAGGGTTGCAAGGAGAACAAAAAGAACATTGCTGTTTGTCTGCAGTTTGCTAAAGATCATGTGGACAAGCCAGAAGGCTGCTGGAAAAATGTTTTGTGGATGGATGAGACCAAAATAGAACTTTTTGGTTTCAATGAGAAGCATTATATTTGGAGAAAGGAAAACACTGCATTCCAGCATAAGAACCTTATCCCATCTGTGAAACATGGTGGTGGTAGGATTATGGTTTGGGCCTGTTTTGCTGCATCTGGGCCAGGACAGCTTGCCATCATTGATGGAACAATGAATTCTGAATTATACCAGCGAATTCTAAAGGAAAATGTCAGGACATCTATCTATGAACTGAATCTCAAGAGAATGTGGGTCATGCAGCAAGACAACGACCCTAAGCACACAAGTCGTTCTACCAAAGAATGGTTAAAGAAGAATAAAGTTAATGTTTTGGAATGGCCAAGTCTCTTGGCCACCTTCTCTTGGTCGGCACGGTGGTGTAGTGATTAGCACTGTTGCCTCACAGCAAGAAGGTTCTGGGTTCGAGCCCAGCGGCTGACGGGGGCCTTTCTGTGTGGAGTTTGCATGTTCTCCCCGTGTCTCCCTGAGCTTTCCTCTGGGTGCTCCGGTTTCCCCCACAGTTCAAAGACATGCAGTTAGGTTTACATAGGACGGCCTTGGGCTGAAGTGCCCAAGAGTGGCGGCGCGTACGTATGCAGCAGCTTTGCTCTCCTGTGATGAACTAAATTTCGTTGTACATTTGTGCAGTGACAATAAAGGCATTCTATTCTATTCAGTCTTGACCTTAATCCAATCAAAATGTTGTGGAAGGACCTGAAGCGAGCAGTTCATGTGAGGAAACCCACTAACATCCCAGAGTTGAAGCTGTTCTGTATGGAGGAATGGGCTAAAATTCCTCCAAGCCCATCTGCAGGACTGATCAACAGTTACTGGATACGTTTAGTTGCAGTTATTGCTGCACAAGGGGGTCACACCAGATACTGAAAGCAAATGTTTGCATACTTTTGCCACTCACAGATATGTAATATTGGATCATTTTCCTCAATAAATACATGACCAAGTGTAATATTTTTGTCTCATTTGTTTAACTGGGTTCTCTTTATCTACTTTTAGGACTTGTGTGAAAATCTGATGTTTTAGGTCATATTTATGCAGAAACATAGAAAATTCTAAAGGGTTCACAAACTTTCATGCACCACTGTAAATAGATGTCAGCTTGCTTGCCCAAGTCTGATTCAGTGTGCACAATAATGGAATGGCAGCAGTATGCTGCAACTGCACCTCTTGAGGCCACTAAATTCAATGATCTGTAAGGGCCTGATAATCCTAAAGGTTAAAGTATTACTGTCTAGTCTATTGTCAATGGTGCGCTGACAATTTTTGAAGGGACATTTATTTAAAAAAAATGCCTTCACATTTCCTTATGGGAAAAGACCTCATTTCTTTATCTTAGCAAGTTATTCTCATACACACTTCAATGATTGTTAGGAGAACCTGTTTTCCCCATAAGCAGCTGATCATAATTGAATCTCTCTAACGCAGGGCTTACCTTAGTGTGAAGGAACTGAAGGAATTGCTTCACCTGAACAGCTCAGACACCCTGAATGTGTTCTTTTCCAAATCAGCTCAGGAAGAACTTGCAGGGGCTGCTACATGGCCATGGGCCAAGGAGGCTCTGACACACCAAGGTGAGAGCCAACTTCCCCCAGACTCCTTCAAATCACTTCTAACACATGGTCTAACTGTTATGTATTGATACAATAATAGTTTAAAAAATGACTAGCTTTTTTTTTCAGTTCTGCTTTAGTGTCTAATTGTTAAAGTAACTAGACTGGCTGCTGTATTCTTGATGTTTTGGAGCATATTCAGAGGTGTGGCGTTTTTTTTTTTTTTTTTGCTTTTTTTCCCAACTGAAATGTAATTGTGAATATCAAAATATATTAACAGATAATATTTTATTGATTAGAATTTCATAAATCTTCTACATAATAAATCTGAGGTACAAAGTGAAGAAACCCCACTGAGACTTTAGCTACCTTGAATCAGTTTTAGATATTTCAAAATTTACCTGAATGCCTTAGAACATTTTATATAGGTCAGAGACCAGGAATGATATCCACTGAACTAGACTCAAGTTAGTATGTTTTTCCTCTTGACCCTTCCACTAACCATGCTACATCCTCATTTTACACAATACACATTAATCCACTGTGCTTTTTCACTCTCATTGCTGCAAAAACATACGTCACCAACACTTCAAATCTTTTTATTTTCCTCTTTATTCCCTTCCAACACTTTCTGACGGCTTCCTCCTTGTTCACAGCTCTTGCATTTTATGAGATTAATGGGCCGTAATCCCGGGCACAAAAGGAAACACTTGCAACATGCATAGATTTCTCCCGCAGATTGCCCTTAATAATGACCTTCTACTGAAAGGTGCATGTCAAAGGGAGGAGAATGATCCCGACCAACAAACAAACCAAAACAAAATACTTGCTCTTGCCCTGTTGCAATCTCCATTCACCTGCCAGCTGATTTTATGGTTCTCATTGTTGCTATGTCTTGAGCTCATTAAAAGGGAATGGAAATGCACTTACATAATGGGAAGGTCTCTTATGTAACTGCACCTCCTATTGATTTGTGGTGAGTAATCAGACAGTTTTGAGCTTGGCTTCTCCAGTCATGACTTTAGTTAATGAGATCACTTTGGCAGCTACTTGAAATTTGGACCTTTTAAAAATAGGCTAGCACAATTAATTGGTAACAACTTACTCCTTTGAGTGTGTGTGTGTGTGTGTGTGTACACACACACATATATATATATATATATATATATATATATATATATATATATATATATATATATATATATTAGTATAATGAGATTGGAGAGCTTCTCCCTTTCCAGTGCAAAAAAAGTAAGTATAAAAAAACCTTAAATCCTAACAAATAAACATTACAAAAATTGAAATAAGTATATAAGTGTCTTATATGCAAGTATGAATATGAATGAGCCATATACAGAATAAATAATTTGTATTGCACAGAATGTGAGAGTGACAGTGACAGATGTTTTGCATAATGTAAACATTATATTTGTGGCTGGTGTTGTTTCCTCTCAGAGTTCAGTATGGTGATGGCTCCTGGGAAGAAGCTGTTTTTCATTCTGGTAGTCCTTGTTTTGATACATCTGTAGCGCCTCCCAGAAGGAAGCAGCTCAAACAGCTGGGAAGCAGGATGTGAATTGTCCTTGATGATGCTCTGAGCTCTGCTGATGCACCGGGTAGTGTATGTGTCCATCAGGGAGGGGAGAGGGCAGCCGACAATCCTCTGCGCTGCTGTGACTGTCCTCTGAAGCCTCCCTCTGTCTGCAGCAGTGCAGCTCCCTTACCAGGTGGACAAGCAGTACGTCAGCAGGCTTTCAATGGAGGAGCGGTAGAAGGCCAGCAGCAGCTTCTGGTCTAGGTTGTTCTTCCTGAGGACTCTCAGGAAGTGTAGATGCTGCTGAGCCTTCTTTATAATGGCTGAGATGTTGATTGTCTAGGAGAAGTCATCAGAGATCTGGACTCCCAGGAATCTGAAACCGTGGACCCTCTCCACACACTCTCCGTTGATGTAGAGGGGGGATGGTCACTTTTCTTCCTCCTGAAGTCCACAATGATCTCCTTTGTCTTTGTGGTGTTTAGAGCCAGGTTGTTTACTGAGCACCAGGTCGTGAGCCTCTGAACCTCCTCCTTGTAGGCTGTCTCGTCTCCATCTGAGATCAGCCCAACCACTGTGGTGTTGTCAGCAAATTTGACGATCATGTTGTCGCCGTGGACCGGACTGCATTCGTAGGTATAGAGACAGTACAGGAGGGGGCTCAGCACGCAGCCCTGTGGTGAACCGGTGCTCAGTGTACATGTGGAGGAAAGGTGGGGGCCAAGTCTCACAGTCTGGGGCCTGTTGGTCAAAAAGTCCTTAATCCAGGTGCATGTGAGAGGGGGGAGGCCTAGAATGTCCAGCTTTGTGATCAGAGTGTCCGGGATGATCATATTAAATGCCAAGCTGTAGTCTACGAAGAGCATTCTTGCATAGCTCTGCTGCTGTTCCAGGTGGCTCAACACAGCATGCAGAACTATGGCGATGGCGTCCTCCGTAGATCTGTTCGCCTGGTATGCGAACTGGTGGGGGTCAAGTGTGTGGGGGGGAGACAGTCTTTGATGTGCTGGAGAACCAGTTTCTCAAAGCACTTCATAGTTACTGGGGTGAGGGCAACAGGGCGGTAGTCATTGAGGCTGGTTGTGGGTAACTGTTTTGGGATGGGAATTATTGTGGCTGACTTCAGGCAGGTAGGGATGACTGCTTGGGCCAGCGAGAGGTTGAAGATCCTGCAGAGGATGTGGGACAGCTGGTGGGCACATGCTCTGAGCACCTTGCCAGGTACTCCATCTGGACCGGCAGCCTTCCTGGGGTTCACTGCCTGGAGCACACGCCTCATCTCCTGCTCTTCTACAATGAATGGAGGGGTGCTGGGATCTGATGGGGGTGGGGGCAGGGCTAGAGCAAGTGAGTGTCGCTGCGGAGATTCGAAGCAAGCAAAGAAGCAATTGAGCTCCTCTGCCAGTGACTTACTCAGGACTCCTGATGTCACATCACCTCCTCTAAAGTTGGTGATGTTCTGTATGCCCTGCCACACCTCTCATGGTCTGTTGCTGGTGAGATGGGACTCTATCTTCCTCTTATAGTCCGCTTTGGCTTTTTTAATCCCTTTCTTCAGGTCAGCTTGAGTTGTGCTGTAAAGGGCTCTGTCACCTGACCTGAAGGCAGTGTCACGGGCCTTGAAGAGTGAGCAAACCTGGCTGGTCATCCAGGGTTTCTGATTTGGAAAGACGCGGATGATTTTGTCCACAGATACAGTTCCCATACAGAACTTGATATAGTTCAAAACTGTCTCTGTGAATGTTTCCAGGTCCTGATGTTCAAATAGGTCCCAGTCTGTGTGTTGAAGGCAGTCCTGGAGTTCGCTGAGTGCATTCTCAGGCCAAGTTGTTACAGTCTTTGTGGTGGGCCTGGATCTGCATCTGAGGGGAGTGTATGCAGGGATGAGCAGCAGAGAAAGATGGTCTGACTGTCCGAGGTGGGGGAGGGGCATGGCTCTGTTACCGTGCTTAATGTTGGAGTACACATGATCAAGAGTCCTTTCCCCTCTTGTTGGGCACTTCACGTGCTGGTGAAACTTCGGGAGTACAGTCTTAAGATTGGTCTTATTAAAGTCTCCAGCTATAATGTGAACACCATCAGGGTGGACCCGCTGCTGTTCATTGATGGTGTTCAGCAGGAGAGAGAGCGCTGCGCTAGTGTTAGCATCTGGCGGGATGTAAACAGTAATGACAATCACTACGGTTATCTCTCTTGGGAGAAAATAAGGCCGACATCTTACAGACATGTACTTAATGTTGGGGGAGCAGTGCTTCGCTATAATACTGCTGTTGTTGCACCAGTCCTCATGCACATAAATACAGAGCCCCCCACCTCTACTTTTGCTGGAGTCCTCAGTCCTATCCCAGTGGTTCAGGGAGTGGCCAGCTAGCTGCATGCTAGCATCGGGGATCTTTGGGTTCAGCCAGGTCTCTGTAATAATGAGGGCACAGCAGTCTCGAATGTAGCAATTTCCCACAAGTTGTAGTTCCAGATCCTCCGTCTTGTGGGTGAGAGATCTGGCATTGGTGAGATACAGGCTCGGCAGGGGTGGCTTGTGCGGTTGGTTCCTTAGCCTTAGCAGGAGGCCAGACCTGCGACCTCGTTTCTGCTTCCTCTCCCTCCTTCGCCTGCACCGCTTTCCAGACCCGACAACAAACCACAGAGAATCCAGCAGTCTTGCTAGCTTGTCTGGGATGTTGTGGCTGAATTGACATTCCCTCGAAATGGCAATCTTATGTCAGTAGCCAATATCTATGAGGTCCTGGCAGCTGTAGTGGTGTACCGCCGAAGCGAAAATACACAAAGTCCACAAACAAACATACAAAAAAAAGTAAAAACGCACACTGAAGGGGAGAGCCGTGAGCCGCTGCGTCTGAGCACGCCGCCATCAAGGTTGTAAACCTTGTGTGTGTGTGTGTGTATATGTGTGTGTGTGTGTGTGTGTGTGTGTGTATATATATATATATATATATATATATATATATATATATATATATATATATATATATATATATATATGGCAGCACGGTGGTATAGTGGTTAGCACTGTCGCCTCACAGCAAGAAGATTCTGGGTTTGAGCCCAGTGGCTGATGGGAACCTTTCTGTGTGGAGTTTGCATGTTCTCCCTGTGTCTGCATGGATTTCCTTTGGGTGCTCTGGTTTCCCCCACAGTCCAAAGATATGCAGTTAGGCTAATTGGACGCTCTAAATCAGACCTGGGCATTTTACGGCCCGCGGGCCGCATCCGGCCCTTTGGTTCATTCTGACCAGCCCGTGTAAGGTTAATTAGAAATTACAAAATAAACGTATTTTCTAATTTTACCTCATGCACGGACTGAATGTGCATTGCTTTTATTTTGAAGTTGTGTTCAACAAAAACACAATGCGCACGACATGAACATGACATGAAATCCCACGAAACCTAATCCCACGATAACTACTTCCGTAATTTGTCCAGACCAACCACAAACTTGTACGTCATCCTTCAAACGGTCCAGCCAATCATATAGTGTGACGTCACCAGCAGGCGCCGGAGCCCGAGCTGATCTGTAGATCTGATACCTACACGAATCGGCACGGCATCATTATTATAATATGATGTATCTTGTTTGATATGTGGAGTAGAAAGACCATATTATGATGTCTTTATTGTGTTTTGGGGTGAATGTGACTGAAAAAAAATGGTACAAACGTTCACATTTTGTTTTGGGAAATTTGATTGAATAAATGACATTTTTTTGTAAGGCAACCTCGTTTTTTCCATACTCTTACCAGTCTTAGCAGCTTGTAAAAACAATGTTATTTACTGCTTTATATAAATAAATACAATTAATATTATGCAGAATTTAGTTCAGCCTTTTGGTCCGGCCCTCCACAAAATTTTCTGTTTCTCATGTGGCCCCATGGAAAAAATAATTGCCCACCCCTGCTCTAAATTGACCATAGATGTGAGTGTGAATTGTTGTTTGTCTGTGTGTCAGCCCTGAGATGATTTGGTGACTTGTCCAGGGTGTACCCTGCCTTTTGCCCATAGTCAGCTGGGATAGGCTCCAGCTTGCCTGCAACCCTACACAGGATAAGCCGTTACGGATAATGGATGGATGTGTGTGTGTGTGTGTGTGTGTGTGTGTGTGTGTGTGTCATGGAAATAGAATTGAAGGAAAGTGTACTTTCTATCTTTATATATAATAATTGTGTGGTCCTTATTAACTTTGATAAACTAACAATTAACCTCAGGTGACAGCCAAACAAACAAAAAAATACCAAATTTCAATATATAGTCTTTTTTTTCCAAAAAAGCAAACCAACTTTCATAAACTAAGTTGGAAAAAAAATAGGTAGACCGTATAATTCAGTACAATTCATGTCAAACCGCCTTGAGCGATAATAACTGAACATTTTCTATGGGAGTTTAGTATTCCCTCTCATCATTTTGGAGAAATTTTGGCTCACTCTTCTTTACAACATTGCTTCATTTCTTTGATGTTTGAGGGCATTCATTTATGCACAATTCTCTTAAGATCTTGTCATACTATCTCCACCAACGCCTGATATGTAGCCCCTTGTACACTTACCGGTATGCAATACGCTCCGGCCCGATCGAGGGCAGCCTCTGGCGCGTCGGGGATCCGCACCACCTCCATCGCTGCGCACTGTTGCTGCAGGTGGGCCGGTTCCCCGCAGCGCCAGCAAACCGGCCCGGGCCTTCCCTCTGCAGCTGTGTTCTGGGGCTTACTCACCTGAGGGGGGGAGAGACAGACACAGAAGGGACAAACGGGAGGGCACCACGGGTGCAGCGGGCCGGCTGGGGTGGAGCCGGCCCCCGCCTCTGTGGTGGGGGAATGGGGCAAGGACGGGACACGGGAGGAGGGGGGGAAGAAAGAGAGAGAGAAGAGGAGAGAGAAGATGATGTCGTCAGTTGTCCTGCCGCCGGAACAGCCGCCAAATGATCCTCCGCCAGTCCTACGGCCTGATCCAGCGACGCCGGGCGGTGGCACTGGACCCACTCCGCGGTTCCAGCTGGTAAGCGGGCGATGAATTGTTCCAGCGCCACCTGGTCAATGATTCCCTCGGCGTCACGATCTTCGGCCCTCAGCCACCGCCAGCAGGTGTCCCGTAGCTGCTGGCCGAACGCGAACGGGCTGCCGACTTCCGCCATCCGCAGCGCGCGGAAGCGCTGGCGCTGCTGCTCGGGCGTGCACCCCACGCGCTGGCGGACGGCCCGGCGAAGGTCGGCGTAGGCCAGCCGGCGGTCGGCGGGGAGCTGTAGTGCGGCCAGCTGCGCCTCTCCCGTCAAGAGGGGGAGGAGGCATGCCGCGCGCTGCTCCATCGGCCACCCCGAGGCTTCGGCGACCTGCTCGAACAAGGTGATGAAAGCCTCGGGGTCATCCTGCGGGCCCATCTTGGTCAAGGTGAGGGGAGACGGGCCCGCGGCCGGGGCGCTGGTGGACCCTGCCGACGCGAGGAGATGCCGGAACGCCTCTCGATCTTCCTGCTGGGCCAGCACCAGGGCTTCGAAGCGGCGCTCCTGCTCCTTTCGGAGCGTGACGAGTGCCTGGTGCTGGCTCTGCTGAGCCGTGGTGAGGGCGTGGACCAAGTCCGCGAATGGGGAGGATTCCATGGGGCTGCAAAGCTGGTGCTCCACCTTCCCAGGTTTTGGCACCACTGTAACGCGGATCAAGTGTGGGTGGAGCACAGAGGACGGCAAGACAACATTTGGAGGCAGAGAAGGCTTATTTATTTTTCCAACTTTTCAGTCGAAGCAGCGTAAACACACACACACCCAAACACACACACTCTGCATCCAATCCCGGGTCGCGCTCCCTCTGCTCTCTCTCAGCCTCCTTAAATAGGGAGCGGTTTACTGGGAAAACACACACAAAACACAGGTTAATTACCATCAGGTGTAGCGATGCTGCCACTCACCTTCCCTGGCTCCACCTTCCTGCCACAGACCGGCGCTTGACCACGCCCCCGCTGCCACAATTATATTCTCTGTTGTGAGATGCTGTGTATGTTTGAAGCCATATTGAAACAGCCAAGCAGATAGTTTCTCCCAGATAACTTTTAGTTGATGATTTTTATTTATTTTATGTGGCCTTGCAGAGAGGGACAGCCTCTGGGTATTGGGTGGTTTAGTCAGCAATCATCAATATGTACTCTTGGTCCCAGGTGGACTTGGGCAGCAGCTCTATAAGATTCATGTCCACCTACTTGAAAGGGACCCCAATGATTGGCAGAGTATCAATGGGGCCTGAGCTGGCTTGTAGGGGGAAGTCCGCTGGCACTGTAGGCACTGCTGGCAGAAGTTGCAGATCTCAGCCACCGTTCCTGGCCAGTGAAACCAGTCTTGGATCTTATCCAGTGTGTTCTGGGGTCCCAGGTGGCTGCCTAGCTGGTTGGTGTGAGCCAGGTGCATAATGGAGTCAATTTTGGACCTACGGATGACAAGGAGGTCACTGGGCTCTGCGTTCTGGGCTCTTGGCCCAGCCTGTAACTCCAGTGGTGAAATTCAGAGGCTTGGGTGGGGGAGTTCCTTATATGGGCCAGGATCTCTTCAGCCAGTGGGAGGACATGGTAGGCCCATTGCATTTCACTGGTGAGGAGTAGGGTGAGGATATGAGCCCATTCCCAGGGTTGCCAACCCTCTTTTTCTGTGACCCTCTCAAAGGTTCCCAGGAACGCCTCAGTGTTGTCCTCCATGTTGAGCTTGGTGAGGAGGCATTGAGCATATTGGGCAGGGTCGGAGAGGAGGGTCATGGCTGTGGGCAGCATATACTTTAGGCTCAACAGCTCACAGGTGACTGTGTGTAAGCCATAGTCAAGCTCCTGAAATAGCTGCCCCTGCTGCATGCTGAGGTTGAGGAGGTGTCTCACCTCAGGGTCCATGGCTGGGGTGCCAGGGTCTGTGTCACTTGTTCATATTCTCCATCAGTGTACTGACCCTAGTGGTGGGATGTGATGCAAACATGTGGACAACAGGGGTGAGGTGCAAAAAAGGTGTTTTTTATTCTTCTTTTCTCCCTTTCTTATATTTGCCTGGTGAGTTGAGTCAGATGGTGTGGGTCGTGAGGTTTATGGTGGAGGAAGTGTGTTGAAAATCCCCAGGGTGTGAAAGCAGTGTTCTTTTAGAGATGCAGGGGATCAGCTCTATAATCCTTCCAGTAAGACAGTGTATGATCCAAACTGGTATCTCAAGACAAGAGTTGCACTGGGTCAGATATAGCATTCAGAAGGATGTACCACACTCATGCACAGTGAATGGCTCTTGTATACACTCTTGGTGCCTTGTAGAGGGTGAATGTGCATTCTATCATTGTTAGCTGCCAGCCATGCTGTATTAAACTGCCCCTCCCCTCGCATATGCACTAGGTGCTGAACTCTGAGGGTGATGCTTAACTGCTGCTGCTGAGTGCAGAGAATGGGACGCTGTCTTTTCAGCACCACAGTTGCTATATATATATATATATATATATATATATATATATATATATATATATATATGTATATATATGTATATGTGTGTGTGACGAGTCATGGAATCCACGGACACATGTCGGCCGAAACAAATCCGAGAAAATCGCAAAAGAAGCGTTAATTAATTAACGCTTCTTTTGCGATTTTCTCGGATTCGTTTCGGCTGACATGTGTCCATGGATTCCATGACTCGTCACACACACACACATATATATATATATATGTACACACACATGGCCCTGTGATGACCTCGCCCATAGTCAGCTGGGATAGGCTCCAGCTTGCCTGCGACCCTGTAGAACAGGATAAAATGGCTAGAGATAATGAGATGAGAAATATATACATATATACGTGTGTGTGTGTGTGTGTGTGTGTGTGTATATATATATATATATATATATATATATATGGCGGCACGGTGGTGTAGTGGTTAGCGCTGTCGCCTCACAGCAAGAAGGTCCTGGGTTCGAGCCCCGGGGCCGGCGAGGGCCTTTCTGTGTGGAGTTTGCATGTTCTCCCCGTGTCCGCGTGGGTTTCCTCCGGGTACTCCGGTTTCCCCCACAGTCCAAAGACATGCAGGTTAGGTTAACTGGTGACTCTAAATTGACCGTAGGTGTGAATGGTTGTCTGTGTCTATGTGTCAGCCCTGTGATGGCCTGGCGACTTGTCCAGGATGTACCCCGCCTTTCGCCCGTAGTCAGCTGGGATAGGCTCCAGCTTGCCTGCGACCCTGTAGAAGGATAAAGCGGCTAGAGATAATGAGATGAATGAGATATATATATATATACACACACACACACACACGTGTGTGTGTGTATACACATATATATGTATGTATGTACACATACATACATACGTACGTACGTGTGTGTGTGTATATATGTGTGTATGAAATATCATATGGAATTATGTATTAACAAAAAAGTGTTTAAAAACCCCAGAAGGGTTCATATTTTAGATTCTTCAAAGTGAGCACAGTTTACCTTGATGACAGCTTTGCATATGATTTGGTATTATCTTAACTAGCTTCATAAGGTTACCTGGAATGCTTTTCAGATAACAGGTGTGCCTTGTCAAAAGTTAATTCGTGGAATTTCTTGCCTTCCTAATGCATTTGAGACCATCAAACAGTAAATAGTAAATATTCCACAACTATAGTAATCCATATTATGTGAATAACTGCTCAAATAAGTAAAGGGAAATGACTGTCCATTATTTTAAGACATGAAGTATCTTTTAATTAATAAATATAAACACACACACACACAATATACTAACCCTATTTCCAGAAAAATTGGGGTATTTTCCAGAATGCAATTTAAAAAAAAAAAATCTGTGATTTGTTAATTGACGAGAACCTTTATTTAAATAACAAAAGTACAAATAAAATATTTTCAATAGTTACATTGACTAACTTAATTGTATTTTATAAATATAAACAAAGTTAGAATTTGATGCCTGCAACATACTCAAAGTTGGAACAGAGGCAAAATAAGATTGAATGGCCTTTAGAATTTTCAAGTAGCACCATTTTAGTAGATTCCACAATAAACAGGTTAATTGATAACATGCTTGGGTATAAAAGGAGCATGCACCAAATGCTCAGTCTTTGCAAGCAAGGATGGGTCGGGACTCACTCCTTTGTGCCAAAATTCATGAGAGAATTGTTAGTCAATTCAAAAAGAAAATTTTTCAATGCAAGATTTTAGGTCTTTCAAAATCTATAGTACGTAGTACTGTGAAAAGATTCAGGTAATTCGGAGACATCTTAGTGCCTAAAGGGCAAGGTCAGAAACCACTGCTGAATGTGCATGATGTGCATCATGCTAATATGACAAATATAGCCACATGGGCTTAGGAGTACTTTGGAAAGCCATTGTTGGAAAGACTTAACAGTCTGTTGATGCATCCAGAAATGCAACCTGAAACTGTATTGTGCAAGGAGGAATGCATTGATCCATCTATGCGGAAATGACACTGATTTCTCTGGGCCTGATCTCATCTCAGATGGACTGAAAGACAGTGGAAATGTGTGCTGTGGTCAGATGAGTTCCACATTTCAGCTTGTTGTTGGAAAAAACAGATGTCGAGTTCTCAGTGCCAAAGGTGAACATGACCATGCAGAGAAAGCTGCAAAAGCCAGCATCTGTGATGGTATGGGGTGCATCAGTGCCCATGGCATGGATGTGTGTGAAGGTACCATTGATATATTGGGGCATATATTCGGATTTTAGAGAGACATATTCATCAAGGTGAGTCTTTCCTGGGAAGTCCATGCTTATTTGAGCAGGACAGTGCCAGGCCTCATTCTGCACAGGCTACAACAGTGTGGCTTAGTAGACCAAGTGCCTGTGCTTTATTGGCCTGCTGCCAGTCCAGATCTGTCTCCTAATGAGGATGTATGGCGCATCATGAAGAGGAGAATCAGACAATGGTGACCTCAGACTGTTGAGCAGCTGAAATATTGTATCAAGCAGCGATGGTTAAAAATTCCAACTGCAAAACTGCAACAATTAGTATCCTCAAATCCCATATGATTAAAAAGTGTTATTAAAATGAAAGGTGATGTAATACAATGTTAATAATGCCTCTGTCCCAACTTTTTTCAGTGTTTTGCACATGTCAAATTCTATCTTTTGTTTATATTTACAAAATACAATTACGTTGGTCAGTAAAACTATTGAAAACCTTTTTTTTGTACTTTTGTCTGTTAAATAAATGTTCACATGAATTAACAAATCACAGATTTTTGTTTTGATTACATTTTTGAAAATATCCCAACTTTTCTGGAAATGGGGTTACTATATATAAATCAGAAAAAGTTGGGGTGGTATGTTGAAATTAAACCTGAAAGCAATGATTTGTAAATAGTCTTTGACCTGTATTCCATGCAGAAGAATACTGCAGTACATTATTTGATGTTCAAATTGTTTTTTTTTCCACAATAAACACTAATTTCATTTTTGTGTCTTGCAACACATTTCAATAAAAGTTGGGGTGGTAAAGCATTTGCCACTTTAAAATGTTGTCATTCCTTCTCACAACACTTCAAAGATGTTTCGGGACTGAAGACACCAAGTGTTTCAGGTGTTATTTTTTCCCGTTCTTTCTGCAAACAGGTCTGAAGGTGTCCAACAATATGGGGTCGCCATTGTCATATTTTTCATTTCAAAATTCACAGAAGTGTAATTTACCTTTGCCAGTGGCACTGAGACAACCTCATACCATGCCAGACCCTGGCTTTTGGACTTGTTACTGGTAGCAGTCTGGATGGTCCTTTTCATCTTTGGTTTAGAGCACACAGCATCCATTTCTTCCAAAAAGAACTAGGATACTGATTTGTCTGACCACGATACACATTTCCACTACATAATGGCCCATCCCAGATGCCTCCAAGCCCAGAGTCAATGGTACTTCTGGGCACAGTTAACATAAGGCTTCCTTTTTGCAGAGTAAAATTTTAACTGGCATTTGTGGATGTAACTCCATATTGTAGTGATTGACAAAGATTTGCCAAAGTAATCTTGAGCCCATGTGGTTATATCAGCTATAAATGAATGAAGGTTGTTCAGGCAGTGCCATCTGAGGGATGGGGGATCATGGGTGTTGAGCTAACGCTTGTGCCCTTGACCTTTACGGATTGAAATTCCTCCAGATACTCTGGTTTTGCCCACAGTTCAAAGACATGCATATTACGTAAAATACTCAGCCATTGGGGTTGCACAAGTCAGTGCATACTTGGTGCCAGTCCCAAGCTCTGAAAGATTGGGGAGGGTTGTGTCAAGAAGGGAGGGTTTTTTTGACCAAAAAACCTCTGCCAAACCAAACATACAGAACAGATCTGTTGTGCTGACCCCTAACCAGAGCACCCAGAGGAAGAAGAATAATTTTCTCATGCACTTGTTAACAAATGCAGACGTCCTTGGCCCATATTTGCTCCACAAAGACTAGGCCTTTCCGGGATACTGACCCAAATCATGATTACAATCACCTGTTGATAACACCCATTTTAAATCACATCCTTGTTTATAGTGCTAGTCTAATGAAAATTACATCATAAAATCCTGGGTTTTCTGTGTGTGATATGCTCAAAAAGGTTGTAAAGTTCACCGATAGATTAAAAAAATTGGTTCAAAAAATTATTTTTTTGCATCTGAATTCTGTTCCAAAAATCACCAAAAGCTTGTCTGCCATTATTAGATCGCAGCAATTTATAGATCACACACTGCATGCGTGATGTCATATGCGCCACTGCCTTCTTTTGGGTCCACATTGACACTATAATATTCTCTGCAATGGCATGCATTCTTGATACTGATTCTTTTAAAAACAATGACAAAAGCTCTTCAAATTCATCCTCAATCTTTGGCTGGTTGTCTGAGGATGATTTAGAACCTATAGCCACGGAGAAAGAGGCAGACGAATACGCAAGCCAAGTCGCTCATGAAGAAGTTTGCTTATTCTTTTTTTTTTTTTTACTGATTTGGTGTTCAACTTTCACAGTTATGATAAAACAGTGTCTCTTTGTAATTGTCATCTTTGTAACATCACTTGGTAGGCACAAGGCTAAATAATGACAGTAATTAGGCACTTTTACTTTCAGTGATGGAGCCAGCAGGAGCGGGTGGTGCATTGTGCCATATGCATTGTGCGCAGCCAGGAATTTGTTCAGGTTCACCTCCAAAACAAAGTTGCTCATAAAACTACAACCTTTTCTGGTTCTAACAGTGCCAATTAGGACCATGTAGACCCTTTCTATGTTGTGCTACAATGTTAAGTAGAGTTTTTTGTGTGTGGGGGGGGAAGCACACAATTACTGTTATTTATTTTTACTAAAAACACTGTATCTCTGCAACCATAAAAGATTTTTTTCAAAATTCCAAAACCTATGATCTTCATACATTTCGCTCATGTTGTGAAAGAATCTCTTTCAGAGCCTATAAATACAGAAAAACCAATGATTAGTTAGGGGAGAGAGATAACAGGATGGCATGTCCATTCATTTGATATTGAAATCATGTTTTTAGATGCAATATAACATTACATGTGTTTCAGTGGACAAAAAAGCAATGACAAGATTCAGAAATACACAGGGAAGTTTATCACAGAGTGATTTTAACCCCTTCTGACATTGTGTACAATTGTACACATGAACTTCCATAGCATGAAGTTCCATAGCATTTTTCTTGTGTATGAAGGGATAAATTAATCTTGCAATGGCCTTTTCCTTCATGCCAGTTCCGTGATTATTGTAGAGACTTTACCTTAAAATTTCAAACAGGTTCAATTCACCTTGTAATCAGCTCTCTGTAAAGGGACACCGTAAGTGTCAGGGAAGGGTTGGAGATGTATGTATGTACAGAAGATGGTTTTATTTATAAATGTGACAACAAACAAACAATCCAAATCAGCAAGCAGAGATCAAAAATGGTAAACAAGCAAAAGGTTGGGCAAGGCATGAACAGATTAGCACAGGCAAAGAGGAAAGCACACAAAAAAAACAGGAATCAGGAAAACAGGAGATAAGGCTTGGTAATGTGTATGTAACAGCATAATACTTTGCAGTGAGCATGTGTTTTCAGAGTCTTTATATAGGTGCACTGATTGCGCCTTCATCTTGTGCAGATGTGCATAGTGCGGTGGAAAAACATAAATCAACACCTTGAGGTTGTTAGAGAAAAGCAAGCAGAATCTGAGTTTATTATACTCTTGCAAGAGTAGACTTCTACACAATGAAAATCACAAAGCGTTTCACCCAGAGAAGCGCCCTCTTTTTATCATACACACTCTTTTTATACAATTTATCACAACTTGCATATCAGATGTTGCCCTGTTTATCTCCTCTCAGGCATCTTCTCTGCTATCTTTATCTCTGAACAGGTTATCTTTGTACGTACATATACTTACCTTGCAGAACACTGTGACACAAAAACAACATTCTTCATCTTGTATAAACATGAGATTCAGTGACTTCTCTAAAATCACAACTCTGCAATTTCTCTGAAAATTACTCTATAATTTTCTTCTACACATTTCCCCTTTTATCAATTCTTTGATAACTATAATAAAGCAAAATACTTCCCCTAATACATCATCTCTGTTCCTGTCTCTCCTATACAGGTCTTCAACAGGCAATCCATTAACAGGGAAATGGAAACAATTATACTGTTGTTTTTGTGAGACATAGGCATCTCTACACAAATGGAAAATGAACAGATAGGAAAACATGCAGATTCACATTATACAAATCAAACATAACTATCATGTTATTTCTTCAGCCAGCAATAAGCAAAAAAAAACAAAACAAAACTATATATAGCAAATATATAGCAAAAAAAAAAAAAATTATATATATATATATATATATATATATATATATATATATATATATATATATATAATTAATCTATAATTCATAATCATTCACATTTGAGAAAGGGGGGCTATAACTCTCATATGGCCTCAGAGGCCAGTCTGGGCGCTCCTCTGGATCTGTCTTCACCATCTGGTAACTTCTCATGATGGCATACATCATCTTCACCATATCTCTCAAGCATTGTCAGATGGAGAATCATTGATAGGTGTTGTTAGGGGGTGACACATGACTATTCTTGACATATTTTGGTGCTCCGAGTGCAGGCACACCCTTTCGCACTCTTCCCACCTCACCGAAATTCTGTGACACCCCACTAGCTTCACTTACTCATGGCTGTCTTTCTCCTTCATCTCCGATTGTTCCTCTTCATCCTCCTCTGTTCCTCCTGGCAGTGGTACGCGCTTGCAGTGTGAGGCTGGTAATGCGTCCTTCACCTGCTTGTGAGTGATGGAGAGAGTGGAGAAGAGATCCATACCATAATGCAACATTTCATCTTCACACAACACAATTAGGGCTTGTGGTTTAGGGCCCTGAGTCCACGCCAGTGTTGGGTGGCCTGCCAAACAGAATTTCAAAGGGGCTGAGATTGTTTGTTTGTTTTTTGCTCTTACATGCATTCTTATATGAAACAGCACAACAGGGAGGGCTCTTACCCAATTTAAGCCCGTATCTTCACAACATTTGGCCAATTTGTTCTTTAATGTGCCATTCTCTCTCTCTACTGCACTACCACTTACTGGGTGATAGGCATAGTGGCATCTTAGGTCAAAGCCCATCACCTCACTTACTTGTTTCAGTGCCTGATTAACAAATGACGTGCCATTGTTGCTGCTAATTTTCTTTGGGACGCCCCAAAATGGAATTATTTTGGTCAGCAGGGCCTTTGCTACTGCACCTGCATCTTGTTTGGAGGTTGGAAACACCTCTACCAACTTAGAGAACATGTCAGCAATCACTAGGCAGTACTTCTTTCCCTCAGTGGGCAAGAGCTCAAGGAAATCCATCTGCAAATGATCAAATGGCATGTCTGGTGTTCACCTTCCCCTATATTGTGTTCTACGCAGATGGGACATTTTTCACAAAATTTTTGGGAGAAAATTGAAAACCCCTTTGTGAACCAATACTTAGCCATATGGCTCATCATTTCCCCTTTTGATACATGGTCCCACCCATATATCAACTTAGCAAACATGGGGAGATAACAACTAGGGAGGCAGGGCATTCCCACATGACCTGGCCTGGTATAAGGACCATACCACACCCCATTATATTTGACAGAACCAGTTTTCTTCCAGCGTGCTATCTCCTGTGATGTAGCTGGTGACTGAACCTGCTCCAGTGTAGCAAACCTGGAAAGAGGGCTCTGAGACACAGTTAGGGTTAACGCAAGCACAAATGGAGAGACCTTGGAAGCAGCTGCTTTAGCAGCTGTGTCAGCAGCAGCATTACCTGTGGAGACAGGATCAGTTGAGTTAATATGGGCATCACATTTACAAATGGCAACCTGCTTAGGGAGTAAAATGGCATCTAACAGTTCTTTGATGAGTGTGTGATGTGCTATAGGTTTACCTGTAGATGTTAGGAACCCACAATGTTTTCACAATGTACCAAAATCGTGTGCTGCTCCAAATTCATACCTACTGTCTGTGTATATAGTCACTGTATTATCTTCTGCGAATTTACAGGCCTCTGTGAGTGCCACTAGTTCAGCAGCCTGTGCTGAAAAGTGACTTGGAAGTGACCCTGAAACAAGGGTCTCATGGGGAGAGACCACTGCAAAGTCAACAAGGTTCTTACCGGAGTCTTTTTTAAGTGGGCCCATCCACAAAAAGCACTAAGTCTGGGTTTTGCAAAGGAAAGTCACTGAGATCAGAGCGAGGTGAACAAACTGGGAAATGATGGATATGCAACAGTGAGGCTCACTGTCCTCTTCCGTGGGTAACAGCATTGCGGGGTTTAAAGGGATAGTTCAGGATTTTTGACATGAATCTGTATGGCATCCCCATCAATAGTGTAGTGCAAACACACTGACTTACCCCTGACAGCATCCTGTGAGTCCAGTTCTTGTCCAGTTTTGGTCCAGACGAAAGTAGTCCGGCAAGTTTGTTGGGGTCACGAAAGTAAAACGTTTTTCGTCTCAAAACAGTACGTGTTCAAAAGAGTGATATATTTGCATCACAAAACCGTTGTCAAATAAAAAGTCAGACCTCGAAATCGCTTGGCACTATTTTCTCTCCCTTCTTATCACTGCGCGCTGCCGCCAGGTGACAGCGAAACGCAGACCCACTAAGCTGGTGGGAGACCAAGGCTGCACTCTATCCACGGCTTACACACGTGATGGCATGGAGGATGTGTATAGTGGCAGCATCTGTCCCCCCAGAGAGGATCTTTTCAAAAGCAGGACAGATTATAACTGAGAGGAGAAATAGAATCAGAATTAACTAGTTAATTGCAGCAATTAAAGGAATAGGTAGGAAAAGGAAGGCGCAAAGACACCGCGCAGCGCCTGAAAATGGGTTTTCAGGCACTGCGCACCCGTTTTCAGGCGCTGCGCGGTGTCTTTGCGCCTGCAGCGGTGCTTTGCCTGTGCTGTGGCTGAAAATAGTTCCAAATATAAATTGGTCTAGTAAATCCCTTCGTGTTAATTTGCATTGATATGTGTACTCAATGTGACTGTACAAGTCATGAGAAATAATTCTAAAAAATCTTGAGTTATTTAATTCACTTTTGTAACGACAATGCTAGCTGGACACGCCGGAGTACAGTGACTAAGCTAACCTGGGCGTTTATAGATCAGGACAATGGCTGGGTCAGCTACAAAATGCTTTGGCTCACTCATCCAACTCTAGGGACTGCAGGGACTGACTCAATTTCATCTGGGGGTGGCGTATTCCTTTAAATCAAAAATAAAATCTCAGGAGCCGAAAGAGCCGGCTCCTTATAGTAAGAAGAGCCAAAAGAGCCGGCTCCCGAAAAAGAGCCGAAATTCCCATCACTAGTAAACAATGAATGAAACAGCCGTGGCTGTCACCTGGCGGCAGCGCGCAGTGATACCGAGGGAGAGAAAATAGTGCCAAGCGATTTTGAGGTCTGACTTTTTATTTGGCAACGGTTTTGTGATGCAAATATATCACTCTTTTGAACACGTACTGTTTTGAGACGAAAAACGTTTTACTTTCGTGACCCCAACAAACTTGCCGGACTACTTTCGTCTGGACCAAAACTGGACAAGAACTGGACTCTCAGGATGCTGTCAGGGGTAAGTCAGTGTGTTTGCACGACACTATTGATGGGGATGCCATACAGATTCATGTAAAAAATCCCGAACTATCCTTTTAAGATAGAACAGTGTTTCACTGTGATGTTAGGGATTTCGTGTAACAGCATTGTATTTGAACCAGCGAGCATCTGACAGATGATATGTTTTTTGTTCTAGGAGAAGAGCAGAAAAAGCATCTGGCACCAATAACATTAACTCTGAATAGCCCACTGTCTCATGAGGCTACCACAGCCTTTTCAGCTGTGGCAATGGCTCTGAGACACAGCAGTAGTCCCACTGCGACAGGGTCAAGTTTAGCAGAATAATATGCAACTGGTTGTAACTTACCTCCATGCTGTTGTAGTAATACTGATGCCATACATCCTGATTTCTCATTGACTGCCTAGATGAAAGGACGAGCGGGGTCAGGGATCCCCAGTGTGGGAGTGCTCTGGAGAGCTAACTGAAGCTCAACAAATGCATCTTCCACGTCAGTGGTCCATGTCACCTTGTCATGAGATTGTAGGCCCTTGCTGTGGATCAGTGAACTGAGGAGAGACTCAAGAATAGCATAATTAGGAATAAATGCACAACAATATGAGCACATACCCAGAAATGACATAATTTGCTTCTTAGTTAGAGATTTTGCTATATTTTGTATGGCTGTGATTATTTCTGATCCCAGAGACTTACCTGAGCCTAACATGGTGTGTCCAAATACTTTCGCCTCTGTTTGGAATATTTGCTGGTATTTGTGAAAGAATAGTATGGGGGTTAGGAACAATAGGAGCTCGAGCTCTTACAGCTGCAGGTCTGGTACAAATCTCCACTCAGTGGGTTGGCCGAGCTCAGTGTTTTTCTTAACCGGGAAAGTGGGAGTGCGCACGGGGCAGTTACGGCAATCTACAATTACTCCTGCTCCCTTTAGAGAATTGAACATGGACCTAATGCCCTCTGTGGCTTCGGAGGGTCTAAAATCAGATTTTGGTGTGATCACCACTGGCTCAATACCCTTTATCAGCCTTATGTCATGTTTGCCCTGTGCCCAAAGCTTTTTAGACACCTCCGCTAAACATGGGGAGTCAACTGTAAGTTTAGTAACTTGCCATCCTGACCACATCCCTGGCACAGTTTCTTCACCAATTAACACTATGTCTCTCTTTACAGAGACAGTGAAATCCAGATTTGTTTGAAATGCATTCATGTTTTTACTGTACAGTACTCTTGGATTGGTGGTATATTACCAGTCACTTGCATTTACACACTTCAACACCCATGGGCCCAAATCCTTCCACCTATCCCCTTGTTGTTTTGCCAGTGACATGTGCGGAGCTGTGTGTGAACTAAACACCAATTGATAATCACTTGGTGGTTGTACAAACATGGGGCACCTATAACTATTCCAAAACAACTTCTTTAATAACAGTTTTTCACCTCCCCTACCCTCCTTAAACCAGTCCTGCTGAAATTTAACATCTGGGTGCCTGTGGCTAACGTGAGTGGTGCAATGTAAGTTTTCTGGTTGCATGTAATCAATACTAATTGGGCTTGTGTGTGTTTTTACCATCTCAACCAGCTCCTGATTCATATTCAGAACATCTGAAGGTGCCAGCCTCCACTCATACACAAAGGGGTGGAAATGGGTCTAACATAACCATTGTCATGATTGCATCCTCCTCATCTGGGGTTCGCACTACCTGTAGCCCACCTGGAGACTTATGCCTAACCTGTGTATCAGATCCTTCCCTAACAAAATTTACTGGGCAACAATGGGACAACAAAAATGAAAACTTAAATGTTTCAGACTTGCCCAGTCTACAAAGGAGTGGCTCAGTAAATTTCTTGAGGACCTGTTGTCCTGAGGTGCCTACAGTGATTTGGGATTGGTTGCTGATATTTGGCTGTGTGGAAAACTCTGAGGATCTAATGACAGAATGTCCTGCTCCTGAATCTACTAAGAAATCTAAAAGCTTTTTTGAGACAGTTAGAGAAAATATTGGCATTTTCAAGCATAATTGAATGAATGAATGAATGAATGAATGAACCCTTTATTGTCACTGTTACCAGTGAAATTGACCATCAACCTGTCCTTACAGAGGGGTAACAGGACAGGAAGACAGGGATAAAAGAAAAAGAAAAGAAAAAAGGAACGATGAGGAACAAAGAACACCCCCCCACTATACTCCTATCAGGAGTACAGTGTGGGAACATTTAAAAACCTCCGCACAAGCACACAATAACACAAGTACACTTTGAAACATGGGACTTGAGGGGGGGAAAGGGGGGAAGGAGGGGGCAATCAGGGGTGGGGGTAAGGGGTAAGGGGGTGGGAGGGGAGGAGGTAGAGGTAACCCAGCACAAGCAAGCAGCCGTCCGCTCCTGCAGCCATGCAAACGGCGCTGGTCACACACCCGCTTGTCACACTGGGGGTGAAAAACAGCGACCGCGGAAAATTGGGGAAGGGCGAGAGTGTCTCCCAGCAGTGACCTTCTGGGGGAAATATTACCCCAGCAACGGCCTTGATCGAGGCCAGTGCTGTTCAGGGAGCCAAATGTCGATAAGATAGAGATTGTTTAGTCTTTCAAACAGACGCAGTCTTTACATGTCCACACCACTTGTCCATATCTGTCCATTTCGTCCATTCTGTTCAATTCAATTCCATTTGGTCTCCGAAATACATATTCCTTGCAAAGCTGAAAGCTGCTCTGAGATAACAACCATTTTGTGGTTAAAGTTCTGAATGTCCACAGTCCAAGTGCCAACAGCTTTGCCCACCATTCCAATCATATCGGGCAGCTTTGTGGGGCTTTGAACAGCTGTCACCATTGTCTGATTTCCTCGATATACCAGGGCAATGCCTAATCCAATCAGCAAAAGTCCTGTAATCATGGTTCCGAATAGGCAGATATCTTCAATGTCCTCCACAGACATTCCGACAGGTGGGTTCCCCCGAACCCAGAAACTGTGTCAATTTTGTTAGGAGACCAGTTTATCAAATCCATGCTTTTTTAGTTTAGAAATTCAATGCGGAGGAGTCTCTCAAAAAAAAGCAGACGAGATGAACAAAGAGCACAAGCAGGAAAAAAAGGAGAGGAGAGGAGAACAGAGATGCGACCGCCTTCCATGAGAGCACGGAGGAAAAAAAAAATTCATCAGTGTATAATGCATATGTACCTACTTGTTTACCTTCCTACTGTCTGGGCAGGCTGTAGCAAGTGGTGAGCACAAAGCAGATTCTTCATTGCAAGAAGCTTGAGCGACTGGGACTGGCAGTCATTCCGCCATCTCGGTAATCTTGGGACCCTCACCGCTTTGATACTGTGGACATTGGTCATGGCAGTGATCAAGTGAGCCACAGATGAAGCAGCCATCTTGGCGCTGTTGACCTCTTCCTCTCCCACAACCTCTTCCATGTGCCCTTCCATGTCCTACTCCATGCTGCTGACTTGCTTGCATAACTTGCACCACCAAGACCATTGTAAGCATGGCCTTATGAAAAGTGGCATCCTTTTTTCTGTTTTTGCTGCACCTTTTCATTCAACCTCTTCTCTGCATGTACTGCATGTCTCTCCACCTCAGCAAGTTTGCACGCCTCCCATGTGACACATCCATTCTTGACCATTTTGGCTATATCAGGCTTCAGACCACTGAGGAAAGCGTTCTTTAGATGGGCTGCTGGTTGCCATGTTGGTCGGCCTTTCAAGCCCTGAGCATGTGTCATGCACTATGGTTAGTCTCTGCAGGTATTCTGTTACTGTCTCATCATTCTGCTGCTTACAGGTTGTTATTTGTGTGATGTCCATTTGGACCGGAAACCTTGTTCTGACAGCATCCTACAATCCAGCAACGAACTCTCGGTAGGCCCTGTTACTGGCATGCATCCAATCTGGGTGGTTAGCATGCACTTTTTCTTCTTCAGGAAACTTGTCCTGGGTCTTGCTAAAGTCCAAACCTAGTTTCTTTGCAAACACTCTGTGCAATTCATGGCTGGTGAGGAGATATGTTTTACAGAAGCTGTCGAGTTCCTTGGCACACTTAGGACCACCATGCTGTCTGGGATCCTTTATTTCAGCAGCCATTTGCAAAATCTCTTCTGGATCCCATGGTCTGTGAACCATCATTGGCCTCTGTGGTCCTGCAACAGCCACCATGGGCATTTAGTGAACATCATAGTCCTTCTTTATTCTGTAGGACCTTGTGTGTAATGATGCTGGGGTAGATGCCACTACCTGTGTGTAGCTTTCACCTTGTTCAATTTTCTCTACGAGTTGATTGTCATACACTTGTTGACCAGCAGAGGGTGACACAGGCACTTTTATGGATGCCTAGAAGACGGGGGGGGGGGGGGGGGGGGGGGACAAATTCTGTATTGGGTATCGGGTTGATACCAGCAGACATCACGTCTGTCTTCCCTTGTGAGGCTCCAGGCACATAGCAAGGGTAGAGCTGAAGCTGCAGGAACAGAAGCACAAGAATTCTGGTTAGTTCCCTGAGGTTCTAACTGACCCTGATGTGTATGTGAATTTACCCATTTATTTCTTACCAAAGCTTCCATTTGCCACATTTTAAATGCACCCCAATCAACCTGTATTCTATATTTCTTCTTCCTTTTAGTGTTACTCTCCTCTATTTGCTTCAACCTTTCCTCGAGATTCTGTATCTGCCGCACACTTAAACTACCTCCCTCTGGGAAACCACATCGTTCTACCCACATCCTAAGTTGCTTACACAAGTCCAGTCCATAATTAATTGACATAAATTTAACATTTGGAGAAGGGGTTAGGTTTCAGGAGTTCTCAGTTTCTGATTTCTTTGCTCCTTTCTGTCCCATCTTATATGTTGCAGAATAACTGCAAAGATGGTATTTTAATCTCACGGGTCATTCCATGCCAAATCAACAAATATCTGACAAATTTATGCTCGACCATCTCAGATTTCAATGAAATTTGGAGGGCTCAGAGATACTATTAAAAGAAGTTAATCCCCAAAATTTGAGCTTCCTATCTCCAACAGTTTCAGAGATACAGGCATTTGAATTTTTCGATTTTTTTGCATTTTGCTCAAAACATACATATTTCAAAGTGTAATATAATCTTTATTATGCAAGATAGAAACCTAAAATTTTGCACAGAGAGACTCAATGTCTTGTACTATAAGCTTCAACTTAGAATTTCAATGGTCATTGTATATTAGATGGTGATTTTAACAAGGAAATTAAAAAGACAAATTTGCATTTTTTGCATTTTTAATTCATTCTGGAAGCTTGCCTGTGGCAGTAATGCTTAAACTAAGAATGTTATTCAAATCTACACAGAAATTTCTACCAATTTCAGTTTTACCAAGTCTCCACTATTCCTAGTTTGTCTGTAATAGGGTTTTGAAATTCGCCAATTTCTAAAACATGCCATTTTCAGTAGCAAGAAATCCAATGTGGGATAGCAGTTAGGAACTTGTAAATTTTTTTCAGTAATCCCCAAGACCCATATTTTATATTTCCAAATTTTTGTTCTGTGTCTCTCAAGTATTTTTAAACTACAGGGGTTTAAAAAATCCATTTTCACCAAATTCGAATTTTTTATATATTTTCTTATAACTGATATTTGAGGGTTAGTAAATGCTTCAATAAGGCTCAAGTAGGTTAGGAGACATGTTTCTTCCTCAATTTTAAATAAAATATTTCAATTAATGCTCAGTATTAATTATTTGTAAATTGATTTTAATCTAAGACTGTGTAACATTAGCAATCAATGACCAGCTATTGTGTACCAGTCAACAGCCAGCCTTATCAATATCAACACAGCACAATAGGTGACCTTTGATACCAGAACAGGTGGCTCATATCTTATAGTTTTAAAGTCTGTAAACTGCATACTTGTTCAGATAACAATATATTGCTTGGATTATATTAAATAGATTGTAATACAGAGCACTGAGAAAATTTACCAATGTTATTAACTGAATGTGTTTCTTTGCAAGGATTGGATATTTTGAATAGTTGACTAGGGAATTTAATTGTAGTTGCTTTCAATTTGAGATCAGTATAAATGAGTTTGTTCTTAGACATCTAGAAATGGCTGAACTTCCTCCCTGTTCTATAGGAATTGGACTAAAGAAAGATTCTGACTGCCATAAACTAACATACAACAGAAATTGTAAGATAAATATACTCTCTCAGTATAGTTTGGAGCAAATTTCATTAATTAATAAAATTTTATTTTAGAACGTAAAGTTTCTTCTACTCGTTGCAGCTTTGCCATATGCAGCTTTCTGTTTGTGGCTATACTTGGCAATTTTCAGTGAAGAGCAACCAATTGACACAAGGCTTTTGTCAAGTGATTCAGCTACCTCACCAGTGTATTTTGGATCCACATCTACACACATGCTCTCTTGTTCTGATTCTGCAGAATCTGCTGAATCTGCTTGGCTTAAATGTTCTTTCACTCTCTGTGAACATTTAGAACACATTTTTTGTCCAGATTTAATATTTTTATTTATCAGTTTTGAAAGTGAATCTGCTGTTTCAGGAAGAATTGAACGTAATTCTGTTTTAACTTTTTTCTTGTGCCTTTCATATGGATCACAACAACTTTTCTGTAGCTCTTCATATTTCATCAGAAACAGTTTCTCATGATGCAGACATACTGTGTCTGTGCTTGAAATGTTCTCAAGTTCAGTTCTCTGTTTAATTAATGAAATTTGCTCCAAACTATACTGAGAGATTGTATTTAACTTACAATTTCTGTTGTATGTTAGTTTATGGCAGTCAGAATCTTTCTTTAGTCCAATTCCTATAGAACAGGGAGGAAGTTCAGCCATTTCTAGATGTCTAAGAACAAACTCATTTATACTGATCTCAAATTGAAAGCAACTACAATTAAATTCCCTAGTCAACTATTCAAAATATCCAATCCTTGCAAAGAAACACATTCAGTGAATAACATTGGTAAATTTTCTCAGTGCTCTGTATTACAATGTATTTAATATAATCCAAGCAATATAATGTTATCTGAACAAGTATGCAGTTTACAGACTTTAAAACTATAAGATATGAGCCACCTGTTCTGGTATCAAAGGTCACCTATGGAGCACTTGCATGTGACGTCACAGCCGATCCAGATTGTGACAGACGCCATCTTGTCGGTCAAACGCCATATTTCTGCCTTCTACTTCTGGTTCTACTTCTGCTTTTACTTCTACCTTTTCTTCTGGAAAACCCTACTATATACAATTCTACTACAACGGCTGTGGATACAAGCTCTCCCTACCTGTGCATGTTTTTTATGTTTTTTTGTGTGTATTTTTGTGTGTTGTTCGTCTGTACCGGACTTCAATATCCACTACAACTGTATGGACTTACTGGACATGGGTTTCCAGCAGAAAATGATGGTTTGTAGCGATTTCCATCACATGCACAACATTCCGGACGAGATAGCGAGACCAGCGGGGTCTCCGTGGATTGTTATCGGAAGCAAAGTGAAGGAGGCGGCGTCGGGAGAGGAAGCAAAAGCGAGGCTGCAGAGCCGGCCTGTTGACTAAGCTCAGAAAACAGCTACTCAAACCTCCACTGCTAAGCCTCTATCTCTCCAACGCCAGATCCATGGTAAACAAAACGGACAATTTGGAATTACAGCTGGAATTACCTTATTCTATCTATTCTATAATCGGCTGGTCAGTGCTATACTCAATACTTAAGTGACTTACCCGTCCAATGAGGATTCTTGTTTACAAGATGCCACATCTGAGTCGCTGACAAATCCTGAATTTGTTAGGACTTGGACTGTTTTGGCCTCTAGAGGCCGCTGTTATTTCCTTTTCGTGTCATGTTTATTTTTGGCCTCTAGAGGCCGCCACTGTTCCTGTGTTTTGTGTTTTTGTTAATTGCCTGTTTAGTCCTAATTATCTTCACCTGTGTCCTTAATTAGTTTGTGTATTTATACCCCCTGAGTTCAGTCCTCTTGTCACGGAGTCTTTATGCTGTTATGTTTATCTCCAGTTTCCTCTGTACCGTGTTCTTTGTTTTGCACTTTGCTTTTCTGGTTTTTTGGCTTTTGTTTTGTACCTTTGGATATTTTTATTTTTGTGATCTTCTGAGCTTTTGCATTTTTGCCTTTTCCTTTTTGGACTTTGAACTTTTGATATTTTATTTTTCCCTTTGTCTTCCCAGTATTGGATTATACTCTTTGTTTTTTTGTTTTGCCCTGTATATAGTGTATATAGTATAAATAAACCTTTTGATACTTTTTCTACTTCCGCCTCACGCCTCTGCATTTGAGTCATCCCCCTGGTGGCCTAGTGGGAGTTTGCTGGATTATCACACCAACGAACCAGGTTCGAATCCCAGCAAAACCCTAACAGAAAGACTCCGTCTGGGCACTACGAATACCAGGTGATGCCCTTCGGACTCACCAACGCACCAGCTGTTTTTCAGGCCCTAATCAACGACGTCTTAAGGGACATGATTAACCTGTACGTTTTTGTCTACCTCGACGACATCCTTATCTTCTCCAAGACCATGCAGGAGCACCGCCACCATGTCCGCCAGGTTCTCCAGAGGCTGCTACAGAACAATCTGTTCGGCAAGGCCCAGAAATGCGAATTTCATGTTCCCGAGGTCTCCTTTCTGGGATTTATTGTACGGACAGGCCAACTCCAAATGGACCCTGCCAAGACCCTGGCCGTCCGGGATTGGCCTACTCCCAAGTCCGTTAAGGAGGTTCAGCGGTTCTTAGGATTCGCTAACTTCTACCGCAAGTTCATCAGGAACTTCAGTTCTGTGGCAGCACCCATGTCAGACCTCACCAAAGGGACAGGTGGATCTTATGTCTGGTCTCCTCAGGCGGAAAAGGCGTTCAGAGACCTCAAGGACCGCTTCTGCATGGCACCCATTCTGGTCCTCCCGGACACCTCCCAACCATTCATCGTGGAGGTGGACGCCTCGGACAGTGGTGTCGGCGCGGTGCTCTCTCAACGTTCGGAAGGAAAGCTGCACCCCTGCGCTTACTTCTCCCACCGCCTGAGTCCTGCGGAGTCCCGGTACGATGTGGGGGATCGAGAACTGCTAGCGGTCAAACTGGCCCTTGAGGAGTGGAGGCACTGGCTGGAGGGAGCGCAACATCCATTCCTGGTTTGGACTGACCACAAGAACCTGGAGTACCTCCAGCAAGCCAAGAGACTTAACCCTCGACAGGCTAGGTGGGCCCTGTTTTTCAGTCGGTTTGACTTCACCCTCTCGTACCGCCCCGGCTCCAAGAACACCAAACCTGACGCACTGTCCAGGCTGTTCTCTGCCACTAACAGGGAGAATGATGTCGGGCCTCTTGTACGTCCCACATCAAGCCCGGGCCAAGGTTCTCCAGTGGGGTCACTCTTCCCCTCTCACCGCCCACCCGGGAGCTCGGAGGACCCTGGACTTCCTGAAAAGACGCTTCTGGTGGCCTAACATGGAGCAGGAAGTAAGGTCATTTGTCCTGTCCTGTGAGGTTTGCACCAGAACCAAGAACCCACGACAGCGTCCCCAGGGTCTCCTGCATCCTCTGACCATTCCCCGGCGTCCCTGGTCCCACGTGGCAGTCGACTTCATCACGGGTCTCCCTGAGTCACAAGGTAACACGGTCATTTTGGTCATTGTTGACAGATTCTCCAAGGCCTGCCGCTTCATACCACTGTGCAAACTCCCCTCTGCTCTTGAAACAGCGAAACTTTTGTTTAATCATGTCTTCCGAGTCTTTGGTCTTCCTCAGGACATCGTCTCAGACCGAGGGCCCCAGTTCTCCTCCCGAGTGTGGCATGGGTTCTGCAAGGTCATCGGAGCCACTGCCAGCCTCTCTTCTGGGTTTCACCCACAGTCCAATGGTCAGACGGAGAGGCTCAACCAGGACCTGGAAACCACCCTGCGAGGCCTGGCTATGGATAACCCGACATCGTGGAGCACCTGGCTGCCATGGGCAGAGTACGCCCACAACACCCTGCAGTCATCGGCCACCAAGCTGTCGCCATTCCAGTGCCAATTCGGGTTCCAGCCACCTCTGTTCCCGGACCAGGAGGAGGACGCGGGGGTGCCCTCGGTCAACCAATGTGTGAGACGGTGTCGCAAGACCTGGAGCAAGGTCAGGAAGACCCTCGTACAGACCTCCAGAACCAACCAGACTCAGGCCAACCGCCATAGAAGACCTGCACACACTTTCCGCCCTGGGCAGCGGGTTTGGCTGTCCACTAAGGACCTTCCGCTGCGGGTGGAGAACCGCAAGCTTGCTCCTCACTACATTGGCCCCTTCAAGGTGGTGCACAGGGTGAACCCTGTCTCCTACCGGCTCCAGTTGCCCCGGACTCTGAGGATCAACCCCACTTTCCATGTTTCCCTGTTGCGGCCCGTACTGACGTCTACGTATGCCCCTGCCCCTAGGAACCCCCCACCCCCCCGCATCTTCCAGGGGCAGACTGTGTTCACTGTGCATCGCCTGCTTGACTCCCGCCGGGTCCGCGGCGGCTTGCAATATCTGGTGGACTGGGAGGGCTATGGTCCTGAGGAGCGCTGCTGGGTTCCTGCTCGGGATGTCCTAGATAAAGAACTGTGTCGGGACTTCCATTCGGCCCATCCGGATCGCCCTGGGAACGTCAGGAGACGCTCCTAGAGGGGGGGGTCCTGTTAGGACTTGGACTGTTTTGGCCTCTAGAGGCCGCTGTTATTTCCTTTTCGTGTCATGTTTATTTTTGGCCTCTAGAGGCCGCCACTGTTCCTGTGTTTTGTGTTTTTGTTAATTGCCTGTTTAGTCCTAATTATCTTCACCTGTGTCCTTAATTAGTTTGTGTATTTATACCCCCTGAGTTCAGTCCTCTTGTCACGGAGTCTTTATGCTGTTATGTTTATCTCCAGTTTCCTCTGTACCGTGTTCTTTGTTTTGCACTTTGCTTTTCTGGTTTTTTGGCTTTTGTTTTGTACCTTTGGATATTTTTATTTTTGTGATCTTCTGAGCTTTTGCATTTTTGCCTTTTCCTTTTTGGACTTTGAACTTTTGATATTTTATTTTTCCCTTTGTCTTCCCAGTATTGGATTATACTCTTTGTTTTTGTTTTTTTGTTTTGCCCTGTATATAGTGTATATAGTATAAATAAACCTTTTGATACTTTTTCTACTTCCGCCTCACGCCTCTGCATTTGAGTCATCCCCCTGGTGGCCTAGTGGGGGTTTGCTGGATTATCACACCAACGAACCAGGTTCGAATCCCAGCAAAACCCTAACAGAATTTCTGTAAAGATAACTGTCCAGAGATTTATAAGCATGCAGTGCTTCACCACTGAACAGTGAGGGAAAGTTAATGAGGTAATTATACACGTCTGGGTATTCCGCTGGCAGTTCAAAATCCGGTCGTGAAAACTCTGTCCGGTAAGCCATAAGGGTCACTAATCTGTAGATTGTTTATTTTAGACATATCTAGTATTCTGTTCATTAGAAAAATGAGCTGTGTAGTCCGTCGGTTGAAATTGATCCATTCTGTACACGAGTGCAGCAGTATTCAGCCGTGTTTTTTACCGACAAGATGGCGGCTGTGTACTTTCCGGTCACGTGACTGCAAGATCTCTATTGTGCTGTGTTGATATTGATAAGGCTGGCTGTTGACTGGTACACAATAGCTGGTCATTGATTGCTAATGTTACACAGTCTTAGATTAAAATCAATTTACAAATAATTAATACTGAGCATTAATTGAAATATTTTATTTAAAATTAAGGAAGAAACATGTCTCCTAACCTACTTGAGCCTTATTGAAGCATTTATTAACCCTCAAATATCAGTTATATGAAAATATATAAAAAATTCGAATTTGGTGAAAATGGATTTTTTAAACCCCTGTAGTTTAAAAATACTTGAGAGACACAGAACAAAAATTTGGAAATATAAAATATGGGTCTTGGGGATTACTGAAAAAAATTTACAAGTTCCTAACTGCTATCCCACATTGGATTTCTTGCTACTGAAAATGGCATGTTTTAGAAATCGGCGAATTTCAAAACCCTATTACAGACAAACTAGGAATAGTGGAGACTTGGTAAAACTGAAATTGGTAGATATTTCTGTGTAGATTTGAATAACATTCTTAGTTTAAGCATTACTGCCACAGGCAAGCTTCCAGAATGAGTTAAAAATGCAAAAAATGCAAATTTGTCTTTTTAATTTCCTTGTTAAAATCACCATCTAATATACAATGACCATTGAAATTCTAAGTTGAAGCTTGTAGTACAAGACATTGAGTCTCTCTGTGCAAAATTTTAGGTTTCTATCTTGCATAATAAAGATTATATTGCACTTTGAAATATGTATGTTTTGAGCAAAAAACAAAAAAATCGAAAAATTCAAATGCCTGTATCTCTGAAACTATTGGTGATAGGAAGCTCAAATTTTGGGGATTAACTTCTTTTAATAGTATCTTTGAGCCCTCCAAATTTCATTGAAATCTGAGATGGTCGAGCATAACCTCTTGTTGATTTGGCATGGAATGACCCTCACGGTTACCCCAAACATGCCATGATCACGATTGCTTACTGCTATTCGTCAATAACGGGTAGGTTTCTAGTCTGCCCAAAACCTTACTTAAAATAACCAGAAAGGGTTTTTCTCTCTCAACCTGGTACGTATTCACCCTCTCAAAAATATGCACACCGAGGGGTCCACCCATCTATTCACGTGTCTACTACATTTCACTGCAACACAATCATTTTTCATTAATTGACAAGAATAAAAGAAAAAAGCTTTTCCTCACCACAAGTTCGTTGGATCTCAGCGGTAGCAGGAGATCCCCCATTGTCTACTCATCAGTCTGTCTCCTGGGAGCTCGTCAGACTCAATAATGATGTTTTCTCCTCAAAGGATCTGGAGATTTCCACTATTCGTGATATCCTGCCGACTATGCCATGGAATTGTGGTGGAAAAATGTAATAAATCAACACCTCGAGGCTGTTAGGGGAAAAGCAAGCAGAATTTGAGTTTATTATACTCTTGCAGGAACAGGCTTCTCCGCAATTAAAATCACAAAGCATTTCACCCAGATAAGTGCCCTCTTGTTATCATACACACTCTTTATACAGTTTAGCATAACTTGCATATCAGATGTTGCCCTGTTTATCTCCTCTCACAGTCAGGGCATATTCTCTGCTATCTTTGCATGTACACATGCTTATGATAGCCTTGCAGAATAGAACAGTGTGACACAAAAGCAACATTCTTCATCTTATATATACATGAGACACAGTGACTTATCTAAAATCACTACAATTTCTCTGAAAATTACTCTATAATTTTCTTCTACAGTAGTGTAGGACTTTGAGCGGGTGGGTGGAGCACAGAAGTATGGCAGGCCAGAACTGAGTTTCAAAAAGCTCTTTATCTTCAGCTTTTCAACTTTTTCAATCTCCCAGTCACACAGACACGCGTGCGCACACACATCAGTCGTCTGGTTGGGGCGAGAGCTCCTTTCCTTTGCTCTCTCTCTCGTTATATAGGGCATGGTCACTGGGGAAGACACACAAACACAGGTTAACTGACATCAGGTGCAGTGATTCTGCCACTTACCTTCCCTGACTCTGCCCTCCGGTCACAGACCGACACTTGACCATGCCCCCGCTGCCACATACCCCCACCACCTGATTCAGGCCAGGCAGCCATCTGGCCTGCAGCCGACTCCTCCCCCCCCTTGATGGGAGAGGAAGTCCACCATGACCATCTGCGCCCCCGGCCTGTGGATCACCTTGATCACCTTGAAGTTAAAGGGCTGGAGTGCCAGATACCAACGGGTGATCTGCGCATTGGCATCCTTCATGCGGTGGAGCCACTGGAGGGGCATGTGGTCCGAACAGAGGGTGAAAGGGCATCCCAGCAGGTAGTAGCGGAGGGCGAGGACCACCCACTTGATGGCGAGGCACTCCTTCTCTATCGTGCTGTAGCGGCCCTCACGCACCGACAGCTTTTTGCTGATATACAGCACGGGGCGATCCTCCCCCTCCCCCTCCTGGGACAGAACAGCCCCCAGCCCTCTGTCTGACATGTCCATCTGCAACATAAAGGGGAGAGAAAAGTCAGGGGAGTGTAACAGTGGCCCCCCACACAGTGCAGCCTTCACCTCAGAGAAAGCCTGCTGGCATTGCTCCGTCCACTGGACCGGAGCTGGTGCCCCCTTTTTAGTGAGATCAGTCAGCAGGCTGGTGACATCCGAATAATTAGGTATAAACCTATGATAGTAGCCAGCCAGCCCCAGGAACTGTCTCACCCCCTTTTTGGTCTTGGGCCTCGGGCAGGCCGCAATCGCTGCTGTCTTATTAATTTGGGGACGCACCTGCCCATTGCCCAAGTGGAAGCCCAAATACCGTACTTCCACCCACCCAATCGCACACTTCTTTGGGTTGGCCGTGAGACCCGCTCGCCTCAGCGACCTAAGGACGGCCCTCAGGTGTTGCAGATGCCGTGGCCAGTCATTACCGTATTTTCCGGACTATACGTCGCTCCGGAGTTTAAGTCGCATCAGCCAAAAAATGCATTATGAAGATGAAAAAAACATATATACGTCGCACCGGACTATAAGTCGCACTTTTTTGAAGGGTTATTCTATCCATAGAATCTGTGATTGTATCTGATAAGCGGCGCGTGGTTACTGCGCGACTGCATTGTTTATTTAATAACCGAACAGCTGAGCAGTGATAACGCGCCCTTTGCCCTGTAAGTAGCCTAGTCTGATTATTTTAAATATCTACTACTATCTTTAATACTATCACTATCGTTATTACTAATAGCCTATATTATTATTATTATAACTAATATTAGTAGCCTATTACTGATGCATTAATCAGTTTGCTTTTAGATTATTTTTACCGGTAGGGCTTATTATCGCCCCATGGCTCTTTCATCTTTGTTATTAAAGCTATAGTCATCATCGAGGAGAGTCATTCTTCATTTTTGTTGAATTTTATTTCATTAAATCAGAGGTCAAGTAGGCTATAGGTATATCATCTCCAAAGACTAACCGTCTAGTGAAAAAAACAACAACAACCGCTTTTAAATACCCTACTTAAATCCTTAAAAAGAGTAATTTAACTCATGTCTTGTGTGATCTGATCTCCAGTGGTGAAATAAACCGGCTGTGATGAGTACAGTCTGTTATTTTAGAAGATAAATGTAATATATAATTTAATATATAGCCTAATAAAAATATTTTATAACATATCACGACATATTACTGTCTGTAACTGTTCGTCACTAAAGCGTTTTCTAAGATCATAATGTCTGATATTATATATATTTTTTTACACACACAATAAGCGCGTGTGCGTAAAGTTATAGTAAACCCCCCCCCACACCTTTTTTTTTTTGAGTCGCCGGACCCACCCACCTCCTGCGTTCCGGGACCTCCCACTTCACAAATTAAGCACTGCCTAAAATCATTACATAACTTATTTAAATAACTATAGCCCTATCATTAATAATAAAGCACAGGTCAATCAAGTTTATCAAGCTGATGATTTCACTCCAAATCAGCAAATCCATTGAATTCCTCATCCTCGGTGTCGCTTCTGAACAACTCTGCCAACTCCAGCGGCAGACGAAGCGCCGTTTCCTCTTCTTCTGCGTGGCTGTCGTCAGACTCAGCATCAGCTCCAGTTATTCCGCGGTGAAAAAAAAAAAAAACATATATACGTCGCACCGGAGTATAAGTCGCATGGCTAGCCGAACCATGAAAAAAAGTGCGACTTATAGTCCGAAAAATACGGTACTATAGATTATAATGTCATCTAAGTATGCGGCTGCATAGGTGGTGTGGGGGCGGAGGACCCTGTCCATAAGCCACTGGAACGTGGCAGGCGCCCCAAACAGCTCAAAAGGAAGTGACAAATTGGTGTAAGTCAAACAGTGTGGAAAAGGCAGTTTTTTCTTGGGATGGTGGAATCAAGGGGATCTGCCAATAACCCTTTGTCAAATCCAGTGTCGAATAAAAGCGAGCCATGCCTCGTCGATCCAGCAACTCGTCAATACGAGGCATTGGGTACGCATCGAATTTAGATACCACGTTGACTTTTCTATAGTCCACACAGAACCGGACCGACCCATCGGCCTTGGGAACCAAGACCACTGGGCTGCTCCAGTCACTGTGGGACTCCTCGGCGATGCCCGTGTCAAGCATGGCCTCGAGTTCTTCCCGAACCACCTTTTTCTTGTGTTCAGGCAGCCTGTAAGGGCGGCTGCACACTACCACCCCCGGGGGTGTCTCAATGTGGTGTTCTATGAGGCGGGTGCGGCCAGGCAAGGGCAAGAACACATCCAAAAATTCAGTCTGCAACTGGGCAACCTCTGTGAGTTGGGTTGGGGAGAGGTGGTCTCCACAGGGGACCGGAGAGGTAAGCGATGTCAGTGTTCCCTTTTGAACTTCTGGCCCCAGCTCCACCTTCTCCAGAACCAACGACACCAACGCCACAGGGACCTCCTCGTTCCAGAGTTTGAGCAGATTGAGGTATTAAATCTGTAGCACCCCACCCTGTCCATTCACCTCACCTCATAGTCAACATCCCCGACTCACCGTGTGACCTCAAAGGGTCCTTGCCACTTGGCGACCAATTTGGAGCTCGACATGGGTAACAGTACGAGTACTTTATCTCCCGGTGCAAACTCCCTAAGGCGCGTACCCTTGTTGTACAGGCGGATTTGCCGTTCTTGGGCCTGCCGCAAATTCTCCTGGGTTAGGTGTGTGAGTGTGTGGAGTTTTGCACGCAGGTCGATAACGTATTGAATTTCATTTTTGCTCGGTGAAGGTCCCTCCTCCCAAATTTCCCACAGTACATCTAGGATGCCGCGCGGCTTACGCCCATATAATAATTCGAATGGGGAGAACCCCGTGGAGGATTGTAGGACCTCTTGCACTGCGAATAACAGGAGTTTGAGCCATTTATCCCACTTGCATGCGTCCTCGTGTACAAACTTTTTAATTATATTCTTGAGGGTGTGATTGAACCGTTCGTCTAAACCATCCGTTTGTGGGTGATAAACACTGGTGCAGATCGGCTTAATTCCCAATAACCCATACAGTTCGCGCAGTGTGCATGACATAAACGAAGTGCCTTGATCAGTTAGAATCTCTTTGGGGATTCCGACTTGGGAGATGACATGGAAGAGTGCTTCTGCAATACTACGTGCTGAGATATTGCGAAGGGGCACTGCTTCCGGGTATTGCGTTGCATAGTCTACCAGAACTAAAATAAAGCAATACCCTCATGTTGACTGATCTAATGGCCCAACGAGATCCATCCCAATTCTTTCAAACGGGGTCTCGATTAATGGTCGAGGGTGCAAAGGCACTTTTGGAATGGCTGCTGGATTTACTAACTAGCATTCGCGGCATGCCATGCACCACCTACGGACATCGCCGTGAATCCCTGGCCAATAGAACCGGGCCATTATTCGGGCTAGTGTCTTATCCTGCCCCAAGTGTCTAGCCATGGGATTAAAGTGAGCCGCCTGGAATATCAATTCCCGGTGGCTCTTTGGGATCAAAAGTTGTGTGATTAGTCTGAGTGTCCTGTGTCACTCAGTATAATCTATCCTTCATAATGGAGAAATAGCAGAAGGACAGGGTGGCGTTTGGCTGGAGCGTTTGACCATCGATTACTCTCACTTGGTCAAACGCATGCCGCAGAGTCTCATCTCGCGACTGCTCTAACGGAAAATCCTCGAAGGATTCCCCGAGAGAGGGAGGAGGAGCCTGCTGCTCCTCACTCTGACATGGAGATGACATAGACGGCTCTGTGACAGCTGCTCCCGCCAATGCCACACCGGGACCTCCCCCTGCTGAACTATGGCAGGACCCACTCTTCACTAAATGAGTCATTAATTCCCGAAATCCCAGCCAATCAGTCCCCAAAATTATCGAGTGGGTAAGGCGAGGATTAACCGTCGCCTTTACACTAAATTTTTCCCCTCAAAATAGAATGTGGACCGACACTAAAGGGTAGTTATGAACATCCCCATGCACACACAACACCTTCACCAATTGTGCTCTCCCCAATGCCTCATCTTGCACCAGGCTTTGGTGGCTTGAGGTCTGATTACAGCCGGAGTCCACCAATGCCTGATACGTATCCCCTTGGACACTCACCGGTATGTGATATGCTCCGGCCCGATTGAGGGCGGTTCCTGGTGCGTCAGGGATCCGGACCACCGCGCCCACCTCCATTGCCGAACACTGATGCTGGAGGTGCCCCAGCTCCCCACAGCGCCAGCAAACCGGCCTGGGCTCTCTCTCTGTACTGGTGCTCTGGGGCTCACTCACCTGAGGGGGGGGAGAGACAGACGCGGGAAACAGGAGGGCACTGCGGGTGCGGCGGGCTGGCTGGGGTGGAGCCGGCCCCCACCTCTGTGGTGGGGGAATGGGGTGAGGACAAGACACAGAAGGGGAGGGGGAGAAAGAGAGAGAGGAGAAGAGGAGATCTGTGATCCTGCCATTGGAACAGCCACCAAATGATCCTCCGCCAACTCAATGGCCTGATCCAGTGATGGTGGGCGATGGCACTGGACCCACTCTGCGGTCCCTTCGGGAAGTTGCGCGACAAACTGCTCCCGTACCACCAGATCGATGATTCCCTCGGTGTTGTGGTTGTCAGCCCTCAGCCACCGCCGGCAGCCGTCCCGGAGTTGCTGGCCAAACGCGAACGGCCGGCCAACCTCCTCTAGGCATAGAGCGCGGAAGCACTGGCGTAGTTGTTCAGGGGTGCGCCCCACATGCTGGAGGATGGCCCGGCGCAGGTCTGCGTAGACCAGCCAGCTGTTGGCGGGGAGCTGTAGCGCGGCCAGCTGCACCTGACCCTTAGCAGGGGGAGGAGGCACGCCGCGCGCTGTTCCACTGGCCAGCCTCAGGCCTCTGCTGCTTGCTTCAAGAGTGCTAGGAAGGCCTCGGGGTCGTCGTGCAGGCCCATCTTCATTAGGGTGAGGTGGGGAGGGCCCGCGACGGTGGAGGTGGTGGACCCCGCGACGCGAGGAGGTGCCGGAACGCCTGACTATCTTCCTGTTGCGCCAGCACCAGGGCCTCGAACCTTTGCGCTTGCTCCTTTCGGAGGGCGACCAGCGCCTGGTGCTGGCTCTGTTGGGCTGTGGCGAGGGCATGGATCAGGTCCGCGAAGGGGGAGGACTCCATGGGGCTGTTCTCCTCTGTGCTCCTCCCGGGTCTCAGCACCACTGTAAGACTTTGAGCGGGTGGGTGGAGCACAGAAGTACGGCAGGCCAGAAATGAGTTTCAAAAAGCTCTTTATTTTCAGATTTTTCAATCTCCCAGTCACACAGAAACGCACACACACATCAGTCGTCTGGTTGGGGAGAGAGCTCCCTTCCTCTGCCCTCTCTCTCGTTATATAGGGCGCGGTCACTGGGGAAGACACACAAACACAGGTTAACTGACATCAGGTGCAGTGATTCTGCCACTTACCTTCCCTGACTCCGCCCTCCGGTCACAGACTGACGCTTGACCGTGCCCCCGCTGCCACAAATAGTTAACAGCGCTCGTGCAAGGGTCCGCTTGGTGCGAGTGTGGTCCAGAGCATGCCCGAGAGTCTGACTGATGCACGCACCATGGCACGCATGTGTGACAGGAAGAAGATCACAGGTTTTGGAATTTTGAAAAAAAAACATTTTATGGTTGCAGAGATATGGTGATTTTAGTAAAAAATAAATAATGGTAATTGCATGTTGACACCCCCCCAAACACACACACACACACACACACACACACACACAAAACTCTTCTTAATGTTGTAGCACAAAATAGAAAGGGTCTCCATGGTCCTAATTGGTACTGTTAGAAACAGAAAATGTTGTAGTTTTATGAGCAACTTAGATTTGGAAGTTAACCCTAACAAACTCCTGGCTGTTGCGCACTTGCTGTGCACGATGTGTATTGCACAACACACCACCCACTCTTGCAGGTTCCAGCACTGAAAGTGAAAGTGCCTAATTACTGCCATTAATTAGCCTTGTATAAAACTTCAGCACTGCTATCAGTGAAAAGCATAAAAGACTAAGACCAACTAATAAATTCAAGCAACAGGCTAAATACAAGCTTGACACTTACTGTGCAGTGAGCTCTTTGGGATGGCACTTCTGACTTCTGTTTCCAGATTGTAGGAACTGCTCCGTGTACCAGATGTCACACAAATCCTTCTATGTGAATCTGCCTCACAAATTTATCTTTTTCAAAATGTATGGTGCAGGCACCAAATTATTCTGTCGGCTTGAAGTTACCTCTCTTTGTCCATACAAGTCGAACCCATTCATTCCACAAGTGACCTGCTGACTTTGGGGTATAATGGATCAAAATTCCACTTTTTTCTTGGCTACACTTGAACAGCCTTGAATGACACACCTCTTAGGAGGCATGCTTTGGTTTTAGTTTTGTTGTGGAATAAAAAAAAATTGATAAGAATGTGCTACATTTTGCAAAGCAGACAAAGCCAGAAATGCCGCAAACTTTCAAGCGTTGCACCTATGAACTCACTTCCTTTGAATTAACACTAACTTATCAGGAACACATTGTGTAATGGTGGACTCAAAGAGCCAAACTTTACCAGTTAAATAGAACATGTTCTCAGTCTCGTATTAAAAGATAAATTAGACAGTAAACTATTTAACATGTCTAGCTTTATAAGGTATAATTTCCAGGGGTGATGTCATTTTTCTAAGACTAGCACTTTAATTGTTTGACCTCATTACTAGCCCTAAATTGCCCCTGTCCCAACTTTTTTGGAATGTGTTGCAGACCTGTGTAGGTACAGTCTGTCTAAGAACTTAAACAGCCCATCTCTTTAAGAAACCACATTTCCCATCAACCAACTTCCGCGTTGACCTACGTCACGCCTGGGCGGGATTTCCAACGTCACATCCTCCATGAAAGCATAAGGAACTGAGCAACGCTTCCTTCTTTCTCTTTGGTTCTAGGACTAGGATCCGTAGGCATAAAGAGACACTATCTCCTCGGCTCTGTGAACCACGCGGTAACAGACAAAGGAGACATCTGCTCTCAGAGCATCCACGATTCAGCGCGATTTTTGTTTACCTTTGGCCACGGTAAAAATCCAGAATCGCGCGATTTTTAGACTCAGACTAAGTTACAACCGGTTTTATTCATTATAAGTACGTACGACTGCAGCCCAAGCAGTTAATTTAAGGTTAGAAGCAACCGGATCCTTCTAATTAATTCTCTGTGCACATTGTCTGATCAGAGACTTTCTTTTCATCACGAGCAACCACGCGTCGGACCAAGAAATTCTCTGTGCTTCACGGAGGCCTCCACAATGGTGAAACTCCAAAAGTCTCGGAACATCTCATAATCTCGCGTAGAGACGAGATACTGAAGTAAGAGACTGGCATTTTTTGGGCACAAAACCTAGTCTTAGGAATTAGCTTTTATGAAGCAGTGTGAATTTAAACTCAGGAACTGTTTAAGTGTGCACACTGATTTTTGTGTTCCATAATTGTTCTATTTTGTTTTGATCTCTCAGTTTTTTTTAATAGATAAGTTTTGCATGCTTTCTTCTATTCCTTCCTAACACTCTTAATTTCATTCTTACACATATTTGACCTTATCAAGATTTCAGTGGTTTTAGTAATGCTATAAGCTGGTGAAATTAGCCTACAGCTAATTCTTTTGTCTCATTAGCATCCAGGGCTAATTGTATTGTCTCAAGGGATCACAAGGCCTCCACCACGTGGAGTTAGCTACACAAAGCTAATCTTTTGTCTCCAACATGTGGTCATCCTCCCCCACACCTTAGATAACATTCCTTTGTTCTTAACTCCACAAGGTAGGATCCTTGGGCCTTAGCTAGCCACATACGGCTAATTCTTTTGTCTTAGCAACCAAAGCTAACTCCCTTGTTTACTTAGGCCACATCCACACGACAACGGCAACGTGATGTTATTTAAAAAAAAATATCGCCTCCAAATGGGCAACGATCAGTAGAAATCAGGTCCATATGGCAACGCAACGCTTGCTGAAAACGATGCAATACACATGCCACACCTCTAGGGGCGCTGTAAGACGGTCCCTTCGGACACACCAGAACAACCCATACGAAAAAGAACAGTAAAGAACTTATAAGAGTTTACCACTGTCTTAGTAGTAAATCCTTATAAATAAATATATATGCCATGTATGATTTACTCCTGAAAGTGGCCCATTTTGCATTTTCCTCATACAAATTTTTTATGAAAATCTAGTATGTATGAAGTGAACATTGTGCATGGTTTTTACAGATAATGTGTATGATGAATTTACACTGTCTTTGTATGCTTCATGTAATGTTTGTAGTTTTAAATTATATTTTACAGTTTAAAATGTACATGCCTTTTATATGTAAATTTACATATAAAAGGCATATACATTTTAAACTGTAAAATATAATTTAAAACTACAAACATTACATGAAGCATACAAAGACAGTATAAATTCATCATACACATTATCTGTAAAAACCATGCACAATGTTCACTTCATACATACTAGATTTTCATAAAAAATTTGTATGAGGAAAATGCAAAATGGGCCACTTTCAGGAGTAAATCATACATGGCATATATATTTATTTATAAATCATTATAAGGATTTATCCTTATATTTATAAGGATTTACTACTAAGACAGTGGTAAACTCATAAGTTCTTTACTGTTCTTTTTCGTATGGGAATAGAAGTAAGGACGCATGCGCATAAACTATTATGCGCGAGACTTCATATTAGCCACAAAGTCAGGAAAATCTGTTCGTAAAATTACATTATAATGACCAAATACAATGAAAAGTATTTTTCCAGTCTCACCTGTGAAAGGTAATCCCATGTGATCTCATTTGGACGGTAAACCTGTTGGTACAGTTAAACGCAGCTAATCTTTATTCTCCGCTTTGACCTTTCCAATATGGCGGCGAGGATGACGTACGCGGAAGGCGGCGTCTTTAATGGTCCGGAATAAATTGAATACTACACGTTGATGGATTAATTTGCTGTTTCTCACCTGTGAAAGGTAATCCCATGTGATCTCCTTTGGACGGTAAACCTGTTGGTACAGTTAAACGCAGCTAATCTTTATTCTCCGCTTTGACCTTTCCAAAATGGCGACGAGGATGACGTACGCGGAAGGCGGCGTCTTTAATTGTCCGGAATAAATTGAATGATACACGTTGATGGATTAATTTGCTTTTCTACGCCCTTTTTTGAGGAATGTATTGTAGGACTTAAACCATCATCTGAAGAGGTGAGATCGCTCCTTTTTTCCCCTTATTTTTGCTGGCGGGATTGACTCTGCCCTAAGGGCTATTCTCTCTCTCTCACTTTGCACCAGGCATTACACAATAAATATTCACAGTGAAAATATTTTGTAAGCGCGTTTCATGAACCAAGTTATAGGATTTCTTGACAACTCGCATCGCATCGCAATGAGATCATTGGCACTACTGGTGTTAAGAATCAGACCATTTTATAAATGAATATTTTGCTGTAGAGCTGCAGTGTTTGTACAATTGCATGTTTTTGCTTCACTATTACTGTCACTATTCTGCTTCTTGCCTTACTACTGTGAACTAACACTGAACATAATAATAATAATAATAATAATAATAATAATAATAATATCCAAGCTCGTGTTTCACTCTCACTAGTGCTCTGTAAGGCTTTTTCCTGGTGATATTCGTTACACTTCTACCTGGCGTGAAGCACTCACAGTCATGTGGTTGTGACATCATCGTAAACAAATCCGTTTTACTCATCCAGACGACTTCACAACGGCAACGTTGCCAGATCTTTCCACTCTGGAACCCGTTCTCAAAAAGATTGCGTTTTGGGCACCCAAAACACCGGTGCCGTGTGGACGCCAGGCCTAAACGATAAGCAATTGTATCGGAGTCACCTGAATCCGCTGCCGTGTGGACAGGGCCTTAGAAACACGTGGTTAACTCCCCCCCCACACACACACACCTAGCCAGCATTCAAAGCTAACTCCTTTGTGGTAGGCCAGAAGGCCTTACACACACACTACATGTTTCATGTTTAATCTCCTTTTAATACACACACACACACACACACACGTACATACCTCACTGTTTGCTGAAGATTTCAACCGTTTATGCTTACTTATATGTATATATCTGCTGACATTATTCATTTTATCTTTGTTATAATAAAATCAGTTAATTATTGAAACTGTTTTATTTGTTGTTCCAATACTTTTGAAATCGCCCAAATCTCAAAAGAATTCTAAGGTGCATATGAGTTATGTAATATGGTAAGTGATCATAATAATTTGGAATATACTATAATTTAGCTGTTTGGTAATTTATTATTAAGCACCAAAATTAATGGTATTAATTAATGAGACTGATCCAATGAGACTGATTCCATGAGTGATTTAATGATATGAGACTGATTTAATGACAATAATTAATGAGACTGATTTAATGAGATTGATCACTTAATTACCAAATGCACCTACACCTGAAATGTCTCATCTCATCTCATTATCTCTAGCCGCTTTATCCTTCTACAGGGTCGCAGGCAAGCTGGAGCCTATCCCAGCTGACTACGGGCGAAAGGCGGGGTACACCCTGGACAAGTCGCCAGGTCATCGCAGGGCTGACACACAGACAGACAACCATTCACACTCACATTCACACCTACGGTCAATTTAGAGTCACCAGTTAACCTAACCTGCATGTCTTTGGACTGTGGGGGAAACCGGAGCACCCGGAGGAAACCCACGCGGACCTGAAATGTACGAATGGATATATATATATATATGAACAAATGCAAGTTGACAGACAAAAAAAAATATCTTGGGTTCATTCTGTCTGCAATGAAATACAACTCAAAGTAAATTTTGAAATCACTGATTTCCTTTTAGATAGATAGATACCTCATTTTCATGAAGGCTGCCTATAATTCTATAGGACAGTGTGTATCTTCAGTTCATACTCACCATTTGTTTTCCTAATATAAACATTCCATTCTGATCCAGAAATCTCTACATAGAACAGTTACTGTCTGTAGTGGACATAAAAGAAGGATAATGATTGAGATTAGGTACTTAGAAACTGGTAGGCTTTGGCAAGTTCCCTTTTCTTATTTGAATCCAGATCAATCACCTGATTATTTGCAAAAAGGATCCTGAGGTCTTGTACCTGGAAAGAAAGTCAAACTGATGCCCTAAACAACTTATATAAAATCATACCAAAGCAATGATGGACTAATCTGCTGCTCTAACCACAAATGATGTGCGTCTACCAGACATATCTGGCCAAGCTTGATTCCAGTCTTTGTTTCTGCAAAACAGTGAAATTTCTTAAATATCACTGTCTCTTTCTCTCAAAGTTAGTGGACTCAAATGGCTTGTCTGTGGTTGCAAAATTTTCCTGAAGGGCTTTTACAGATGTTCATGCAAATCCTATTCCATTTTTAATTGGTCATAAAATAGCTGCTTGGCCTTCAATAATATAACACCATCCATTTTACTTAAAAACTATTCCAATTATGTAAATAATTTCAGAAGTTTAAATCAAAGTTATTTTAAATGGCTGAATGTTTATCTGCATGTTAAGCAACTATAAATATAAATATTAGTTTGTTCTTTTTATTACAATATTGAATATGAAAATTAAAATGTGTCTTCTTAATCACTTTGAATATACTGTCTTTTCTAGGTGGAATGATACTGAACCCATCCTATTTTGGCACGTTTGGTCACAACAATACAATGATCCATGAGATGGGCCACATTTTTGGACTATACCATGTCTTCAAGGGGGTGAGCGAACGTGAGTCATGTGATGACCCATGTCAGGAGACCACAGCATCCATGGAAACTGGAGATTTCTGTGCTGACACGGCTCCAACCCCGAAGTCAAAAGCATGCAAAGACCCTGGCTTGGTCAATGACACCTGTGGATCTATGCACTATCATAATACACCCTATAACAACTATATGAGCTATACAGGTAAATAGGGCTAAAGGGCTTGTGCTACAAATTTTATAATATGTACTCAGGCATTTATAATTCATATTTCTAAAAAGAAATTTGTAGATTCTTTATAAAGATGCTTTGTAGGCTGTGTTACATTTCCTTTACACCTGCTATCAGGAAGTTCCTTGATCTTGTTAAGATGCTTTGTGTGGCATTTTTTTAATTAAATTTTTTTAACATGCATTACTAAGTAGAGAACAGAATACGAGGGTGAAGCATGGCTACACAGCCTCAAGTCTTGTTGTGATAACTAAGCTTATAACAATTACTAAAATTACTTCATTACATAGATATAATGACATGACTTTGGGCTTTGGCACATGTTACTGACGACTGAATACCAAGAACAGCTGATTCAGGAACAATATCTTTCCTTCAGCTAAAACAAAATTTTAATTTTAATAACCAGGTCATTTTACTTCACTAAAATAGTCACATGATGTTTTGCAAATTGTTTAAATTGCACATAGTTTGCATGTCTTATCCTACCTTAAAGATTAACAAAACTCAAAAGTAAACTACTTTATTCTGACAGATAATGTCCATACAAGATATGTTTGAATGTTCACTTGTTCATATTTGTACCTGTATACTGTGTATAGATTTTATTTTAAAGAAAAACAATGTACCTAGGCGCTGAAATCTTACTCTCTCCGAGGTTCATATACAGTGGTGCTTGAAAATTTGTGAACCCTTTAAAATGTTCTATATTTCTGCATAAATATGACCTAAAACATCATCATATTTTCACACAAGTCCTAATAGTAGATAAAGAGAACCAATGAGACAAAAATATTACACTTGGTCATTTATTCATTGAGGAAAATGATCCAATATTACATATCTGTGAGTGGCAAAAGTATGTGAACCTTTGCTCTCAGTATTTGGTGTGACCCCCTTGTGCAGCAATAACTGTAACTAAACGTTTCCGGTAACCGTTGATCAGTCCTGCACACTGGCTTGGAGGAATTTTAGCCCATTCCTCCGTACAGAACAGCTTCAACTCTGGGATGTTGGTGGGTTTCCTCACATGAACTGCTCGCTTCAGGTCCTTCCACAACATTTCGATTGGATTAAGGTCAGGACTTTGACTTGGCCATTCCAAAACATTAAATTTATTCTTCTTTAACCATTCTTTGGTAGAACGACTTGTGTGCTTAGGGTTGTTGTCTTGCTGCATGACCCACCTTCTCTTGAGATTCAGTTCATGGACAGATGTCCTGACATTTTCCTTTCAAATTTGCTGGTGTAATTCAGAATTCATTGTTCCATCAATGATGGCAAGCCGTCCTGGCCCAGATGCAGCAAAACAGGCCCAAACCATGATACTACCACCACCATGTTTCACAGATGGGATAAGGTTCTTATGCTAGAATGCAATGTTTTCCTTTCTCCAAACATAATGCTTCTCATTTAAACCAAAAAGTTTTATTTTGGTCTCATCTGTCCACAAAACATTTTTCCAATAGCCTTCTGGCTTGTCCACGCGATCTTTAGCAAACTGCAGACGAGCAGCAATGTTCTTTTTGGAGAGCAGTGTCTTTCTCTTTGCAACCCTGCATTGCACACCATTGTTGTTCAGTGTTCTCCTGATGGTGGACTCATGAACATTAGCCAATGTGAGAGAGGCCTTCAGTTGCTTAGAAGTTACCCTGGCATCCTTTCTGACCTCGCCGACTATTACACGCCTTGCTCTTGGAATGATCTTTGTTGGTCGACCACTCCTGGGGAGGGTAACAATGGTCTTGAATTTCCTCCATTTGTACACAGTCTGTCTGACTGTGGATTGGTGGAGTCCAAACTCTTTAGAGATGGTTTTGTAACCTTTTCCAGCCTGATGAGCATCAGCAATGCTTTTTCTGAGGTCCTCAGAAATCTCCTTTGTTCGTGCCATGATACACTTCCACAAACATGTGTTGTGAAGATCAGACTTTGATAGATCCCTGTTCTTTAAATAAAACAGGGTGCCTACTCACACCTGATTGTTATCCCATTGATTGAAAACACCCGACTCTAATTTCACCTTAAAATTAATTGCTAATCCTAGAGATTCACATACTTTTGCCACTCACAGATATGTCTGTGAAGATTCTCAGTCATCCAGGTCATGGTAAACAGTGGGTAGTAAAAGAGAGCAACTGGACTTGCTTGAAGATTCTTGAAGATGTTTCACCTCTCATCTGAAAGGCTTCTTCAGTTCTGTCTGACTGGTAGGGAGCATCAGATATTTATCCTCTCATGGATGAAAAGCTCATCTAAGGTGTCATTGAGTCATCCTGTTGGTGTGGGTCACTGGGGGCTGGTTGTGAATGGCCTCGAAAATTGTTAGGATGATCAATGGATTGCCCATTAGGGTGATCAATGTAATGCTGATTTTCTCTGTCCTCCTGTGAGTCACTCACTACGTTTACATGCACATAGAGAGAATCGAATTTCTGCTGTTGCTTGACTGAAATCGAAGTTCAAAATGCCATGTATACACCTTAATTCGGCTGAAATTGAACCGAACTTGATTTCTCGGAATCGAGCTACACGACCTAGTTTATGCGATTTCTGCCGAGCTACTTTGTGCATGTATACCCTATCGAGCTAGTTGTCGAGCTACTTCTGGAAGTGACGAGTGACGAGACCACAAGCGGGAAACACAACAGCCTCGGTCGGCATGACAACGAATCATGACAACGGCATGAATCTTTTCTTTTTGTGGCATTGTTTGCACTGTTAAAATTTAGCTCACTTACTGTATCACCAAATACATCTGTACAGCTGTTGCATAGCTGTGAATTGTGTACATAAACAAGTCATTGTATTTGTGTGAATTGTGTACATAAACAAGTCATTGTATTTGTGTGTGTGTGTGTGTGTGTGTGTATGTCCAACATCTGAAGAATGTCAATAAAAACAAAACAATTGAACTTTTTGTGTGTTTATTAAGACATAAGTTAAATTGTAAGCAAAAAAAAAAAAAAAATTTGTAAGCAAAAAATGGACTTTAGAAAAATATTATTGTGCAAAATAAGTTGTCTTACAAAACAGTGGTCTGCGCCGGACAGTTTGTAGCCATAGTCTGTTAGAGCAAGCCTAACAGCTTGAACACGGAACTGCTAGTGTTGCCAGATTGGGGGTTTTAAGTGCATTTTAGCGGATTTGAACATGTTTTGGGCTGGAAAACATCAGCAGTATCTGGCAACACTATAGCTCTTCTTCATGACGACAACCGGAAGTGTACCAACACTATGGGGCGTGTAGCACCACGTGTGGCTCGGGTGCACAATGCACCTTGCACAATAGCCCGATTTCACTTGTGCATGTAGGATTGGATTTCTCTGGCACCCCTGCTGGGACCCTTTGCTCGATTACCAACAGCAGCTCGATTTGGACGTGCATGTAAACGTAGTCACTGAAAACAGCTGGGTTTTGGTGTGCATTCAGTTGTCTGGGAAGTGTGCCAAGGACTGCATTGTAGGTGTCTGATATATGATGTCTTAGACCCCCACCTCTGTTCAGTGATGGCCGTTCCAGGTTGACAAAAATGGCTTCTTTAACTCCTGGCTCATACCAATGATCCTCTCTGGCTAAAATGTGTACGTTGCAATCCTGAAATGAGTGTCCTTTGTTGATAAGATGAAGGTGGACAGCAGAGTCCTGGCCTGAGGAACTGGCTCTCCTGTGTTGAGCCATGCGCCTGTGAAGCGGTTGTTTTGTTTCCCCAATATATGAGTCCATGCATTCCTCACTGCACTGAATGGCATACACTATGTTGTCCTGTTTGTGTCTGGGTATTCTGTCCTTAGGGTAGACCAGTTTCTGCTTCAGAGTGTTACTGGGTCTGAAATGTACCAGAATGTTGTGTTTGTAGAAGATCCTCCTGAGTTTCTCAGATAGACCAGAAATGTAGGGAATGACAATGTTCTTGCATTTGTTCCTGTTATCCTCCTTGTCCATTCTGTTCGTATGATCGTTGGTATGAGCGAGGAGTTAAAGAAGCCATTTTTGTCAACCTGGAATGGCCATCACTGAACAGAGGTGGGGGTCTAAGACATCATTTATCAGCCACCTACAATGCAGTCCTTGGCACACTTCCCAGACAACTGAATGCACACCAAAACCCAGCTGTTTTCAGTGACTCACAGGAGGACAGAGAGAATCAGCATTCCATTGATCACCCTAACGGGCAATCCATTGATCATCCTAACGACTCTCGAGGCCATTCACAACCAGCCCCCAGTGACCCACACTAACAGGATGACTCAATGACACCTTAGATGAGCTTTTCATCCATGAGAGGATAAATACCTGATGCTCCCTACCAGTCAGACAGAACTGAAGAAGCCTTTCGGATGAGAGGTGAAACATCTTCAAGAATCTTCAAGCAAGTCCAGTTGTTCTCTTTTACCACCCACTGTTCACTCACAGATATGTAATATTGGATCATTTTCCTCAATAAATAAATGACCAAGTATAATATTTTTGTCTCATTTGTTCAACTCGGTTCTCTTTATCTACTTTTAGGACTTGTGTGAAAATCTGATGTTGTTTTAGGTCATATTTATGCAGAAATATAGAAAATTCTAAAGGATTCACAAACTTTCAAGCACCACTGTATCATGCTCTAAGTACAAAGTACCCAAGAGGATCTGAGATTGTGATGTCACTTACATGCTACATTACTTACCGAGGCTACTGGATCTAGTGGATACGTTGCTTCTAAATTGTTGTAAACAACCCTGAAGATGCCCAAGTGTCAAGTGTTTGGGTGTAAAAAATAAGTTTGATCATTGAAGCAGTGAATAGATACACACGCACATGCACACACTCATGCACAGCCTTCGTGAGCCTTTTGCTGTCTATAAATGCTCCATTGCTGTCTTATTTATTTATTTAAAAAACTTTTTCTTTGTATTTTTTTGTGACATGCTTTTATTTGTTTTAATTTACTGAGAAGTGATATTTTTAGATGGCAAGAATCACATTGCTATGGCAACAGAATTGGTTACTAGGATCTGTATCAGCACTGCGTATGCATTATCTAGCCAAGTAAGATTCAGACTTCATAAAAATGAAGTCTGTTGATTCACATTTTTTGAATGCCATTAAAAATTACATGCCTACAGAAACTTTCTGATTAGATTTTTAGAATTAGAAGGGTTTATTAGTCACATAGATTTTCACTGAGCTCTAATGTATTTCTTTGCTTCAACCCTTCTGAAGCAGTGAAAACACATGCATACATGTATGTATACACACACAAACACCAGTGTTGTAGTCACTAAACCTCAAATCCGAGTCCAGTCTTGAGTCCCCAGTGTTCAAGTCCCAGTCAAGTCCAAGTCGTTAAAAAAAAAAATTGAGTCGAGTCGACTACTGATCCGACTCAAGTCCACTATTGATCTGAGTCAAGTCTGACACTCCAATCGCACCATTTGACGGTGACTGTTTTAACGCTATTAACATTAGTTTGTTCCTGAACATGACATATGAACAGGTGAATGTGATTCTCTTTGTCAGGAGTGTGAAGTATTCTGTCAGAGATGATTGGGAGATGGATGCAAGTGCAGAAGGTGTGTTATTAATACAAGTGAAGACAGGTAAACAATCCAGAATGGGAGGCAAAATCGTAAAACGGTGAAATAAGCAATAGGTCGAGCGAGGCACAAATAGGCTATGGTAGAGTCAGCAGAATCAAAGATGAGAAACAGGAAATCAGGGATCAGGAAACCAAACAAGGAAATAAGGCTCAGTAATGTGTCAGCAACACAACTCAATACTTCGCAAATTAAGTGTGTTTTTACAGTTTTTTATACAGGCGTGCTGATTGCGCCTTAATCCTGTGCAGGTGTGAGTCGTTTATGGTGCATGCGCGAGAGTCTGTTTGGCATGCACACTGTCCGGAGCGTGCCCGAGAATCTGTCTGATGCACGTGCCAAGGCGCACAGGTGTGACACTCTTGCACAAAATTAATACAAGATTAATGTAGCTATAAATATGCCAAATTATGGCATATTACAAAAAAAAAAACTAAAGAAAAAAAAATCTGAGTCCTTGTCTCCAATTTACGAGTCCTAATGCAGTTAATGCACGAGTCTGAGTCATCAATGCTCAAGTCCAAGTCAAGTCATGAGTCCTTAAAATTAGGGCACGAGTCGGACTCAAGTCCGAGTCCTGGACTTGAGTACTACAAGCCTGCAAGAGAGCAGTGGCACCTGTTTTTTTTTTGTATAGAATTAGAAGCCTTTATTTGATGGCTCTGTGTTATGAAGGTAAACGATGTACAAGTGAGCTGGTTATTTAACAGGCAGATATCCGATTTCAGTGCAAATGGTTGCCTCCAGGTAAGCCTGTTTTTAGCAATACCATAACTTTTAAAATGGATAAAATGCTGTTATCAAGTTTTATTTTTAATTTAAACATGTTTAGGGCACATCAGAGCACTTGCCATGATTGGCAAACAGCGTTTATTTTGGGTTTTTGTTTGACTTTAATCAGCATCTGAGCAATTCCAGCGTTATGGACGTGACACTTGAACTCAAAATGGCAACAAATGACCCAGTGCATGTTTTATTGTCTCCCAGTATTTAAACAGGTGTTGCATATTTTAAGGCTGTACCATACTGGAGAAGTGATAGAACAAGAACAATTCCCATAGTACATCTAGGGCATGCCAGAAAATGCCAATAAAAGATGCGTTATGGATGTGACAGAAAAAGTATCACTTTTCTTGGGTGACTGTACATTTTTATCAAACTCTGTGAAATTGTAAACCTAATGTCGAAATGGAGATATCCATTTGATAGAGGGGTCCAAGGTGAATATTAAAAAAATCTTTGTTTAAAATATTTTGTATTTCATGCAGAGTTTCGGAAGGAAAAGTCAGCGTTATGGATGTGACGAAATTCCGTTATGGATGTGACGCGTCTGAAATAGACATGGCATATGTTTAGAAAATCAGCAATTTAACCACCATAACCCTTTGAAAAACTCTCTAAATATCAGCTAAAACTATCAAAGTTCTTAATATTTAGGATGGCTATTGTTTTGCTGTTTTGTGGATTTTAGCATACATTTCTGTGGCTTGTGGCAATAATATAGAACTGTACATGATCAAAGTTGATTTTAGCTTGGGGTTTACATTATAAGAAAAAGACTGACAGTGACATATTAGGTTGGTTACAAATTGGTTCAACTTATTCACATCTGTAAAATACAGGCCTAGGTGATATCTCTGGGAGTGGTTTTGATGTATTACATGTTGCTTTATTTTTGCATGGTGAGGTTGACATTTACATGGAATTGCCCACCTTTTGTCTTGTGCTGCACACTTGACTATTGCATTGTCCTGCTTTGTTTCATATGTAAGCTGCACCAAACGTGAACACACTTGTGAATTTTAAAGCTTGACTGGTGAGATACAACTCCAATTCCAAGAAACTTGGGAAGCTGTGTAAAACGTAAATAAAAATAGAATGCAGTGATTTGCAAATCATGGAAAAGCTCTATTTAATTGAAGATAGTAGAAAGGCAACATATAAAATGTTGAAGCTGATAAAATTTTATTGTTTGTGGAAAAAAAAATGCTCACTTTGAATTTGATACCAGGAACACATTTCAAAAAAGATGGGACAGGGTAACAAAAGACTAGAAAACTTGTGTAATGTAAAATACAAAAATAAAACAAACAAAAAAACCCTAACTGGGTTCATTGGCTACAGGTCAGTAAGAGGATTATGTTTAAAAAGAGCATCAAAGAGAGGCAGAGTCTCTCAGCAATAAAGATGGGGAGGGGTTCACCACTCCTTTGAAAGACTGCATGGGGAAAATAGTGAAACAATTTCAGAATTCATTGTTAAATTTTACTGTCCTCAATGTAAAATTGCAAAGAACTTGTGGATCACATCTATGACATAAAATATTAAAAAATTCAAGGAATCCAGAGAAATCTCAGTATACAAGAGACAAGGCTGAAAACCAAACAGTGGATGCCTGTGATCTTGGGGCCCTGAGGCAACATTGCATTAAACACAAATAATTCTGAATGGGCTAAGGATCACTTCTGAAAACCATCATCTGTGAACATGGTGCATCACTGCATTCACAAATGCAAATTAACACACTATAAAGTGGATATTATTAAAAAAAAAAAGTGTATACACCCCATTAAAATGACAAGTTTTTCCTGATGTAAAAAAAATGAGACCAAGATAATTTCAAAACTTTTCCCACCTTTAATGTGACGTACAACTCAATCGAAAACAAAAATTGAGGAAAAAAAATAAAAACATACAATAAGCTGGTTGCGTAAGTGTGCATACCCTTAAACTAATACTTTGTTGAAGCACCTTTTGATTTAATTACAACATTCAGTCTTTTTGGGTAGGAGTCTATCAGACTGCTACATCTAGACTTGGCAAGATTTGCCCACTCTCCTTTGCAAAAGCACTCCAAATCTGTCAGATTTCAAGGGCATCTCTTGTGTACAGCCCTCTTCAGGTCACCCCACAGATTTTCCATTGGATTTAGGTCTGGGCTCTGGCTGGACCATTCCAAAACTTTTTTAGGGTCATTGTTATGCTGAAAGATGAAATTCCTCTTCATCTTTCTAGCAGACACCTGAAGGTTTTGGGCCAAAATTGACTGGTATTTAGAACTGTTCATAATTCCCTCCACCTTGACTAAAGCCCCTGTTCCAGCTGAAGAAAAAACAACCCCAAAACATGATGCTGCCACCACCATGCTTCACCATAGGTATGGTGTTCTTTTTGGTGATGTGCAATGTTGTTTTGCATTGGAATTGTGGCCAAAAAGTTCAACCTTGGTTTTATCAGACCATAACACATTTTCCTACAGGCTTCTGGGAGAAGGTTTTTTTTTTCTTCAAAATTTAGCCAGGCCTGGATGTTTTTCTTTGACACTACCCCATAGTCCAGACATATGAAGAATACAGAAGATGGTGGTCACATGTAGTACATAACCAATACTTACCAGAAATTCCTGCAGTTCCTTCAGCGTTGCTGTAGGCCTCTTGGCAGTCTCCCTAACCAGCTTTTGTCTTGTCCTTTCATCAATTTTGGAGGGACATCCAGTTCTCGGTAATGTCTCCGTTGTCCCATATTTTCTCCACTTCTTGATGACAGTAAAGACAGTGCTCCATGGTATATCTAATGCCATGGAATGTTTTTTTGTACCCTTCTCCTGACATACCTTTCAATAATGAGATCCCTTTGATGCTTTGTAAGCTCTCTGCAAACCATGGCTTTTGCTGGAGGATGCAACTGAGTAAACGTCTGAACTTTATTTGGGGTTAATCAGAGTCATTTTAATTGATGTCAGGTGTGTACCCAAAAAGGCTGAATGCTGTAATTAAATCAAAAGGTGCTTCAACAAAAGTATTTGTTACAAATGGCAAGCTGAGGTGAAGTGAGGACCCAAGAGCAGACTCAGAAAACAGGCAGTGTTTAAAGAATTTTTTTAAATGAAGTAAATGGCAGAAAGGCAAAAGGTACAGTAGGGCTCAGGCAAAAGTCGGTAGTCAAAAAACAGGCCAGGAGGTCAAAACACAGAGGAGCAGGTAGACACAATCAGGGACCAAAAAAAAAAAAAAAAGGACAGAAAAGTCTTCACAAAAACTGATGAACACAGGGACAAGGGAAATCCAGGCAGAGGAAGCAAAAGAAACAATTTAAAAGAACAGGCAGGCAAAAATAGGGACAAAAACCAAGGAAAAATTCAAGCAGGGGGACTCAAGAAGACACAATACCAATGAGCTGTATTGAGGCAAGAAAAGTCTACAAGAGACAGTCTGACAAAGGGAGCAGCTCCACACAGTTCTTAAAAAGCCCTGGCTGATGGGAGAGTAGTGATTGCAGGTGTGGGAGTGCCACTTCAGGAAATGGCCTTCAGCAAGGCAGGACTGAATTCCTGTCCTGGAGCTGGCCTGGAGCCGGCGTGGAAGTCCCACAATCTAAGGCATGGATGGACTGAACTGGACTGTGACAGTATTAGTTTAAGGGTGTGCACACTTATGCAGCCAGCTTATTGTATGTTTGTTTTTTTTTAAATGTTTTTCCCCCTGACAGATTTGTTTGTTTTTCAATTGAACTGTACAGGTTATAGGTCACATTAAAGGAGGGAAAAGTTTTGAATTTTTTTTATCATGGTCTAGTTTTTTTTTTTTACATCATAAAGACCTATCATTTTAACAGTGTGTGTACACTTTTTATATCCACTGTATAAACAATATCCAGAAACACCACCTCCTTTTATGGGCCTGAGCTCATTTCCTATTTGTTATCAGCACACAGTTCAAAACCCAGCATCTGTGATGGTATGAGGGTGCATTAATGCACATGACATGTGTAGCTTGTATATCTGGGAAAGCATCATTAATGCTGAATAATATATACACATTTCAGAGTAATATGCTGCCATCCAGACAAAGTCTTTTTCAGGGAAGGCCTTCCTTCTTTCAGCAAGACAATGCCAGACTGCTTTCTGCACATATTAAAACTGCATGGCTCCATAGTAAAAGAGTCTGGGTGCTAAAATGGCCTGGCTGCAGTCCAAACCTATCACCCATTGAAAATGTGGCGCATTATAAAGTGCAAAATACAGCAACAGAGACAATTGAAATTTTATATCAGGCAAGAAGGGGAAATTTCACATTTCACTTTCAAAACAGCAACAATTGGTCTCCTCAGTTCCCAAACATTTACAGATTGTTGTTAAAAGTAGAGGTGATGCAACAAAGTGGTAAACATGCCCCTGTCCCAACTTTTTTGAAATGTGTTGCTGGCATCAAATTCAAAATGAGCATATGTTTTTCAAAAAAACAATAACATATCAGTTTCAGCATTGACTACATTGTCTTTGTACTATTTTCAATTTTAAAAAATGCACAAACAGTGGTACTAACTATTTTCAATTAGTCCTAGGTATGACTTTAAACTGCAACCGGTGGTGAGTCTCAGTTCCGGGAGGACTTGTGTATTGGAGAAAATGGAGTTACCCCTTAATCACTATTGTTCCCAGGTCTGCTCTGACCCAGAGTGGTAGCACCTGCCTGGGTTTCAGCTGTGGGTTAAATAGTACATCCCCAATAAGACACTGGCAACAGGGCACTTTTCGGTGCAATGTGGCAGAGGAACCATGGCATCACTCAGCAAGTCAGTTGTCACTGCAGGGCAACTTCCATACCTGTCAGGTCTGTGGCACTTTTGTGCACCACTTGGCATCAGATCTGGAGGTCCAGAGAGACAACATGATGGGGGCACGACATAATTTGTCTTACCTTACTGTGCAAGATGCTTCATTAGGAAAGGAGATTTCTGCATATCCTAATGAAGCAGTCATTATCACAAGCGATGGACAGCCAATGACGACTATTTTCAATAAAAATGGAGATAATGTGATTTGCAAATCATCATATTCTGTTTTGATTTACATTTCACACAGCTTCCCACCACTTTTGGAATTGGGGTTAGAGATATAACATATCCGAATGACCAGTCATTGATATAGACAATGAATCAATATGGCATTCATCATATTAAATTCAATGTGCAAAACCCAAAAACTTATTCCACCTTTTAAAATGTCATTACAGATGATAATTGCACCAACCACTTCACACCAAACCAAGTAGCTCGGATGCACTGCTACGTTGACCTGGTGTACAAAAACTGGGTTCAAGACAGAAAGCCCACTCCCATTCCTCTTCCGTCAGTGGTGATTGGCCAAGATGATGACTCTGTGTCCATTCACTGGTTGCATCCACTTAGTGGACCTCTCATGCAAAGGTGAGGTAACAGTCAACAACCACAGTGTACAAAACCAGTAATCATATCATTTATATAAATAAGTAAGCAAGCAAAACATTTTATTGTCATTCTAATTCAACACAACGCTGTGGATCGAACAAAAACTTCCTCCTGAGTCAGGGTGCTACACATTACATTTTAACAATGTATAAAAATATACAGGAGATATGACTTGCATACAAACAAACAAACAATATGACATACATACAAACATACACACACTCACTGGCCACTTTATTAGGTACACCCATAAAGCTGCTGTTTTATGCCATTGTCTAATCAGCCAATCCCTTGAGAGTACCACAATGCTTAAAATTATGCAGTTACAAATCAAGAATGGGAAAAATTGTGATCTCTGTGACTTTCAATGTAGCATGGGTGTTGGTGCCAGATGGACTGGATTGAGTATTTCAGAAACTGCTGATTTCCTGTGGTTTTCACACACAACAGTGTCTAGAGTTTACACAGAATAGTGTGAAAAAAAAACATTGAGTGAATGACAGTTCTGTGGGTGGAAATGTCTTGTTGATAAGAGTGGACAGATGAAAATGGCCAGATTGAATCAAGCTGCCAGGAAGGATATAGCCACTCATAGCAACTCTTTACAACCCTGGTGAGCAGAAAAGCATCTCAACATAAGTGGTATTTATTTCCAGTTTAATGAAAGTTTCTACAGACAGAAGCATGGATGCGCCATGGGCTCACCAGTATCCCCTATTGTGGCCAATCTTTACATGGAGGAAGTGGAACATAAAGCTTTGACCACTTTTTCAGGAGTTGCTCCCAGCCACTGGTTCAGATATGTGGATGACACCTGGGTTAAAATCAAAACCCATGAGGTGGAAGCCTTCTCTAAGCACATCAATGCAGTGGATATTAACATCAACTTCACTCGGGAGGACGTCAGTGGGAATAATCTAGCCTTCTTGGATTGTGATGTACGCATTAGACAAGACAAAAGCCTGAGCATCAAGGTCTACCGGAAACCCACACACACAGACCAATACCTACTCTTTGATTCTCACCACCCACTGGAACACAAATTGGGGGTCATTAGGACCTTGCAACACAGGGCTCAGTATATCCCTACAACGATCAAGGGAAAAGAGAAGGAGCAGAATCACATCAAGAAAGCACTTCAGAACTTCGGGTATCCCAACTGGTCTTTCCTCAAGAGCAGAAAAAGGAACAGAACGGATAAGGAGGATAACAGGAACAAACGCAAGAACATTGTCATTCCCTACATTTCTGGTCTATCTGAGAAACTCAGGAGGATCTTCTACAAACACAACATTCTGGTACATTTCAGACCCAGTAACACTCTGAAGCAGAAACTGGTCCACCCTAAGGACAGAATACCCAGACACAAACAGGACAACGTAGTGTATGCCATTCAGTGCAGTGAGGAATGCACGGACTCATATATTGGGAAAACAAAGCAACCGCTTCACAGGCGCATGGCTCAACACAGGAGAGCCAGTTCCTCAGGCCAGAACTCTGCTGTCTACCTTCATCTTAACAACAAAGGACACTCATTTCAGGATTGCAACGTACGCATTTTAGCCAGAGAGGATCGTTGGTATGAGCGAGGAGTTAAAGAAGCCATTTTTGTTAACCTGGAACGGCCATCACTGAACAGAGGTGGGGGTCTAAGACATCATTTATCAGCCACCTACAATGCAGTCCTTGGCACACTTCCCAGACAACTGAATGCACACCAAAACCCAGCTGTTTTCAGTGACTCACAGGAGGACAGAGAGAATCAGCATTCCATTGATCACCCTAACAGGCAATCCATTGATCATCCTAATGACTCTCGAGGCCATTCACAACCAGCCCCCAGTTGACCCACACCAACAGGATGACTCAATGACACTTTAGATGAGCTTTTCATCCATGAGAGGATAAATACCTGATGCTCCCTACCAGTCAGACAGAACTGAAGAAGCCTTTCGGATGAGAGGTGAAACTTCTTCAAGAATCTTCAAGCAAATCCAGTTGCTCTCTTTTACCACCCACAGTTTACCATGACCTGGATGACTGAGAATCTTCACAGACATCCTCATCTCATCTCATCTCATTATCTCTAGCCGCTTTATCCTTCTACAGGGTCGCAGGCAAGCTGGAGCCTATGCCAGCTGACTACGGGCGAAAGGCGGGGTACACCCTGGACAAGTCGCCAGGTCATCACAGGGCTGACACATAGACACAGACAACCATTCACACTCACATTCACACCTACGGTCAATTTAGAGTCACCAGTTAACCTAACCTGCATGTCTTTGGACTGTGGGGGAAACCGGAGCACCCGGAGGAAACCCACGCGGACACGGGGAGAACATGCAAACTCCACACAGAAAGGCCCTCGCCGGCCCCGGGGCTCGAACCCAGGACCTTCTTGCTGTGAGGCGACAGCGCTAACCACTACACCACCGTGCCGCCCTCACAGACATCCTCACTTACAAATTTCTGAATTAAGTTCTTGAGTGTCTGATTAAACCATTCTACTAAGCCATCCATTTGTGGGTGGTAGACACTGGTGTGGATTGGCTGAATTCCCAATAACCCATACATTTCATGCAGTGTGCATGACATAAACGCAGTGCCTTGGTCTGTCAGGATTTCTTTTGGAATCCCAACCCAGGAGATAATACAGAAGAGTGCTTCTGCAATACTGCATGCGGAGATGCTGCAGAGAGGCACTGCTTCCGGATATCGCATTGCATAATCCACCAGGACTAAAATAAAGTGATATCCCCGTGCCGACCGATCTAATGGCCAGGCGAGATCCATCCCAATTCTCTCAAAAGGTGTCACGATTAGAGGGAGAGGGCGCAAAGGTGCTTTTGGAGTGGCCACAGGATTTACTAATTGGCATTCACAGCATGCCCCACACCACCAACAGACATCCCCGCCAATCCCTGGCCAATAGAACTGGGCCATTATTCAGGCTAGTGTTTTATCCTACCCTAAGTGTCTGACCATGGGATTAAAGTGAGCCGCATGGAATTCGAGTTCCCTACGGGTCTTTGGGATTAATAACTGTGCTATTTGTTCTCCAGTTTGAGTGTCCTGCATCACTCGGTACAACCTATACTTAATAATAGCGAAATAGGGGAAGGCTGGTGTCACGCTTAGCAGGAGAATTTGATCATCGATTACTCTCACTTGGTCAAATGCATGATGCAGGGTCTTGTCTCGTGACTGGTCTAATGGGAAATCCTCAAGGGAATCCCCGAGAGAGGGAAGAGGGGCAGGCTGCTCCTCACTCCTTGTGTCGCCTTGATGCGGAGCTGACGTAGATGGCTCTGTGACAGCTTCTCCAGTTAATGCCAGACCGGGATCTTTCTGTGGTATATTAATGCAGAACCCACTGCTTATTATGTGTTCCATTAGTTCTTTAAACCCAGGCAAATCAGTCCCCAAAATCAGCTAGTGGGTGAGATGGGGATTAACCGCCGCTTCACTCTATGCTTTTCTCCCCGAAATAGAATGTGGATGGACACTAAAGGGTAGTTGTGAACATCCCCGAGCACACACAATACCTTCACCACTTGCACCAAGCTTTGGTGGATTGAGGTCTGGTTACAGCTGGAATTCACCAAGGCATGATATGTATCCCCTTATACACTAACCAGAATGTGATGCGCTCCGGCCTGATCGAGGGCAGTTTCAGGCGTGTCAGGGATGTGGACCACTCCTCCCACCTCCATTGTGGAGCACTGACTCTGAAGATGTCCCGGTTCCCTGCAGCGCCAGCATACCAGCCCAGGCTCTCCCTCTGCACCTGTGGTGGAGCCGGCCCCCGCCTCCATGGTGGGGGAACAGGGCAAGAATGGGAAGCAGAGGGAGAGGGAGAGAGAGAAAAGAAGAGAAGAGGAAGCCCATCTTCCTGCCATCAGAACCGCTGCCATGTAGTCTTCTGCCAGCTCGATGGCTTGTTCCAGCAACGCTGGGTGATGACACTGGACCCACTCTTCCATTCCTTCTGGAAATCATGCAATGAACTGCTCCAGTGTCACCAGGTCAATAATTCCCTCGGTGTCAGGGTCATCCACCCTCAGCGACCGCCGGCAGACATCCCGAAGCTGTTGGCTGAATGCGAATGGCCGGCCAACCTCCTCCAACGTCAGCATCCAGAAGCACTGACGCTGTTGTTCTGGGGAGTGGCCGACATGCTGTGGAATGGCTCACTTCAAGTCAGCTTAGATGAGTCAGCTGTCGGCAGGGAGCTGCAGCATGGTGAGCTGCGCCTTGCCAGTCAGCAGTAGAAGTAGGCACGCTGCACGCTACTTGACTGGCCACCCCCCACATTTCTGCTGCTTGCTCGAAGAGAGCGAGGAAGGCTTCCGGATCGTTGTGAGGACCCATCTTCATTAGGGTGAGGTGGGTAGGGTCCGCTGCGGTGTTGGTTGAGAACCCCACCAATGCGAGCAGTTGTCGGAACGCTTGGCGGTCTTCTTGCTGGGCCAGCATCAAAGCCTCGAAGTGTTGCTCTTGTTCCTTCCAGAGGGCAATCAGCACTTGATGCTGGTTCTGTTAGGCTGTGGCAAGGGCATGAAAGAGGTCCTTGAATGGCAAGGACTCCATGGATGGGCTCCCTTCTGTATAGCCCAGGTTTTGGCACCATTCTGATAATTCCCTGATATGAGTGGAGTACAGAAGTATCACAGGCAGGGGCTAGTGTTCAACAATCATTTATTTTTTTTTATAGCTTTTCAGCTTTCTTGCTTCACTAGGACATGAACACACACACGCATAAATGTACACCGTCGTGTTCTGGTCCCAACCAGCCCTCCTCTGCTCTCCTCCTCCTCTTATGCTCCATCACTGCAAGAAACGCGCGCACACACACACACACACACACACACACACACACACACACACACACACCTTAATTGACACCAGGTGTAATTACTTGGCCACTTACCTTCTCCTACCCTGCCCTCCATTCACAAACTGATGCTCCGCCATGTCCCCGCTGCCACATTTATATACAATGACATGAATGTCATCTTGGATATGAATATCATGGCAGTATTTGGGCTTTCACTAATTTCTTTGCATTGTTTTTTTTCCCCTTTTTTTCTTGTGGCAGAATGTACAGCATATATTTTTAATAAAAAAAAACACTAGAATTTGATGCACAAGTTTTAATTTTCTTTGGGTTTTCTGAAATCAACACAGGGTCAAAATTATACATACATGGTCAAAAATTTACATACGCTCACTTAGATTATTAATTCAGAGTTGCTGAAACTTCCAAAATGTCTCTTATCTTGCCAAGGTCGAGGTCTCTTAACTTCCTGTTAGTGATCATGATTGACTACAGCTGGTAGCTTCTCTGTGCCTTCATAAAAATGGTTTGTTTACAGCACTCATTGGCTTGACCAACACACAGTAAAATGGAAAAGTCCAAGGAGCTCAGTGCAGATCTGTGAAAGAGGATCACATCCTGTATATACCCAACTCCGGAATGTCTCTTGGAGCCATTTCTAAACAACTGCAAATTCCAAGATCAATTCAAACAATTGTAAGCAAGTTATTGTGAGGTGTAGTCACTTTGCCAAGCCACTTTGCTTCAAGAAAACCCAAACTGTCACCCTCAGCTGAGAGGAAATTGGTTTGGATGGTCACGAACAACCTGGGAACCACCATGGCACAGCCCTGCCATGAACTGGAAGCAGATGGATCACTGTCTAGAGTTCAGATCACCATGGATTAAGAGGCTGCTATCCAAGAAATAACCCCCTACTCCAAAACTGACACCTTCAAGCATAACTAAAGTTTTAAGCTGACCACACGGACAAAGAAAAAGCCTTATGGAGGATAGCTGTATGGTCAGATGAGACAAAGATTGAGTTGCTTGGCCACAATGACAACCATGTACAGAGGGATACTGTACCAGCTGGTGGTGGTGGTAGGATCATCATGCTCTGGGGCTGTTTTGCAGCCAGTGGAACTGGTTCATTGCACAAAGTACAGTGGTACTTGAAAATTTGTGAACTCTTTAAAATTTTCTATATTTCTGCATAAATATGACCTAAAACATCATCAGATTTTCACACACATCCTAAAAGTAGATAAACAGAACCCAGTTAAACAAATGAGACAAAAATATTATACTTGGTCATTTATTTATTGAGGGAAATGATCCAATATTACATATCTATGAGTGGCAAAAGTGTGTGAACCTTTGCTTTCAGTATCTGGTGTGACCCCCTTGGGCAGCAATAACTGCAACTAAATGTTTCCGGTAACTGTTGATCAGTCCTGCACACCAGCTTGGAGGAATTTTAGCCCATTCCTCCATACAGAACAGCTTCAACTCTGGGATGTTGGTGGGTTTCCTCACATGAACTGCTCACTTCAGGTCCTTCCACAACATTTCGATTGGATTAAGGTCAGGACTTTGACTTGGCCATTCAAAAACATTAACTTTCTTCTTCTTTAACCATTCTTTGGTAGAATGACTTGTGTGCTGAGGGTCATTGTCTTGCCGCATGACCCACCTTCTCTTGAGATTCAGTTCATGGACGGATGTCCTGTCATTTTCCTTTCGAATTAGCTGTTATAATTCAGAATTCATTGTTCCATCAATGATGGCAAGCTGTCCTGGCCCAGATGCATCAAAACAGGCCCAAACCATGATACTACCACCACCATGTTTCACAGATGGGATAAGGTTCTTATGCTGGAATGCAGTGTTTTCCTTTCTCCAAACATTTCTCCATTTAAACCCAAAAGTTCTATTTTGGTCTCATCCATCCACAAAACATTTTTCCAATAGCCTTCTGGCTTGTCCATGTGATCTTTAGCAAACTGCAGATGAGCAGCAATGTTCTTTTTGCAGAGCAGTGGCTTTCTCCTTGCAACCCTGCCATGTACACCATTGTTGTTCAGTGTTGTCCTGATGGTGGACTCATGAACATGAGCATTAGCCAATGTGAGAGAGACCTTCAGTTGCTTAGAAGTTACCCTGGGGTCCTTTTTGACCTCGCAAACTATTACACACCTTGCTCTTGGAGTGATCTTTGTTGAAAATAATTGTGTGAAAGGACTTGTTGAAAGGACTTGTGTGAAAATCTGATGATGTTTTAGGTCATATTTATGCAGAAATATAGAAAATTCTAAAGGGTTCACAAACTTTCAAGCGCCACTGTGGATGGAATAATGAAGAAGGAGGACTACCTCAGAATTCTTCAGCATAAACCATCAGAAACTTGAACACGACTTGGGAGGTACAACAGGACAATGAACCCAAACATTCATCAGAGCTGGTTGTGGAGAATAAAGCAGACTAGCATTAAGCTTAAAATAAGTCCTGACTTCAACCCTCTTGAAAACATATGGACCATGATTATAAGTCGAGTCCATGCCAAGAAAAAGAAAAAAACAAAAACATACAAAATTTAATTGAACTCTACCAATTTGTCATGAAATATCCAACCAGAATTCTGCCAGAAGCTTGTTCATGGTAAACAAAAATGTTTGCTCAAGCTGAATATTGCAAAGAGACATTTTACCCAAATATTAGGTGTGCTGTATGTATATTTTTGACCTTGTGTTGATTTCAGAAAACCCAAAGAAAATTAAAAGTTGTGCACCAAATTCTAGTGTTTTTTTTTCAATTAAAGATGCATGCTGTACATTCTGCCACAGACAAAGAACAGTTCAAAGAAATTACTGAACACCCAAATATTGCCATGACATTCATGTCACTGTATGTAAACTTCTGACAACAACTATATATATATATCCATCAATGTGTATATACAGTTGTGGTCAGAAGTTTACATACAGTGACATGAATGTCATGGCAGTGTTTGGGCTTTCAGTCATTTCAAAGAAATGACCTTTGTCTTCACACAGAAAGGCCCTTGTCAGCCACTGGGCTTGAACCCAGAACCTTCTTGCTCTGAGGAAACAGGGCTAACCACTACACCACCCTTGCCACAACATTAGTTTCTCATCTAGTCACATATACTGGCCTTCAAGCTTCATTTTTTCTCTCATTATTTTTTTGCAGGTAGACATGGGTCATTGAGGGGAGACATGGGATATTATGTTGGGAGACTTGGGCCATAGTGGGGAGATATGGAACAAAAATAAAATACCTAGGCCTACATGTTTAATTTTTATTTATTATCAAACCTTGTAACATATGAACTACATGAACACACAATGCTGGTACAGCTATAGAAAAATATCAGTTTACACTAACCTGACTAGACAAAACAAGCTTAATCCTCATGCAGATACACTCACACATTTTTAACAAAAAATTTCAACTATTTTATATTTTTATATTATATTTGTAAACCGCAAGAAAAAAAAATGTAACATGAACTGTCCCAACTCTCTCTATCTGTCCATTTTGAAAAAAAAAAAATTCTTAAAGGGCATACACAGAACCTTTTATTTTTAAATAAATTTCTGAGTGGGTAGTATCTCCATCCTTGACTCTTGTATGCTGCATAAATGGGAATAAAAAATATATATTTTTGAGAGTTAAAATCGACTGTAAAGTTGGCATTCGAGCTGCACCGCTGAGCCAGCCAGCCCTGAATGCATGACGTCACAGTGGGAACCAGTTTTAAGGCCGAAGCCTTTGACAGCTATAGACCAAAGTCATATAAATAAAAAATTATGGTGAAAGTAAGAAATACGGGGCGGCACGGTGGTGTAGTGGTTAGCGCTGTCGCCTCACAGCAAGAAGGTCCGGGTTCGAGCCCCGTGGCCGGTGAGGGCCTTTCTGTGTGGAGTTTGCATGTTCTCCCCGTGTCCACGTGGGTTTCCTCCGGGTGCTCCGGTTTCCCCCACAGTCCAAAGACATGCAGGTTAGGTTAACTGGTGACTCTAAATTGACTGTAGGTGTGAATGGTTGTCTGTGACTATGTGTCAGCCCTGTGATGACCTGGCGACTTGTCCAGGGTGTACCCCGCCTTTTGCCCGTAGTCAGCTGGGATAGGCTCCAGCTTGCCTGCGACCCTGTAGAACAGGATAAAGCGGCTAGAGATAATGAGATGAGATGAGTAAGAAATACCGTTACCGACGTGCTCAACTAAGACTGATTTGACTTCACTGATTGTGGGTTGACTCTCATTAAAACAGGATAGGTGTTATAACTTATGCAACATACATGTAGATGCATGCATTTTCACTGATAAAAAGTAAAAGGCTAGTTAAATAATCAGATGAACTGAGACAATCACATTCTGAAGCAAATTAAATAATTTTATACCAGTAACTTAAACACACAATACAAGTTAAATGTATTAATCTAAATGCAAGTCAACAACGAGTGTTGTTGTTTTTGTTGTTTCGTATCCAGATGAGAGTTGGAGCTTACCTGTCTGTGTTCTCGCTTCTTGAAGGCCGATCTTGTGGCTGATTGTTTTGAAACAATTTGACTTTCAGTTGTTCATTCAGTTCTCCTTTCATTCACTTCTTCTACGTAAGGGCGAGATATTGTTGCTGAAGCAAGCATATCCAGAGGAAAAATCAGACGGCTGGTCCACTCATTCTCCATTTTCTCCATATTGAGTACTCCTCCATTACTGCTCGGCTCAGGCAATTACTAAAACCTGGGACGGGACATCACCAGTTTTAGCAACAACCGTGGGGAGGTCACTGCCCCAGCAATAATATGTCACGTCCCATTCCGTCCCGGGTTTTAGCAACAACCCTTGGCTCACACTCCGAGAGAACAGGTGCAACTGAACTTACTTTCCTTCTCTTGTAGTTTTATTTAATTGTTGATCACTGCAAAAAATGATCTCTTGTTGAGAGAAAATATCTTTAATATGGGTGAATTTATCTATTATTTCTTATTAGAAGTTTACTAGAACTCAAATGTAAGATTATTTAGTTTACTTTGAGACGCTTTTACTAATTTCAAGCCTTAGATTTTCTTATTCTATTGGCAGATAATTTTGCTCATTTTTGCAATCAATTCTAGAAAGAAGCAAAATTATCTGCCAATAGAATAAGAAAATTTAAGGCTTGAAATTAGTAAAAGCGCCTCAAAGTAAACTAAATAATCTTATATTTGAGTTCGAGTAAACTTCTAATAAGAAATAATAGATAAATTCACCCATATTAAAGATATTTTCTCTCAACAAGAAATCATTTTTTGCAGTGATACTGCACCCTCTTTCAATATGGGTTTGTAGCCAACACTCCTCAACAGATCAGAGGTCTCGTACAAGTCTTCAGTAAAATATGCAGAGCAGAGGAGAAACCACTTCATAGGTGCCCAATGGGCCTGTGAACTTCTCGCAAAATGTGTCCAAATCTTTGCAATTTAAACATTCTTGGGCCATAAATGCAACGTAAATCCACCTTCTGTCATGTGCCAGCAACACATCTACGTGGCATGGTGATAAATTAGCTCAAAATGGAGGATCAGAGTTGCAGTCAGCTCTGTGTCTTAGTATAGTGGAAATGGCGATTAGACCGATAGACTTTCTACTGTGACATCACTGACTTCAAGGTCATTCACTCAGACCGCTACCTATATGAATCACTTTAATCGTAAAAACTACTATATTAGATTTACTGTTAACACTTAAAACTATTCCTGTGCCATTCTTGTGGTCTCAAGGCATTTATAAACAAAAAGTGAGGCCATGGTTTTGCGTATATGCTTTAAATGTTTTTTCCCCAGAATTTAAGTTTAATAAATAATACTTGTAGCAAGATTCAGGTGTGGGTGGAGCACAGAAGCACGGCAGTGGCTGTTTGTGTTGAAGAGGGGTTTTTATTTTACAGCTTTTCAGCATAGGGCTCCAAAAAACTCTCACTCTCTCACACACACATGCACACACACATACAGGCTGTCAACGAGCCCTCGGCGCCAACTTCCCCTTCTCGCTCTCCTTTTATTGGCCGTGGTCACTGAAGGAGACACACAAACACATGTTAATTGACAACAGGTGTAGTGACATGACCACTCACCTTCCCTGACTCCGTCCTCCATTCACAGACCAACGCTCAGCCACGCCCCCGCTGCCACATATCCCCACTGCCCGACTCAGGCCGGGGAGCCGTCTGGCCTGAAGCTGACTCCCCCCCCGATGGGAGAGGAAGTCCACCACCACCATCTGCGCCCCCAGCCTGTGGACCACCTCAAATTTAAATGGCTGGAGTGCAAGATACCAACGGTTGATCCGTGCGTTGGCATCCTTCATGCAGTGGAGCCACTGGAGGGGTGTGTGGTCCGACCAGAGGGTGAAAGGGCACCCCAGCAAGTTCAAGTTCACTTTGTCAATAATGCCATATGTGCAGGACAGAGAATTGAAATTGCGTTTCCCTCTTATCCACGGTGCAAACAGTAATAAACATGAAATATAAAATATAGGTACAAGATATAAACTTTAAAAAGAGGAAGAAAAAAAAATGGGGGGGGGTATTTACACACACAAGCTAAAGCTATCTAAGAAAAGACAGTGGCAATCCAGAAAGTGCAAATGTGGCAGTGTGAACAGAATTAACGGTATAAATTTAAATGTGACAAATGACAATATAAACAGAATGAACAATGTAAATGGGACCAGCACTCTGACAGTATAAGTAATTATCAGTATAAATATAAATAAATAAATATGGCAGTATGAGCAAAATTTTCAGTGTAAGTATAAATATGGCAGATATGTATAAAGTGTAAACAGTGTTCTAAACAGTTTTTATATAGTGCAATTAACTTAAAAAAAGTGTAGACAGTATTGTAAACAGTTTTAACATAGTGCAATTGAATTCTGTTACAGTTCGTTAAAGTGGCTGGTGACATTTGGTTTGTGTATTAAGGGAAGGGGGTACTGGCCTGGGAGGGAGTTCAGCATCTTGATGGCCTCGTGGATGAAGCTGTCTCTCAGTCTGCTGGTTCTCGCCCGGAGGCTTCTCATTCTCCTCCCAGAAGGCAGGAGGCTGAAGAAGTGGTGGTTGGGATGGGTGGAGTCGCCTGCAATGCTGAGTGCTCTGCGGGCCAGGCATGTGTTGTAAATATCCTGAAGGAAGGGTAGGGGGACACCGATGATCTTCTCAGCTGCTCTCACTATGCACTGCAGGATGCAGGATGCAGGATGCAGTACAGGATGCAGTACAGCCGCCATACCACACAGTGATGCAGCTGGTCAGGATGCTCTCGATGGTTCCGCGGTAGAAGGTCTGCATGATGGTGGCTGGTGGTCTAGCTCTTTTCAGTCTGCGGAGGAAGTAGAGGCGCTGCTGAGCTTTCCTGGCCAACGATGCAGTGTTGCTGCTCCAGGAGAGATCCTCGGTGAGGTACACACCCAGGAACTTGGTGCTGCTCACTCTCCACAGCAGCACCATTGATGGTCAGTGGAGGATGCTGGATGGAGGCTCTCCAGAAGTCGACAACCATCTCTTTCGTCTTCTCCACATTAAGAGAGAGATTGTTGTCTCTGCACCACGTGGCCAGTTGGCTCACCTCGTCCCTGTAGTATGACTCATCATTGTTGTTTATGAGTCCCACCACAGTCATGTCATCTGCAAACTTGATGAAGAGGTTGCTGTTGTGTGTTGGTGTGCAGTCATGGGTCAGCAGGGTGAAGAGAAGGGGGCTGAGCGCACATCCTTGAGGGGCCCCTGTGTTCAGTATGATGGTGCTGGATGTGTTGCTGCCGACCCGGACTGCCTGTGGTCTTCTGGTCAGGAAGTCCAGCAACCAGTTGCAGAAGGAGATGTTTAGTCCTAGACAGTCCAGTTTCTGAATCAGCTGCTGGGAGATGGTTGTGTTAAATGCTGAACTAAAGTCTAAGAACAGCATCTGCATGTAAGAGTCCTTAGTGTCCAGGTGAGTGAGAGCTGAGTGGAGAACGGTGGAGATTGCATCATTAGTGGACTGATTGGCCCGATATGCAAATTGGTACAGGTCCATGGAGGGAGGGAGGATGGATTTGATGTGCTGCATGACTAACCGCTCGAAGCACTTCATAATGATGGGGGCCAGTGCCACAGGGTGGTAGTCGTTGAAGCAGGATGGTGAGGCCTTCTTTGGAACAGGGATGATGGTGGTGCTCTTAAAGCAGGTGGGGACAACAGCTTGGCTCAGGGAGGTGTTGAAGATGTCTGTGAGCACTTCTTTGAGCTCCTCTGCACAGTCCTTTAGCACACGACCTGGAATGTCGTCAGGTCCTACAGCTTTGCGGGTGTTGATCCTGGAGAGGGATCTCCTCACACTGGCTGGAGACAGGGACAGCACCTGGTCATCCAGAAGGGGTGGTGTCTTCTGTGCAGGCATGCTGTTGTTGGCTTCAAACCGTCCAAAGACGTTGTTTAGACTGTTCAGCAGAGTGATGTCCTTGTCACAGGTCTGTGGTTGAGGTTTATAGTCCATGATGGTCTGTATCCCCTGCCACAGGCTCCTTGTGTCTCTACTGTCAGTGAAATGATGGGCTATCCTGCTACTGTACTGCTTCTTTGCTAGTCTGATGCCACAGGACAAGTTGGCTCTTGCTGATCTCAGACCAGCCTCATCACCTGCTTTGAAAGCAGCGTTCCAGGCTTTCAGTAACTGATAGACTTCCCCCGTCAGCCATGGTTTCTGGTTGGCCTGTACTGTGATGGTCTTAGTGTCCGTGACATCATCAGTGCATTTACTAATGTAGGCTGTAACAGTGTCTGAATATTCCTGGATGTTGATCTGGTGGTTGTAAGTGGCTGCCTGCTTAAACATGTCCCAGTCTGTGATGTTAAAGCAGTCCTGAAGTGCTGAGGAAGCACCCTCTGGCCACACCCATACCTGCTTCTGGACCGGTCTGGTGACTTTGACCTTCGGCCTGTATGCTTGCATTAGCATAACAGTGATGTGGTCTGAAGCACCAAGATGGGGGAAGGGTGAGGCCTTGTATGCCCTTCTCAGTGTAGTGTAAACCTGGTCCAGTGTGTTGTTTCCTTGTGTTGCAAAATCAATGTGTTGATGTAACTGAGGAAACACTGTTTTGAGATTTGCGTGGTTGAAATCCCCAGCTACGATGAGAAGTCCCTCTGGATGGGCTGTCTGTTGGTCGCTGATGGCGCAGTACAGTTCACTCAGTGCCTTGTCCCTATCGTTGTTGTTGCAGCTGGGAGGAATGTAAACTGCAACAAGCAGGATGGCAGAAAACTCCCTCAGTAGATAGAAGGGCTGGCATTTGATGATCATAAACTCCGCAAGGGGTGAACAGTGTCTGCAAACTACCACAGCATCCTGACACCAAGCATCCCTAATGTAAACACAGACCCCGCCGCCGCAGGTCTTGCCTTCTTCAATGAGGGCTCTGTCTGCTCAATTGCATGTTAGCCAGTCGAGCTGGATGGCGGAGTCCAGTATGCTGTCATTGAGCCATGTTTCCATGAACACAAAAACACAGCACTCTCTCACAGCCTGCTGGGTCGCTCTCAAAAGGTGCATATAATCCAGTTTGTTATCCAAGGAGCATACATTGGCGAGTATGATGGACAGTATAGCCGGCTTGTCTGGATTAGCCATTAGCCTGGCCCAGATACCCCCTGGCTTTCCCTGCTTCTGCTTCCTCTCGCACCACCTACGGCGCTTCCTCTGCGGGTGTGCAACAGTAGTGGGGGTCGATGTCAAAGCAGGCCGCCGGATAGGCTGAGGTCATGTAGCTCCTTAGCATGTGCCAGGTTTAACTTACAGAAAAAAAGTGTTGCCAATGTCAAAAAGAGTCCCACGGCTGTATGTGTGCCTCAGGACGGACAAACATGACGAAAACATACCATCATTCGAGCACACTGATGAAGACAAACATGTAAACACCACATTATCTGGACAGAGAGGAGCCGCTGCGTCCGCACGCGCCACTGCATAGTACCAGAGGGCGAGGACCGCCCACTTGATGGCTAGGCACTCTTTTTCAATCATGCTCTACCTGCCCTCTTGCATCGACAGCTTCGGCTAATGTACAGCATGGGACGCTCCTCCCCCTCCACCTTCTGGGACAGAACGGCCCCCAGCCCTCTGCCCGATGTGTCTGTCTGTAAAATAAAGGGGAGAGAAAAGTCAGGGGAGTGTAACAGTGGCCCCCTACACAGTGCAGCCTTTATCCTAGAGAAAGTCTGTTGGCATTGCTCCGTCCACTGGACCAGATCTGGTGCTCCCTTTTTAGTGAGATCCGTCTGTGGGCTGGTGACGTCCAAATAATTAGGTATGAACCTCTGATAGTAGCCAGCCAGCCCCAGGAACTGTTTCACTCCCTTTTTGGTCTTGGGCCTTGGGCAGGCCGCAATCACTGCTGTCTTATTAATTTGGGGACGCACCTGCCCATGGCCTAAGTGGAAACCCAGATACCATACTTCCACCCACCCAATCGCACATTTCTTTGGGTTGGCTGTGAGACCCGCCCGCCTCAGCAACTTTAGGATGGCCCTAAGGTGTTCAAGGTGCCGTGGCCAGTCATTACTGAAGATGATAATGTCATCCAGATATGCGGCTGCGGAGGTGGCGTGAGGGCGCAGGACCCTGTCCATAAGCCGCTGGAATGTAGCAGGCACCCCAAACAGCCCAAAAGGAAGTGTGATGAATTGGTGTAAGCCAAACGGTGTGGAAAAGGCCATTTTCTCTCAGGACAGAGGAGTCAAGGCGATCTGCCAATATCCCTTTGTTAAATCCAGTGTCGAATAAAAACAAGCAGCGCCTAATCGATTGAGCAACTCGTCAATGCGAGGCATTGGGTACGCATCAAATTTAGACACCGCATTGACTTTCCTATAGTCCACACAGAACTGGACTGACCCATCGGTCTTGGGGACCAGGACCACTGGGCTGCTCCAGTCACTGTGGGACTCCTCGATTATGCCCATTTCGAGCATGGCTTCAAGTTCATCCCGGACCACCTTTTTTTTGTGTTCGGGCAGGTGGTAAGGGCGGCTGCGCACTACCATCCCTGGGGGCACCTCAGTGTGGTGTTCTATGAGGTAGGTGCAGCTGGTCAGGGCGAAAACATGTCGGAAAATTCTTTCTGCAACTGGGCTACCTCCGTGAGCTGGGCCGGGGAGACGTGGTCTCCACAGGGGACTGGAGCAGTGGGTTATGTCAATTTTCTTTTTTGAACCTCCGGCCCCAGCTCCGCCTTTTCCGGAATTACTGACTCCAACACCACAGGGACCTCCTCATTCCAACGTTTTAACAGATTGAGGTGGTAAATTTGTAATGCCTCACCCCTGTCCATTCGCCTCACCTCATAGTCGATGTTCCCGACTCGCCATGTAACCTCGAAGGGCCCTTGCCACTTGGTGACCAATTTGGAGCTTGACGTGGGCAACAATATGAGTACTTTGTCTCCCGGTGTGAAATCCCTAAGGCACCTGCCCCTGTCGTACAGTCGGACTTGACGTTCTTGCGCCTGCCGCAAATTCTCCTGCGTTAAGTGCGTGAATGTGTGGAGTTTGGTGCGCAGGTTGAGAACATATTGAATTTTGTTCTTACTCAGTGAAGGTCCCTTCTCCCAATTTTCATGTAGCACGTCCAAAATGCCATGCGGGTTATGCCCATATAACAATTCAAATGGTGAAAACCCTGTGGAGGCTTGCAGGACCTCTCGTACTGCAAGTAACAGGGGCTTGAGCCACTTATCCCAATTACGTGCATCTTCGCTTACAAACTTCTGAATTATATTTTTGAGGGTTTGATTAAACTGTTTTACTAAGCCATCCATTTGTGGGTGATAGATGCTGGTGTGGATAGGCTTAATTCCCAGTAACCCATACAGCTTGCGCAGTATGCGTGACATGAATGTAGTGCCTTGGTCTGTCAGGATTTCTTTCAGAATCCTGACCTAGGAGATAAAGCGGAAGAGTGCTTCTGCTATGCTGCGTGCTGAGATATTGCAGAGAGGCACTGCTTCCAGATATTGCATTGCATAATCCACCAGAACTAAAATAAAGTGATATCCCTGTGCTAACCGATCTAATGGCCTGACGAGATCCATCCCAATTCTTTTGAAAGGGGTCTCGATTAAAGGGAGAGGGCGCAAAGGCACTTTTGGAGTGGCCGCAGGATTTACTAATTGGCATTCATGGCACGCAGCACACCACCGACAGACAGCCCCTGAATCCCTGGCCAATAGAACCGGGCCATTATCCGGGCTAGTGTCTTATCCTGCCCCAAGTGTCTGGCCATGGGATTAAAGTGAGCCACATGGAATATGAATTCCCGGCGACTCTTTGGAATTAACAGCTGTGTTTATCTTTTCGCCAGTTTGAGTGTCCTGCATCACTCGGTATAGTCTATCCTTAATAATAGCAAAGTAGCGGAAGGCCGGTGTCGTATTTGGCTGGAGAGTTTGACCATCGATTACTCTCACTTGGTCAAATGCATGCCACAGAGTCCTGTCTCATGACTGCTCTAACGGGAAATCCCCAAGGGAATCCCCGAGAGAGGGAGGAGGGGCGGGGCGCTCCTCACTCTGCATATCGCCCTGACACAGTGCTGACGTAGACGGCTCTATGACCGCTTCTCCCGCCAATGCTACTCCGGGGCTTTCCCTAGCTGAATTACGGCAGGACCCACTCTTCACTATGTGCATCATTAATTCTTTAAACCCCACCCAATCAGTTCCCAAAATTAGTGAGTGGGTGAGACAAGGGTTAACCGCTGCCTTTACACTATGTTTTTTCCCCTCTAAATAAAATGTGGACAGACACTAAAGGGTAGTTGTGAACATCCCCGTGCACACACAACACCTTCACCATTCGTGCTCTCCCCAATGCCACACCTTGCACCAGGCTTTGGTGGATTGAGGTCTGGTTACAGCCAGAATCCACCAAAGCCTGATACGTATCCCCTTGGACACTTACCGGTATTTGATATGCTCCGGCCCAATCGAGGGCAGTTTCTGGCACGTCGGGGACCTGGACCACCGCACCCACCTCCATTGCGGAGCACTGATGTTGGAGATGTCCCGGCTCCCCGCAGCACCAGCACACCGGCCCAGGCTCTCCCTCTGCGCCAGTGTTACGGGCATCACTCACCTGAGGGGGAGGAGACACAGACAAGGAAGGGGGAAATGGGAGGACACTGCGGGTGTGCCAGGCTGGCTGGGGGGAGCCGGCCCCCACCTCCGCGGTGGGGGAATGGGGTGAGGACAGGAAGCAGAGGGAGAGGGGGAGAGAGAAGAGAGAGGAGAAGAGGAGGCATGCCTTCCTGCCATCGGAACTGCCACCATGTGATCCTCTGCCAGCTCGATCGCCTGGCCCAGTGACACCGGGCGATGACACTGGACCCACTCTGCCATTCCTTCCGGAAGTCGCACGACAAATTGTTCCAGTGTCACCAGGTTGATCACTCCCTCGGTGTTGCAGTCATCTGCCCTCAGCCACTGCTGGCAGGCATCCTGGAATTGCTGCCCAAATGCGAACGACCGGCCAACCTCCTCCAAGCGCAGCGAGTGGAAGCGCTGCCGCTGTTGCTCTAGGGAGCGGCCGACACGCTGGAGGATGGCTCTCTGTACATACACGAGTGGGCTGTTGGCGGGGAGCTGCAGCACGGCTAGCTGTGCCTTGCCCGTCAGCAGGGGGAGGAGGTGTGCTGGTCCACCGGCCAACCCCATGCCTCCGCTGCCTGCTCAAAGAACACGAGGAAGGCTTCCGGGTCGTCGTGCGGACCAATCTTCTTTAGGGTGAGGTGGGGAGGGTCCTCTCCGGTGGCGGTCATGGGCCCTGCTGACGCGAGCAGGTGCCAGAACACCTGGCGGTCTTCCTGTTGGGCTAGCATCAAGGCTTCAAACCATTGTTCTTGCTCCTTCTGGAGGGCGACCAGCGCTTGGTGCTGGTTCTGCTGGGCTGTGGCAAGGGCATGGATGAGGTCCTTGAACAGCGAGGACTCCATGGGGCTGTTCCATTCTACACTCATCCCAGGTTTCAGCACCACTGTAGCGAGATTCAGGTGTGGATGGAGTACAGAAGCACGGCAGGCGGCTGTTTGCATTGAAGAGGGGATTTTATTTTACAGCTTTTCAGCATAGGGCTCCAAAAAACTCTCACTCTCTCACACATGCACGCACACACATACATACAGGCTGTCAACGAGCCCTCGGTGCCAACCTCCCCTTCTCGCTCTCCTTTTATCGGGCGCGGTCACTGAAGGAGACACACAAAGACACGTTAATTGACAAAAGGTGTAGTGACATGACCACTCACCTTCCCTGACTCCGTCCTCCATTCACAGACCGATGCTCGGTCGCATCCCCACTGCCACAATACTATACATGCTAACTCTAGGCGACTGTAACGGTCCATGTAGGTGGGTGGAGCACAGAAGGATGGCAGGACAGAACTGTTTAACAAAACTCTCTTTATTTTGCACTTTTCAGATGCAAACACACGCACACACATCAGCCGTCTGGTTGTGGAGAGAGTCCCTCTGCTCTCACTATCTCTCCTTAAGAAGGGCCCGGTCACTGGGAAGACACACAAACACATCAATTAACAACAGGTGTAGTGATTCTGCCACTTAACTTCCCTGACTCCGCCCTCCTGTCACAGACCGATGCTAGACCATGCCCCCGCTGCCACAGCGACATACTTTAACTCCTAACAAATCCTGAATTCACCAACAGCCATTACATGATAGAATGGAGCTGGATTACAAAGTAGAATATACAAGGTTTTTTTTTCTTTTTTTCCCAACATATTTTCATTGGCTTTTTTCAAACATTAACAGCCACATAACAAAACGAGACAGCAACAAAGAAAAACAGTGATAATACAATAAAATGAAAATAAACTAAAGAGAAACAGGCAGTTACAGAAAATAGAATTAATATCAATTAAATTAATTTTCCTTTGAGGTGGGTTTACAAAAACACTAGGATGGAACCAGAACTAGAAATAAATGTTACTTGTTTCATATAAACTTATATTCAGATAGGTGTGGGAGTCAGGAGCTTGGCTCGAATGTAGTCTATAAATGGTTGCCAGATTCTCACAAATGTGGCTGAAGAGCCACCTATTGTGAGTCTCAATTTCTCAAGTTTGAGATATTGCATCACCTCTTGCATCCAGTGAGCCCAGCTCAGATGATGAGGAGACTTCCATTGGAGAAGGATCAATTTTCATGCTAGCAGAGTGACAAACTTTGTCATTTTAAGTCTAGTTCTAGATAGGTTATTATTGTTTTGACCTGTCACCCCAAAAATAGCTATTAGAGGGTCTGGATGAACTGGCAATTTGAAAATGTCTGATAGAGTTTTGAATATTGAATTCTAGTAAGTGGACAGACTTGGACAGTGCCAGAATGAGTGTGAGAATAGAGAGACAGGTGAGAGTTTGCACTGGTTACAGCAAGGGTCCATATCTGGGAACGTTTTAGAAAGTTTAACTTTGATGAAGATGAAGGCAATGTAGCACTTTATATTGAATGCGGTCATGTCAGGCACAAATTGAGGTAGAATGCACCCCTCTCATCTCATCTCATCTCATTATCTGTAGCCGCTTTATCCTGTTCTACAGGGTCACAGGCAAGCTGGAGCCTATCCCAGCTGACTACGGGCGAAAGGCGGGGTACACCCTGGACAAGTCACCAGGTCATCACAGGGCTGACACATAGACACAGACAACCATTCACACTCACATTCACACCTACGGTCAATTTAGAGTCACCAGTTACCCTAACCCGCATGTCTTTGGACTGTGGGGGAAACCGGAGCACCTGGAGGAAACCCACGCAGACACGGGGAGAACATGCAAACTCCACACAGAAAGGCTCTCGCCGGCCACGGGGCTCAAACCCAGGACCTTCTTGCTGTGAGGTGACAGCTCTAACCACTACACCACCGTGCTGCCCAGAATGCACCCCTTCCAGGGCTTTTTTCCACTGCTCTGGTGGAACCACCAACCCCAAATTTGCCTCCCATATGAGACCTCAAAGTCTCCAAAGATGGGCTTTGTAAATTGGCCATTAGATTATAAATAAAATATATTGCTCCCCTCCTTGATGGCTGAAAGGAAAATGCATATTCCATAGGTGACTCATCAGGCAAATTGGGAAAGGAAGGTGTAATGGTTTTGATATCATTATGGATTGGAAGGAAACTAAGAAATGGGACTGTGTTAAATTAAAATTTATTTCAGTTGTTCAAAGCTAGGAAATATTCCATCTATAAAAAGGGTTTCCATATTGTCAATGCCATTCCTTTTCCAAACACCACAAGACCTATCCATGATTGATGGAGGAAAAAGGTGATTGAGGTAAACAGGGGCAAGTAGAGAGCTGTTTTGCCATCTGTAGTTTTTCCTAATATTACACCATTGTAGCAGTTCTTACAGAGGGGTGGAGCACAGAGGACGGCAGGACAGAGATCAGGTTCAACAAATAGTTTTATTGCTACACTTTTCAGTGAACACAATATGTTTGACACAGACACACGCGCACACACACATCAGGTGTCTGGTTCGGGAGAGATCTCCTCTGCTCTCGCTCTCCCTCCCTAAATAGGGCACGGTCACTGGGAAGACACACAAACACAGGTTAATTGCTCTCAGGTGTAGTGATTCTGCCACTCACCTTTCCTGACTCCGCCCTCCTGTCACAGACCGGCGCTTGACCACGCCCCCACTGCCACATACCCCCACCGCCCGACTCAGGCCGGGCAGCCGTCCGGCCCGCAGCCAACTCCCCCCCCCCCCCCCCCCCCGACGGGAGAGGAAGTCCGCCACGACCATCTGCGCCGCCGGCCTGTGGAGTACCTTGAAATTAAAGGGTTGGAGTGCCAGATACCAACGGGTGATCCGCGCGTTGGCATCTTTCATGCGGTGGAGCCACTGGAGGGGCGCGTGGTCCGAACAGAAGGTGAAAGGGCGCCCCAGCAGGTAATAACGGAGGGCGAGGATCGCCCACTTGATCGCCAGACACTCCTTTTCAATGGTGCTGTAGCACCCCTCACGCACTGACAGCTTCCTACTGATGTAGAGGACGGGGCGGTCCTCCCCCTCCACCTCCTGGGACAAAACTGCCCCCAGCCCTCTGTCCAATGCATCGGTCTGTAACACAAAAGGGAGAGAAAAGTCAGGGGAGTGTAAAAGTGGCCCCCCACACAGTGCAGCCTTTACCTCTGAAAAAGCCCGCTGGCATTGCTCCGTCCACTGGACTGGATCTGGTGCCCCCTTTTTAGTGAGATCAGTCAGCGGGCTGGTGACGTCCGAATAATTAGGGATAAACCTACGGTAATAGCCAGCCAGCCCCAGGAACTGTCTCACCCCCTTTTTGGTCTTGGGCCTCGGGCAGGCCGCAATCTCTGCCGTCTTATTAATTTGGGGACGCACCTGCCCGTTGCCGAAGTGGAAGCCCAGATACCGTACTTCCACCCGCCCAATCGCACACTTCTTTGGGTTGGCTGTGAGCCCCGCTCGCCTCAGTGACCTAAGGACGGCCCTCAGATGTTCAAGGTGCCTCGGCCAGTCATTAATATAGATGATTATATCATCTAGATACGCGGCCGCATAGGTGGCGTGGGGGCGGAGGACCCTATCCAGCCGCTGAAATGTCGCGGGTGCCCCAAACAGCCCAAACGGAAGTGTGACGAATTGGTGTAAACCAAATGGTCTGGAAAAGGCCGTTTTTTTCTCGGGATAGTGGAGTCAAGGGGATCTGCCAATATCCCTTCGTCAAATCCAGTGTCGAATAAAAGCGAGCCGTGCCTAGTCGATCGAGCAACTCATCAATATGAGGCATTGGGTACGCGTCGAATTTAGACACCGCGTTGACTTTTCTATAGTCCACACAGAACCGGACCAACCCGTCGGCCTTGGGTACCAAGACCACCGGGCTGCTTCAGTCACTGTGGGACTCCTCGACGATGCCCATTTCGAGCATGGTCTGAAGTTCTTCCCGACCCACCTTTTTTTTGTGTTCGGGTAACCTGTAAGGGCGGCTATGCACTACCACCCCCGGGGGTGTCTCTATGTGGTGCTCTATGAGGTTAGTGCGACCGGGCAGGGGCGAGAACACATCCGAAAACTCGGTCTGCAACTGGGCGACCTCCGTGAGTTGGGTCGGGGAGAGGTGGTCTCCACAGGGGACCAGAGAGGTACGTGATGCCAATGTCCCTTTTTGAACCTCCGGCCCCAGCTCCGCCTTCTCCGGAACCACTGACACCAACGCCACGGGGACCTCCTCATTCCAGAGTTTAAGCAGATTGAGGTGGTAAATCTGTAGCACCCCACCCCTGTCCGTTCGCCTCACCTCATAGTCGACGTCCCCAACTCGCCGTGTGACCTCAAAGGGTCCTTGCCACTTGGTGATCAATTTGGAGCTCGACGTGGGCAACAGTACGAGTACCTTATCTCCTGGTGTGAACTCTCTAAGGCACGTACCCTTGTTGTACAGGCGGGCTTGCCGTTCCTGGGCCTGCCGCAAATTCTCCTGAGTTAGGTGGGTGAGCATGTGGAGTTTTGCGCGCAGGTCCATAACACACTGAATTTCGTTCTTGCTTTGTGAAGGTCCCTCCTCCCAATTTTCCCGCAGCTTACGCCCATATAATAATTCGAATGGGAAGAACCCCGTGGAGGCTTGGGGGACCTCTCGGACTGAGAACAACAAGGGTTCGAGCCACTTATCCCAGTTACGTGCGTCCTCACTTACGAATTTTTTAATAATATTTTTGAGGGTACGGTTGAACCGTTCCACTAAACTGTCCGTTTGTGGGTGATACATGCTGGTGCGGATTGGCTTAATCCCCAATAACCCATACAGTTCGCACAGTGTTCGTGACATAAACATAGTGCCTTGATCAGTCAGAATCTCTTTCGGGATTCCAACTCGGGAGATGACGCGGAAGAGCGCCTCTGCAATACTGCGTGCTGAGATATTGCCCAGAGGTACTGCTCCCGAGTATCGCATTGCATAGTCCAGCAGAACTAATATAAAGCGGTACCCTCGTGCTGACCGATCTAATGGCCCAACGAGATCCATCCCAATTCTCTCAAATGGGGTCTCGATTAATGGAAGAGGGCGCAAAGGCGCTTTTGGAATGGCTGCTGGATTTACTAACTGGCATTCGCGGCATGCCGTACACCACCTACGGACATCGCCGCGAATCCCCGGCCAATAGAATCGGGCCATTATGCGGGCTAGTGTTTTATCCTGCCCCAAGTGTCCAGCCATGGGATTAAAGTGAGCCGCCTGGAATACCAATTCCTGGCGGCTCTTCGGAATTAAAAGCTGCGTGACTCACTCTTTAGTTTGAGTGTCCTGCGTCACTCGGTATAATCTATCCTTCATAATCGCGAAGTAGGGGAAGGACGGGGTGGCGTTCGGCTGGAGCGTTTGACCATCGATTACTCTCACTTGGTCAAAAGCATGCCGCAGAGTCTCGTCTCGCGATTGCTCTAATGGGAAATCCGCAAGGGATTCCCCAATAGAGAGAGGAGGAGCCGGCGGCTCCTCACTCTGATGCGGAGATGACGTAGACGGCTCTGTGACAGCTGCTCCCGCCAAAGCGACACCGGGACCTCCCCCTGTCAAATGGCAGGACCCACTCTTTACTAGGCATGTCATTAAACCCCGAAATCCCGGCCAATCAGTCCCCAAAATTAAAGAGTGCGTAAGGCGAGGATTAACCGCTGCCTTCACTATAAATTTTTCCCCTCTGAAAATAATGTGGACCGACACCAAAGGGTAGCGGTGAACATCCCCATGCACACACAACAACTTCACCCCCTGTGCTCCCCCCAATGCCTCGTTTTGAACCAGGCTTTGGCGAATTGAGGTCTGATTATAACCAGAATCCACCAACGCCTGATATGTAGCCCCTTGGATACTCACCGGTATGCGATACACTCCAGCCCGATCGAGGGCGGCCTCTGGCGCGTTGGGGATCTGAACCACCGTGCCCACCTCCATCGCCGTGCACTGCTGTTGAAGGTGGCCCGGCTCCCCGCGGCGCCAGCAAACCGGCCCGGGCTTTCCCTCTGCACCGGTGATCTGGGGCTCACTCACCTGAGGTGGGGGAGAGACAGACACAGAAGGGAGAAACAGGAGGGCACCGCGGGTGCGGCGGGCCGGCTGGGGTGGTGCTGGCCCCCGCCTCCGCGGTGGGGGAATGGGGCGAGGACAGGACACAGGAGGAGGGGGAGAGAGAGAGAGAGAGAAGAGGAGAGAAGATGCCATCTGCTGTCCTGCCACCGGGACAGCTGCCAAATGGTCTTCCGCCAGCTCGACTGCCCGATCCAGCGATGCCGGGCGGTGGCACCGGACCCACTCCGCAGTTCCTGCTGGCAAGCGAGCGACGAACTGTTCCAGTACCACCTGGTCGATGATTCCCTCGGCGTCGCAGTTGTCAGCCCTCAGCCACCGCCAGCAGGCGTCCCGGAGCTGCTGGCCAAACGCGAATGGCCGGCCGACTTCCTCCAAGCACAATGCGCGGAAGCGCTGGCGCTGCTGTTCTGGAGTGCGCCCCATGCGCTGGAGGACGGCCCGGCGGAGGTCCGCGTAGGCCAGCCGGCGGTCGGCTGTAGCGTGGCCAGCTGTGCCTCTCCTGACAGCAGGGGGAGGAGGCGCGCCGCGCGCTGCTCCATCGGCCATCCCGAGGCTTCGGCGACTTGCTCGAAGAGCGTGATGAACGCCTCGGGGCCGTCCTGCGGGCCCATCTTGGCGACAGTGAGGTGAGACGGGCCCGCGGTCGGAGCGCTGGTGGACCCCGCTGACACGAGGAGGTGCCGGAACGCCTCCCGATCTTCTTGTTGGGCCAACACCAGGGCCTCGAACCGATCTTCTTGCTCCTTTCGGAGGGTGAGTAGCTCCTGGTGCTGGCGTTGCTGGGCCGTGGCGAGGGCGTGGACCAGTTCGGCGAATGGGGAGGACGCCATGGGGCTGTTAGGCTGCTGTGCTCCAATTTCCCGGGTTTCGGCACCACTGTAGCAGTTCTTACGGAGGGGTGGAGCACAAAGGACGGCAGGACAGAGATCAGGTTCAACAAATAGTTTTATTGCTACACTTTTCAGTGAACACAATATGTTTGACACAGACACACGCGCGCACACACATCAGGTGTCTGGTTCGGGAGAGATCTCCTCTGCTCTCGCTCTCCCTCCCTAAATAGGGCGCGGTCACTGGGAAGACACACAAACACAGGTTAATTGCTCTCAGGTGTAGTGATTCTGCCACTCACCTTCCCTGACTCCACCCTCCTGTCACAGACCGGCGCTTGACCATGCCCCCGCTGCCACAACCATATTTTCAGAGAATGTGTTACAACAGGGGCAGCATGGTGGTGTAGTGGTTAGCACTGTCACAGCAAGAAGGTTCTGGGTTCTAGCCCAGCGGCTGACAAGGGCCTTTCTCTGTGGAGTTTGTATGTACTCCAATAGTAAGACTGGAAATGATGAAGTCCCATTTCCACACCCCATTTTGGGCATTGCAAATAGGCTTTTCTGATTTTAGGAGTTTTCTTGTTCCAAATAAAATTAGAAATTGTTTTATCAATGGATTTTTAAAAATACTTTTGTATTAGTATTGGAATAGTTCAAAATAGGAATAAAACTTCAGAAGAATATTCATTTTAACAGCATTGATTCGGCCTTCCAATGTGATAGGGAGATGGGACCACCTTTCAAGTTCACAAACAGTGCTTTCAAGTAGTGGCTTGAAATTTGCATTAAATAATTTGGACATACCTCTTGTTACAATCACGCCCAGATATTTGAATGAGTTTGCTGTCATTTTAAATGGTAGATGCGGGTATGAAAGACTTTGGGCAGACTTGTTAATTGGAAACAGTTCACTTTTTGATAAAGTCAACTTATAGCCAGATACCTCACCATAGTCCTTCAAAATGGACAATATATTAGAAATGGATTCATAGGGATTTGTGACATATATAAAAGCAGGTCATCTGCATATAAGGACACTCTGTTTTCCAACCCCCCCCCCCCCATCCCCCAACACACACACAGATTCCTCCATAGTCCTTGAGGGATTGCAAGGCGATAGCTAGCGGTTCAATAGCTAGGACAAATAAAAGTGGGGAAAGGGGGCACCCCTGCCTTGTCCCCCGATGCAAGGGGAAATAGGGAGATCTAAGGGAGTTGGTCTGCACAGAAGCAAGAGAGGATATATACAGCAGCCTGATCCAAGCTATAACGTTATCTCCAAACCCAAATTTTCCAAGAACAGTGAAGAGAAAATCCCATTCAACTCAATCAAAGGCCTTCTCAGCATCCAGAGAGATAACAACCTCTGGATTCTGAGGAGTTGGGCTGGGGGAGTACAGAATGTTAAAGAGCCTGCAAAGCTTTGAGAACAGATGACGATTTTTAACAAACCCAGTCTGGTCTGATGATATCATTGATGGAAGAATTTTTTCTAACCAGATGGCAAGCATTTTGGCCAATAATTTGTTATCTACATTTAGAAGGCTAATGGGTCGGTAAGAGCTTGGCTCCCTAGGGTCTTTACCTTCCTTTAACAGCACTAATATGGATGCCTGATAAAAAGTAGGGAGAAGAGGGTTTTTTTTGCATAAAGGCTTGGTTAAAGGTATCATATAGGACAGGAGAGAGTAAATTTGAGAAAGTTTTTTAAAAAAATCAGAGGTGAACCCATCAGGGCCGGGCATTTTAGAGCTTTGTATACTTTAATTGCTCATGTTAAATCTTCAAGTAAGAAAGGCTCATTAAGACTAATCCTGTGGTCTGATTCTATGGTGGGGATTTTTAATTTATTTAGAAAGCCGTTTATTAATGAAGGCTCTCCTTTGGACTCTGAGGTGTAGAGACATGTATAGAAAGATTGAAATTCATTATTAATTTCTATAGTTGGTCAGTGAGAATTTCCCCAGAATTCCTATGAATTTATGCTATAAGTCTTGCTGTGGCTGTTTGATGGATCTGATGGGCCAATAAACATCCAGCCTTCTCACCCTGCTCATACCATCTATATCTGGACTGCAGCAGTAGCTTTGCTGATTCTTCAGTAGAAAGGAAGTCAAAATCTGATTGGAGGGAGATCCTCTTATTATAGAGTGCTATGGAGGGTGTAACTGAGTGTTGGTGATCAACCTTTAAAATTTCATCTGAGATCTCCGATCGGCGCTTAAGGCGGGAGTGGTGGGCGGATTTGGCATAAGAAATAACCTGGCCTCAAATATATGCTTTCAAAGATTCCCAAAGTGTTCCTTTTGATACTTCCCCTTTATCGTTAGTAGAGATAAACTGTTCCAACTGGTCCAAGATGAAGTTAACAAATTCTTTGTCCGTCAACAATAAATTATTGAACCACCAGGAAGCAGTAGTTGATGTGTTTAAATGCCAACTGTAAAAGATGTGGGGCATGGTCAGAGATAACAACTGCATCATAGTCACATTACTTGACATATGATAAGAGTTTGCAGTCTACAAGAAAATAATCTATCCATGAATAAGATTGGTGGACAGGGGATAAGAAAGAATAACAGCAAGAGGATGGGTTTTTGAGCCACCAGGGGTTGACAGTTCCATAATCCTTCAGAAATTATTCTATATTCCTTGCTGACCTAGAGAGGGGCTGGCTGGTTTGGGAGGATCTGTCCAATTTAGGATCTAAGACACAATTGAAGTCTTCTCCAATGATTAAGCCCTGAGAGTTCAGATTAGGGATCAAGTACCATAATGATGAGAAAAATTGGTCATCATCATAATTAAGAGCATATACACAGACTAGAGTGAGTGGGACATTGTAAAACTTCTCTTCTACTACAACATATCTACCCTGCCTATCAGAAAAGGATTTGGAGCAAATAAAAGAGATGGCTTTACTTATTAACATTGCAGCCCCCCTGGATCCAGCCTGGAAGCTGGAGTGGTAAACCTGGCCCACCCAGCCTCTATGTAAATAACCATTATCTTTATTTCTCAGATGTGTCTCCTGGAAAAATATTAAGTTTGCCTTTAATTTTTTAAGATGAGCCAAAACTCTATCTCTCTTTACATCCCCATTTTGTATTCCAGGTGATAAGTTGGACCAAGCTCTCCCCACTTCCATGAAAGTTAGCCATTTCTAACTCCAAATAAGCTGACAAAACCACACCTCAAAGAACAAAAATAACACTGCAATTGCCATCGCTAACAACAAAACACAAATAAGAAGAACCATATCCCCACCACCACTACCTTTCCTCAGCTGAAAGGTACAAAATACCCACATTTGTTTCAGACTAAACATGGTGCTCTAGCACTGTCTGGCTGAACTAATCAGCTTCAGTTTTAGCACCCTAGGACATAAAAGGTAACTATTACACCCTTCTAGATACAGGTGATAAAATTAAGTGACAGACTATCAAAAATATTGCAAGCATTATCATTTCAAACACAGAGCATGCAGTGCACATTTAGTAATCTGGATACTGGGGGGTCACCAAAGTGTTTAACCATATGTTAAATACAATCCAATCTAAACAGGAGACTTGAGAGAGGAGGGGGAGAAATGATGTGATTAATCATAAATGCTGCTAAATGCTCCTATTTCAAAGAGATTGTATTCAACAACATATACTGCAAATAAAGAAAGCCAAAGAAAAGAAAAAGTGTAGAAAACACAGTAATCAGTAACCAGCTGTGGACCCGAATATGCTCTGTTTGAATAAAGTTTGCTGGACAGGTTAGCAGACAGGCTAACCCATAGCTTTTTACTGAGAGTCAGAGTGAGTTAATTGTGGAGTTGCAGTCTTAACATTACCATTTTCCTGGTAAGCGACAGTGCCACCCGTCACTCCCAGCTTCAGACGTACTTCGTTGTCAAGCATGAACTCCACAAACAAGGTTAAGTGGGTACAGAAAGCCCCACCATTCCTCAGCTGCCAGACACACACTTACCCAGCCATTAATTCTCCCGGTTAAAGTGTTTTAAGCCAACATGGCAGCAAACAAAAACAAATGAGAGGAGTCAGCCATCTTGCAGTGAAGCTATCTTTCCCTGGTAGAGGTCCTCTGCTGCTTGTGGGGAGTCAAAGGTATGCCAAACACCATTTCGGTTGACAGATAGGAATGCAGGGTAGTAGAGGCTGTATTCAAACTTGGCTTCCTGGAACTTCGCCTTCACCACATTGAAAGTAGCCCAGAGCTTGCTTATCTCCACCAGTAGATCAGGATTGATGTAGACCAGGGTGCCTCGAAAGGTGAAGGGATCCCTGCCCTTAGCAATGCCCCAAATCCTCCCCTTTTGTGCGTAGTAATGTAGCCGGACAATGATGGGTCTTGGCCTGGCTCCCTTTTTAGGTTTGGGTGCCAGAGATTGATGGGCATGGCCAATCACTACCAGAGAAGGAAAATTCTTGGTCCCCAGGATCTCCGGGATAAGCTCCATCATGAACTTTCTGGGAGACGAACCCTCAGCTCCCTCCGGGATGTCAAGTCAACTTTATTGTCAAATATGCTATACATGCTCGACATACAGCACAGATGAAATTTCAGTTCTCTCTGACCCATGGTGAAAACAGGCAATGCAATAAATAAAAATAGAATAACTGAAATAAACAATATAAACAGTATAAACACTCTAGATAAGAAATAGACATAGACTAAACACTCACAGGTGTGTGTGTGTGTGTATATATATATATATATATATATACACACGTACGCATACATATAAATTGGAGCAAAAGGACATAAAATAAACAGTCAAGGGCACTTGAGGTATAGCAGGTAAACATGAAATAAGCAGTATAAACAATAAACTAATAGCCGTTAAGTGCAGAATAGTGCAAATGAGCAAGGTAAAGTGAAATGTGCGGTTCCTGAGTTCAGCGTGTGAATGAATGTTGAGAGTATGTGTGTGTGTGTGTGTGTGTGTGTGTGTGTGTGTGTTGGGGGGGAACTGTGAGGGTGACATGATGTCAGATGCTGAAGGGGGGGCAGGGGGTGTACGGGCAGAATCTGTGGCAGGGGGCAGAGGGGGGAGGAGGGGCAGAACAGGGAGGGAGTCAAGCCTCCTGACCGCCTGGTGAAAGAAACTGTCCTTGAGCCTGCTGGTTTTGGCCCGGAGACTCCGCAGTCTCCTCCCCGATGGCAGCAGGCTGAAGAGGCTGTGAGATGGGTGGGGTCACCTGCAATCTTGATGGCTTTGCGGGTGAGGTGGGAGTTATAGATATCCATAAGAGAAGGGAGAGAGACACCAATGATCCTCTCAGCTGCTCTCACAATGCGCTGCAGAGTCTTGCAGCAGGACACGGTGCAGGCGCCGTACCACACGGTGATGCAGCTGGTCAGGATGTTCTCGATGGTGCCTCTGTAGAATGTGTGCATGATGGGGGCCGGGGGTCTTGCTCTCCTCAGTTTGTGGAGGAAGTACAGATGCTGTTGGGCTTTTTTGGCGAGTGATGCGATGTTGTTGCTCCAGGACAGGTCTTCAGAGATGTGCACACCCAGAAACTTGGTGCTGCTCACCCTCTCCACTGCAGCACCATCGATAGTTAGTGGAGCATGCTGGGTGTGCGCTCTCCTGAAGTCCACAACAATCTCCTTCGTCTTCTCCACGTTCAGGCGGAGATTGTTGTCCTTGTGCCACATGGCCAAGCAGCTCACCTCACTCCTGTAGATTGTCTCATTGCCGTTGTTGATGAGACCCACCACAGTTGTGTCATCTGCAAACTTAATGAAGAGGTTGGAGCTGGATGTTGGTGTGCAGTCGTGGGTCAACAGAGTGAAGAGGAGGGGGCTGAGCACACATCCTTGGGGGGCCCCCGTGTTCAATGTGATGGTGCTGGAGGAATTGCTGCCGACCCGTACAGCCTGTGGTCTCCCCGTCAGGAAGTCCAGCAGCCAGTTGCAAAGGGAGGTGTTGAGTCCCAGCTGGTCCAGTTTATGAATGAGCTGCTGAGGAATGATCGTGTTGAACGCTGAGCTAAAGTCTATGAACAGCATTCTGACGTACGAGTCTTTTGTCTCCAGGTGGGTGAGGGCTAAGTGGAGGGCAATGGAGATGGCGTCATCGGTTGAACGGTTGGACTGATATGCAAACTGGAAAGGGTCCAGGGTGGGGGGAAGGGCAGACTTGATATGCCGCATGACTAGCCGCTTGAAGCACTTCATGAGGATGGGAGTGAGTGCGACCAGGCGGTAGTCATTGAAGCAGGAGGGAAACGGCTTCTTCGGGACCAGGATGATAGTGGTGGCTTTGAGGCACGTGGGGACAACAACCTGGCTCAATGAGATGTTGAAGGTGTCTGTAAAGACATCTGTGAGCTCCTCTGCACAGTCTCTCAGGACACGACCAGGAATGTTATCAGGACCCAGGGCTTTCTGTGCATTTGTTGTCCTGAGAGCTCTCCTCACGCTGTCTGGGGACAGTGTCAACACCTGGTCGCTGGGAGGTGGTGGGGTCTTCTGTGCCGTGGTGCTGTTGTCTGCCTCAAAGTGAGCGAAGAAGTCATTCAACTGATTCAGCAGAGAGGTGGAGTTATCACAGGTCTGCGGCGAGGGCTTGTAGTCTGTGATGGTCTGAATCCCCCGCCACAGGTTCCTGGTGTCTCTGCTGTCGTTGAAGTAGTCAGCAATGGTCCTGGAATACTGTCTCTTGGCCACCCTAATGCCTCGTGACAGGTTGGCCCTAGCTGTCCTCAGGCCCACCTCATCCCCAGCTCTGAAGGTGGCATTCCGAGCACTCAGGAGCCTGTGGACTTCCCCTGTCAGCCATGTCTTCTGATTTGCCCGAATAGAGATGGTTCTGGTGACTGTAACGTCGTCCATGCACTTCCTCATGTAGGCAGTGACGGTCTCCATGTGCCTGTCTGAACATACTCCAGTCAGTGGTGGAAAAACAGTCCTGGAGTGCCTCTGAGGACCCCTCTGGCCACACACGTACCTGCTTTGTAGCTGGTTTGGTGACTTTAACCAGCGGCCTGTATGCTGGCATTAACATAACAGTGGAGTGATCTGAGGCCCCAAGGTGGGGGAGGGGGAGGGCTTTGTAGGTGCCTCTATGCATGGTGTAAACATTGTCCAGAGTATTGTTTCCACATGTGGGAAAGTTGATATGTCCATAGAGTTTTGGAAACACGCTCATGGTTGAAATCCCCAGCCAGGATGAGGAAAGCATCTGGGTGGGCTGTCTGCTGCTCACTGATGTGCTGATAGAGTTTGTTCAGTGCTTCACTCCTCTTGCTATTGGAGCTGGGAGAGATGTATATTGCTACCAGCAATATGGCTGTAAATTCCCTCGGCAGGTAGAATGGCCGGCACTTAATAATTATAAACTCCACCAGTGGTGAGCAGTGTTTGCAGACCACAACAGCATCGCAGCACCAGGCATCACTGATGTAAACACAGAGTCCTCCACTGCGAGTCTTCCCCCCCTCGTCTAGCGCTCTCTCTGACTGGTAGCATGTTAGCTGGGCTAGCTGAATGGCACAGTCTGGGACGCTGTCATTAAGCCATGTTTCCACAAACACAAGGACACAATACTCACTCACAGACTTAGAAGATGAGTGGAGTAGGCGGACATAATCCAGCTTGTTGTCCAGCAAGCTGGCCAGAGTGATGGTAGGGATAGCCAGCTGGTGAGGGCTAGTTGCTAGCCTAGCCCGGATACCGCCACACTTGCCCCTCTTCTGCTTCCGCATGTTCCGCCTGTGGTGCCTCCACTGTGGGCTGGATGCAGGAGTGGGGGTCGGTGGTTGAGCAGGCCTCTGGAGCAAACCATCATCACATGGCACTTCCACGTCCGCTGGATTTATAATCGTGAATATAGTTCTGCGGATGTCGAGCAGAAACTCACGGGAGTATGTGCGCCTTAAGACTGATGGACGTGACAAAGACCAACAGATACACACTGTTTTAAAACACGAAAACACCATTCTGTTGGGATGGAGAGGAGCCGCTGCGTGTACGCACCACCATCTTGATTCACTTCCTCCTCCAACCAATAAACCTCAAATTTTGCTACCAATTCCTGCTCTCCAGATCAAAACATTTGTCTTTCAGATGCTTCAGCTCTTTTGTTTTTTGTTCGTCGAGATTTTCCAGCTGCTGAATGTGGTCAAGGGCATGTGTAAGACTGTGCGTCATGTTAGCTTGTTCGGTTGATACCTAGGCATGGTCCTGGAGGAGACTGTTGATCTCCTCTCCCACTTCGTGGCTCAGGCTTTGGAAGCTTCTTGTTGTTTCTGAGCATATAGCCTTGATTTCTTGTCTCAACTCTGCATGAAGGGTGAAAATTTCTGCCCTGATGTCAGTCAGGATAACCTCATGGGAGAGTTTAAGCTCATCATGGAGAAATTCAACAGTGAGTTGGCTGCTTTCCACCATCTTGCTTCACAAGTTAGCTTAGCTGTTTAGTTGTCACTTGCTCTCCTCTTCTGTTTTATGTTTTTGCTACCAGAGCACCGCCTCTGAGCAGAAATAAATTGCCGGTGAATTTTAGTCAGTATTACATAGAAATAGTCTAATCATGGTTAGAGGAGGGTGTACAATAAGTGGGAAAAAAAAAACGGGAGCTGTTGGGACCTACATTTGCTCCATGTCAGGGTGGAAGCAGAACTGAAAATACAAGTTTTGGTTGACAAAAATATTTAACTGCACAGACCTTGCTGCAGAGTCTAGCTTCGTGGCTCCAAAGGAAGTAGGTTACTCTAAGAGGCAACATCTAATTTCTGCTGTAATCTAAAAATTCATTTACGGGAATACAAAGTGTCCCAAGTCTCCCCTGTCTCAAGTCTCCCCGCTCTCCCTAAGTATTCAGATCCTTTATTCAGTACTTTGTAGAAGTGCCTTTAGCAGTTAGTTTTAAATCTTCTTGGGTAAGTCTCTATAATCTTTGCAAATATTGTATGGGGAGTCTCCATGCGCCACAGATGTCACATGGGGTTCAGTCTGGGCTTTTGCTAATCCACTCAAGGACATTCCAAGATTTGCCTTGAAGGCACTCCAGCATTTTGCGTGCTTTGGGTCATTGTTGTACTAAAAGGTAAAACTTTTCCCAGTCTGTCATCATCTGTATTTGACTACATTCATCTTTCCCTCAGTTCTGCCAGTGTCCCTGTCCCTCCCTCTGTAAAGCACCATCATAACATGGCTAAACCACCATACGGATGCTATTAGCAAGCTGATGAGCAATACCTAGTTTTGCCAGATGTAGCACTTGGAGTTCAGTCCAAAGGGTGGCTGACATATGCCTTTTACACAGGAGTGGCTTCTATCTCGCCAATCTACTGTAACAGCATGATATTTCTGAGATGGTTGTCCTTCCAGCAGGTACTCCCACTCTTCTGAAGTAGTTTTTGCATGTGGATTCTGAGATGCAAATATATGAATGGTTCCAAATGTCTTCCATTTCACAATAATGGGGCCCCCTTTGATCCTGGGAGCATTCAGTTTGGCTTTATACCCTTGCCTATGCATGTCTTGACAGTTTAACTGTGGGGGTCTACAGAGAGTTTCTTGGGCTTCATGGCTTGGATTTTGGTTTGCTATTCACTGTAAATTGTGGGACCTAGTATACACACAGGTGTGTACCTTTATCAAGAAAACCAAAGCAAACAAGATGCATCTGAGCTCAGTTCGGAATGCCTTTAGCCAAGTATCTGAATGCTTATCTAAATGAGGTGATTTTAGTTTTTGATTTTTAATCAACTTGCAAATTATTCTTAAAACCATGATGATATTTTGTCATTGCTTATTATTGTTTGTAGATTAATGGAAAAAATTAAATGTAACCAATTTTTAATTAAATCTGTAACAATAAAATGTGCAAAAAAAACAAACTGGTCTGAATACTTTCCAAACCCCTTGTAGGTTCTGTATATTTCACATCCATAGGCCCTAGCTGAATGTTATATGTGTGTTCACACTGTTTGAATTTGTTGTGTGCATGTATAGGGAGGAGGGAGTGAACTGTCAGTTGTGTGATGAACATGGAGCACTCCATCAGTATGCCCACAAGGCCACCTCACCCCATTCCTGTGACAGCAGTGGTTACTGGACACCAGAAGAAGCTGTGGGTACGTATCTATGATCAGAAAGTGTTAGTCTCGTGATCCTGGATTCATTAGTGTGTAACACAAGCTAACCATCCTAAGACCTTCCTGGTCCTGTTTTGTGTCATTCATCTCAGGAGAGTCTGAAAATTGAAACCTGACTCACATATGAATTGTGTTGAGTTGATCACGCTATTCGGCCACGAACAGTGAACGTTTTTCAAAAAAAACAATACCAGCTCTTTGATTAATGAGGATCCAAAGTTCAGGCTGCTCTCACTTCTGCAGGCTTGCTTGCCAGGAGGATCCTCCTGGCCAGGTGCGTGCAAGTCCTGAGAAGTCTGGAAAAACTTAAGGGATAAATTCTTAAATAATAATAGCCAGGATAAAGAACTCACTTTTCTTTGCCATTTCAAAGATGAAAAAAGGAAAAGAATTGGCAAAGCTTCAAGTTTTGGTAATATTGGGTGGGTTCCACACCTGGCTTGTCATAAAAAAGCTATGCTCATCCTGTATCACTTATGAACTCTGTTCTTCATGTAGCAGATGTTACTGATTATTCCAATCAGAGCTTTCTTAGCTGTTTGCTGCCCACTCACTAACATGTCATAGATGAGTATGTACTTTTGAAACATAGAGGCAGATCTGTGGAAATCCTTTCCTCATGCAAGAGTTCCTTGAAAAAACACTGCCATGAGGAAGGTTAAGTGTAAAGTCTTCCATTTACATGTAGCAGAGAGTAGTTTTTGGATTTGAATCTTGTTTTTCAAAACAGATTGATGAGATACAAGGCATTAATTTCTGGAGATGAAGAACTGAAATGCTAATAATGTTAGAGTTGGAGTATCCTCAGATATGGCAAGTAAGATTGATTGGCACTGCTTCAGGTCTGTAATCAATTTAATACAACCTATTGTTTTGGCTTTATGTTTAAACAGGTGATAAACCATCTGGTGACTACTAAATGTGAATTATTTTGCCAGTCCGTTTATCACCACAGAAAAGACTTTTCAACTAAAATGACAGTAGTATTTGTATAACATGAAATAAGGCTTGGGAGAATGCTGCAGTAAACCAAAATGGATTAACACCATCCATTCCAAGTGTTCTAAACACATTTCTTTGAGATTTGAAAAATTGTAATGCACCACTCATTTCTAGCAAGCTGTCAGCATGGCAAAGCAGCATGGTCTATAAGGTGTGTGTGTGTGTGTGTGTGTGTAGAACCCTTGGCCACAGCTGCAAAGCACAAGGAGATGGTTCAGGTTGCTAACAGAAGGAAGGATGATGTGTACAAAAATATTGCCACAGTACTTTTCCCAGAGGGGGAATTTGTGTTGCATCTGATACAGCTATTATTTCCAACCTCACTCTGTTTATCTCACCAATTGAGTTTAACCTTGGCTGGCTTCATTTAAACTTACATGCTCGAGGCCAGGCAGCCATACACATTCAAGGCCAAAGGAACACAGTCGAAAGGGTCTATCTGTCTGGCTCTTCCCCTGTCTGTTTGTCTGTCTTACAAGCTGTCTATCTGTCTCTTTAGCTGTATGTCTCCCCAGAACGTCTCCATTGTCTATTCTATTCAGTTCAATTATATGATTTTTGGAGGGTTAGCACCATTTGATTTACACAACATGCCTACCACTTTAAGGGTGCACATTGGTTTTTTAGTATGACACAAACAAATAATTAAGATGAAAAACAGAAATCTGGAGTGTGCATAAGTATTCACCCCCTTTAGTATGAAACCCCAAAATAAGAGCTGGTCCAACCAATTCACTTCATAAGTCACATACAGAGGTGCTTGAAAGTTTGTGAAACGTTTAGAATTTTCTATATTTCTGCAACAATATGACCTAAAACATCATCAGATTTTCACACAAGTCCTAAAAGTAGATAAAGAGAACCCAGTTAAACAATTGAGAGAAAAATATTACACTTGGTAATTTATTTATTGAGGAAAATGATTCAATATTACATATCTGTGAGTGGCAAAAGTATGTGAACCTTTGCTTTCAGTATCTGGTGTGACTCCTTTGTGCAGCAATATGTGCAACTAAACGTTTCCAGTAACTGTTGATCAGTCCTGCACACCAGCTTGGAGGAATTTTAGCCAATTCCTCCATACAGAACAGCTTCAACTCTGGGATGTTGGTGGGTTTCCTCACATGAACTGCTCACTTCAGGTCCTTCCACAACATTTCGATTGGATTAAGGTCAGGACTTTGACTTGGCCATTCCAAAACATTAACTTTATTCTTCTTTAACCATTCTTTGGTAGAATGACTTGTGTGCTTAGGGTCATTGTCTTGCTGCATGACCCACCTTCTCTTGAGATTCAGTTCATGGACAGATGTCTTGACATTTAGAATTCGCTGGTATAATTCAGAATTCATTGTTCCATCAAGGATGACAAGCCATCCTGGCCCAGATGCAGTGAAACAGGCCCAAACCATGATACTATCACCACCATGTTTCACAGATGGGATAAGGTTCTTATACTGGAATGCAGTGTTTTCCTTTCTCCAAACATAACGCTTCTCATTTAAACCAAAAAGTTCTATTTTGGTCTCATCCGTCCACAAAACATTTTTCCAATAGCCTTCTGGCTTGTCCACATGATCTTTAGCAAACTGCAGATGAGCAGCAATATTCTTTTTGGAGAGCAGTGGCTTTCTTCTTGCAACTCTGACATGCACACCATTGTTGTTCAGTGTTCTCCTGATGGTGGATTCATTAACATTAACATTAGCCAATGTGAGAGAGACCTTCAGTTGCTTATAAGTTACCCTGGGGTCCAGTGGCAGCTGCTGGTTTTTAAAACAGGGGAAGCCCATTTTACACATTCATCGTAAAACCTGTAGGCCGGATATCAAAGCATAGAAAGGTGTGCCCCATTAGCATGGTGAACGAGACAACCCCACCTAGTGGCAGAAAGTATTTTTGCTTGTACATTTCATGTTATAGTCTGGCTTGCCAGGCTAGTGCCTCATATCCTTAATCAAAAATAGCAAACATCCAAAAATCACTGGCTATTCAACGAAGAGCCTTGAACATCATACCCTGATATGCAACACAGAGTCTTTAATACAACACCCAGCTGTGCAACACATCCTTGAACATCTTCTGCAACACAGTCTGGAAATTCATAACCAGGTAGGCTATGCAACACACAGAACCTTGAATATCATACCCAGGTATAACCTATATCACAGAGCCCACCATTCTCTTAACATTACTGAACAATATACACACTTCAGATTCATGAACATTAAATGATGCACACAGGAGACCCAGTCAACCAGTTCACATTTTCATACCAAGACACCTGAAAAGACCTGTTATGACCTGCTGATTTTTGAATGAGATTAAGCTTGGGCTTTGGTCTGCCTTGCTCTTTAATTCTCACTTTCTCCTCATATGGCAGAGTGTCAAAACGTTTTGACAAAAGCATGTCCACGACGTTTGCCATTATAGCAGATAGATACCAGCTGTTAGCAGCTAGCACTGCAGATCCCAATAAGGCTCAAGCTAGCCTACAACCACGTTGATTGAACTACAAATGAAATAAACGAGTGAATTCACAAATGATCAAACTGATAGAATGGATGAAAGTTAACGGAGCACAACGAGTAATATTTACATTTATTTACAGAGTAATGTACAGAGACATCAATGAGAAGAAACGTTTATATGAAAAGAAATTCGGACAGCACTTTGGCACACGACTACACTTTCTCGACATCCGCTAGGGACTGACTGATCATGCTTACCGTGTTCCTCGCCGAAGTACAGCGACCGCCCTCCTCATGTCTTTCAAACACCACCTCCAATAATCCTTTATCAGCTGGCTTCTTGGCCCTCCCATGTCCCGTTTACCCCCAGAGATACCCGGCTTCCCTGGAAGTGACGATTTTGTCGATTTTAACCAATAACAACTAGCCGAGGCGGCACGGTGGTGTAGTGGTTAGCGCTGTCGCCTCACAGCAAGAAGGTCCTGGGTTCGAGCCCCGGGGCTGGCAAGGGCCTTTCTGTGTGGAGTTTGCATGTTCTCCCCGTGTCCGCGTGGGTTTTCTCCGGGTGCTCCGGTTTCCCCCACAGTCCAAAGACATGCAGGTTAGGTTAACTGGTGACTCTAAATTGGCCGTAGGTGTGAATGTGAGTGTGAATGGTTGTCTGTGTCTATGTGTCAGCCCTGTGATGACCTGGCGACTTGTCCAGGGTGTACCCCGCCTTTCGCCCATAGTCAGCTGGGATAGGCTCCAGCTTGCCTGCGACCCTGTAGAAGGATAAAGCGGCTAGAGATAATGAGAATGAGATGAGACAACTAGCTGAAATTGGCTGTTCAGAGCCGTCTCGTAGACTGCAATGGATACCCGGCTGCCAGTCCATAGAGCCCATTAAAATAAGAAAGGTTACAGCCTGGCAGCAAAGGTGATTCTCGTAGCGAACTGCAAGTTCGTCGGACATCACTCAAATAAGTTACAGGATGACATAGGGATAGTTATGAATGTAAATACAATCTTGGGCATATATTATGTTATGCAAGTTATTGTTTTAATGAGAATTCAACATCATAGACGCCACAGTTTGGGGAGAGAATTTTAGGGGAAGTTCGGCTTCCCTTGTTGTCTCTGAGAAATCGCCCCTGCTGGGGTCCTTTGTGAACTCACTGACTATTACACGCCTTGCTCTTGGAGTGATCTTTGTTGGTCGACCACTCCTGGGGAGGGTAACAATGGTCTTGACTTTCCTCCATTTGTACACAATCTGTCTGACTGTGGATTGGTGGAGTCCAAACTCTTTAGAGATGGTTTTGTAACCTTTTCCAGCCTGATGAGCATCAATAGCGCTTTTTCTGAGATCCTCAGAAATCTCCTTTGTTTGTGCCATGATACACTTCCACAAACGTGTTGTGAAGATCAGACTTTGATAGATCCCTGTTCTTTAAATAAAACAGGGTGCCCACTCACACCTGATTGTCATCCCATTGATTGAAAACACCTGACTCTAATTTCACCTTCAAATTAACTGCTAATCCTAGAGGTTTATATACTTTTGCTACTCACAGATATGCAATATTGGAACATTTTCCTCAATAAATAAATGACCAAGCATAATATTTTTGTCTCATTTGTTTAACTGGGTTCTCTTTATCTACTTTTAGGACTTGTGTGAAAATATGATGATGTTTTAGGTCATATTTATGCAGAAATATAGAAAATTCTAAAGGGTTCACAAACTTTCAAGCACCTCTGTAATTAGTTGATTAAGATCCATCTGTTTACAATCAAAGTGTCACATGATCTGTCACATGATGTCTGTATAAATCAACCTGTTCTGGAAGGACCCTGACTCTGCAACACTACTAAGCAAGCAACATGAAACCAAGGAACACTCCAAAAAAGTCAGAGACAAAGTTGTGGAGAAGTGTAGATCAGAGTTGGGTCATAAAAAAATATCCCACACTTTGAATATCCCATGGAGCACCATTAAATCCATTATAGCAAAATGGAAAGAATATGGCACCACTACAAACTTGACAAGAGAAGGCTGTCCACCAAAACTCACAGACCGGGCAAGGAGGACATTAATCAGAGATACAACAAAGACACCAAAGATAACACTGAAGGAGCTTCAGAGAGTCACAGTGGAGATGGGAGTATCTGTCCATAGGACCACTTTAAGCTATACATTCCACAGAGTGGGGCTTTATGGAAGTTGCCAGATAAAAGTCATTGCTTAAAAAAAAATAAATTTGGAGTTTGCCCAACAGCATGTGGCAGACTCCCCAAACACATGGAAGAAGATTCTCTGGTCAAATGAGACTGAAATTTAACTTTTTGCCATCATGGGAAATGCCATGTGTGGCGCAAACCGAACACCCTGAGAACCCCCATCCCTACAATGAAGCATGGTGGTGGCAGTCTCATGCTGTGGGGATGTTTTTCATCTGCAGGGACAGTAATGCTGATCAGGACTGAAGGGAGGATGGATGGCACTAAATATAGGGCAATTCTGGAGGAAAACCTGTTTGAGACAGCCAGAAGTTTGAGAGTGGGACAAAGGTTCATGGTCCAGCAGGACAATGACCCTAAACGTACTGCTAAAGTTACACTGGAGTGGTTTAAAGGGAAACATTTAAATGTCTTGGAATGGCCTAATCAAAACCCAGACCTTAATCCAATTGAGAATCTGTGGCATAACTTGAAGATTGCTGTACACCAACTTGGAGTTGGAGCAGTTTTGCCTTGAGAAATGGGCAGAAATCCCAGTGGCTAAATGTGCTAACTCATAGAGACATACCCCAAGAGACTTGCAGCTGTAATTGTAGCAAAAGTGGCTCTATAAAGTATTGACCTTTTTGGGGGGGGGATACCTATGCACACTCTAGATTTCTGTTTTTTCACCTTAATTATTGTTTGTGTCACAGTAAAAATAAAAAACAATGTGCACCTTTTAAAGGGGGAGGCATGTTGTGTAAATCAAATGGTGCTCACCCTCCAAAAATCCATTTTCATTCCAGCTTATAATGCGACAAAACAGGACAAACACCAACAGGATGAATACTTTTGCAAGGTAATGTGTGTGTGTGTGTGTGTGTGTGTGTATATATATATATATATATATATATATATATATATATATATATATATATATATATATATATATATATATATATATAGGTCTGTCTCAGAAACTGGGTACTGTGGGGGTACCCCACTAAATATACTCACAGTCAATAAACTATATGGTTTTGAATGGTGATGTTGGTTTTAATTTGAAATAAAATGATGAAAGAAATAATACAAATAAAACTAAATCTTTGATGTGAATATTCAGAATTTGGCAAAAATTCTGCAAATTTCTGGAAAAATGGCGTCTTGATCTGAGACATGATAAATGGTTGACTACATCGCATTCCCTTAAAAAGGTTGTCGTCCACTGAAAAGTCTCCAGTTATCACTAATTGTATTTTAAGTTGTAACTTTATACACCTAAGGATTGGTGCGCTCACAGAATAATCATAACTGTAATAAAACATCATGCAAAATATTTGATCACCGTTGTAACTCCATTTTTCGCATACCCAAAACCAATACGATTGTGTGTTTTGATTTAAATGGAAAGCCTCGGGGTCAAGGTCACTACCTCACCAAAAGTAGTAACTTAAAGTCATTACACCATATAAAAATGTAGTTATAAATTTGTGATTTTGTTTTTTAAAACGAAAGCTGAAAGTTAGGTCTAGAATACGTTTCTTACAGAATGTGTTACAATGGTAGCTGGTCTTGTATGAATTTCTGAGCTATAAAATGAGTTGTGGTCTATTTTTTTACTGTAGTGTGTTATTTGTGTGCGGGGAAGGATACACATTCACAATTTGCATGTGCAGAATGGAATTTTCCACTCCAACAGTTAGAAGTTGATCGTGCTTCCATTTGCAGTCTTTCTGTTACGTGGGTGATCTGTTCGGATGTTATCACTGTAAAGGTGAGTTTTGACAGTTTTATTTTGTTTCAGTCTTGCAGTATAAGACAATATGTTTCTTTTTCATCTTACTTTCATATTTTGTAGTGTTTGCGTATTTTTGGCCAATATTTTGCAACCATGGTCAATTTAGATCGAACTTTTGATAGAATCTACGGCCAGTCATTTTGCCCCGCCCCCGCCTCGCACTCCATCTGTTGCGGTAGTGATGTCCTGTTGCTCGCGCGCCGCAGCAGAGACCTGCGCGACCTTCAGCCGGTACAGTCGCTGTTCTTTTACCAGCGCCATTATTCTCATCTTTCTGATATGTTCTTGATTTTTCCATTGTGTCCTATTGTCCTATTTCGCCATATCAAATACCCAAAATGTATCATATTATTCATATTTAAGTGAATAATCAATTCAGTCATAATAACTTGGCATTTTTAACCCAAGCAATCAAAAAGAGGAATTTTATTCAGTATTTTCATTCATCTGTGAAGGAGGGGCTTTAATTCTTCATGATGTAGTTATTTTATATGTAAATCAATTTTAGAAAAGCATTTGAATTGTAATAAAAAAAATTCCACGGTGGAAGCCAGATAAAGCAAGATACTATCTTTATTCTTATTAAACATGACAAAAGAAACATTGAGTGTTAGGTAAATACAAAAAAAAAAAGGAAAATTAGAAAAATTATTTTTTGATCATAATATCCCAAATGAGAGACCAGTTTTTGAGACGGACCCATATATACAGAGAGAGAGAGAGAGAGAGAGAGAGTGACAAGTAAAAGGAGAAAACATCATAAAGTGTATTAGTAAGGTTTCGAGCAGCAAACATGAACCACATGAATGACAGCTTCTATGTACCTTGTCAGGAATTCTACTAGTCTCTAGATCTGTATTGGAGGGTGATTATTCTAAAAGATAGTCCTCAATCAGTGATTTGATGATTGTAGTAGAGATTTAGATATTATTTACATCATTTTCATACTCATCAATCCATTCAATGAGCATTTGTGTCTTGTGGCTGGAGGCGGAGTCATCCTTGAAGAGACCACTCCCATCAGGAGAAAAATGTTTCATCATATGATAAAGCTGATCAGTCAGAATCACTCTGAATTGATCTTCCCTCTAAGGAGACAAATTAACTCAAACCATGCCAGCAAAACAGCACAACAAAGCCACTGTTTGTTTGTTTGTTTGTTTTTTCCATTATTTTTTCAAACAGCTTTATATAATGTATATGGTGGTAATTTTTTTCTTCTACTGTATTATCTCCTTCCTACCTTCTATCTGTCTAAATTACAGTTCATCTTATCAGAGTCACATTTTTTGATATTCCATTTTATTTTATTGTACTAGATTTTGTGTGTTTACAGATGTTTGTCTCTTCTGCTGTCTTCTGCTCTCTAGCTAAGTGTCTTTTTCTTTAATTCAATCTCTCTCTGTTCAGCTGTCTTTCTCCATATCCAGGTGTCTGTCTCTTTGTTTCTCCAGATGTTTGGCTGTATCTCAAGTTGTGTGTCTGTCTGTTTCTCCAGATGCCTGTCATTCTACCTGCCTGTTTCTCCAACAGTCTGTTGACCTGTCTTTCCACGTACCTGTCTGTTTCTTGTCTGTCTTTCTGTCTATCTTGTTTTAGAGTTAACTTGAGCCTTACAGCACTGCTGGATGTGATGTGCTACAAACTGGAATACCATTTAATCTGTTGGTTTAGAGACTAGGAGTGTGTGTGTGTGTGTGTGTGTGTGTGTGTGTGTGTGTGTGTGTGTGTGTGTGTGTGTAAGGAATAGCTTTTCTTTTTTCTCTCACACACGAGACATTAGTTCCCACATTAATGGATTATTTTAAATCTCTCTCATAGACTTTCACATGAGCTCCCACTCATAAATTATTTATCCACATCTTGTATATAACCATTAAGTCACCAATCCATTTCACTTGCTATGTTGTGCCTGGGCCAGATTGTGCCTTGAGGTCTGGAGAAGTGTGCTTCAAATGAACTGCCAAGACTTTTTTTTTTCCCCAGGCTCTTCCGGCTCCCAACCTTTTCCCTGCCCCCAGTGCGACTCTTCTCTGTCTTACCCCCTTTATCTTTCTTTTGCACCATATTTATTCTGCCTCCATCCCTAAGTATACATTCACCCTTTTAACAAAGATATTCCATAACACTGGTGTAATGAAGACACCGCAATATTTGGTTGTTTACACTGAACCAAATAAAGCTGGCATAAAACTGTGCCAGTGTGTGTTTTTACATTGTGAGCCAGCGTTTTAAAATTTCTTCCTGCCTCGGAAAATGTCCTACCCAAGTAAACTGCTCAAGCACACAACAGATCATTCACTATTTCATACATGCTCAAAAATATATGCTGCCAGTGAATGAATTGAATAACTATTGGTTTGTTTCCTTTAGATGAAGGAACAATAGTTATGGTGTGTTTTAATTGATAGTAATGGACTACCACCTTAAACATGAAGGGAAGCACATTTTTACACTGGTAGGATATTCTCTCAAGGTAGGACAAAATAACAGATATGGTTATAAATTTGCTGTATGGGTAGGAGAACATTTTAGGTGGGAAAGAAATTCAGAACATTGGCATTCCACAACCAGAGGCGTGACGTGTAACACAAAGGAGCGTAGGCATCTAGGGTGATGTATCTACACATCAGAAATATGAATACCCCAAGTACATCAGCTTTCAAAAAAATAGTGGGTGTTGCGGTGCTTTTGTTAGCCATGTACATTTAGATCACTCTTCATACATCAGCAAAGTTGCTGAGCATCATATGCAACATGTAATCACTTCCTTTAAATAACTGAGTTTTAAGGAAATTAACAGTCTCAATATATATTGTGGCAGTGGGCGAGAAGCGGGCGATTAGACTGAAAAGTTGTTTAATAAAAGCCCCCTCTGCATCTCAAGCGTTGTCCTGTCGTCCTCTGTGCTCCACCCACACTCGATCCGCGCTACATATATATACAACATGTTTGTGTCCTTTAGCCAAGCTAGCTTTTTGGGAAAAAAGGTCTGTCACAGAAAAACTGTGCTTGCAAAGAGAGAGAGAGAGAGAGAGAGAGAGAGAAGTGAAGAGACTTGTGTCAGCAACATGTTTGTGTGCTCAGAAATATGTTGGAGGAGAAAGTGAAGAGGAGTAGGAAGCAATTTCAGGCAGAAAGGTGCACGGACCTTAAACAGAGACGTTTGAATTTACACTGCTCTCAGAAAGACGAATGTCAAAGTAAAAAATGTCACACCCCTGTCCCACTGTGCTGGCTGTCATACACAGACATTGATTCTGTCTCTGTGACTACCAATTGTGCCGACTCGGAGAACATTTTATAGTGAAAGTGAGGCAGAAAAAAAGGCATAAGTTTCCTGCCTTGAAGAGGATATGAAAACGGGGCTATTGACATGGCTATTCCTAAACATTTTGTTTATCTAACTGAGCAGATAATTTCTGACCAAATTCTGTTTACTCTAGGCACATAAGTTAGTTGTCAGCCATAGCAATTTGCCATCCAAAAGCGCCACAATGCAAGTCGGCAAATTTAAAGGCAACCATATTTTGTGTGGCATTTTATTTTTTGGGCCAAAAGTGGTCCAGCTGTAAGCTCTGCTTTAGGATATGGTCACATCATGGTGGACTTGTGGCTGGGTTTTGACTGGAAGAGTTGCATGAGTTCATCACCATCATTGCACAGTGGTTAGTGGTTCATGTGAAGTGGTAAGTGTGAGCCAGCTTTATCTGAGGTGTAATTACTGTGAAAGTTTGGCACTTGTTGGCACTGACTCCCTTCTTTTTTCAAGAATTGTGTGTGTGTGTGTGTGTGTGTGTGAGATGAAAGGAAAACATGAAAATTCTGTGTTAATTTCTACTGATTCTAATAAAGAAATGTGTTTATAGCTCGATGGGAAACATATGAAAAGTATGTGGGAATGTCTGTATTGTGTGCAATAGGTGCTCCTGATGTTTATCAGCCGTGTGAACCTAGCATGCACTCCTGGAGCCCTGAGTTCAGCCTTTATGAAGCCAATATGAGTTCTCAGTGTCTTCAGACTGGAGGATGTGTTCTGCAGTTGTATTTTCAGCATGCAGTAGTTCCAGACACACTTACTGTATGGATCACCTATATCTCCTTCAGTGAGTTCTAAAATGAAAGCCATTTTCCCACATATTTTTATATTATTATTTTATATATACTATTTAGGTCTTGCAAACTTTTCATGATTCCACTGACTCTTAGCTTGATGCTACACAAAATCCTCCTTTGAGCCTGTGTGAACATGCCATGCCTTAAATAGGACTGTATTTAATTCACCCATTAATCACTTAATGGGGTACATACAAATAAATAATCCAGAAATGCATAGTTTTGTTAATAAAGATAACGTCTTACTTGAACATAGTTGCTGTAATATTTAGGCTGTGTTATAATGGGAAGATCATTAAAAAATCATTAAATTAATGTTTAAAAACATGGGAAATCATGGGAAAACATCATTAAATTAATGTTTAATGGAAACTGCTGTAAAATAGAGGTATATTTAATTTTTTTAACACCAAACATAGGAATACAAATGTTTGAACTGAATGAGTGAATTAATGTTTTTTTATTTGATAACTTATCATATTTAAGTCACCTGCTTTGGAACATTTTATTAATTTTTTAACTGGATGTTATTTGTGCTAATAGGCAATCAGGCGATCTCTGATCTGGAGTTCATCCTGGAGACAGGTGAATCAGTTCATGCTGGCCCCCAAAATGTTTTTTGCGATATTCCTCTAACTCTGCGTGCCACCAGTAATAAGAAAGTAAAGGCTGTAAAGCTCTCCACCTTTGATAAGAAACTGGAGGTTGACGCTGTGCTGCTGACTTCACAACCTCAGAATCCTCTTTGCTCTGTCTGTCGTCCACTCATCTACCATGTGCTACGAGATCCACCCATACAGGAAGGCAGGGGCTCTGTCACACTCAAACAATCCAGATACACAGACAGGTAGGATGCTGACAGTTTTATACACAAACAAAATACAGTGCTATACAAAATACATACAAAATACAGTGTTGTAAATATCAGTTCCAGTTGGATGTATTAATCATGTTGGCAGAGTTTGGGGTGTGATAGTGTAACAGTGGGCAGCATGGTGGTGCAGTGGTTTGCACTGTTGCCTCACACCAAGAAGGTTCCAGGTTCGAACCTCACAGTCAATGAGGAGCCTTTCTGTCGAGTTTGCATGTTCTCCCCATGTCTGTATGGGTTTCCTTCGGGTGCTCTGATTTCCCCTACAGTCCAAAGACATGCAGTTAGGCTAATTGGCTAATCTTAATTTCCCTGAGGGAACCCACCCAAAGGGATCAATAAAGTTTTATCTAATCTAATCTAATCTAATCTAATCTAATCTAATCTAAAATTTTCCATGACCAAAAGCAGTGCAACAGAGGAGTGGCTAGCCAGCTGTACTTACTTCGCCAAGAGACCCTAGGAAAAGTAATCAACCCAGAACACACTGGATGTGCAAATAAGAAGAAAAAGTGTGTATTTTGTCATCATATCCTCACACTCTTGTAAATCTGAACATTTGAAAGTACTGTTTCCAGACAGATTGCAGCCCTTCAGCTATGCCATTCAATCAGTGGTTTAAAATAAGTTTAAAAAATTATTTTCAAGAAATATAGCTATTCTCTCTCTCTCTCTCTCTCTCTCTCTCTATATATATATATATATATATATATATATATATATATATATATATATATATATATACAGTACCAGTCAAGAGTTTGGAAACACCTTCAAATTCGATGCTTTTATTTTATTTTTTTTCCTACATTGTAGAACAATACTGAACTCATCAAAACTATGAAATAACATATGGAACATATGGAATTATACAGTAAACAAAAAAGTGTTAAAAAACAACATGGTTCATCTTTTAGATTCTTCAAAGTCGTCACTATTTACCTTGATAACAGCTTTGCACACTATTGGCATTATCTGAACCAGCTTCATGAGGTAGTCACCTGGAATGCTTCTCAATTAACAGGTGTGTCCTGTCAAAAATGGAATTTCTTGCCTTCTTAATGCATTTGACACCATCAACCAGTAAAGAGTAAATAATAAAAATACAGTAAATAGCCCTGTTCGACAACTGTAGTAATCCATATTATGCCAAGAACCACTCAACTAAGTAAAGAGAAATAACAGTCTGTCATTACTTTAAGACATGAAGTGTCTTTTAGTTAATTAAAATAAAGAAAAAACATCAAATTTGAAGGTGTGTTATGCCTATTATTATTCATTAATATCATTAATAACATTTAACACTGTATTTCTTGAATCTCTCAGTGGTCCTGAATTTACATCATATTTTTTATCTGCTTGTTGAGTGTGAAAATGTCCTGGTTTATTTCTCCTTGAGCACTCACAATAGGCCAAAACAGTCATTAATGGTGTGGAGCGGAGTCTGTTTCATCTCCAAAAATTTCCTTCCATTGGCCCTATAAATGCAAAAAGATGGAAATATCAAAGGGAATAAAGTTATGTGGACAGGGTTGACAAGGTAGCTAAGAATCAGAAAGACAGAGAGGCTGAAACTAAAAGGGATAAGAGAAATTCTGGAATCTAAACCAAATGTGATCATTTTTCCAGGAGAAACAGTAAACACCTGAAACTGTTTGAAGCTCTTGCTCTCGCTCTCCCTCAGTCCACCTAACATCACCTAACAGTCAGATCATACATCACTGTTAATATGCAATAAGTCACCTGTCATTCATGCCTCAGGGCAGAGAGAGAGAGAGAGAGAGAGGACCGAGGAAGTGGCTGTACTGCCACCAAGAGGTCTACGATGAAAACAAATCTGTTGTTAATCTACTTCAAAAGCTAGTACACATCCATATGCTGACTTTATAGAAATACTTTTTAAATGGAAACAAACCTTAAAACTTCACATTTGCCATCAAGATAAATTTCTTTATTTACCTTAATAGAGGTTTTATTACAATAATATTTGTGCCCTTTGGCTTAATGTCCTTTATCTTGTGTAAATTATCTTGGTATTGTAGTAATAAATATTATTAGCCACTAAGTCTCATTATTGCCCCTTCTAGTAGGAACATTCTTTATATTATGAATGACACAGAATACCCTGGTCACTGACAGAGATTGCTCCATTTATCTCTTCAGCTCTGGAAGTAATGCATAATTAATAAGGGCAATTTGTTGAGGGGTAACAGGAGATGCCGGAAAGAAGCTTCCCTTACTGTTGGCCAGAAAAGCAGCTGAAATCAAGCAAGCTATGGGTGAATAACCTTTGAGTTCTTGAGGATTAGAAAAAAAATCAATAAACTCTGATACTTCTGCCATCATGAGGTCAATGTTCACAAGGTTAGATCATCCTCTGAGGATGCTAAAGATATGCTCTGAAGTATCACTAAAATCTTTTATCTTGTGTGTTAACTGATATCTTTGTAATGATGTCTTCTTGTATGTGTGTGTGTGCATGTGCCTATGTGTATGCATGTCCGGTTGTGTTGAGATGCTCATAGTGATGTACAGAAAGGGATGCAGTATGAGTACAGGATCCAGGTGGAGGCTGAAGGCTTGCGAAGTGAGCTCTCTCCTTCTTTGGTCTACATCCATGGAGAGCCCTCCTGTGGAGATGGGCAACTACAAGGGTACATTATTACTGAACAACACATTCATCTTATTTTCCAGAATTTTCCAAGCAGGCTCCAATATCAGTTGTCATGCCTCACATATAGGCATGACAATTGCTTGCTTCAGTCACATTTTGACAAGACCACCTTGACTTGATAGGAAAGTTAGAAATTCTGTTCCCTGGTTACAAAAAAAGAAAAAAAAAATCCATCACCTGCATGGGTTTCCTTTGGATGCTCTGATTTCCTCCCACAGTCCAAAGATATGCAGATTAGGTCTAAATTGCCCATAGGTGTGAATGCGAGTGTGCATGGTTGTTCATCCCTGTGTTATCCCTGTGATAGATTGGCGACTTTAACAGGGTATACCACGAATCTCACCCGAAGTCAGCTGGGTTTAGACCCTTGATAGCTTAAATAATGGATGGATGGACAAATGGCTGGATGCATTAATGAGGCTATTACAATTGCAGTCTAGACAACTGTTTCAAACTGCTGTACCAGTAATACCATCACCACAATTATCAATTGAACCCTCCACCTCCTTAAAATTTTTATTTATTTAGAGCGGAGCTCCCCGCACGTGACGCACTCGGAGCAAAGCTCCATACTTAAAAGAATATGGGAATGCAGTGACCTGATTTTTGATGGCTTTTGCAACCGTACAACCTCCGTACATACGTATGAATGAACAAACGATGTACGTGTGCCACTACAGAGTACCTGATCGTAAGTGCAAGGCAACATATCTCGTACACATTTTAACACCAGTCAACAAACTTTGTACCTTTATTTCCATAAGATAGATGGGTCTTTATCCAGTGCTTATTTTTAATTTGCTTTTTAAAAAATAACATGGGATTATTTACTAACACTGTAGCAGCCCTTGGCATTAAGAACAACAGCAGAGAGTCTCTGACAGGTGCATGTGCATTTTATTCCTCTTGAACATGAGTATAGCATCAAACACTGGACAACAAAAACACTATACCAGCGGTCTCAAAAGTAGCCGGTCACCGGCGGCAAATCGCCGGCTATGGCTTGTTATGCCGCCGGCTAGTGTCAGTCGAGGTACAAAATGTAATATTAAATATTTCTGACAGCAAAAAAAGTTGTGAACGTAAATTACATCCACTATGTCATGTATGTCCATTGCCGCGTCAACTGTGTTTACATCCTCGACACGAGTGCAGTCATTACTGCCGCCTGTGTTGCCAGATTGAGTGGTTTCCCGCCCAATTTGGGCAGTTTTAAGTGCATTTCGGTGGGTTTTGAACATATTTTGGGCTGTAAAATGTCAGCAGTATCTGGCAACATATTTTTTTACTTAATACAAGAAATTAATGGATGCCAACGTTTTTGCCAAAATGGTATTTTATTTTCCATTGTTTAGGCAGCTTCAGCATCATACTGTGAGATTCTGTTCAAATTGTTTTTTTTTTATTCTATGAAGCCTGAGCCATTTATTTTATTAGTTTATAATTATTGTTTAATTTAGTCTTCAGGAGAGACTGCCTGCACACAGTACTAGTATTAATAGTTTTTTTTTTCTTACATGAAAGCTGAGACATTTATATTATATTTTAAGGTAACTTCATGTTGTGCTGTGAGGTTCTCTGCACTTTAACTTTTGAACCAACAGGTGCATTTGGATAAGTAAAGCCTATTTTTCTGCATTTTTGTAGTCCTGGTAATCTTTTATATTGGTAAAGTTGTTTATAGGACCATTTCTCAGTGTCTGTTTTTTTAATCAATAGTTTTTCAGTAATAACTTAATATTTAACATATATCACTCAATTTTAAACAACCCCCGCGCCTCCCCCATGGCTTGCCCCCATAGTCTCCAAAATTTCTGTGGGAAACACTGGCATGCGTAACAACGCTAATCAAGCTTAAGCTAGACGACCCGCCTCAAATACCCATCCCGGGTAAATGTTATCCCAATTTTAGATGGCCTGTTCCAAACCATCCCGCCCCATGAAAAATTCGTACTTGCATATCTATCTATCTATCTATCTATCTATCTATCTATCTATCTATCTAGGCTTTGCGTGCATTATGTCCGCCGCTGGCAGACATTTTACCATTTTGCACCCTGCTGTAAATTATTTGTACCCTGCTATTCTCCCAAACTTTGAAGCCCCTGCTATACACCATACATCAAGCTCCATGAAAACTAAAGAAAACAAAACAAAAATAATTAACACAACATGGTTGTAAACTAATACACAATTTTGCAGAGTCAGGTTTACAAACTATGCTCTGAATGTTACACATCTTGGTCTGCTCAATCAAGTGTGTAAACCTCTACATTAAGGATTTAAAATATGTAAATTAAGTATTTAATTTGCAATTTTGAAAATCTACCTCTTCCCTTGGTTCATTGCATATCTCGTGGTCATTGTTGGTTTGTGCACTGTTGTCTTTGTCTGTTGTCTTTGTTTTGTTTTGTTGCACTGTGTAGCAATTAAAAAAAAAGCTCTCCAAGTTAGTCAAATAGTCTCTGCACTCAAAGTCTCATGCTAAACCACAATTCAACCAATGCACTTAATACAAACAAAACATATACAAAACTATATACATTTTAAAAAATATATAAAAAATAAATTCTTCATACATGACCCAGGACATGGGATTGACATATACATTATAAAATACAATTAACTATTCCATTTTTCCAATTGCATTTATTGGTTTTACATTCCTAAAATCAAAGTTCTTCTCTAGTTTAATTGTCTTGGAGCCTCTTAGACATAACACTGCAGATCTTAATAAATTGAATGACAATTTGGCTCTCAACTAGTGCATTATTTCACTGTATTCAACCTGTTTCTTTGGATGCCAGCTAAGCAATGAAGTGCTCAGCTTCTCTGCCAACTCCTCCATATGGCATGAAGACTAGAGGACTAAAGGAATCATGCTCCACCTCTATCACATGTTGATTATAAAGACGCTTCTTCTAATTCTCATTGCTTTTAAAAGCTGCATCAGTTTTTGGTTCAGATAACTCTTTGTGAAAGGGTTGAAAACCCTTACATCAAAAAATGCACATTGTACCCTTTGGCAAAAACCCCACACAATGATATCTAGTCAGACTTCATCAGAGGAGTTGGCACTACTGGTGAGAACTTCTCCTGTCAAGGCCTGAAGTTGTGGCTCAGCCTGAACATCAATACATACATCCTTAAGAAGGTCAGCAAACAGGTCTCATACCTCCTTGTGGCGTCTGTAAACAAAGCCACCTTTCATAGCATGGTCGACGTCAAATCTCTTACTACAGGTACATGTTGATGGAAGATACTTTGGTGTCCACCTGTATTTTGCCAAGCTTGTGTGTATGTAACACACACACACACACGCACAGTGGTGCTTGAAAGTTTGTGAACCCTTTAGAATTTTCTATATTTCTGCATAAATATAACCAAAAACATCATCAGATTTTCACACAAGTCCTAAAAGTAGATAAAGAGAACCAAGTTAAACAAATGAGACAAAAATATTATACTTGGTCATTTATTTATTGAGGAAAATGATCCAATATTACATATCTATGAGTGGAAAAAGTATGTGAACCTCTAGGATTAGCAGTTAACTTGAAGGTGAAATTAGAGTCAGGTGTTCTCAATCAATGGGATGACAATCAGGTGTGAACGGGCACCCTGTTTTATTTAAAGAACAGGGATCTATCAAGGTCTGATCTTCATAACAGATGTTTGTGGAAGTGTATCAAGGCACAAACAAAGGAGATTTCTGAGGACCTCAGAAAAAGCGTTGTTGATGCTCATCAGGCTGGAAAAGGTTACAAAACCATCTCTAAAGAGTTTGGACTCCACCAAGCCACAGTCAGACAGATTGTGTACAAATGGAGGAAATTCAAGAACATTGCTGCTCGTCTGCAGTTTGCTAAAGATCACATGGACAAGCCAGAAGGCTACTGGAAAAATGTTTTGTGGACGGATGAGACCAAAATAGAACATTTTGGTTTAAATGAGAGGTGTTATGTTTGGAGAAAGGAAAACACTGCATTCCAGCATAAGAACCTTATCCCATCTGTGAAACATGGTGGTGGTAGTATCATGGTTTGGGCCTGTTTTGCTCCATCTGGGCCAGGGCAGCATGCCATCATTGATGGAACAATGAATTTTGATTATACCAGCGGATTCTAAAGGAAAGTGTCAGGGCATCTGTCCATGAACTGAATCTCAAGAGAAGGTGGATCATGCAGCAAGACAATGACCCTAAGCACACAAGTTGTTCTACCAAAGAATGGTTAAAGAAGAATAAAGTTAATCTTTTGGAATGGCCAAGTCAAAGTCCTGACCTTAATCCAATTGAAATGTTGTGGAAGGACCTGAAGCGAGCAGTTCATGTGAGGAAACCCACCAACATCCCAGAGTTGAAGCTGTTCTGTATGGAGGAATGGGCTAAAATTCCTCCAAGCCGGTGTGCAGGACTGATCAACAGTTACCGGAAACGTTTATTTGCAGTTATTGCTGCACAAGGGGGTCACACCAGATACTGAAAGCAAAGGTTCACATACTTTTGCCACTCACAGATATGTAATATTGGATCATTTTTCTCAATAAATAAATGACCAAGTAGAATAGTTTTGTCTTGTTTGTTTAACTGGGTTCTGTTTATCTACTTTTAGGACTTGTGTGAAAATCTGATGATGTTTTAGGTCTTATTTATGCAGATATACAGAAAATTCTAAAGGGTTCACAAACTTTCAAGCACCACTCTAGACCCTAAGATTACCTGCTATATCTAGCATCCTGGATCCCAGTATACACCTAACTAAAGCTGTTTTAGTTGCAGTACTCAAGATAATGGTATTAAATAAAAAATTCACAATGTATGGGGTATCTTTTGACCCTAAAAAAGCATAGAAAAATTGGTTATGTTTAACTCTGGATGCAGAATCTTTTATGAGGAAAGAAGTCAGTCACAGAATAACATCAGAAAAAAATGAACTTTCATTTCTTAAAATACAAACCAAGATTTCTCTGAAGCGACATTGCTGTAACTGGGGTCATGTTGTTTGTTTGTTTGTTTGTTTGTTTTCCCAGTACATTTGCCTTGGATTCCATCAGTAAAATATAATTTATAACTTATAATTTATAATTTTATAACATGTTCCATAAGTAAAATATAACTTAATAATAATAATAATAATAATAATAATAATAAACCTACTCTGCAGGAAAGTTTTTTTTAATTCTTTAAAAGAAAGAAAGTTAATGTGTTTGTGTGCATATCATTTCCAGCTCAGTTAGTTCTTGATCTCTGTTCCTCCTTGTGCAGGGTGGAAGAGTGTGATGATGGGAATCTCTTGGACAGAGATGGCTGCTCCAAAAAATGCAGCATGGAGCCAGGCTTCAACTGTGTGGGTAAGTGACAGAAGGACAATAGAGCAATAAAAGAACGAAAATAATGATTCCCACGTTTCATCACAAACTGAAGGTGACACCTTTTTGAACATAACTTTGAGAAAGCACAAAAGTGTTGCTGATGTTTCAGGCCATTTTTTATTCTTCTTTTTCTTTTCTTTTTTTTAACAGACAAGACTTTGAATTAGTATAAGATGTTTTCTTAGGAACCACCTAGCTCTTTGGCACAAAAATCTTGAGGCAATAGAAAAAGAGAACATGACCATGAAGGCACACCTGCTTATTAATCTTTGAAGCTAGGGTGTGAACTGTGTTCATTTCAAAGGGAGATTTTCAAACAGCTTATAAAATTGATGAGACCACACACCTAATGTATGAACCATGTTAGCTCAGTGGTTGAGGCACTGAGCTACTGATGTATGAAGGTTACTACTTTCACATAATATGGTGTTATCACTGACTGTCTGATGACAGTATACTTTGTGACAGACCTGCACTGTGACCGAAAGCAACTGTATTTACTCTAAGCAAAAAAATATGTAGAAATAATAGTAATTAAAAAAAAAAAAACACCACATACATATTTAAGTTGATATTCTGAGTGGCCTATTTATATTGAATTATCTGCTTGAAGTCCATACCAGTGAGGGTGCCAGATCCTTCTTGGCTAAATGAGTTATTTTAATAATAAACTGTTAGAAATTGCAAGCTCATTGTAGAAAGATCAGAGACAAAAAATAAAGTGACAGTTTAAATAAGTAAGTACTCAGATGTGCTCTAAATATTAGATACAACTTAATACGGTCTTATACCATTCATAAAATTATACAGAAATATGATTGCAGATCTGGATCCCTAATGCTTATGACAAGATGAGGAAGACACATTGAGAAAAACCAGATTTTAAAAAATGAGACCATCCTCTTTTGAGTGACACCAGATAGTGGAACTTTGATCATTTCAGTGTATAGTCATATAGAGAAAAGGCAAACAGTACTAAATGTGTTGAAAATATCCAGAATGTTTGGTGTGCTATTATGAATAGAAGTATAGGATAGTCTACATAATTTAAATAAATAAATAAAGTAACACAGACATGAAGGCACCCTGGGTGGGTCATCAGAATCCCACTACGTCACTGTCAAGAAATCTGAATGGTCTTGTATGAGAGGGATGGATGACAGTATCAGAATTATTCAGGCTACATCCACACGACAACGGCAACGAGATGTTATTTAAAAATATATCTCGTCCAAATGGGCAACGATCAGTAAAATATCAGGTCCATATGGCAACGCAACGCTTGCTGAAAACGATGCAATACACATGCCACACCTCTAGGGGCGCTGTAAGACGGTCCCTTCGGAGACACCAGAACAATAGAGGAAGTAAGGACACATGCGCATAAACTATTATGTGCGAGACTTCATATTAGCCACAAAGTCAGGAAAATCTGTTCATAAAATTACATTATAATGACCAAATACAATGAAAAGTATTTTTCCAGTCTCACCTGTGAAAGGTAATCCCATGTGATCTCGTTTGGACGGCAAACCTGTTGGTACAGTTAAACGCAGCTAATCTTTATTCTCCGCTTTGACCTATCCAATATGGCGGTGAGGATGACGTATGATTCTACGCGGAAGGCGGCGTCTTTAATGGTCCGGAATAAATTGAATACTACAAGTTGATGGATTAATTTGTTGTTTCTCACCTGTGAAAGGTAATCCCATGTGATCTCGTTTGGACGGTAAACCTGTTGGTACAGTTAAAGGCAGCGCATGAATCTTTATTCTCCGCTTTGACCTATCCAATATGGCGGCGAGGATGACGTATGATTCTACGCGGAAGGCGGTGTCTTTAATGGTCCGGAATAAATTGAATGCTACACGTTGATGGATTAATTTGCTCCTCTACGCCCTTTTTGAGGAATGTATTGTCGGATTTAAACCAACATCTGAAGAGGTGAGATCGCTCCTTTTTTTCCCTATTTTTGCTGGCGGGATTGACTCTGCCCTAAGGGCAGAGTCTCTCTCTCTCTCTCTCTCTCTCTCTCTCACTTTGCACCATTACACAATAAATATTCACAGTGAAAATATTTTGTAAGCGCGTTTCATGAACCAAGTTATAGGATTTGTTGACAACTCGCATCGCGTCGCAATGAGAAGATCAGTGGCACTACTGGTGTTAAGAATCAGACCATTTCATAAATGAATATTTTGCTGTAGAGCTGCAGTGTTTGTACAATTGCATGTTTTTGCTTCACTATTACTGTCACTATTCTGCTTCTTGCATTACTACTGTGAACTAACACTGAACATAATAATAATAATAATAATAATAATAATAATAATAATAATATCCAAGCTCGTGTTTCACTCTCACTAGTGCTCTGTAAGGCTTTTTCCTGGTGATATCCTGGTGATATTCGTTACACTTCTACCCGGCGTGAAGCACTCACAGTCATGTGGTTGTGACGTTATCGTAAACAAATCTGTTCTACTCATCCAGACGACTTCACAACGGCAACGTTGCCAGATCTTTCCACTCTGGAACCCGTTCTCAAAAAGATTGCGTTTTGGGCACCCAAAACGCCGGTGCCGTGTGGACGCCAGGCTTAAACGATAAGCAATTGTATCGGAGTCACCTGAATCCGTTGCCGTGTGGACAGGGCCTCAGTCTTCCACCTATTTATCAAAATGGCTGACTAAATAAAAGCGAGGGTTAAAGATTGAAACTGAATTCCATGTAGCGTCCATGACAGTGAATAATAAATACTGAAGCCCCTTTTTAAATCTTGCACCTTTATTCTGCCCCACTTTCCGTATAACACACAAGGTGTCTGTTGTTCCACCTCTGAGCCGGAACAATTGGTAGTAACAGAGGCAGACTTGATGTCTGTGTAAAAGGGACAGCCGGCATGGTGGGCAGAGGTGGGTAGAGTAGCCAAAAATTGTACTCAAGTAAGAGTATTGTTACTTTAGAATAATATTACTCAAGTAAAAGTAAAAAGTAGTCGTCCAATTAATTACTTGAGTAAGAGTAAAAAGTACTAAGTGAAAAAACTACTCAAGTACTGAGTAACTGCTGAGTAACTTTTGTTTATTGATCAGGATGTCATAACAGGCAGAGATTTCATATATATTTCACACATAAACTGTGTGTGTGTAGTTCTGTGTATTAGCAATAACAACAAGAAGCTCAAGGCAGTCTGCACATAAACCATAACACTGTGTGTGTGTGTGTGTGTGTGTGTGTGTGTGTGTGTGTGTGTGTGTGTGTGCGCGCGCGCATGTTCACTCCATGAAGTGACTGTTAAGCTTTAACAGCAGCTGGCTCTCAATTTTGCACTGTGAAGCTGTGACCTTTTAGCCGTGAACAGGTGAAAACAATAATAAATTAAATATTAATTAAATCTTTACAAAGTAACATAATAACAAAACAATGGGTAGAGGTTATAAAGAAAAAGAAGAAAAAGGCAGTCTGCACACAAACCATAACATTGTGTGTGTGCGCGTGCATGTTCACTCCGTGAAGTGACTGTTCAGCTTTAACAGCAGCTGAACATCACACGTAATATCTCCTCGTACGAAAAAGACTGGAAATAATCCTGTAAGATGCGATCAACGATGTTGATCCTTTCATCTCCCAAAAAGTTGTTTACTGGATCCATCTCGCAGAGGGGTTAGCAAGTGGAAGTAACAAGCAGAAAGGTTGCTAACTAGCTGCCAGTGCCCAGCTTGGCTGGGTGGTGGTGGGGATTGCTAGCAAGCGGTCAAGCTAACAAGCTAATGCCCTTCCTTTTGTGAACAAGCACTTGTAGACAAATAATAAAACAAATCTCACAGAAAAAAACACACCTAAAGTCTTCACTAATCCCTCTAATCCACAACAAATACAGTAGCTTGAAAAATGGAGATTTCACAAATGATATGTTAGGCGTTTTGTTATTTAGTAAGTTTTCACCAGTCTTCCATTCCCAGTTTTTGACCAGAGCCGTGTACAACTGTAACGCTATTGAGGAGCTGACATTAGGCGAGCAACCTTATTTTCATGAGCATTTTTTGGTTTCACATCAATAAAAAGTGATTGTTAGGAAGATTTTTTGTAGTTTTATTTCTTGGTTCTTTGGTGTGTGTGTGTGTGTGTGTGTGTTATCTTGCCGTCTGAGGCCGCAGTGCATCAATACATTTCCACAAAACAATGTATTTTACAGTTATTTATGATGTTACAATAGGGCTAACGTCTGCCTATGAAGACAGCCAAAAGCACACAGCCTACTTACCGCAATGTGTTTCCTCAAATTCGGCGTTGAGTTTTTATAAGCTGAAACGTCCACTGGTTTGGGGAGACACATGTGACACCGCATAACATAACTATTATTTTTTGTTGTTTGGAGAGTGAACATGGTTTGTATGTGTGGCCAGGGGTGTGCCTCTTCAGCTTGATGAGAAATGCTGGCCACTGTCTCTGCCATTTTTCTTCTGCTTCCGTGCTCTTTTCCACCTGGACTGGTCTTGCCACGGGAATTTTGTGTGCGGGCGCGCGCGGCGGCTTGGCTCTGTTTGATTGGCGAAATGGAATTAAACCATAGCTCCTCCCACTATGGCTCTGGCTGCTCCATTTGATCTGTGAGATGCTGTCATGTGACAGAGCCTCTGCTGGAAGTCTCGACAAAACATAAACAAACAGACCACGCATCGCACGGGTCAATAAAAATAAAGTAGCGAGTAATGAGCAGAATACAGCCCAATGTAATGGAGTAAAAGTACTGCTTCTTCTTCACAAATATACTCAAGTAAAAGTAAAAAGTATGCTGCATTAAAACTATTCTTACAAGTACAATTCATCCAAAAAGTTACTCAAGTAAATGTAATGGAGTTAATGTAGCGCGTTACTACCCACCTCTGATGGTGGGACAGGGGTGTGATATTTTTTGACACTGACATTCTTCTTTCCAAGACCAGTATGAATTCAAATGTCTCCATTCACAGCTTTTAAGGTCGACATGCCTTTCTGCCTCAAATCGCTTCCTACTTCTCTTCACTTTCTCTTCCAACATGTTTCTGATAGCACATTTTGCTTGCGTGAGTCTCTTTGCTCTTCTCTTCCTTGTTACCTTTCACTCGAATTCTCTCTCTCTCTCTCTCTCTCTCTCTCTCTCTCTCTCACACACACACACACACACACACACACACACACACACACACACTCACTGTCTCTCTCTCATTCTCTCTCTCTCTTTTCCATCCATTTGCAAGCATGGTTTTCTGTGACACTTTTTTCCTAAAAAGCCAGCTCAGCTAAAAGACACAAATATGTTATCTATATCAGGGGTTCTCAGCCTTTTCTACTGTAAGGCCCAACTATTCATACTTGTAATGAGTCAGGGCCCATTAAAAAAGATCTCCAATTATTTTGGCTTCTCTATTCAATTAGAATCTAATAATCTATTGTAAAGTGTATTAGTGGGATGCATCACTCCCTGTTACAGATGGGAGCCCAGAAATTAAATAAATGCAGTAAAAACAAACTGTTTTTAATTGTAGGTATTGTATTTAAATTTGTATTGATGTGCCAGAAACCAACATAAAACCATGCATGCAGGGCATTCTCAGTCTAAAGGGGTTAATGATTCAAAAGTGGAGTCTGGTCGATTAACACAAGAACTTATTGCCATGTTTGTGTACAGCAAACAACCAAGTTATTAAAATCAAGAAGTACACACAAAATAAGTGGATATAGAAACCACTCAATGGGATAGATTCTTACACACTAACAAAGAAGGATTTTTCCTAGGAGTTGGAAAATTATCCATCCATTGAATTCCCCAACATCTCAAACTACCTGGTGCTACAGACATCATTCTACATGGACAAGCAGATGAAAACCTGGAAGAGCACAGAGGTGTACAGCTTTTTACATGTGTCTGGGTTAAAGATCTAGGGATCAGGACACTACAAGAGAGATGGCCATAGATGGATCTAAGTGCAGAAAGAGTGTTTATTAGCAGGCATGATATTTACAAAAACGAAAGCAAAACAGAAAGCTGAATCATAAAGTAGAGTATTTAAACCGTGTTATAAACATGGCTAGAAACAAATGTGACAGTGATACTGACTACGTTTACATGCACATCCAAATCGAGCTGCTGTCGGTAATCGAGCTGAAGGTCCCAGCAGGGTGCCAGAGAAATCCAATCCTACATGCACACGATGAAATCGAGCTATTGTGTGAGGTGCATTGTGCACCCGAGCCACAGGTGGCGCTACACGCCCCATCGTGTTGGTACACTTCCGGTTGTCGTCATGAAGAAGAGCTATTCAAGAGTATAAACAAAGTTATGTTCTGTGTTCACAAGTTCCGTGCTCAAGCTGTTAGGCTTGCTCTAACAGACTGTATGGCTACAAACTGTCCTGAGCAGACCACTGTTTTGTAAGACAACTTATTTTGCACAATTGTATATTTTTCTAAAGTCCATTTTTTGCTTACAAAAAAAAAATTTTTTTTTTGCTTACAAAAAATATTTTTCTAAAGTCCATTTTTTGCTTACAATTTAACTTATGTCTTAATAAACACACAATTGTTTTGTTTTTATTGACATTCTTCAGATGTTGGACATCTATATATACACACACACACACAAATACAGTGACTTGTTTATGTACACAATTCACAGCTATGCAACAGCTGTACAGATGTATTTGGTGATACAGTAAGTGAGCTAAATTTTAACAGTGCAAACAATGCCACAAAAAGAAAAGATTCATGCCGTTGTCATGCCGACCGAGGCTGTTGTGTTTCCCGCTTGTGGTCTCGTCACTCGCCACTTCCGGAAGGGGCAGTGCTGAAGTAAGTAGCTCGAATACATAGCTCAATAGGGTATACATGCACTAAGTAGCTCGGCAGAAATCGCATAATCTAGGTCGTGTAGCTCGATTCCGAGAAATCAAGTTCGGTTCAATTTCAGCCGAATTAAGGTGTATACATGGCATTTTGAACTTCGATTTCAGTCGAGCAACGGCAGAAATTCGATTCTCTCTATGTGCATGTAAACGCACTGACAGATGATACTTCACAAAGCCTCTGTAAAAACAGCATCTATATCTGCATGTACTGATTGCACTCAAATCAGCATCAGGTGTTTCCCATAATGACTGGGTCCTAAGTGTGCGCACAACGTGCTCCGTGAGCAAGCGTGGCTACTCGAGCTGCACCAGACTCAAGTGTGCGAAGGCGTGACAGTCAAGTGTTCGCCTGCTGTGTGACCACAACTTTTAGCTCACGTGTATATCGCCATGCATCACCACCAAAATGCCTCATTTTCACTGATAACCCATCGCAAAGCATCACTGGCTGTAGTGTGACCGTAGCTTAATGAGACAGATGTGACGTCTAATGCAACCCAGCAATTGTACCCTACTATGAGTAAAAATTAGCTTCAACTTGAAAAATAAAAATCACGGCCCACTAGAGGGTGCTTCACGGCCCATTAATGGTCTGCAGCCAAGTGGTTGAGAAACACTGATCTACACTGAGACTGTTACTTTCCTAAAACATGAATTATTTAACAGAAGTGATTACATGTTGCATATGATGCTCAGCAATTTTGCTTGTGTTTGAAGAGTGGTATAAATGTGCATGATTAACAAAAGTACAGATGTGGACAAATTTCCTGGTGTAATTCCACAAAAAATAAGAACCCACATTTTTTTCTGAAATAACTTGAAACTAACAAAATTAATTGGCATACATCATTGTTTATTCCATATTTAATACAAATCAGACTTTGTGTTTTATTTTTGATTCAAAAGAATATTAAAAAAAATTAATGGCATGAACAAAAATGATGGGACCCTTAATCTAATATTTTGTCACACAACCTGTAGAGGCAATTACTGCAAACCAGGGATTTCTGTAGCTCTCAGTGAGATTTCTGCACCTGTCAACAGGTAGGTTGGCCCACTGTTCCTGAGCAAACTGCTTCAGCTGTCTCAGGTTTGAAGGGTGCCTTCTCCAAACTGCATGTTTCAGCTCTTTCCAGAGATGTTCAATAGAATTCAGATCAGGACTCAGAAGGCCACTTCAGAATAGTCCAGTGTTTTGTTTTTCACCATTCTTGGGTGCTTTTAACTGTGTGTTTTGGGTCTTTATTCTGTTGGAGGACCTACAACCTGTGACTGAGACAGAACTTTCTAACACTGGGTTGTATGTTTCACTCCAGAATGCCTTGACAGTCTTGAGATTTCATTGTGCCCTGCACAGATTCAAGGCACCCCATGCCAGATGCAGCAAAGCAGCCTCAAATCATAACCAAGCCTCCTCCATGTTTCACAGTAGGCATGGTGTTCTTTTCTTTGAAAGCTTTTTTCCCCCTGTGGACATAGTGCTGATGTGACTTGCCAATAAGCTTGAATTTTGTCTTATCTGTCCAAAGGACATGCTCCCAGAAGCCTTGTGGCTTGTCAATAGGCATTTTAACAAATTCCAGTCTGGCTTTTTTTTTAAAGTTTTTCTTTTAACAATGGAGTCCTCCTGGGTCTTTTATCATTGAGTCTTTTATCATTGACGGATGGTGCAATCAGACACTGATGTACCTTGGCCTTGGAACTCAACTTTTATCTCTTTGGAAGTTGTCCTTGGCTCTTTTTCTACCATTGGCACTGTCCTTCTGTTCAGTATGTAGTTGATTTTCCTTTTGTGGCCACGTCCAGGAAGGTTGGCTACAGTCCCATGGAACTTAAACTTCTTAATATTTGCAACTGTCATCACAGGAACATCAAGCTATTTTCAAGATGGTCTTATAGTCTTTGCCTTTAACATGCTTGTGTATAATTTTCTTTCTGATCTCGTTGAACAACTCTTTCCTTGCTTTCTCTGGTCCATGTTCAATGTGGTATACACAATGATACCAAATGGCAGAGTGATGACTTTTCTCCATTTAAATAGACTGAATGACTAATTAAAAGATTGAACGTGTGACACTAATTAAAGAAACAATGAGTTTGAAATGTCACTATAATCCAATAATTTATAATCTTTTCTAGTGGTACCAACATGGTCCAGGCCATTTTAGAACATCTTTGTAGAATAAGCAATAATTTTCCTCTTTTCACACTTTTTGCTTTACTCTTTGACATGTGAAAGGCATGCAAGTATACATGAGAAAATTGCTTTTAATTTAATCACTTTTCAGGAGAAATAAAGCATTGTTTCAATGAGCTGTAAGGGTACCAACAAATTTGTGCATGTCTGTACCTCAATACTCAGTTCATCTGCCGTTGTTTTGAAAGCAATGCCAGTATGCTTGGGGTATTCATATTTTCGATGCATAGATAAGTCACTCTAGATGCTCTGTTGTGACACGTCACACCTATGCTTGTGGAATGCCAGCTTGCAATATAAAAACATACACTGGCATGGCTTTATACCAGCTTTATTTGGTTCAGTGTGAATCATGAAATCCAGAATATTGAGGGATCTTCTTTACATCGATATTGCAGAATATATGTGAAAAAAGGGTTGTAGAAAGCTGGTTTTGAATAATCCAAGCAATATCCAATGCTGAGGATGACTGACATGAAATCACTTTTGGATGTCTCGTGAGGTATGTTTGTATGTATATGTTATGTATGGATGGATGAATGCATCAAAAACAAATAATCAAAGCCCTGAAATGACACTGTGACCCCTCTCCCACACATTTAAGCATGCAGTGTAGATAATCAGCCAATGTTCATGGAGTGAATGTGTTTTTAATTTGGTACTGGAGTCCATTCATCACTCACCTCATCTATGATCTTACCGGGCATGTAACTCATTTACATGTGCCAGCTGTAGAGGAGTTTTGATCTTTAATTCAAATTGCTTTTGTCGACCTTCTTTTCCTCTACAGTTGAGCTTTGTGCCACCTCATCCTTATTAGAGTGCTTTAATGAAATTTTACTCTATTTTTTAACTTATGATCTCATACCCCCTTTTCAACTTAATTGGTATATTGAACTGGTATGAAAATTGCCCCATGTAAAGGATCCCCACACTTCATCCCTTACCTTGCACCTTATCCCTGTGCTGAGCAGTGATAATCAAATTAGCTTTTGGCACTGCGACTGGTGTTAATTGGTTTGTGCTCTCTTGTTTTTTTCAGGTCAGCCAAGTCATTGCTACTTTTATGAGGGTGATGGTGTGTGTGAGGAATTTGAGAAGGGCTTCAGTCTTCAGGACTGTGGCTTCTTTACTCCAAATGGCTTCATTGACCAATGGGCTTCCAGTGCAACAGCTTCTCATCAGGACTGGAGGTGCCCTGCACTGTCTGCAACAGGGGAGCCCAATCTCAGTCTGGTAATGCACAATGCTGTGTACAAATCCGAACAATTTTGTAATAATTAGATGGGGGCAGTTCACAGTCCAGCTCTAAATCACTTATACAATGTTTTAGAACTATTAGAACCATACCACACAATACACTAACCTGCACTGAGTCACCTATACTACTAACTGTGCTACCCACTGCACTACCTCCTAGTCATCTGTGCAACTACACTGCAAAAACCCGGCTTACAAAAACAAGAAAAAAAAGTAATAAAATGAGGAATATTTTACTTAAAATAAGCAAAATTATCTGCCAACAGAACAAAAAAATTTGACTTGGCAAGATTTTTAAAAACAAGTAAATATATCTAGCTTTAGAAACCCCACAGATGTCTTAAAACTAGTGTATTTATACTAAAAACAAGTAAAGTTGTACTACTCATTTTAACATGCTAGATACTTTGTCCCCCAACCAACAGTTTGACTATTTCATCTGGGCATATTGGTGTGCTCTGTTTAAGTAAGTGTTTATACCAACTGAGACCGCCAAATAAATCAAAATCAAAACAACAAACCAATCCATTTTGTAGCCTATTTTTTTTTTGCCAGATTGACAATACAACAATTCATTTCATTTAGTTATCTGTTTTGTGTTAAGAGATTAAAAGAAAGGATAAGATGCTTGAAATAAGAAATTCTGACTTTGACAAACTTGTCATGGTTAATATAACACCGATGAAATTATGGTAATTCTCATTTTAAGACAGAACTTACTCATAACCAGTAATAAAATCTCAATAACAAGTTATAATACCTTATTAAGATAATTGAGGGAAAAAATGCTTAAAGTAAGTGAAATACTCTTACACAAAACCTGCCTGGAAAGGAGAATTATCTTGGCAGACAAATAATAAGCATATTTTGTCTTGATTGAAGATATTTAATCTTGGTTAGATTTTACTTTTTGCAGTGTAGTATTAAGGAATTGATTTTAGTCTATTCTTAATATGGAAATATTTGTATACTTGTTTATTTCAACCTGCTAATTGAACCAGATTAACACAATTTGGAGATATTTCACTTCAAAGACTACTTAATGCTCAGAAGTTGCACTGATAAATTTATTGTTTGGGTGAGTCCCATATATTTTGCTATTATAATGAACACACTAAATATAGGGTATGAAATAATGTTTTTTACACCCTATATCACAGGTTCTCAACTCTAGTGGAGAACCCCCTGCCCTATAAAATTTAACATTTTCTCAGCTTCCAACACACTTGATGATGTAATGAATCAGCTAATTAACAGCCCTTCTTAAACTGAATTTGATGTGGGGAAAACACTAAAATGTGCAGGAGAGGGGAACCTGTGCCCTGTGTAATGTAACGTATATCCAGTGGGGAGTCATTTGGGATTCAGCTATTGTCTCTGAGCAAGTGTTACAGCTATTATTTATTAACAGTTATTATTTATTAGTTATTGTATTATTATGGTTACATATTATAAAATAAGATAATTTTTGCCTTATTAGATGTGCAGGTCTCAGTATGTGGAAATGAACGACGCATTAATGCAGGATGCCTGGGTCCCCTGCACAGTCTTGACTGCACAGCCTGTGTGGCTCAGGGTATGCACTGAAATTGAAGGAAAATTTAGAAGCATGAGAGAACACACAAAGATGAAATGTGTTCATGGCAGTTTTTTCTCTTCTTTGATGTTTTGGTCAGGTTGAATTTGAGCAGCCTGGGGTAGCAGCCTCCATTCTCATCTATCTGGCCGATGATGGAGAAATGCAGAACACTGGAGAACAGTGCAAGAAAACAGTGTCTATCCAACTTTGTGACACTAGCAACAAAAACCACACACTTGGTACATTTCACAGAATATTTAATCAGATAAAATGAGTGTGGCAACAATATATATTTTTTAACTATAAGTAATAGGCAGCACGGTGGTGTAGTGGTTAGCGCTGTCGCCTCACAGCAAGAAGGTCCGGATTCGAGCCCCGTGGCCGGCGAGGGCCTTTCTGTGTGGAGTTTGCATGTTCTCCCCGTGTCCGCGTGGGTTTCCTCTGGGTGCTCCGGTTTCCCCCACAGTCCAAAGACATGCAGGTTAGGTTAATTGGTGGCTCTAAATTGACCGTAGGTGTGAATGTGAGTGTGAATGGTTGCCTGTGTCTATGTGTCAGCCCTGTGATGACCTGGCGACTTGTCCAGGGTGTACCCCGCCTTTCGCCCGTAGTCAGCTGGGATAGGCTCCAGCTTGCCTGCGACCCTGTAGAACAGGATAAATCGGCTAGAGATAATGAGATGAGATGAGACTATAAGTAATATAAAACATAACCACAAGCTTGGTGATCAGTGTATTTATGTTTACTGTAGTGTTTTTAGAGCAAACTGAATATACCTTAACTTACATACTGTGTAATAATTTAGGAATTATTTGACATATATTCAATATTCAAGATTCTGTACAATTTCTAGGTCCATATTTACCCAACCATCCATCATCTATACTATTTATCTTTCTGCTGACTTTTGGCAAGAGATGGGGTACACCCTGGGCAGGCCTCCAATCTATCGCAGGGCTAAATCACAGAGATGAACACGTGTTCACACTCACACCTATGGGCAGTTTAGAGTTGACCAAATCTGCATGCCTTTGGACTGTGGGAGGAAACCAAAGCACGCAGAGGAAACCCACACTGTAAAAATAAATAAATAAATAAATAAATAAATAGTTATTTTGAATTAAAAAAGTGAGTAACCTGGTTGCCTTAAAATTTTGAGTTCATTAAAACTCATTTAGTAAGTTAGCATAATGAGGCAATCAAGTTGCATTGTGCTAACTTACTATATGAGTTTCAACAAACTTGAAATTTTAAGGCAACCAAGTTAATCACTTTTTTTAAGTTTACACAACAAATCATTTTTTACAGTGTACGCAGGCATGGGGAGAACATGTACATTCCACACAGAAAGGCCCCAGTCAGCCACAAGGTTTGAACCAAGAACGTTCTTGCTGTGAGGCGATAGTGTTAACCACTGCACCACCATGCTGCCACAGTCCATATTTCAAATGAGATTTTTGTCAGACCTAATCTCTTCTACTGAAACATGTTTTCAGATGATACGCCATTGGATTTGATCTAAAATGGATTATATGGTTTTAAGTTGTGGAGTCCATGGCAGCTTGAGTGCACACTGTCAGTAAAGCAAAATCGGGATATATCAAATACTAATAAACATTGAAATTCTTGTAAAATTTTCAAATTTTCTACTTTTCATTCAAGTTGTTGTCAGTAACATAATTTGTCATGAAAAATGGTGCATTAAATTAGAATATAATGCAAAATAGAAGCATTTTCCCTAGTGGTCTCAAACTTCAAAATTGGCATGCAGATGTAATAACAGCATGGGACAGGATTATGTAACTCATCTATGCTGACTCACATAAAATACTTTGTTTTGAAATAGATAAAATAAATCACAATTCCATCTCACCTTTGAATAGTTTTAGACCAAACTTCAACATACCTTTGGTGCTTTTAGGAACAGCATTTTCTTTCATAATTTGTCTTTTTCTAATTTATAATTCTTCCTCGCTTATGGTAACAAAGCGATTGGCCCCCATTCTGCTGAGTCACTCTAGGAGATTATTGAAGAAATAGCCTGAATTTCTCAACCAATCAGTGTGCACAATTTCCTATAATCACCTGTGTATTTAGACTAAACTACATACTGTATATGACATGTAGTGAAAGTTCATTATGTCTAACTATTATAACTATTCTATAAGTTCGTTTCTTAAGACACGTATTTTTTAGGATGTTACCTTGTTTGTTGACAGTTTCGGCGAACACTTCCGCCTTCTTCAAAACAGTCACCAGATGTCGAGTGGTGACGTGCCTTATTAGCTGATGTACTCTATGGAGGCGTGAACGTCCCGCCCAATTTGACAGGTAGTCCACGCCTCCTGCTGTCAGGTCGCTGCCCCAGGACTGCGCTCCAGGTGTGTGACAGCGCGTACGCTCCCTCATCCCGGTTCATGGTCCTTTGCGTCCGCTTGCGTATCTCCACTGCTTCCAAAATCCAACACTGGTATCTATTCTCTTCAGCGCGAATGACTCTGGCCTCTTCCCAATTCATAATATGCTTTTGTTGTTTGCAATGATCTGAAATGGCTGATTTTAAGTTTTCTTGGTTTGCTTTTTCTTTTTCGGATCTTGTGAGTCTTTTTGTTGTTTCTTTTTCACATTCTAATTGGTGTTCTTTCCTGCGAGTGTGGAAGCATCTGCCCGTTTCACCAATATAGACTTTATTGCATAAACGGCAAGGGATTTCATATATGACGTTGCATTTATTGTCCAGTTGTATTTTGTCTTTGGGGTGAACTAGCAGCTGTCGGAGGTTCTTGTATGGTTTGACCGGGGTGTTGATGTGGTATTTCCTCATGGATCGTTGGATGCGTTCTGTAACTCCTTTTATGTATGGTAGTGTGACAAAGCCCTGGTTTGTTTTTTCTGTGTTTTTTCTTGTTTGTTTGTTTTTTTTCTTTTTTTGTGTCTGTAATTTCCCTTTTCGAATTGCCCACGGTGGATATTGGCAGTTTTTTAATGCCTGTTGGATGTGTTGTTCCTCCTCCTGTCTGTCTTTCTCCTCCGTGATGTTCTGTGTTCGGTCATATAATGTTCTGATTACTGACATTTTGTGTGCGATGGGATGTTCAGCTGTCCAGAGAAGATATTGGTCGGTATGTGTAGGTTTTCTGTATGTTGTAATTCTGATATTACCTTCTTCTGTGTGGTGTATTTTTAGGTCCAGAAACGCTATTGTCTTGTCCTCTTCGTGTGTGAATTTGATGTTGCCTGTCTTGTCTATGGAGTTTAGATGATCCGTGAGTTGTTGTATGTAGCCTGTTTTGGTTATTTCAAGAATGTCATCAACATATCTTTTCCAGAAGATAGGTTTGCATTCGTCCAGTGCTGTTTCTATGGCTCGGGTTTCCAGATCCTCCATAAAAAAGTTGCATAGAGTGGCAGATAGAGGGTCCCCCATTGCAAATCCCTCTTTTTGTCTGTAAATTGTACCTCTGAATTGGAAATATGTGGAAGTGGAAATGAAATGTAATAGTTTTGTTATGTCCTGTGATGTAAGTTTTGTTCGTTTTTTCAGGGTTCTGTCTGCTTTTAACCGGTTTTCTACTATGTTAAGCGTGTTTGTGACCGGTGTTTTTGTAAAGAGGGATATGACGTCATGTGATACAAAGATTTCATCCTTTTTTATCTTGATTTCCTTTAGTTCTTTCGCCAGTTGTTTTGAGTTTTTGCAGTGGTATTCCGTAAGTCCGAGGAGTGGTTAATTATGTCTGCCAGTGTCTTGGAAAGGTTGTAAGAAACTGATCCTATACTGTCTACTATGGGTCTTAGTGGTGCTCCGGGTTTATGAATTTTCGGTGTGCCGTATATCCGGGGGGTGATGTCTGCTGTGGGGATGAGGTGGTTGTATGCTTGTTTATTGATTTTGTTGTCGTCTATTAACGGTTTGAGTAATAGTTTTAGTCTTTTTTTCTTTTCCTCTGTCGGGGCTTTTTTGAGTATTTCATATGTGTATGGGTCCGTGAGCATTTCATTCATTTGTTTTTCATATTGATTAGTGTCCATGATAACTGTGGTCCTCCCTTTATCAGCCGGTAGTATTTTTATTTTCTTGTTCTTTGTGAGTGTTCTGATGGCTTCCATTTCCTGTTTTCCTGTTTCCACCAATTAGAATGTGAAAAAGAAACAACAAAAAGACTCACAAGATCCGAAAAAGAAAAAGCAAACCAAGAAAACTTAAAATCAGCCATTTCAGATCACTGCAAACGACAAAATCATATTATGAATTGGGAAGAGGCCAGAGTCATTCGCGCTGAAGAGAATAGATACCAGCATTGGATTTTGGAGGCAGTGGAGATACGCAAGCGGGCGCAAAGGACCATGAACCAGGATGAGGGCGCGTACGCGCTGTCACACACCGGGAGCGCAGTCCTGGGGCAGCGACCTGACAGCAGGAGGTGTGGACTATCTGTCAAATTGGGCGGGACGTTCACGCCTCCATAGAGTACATCAGCTGATAAGGCACGTCACCACTCGACATCTGGTGACTGTTTTGAAGAAGGCGGAAGTGTTCGCCGAAACTGTCAACAAACAAGGTAACATCCTAAAAAATACGTGTCTTAAGAAACGAACTTAAAGAATACATATATGACATACAGTGGTGCTTGAAAGTTTATGAACCCTTTAGAAGTTTCTATATTTCTGCGTAAAGATGACCTAAAACATCATCAGATTTTCACACAAGTCCTAAAAGTAGATAAAGAGAACCCAGTTAAACAAATGAGACAAAAATATTATACTTGGTCATTTATTTATTGAGGACAATGATCCAATATTACATATCTGTGAGTGGCAAAAGTATGTGAACCTTTGCTTTCAGTATCTGGTGTGACCCCCTTGTGCAGCAATAAGTGCAACTAAACATTTCTGTTAACTGTTGATCAGTCCTGCACACCAGTTTGGAGGAATTTTAGCCCATTCCTCCATACAGAACAGCTTCAACTCTGGGATGTTGGTGGGTTTCCTCACATGAACTGCTCACTTCAGGTCTTTCCACAACATTTCGATTGGATCAAGGTCAAGACTTTGACTTGGCCATTCCAAAACATGAACTTTATTCTTCTTTAACCATTCTTTGGTAGAATGACTTTGTGCTTAGGGTCGTTGTCTTGCTGCATGACCCACCTTCTCTTGAGATTCAGTTCATGGACAGATGTCCTGACATTTTCCTTTAGAATTTGCTGGTAAAATTCAGAATTCATTGTTCCATCAATGATGACAAGCCATCCTGGCCCAGATGCAGCAAAGCAGGCCCAAACCATGATACTACCACCACCATGTTTCACAGATGGGATAAGGTTCTTGTGCTGGAATGCAGTGTTTTCCTTTCTCCAAACAAAATGCTTCTCATTTAAACCAAAAAGTTCTATTTGGGTCTCATCCATAGCCTTCTGGCTTGTCCACATGACCTTTAGCAAACTGCAGATGAGCAGCAATGTTCTTTTTGGAGAGCAGTGATTTTCTCCTTGTAACCCTGCCACGCACACCATTGTTGTTCAGTGTTCTCCTGATGGTGGACTCATGAACATTAACATTAGCCAATGTAAGAGAGGCCTTCATTTGCATAGAAGTTACCCTGGGGTCTTTTGTGACCTTGCTAACTATTACACACCTTCATCTTGGAGTGATCTTTGTTGGTCGACCACTCCTGGTGAGGGTAACAATAGTCTTGAATTTCCTCCATTTGTACACAATCTGTCTGACTGTGGCTTGGTGGAGTCCAAACTCTTTAGAGATGGTTTTGTAACCTTTTCCAGCCTGAAGAGCATCAACAACACTTTTTCTGAGGTCCTCAGAAATCTCCTTTGTTCGTGCCATGATACACTTCCACAAACATGTGTTGTGAAGATCAGACTTTGATAGATCCCTGTTCTTTAAATAAAACGGGTGCCCACTCACACCTGATTGTCATCCCATTAATTGAAAACACCTGACTCTATTTTCACCTTCAAATTAACTGCTAATCCTAGAGGTTCACATACTTTTGCCACTCACAGATATGTAATATTGGATCATTTTCCTCGTTAAATAAATAACCAAGTATAATATTTTTGTCTCATTTGTTTAACTGGGTTCTCTTTATCTACTTGTAGGACTTGTGTGAAAATCTGATGTTGTTTTAGGTCATATTGATGCAGAAAATTTGAACATTCTAAAGCGTCCACAAACTTTCAAGCACCACTGTATCTATTTGAAATGGGCACTTTTATTGATTATTAAACCTAAGCATTTAAAATTGGGCAAAAACTCATAGGGATATACCTCTGAAAGTTAAAAGTATTAGTAGTTAAAGGTGTGTGTGTGTGTGTGTGTGTGTGTGTGTGTGTGTGTGTGTGTGTGTGTGTGTGTGCAGGTACTTATGAGCTCTCATGCCAGCATAACCCCTTGGTGGTGAACGTGACCCATGACTTGAGCATACCCTTCTTCCAGACAGCTGCTTTGTTGCTGAACTTCTCCACTGTTCATGTGGCTGTGCTTGGGGTGGCATTGCGTACATCCTGTCATTTCAGTCCCCTCGCCCTGACTGGGTGCGCTGAGGGTGGGCTCTTCCACGTCTTCACACATGCTCACATACAACCCCGATTCCAAAAAAGTTGGGACAAAGTACAAATTGTAAATAAAAACGGAATGCAATGATGTGGAAGTTTCAAAATTCCATATTTTATTCAGAATAGAACATAGATGACATCAAATGTTTAAACTGAGAAAATGTATCATTTAAAGAGAAAAATTAGGTGATTTTAAATTTCATGACAACAACACATCTCAAAAAAGTTGGGACAAGGCCATGTTTACCACTGTGAGACATCCCCTTTTCTCTTTACAACAGTCTGTAAATGTCTGGGGACTGAGGAGACAAGTTGCTCAAGTTTAGGGATAGGAATGTTAACCTATTCTTGTCTAATGTAGGATTCCAGTTGCTCAACTGTCTTAGGTCTTTTTTGTCATATCTTCCGTTTTATGATGCGCCAAATGTTTTCTATGGGTGAAAGATCTGGACTGCAGGCTGGCCAGTTCAGTACCCGGACCCTTCTTCTACGCAGCCATGATGCTGTAATTGATGCAGTATGTGGTTTGGCATTGTCATGTTGGAAAATGCAAGGTCTTCCCTGAAAGAGACGTTGTCTGGATGGGAGCATATGTTGCTCTAGAACCTGGATATACCTTTCAGCATTGATGGTGTCTTTCCAGATGTGTAAGCTGCCCATGCCACACGCACTAATGCAACCCCATACCATCAGAGATGCAGGCTTCTGAACTGAGCGCTGATAACAACTTGGGTCGTCCTTCTCCTCCTTAGTCCGAATGACATGGCGTCCCTGATTTCCATAAAGAACTTCAAATTTTGATTCGTCTGACCACAGAACAGTTTTCCACTTTGCCACAGTCCATTTTAAATGAGCCTTGGCCCAGAGAAGACGTCTGTGCTTCTGGATCATGTTTAGATACGGCTTCTTCTTTGAACTGTAGAGTTTTAGCTGGTAACGGCGGATGGCACGGTGAATTGTGTTCACAGATAATGTTCTCTGGAAATATTCCTGAGCCCATTTTGTGATTTCCAATACAGAAGCATGCCTGTATGTGATGCAGTGCCATCTAAGGGCCCGAAGATCACGGGCACCCAGTATGGTTTTCCGGCCTTGACCCTTACGCACAGAGATTCTTCCAGATTCTCTGAATCTTTTGATGATATTATGCACTGTAGATGATGATATGTTCAAACTCTTTAAATTTTACACTGTCAAACTCCTTTCTGATATTGCTTCACTATTTGTCGGTGCAGAATTAGGGGGATTGGTGATCCTCTTCCCATCTTTACTTCTGAGAGCCACTGCCACTCCAAGATGCTCTTTTTATATCCAGTCATGTTAATGACCTATTGCCAGTTGACCCAATGAGTTGCAATTTGGTCCTCCAGCTGCTCCTTTTTTGTACCTTTAACTTTTCCAGGCTCTTATTGCCTCTGTCCCAACTATTTTGAGATGTGTTGCTGTCATGAAATTTAAAATGAGCCAATATTTGACATGAAATTTCAAAATGTCTCACTTTCGACATTTGATATGTTGTCTATGTTCTATTGTGAATACAATATCAGTTTTTGAGATTTGTAAATTATTCCATTCCGTTTTTATTTACAATTTGTACTTTGTCCCAACTTTTTTGGAATCGGGGTTGTACAATGCATTTAATATTTCACATTTAAAAAAAAAAGTCAGACTTGAATTGCAGCTTCATTTAATTGCTTATACACATCCATGCAATTCTGTTTACAATGGTACTCCTTTCTGATTTGATTTGAATTGAAGTAAATATCTAAAACAGTGATCGCTAATCTTGATAAAAGCTTTTCAGTTTTCCTGCTGTGATTCACCTGAATTAATGCTGGAAAATTTGATAATTACCCAATGAGTTGAATCAAGTGTGATAGAAATAAGATGTTCTACATCCTTTAGTTCCAAACTTTTACAGTGGTTTCCTTCAGAACTAGCAGAGTAGCCCAGTTTGTTTCCTTGCCAAAGAGGACTCTTTTTCATTCTTATCCTGTTACGGACTTGAGGAACTGAACTGACACATCAAGGGTGATGGTAATTCTTGTATTTGACTTATTGCTGTTTTCACCAGACTTCAATGTGTTGCTATTGACCCATCCCACGTGACGTCACAACAAATGCGGCTGCCATTTTGGACATGAACTACCAGTAGTCTACCACAGCTAACAACGAGGAACAACGGCGAAGCATCGAAAGGAATATAGCCATCAAAGAAAGTTTTTACTTTCAGCAAGACTTCCATCATGCCATTATATTGTTGTGCACCTGGATGTAGTAACCATCAACACACAAGGCAAGATTTATCATTTTATCGGATCCTGTTAAAACGAATGTAACGTTTTAACAGTCATCCAAATGACTGAACGTAACGTTGCTACAGTAACATACTAGCTACTATGTTGTTGATATTAGCTAGTACTAACAGCTAGCTGCTAGTACACTGCTACAACACAGACACCGACCCTAATAATACAGTTCTTGGACATTGCCTGGTAACAGCAAATTTATAACGGGCCATGTCTCAACAGACTAAGAAGTTATTTCAATGACATTTAATAACATTTTGTTTATCCTGAGGACCGACATTAAATGAAAATGTGAACAAATCTTAGCTGTAATAAGATGGCGACCACCGGCTCCAGGGACGATCCACTGATGTAAGTATGTGACCCAGCCTGACACAAAATATTTGTAGGCATCCAAACTCTTATATGCTTTCAGATCAATACCTGTGTATGGCGATGGGTTTTTAACGACATAGGTATACAGATCATGTGGGCCGAAGTCAGGTAAAGACGAGGGCTTCGTGTACATCCGAACGTCAGTGAACAATCCTGGTGGAAGCAGGTAAACGTCGTTCTCTAAGCCTGCTAACCTCAATTTTTGCAAATACCTCTCCCTCTGCTCGCCCTGTAAATGCCCTACGTCGCTGGATAGTGAAGGTGTTTTCTGCATCTCGCTCCTTTTTCTTTTATGTTTTTCGTTTGTCATCTTCCTCGCATTCAAACCGATTCGAACCGAAGTCCACTTCATGTCCAAAATGGCGGTCGCGTTTACGAAGGTCACGTGAGTGGGAAGGGTCAATATCAGGCAAATGGCCTATTGTTTGAATCACTGTGTAGCAGTGTGTGCACTGCGGATGCAGAGTAAATACTGACTTCTTAAGGTTATAATACTAAATTTATAACTTGTGTGAATTATTGAACTTTGTCAACTTTCCCATGGATGGCATATTCTCCAAATCCCTGATGGAGTTGATGGCAAAATTGTTTGGTAACAGAGAATCTTTGACAAGCACTTGCATGCACTATAAATATTGCTGGCAAATCATTATATTCTTCTGACACTGCCTTGCCACAACAAGGACTGTGAAGTAAGCAACAGGTATTAATTGCTGACCTCACTGAAAGAGAAGCTCCTTTGCTGTGTTGCAGTGGCAGGACCAAAAATGGGCAGTTATTCTCAGCAGAGCTTGGGTGTATGATGATCAGAGTATAGGAGTGTGGCTCAGCAGCAATGGTGAATGCTCTGCAGACTGATATTAAGACTGATATTAAAGCTGAAGCTGGATTTTGCTGATCAAATGTGTCACACAGTTTGTGGTATAATCGTCCATGAGTGGCTATCCCCCAATGTACTAACTCCATTAAACAGCATACTCATGCATACTCAAAACCATATTGAGATTGCAACCTGAGAAAAGGGAACTTATACTGGCTTCAGTGGCATATGAATAATTACTAAGTTTGAGATTAAAGCTGCCAATACAGACACTAACTGTGGTATGGTCTGATGAAACCAAGCATATAAATCCAACACAATTACTGCATATACTAAAATGCTTGAAATCTCTAGCTTGGACTGATTGAAATGCATTGCGACTGTCAGTACAGATTTGTTTAGCTTGTGAACTCAAATAACGGTTCATGAACAAAACATATCTGATCATCAACATTATTCCTATAAAATAGGGTTTAAGAAACCTCAAAACTGGATAGTGTTATGTAGTCCAAAGCAACAAAACTGTCTTGTCAACTCAGTGTGTGACCATGCATTACTCAAAGCCCAAGTGTGTGTGTGTGTGTGTGTGTGTGTGTGTGAAATACTGGGCTTAAACCCTTTATATTGCACTGTGAACGATATTTTGGAGTTTGCGCAGAGTAGATTGGAAGTGTCTCTTTCTGGGCCTGCCACAAAATTATGCATGACAATGTTGTTTGAACAACAGAGACAGATGGATAGTTTCTTGACAGGAATGCATGAAGTAGACAAAACCTTTCCTAAAGGTGTAAAATCTTCACATAGAATCGTGGCCCCACTGTGGGAAAGGTCAAATAAACCAATGCAAGACACAGATATACACTATATGGCCAAAAGTATGTAGACACCTCATATCACACCCATATGTGCTTGTTGAACATCTCATTCCAAAATGGGCAATAATATATGGAGTTGGTCCTCTTGCCACAATGGTCTCAATTTGTCTGGGAAGGCTTTCCACTAGATTTTGAAAATGGCTGTGGTGGTTTATGCCTATTTGGTCATTTGCACACCTGTGTTGGAAAAAAGGCTAATTCATCCCAGTGATGTTCAGTGGGGTTGAGGTCACAGCTCTGTGCAGGCCACTCGACTTCATCCACACCAACCTTGGAAACCATGTCTTTATTGACCTCCTTTTATGCACAGGGGTATTATTAAGTTGGAACAGATTTGGGCTTGGTCCCTAAAGGGAAATAATAAAACTACAACATAACAAACATTCTAGACAATTGTGTGCTCCCAACTTTGTGGCAACAGACTGGGGAAGAGCTTCATAAGAGTGTGATTATCAGGTGTCCACATGCTTTTGGCCATATTGTGTAATTTAGCATTTTTGCTGACCATCATTATGGCCAGATGAGTCGGTGAGATGTGTGCATTATCAGTCGTGCACAGTGTTGGAGAACCCAGCATTCCTACAAAAGACAATAACAAAAAACAATGTTCCCAGGTCAGTCATATTGGTGAGTGCTCTCAACCACGATATGAAAATGACAGCCAGTTGGCAAGTCACTGAATAGTGGTATTTTATGCAGGCTAGTACATTGAGTAAAGGAAGTTATTGAGTATACTTGAATGCACATCAAGAGACAATTTCTTCCATGAAATGCCCTTGGTATTTTGCTATGGCTACATCTTGGGTGGCACTGACAGGAGTGTATCTTTTAACAGTTTAAGAAGCAGATATTAAAGAAGTGGCAACATGTAGTTCACCAATTACCATTTTTGCAGATGTTTTACAGATGTAGCTTCATTGCAGTCCACATGCTCTGTGATGAGTTACAGTGATTCCTGCTCTCAGTTGAGCAGTATCATTATTTTGAGTGATTTTTATCTTCAACAAAGGCAGTATCAGCACTTGAGTGACTCTCATTCTCAAAAAAAGTATGCTATTGTCACTGTTTGAGTGCTTTCTGTTATTTGTCTGGTGGGCTGGTGTTATGAACCCTTACAACTTTGATATGTAGTCTCCACTAATACAGAAGGAAACTGTCCTGATGGTCCAGAATGAAAGAAAGTACAAGCTCCATTTCCAGAAAAGTTGGGGTGTTTTCCAAAATGTAATAAAAACAAAAATATGTGATTTGTTAATTGACAAGAACCTTTATTTAACTGACAAAAGTACAAAGAAAATATTTTCAATAGTTTTACTGACCAACTTAAATGTATTTTTTAAATATAAAATAAATTAGAATTTGATGCCTGCAATGCACTCAAAAAAAAAGTTGGGACAGAGGCAAAATAACACTGAAAAGTTTATAGGCTATTCAAGTAACACCATTTTGGAAGATTCCACAATAAGCAGGTTAATTGGTAACAGGTGAGGGTATAATGGTTGGGTATAAAAGGAGCATGCACCAAAGGCTCAGACTTTGTGGATTGTTAGTCAATTCAAAAAGACCATTTCTCAATGCAAGATTGCAGAGAATTTAGGGCTTTCAAAATCTACAGTACATAATATTGTGAAAATATTTCAGGAAATTCTGAGACATCTCAGTGCATAAAGGGCAAAGTTGGAAACCACTGTTGAGTGTGCATGACCTTGGAGCCCTCACACGGCACTGCCTGAGAAACCGTCACTCTAATGTGACAAATATAGCCACATGGGCCTGGGAATAATTCGGAAAAACCACTGCCACTTAACACAGTCCGCTGCTGCCTCCAGAAATGCAACTTGAAACTGGATTTCACAAGGAGGAAGCCATTCATCGATTATCTGCAGAAATGCCACCAACTTCTCTGACTGCAAACATCACCAATGGACAGAAAGAAAGTGGAAACGTGCTGTGGTCAGATGAGTCCAGATTTCAGCTTGTTTTTAAGAAAACCAGACATTTAAGTTCTCTGTGCCAACACTGAAAAAAATGGCCTGTTAAATTCTCATCTCATTATCTCTAGCCGCTTTATCCTTCTACAGGGTCGCAGGCAAGCTGGAGCCTATCCCAGCTGACTACGGGCGAAAGGCGGGGTACACCCTGGACAAGTCGCCAGGTCATCACAGGGCTGACACATAGACACAGACAACCATTCACATTCACACCTACGGTCAATTTAGAGTCACCAGTTAACCTAACCTGCATGTCTTTGGACTGTGGGGGAAACCGGAGCACCCGGAGGAAACCCACACGGACACGGGGAGAACATGCAAACTCCGCACAGAAAGGCCCTCGCCGGCCCCGGGGCTCGAACCCAGGACCTTCTTGCTGTGAGGCGACAGCGCTAACCACTACACCACCGTGCCGCCCGCCTGTTAAATTAAGACAAAAAAATCTTGTACATTGGTTGCACTTATTAAAATCATATCCACTAAGACCAATTAAGTCATGTTCTGTTTGACTGAACATGACTTAATTGGTCTTAGTGGATATGATTTTAATAAGTACAACCGATGTACAAGATTTTTTTGTGTTAATTTAACAGGCCATTTTTTCAGTGAAAGGTGAACACAACCATCTAGTTTATCAGAGAAAGGTGAAAAATCCAGCACCTGTGATAGTATGGGGGGTATCAGTGCCCACAGCATGGGTGAGTTGCATGTGTGTGAAGTTACCATTGATATATTGGGGCATATATTGGGATTTTAGAGAGACACATGTTGCCATCAAGGTGATGTGTCTTCCCACCAAGTCCATGCTTATTAAAGCAGGACAATGCCAGGCCTCATTCTGCATGGGCTATGACAGCATGGCTTTGTAGACACAGAGTGCATGTGCTTGACTGGCCTGCTTTCCAGTTCAGATCTGTTTCCTATTGAGAATATGAGGCGCATCATGAAGAGAGGAATCAGACAATGGCGACCATGGACTGTTGAGCAGCTGAAGTCTTGTATCAAGCAAGAATGGACAAAAATTCCAATTGCAAAACTGCAGCAATTAGTATTCTCAGATCCCATATGATTAAGATGTATTATTAAAAGGAAAGGTAATGTAATACAATGGTAATAATGCCTCTGTGCCAACTTTTTTTGAGTGTGTTACAGGCATTAAATTATAACTTCATTTATATTTACAAAATACAATTAAGCTGGTCAGTAAAACAATTGAAAATATTTTCTTTGTACTTTTGTCAGTTAAATAAAGTTTCACATGAATTAACAAATCACAGATTATTGTTTTAACTGTATTTTAGAAAATATCCTAACTTTTCTGGAAATGGGGTTTGTAGTATCATCCTATGCACATGTTACATATCTAAACATGTTTTTATTATTAAGTATCACATTAGTTAGAGCTTACAAATAGCTTGTATAAGTAACTGTTTAGGGACATCCACAGGACTGAAATATAGAATCCTTAAATCCTTGTACATGTATTTACTAGGTGTGTACACAGGCCATGCACTGTGGACTCCTGCAGTGCTGTGAAAGTAGAGCATGCTTCAGTTAGCTGCACCCCCATTCTGGACCCCACACACTGCTCTATTACCTGCCATCGAGGGTACACAATGCACCTGCTCAATGGCCTGGGCTTACATCCTCAACAGGTACAGAGACTGCTTTTATAATGATGATAAACTTTACATTTTTAATGTATTAATTACTTTTTTGTATGTTTTCAAATTTAAAAATCAGCTGAAATAAATCTATGTATTATATAAATTGGAATGTCAAAGTAAATAAAATACTGGTAATAAAATGTAGACACATGTAATTTCCAATGAATGAATGAATGTTTCAGGTTGTATAGTAAGCCTGAGTTGATTGATGAATTTGTGGTTGCAGGTAAGTTTAGTGTTGGGGCTTAAAAAAAAAAGGCTCATCATTTTTGTGATTTATACTTTGTACATGTATAAGTCCTGCTTTTCTCGCTCTCTTTCAGGCTCTCGCTAATGAATATGTTAATTCCATTTTCAGGGCAACAGGCTGTTGTATGCTGGCAAATTCAGTGTTTTCTCATTATGATATGAAACGGTTTGTACATATCCCTTATGCACAGTGAATAATATTTTTGCAAAGACTTTCCACAAATTATTTAAAACTTTTCTCAAGGATGCAAATGGTCTCAAAACTCCATGCAAAATAATGGTCCAGCAGTGGAGTTTGGACTTGGTGCTAAGCAGTTTGTGCAACTTGGCAACTGAACCAACAGAACATGTACATATAAAGTATCGTTTGCATTTGAAGGTCCTTTTTGCTGGCCATCACTTCAGGTAGACAGGTCAGAGAATTATGTGCAAGTGGTCAGAACAGTTTATCCTACTGGGTAAAGGATGTGATTGTGCAAGCATACTTGAACCAAGGTCAAGAGGCACTTTGATCTGACTTAAATGCTATTTAATGTTCACTATGGCTCCCTTCTGAGCTACATTAAGAGGAGTGTCACTTTTGGACATTTATACCTTTCTTTGCATGTGGCAACATGGAGCTCACCAGATTTGTACCTTTACAAGATTTTAAAGATTGAATTATACTTCATAGCAGACCATGTGCTCTGTGGTGAGTTATAGTGCTTCCAAATCCTCAGTAGAGTGCAGGATGTGCACCTTCAATTAAATTCAATTACATTTTATTTATATAATACTTTGGACATTGTCACAAAGCAGCTTTACAGAAAGCCAGATATGGATTTAGATTTAGATCCCTAATGAGTAATCCAGATGTGATGATGGCAAACAAAATCTCCCTGAGACAACATGAGCATGAAACCTTGAGAGGAACCAGAGTGAAAAAGAAACCCATCCTCATCTGGGTGCTACCAGATAGTGTGGTTGAGCCTATAACACTCTTATGGTTCAGGGGAAATGAAGAGATGGTAACGACAACTCAAAGGTGCCTTGGGTTGCTCAGCTCTCTCTCTAGTTACCAGCTTCTCTCTGCAAGAACACAGAAGACATAAATAAATTAGACATAAGTGAAAATCATCACACATTACCAGCTGGTTCAACCTGCCTCCTCTTCGTCCACAGTTGATGCTTGACCACTCCCCTGCTGCTACAGAAACCAACTGCCCCACTCAGTTTGGATGGCCATCTGGCTTGCAGCTGAAAGCCCCCACACAAAACTGCATTTTACCTGGGTGAAAGCCTGTTCACCTAGCTCTGTCCACTGGACTGGATCCAGTACTCCTTTTTTAGTGAGGTCAGTCAGTGGGCTGGTGATGTCCATAAAATTAAGTACAAACCTTTTATAATAGCCAACCACCCCCAAGAACTACCTCACCCTATTTTTAGCCTTGAGTCTTGGGCATGCTCATCAATTTGGGGACACATTTGCCTGTGACCCAAGTGGAAGCCCAGATATCATACTTCCGCCTGCCCAATTGCACACTTCTTTGGATTTGCCGTGAGTCCTGCCCATCTCAAGGATCTCAGGACAGATGTTGTAAATGGTGCTGCCAGTCATTACTATGAATGATATCTATATAGGCATTGGCATATGCACTGTGCGGGCCAAGGATTCTTTTCCATGAGACACTGAAACTTCACTGGGGCTCCAAACAACCCAAATGGCAGGGTTGCTATTTGGGTTGTTTGGAGCCCCAGTGAAGTTTCAGACAGACAGGCGTAACCCAAATGGAGTGGAAACTGCTATTTTTTTTTCTCATGATATTGGAGTCAAGGATATCCAGTGTTGAATAAAAGCAAGCTGCAGTTAACTGATCAAGCAGGTTATCAATGCAAGGCATTGGATATGCATACAATTTAGACACCATGTTCATCTCATCTCATTATCTCTAGCCGCTTTATCCTGTTCTACAGGGTCGCAGGCAAGCTGGAGCCTATCCCAGCTGACTACGGGCGAAAGGCGGGGTACACCCTGGACAAGTCGCCAGGTCATCACAGGGCTGACACATAGACACAGACAACCATTCACACTCACATTCACACCTACGGTCAATTTAGAGTCACCAGTTAACCTAACCTGCATGCCTTTGGACTGTGGGGGAAACCGGAGCACCCAGAGGAAACCCACGCGGACACGGGGAGAACATGCAAACTCCACACAGAAAGGCCCTCGCCGGCCACGGGGCTCGAACCCGGACCTTCTTGCTGTGAGGCGACAGTGCTAACCACTACACCACCGTGCCGCCCTAGACACCATGTTGATGCACAAAAACAGATTGACCCATCAGTCTTGGGTGCACCAGGACCACCAGGCTGTTCCAGTCAGTGTAACACTCCTCGATTACCCCCATATCAAGCATGGCCTCAAGTTCATCCCAAACCACATTTTTCTTGTGTTCAGGTAAATCTTATGGGTAGCTATGGACAACCATACATAGAGGAGTCAGAATATGGAGCTCGGTAAGGTTGTTGTGACCAGGTAGAGGAAAAAACACTAAGCAAATTTCTCCTGCAACCTGGCAACCTGTTCTCTCTGGGATGACAAGAGGTAGTCTCCACAAGGGACGGGGGTCAATTTGGTGACATTTTTTAGACTTGCCTCCAGTCTCAGCTCCTCCCTCTCAGGAACCACCATTGCCAGAGCCACAGGGACATCCTCTCTCCATGGTATTTTTGAAGTGCATTGCCTCTATCAGTTCACCTAACCTCATTGTCAAACTCTCTGAATCTCTGCGTAACCTCAGAGAGCCTTTGCCACTTCATGAGCAATTTAGAGTTCAATGTGGGAAGAAATACAAGCACTTTATCTCCTGGTGCAAATTCCTGCAGTCAAGTGACACTATTATACAGCCAGGCTTGCTGTTCCTGCATATGTAGTAAGTGCTCCTGTATTACTTGACTTAAAGTGTAGAGTTTTGCTCTCAGGCCAAGAATCTACTGAATTTCATTTTTACTATTCGAAGATTTCTCCTCTCACACCATGAGGCACCATGTCATGGAATGGGCAGTAGACAGATGTAAGTGCAGGAAGATTTATTAGAAAATACTCTGGCAAGCAGTTCCAAAACATTGTGCAAAATCACCAGTCAAGCAAGGCACAGACAGGATATCAGTGGCAAGATCCAAGGCAAAGTCCAAAAACACAAACATGAGTCAAAACCAGGAAAGCAATGCAATAAACAAAGGTTTGCTAATGTCAGATGCAGGGCACAGAGCATATTCTATACAAAGTCTCTGTGTTACTGTGAGTCCTTTTAAGTGCGCTTTGTGATTGTGCTCTAATCAGGAATAGGTGTAGGACACTTATTTCAAATAAACTTGAGCATGACACTGCATGCAAGTAGCAGTCCACAGCATGTGCTGTACATTCCAAGCACCAACACATGCGGACATGATGCCATACAATAATTCAAATAGGGAGAACCCTATGGAGGCTTGCAGGATTTCTTTTAATGCAGATAATGGAGGCTTGAACCACTTATCACAATTCTTAGCATCATCATGAATGAACTTACAAATCATACTTTTAAGCTTTTGATTAAACCTTTTGAACAGTCCTGCAGATGGTAAACACTGGTCTTGGTAGTCCGTTGGTCCAAGAATGACGTAGTCTGTGCATTCAGTGATAAGGGTGCATGTGGCTCCGCAGCCCGAAGCTGGAAGTGCACAGGTGCCCACAGGTGTCACAGTGGTGTTCTGAAGTTTGGACTGAGGTGGATGCGGCTTTGTGATGTCTGTCCCTTGCAGCAGTGAGACCTTGCCATCGGTCCTCTTCGAAGGCAGCTGTTGCTCTGGAAGTGAGCAACCTCCAGGCTTTCCTGACTGTGGTGAAGGCTTCAAGTTCTCGTGGTTGGATGTCACACCATTTGAGGTTGCTCTTCAGGGTGTCTTTGTACTGCAGTTTGGGCCTTCCCTGTCTGTGTGAGCCCTCCTTGAGCTCCCTGTACATCAGTTGTTGGGGGATGCGGTTGTCGTTCATTCTGATGATGTGACCAGTCCAGCATAGCTGAACCTTCAATAGCATTGACTCGATGCTTATTGAGTCAGCTTTATCCAGCACCTCTTGGTTCATAACTCTGTCTTGCCAGCATATGCCGATGATCGTGTGCAGCAACCTTGTGTGAAACTGTTCCAGCTGCTTAATGTGCTGTTGGTAGACGGTCCATGTTTCACATCTGTACAGGAGTGAAGAAAGGACTACAGCCTTCTAGATTTTGAGCTTGGTGGACAGTCTTATGCCCTTTTGCTGGAGAGCCTTCACTCTCAGTCTTGCAAGTGTTTGGCTAGCTTTCTGGATCCTAGATGTGATCTCCTTATCTAGTGATCCATCTGCAAAGATTGTACTGCCCAGGTACTTGAAGCTTTCCACACATTTCAGTTTGTCTCCGTCAATGGTGATGGATTGGGGCAGCTTGAACCAGGACCTCCGTCTTTACTAGACTGATTGTCAATCTGAACAGCCTGGATGCTTCAGCAAAGCGGTCGACAATGGTCTGCAGGTGATTCTCCTTGTGTGCCAGGAGGGCACAGTCATCCACAAAGAAGGCTTCAAGGATGAGTTTCTCCATGGTCTTGGTTCGAACAGAGAGACGATGAAGGTCGAAGACAGATCCATCTGAGCGATATTTGATGTACACGCCCAGGTCAAGATCTTTCACAGTGTGGCATATGACCTGTGAGAAGAACAAATTCAACAACACGGGGGTGAGGACACAGCCCTGTTTCACTTCATTTGAGATGTTAAAGTTGCTTGTGTAGTCACCATTAGAGAGGACTTGTCCAATCATGTTGTCATGTAAGAGCCATATCAGTGTGGTGAATTTGCGTGGGCAGCCCAGCTTCATGAGGATGGTCCACAAAGTTTCCTTGTTGACCATATCAAATGCTTTCATCAAGTCTATGAACACTGCATATATGTCTATCTGTTGCTCAATGCATTTCTCCTGGATCTAACGCACAGTGAACACCATGTTTATGGTACTGTGGCCAGGGCGGAATCCACACTAAGCTTCAGGCAGATTGCAGTCAGAGATGTTGGTGATGAGCCTGTTGAGGATGCGAGCCAGGATCTTTCTAGCAGTGGAGAGTAGTGAGATTCCTCTATAGTTGCCGCAGCATGACTTCTCTCCTTTGTTCTTGATTAGTGCCACTATAGTGGTATCCTGGAGGTCTGACGGCATGCCTTCTTCCTCCCAGATGGTTGAGAGGACGTTGTGGAATGCTTTGAAGGCTGAGGTTCCAAGTACTTTGTACAGTTCTGTAGGAATTTCATCCTTTCCAGGTGCTTTACCACAGTTCATCTACTTTATGGCAGTGCTGACCTCATCCTCACTGGTGGGAGGTCAAGATCCTCCTGTGTTGGCTTCTGGGGGATCTGTTGTAAAGCAGCCTGGTTGACAGTAGAAGGCCAGTTGAGAAATTGGCAGAAGTGTTCCTGCCATGTTGCACTGATTCCCTCCTTGTCCTTGATGATGGTGGAGCCATCAGCAAAGAGCAGAGGGGCTGTTCCTCCCCTTGAAGGGCCAAACATGGTTTGATGGCACTGAACAGCATCTTGCAGTTGTTGGTGTCTGTGTAGAGCTGCACTTCATCAGTCTTCTTCTCCAACCATCGATCTTGCATAGCATGGAGTTCTCTTTGGGCTCTGGCCTGACAATCCTTGAATCTGTCACATCGTGAGGAGCAGTTACAGTGGTGCTTGAAAGTTTGTGAACCCTTTAGAATTTTCTATATTTCTGCATAAAGAGGACCTAAAACATGTGAGTGGCAAAAGTATGTGAACCTTTGCTTTCAGTATCTGGTGTGACCCCCTTGTGCAGCAATAACTGAAACTAAACATTTCTTGTAACTGTTGATCAGTCCTGCACACACACCTTTAACTACTAATACTTTTAACTTTCAGAGGTATATCCCTATGAGTTTTTGCCCAATTTTAAATGCTTAGGTTTAATAATCAATAAAAGTGCCCATTTCAAATTGATACAGTGGTGCTTGAAAGTTTGTGAACCCTTTAGTACTTTCTGTATTTCTCCATAAAGATGACCTAAAACATCATCAGATTTTCACACAAGTCCTAAATGTAGATAAAGAGAACCCAGTTAAACAAATGAGACAAAAATATTATACTTGGTTTGGTATGTATTTATTTATTTATTTATTGAGGAAAATGATCCAATATTATATATCGGTGAGTGGCAAAAGTATGTGAACCTCTAGGATTAGCAGTTAAGTTGAAGGTGAAATTAGAGTCAGGTGTTTTCAATCAATGGGATGGCAATCAGGTGTGAGTGGGCACCCTGTTTTATTTAAAGAACAGGGATCTATCAAAGTCTGATCTTCACAACAGATGTTTGTGGAAGTGTATCATGGCACAAACAAAGAGATTTCTGAGGACCTCAGAAAAAGTGTTGTTGATGCTCATCAGGCTGGAAAAGGTTAAAAAACCATCTCTAAAGAGTTTGGACTCCACTAATCCACAGTCAGACAGATTGCGTACAAATGGAGGAAATTCAAGACCATTGTTACCCTCCCTAGGAGTGGTCGTGTAATAGTCGGTGAGGTCACAAAGGACCCCAGGGTAACTTCTAAGCAACTGAAGGCCTTTCTCACATTGGCTAATTTTAATGTTCATGAGTCCATCATCAGGAGAACACTGAACAACAGTGGTCTGCATGGCAGGGTTACAAGGAGAAAGCCACTGCTCTCCAAAAAGAACATTGCTGCTCATCTGCAGTTTGCTAAAGATCATGTGGACAAGCCAGAAGGCTATTGGAAAAATGTTTTGTGGACGGATGAGACCAAAATAGAACTTTTTAGTTTAACTGAGAAGTGTTATGTTTGGAGAAAGGAAAACACTGCATTCCAGCATAAGAATCTTATCCTATCTGTGAAACATGGTGGTGGTAGTGTCATGGTTTGGGTCTGTTTGCTGCATCTGGGCCAGGACGGCTTGCCATCATTGATGGAACAATGAATTCTGAATTATACCAGCAAATTCTATAAGAAAATGTCAGGACATCTGTCCATGAACTGAATCTCAAAAGAAGGTGGGTCATGCAGCAAGACAACAACCCAAAGCACACAAGTCATTCTACCAACAAATGGTTAAAGAAGAATAAAGTTAATGTTTTGGAATGGCCAAGTCAAAGTCCTGACCTTAATCCAATCGAAATGTTGTGGAAGGACCTGAAGCAAGCAGTTCATGTGAGGAAACCCACCAACATCCCAGAGTTGAAGCTGTTCTGTATGGAGGAATGGGCTAAAATTCCTCCAAGCTGGTGTGCAGGACTGATCAACAGTTACAGGAAATGTTTAGTTTCAGTTATTGCTGCACAAGGGGGTCACACCAGATACTGAAAGCAAAGGTTCATATACTTTTGCCACTCACAGATATGTAATATTGGATAAATTTCCTCAATAAATAAATGACCAAGTATAATATTTTTGTCTCATTTGTTTAACTGGGATCGCTTTATCTACTTTTAGGACTTGTGTGAAAATCTGATGATGTTTTAGGTCATTTTTATGCAGAAATGTAGAAAATTCTAAAGGGTTCACAAACTTTCAAGCACCACTGTAAGATGGTTCTGCCAGTCAATGTAGTCCTTTCTCTTCTCATCCAGCAGTGCTTGCATGGCCTTGTCATTTTTGTCAAACCAGTCTTGATGGAGCCTCTTCTTTGGGCCTAGTACTGTCTTGCCTATCTCTGTGACCATTTCTTTAACTGGTTCCATTTCTCCTCTGGTCCACCAGTTAGCCATCCTGTTGCCTCGAACTTGTCATCAAGACTGGTTTGAAATGCTTACTGGCAACTGGGTGATAGCAGTCTAGCTGTGTTGAAAGCCAGTCTGACAAGCTTTGGGTGTTTGCAGTGGTAAGAGGCTATATGGATATTGAGCTTGGCCACAAGTTGACCACAAGTCTGTGGTCCAGCCAGAAATCAGCACCATGCATTACCCTGGTGATAAGGACGTTGCCATTGTCATGTTGGTGGGTACTGATTAAGTCGATGAAATGCCACTGTTTGGATCGTGGGTGCATCCATGTGGTCTTGTACTTGTTGGGCTGCCTGAACATTGTGTTAGTTATTAGCAGTCCATACTCATCACATTTGCTCAGCAGTAGCAGACCATTACTGTTCATCTTTCCAACTGTTTTCCTATCACTCCTCTCCATTGGTCATTGTCTCTGCCAACTCTGGTGTTAAAGTCAGGGCTTTGAACCGGTTCAAGGAACGAAAACGAAAACCAGGAACTTTTTCTATTTCACATGGAACAGAAACAAAACCAGAAACTTTATTATTTTTTATGTTCCGGAACAGAAACGCTTATTAAAAATAATGGTAACCGGTTAATACCGGTTTTTATTTCGTTCCTCAAAGTTTCCGTAGCCTACAAATAAAGTCATTCTTCTCCTGCGCAAGTTTCTATAACCCGCTGGGGTTCACTTCCTGTGTGACGTTCGCTGACTGAATGGAGAGAGCGGGAGGGTGGACTATCACGTCTCCACATCTTAAATAAGAGGTAAATATTGCAGTCTATCATTATTCAAAAACGTCAATTTCAAACACGATATCAATATATTTGTCCATGTTAATGAGAGGCTCGCGAACATTAAATGACGTTAACCTCTGTTAGCCTATCAATGCATACAGGGCTTTCCATTAAGGCTCATACTAGCCAGCCATGACAAATAAGTAGCCAGCCGGGGGGGGGTGTTAAACACAAACTCCGCCGAGTGCACGCGCGCGCACACTACTGCCTCCGCCGAGTACGCGCACGCGCACACCGCATGTCGGGGCCGCGGATCAGCGAAGTCGGCGGGGAATTTGTGGTTATTATCGGTACAAACAGCGTGAATCACAACTTAAATGAGTGTGGTTCAGTTTGACATTGTCAGTCTGTTAGACAAACATTTAATTTTATTAAAATCGAAAATTAATATTTAGAACCTGTTGGCTACAAAAATAAGAGTCATTAAAGTAGCCGGCTGGACTTAATTGTGTGCCGGCTGTATGGCCGGCAGCCGGCGCTTGTGGAAAGCCCTGTATAGGGCCTGACTAGCCTTTGGTAACACACTAAACAAATTATCTTTCATTTTTGGCACTTTTTCTGTTTGTGTAGATGGGAAGACATACTGAGAATCCAAATCGCCAACATTTGAAATCATAATTGTTTTTAATTATTTCTTGTCTTATTTAATGAAGATTGTAATAGAATTAGCCTACATTTGACTTAAGCTGGATGAGATAGAGACATAATTTTATAGCCAGTTGTTAAACAGCTGACAGGGAACGTAATTAACCATTCCGGGAACTAAATTTTTTTGTTCTAACCGGTTCGGGAACGTCTATTTAATGGTGGAACCCAAAACCGGAAACGTTAAAATTCTGTTTCTGTTCGGAACGAACCAATAGGAAAAAAATTCTGGTTCAAAGCCCTGGTTAAAGTCGCCTAACAATATGAGCTTGTCGGAGGCAGGTGTGGCTTGCAGCAGAGCATCCAAGTCAGAGTAAAACTGATCTTTAATCTTCTCTGTGCTCGCCATGGTGGGTGCATAGGTGCTGGTGATGGTGACAAAATGCTTGTTGCTGATAGGGAGGTGGATCTTCATCAGTCTTTCATTGATGCCAGTAGGGAGATCAGGAATGTGCTTCAGAAGGCTGGACTTGATGGCGAATCCAACTCCATGGATTCTGTCCTTGTTGTGGGCTTTACCTTTCCAGAAAAATGTGTATCTGCTGCCTGTTTCTGACACTGATCCTTCTTCAGCAAGTCGACTTTCACTGAGTGCTGAGATGTCGATGTTGTACCTTGACAATTCCTTGGCAATAAGAGCTGTCCTTCTCTGAGGTCTTGAGACATTGCCTCTATCCATAAGGGTACGCATGTTCCATGTCCTGATGATGAGTTTCTTCTGGTATGTTTCTCTATGCACACTGGTATGAATTGATTTAATCACTAATAATTCTTATAGGGTGTGTTCCACAAAAGTAGTGCCCTGATCAGTAAAGATTTCTTTCATAATCCCAACTCTGGAGCAACATAGAACAGTGCCTCCACAACACTGCATGCAAAGATGTGCAGAGGCATCTCATCTCATCTCATTATCTCTAGCCGCTTTATCCTTCTACAGGGTCGCAGGCAAGCTGGAGCCTATCCCAGCTGACTACGGGCGAAAGGCGGGGTACACCCTGGACAAGTCGCCAGGTCATCACAGGGCTGACACATAGACACAGACAACCATTCACACTCATATTCACACCTACGGTCAATTTTAGAGTCACCAGTTAACCTAACCTGCATGTCTTTGGACTGTGGGGGAAACCGGAGCACCCGGAGGAAACCCACGCGGACACGGGGAGAACATGCAAACTCCACACAGAAAGGCCCTCGCCGGCCCCGGGGCTCGAACCCAGGACCTTCTTGCTGTGAGGCGACAGCGCTAACCACTACACCACCGTGCCGCCTGCAGAGGCATGGTTTCTGAATATTATGTTGCATAGTCCACTAAGACTAACAAAAAGCAAAGCCCTCATGCAGTCCAGCCTAATGGCCCAAGGAGATCCATACCAATTCTTTGAAGGGGACCTTGATTCAGGGAATAGAGTGAAATTGTGCTTTTAGGGTGGCCAATGGATTCACCAACTGATATTTGCAGCATACTGCACACTACCTGCAAACAATATTGGCTGGGCATTTGCAGCAAATATGAGTCATGAGATGATTCAGTGTTTTGTCCTGTCCTAAATGCCCAGCAGTGGGATTATGATGAGCTGTATGGAACAGAAGTTCCCGATGGCTCTTCAGAAACAACTTGGTCATCTCTTCTTTGATTTAAGTGTCCTGCAGCAATCAATATAACCTATCTCTAATAATTGAGAAATATGGGTGAGGGAGCACAACATTAGGCTGGATTTTTTCACTATCAATTACAACCCCGATTCCAAAAAAGTTGGGACAATGTACAAATTGTAAATAAAAATGGAATGCAATGATGTGGAAGTTTCAAAGTTCCATATTTTATTCAGAATAGAACATAGATGACATATCAAATGTTTAAACTGAGAAAATATATCATTTAAAGAGAAAAATTAGGTGATTTTAAATTTCATGACAACAACACATCTCAAAAAAGTTGGGACAAGTTTACTACTGTGAGACATCCCCTTTTCTCTTTACAACAGTCTGTAAACGTCTGGGGACTGAGGAGACAAGTTGCTCAAGTTTAGGGATAGGAATGTTAACCTATTCTTGTCTAATGTAGGATTCCAGTTGCTCAACTGTCTTAGGTCTTTTTTGTCATATCTTCCGTTTTATGATGCGCCAAATGTTTTCTATGGGTGAAAGATCTGGACTGCAGGCTGGCCAGTTCAGTACCCGGACCCTTCTTCTACGCAGCCATGATGCTGTAATTGATGCAGTATGTGTTTTGGCATTGTCATGTTGGAAAATGCAAGGTCTTCCCTGAAAGAGACGTTGTCTGGATGGGAGCATATGTTGCTCTAGAACCTGGATATACCTTTCAGCATTGATGGTGTCTTTCCAGATGTGTAAGCTGCCCATGCCACACGCACTAATGCAACCCCATACCATCAGAAATGCAGGCTTCTGAACTGAGCACTGATAACAACTTGGGTTGTCCTTCTCCTCCTTAGTCCGAATGACATGGCGTCCCTGATTTCCATAAAGAACTTCAAATTTTGATTCATCTGACCACAGAACAGTTTTCCACTTTGCCACAGTCCATTTTAAATGAGCCTTGGCCCAGAGAAGACGTCTGTGCTTCTGGATCATGTTTAGATACGGCTTCTTCTTTGAACTATAGAGTTTTAGCTGGCAACAGTGGATGGCACGGTGAATTGTATTCACAGATAATGTTCTCTGGAAATACTCCCGAGCCCATTTTGTGATTTCCAATACAGAAGCATGCCTGTATGTGATGCAGTGCCGTCTAAGGGCCCGAAGATCACGGGCACCCAGTATGGTTTTCCAGCCTTGACCCTTATGCACAGAGATTCTTCCAGATTCTCTGAATCTTTTGATGATATTATGCACTGTAGATGATGATATGTTCAAACTCTTTGCAATTTTACACTGTCGAACTCCTTTCTGATATTGCTCCACTATTTGTCGGCGCAGAATTAGGGGGATTGGTGATCCTCTTCCCATCTTTACTTCTGAGAGCTGCTGACACTCCAAGATGCTCTTTTTATACCCAGTCATGTTAATGACCTATTGCCAGTTGACCTAATGAGTTGCAATTTGGTCCTCCAGCTGCTCCTTTTTTGTACCTTTTAACTTTTCCAGCCTCTTATTGCCCCTGTCCCAACTTTTTTGAGATGTGTTGCTGTCATGAAATTTTAAATGAGCCAGTATTTGGCATGAAATTTCAAAATGTCTCACTTTCGACATTTGATATGTTGTCTATGTTCTATTGTGAATACAATATCAGTTTTTGAGATTTGTAAATTATTGCATTCCATTTTTATTTACAATTTGTACTTTGTCCCAACTTTTTTGGAACCGGGGTTGTACTCTCACTTGATCAAAAGTGTGTTTCAGAGACTCACCATATGACTGTTCCAGAGGGAAATCCCCAAGGGGAATCCATGGGGAATCTGACATGGAGCTGACATCGATGGCCTATGGAATCATCCAATTCCCAGATTTCTGCAACAGTATAATACACTTATGGTTTTGGGGGAAATGAGACAGGAGGAAGGCTTGTGACAACTCAAAGAATAATTTATTTTCTTATTTTATTTTTTACTCACTTTCACTTTTCAACAAGTTTCACTCACTAGCCGCCCCCCCACACACACAAACTGCTGGGTTGCTCATCTCCCTCTCTCTGGTTACTGGCTTCTTTCTGCAAGCACACAAAAGACACACATAAATAAACTGCTGGTACTTAGACTCAGGTGAGAATCATCATGCATTTCCTGCTGGTTCAACCTACATCCTTCTAAGTCTATGTGGAACAAGTGATTATCAGGTGAATGAGGTGCCAGGCAGAAGTACAGTGTCTTGCAAATTTATTCATTCCCCATGGTGTTTGTCCTGTTTTGTAGCATTACAAGCTGGGATTAAAATGGCTTTTTGGGGGGTTGGCACCATTTAATTTACATAACATGCCTACCACTTTAAAGATGCTTTTTTAAAATTTTGACACAAACAATAATTAAGATACAAAAACAGAAATCCGTTTTTCATGTTGCTTGCTAGTAGTGTTGCAGAATCAGGGTCCAACAGGTTGATTTATACAGAGATAATGTGACCGATCATGTGACACTTTGATTGCACACAGGTGGATCTTAATCAACTGATTATGTGACTTATGAAGTTAATTGTTTGGACCAGCTCTTATTTAGGGGTTTCATATGAAAGAAAGGGGGTGAATACCTATGTACTTTCCAGATTTTGGAAATGTGGACATACATTTCACTCATAGGTTGCTATTGTTCTCCCAAGAGATGCCCCTGTGCAAATAAAGCAGCATACCTTCTCTATTCCACTGCATCCATGATGATGGCAAAGTAATCTGTCAGTAATGCAAGCAACAAATGGATGTAAAAGCAGAAGATAAATTATTTAAAGCAAGGTTGGCAGACAAATCCAATTCATAGAGCAAAGGCAATGTCGACAGACAGGCAAAAGTCAGGCGATGCACAAAAAAAGATCACAGGTGAAGACAGAGCATAAACCAAAATACAAAGCTATATCAATAACCAGATAATCATGATAAGGCCTGGTAAAGTCAAGCAGGGGCAGCACGGTGATGCAGTGGATAGTGCTGTCACCTCACAGCAAGAAGCTTCTGGATTCAAGCTCAGCAGCTGATGGGGGCCTTTCTGTGTGGAGTTTGCATATTCTCCCCATGTCGGTGTAGGTTTCCTCCAGATGCTCCAGTTTTCCCCACAGTCCAAAGACATACAGTTAGGTTAACTGGCTACTCTAATTTGCCAATAAGTGTGAATGTGTGTGTGAATGATTGTTTGTCTGGGAAGCTGCGACAGGCCAAGCAAGCCGGCAGTAGATGTAGGCCAAGTTTACATTAGACCGTATCTGTCTCGCTTTCTTCGCGGATGCACTGTCGGTTTACATTAAACCGCCTGGAAACGCCGGGAAACGGGAATCCGCCAGGGTCCACGTATTCAATCCAGATCGTGTCAGCTCCGGTGCTGTGTAAACATTGAGAATACGCGGATACGCTGTACTGAGCTCTAGCTGGCGTTGTCATTGGACAACGTCACTGTGACATCCACCTTCCTGATTCGCTGGCGTTGGTCATGTGACGCAACTGCTGAAAAACGGCGCGGACTTCCGCCTTGTATCACCTTTCATTAAAGAGTATAAAAGTATGAAAATACTGCAAATACTGATGCAAATACTGCCCATTGTGTAGTTATGATTGTCTTTAGGCTTGCCATCCTTCCACTTGCAAGTGGTAAGTGATATGCGCTGGGATCACACACACAGCGGCTCAGTCCCGAATCACAGCTTGTGCACTACACTCGCGTGCTCTGTGAGCTGCGCAAGGCCGGAGTGCGCACCCTCCAGAGGGCACTCGCTGTTCAGGGCGGAGTGATTTGGAGCGCAGGATGCCTGCAGAGCCGAGCGTATCCATGTATTGGTGTTGCTGTGTGCACGCAAATCGTGTATTGGTGTTGCTGTGTGCACACTAATCGTTTTAAAAACGTTAATCTGATGATCCTCTGATACGGTCTAATGTAGTGTGCTCTTGATAAGACACAGACAGCCTCGTAAGAGACAGACAGGCCAATTGGCCTACAGAGAATTAGGATAAAATTTTTTAAAAAGTCAAGCAAGGGAACACTGAGTGAAGAAGGCCAAGTTTACATTAGACCGTATCTGTCTCGTTTTCTTCGCGGATGCACTGTCCGTTCACATTAAAACACCGGGAAACGGGAATCCGCCAGAGCCCACATATTCAATCCAGTTCGTGTCTGGTCCGGTGCTGTGTAAACATTGAGAATACACAGATACGCTGTGCTGAGCTCTAGCTGACGTCGTCATTGGACAACGTCACTGTGACATCCACCTTCCTGATTCGCTGGCGTTGGGATCTCACACACAGCGGCTCAGTCCCGAATCACTGCTCGTGCACTTCACTCGCGCGCTCTGTGAGCTGCGCAGGGCCGGAGTGTGCACCCTCCAGAGGGCACTCGCTGTTCAGGGCGGAGTGATTTAGAGCGCAGGAGGAAGCGCTGAGCCGCACTGAGGTTTATTTACACATTTCAACCTCCTTCAGGCGCTTAAACTCAGTGAGAACATGAACATCACAGCCAGGTGTGTTTATTTGCTGGAGAAGGTGTTCGCTTGCCATCCTTCCACTTGCAAGTGGTGAGTGACTTGCGCATGCCCGATATGCACTGGGATCATGTGACGTGCCGTCTAATTAGTCATGTAATTAGTGTATCCGTGTATTGGCGTTGCTGTGTGCACGCGAATCGTGTATTGGCATTGCTGTGTGTACGCGAATCATTTTAAAAACGTTAATCTGATGATCCGCTGATTCGAAATAATGTAAACAGGGCCGAAGTCCTTAAACAAATAGTGGTAATGAGGCTGTGATTCGGAACAGGTGTGAGTGATGATTAGTACTCAGGAGAGTGGGGCAGTGTGGTTGTCGTAGTCCATGGCAGCCATGTTTGAAGGCCATTGTGAACTCTGGGAATTTGAGTCTTGAGTGTGAGCAGGTGCAGATGTGACAATTGATGTGGTTTTATGCCTTTTCTCTTAGAACAGACATTAAAAAACCCCCAAATTGTTAACAAATAGTAAATACAGTGATGAGCATACGATTAAATTCATGTGTAATACATACACTGGCTAGAGGGCTCTTGGCTGTACTTCCTGCAATGTTTTTGACATTTACAAGTGAAGCATTATATACACTAATTGTTACAACCACTGACAGGTGAAGTGAATAATATTGATTATCTCATTACAGTGGCAAATGCAAAGAAATGGGATATATTAGGCAGCAAGTGAACAATCAGTTCTCAAACTTGATGCTCTGTTGGAAGCAGGAAACATGGGCAGTCTCAAAGATCTGAGTAACTTTGACAAAAGCCAAATTTTGATGGCTAGGCAACTGGATCAGAGCATCTCTAAAACAGCAGGTCTTGTGGGGTGTTCCTGGTTTGTAGTGGTTAGTACAGTGCCTTGAAAAAGTATTCATACCCCTTGAACTTTTTTTCACATTTTTCCACCTTACAACCACGAACTTAAAAGTTTTTTATTTAGATTGTATGTGATAGACCAACACAGAGTAGCACATACTGTAATTGTGAAGTGAAATGAAAATGATAAATGGTCTTCAAAATTTTAAACAAATAAAAATCTGAAAAATGTGGTGTGCATTAGTATTCAGCCCCCTGTACTCTGATACCTCTAAATACAATCCAATGCAATCAATTGCCTTCAGAAGTCATCTAATTAGTTAATAGAGTCCTACTGTGTGTAATTTACTCTCAGCATAAATACACTTGTTCTGTGAAGGCCTCAGTAGTTTGTTAGAGAACACTGAAGAACAAACAGCATCATGAAGACCAAAGAACTCACCAGATAGGTCATGGATAAAGTTCTGGAGAAGTTTAAAGCAGGGTTAGGTTATAAAAAAATATCCCAAGCTCTAAACATCTCAAGAAGCACTGTTCAATCCATCATTCAAAAATGGAAAAAGTATGGCACAACTGCAGACCTACCAAGACATGGCCATCCACCTAAACTGACAGAGCAAGCAAGGAGAGCACTGGTCAGAGAAGCAGCCAAGAGGCCCATGATCACTCTGGAGGAGCTGCAGAAATCCACAGCTCAGGTGGGAGAATCTGTGCACAGGACAACTATAAGTCGTACACTCCATAAATCTGGCCTTTTTGGAAGAGTGGCAAGAAGAAAGCCATTGTTGAAAGACAGGCATAAGATGTCCTGTTTGCAGTTTGCCAGAAGCCATGTAGGGGACACAGCAAACATGTGGAAGAAGGTGCTTTAGTCAGATGAGACCAAAGTTGAACTTTTTGGCCTAAATGCAAAGCTCTATGTGTGGCGGAAAACTAACACTGCTCATCACCCTGCACACACCATCCCCACTGTGAAACATGGTGGTGGCAGCATCATGCTATGGGGATGCTTTTCTTCAGCAGGGACAGGGAAGCTGGTCAGAGTTGATGGGAAGAGGGATGGAGCTAAATACAGGGCAATCCTGGAAGAAAACCTGTTGGAGGCTGCAAAAGACTTGAGACTGGGAAGGAGATTTACCATCCAGCAAGACAATGACCCTAAACATACAGCCAGAGCTACAATGGAATGGTTTAGATTAAAGAATATTCATGTGTTAGAATGGCCCAGTCAAAGTCCAGACCTAAATCCCATTGAGCATCTGTGGCAAGACTTGAAAATTGCTGTTCACAGACACTCTCCATCCAATCTGGCTGAGCTTGAGCTATTTTGCAAAGAAGAATGGGCAAAAATTTCAGTGTCTAGATGTGCAAAGCTGGTAGAGACATACTACAAAAGACTTGCAGCTGTAATTGCAGCAAAAGGTGGCTCTACAAAGTATTGACGCAGGGGGGCTGAATACTAATGCACATCAAATTTTTCAGATTTTTATTTGTTTAAAAATTTGAAGACCATTTATCATTTTCGTTTCACTTCACAATTATGTGCTACTCTGTGTTAGTCTATCACATAAAATCTCAATAACAAACTTTTAAGTTCATGGTTGTAAGGTGGAAAAATGTGACAAAGTTCAAGGGGTATGAATACTTTTTCAAGGCACTGTACTTACCCAAAGAGGTCCAAGTCAGGACAACTGGTGAACTGGCAACAGGGTCATGGGCACCCAAGTCTCCATCCCCAGGTCTCAATCCAGTTGAGCATCTGTGGGATTTGTGGGGTATCTGAGGGTACTGGACAAACAAGTCCTATCCATGGAGGCCTTGCAACTTACAGGACTAAAAGTATCTGCTGCTAACATCTTGGTGCCAGACACAACAGCACACCTTCAGAGGTTTTGTGGAGTCTATGTCTTGAACTGTCAGAGCTGTTTGGTGGCCCAAGGGGGGCCTTAACAATATTTAGTGGGTGGCTTTAATGTTATGGTTGACCAGTGTATGTGTAAGACAAAGAAAAATAAGTATATCTACATGGTATATTTACCAGATGGTGTGTCTACATACTTCATTGATAATGATCTACCATACTATTACTTTATTATTACTTAGTGAGTAATTTGCCAGTGTTTGTTAATAGTTAATAATAGTGTCATATATATATTAATATAGTAACTATGAAGATAAATAGTGCTATAATTACACAGGATGACAAGGCAAAATTTGTGTAAATAGGTGTAAATTGGGTCAAGGGATTGGGTTGCATGATAAACTTAACGTAGTCATCAGTTAAATGATCCTCTATCTCTGTGTCTTCATTTGGTTCTCAGAGAGTTGTAGAGCTAAGATGTGTCAATGGTGCTTGGGACCATGTGGTGAGCTGTGAGCCAGTGGACTGTGGTCTGCCTGATAACTCTCATGTCTATTTTGCATCCTTCACCTGCCCCTGGGGTACTACATTTGGCAAGCAGTGCACCTTCTCCTGCAACTCACCCTCCACATTGCAAGGTAATGCTCTCAATATGTTGATGTTTTTGCTGTGTTTGGTAATATTTATACAGTACCAGTCAAAAGTTTGGACATGCCATCTGACTCAATGTTTTTTTCTTTATTTGTATTAATTAAAAAATACTTAATGTCTTAAAGTAACAATGGACTTTTGTTTATCTTGACTTAGTTGAGCGTTCTTCACATAATACAGATTACTACAATGGTCAAGTAGGTCTATTTACTGTATTTTTATTATTTACTATTTACTGTTTGATCTCAAACACATTAAGAAGGCAAAAAATTCCACTAATTAATTTTTGACAAGGAACACCTGTTAATTGAAAAGCATTCCAGCTGACTTTTTTCCCCTTCTTTCCATTTTATATTGTGTAGTATTTATCTGTTTTTTTTCTGTTTAATTCTTGTAAAGTGTCCGAGAGTGTCATGAAAGGCACTTATAAATAAAATGTATTATTATTATTACTACCTCATGAAGCTGATTAAAATAATGCCAAAAGTGTGCAAAACTCTCCTCAAGGTAAATGGTGGCTACTTTGAAGAATCTGAAATATGAAACATATTTTAAACCTTTTTTTTTTGTTTACCACACAATTCCATATATGTTCAATGTTATTTAAGACTTTTGATGTGTTCAATATGGTTCTACAATGTAGAAAATAGTAAAAAAAAACAGAAAAATCTATGAATGAGTAGGTGTGTCCAAACTTTTGACTGGTCCTCAACAATTTTTTTTTTTAATGAAACCACAAATTATTTTTATGTATCCTTGAAGTCTGCTTTCATTCAGCTAGGGACTTAGGGGTATGTATGCTTGCCAGCCACCTCTGGTCCTCTTCAGGAGGCTCCATGGCTCTCTGCTGTGTAAACAGAAAAGCAGGGCAGCACTTATGGAGCAAGGAAACAACTCAAGAACAAGAGCATGTTTTAAGTTCACTAGAAAATCCCATGGAAATTAGTCATATCCACCCTTACTCTTCGGTGCACAGTGACATAAGCATTAAATGAACTTCCTCTGTGCTTCCCAAATACCCTTCTTATGGATTGGCATGGTTTCCTCTATTTGTGAGATTGCAATTTATGGTAACTGGGTTCATTGAAAGCTTTGCATCACTGAATAACTAGGCTCATTGATTTTTGAGCATTTAAGCCCAATATTTGTTTAAATATTTCAGTATGCATTTAATTTTACAGAGCGTGTACTCATTTTATTATAAAATACTGAGTAACCAACATCAGGCGTATTTGTTTAATTCTATCACTGCATTTTAGGACTATTGAAAGGATACCTCGTCTCGTCTCGTCTTCTTCCGCTTTATCCGGGACCGGGTCGCGGAGGCAGCAGTCTAAGCAGGGAAGCCCAAATTTCCCTTTCCCCAGACACCTCGGCCAGCTCCTCGGGAAGAACACCGAGGCGTTCCCAGGCCAGCCGAGAGACATAGTCCCTCCAGCGTGTCCTGGGTCTTCCCCGGGGCCTCCTCCCGGGGGGACATGCCTGGAACACCTCCCCAGGGAGGCGTCCAGGAGGCATCTGAAAAAGATGCCCGAGCCACCTCAGCTGATTCCTCTCGATGTGGAGCAGCAGCGGCTCTACTCCGAGCTCCTCCCGAGTGACTGTGCTTCTCACCCTATCTCTAAGGGAGCGCCCAGCCACCCTGCGAAGGAAACTCATTTCGGCCGCTTGTATCCGCGATCTTGTCCTTTCGGTCATTACCCAAAGCTCATGACCATAGGTGAGAGTCGGAACGTAGATCGACCGGTAAATTGAGAGCTTCGCCTTTTGGCTCAGCTCCTTCTTCACCACAACGGACCGGTAAAGCGACCGCATCACTGCGGAGGCTGCACCGATCCGTCTGTCGATCTCACGCTCCATCCTTCCCTCACTCGTGAACAAGATCCCGAGATACTTAAACTCCTCCACTTGAGGCAGAACTTCTCCACCAACCTGGAGAGGGCAAGCCACCCTTTTCCGGTCGAGAACCATGGCCTCGGACTTGGAGGTGCTGATTCTCATCCCAGCCGCTTCACACTCGACTGCAAACCGCCCCAGTGCATGCTGAAGGTCCTGGTTTGAAGAAGCCAACAGGACAACATCATCCGCAAAAAGCAGAGATGAAATCCTGTGGTTCCCAAACAGGATTCCTTCTGGCCCCTGGCTGCGCCTAGAAATTCTGTCCATAAAAATTATGAACAGAACCAGTGACAAAGGGCAGCCCTGCCGGAGTCCAACATGCACTGGGAACAGGTCTGACTTACTGCCGGCAATGCGAACCAGACTCCTGCTCCGTTCGTACAGGGACCGGACAGCCCTTAGCAAAGAGCCCCGAACCCCATACTCCCGAAGCACCCCCCACAGAATACTATGGGGGACACGGTCGAATGCCTTCTCCAGATCCACAAAGCACATGTGGACTGGTTGGGCAAACTCCCATGAACCCTCGAGCACCCTATGAAGGGTATAGAGCTGGTCCAGTGTTCCGCGACCAGGACGAAAACTGCATTGTTCCTCCTGGATCCGAGGTTCGACTATTGGTCGAATTCTCCTCTCCAGTACCCTGGAGTAAACCTTCCCTGGGAGGCTGAGAAGTGTGATTCCCCTATAATTGGGGCACCCTCTCCGGTCCCCTTTCTTAAAAAGAGGGACCACCACCCCAGTCTGCCACTCCAGAGGCACTGTCCCTGACTGCCACGCGATGTTGCAGAGGCGTGTCAACCAAGACAGCCCCACAACATCCAGAGACTTGAGATACTCAGGGCGGATCTCATCCACCCCCAGTGCCTTGCCACCGAGGAGCTTGCAAACCACCTCAGTGACTTCGGCTTGGGTAATGGACGAGTCCACCTCTGAGTCATCAGCCTCAGTCTCCTCAGTGGAAGACATGACGGTGGGATTGAGGAGATCCTCAAAGTATTCCTTCCACCGCCCGACAATGTCCCCAGTCGAGGTCAACAGCTCCCCACCCGCACTGTAAACAGTGTTGGCAGAGTACTGCTTCCCCCTCCTGAGGTGCCGGACGGTTTGCCAGAATTTCTTCGAGGCCAACCGATAGTCCTTCTCCATGGCCTCCCCGAACTCCTCCCAGTTCCGAGTTTTTGCCTCCGCAACTGCCCGAGCTGCAGCACGCCTGGCCTGCCGATACCCGTCAGCTGCCTCGGGAGTCCTGGAGGTTAACATGGCCCGATAGGACTCCTTCTTCAGCTTGACGGCATCCCTTACTTCTGGTGTCCACCACCGGGTTCGGGGATTGCCGCCACGACAGGCACCGGAGACCTTGCGGCCACAGCTCCGAACAGCTGCATCCACAATGGAGGTAGAGAACATGGTCCACTCAGACTCAATGTCCCTCGCCTCCCTCGGAAGCTGGGAAAAGCTCTCCCGGAGGTGGGAGTTAAAGACCTCCCCGACAGAGTGCTCGGCCAGACGTTCCCAGCAGACCCTCACCATACGTTTGGGCCTGCCAGGTCTGTCCAGCTTCCTCCTCCACCAGCGGATCCAACTCACCACCAGGTGGTGATCAGTTGACAGCTCAGCCCCTCTCTTCACCCGAGTGTCCAAGACATAGGGCCGGAGATCAGATGAAACGACTACAAAATCTATCATTGACCTCCGACCTAAGGTGTCCTGGTGCCACGTGCACTTATGGACACCCCTATGCTCTAACATGGTGTTCGTTATGGACAAACTGTGACTAGCACAGAAGTCCAATAACAAAACACCACTCGGGTTCAGATCGGGGAGGCCGTTCCTCCCAACCACGCCCCTCCAGGTGTCACTGTCATCTCCCACGTGAGCATTGAAGTCCCCCAGTAACACAATGGAGTCCCCAGTCTGAGCACTCCTCAGTACCTCTCCCAGGGACTCCAAGAAGGCCGGATACTCTATACTGCTATTTGGGCCATAGGCACAAACAACAGCAAGAGCCCTCTCCCCAATCCGAAGGCACAGCGAGGCGACCCTCTCGTTCACTGGGGTAAACTCCAACACATGGCGGCTGAGCTGGGGAGCTATAAGCAAGCCCACACCAGCCCGCCGCCGCTCACCACGGGCGACTCCAGAGAAGTGGAGAGTCCAGCCCCTCTCGAGGAGCTGGGTTCCAGAGCCCAAGCTGTGCGTGGAGGTGAGCCCGACTATCTCTAGCCGGTACCTCTCAACCTCCCGCACAAGCTCAGGCTCTTTCCCCCCCAGCGAAGTGACATTCCATGTCCCAACATCCAGCCGCTGTGTCCGGGGATCAGGTCGTCGAGGCCCCTGCCTTCGACTGCCACCCAATCCACACTGCACCAGTCCCCTACTGCTACCTCTGTGGGTGGTGAACCCACAGGAGGTCGGGCCCACGTCACCTCTTCGGGCTGAGCCCGGCCGGGCCCCATGGGCAAAGGCCCGGCCACCAAGCGCTCGCATACGAGCCCCAACCCCGGGCCTGGCTCCAGGGTGGGGCCCCGGCTGCGTCATCCCGGGCGACGTCACGGTCCTCGGATTTTTCTCCATAGGGGTTTTGGTGAACTGCTCTTAGTCTGGCCTGTCACCTAGGACCTGTCTGCCTTGGGAAACCCTGACAGGGGCATAATGCCCCTGACAACATAGCTCCTAGGATCATTCAAGCACACAAACCCCTCCACCACAATAAGGTGGCAGTTCAAGGAGGGGTGAAAGGATACCTTTTAAGAATATTTTGAATACAGTTTGCTGAATATTGACATTTACTGTGGGAGTAAACATAATAATAAATACAACCCCAAATCAGAAAAAGTTAGGACGGTAAGGAAAATGCAAATAAAAAAGAAAGCAGTGATTTCTAAATTTACTTTGACTTGTATTTCATTGTAGGCAGTTTGTCTTCTTTAGTGTTCTGCCTGATGGCAGGTCCAGCTCTGACATCCAGCAGAGCTTTCAGGGAAAATTACAGTAGTGGTTTCCCGTTACCTTCTGCTGGATTATTATAGAGGTTTTCTCATCTCAAACATTCACACACACACCTATGGACAATTTAGAGTAGCCAGTTAACCTAACTGCATGTCTTTGGAGGGTGAGGGAAACCAGAGCACCTGGAGGAAACCCACACAGACACAGGAAGAACATGCAGACTCCACACAGAAAGGCCCCTCATCAGCTACTGGGCTCAAACCCAGAACCTTCTTGCTGTGAGGTGACAGTGCTAACTTTTTAATACTAGTGCATCTCAAAAAAATTGAATATTATGAAAAAGTAAATTTTTTCATAATTTTATTCAAAAAGGTCAACTTCCATATATTCTATTTTCATTACATGGAAAGTGAAATATTTCAAGCCTTTGTTGTTTGAATTTTGATTATTATGGCTTATAGCTCATTAATCCAGCCACTGGGGGTGCATAAGTGTACTCTTGGTTCTGGTGCCAAGTCCAGATAAATTGGAGAGGGTTGCGTCAGGAAGGGCATCCAGTGTAAAACTGTGCCAAATCTAACATGTGGATTGAAAAGAATACCATACCAGATCTGTCAGGGCCCAGGTTAACAACGGCCGCCTCTGGTACTGTTGGTCAACAGGGTGCCAGTGGAAAGTATGCTACTGTTGTGCCAAAACAGACAAGGAAAAAGAGAGGGGGGAGGCGTGTTAGGAGAGAGCATGAAAGATGGAAGGGAAGGAGCTTAGAATTGAGGGTAGGAATACTGAATGTGGGAACAGTGACTGGCAGAGCGAGAGAGTTAGCAGGTATGATGGAAAGAAGGAAGTTGGACATTTTGTGTGTGCAGGAGACGAGGTGGAAAGGAAGCCAGGACAAGAGCATTGGAGGTGGATGCAAGTTGTTTTATTATAGAGTTGATGGGAAGAGAAATGGTGTTGGTATTGTTTTGAGGGGAGAGTTGGTCAACAGTGTGATTGATGTGAAGAGGGTGTCAGATAGAGTGATAGGCATGAAGTTGGAGATTCAAGGAGTGGTAATCAATGTTGTGTGTGCATATGTCCCACAGGTTGTATGTGAGAATGAAGAGAAAGAGTCTTTCTGGGAAAAGATGGATGAAGTGGTAGAAAGTATACCGAGGGAGGAGCACGTGCTGATAGGAGCAGATTTCAATGGACATGTTGGTGAGGGAAACAGAGGATATTAGGACATGATGGGCAGATACAGTGTAAGAGAGAGAAATGTGGAAGGGCAAATGGTGGTTGATTTTTCAAAGAGGATGAATTTGGCAATAGTCAGTACATACTTTGAGAAGAAAGAGCAGCACAGGGTGACATTTAAGAGTGGAGGAAGATCTACACAGGTGGACTACATACTCTGCAGAAGGGGTAACCTGAAGGAGATTGGAGACTGTAAAGTGATGGCAGGGGAGAGTGTAGCTAGACAACATCGAGTGGTTGTGTGCAGGATGAGCTTGAAAGTGAAAAAGAGGAAGCATGAAAAAGTGGATCCAAAGATTAAGTGGTGGAAACTAAAAGAAGTTGAACATCAGAAGGAGTTTAGGGAATAAATGAAATGAGCATTGAGTGGTAATGGAAGTCTGCCAGAAGATTGGGATACTACTGCTATACTAGTAAGAGAGGCAACAAGGAAGGTGCTACGGTGGTCATTGGGAAGGAGGAAGGAAGACAAGGAGACATGGTGGTGGAACAAAGAAGTGCAGGAAATTATAAAAGAGAAGAGGCTAGCAAAGAAGAATTGGGACGATCAGAGAGATGAGGAAAGCAGGCAGTAATACAGAGAGACAAGACAGAAGGCAAAAAGAGCAGTAGCGAAGGTGAAAGCAGATGCATACCAGGAGTTGTACGAAAGACTGGAGACTAAAGAAGGAGAGAATTAAGACCTGTACACTAGACTAGCTAGGCAGAGGAACAGGAAAGCAAGGGATGTACAGCAGGTAAGAGTGGTGAAAGATATAAATGGAAATGTGCTGACAAGCAAAGAGAGTGCATTAAGAAGGTGGAAAGAGTACTTTGAGGATTTATTAAATGAAGAGAATCCAAGAGAGAAAAGGTCAGATTCGTTGGAGACAGCAAATCAGGAAGTAGAGTTGGTTAGTAAGGATGAGGTGAGGGCAGCCATGAAAAGAATAAAGACTAGGAAAGCAGTCAGACCAGATGGTATCCCGATTGAGGCTTGGAGATGTTTGGGTGAGACGGCTGTGGAGTTCCTAACGAGATTGCTTAATAAGATCCTAGAGAATGAGAAAATGCCAAATGAATGGAGAAAGAGGGTGCTAGTCCCAATATACAAGAATAAGGGAGATGTACAGAGCTGCAGTAATTACAGAGGGATAAAATTGATGAGCCACACCATGAAGTTATAGGAAAGGGTATTGGAGGCGAGATTGAGAAGAGAGGTAGCAATCTGTGAACAGCAGTACGGGTTTATGCCAAGGAAGAGTACATCGGATGCAATTTTTGCTTTAAGAATGTTAATGGAGAAGTACAGGGAAGGCCAGAGAAAGCTACATTGTGTGTTTGTAGACCTGGAGAAGGCATATGATAGAGTGCCAAGAGATGAGTGATGGTATTGTATGAGAAAGTGTGGAGTGAATGAGAAGTATGTTAGAGTGGTGCAAGACATGTATGAGAACAGTGAAACAGCAGTGAGGTGTGCAGTTGGAACGACTGAATGGTTCAAGGTGAAGGTGGGACTTCATCAAGGATCTGCTTTGAGTCCTTTCTTCTTTGCCATAGGAATGGATAGCTTGATGGACGAAGTGAGGCAAGAGCCACCATGGAACATGATGTTTGCCGATGATATTGTGATATGTGGTGAAAGTAGAAAGGAGGTTGAGTTGGGTTTGGAGAGATGGAGGTATGCATTGGAATGAAGAAGAATGAAGGTGAGCAGTAGCAAAATAGAATACAACCCCGATTCCAAAAAAGTTGGGACAAAGTACAAATTGTAAATAAAAACGGAATGCAATAATTTACAAATCTCAAAAACTGATATTGTATTCACAATAGAACATAGACAACATATCAAATGTCAAAAGTGAGACATTTTGAAATTTCATGCCAAATATTGGCTCATTTGAAATTTCATGACAGCAACATCTCAAAAAAGTTGGGACAGGGGCAATAAGAGGCTGGAAAAGTTAAAGGTACAAAAAAGGAACAGCTGGAGGACCAAATTGCAACTCATTAGGTCAATTGGCAATAGGTCATTAACATGACTGGATATAAAAAGAGCATCTTGGAGTGGCAGCAGCTCTCAGAAGTAAAGATGGGAAGAGGATCACCAATCCCCCTAATTCTGCGCCAACAAATAGTGGAGCAATATCAGAAAGGAGTTCGACCGTGTAAAATTGCAAAGAGTTTGAACATATCATCATCTACAGTGCATAATATCATAAAAAAATTCAGAGAATCTGGAAGAATCTCTGTGTGTAAGGGTCAAGGCTGGAAAACCATACTGGGTGCCCGTGATCTTCGGGCCCTTAGACGGCACTGCATCACATACAGGCATGCTTCTGTATTGGAAATCACAAAATGGGCTCAGGAATATTTCCAGAGAACATTATCTGTGAACACAATTCACCGTGCCATCCGCTATTGCCAGCTAAAACTCTATAGTTCAAAGAAGAAGCCGTATCTAAACATGATCCAGAAGCGCAGACGTCTTCTCTGGGCCAAGGCTCATTTAAAATGGACTGTGGCAAAGTGGAAAACTGTTCTGTGGTCAGACAAATCAAAATTTGAAGTTCTTTATGGAAATCAGGGACGCCGTGTCATTCGGACTAAAGAGGAGAAGGACGACCCAAGTTGTTATCAGCGCTCAGTTCAGAAGCCTGCATCTCTGATGGCATGGGGTTGCATTAGTGCATGTGGCATGGGCAGCTTACACATCTGGAAAGACACCATCAATGCTGAAAGGTATATCCAGGTTCTAGAGCAACATATGCTCCCATCCAGACGACGTCTCTTTCAGGGAAGACCTTGCATTTTCCAACACAACAATGCCAAGCCACATACTGCATCAATTACAGCATCATGGCTGCGTAGAAGAAGGGTCCGGGTACTGAACTGGCCAGCCTGCAGTCCAGATCTTTCACCCATAGAAAACATTTGGCGCATCATAAACCGGAAGATACAACAAAAAAGACCTAAGACAGTTGAGCAACTAGAATCCTACATTAGACAGGAATGGGTTAACATTCCTATCCCTAAACTTGAGCAACTTGTCTCCTCAGTCCCCAGACGTTTACAGACTGCTGTAAAGAGAAAAGGGGATGTCTCACAGTGGTAAACATGGTCTTGTCCCAACTTTTTTGAGATGTGTTGTTGTCATGAAATTTAAATCACCTAATTTTTCTCTTTAAATGATACATTTTCTCAGTTTAAACATTTGATATGTCATCTATGTTCTATTCTGAATAAAATATGGAATTTTGAAACTTCCACATCATTGCATTCCGTTTTTATTTACAATTTGTACTTTGTCCCAACTTTTTTGGAATCGGGGTTGTACATGTGCATCAATGAGAATAGGGATGAGAGTGTATAGTGAAGATGCAAGGAGTAGACGTAAAGAAAGTTGGTGAATTCAAGTACCTGGGGTCAACTGTGCAGGAAAATGGGGGCTGCGATAGTGAGGTGAGAAAGAGAGTGCAGGCAGGGTGGAGCAGTTGGAGAAGGATTTCGGGAGTCATTTGTGATAGGAAAATCCCAGCAAGCGTGAAAGGTAAGATGTATAAGACAGTAGTGAGACCAGCTATGATGTATGGATTGGAGACAGTAGCCTTAATGAAGAGACAGGAGGCAAAGTTGGAGGTAGCAGAGTTGAGGATGTTAAGGTTTGCGATGGGAATGACAAGGTTGGACAGGATAAGGAACGAGCACATCAGAGGAACAGCACATGTGGAGAGCTTGTGAATTAAGCTAAGAGAGATGAGACTGAGATGGTATGGGCACATCCTGAGAAGAGATGCAGAGCATGTTGGAAGGAGAATGTTGAGGATGGAGCTCCCAGGCACATGAAAACGAGGAAGGCCAAAGAGGAGATACAGTACATGGATGTGGTGTGAGAAGACATGAAAGTGGCAGGTGTAGTAGAGAAGGATGCAGAAGACAGGGAGCAATGGAGACAAAAGATCCGCTGTGGCAACCCCTTATTGGGAGCAGTCAAAAGAAGAAGAAGAAGAAGAAGATGGCTTACAACTCATGAAAATCAGAAATCCAGTATCTCAGAATATTACAGTATTTCCTAAGATCAATCAAAAAAGGATTTACAATACAGAAATGTCCAACTTCTGAAAAGTATGTTCATTTATATACTCAGTACTCGGTTGGGGCTGCTTTACCACAGATTACTGCATTAATGCAGCGTGGCATGGAGGCAATCAGTCTGTAGCACTGCTGAGGTGTTATGGAAGCCCAGGTTTCTTTAATAGTGGCCTTCAGCTCATCTGTGTTTTTGGGTCAGGTGTTTCTCATCTTCCTCTTGACAATACCCCATAGATCCTTTATGGGGTTCAGGTCAGACAAGTTGGCTGGCCAATCAAGCACAGTAATATGGTCAGCAAACCATTTGGTAGTAGTTCAGCCAGGACCACTTTAGTCAAAAACTTTATTTACATTTGCAATATTTGCAACAAGTTGTATTTGGCGGGTGGCTCTCTTCTGGGATCTCCCTGCCCTTCCACATGCATATGTGGAAAGCCTTGGGGCAGGGAGAGCACACCTCCCTGCCCTAACATGTGCCTACATGGAAAGGCTAAAGCAAGGAGCACAGCAGCAAAAAACTCCAAAACCACCACACCAGGCAGACCTTCCTGGCCTTCCATGTGCTTTCATAGAAGAGCCAGCAGGAGGAGCTAGCTGAACTATTAAGTAGGAAGCAAGTTCAACCAAGATGGAATATGTTAAGGCAATTTGAAGCTTCATGGATTGTTAGTTGGGGTAACATAGCTAGGAAGCTGATACAGAGAGCCTGAGCAGCTATGCAATAACATTTATTGTTTAATCTAGCACAGTTTGAATGAACCGGGACAGGTCAGGTTGGATGGCGCTGCCTCCAGGCATAGTTGGCAAAATTTCTGAAATTCAAAGTGGGACAAAGAATCAGCCATTTGTTGTCCAAGCCTGGAATATAGCCTGCTCAAACAATGAAATTACCCAACACAGAGGACCATATGAGGCACATCACAAATCTGTTCATAAATGGAACTGAAGAGCACCCTTGTTAATTACATTTACAGGTGCCTCATTGTCACAAAAACAGGATTTGCTTTCTTGACCAGTGTTTACCCCACAGAAGATGAGCTACACAACTGGGTAGGTTTCCATTACAGCAGTGGAAGAAGTGTTAGCTGGCAAGGATAACAGTTCTTTTGGCCATGCATCAGCAAACTGCTGATAATAGACCCCCACCACCACCACCACCAATGGAAGCGGCTGCATTTGTGGACAACTTAATTGCTAATGGAGATTCCGGGTTTCATTATTGAAGAATGAGATGCCATTCCATTTATCCAACAGAAGAAGACCAGAACCAGAGTTCAGATCTGCAGCTTGTATCCAAGTTCACCCTATCATGGAGTTCTCTACAGATTGAGAGGTCGAGAAGCCTGGATATAAAGGAACATCCCTGAGGATTAACACACATTGCATAATCAAAATGCTCAACCACAGAAACAATTCCCTTTTTGAAATTGCTATTGCCTCCTGCACTCCTCATGACCTCTCTGATGCAATTTGATTTTTTCTGAGAGGCAGTGAAGCTTGCATCAGATTGCTAGCTAAGGTGATGCCTAGAAATTCTATAGTCTGGAGAGGGCCTGATATTTTCTCTTCAGATAGAGGAATACCCAATTTTGTAAATGTATGTTTGAGCACTGAGATACATCGGTCTGCCTTTGAATTGGGTAGTCCACTAGAAAAAGTCTTCTAAGAGGTGAAGCACGAAAAGCAGTTTACAGTTGTTAAAGAGGGTCCAGCAAAGAGCCTCTGACGAGGTGACAAATATTTTTTGCCAGCTGCCACAACCGAAGGTGAGCCTGATTGAGAAATACATCATATCTCTCCATTTAGCCAAATAAATTCCAATGTGGAGTGTGTAAAGGTATGACTTGAATGAGAATATTGATGTTTTGAGCTTCATCATAAGGAGGAACAGATAAATCAGTTATTTGGCGGGGTTTTTTTCTCTTCTCCTCCTCTCTGTCTCTCCCCAAAATATTATGGGGTGCTATACCTATAGGGTTAATGCGAGTCGTCAGATCGAGTAGTTGGGTGGTGACATCATTGTTCTTTGACACAGAAACTGGCCTCGCAGCAAAGCTGGAAGCATGGAAAGATGCAAGTTCAAGTCAACTTTATTGTCAATAATGCCATATGTGCAGGACATACAGAGAATTGAAATTGCATTTCCCTCTTATCCGTGGTGCAAACAGTAATAAACATCTCATCTCATCTCATTATCTCTAGCCGCTTTATCCTGTTCTACAGGGTCGCAGGCAAGCTGGAGCCTATCCCAGCTGACTACGGGCGAAAGGCGGGGTACACCCTGGACAAGTTGCCAGGTCATCACAGGGCTGACACATAGACACAGACAACCATTCACACTCACACCTACGGTCAATTTAGAGTCACCAGTTAACCTAACCTGCATGTCTTTGGACTGTGGGGGAAACCGGAACACCCGGAGGAAACCCACGCGGACACGGGGAGAACATGCAAACTCCACACAGAAAGGCCCTCGCCGGCCACAGGGCTCGAACCCGGACCTTCTTGCTGTGAGGCACCAGCGCTAACCACTACACCACCGTGCCGCCCAAGTAATAAACATGAAATATAAAATATAGGGACAAGATATAAACTTTAAAGAAAAGGGGGGGGTATATTTACAACCCCGATTCCAAAAAAGTTGGGAAAAAGTACAAATTGTAAATAAAAACAGAATGCAATAATTTACAAATCTCAAAAAAAAATGATATTGTATTCACAATAGAATATAGACAACATATCAAATGTCGAAAGTGAGACATTTTGAAATTTCATGCCAAATATTGGCTCATTTGAAATTTCATGACAGCAACACATCTCAAAAAAGTTGGGACAGGGGCAGTAAGAGGCTGGAAAAGTTAAAGGTACAAAAAAGGAGCAGCTGGAGGACCAAATTGCAACTCATTAGGTCAGTTAGCAATAGGTCATTAACATGACTGGGTATAAAAAGAGCATCTTGGAGTGGCAGCGGCTCTCAAAAGTAAAGATGGGAAGAGGATCACCAATCCCCCTAATTCTGTGCCGACAAATAGTGGAGCAATATCAGAAAGGAGTTCGACCGTGTAAAATTGCAAAGAGTTTGAACATATCATGAGCTACAGTGCATAATATCATCAAAAGATTCAGAGAATCTGGAAGAATCTCTGTGTGTAAGGGTCAAGGCCAGAAAACCATACTAGGTGCCCGTGATCTTCGGGTCCTTAGACGGCACTGCATCACATACAGGCATGCTTCTGTATTGGAAATCACAAAATGGGCTCAGGAATATTTCCAGAGAACATTATCTGTGAACACAATTCACCGTGCCATCCGCCGTTGCCAGCTAAATCTCAATAGTTCAAAGAAGAGCCGTATCTAAACATGATCTAGAAGCGCAGACGTCTTCTCTGGGCCAAGGCTCATTTAAAATGGACTGTGGCAAAGTGGAAAACTGTTCTGTGGTCAAACGAATAAAAAATTGAGGTTCTTTATGGAAATCAGGGACGCCGTGTCATTCGGACTAAAGAGGAGAAGGACGACCCAAGTTGTTATCAGCGCTCAGTTCAGAAGCCTGCATCTCTGATGGTATGGGGTTGCATTAGTGCGTGTGGCATGGGCAGCTTACACATCTGGAAAGACACCATCAATGCTGAAAGGTATATTCAGGTTCTAGAGCAACACATGCTCCCATCCAGATGACGTCTCTTTCAGGGAAGACCTTGCGTTTTCCAACATGACAATGCCAAGCCACATACTGCATCAATTACAGCATCATGGCTGCGTAGAACAAGGGTCCGGGTACTGAACTGGCCAGCCTGCAGTCCAGATCTTTCACCCATAGAAAACATTTGGTGCATCATAAAACGGAAGATATGACAAAAAAGACCTAAGACAGTTGAGCAACTAGAATCCTACATTAGACAAGAATGGGTTAACATTCCTATCCCTAAACTTGAGCAACTTGTCTCCTCAGTCCCCAGACATTTACAGATTTTTGTAAAGAGAAAAGGGGATGTCTCACAGTGGTAAATATGGCCTTGTCCCAACTTTTTTGAGATGTGTTGTCATGAAATTTAAAATCATCTAATTTTTCTCTTTAAATGATACATTTTCTCAGTTTAAACATTTGATATGTCATCTGTGTTCTATTCTGAATAAAATATGGAATTTTGAAACTTCCACATCATTGCATTCTGTTTTTATTTACAATTTGTACGTTGTCCCAACTTTTTTGGAATCGGGGTTGTACATACACAAGCTAAAGCTATCTAAGAAAAGACAGTGGCAATCCAGAAAGTATAAATATGGCAAATGTGGCAGTGTGAACAGAATTAACGGTATAAATTTAAATGTGACGAATGACAATAGAAACAGAATGAACAGTGTAAACGGGAACAGCAGTCTGACAGTATAGTAGGGCAATATAGCATGATATAAACAGAATTATCAGTATAAATATAAATAAATAAATAAATAAATAAATAAATATGGCAGTATGAGCAGAATTTACAGTGCAAGTATAAATATCGCAGATATGACAGTATAAACAGTATAGCAGTGAAGTCTATCAAAGATAAAAGATGTATAAAGTGTAAACAGTGTTGTAAACAGTTTTTATATAGTGCAATTAACTTTAAAAAAAAGCCGTGTAGACAGTATTGTAAACAGTTTTTACATAGTGCAATTGAATTTCGTTACAGTTCGTTAAAGTGGCTGGTGACATTTGGTTTGTGTATTAAAGGAAGCGGGTACTGGCCTGAGAGGGAGTTCAGCATCCTGACGGCTTGGTGGATGAAGCTGTCTCTCAGTCTGCTGGTTCTCACCCAGAGGCTTCTCATTCTCCTCCCAGAAGGCAGGAGGCTGAAGAAGTGGTGGTTGGGATGGGTGGAGTTGCCCGCAATGCTGAGTGCTCTGCGGGCCAGGCGTGTGTTGTAAATATCCTGAAGGAAGGGTAGGGGGACACCGATGATCTTCTCAGCTGCTCTCACTATGCGCTGCAGGGTCTTCTGCCAGGATGCAGTACAGCCGCCATACCACACAGTGATGCAGCTGGTCAGGATGCTCTTGATGGTTCCACGGTAGAAGGTCTGCATGATGGGGACTGGTGCTCTAGCTCTTTTCAGTCTGCGGAGGAAGTAGAGGCGCTGCTGAGCTTTCCTGGCCAGCGATGCGGTGTTGCTGCTCCAGGAGAGATCCTCGGTGAGGTACACACCCAGGAACTTGGTGCAGCTCACTCTCTCCACAGCAGCACCATTGACGGTCAGTGGAGGATGCTGGGTGGAGGCTCTCTGGAAGTCGACAACCATCTCCTTCGTCTTCTCCACATTAAGAGAGAGATTGTTGTCTCTGCACCACACAGCCAGTTGGCTCACCTCGTAAATAAGGCACCCTATGAGAGATATGTCAATAGAATGCATAGAAGGTAATTAGTAGAGCTGACAGTTGATGTGAGCTGGCTTAAGGTCAGCTGCAGTCAGCTGATGTAGCTGGGATTGAGGGCTGAGCTTGAATTCGTGGCCTGCCAGAACTACACTGTGCTCAATTTTTGGCACTATGGGTAGGTCCTAAGTCCTGCTGGAAAAGGAAATTGCCATCTCCATAAAGCTTGTCAGTAGATGGAAGCATGAAATGCTCTAAAATCTTCTGGTAGATGGCTGTGTTGACTTTGGACTTGATAAAACATAGTGGACCAACACCAGCAGGTGACTTGGCACCCCAAATCATCACAGACTGTGGAAACTTCACATTGGACTTCAAACACATTGGAGTCTTTGCCTCTTCACTCTTCCTCCAGACTCTAGGACCTTGACTTCCAAACAAAATGCAAAATTTACTTTCATCTGAAAAGAGGACTTTGGACCACTGTGCAACAGTGCAGCTCTTTCTCTCCTTAGTCCAGGTAAGATGCTTTTGACATTCTCTCTGGTTCAGGAGTGGTTTGATATTAGGAATGTGACAGTTGTAGCCCCTTTCCTGAAGACATCTGTGTGTGGTGGTTCTTGATGCACTGACACAAGCCTCAGTCCATTCCTTGTGAAATTCTCCCAAGTTATTGAATCAAATTTTCTTGACAATCCTCTCAAGGTTGCGGTCATCCTTGCTGCTTGTGCACCTTTTCCAGCCAGCCTTTTTAGCAGTGGCCTTCTGTGGCTTACCCTCCTCATGGAGAGTGTTGATGATCGTCTTCTGGACAACTGTCAAGTCAGCAGTCTTCCTCATGATCGTGTTTCTGTGTACTGAACTGGACCGAGAGACACACGGTATTTAGACTGTTTTACTCAAACTCGAAATGAAATATTCTAACATTTTGAGATATGGTTTTTAATTTTTTTCCACTGTAGGCCATAATCATCAAAATTAAAATAGAAAAATGCTTGAAATATTTTAGTTTACTTGTAATGAGTCTAGATTATATACATTTTTCACTTTCATAAATAACTGATGGAAAATATTGAACTTTTTCATGATATTCTAATTTTTTTGAGATGCATGAGTATAGATTCATTCCTGCATTTCAGGTCTTCAACACTTTCCAAAAAAAGTAGAGACAAAAAAATCCCAGCTTCACCTATATATCTGGATCCTGGATCCACATAAATATCTGGATTTGCATCAAAATCTAATCGTTCCTTGACCCATGACCCACCTTTCCTCAAAATTTCATCAAAATCCTTTCACTACCTTTTGAGCTATGGTAGGAAAATTCAAACAAAACGAGGCAAAAACATAGCCTCCTCCAACAAAGTTGGTGGAAATAATAGGAGTTTCCTTAAAAAATAATAAAATTCATGATGTAAAACATCACATAGTGTGCTTTTGTATTGTTTTGAGTGCAGTGCAGGTCAAAGATTATTTACAAATCAAGTTTTCAGTTTTGATTTCAAATTCAACATACTGTCCCAACTTTTTCTGATTTGGGGTTATAATTTTTGCACAATCATTTGCTATAGAATTACTTTCTGCTGCTGAGGCTGGCCCCACATGGATGGCCTAAAATTTGTTGTGCGGTTGCTGTGGATGGTACCAAATGGATAAACTAAAGATGATTGTACATGTTCTTACTTGGACAACTTAAGGAATGAGCATACTTGATAAAGAAGTATGCTCAAGTCTCATTCCTTCCACAGTGAATAACTTCACCTGGCTATTGTACACTTAAAGCTAAAACCCTGATACTTATACTCAAGATCATTCAAGCACACTTGGCACTGCTTGACTCTGTAGTATACAGACGTAGAAGAGTAATGTTGTATAATCTCTTTTATAATCTGTCACCCAGATAAGGATGGGTTCCCTTTTGAGTCTGGTTCCTCTCCTTTCTTCATTTTGTCTTGTTTTTCCCCCCTTGTCACCATTGCTTCTTCTTTGCACAATAGGGATACACTTTTAAACTTTATCCAGATATTTGTAAAGCTGCTTTGTGAAATTGTCCACTGTTACATGTTTATATAAATAAAACTGAACTGAACTGAATTATAATACACACACCATCACCTCTATTAAGTGTTTAAATAAGGATGAATTAAGTGTTTTGTGTGTGTTGTCCAAAAGCTTTTGACAAAAGAATTCTGCAACACTTGTACAACACTTGTAAGAACTCTTTGTTAGAAGTTGTATTCTAAATGGCAAGTTGTCACAGAGTAAATAGAAAAGCAGTGAAAGGGAAGCTATGAGAAAAATTAATATTAAAAGCAATTCTTGCAAAAGAAGTTGCTCTTTGAGGTAGAACATGAAAGGTCTTTAATACCCCAATTTTCCTAATAATATTTCCAAATATTGTCCTAATGAAGAAGAAGAAGGAAAAGAAGAAGAAGAACTTTATTCATCACATGTACACTTGTGAAATTCCTCTCTGCATTTAACCCATCTGAAGCAGCAAACACACATGCACACACATGTGAGCAATGAGCACACACACATACCCAGAGCAATGGGCAGCCATGCTAACAGCACCCAGGTGAAAAACAAAAGAAACAAAGAGTATAAAACGTGTACACTAGTTTTATGATGGTGTTTATTGCAAAATTAATAAAAAACACCACAATGCAAGTACCAACTATTATATTAGAGCAGAAGTATGCAATCTTTTGCAAAGGGCTGCTGTGGGTGCAGCTTTTCGTTCCTATTAAGCAGGAGCTGATGTAAATGTTTTTATTTCTCAGGGCCTAAAGGACAATTGTGAGGTCCTTACCAACTTCAACAAACAAGTCAATACCCACATATAGCAACAAAAAACCCAACACATTTCATGTAGCCATTTTTTTTCTCCAAAAATGTAAACCAGCATTCAAAACAGGTGGGGAAAAAATAAAGATGCCCTGTTAATGCATGTAAAACCACCTTTAACAACAGTAATGCAAAGTAAATGTTTTCTGGAGGATTTTTAAACCGCTCTTCTTTAAAACTTTGCTGCAGTTCATTGATGTTTGAGGGTATTCATTTATGCACAACTCTCTTAAGATCCTACCACAGCATCTCAATGAAGTTGAGGTCTACAGTGGTGCTTGAAAGTTTGTGAACCCTTTAGAATTTTCTACATTTCTGCATAAATATGACCTAAAACATCATCAGATTTTCACACAAGTCTTAAAAGTAGATAAAGAGAACCAAGTTAAACAAATGAGACAAAAATATTATACTTGGTCATTTATTTATTGAGGAAAATAATCCAGTATTACATATCTGTGAGTGGCAAAAGTATGTGAATCTCTAGGATTAGCAATTAATTTGAAGGTGAAATTAGAGTCAGGTGTTTTCAATCAATGGGATGACAATCAGGTGTGAGTGGGCACCCTGTTTTATTTAAAGAACAGGGATCTATCAAAGTCTGATCTTCACAACACATGTTTGTGGAAGTGTATCATGGCACAAACAAAGGAGATTTCTGAGGACCTCAGAAAAAGCGCTGTTGATGCTCATCAGGCTGGAAAAGGTTACAAAACCATCTCTAAAGAGTTTGGACTCCACCAGTCCACAGTCAGACAGATTGTATACAAATGGAGGAAATTCAAGACCATTGTTACCCTCCCAAGGGGTGGTCGACCAACAAAGATCACTCCAAGAGCAAGGCGTGTAATAGTCAACAAGGTCACAAAGGACCCCAGGGTAACTTCTAAATACCTGACAGCCTCTGTCACTTTGGCTAATGTTCATGAGTCCAACATCAGGAGAACACTGAACAACAACAGTGTGCATGGCAGGTTTGCAAGGAGAAAGCCACTGCTCTCCAAAAAGAACTTCTCGTCTGCAGTTTGCTAAAGATCATGTGGACAAGCCAGAAGGCTATTGGAAAAATGTTTTGTGGACGGATGAGACCAAAATAGAACTTTTTAGTTTAAATGAGAAGCATTATGTTTGGAGAAAGGAAAACACTGCATTCCAACATAAGAACCTTATCCCATCTGTGAAACATGGTGGTGGTACGGTAGTATCATGGTATGGGCCTGTTTTGCTGCATCTGGGCCAGGACGGCTTGCCATCACTGATGGAACAATGAATTCTGAATTATTAAAGGAAAAAGTCAGGATATCTGTCCATGAACTGAATCTCAAGAGAAGGTGGGTCATGCAGCAAGACAACAACCCTAAGCACACAAGTCGTTCTACCAATGAATGGTTAAAGAAGAATAAAGTTAATGTTTTGGAATGGCCAAGCCAACGTCCTGACCTTAATCTAATCGAAATGTTGTGAAAGACCTGAAGCAAGCAGTTCATGTGAGGAAACCCACCAACATCCCAGAGTCGAAGCTGTTCTGTACGGAGGAACAGGCTAAAATTCTTCCAAGCCAGTGTGCAGGACTAATCAACAGTTACCGGAAACATTCAGTTGCAGTTATTGCTGCACAATGGGGTCACACCAGATACTGAAAGCAAAGGTTCACATACTTTTGCCACTCCCAGATATATAATATTGGATCATTTTCCTCAATAAATAAATGACCAAGTATAATTTTTGTCTCATTTGTTTAACTGGGTTCTCTTTATCTACTTTTAGGACTTATGTGAAAATCTAATGATGTTTTAGGTCATATTGATGCAGAAATATAGAAAATTCTAAAGGGTTCACAAACTTTCAAGCACCACTGTAGATGTTGATTTGGCCAGTCGAACACCTTGATTTTTTTTCTTCTTTAGCCACTCAAATGTTGATTTTCTGGTGCGACTGCCATCAGGATCCTGTTGCATGACCCAATTTTGGCTCAGCTTAAGCTGCTGTTCAGATGACCACACATTTATCTCAAGAATATTCTGGTATGAAATGGAGTTCAATGTTGCTTAACTGCAAGTTTCCCATGTCCTGTGGCTGCAAAACAAGCCCAAATCATCACCCCTCCAGTTGGAATGAGGTTTTTGTGATGATACACTGTGTTTAGTTTTTGCCAGACTGTGTAATCATGTGTAAATCATGTGTAAACACTTTGGTAATCATGCTGTGCATGATTAACAAACATATCCACCTTTGTCTCACCAGTGCAAAAGATATTGTTCCAGATTTTTTTTGTGGTTATTCAGATGTAATTTTGCAAACCTAAGTCCATCCATCCATCCATTATCTGTAGCTGCTTATCCTGTTCTACAGGGTTGCAGGCAAGCTGGAGCCTATCCCATCTATGGGCGAGAGGCAGGGTACACTCTGGACAAGTCGCCAGGTTATCAGAGGACTGACACAGAGACAAACAACCATTCACACTCCCATTCACACCTACGGTCAATTTAGAGCCACCAATTAACCATGTCTTTGGACTGTGGGGGAAACCAGAGCACCCAGAGGAAACCCATGCAGACACGGGGAGAACATGCAAACTCCACACAGAAAGGCCCTTGCCGGCCTCTGGGCTCAAACCCAGGACCTTCTTGCTGTGAGGCAACAGTGCTCACCACTACACCACCATGCTGCCGCAAACCTAAGTCATGCTTCCCATATTCTTTTGTGAGAGGCTTTTGCTAGCCACCCATACTTGTTCAGTCTTTTTCTGATTGTGCTGTCATGAACATAAATATTCATGTGCTTACAAAGGCCTGTAGCAAGGACGCGTTATCCTAATGGGCTAATGGGCTTCATGGGCAGCTGCCCAGGGCCTCAGCCACTAGGGGGCCTCGGAGGTAGCGAGATCGGAAAATCTCATCTCATCTCATTATGTCTAGCTGCTTTATCCTTCTACAGGGTCGCAGGCAAGCTGGAGCCTATCCCAGCTGACTACGGGCGACAGGCGGGGTACACCCTGGACAAGTCGCCAGGTCATCACAGGGCTGACACATAGACACAGACAACCATTCATACTCACATTCACACCTACGGTCAATTTAGAGTCACCAGTTAACCTAACCTGCATGTCTTTGGACTGTGGGGGAAACCGGAGCACCCGGAGGAAACCCATGTGGACACGGGGAGAACATGCAAACTCCACACAGAAAGGCCCTCGCCGGCCACGGGGATCGAACCTGGACCTTCTTGCTGTGAGGCGACAGCGCTAACCACTACACCACCGTGCCGCCCAGATCGGAAAATATGAAACAATATTTTCAGAAGTTTTGATCATATTGATAACATTTTTGATGCATTTCGCCACCCGTAAGGAAGCCCACCTTGTCCCGTCGCATAAATCACCTGTCATTGTCAATATGATCACTGTCCACCATGTCTTCACACGCTACGCCAGCTTGAGTTCAATGATTTAATTAATGACTTCACTTTCCAGAAAAGTAGGAAAATGCCCTTGTAATTTGACCCATGGCTGTCAAACTGAATGCGCAAAGCTGTGTGCCACTGCTGTTTGGGACATTACGTGTGTGAAAGGATGAAATGTTTCACATAGCCTAACATTTTGAGATTTATTTCTGAGAAGCAAGATATTTTTCTTTCTTTGTTATCGCTCTTTTTTTTCACAAGTTAAAAGTCGCCTGGATTCCAAAATGAAAACGAACAGTTATATACCAAATGAATGTTCTTGTTCTGAATACTAAAGAAACTGTTGTAGGCTTAAGTTATGTTCTTGACATGTTGTTCATTGACTCACTCATTCAAAGGCTTCTTAAGGCTAAACTTTAGTTAACCAGACTTGTTAACCATGATGTCTGATGGATTTTTTCACCATGCAATTGCCTATTTCACCATTTGCTTTTTCTCGATTAAATAGGTGTTGATGGATATAAAGTTTTATCATTCAATAGTATTTCTAATTGTGCCACTGTCATTATTTAAGTTTCTGTGTCTAGTTAGACAGGCACGTCTGAGGGGGTGAATTTGCTGAGCACAGTTGACAACAGGCGGGGGTGGGGCCTCAGGGGTGTGTCTGCCCAGGACCTTGGCAAGGGTTAATGCGGCCCTGGCCTGTAGGTCATGTTATATCACTCTTGGGATTTCTTTATGTCTCTGAGTATTAATTGACCTTGGAATGAATTTGCTGGGATGCTCACTTGTGGCAGCACTGCCTTGAAGGCTCCCCATTTATAAATAATAAATAGAATAAACTTTCTAACTGTATAATGGTGAATTTCAAATTGTTTGGGGAAGGCCTTGTAATTTTTCCCACATTGATGAGCAGCAACAATTGCTTCTCTCAGGTCATTGCTGATAACTTTTTCTTGGCATGATGTAGACATGTACCTGAGTGTTCCAGAACACCAAACTATCAAAACTTATAGAGGTAATCACACTTATTGATGATTAACTAATTTTCTGCATTTCATTAGTAACTCCAGGCTGCTCTATACTCTCCTAATGACTGTGGAAACAGGAAGGGTGTACTTATGTACAACCCCAATTCCAAAAAAGTTGGGACAAAGTACAAATTGTAAATAAAAATGGAATGCAATGATGTGGAAGTTTCAAAATTCCATATTTTATTCAGAATACAACATAGATGACATATCAAATGTTTAAACTGAGAAAATGTATCATTTAAAGAGAAAAATTAGGTGATTTTAAATTTCATGACAACACATCTCAAAAAAGTTGGGACAAGGCCATGTTTACCACTGTGAGACATCCCCTTTTCTCTTTACAACAGTCTGTAAATGTCTGGGGACTGAAGAGACAAGTTGCTCAAGTTTAGGGATAGGAATGTTAACCCATTCTTGTCTAATGTAGGATTCTAGTTGCTCAACTGTCTTAGGTCTTTTTTGTCGTATCTTCCGTTTTATGATGCGCCAAATGTTTTCTATGGGTGAAAGATCTGGACTGCAGGCTGGCCAGTTCAGTACCTGGACCCTTCTTCTACGCAGCCATGATGCTGTAATTGATGCAGTATGTGGTTTGGCATTGTCATGTTGGAAAATGCAAGGTCTTCCCTGAAAGAGACGTCATCTGGATGGGAGCATATGTTGCTCTAGAACCTGGATATACCTTTCAGCATTGATGGTGTCTTTCCAGGTGTGTAAGCTGCCCATGCCACACGCACTAATGCAACCCCATACCATCAGAGATGCAGGCTCCTGAACTGAGCGCTGATAACAACTCGGGTCGTCCTTCTCCTCTTTAGTCCGAATGACACGGCGTCCCTGATTTCCATAAAGAACTTCAAATTTTGATTCATCTGACCACAGAACAGTTTTCCACTTTGCCACAGTCCACTTTAAATGAGCCTTGGCCCAGAGAAGACGTCTGCACTTCTGGATCATGTTTAGATACGGCTTCTTCTTTGAACTATAGAGTTTTAACTGGCAACAGTGGATGGCACGGTGAATTGTGTTCACAGATAATGTTCTCTGGAAATATTCCTGAGCCCATCTTGTGATTTCCAATACAGAAGCATGCCTGTATGTGATGCAGTGCCGTCTAAGGGCCCGAAGATCATGGGCACCCAGTATGGTTTTCCGGCCTTGACCTTTACGCACAGAGATTCTTCCAGATTCTCTGAATCTTTTGATGATATTATGCACTGTAGATGATATGTTCAAACTCTTTGCAATTTTACAGTGTCAAACTCCTTTCTGATATTGCTCCACTATTTGTCGGCGCAGAATTAGGGGGATTGGTGATCCTCTTCCCATTTTTTCTTCTGAGAGCCGCTGCCACTCCAAGATGCTCTTTTTATACCCAGTCATGTTAATGACCTATTGCCAATTGACCTAATGAGTTGCAATTTGGTCCTCCAGCTGTTCCTTTTTTGTACCTTTAACTTTTCCAGCCTCTTATTGCCCCTGTCCCAACTTTTTTGAGATGTTGCTGTCATGAAATTTCAAATGAGCCAATATTTGGCATGAAATTTCAAAATGTCTCACTTTCGACATTTGATATGTTGTCTATGTTCTATTGTGAATACAATATCAGTTTTTGAGATTTGTAAATGATTGCATTCTGTTTTTATTTACAATTTGTACTTTGTCCCAACTTTTTTGGAATCGGGGTTGTATTTCCCATCTGTTTTTTGAATGACTACATATGGAAATCTATTGTGTTTTTATTGTCACCTGAGGCTATTTTTTATATAAGTTGACAAGGACCACACAATTGTTATTTTGGACCAGATGAATAAAAACATCTTTTTTTTTTTTTAGCATGACTGTAACTTATAACTCAGTTGTGCTCCCATGTTACATGTTTTGTCCCTGTCAGAGCAAAATTTCTGCAGGTTTGTCCTTTATCCAGCAAAGTAGGGTAATGGTTTTACCCCTGGATGACCTGTTTATCTCCATTAAAGTGCCATTCCACCATTGGATGTATTTTTTTGGCATAAAATGCAATATATTTTATGACATCATGACTAGACAGAGAAATCTTTTAACTTCAAAATGATATATCAAACATAATTTTTTGACAACGACAAGTATATTAATTTTGCGACCAAAGTCACCTACCCTTTTAATTTCCGCGCGGTAGTGAAACGTGATGTCATCGGCAGGTTCCCCTTCTTGTGTACCACGTCACGTGTGACGTGGCACAGATTATCAGCAATGGCGGATAGAACGCGATTGTCAGCTTCGGAAAAGAAGTGAAGGAAAATAGCAAGTGATGCCCAAAGGAGATGGTCGATGGTGAATATCGGCACAGCAATCGACAAGTGGAAATCGCGTTCTGTCCGCCATTGCTGATAATCTGTGCCACGTCACACGTGACGTGGTACACAAGAAGGGGAACCTGCCGATGACATCACGTTTCACTACCGCGCGGAAATTAAAAGGGTAGGTGACTTTGGTCGCAAAATTAATATACTTGTCGTTGTCAAAAAATTATGTTTGATATATCATTTTGAAGCTAAAAGATTTCTCTGTCTAGTCATGTTGTCATAAAATATATTGTATTTTATGCCAAAGAATACATCCAATGGTGGAATGGCACTTTAACATGCCATTAAGTTTGCTTAGGGTGACACCTGCTATCCCTGAAATACAGTATCCCCTGCCACATTTAATGCTTAATGAATCATTTCTTAATTTGATTTACAACAAAATTGACAAGTTGCTGTTACAATGAACAATACCTACAACAATTTTACGGCTTCAAACTTCATGACTGATGGGGGGGTCTTTCTGCGTGGAGTTTGCATGTTCTCCCCATGTCTGCATGGGTTTCTCCGGGTGCTTCAGTTTCCACCCACAGTTCAAAGGCATGCAGATTAAGTGACAATACCCAGCCACTGGGATTATACAAGCAAATGCATATTTAGTGCTGGTCCCAAGCCCGGATAGACTGGGGAGGGTTGTGTACAACAGAAGGGCATCTGGTGTAAAACCTAGTCCAAATCAAATATGCAGATTATAAATTGGAACAGAATGGAAGTGAATGATCTGCTGTGATGACCCCTAATGAACAAGCCAGAAGGCAATGGCGGCAAGGAAAAATTCCCTGAGATTACATGAGGACAAAACCTTGAGAGGAACCAGACTCGAAAGGGAACCGATCCTCATCTGGGTGACACAGTCTCGATATAATGGGTGACAACACTCTACAGCTAGCAGACAGTCAGTTTAGCCTGGTTGTCTGCTCCCTGGCCTTAGCTTTGGATTGTCCCAAATAAACTGATTGTGCAGACTATGGGCAGTGCTGAAAGAAATGAGAGCAGCACCTTCCCGAGTAGGATAGATTCCATACTTCCCTAACAGGCCAGACTTGGCCTCAAAGCACCACCGAGACATCCAGTAGTTCAGTGACCATAACTAAGCTACAATGCCACACTGCATTGGTATGGGGTCAGAGCATATTAATGCATTGGGCATTGCCTTCACTAATTTACACACCTCTATAAAGTTGCTCTTAGTAACTGACTAAGGCAGATATCATTAGCTTTTATGTGAATAACTATCTTTGAAAACCTATGCTTGCCTTACAATGGTGCTTGAAAGTTTGTGAACCCTTTAGAATTCTCTATATTTCTGCACAAATATGACCTAAAACAACATCAGATTTTCACACAAGTCCTAAAAGTAGATAAAGAGAGCCCAGTTAAACAAATGAGACAAAAATATTATCCTTGGTCATTTATTTATTGAGGAAAATTATCCAATATTACATATTTGTGCACGGCAAAAGTATGTGAACATCTAGGATTAGCATTTAACTTGAAGTTGAAATTAGAGTCAGGTGTTTTCAATCAATGGGATGACAAATAGGTGTGAGTGGGCACCCTGTTTTATTTAAAGAAAAGGGATCTATCAAAGTCTGATCTTCACAACATGTGTTTGTGGAAGTGTATCAAGGCACAAACAAAGGAGATTTCTGAGGACCTCAGAAAAAGCATTGTTGATACTCATCAGGCTGGAAAAGGTTACAAAACCATCTCTAAAGATTTTGGACTCCACCAAGCCACAGTCAGACAGATTGTGTACAAATGGAGGAAATTTAAGACCATTGTTACCCTCCCCAGGAGTGGTCGGCCAACAAAGATCATTTCAAGAGCAAGGCATGTAATAGTCAGCAAGGTCACAAAGGACCCTAGGGTAACTTCTAAGCACCTGAAGGCCTCTTTCACATTCGTTAATGTTAAATGTTCATGAGTCCACCATCAGGAGAACACTGAACAACAATGGTGTGCATGGCAGGGTTGCAAGGAGAAAGCCACGGCTCCCCAAAAAGAACATTACTGCTCATCTGCAGTTTGCTAAAGATCATGTGGACAAGCCAGAAGGCTATTGGAAAAATGTTTTGTGGACGGATGAGACCAAAATAGAACTTTTTGATTTAAATTAGAAGCATTATGTTTGGAGAAAGGAAAACACTGCATTCCAGCATGAGACCCTTATCCCATCTGTGAAACATGGTGGTGGTAGTATCATGGTATGGGCCTATTTCGCTGCATCTGGGCCAGGATGGCTTGCCATCATTGATGGAACAATGAATTCTGAATTATACCAGCAAATTCTAAAAGAAAATGTCAGGACATCTGTCCATGAACTGAATCTCAAAAGAAGGTGGGTCATGCAGCAAGACAACGGCCCTAAGCACACAAGTTGTTCTACCAAAGAATGGTTAAAGAAGAATAAAGTTAATGTTTTGGAATGGCCAAGTCAAAGTCCTGACCTTAATCCAATCGAAATGTTGTGAAAGGACCTGAAGTGAGCAGTTCATGTGAGGAAACCCACCAACATTCTCTATAGAGGAATGGGCTAAAATTCCTCCAAGCCGGTGTGCAGGACTGATCAACAGTTACCGGAAACATTTAGTTGCACTTATTGCTGCACAAGGGAGTCACATCAGATACTGAAAGCAAAGGTTCACATACTTTTGCCACTCAAAGATATGGAACACTGGATCATTTTCCTCAATAAATAAATGACCAAGTATAATATTTTTGTCTCATTTGTTTAACTGGGTTCTCTTTATCTACTTGTAGGACTTGTGTGAAAATCTGATGATTATTCTTTTAAGTTCGTTTCTTAAGACACGTATTTTTAAGTATGTTACCTCGCTTGTTGACAGTTTCGGCGAACACTTCCGCCTTCTTCAAAACAGTCACCAGATGATAAGGCACGTCACCACTCGACATCTGGTGACTGTTTTGAAGAAGGCGGAAGTGTTCGCCGAAACTGTCAACAAGCGAGGTAACATACTTAAAAATACGTGTCTTAAGAAACGAACTTAAAAGAATAGTTATAATTATCAGACATAATGAATTTTCAGGGCGGCACGGTGGTGTAGTGGTTAGCGCTGTCGCCTCACAGCAAGAAGGTCCGGGTTCGAGCCCCGTGGCCGGCGAGGGCCTTTCTGTGTGGAGTTTGCATGTTCTCCCCGTGTCCGTGTGGGTTTCCTCCGGGTGCTCCGGTTTCCCCCACAGTCCAAAGACATGCAGGTTAGGTTAACTGGTGACTCTAAATTGACCGTAGGTGTGAATGTGAGTGTGAATGGTTGTCTGTGTCTATGTGTCAGCCCTGTGATGACCTGGCGACTTGTCCAGGGTGTACCCCGCCTTTCGCCCGTAGTCAGCTGGGATAGGCTCCAGCTTGCCTGCGACCCTGTAGAAGGATAAAGCGGCTAGAGATAATGAGATGAGATGAGATGAGATGAGATGAGATGAATTTTCACTACATACAAAAATCTGATGATGTTTTAGGTCATATTGATGCAGAAAATTTGAACATTCTAAAGCGTTCACAAACTTTCAAGCACCACTGTAGACCCTAAGATTACCTGCTATAGAGATCTTGCAGTCACGTGACCGGAAAGTACACAGCCGCCATCTTGTCGGTCAACAGCACAGCTGAATACTGCTGCACTCGTGTACAGAATGGATCAATTTCAACCGACGGACTACATGGCTCATTTTTCTAATGAACAGATAACTAGATATATGTCTAAAATAAACGATCTACAGATTATTGACCCTTATGGCTTTCCGGACGGAGTTTTCACGACCGTGTCAGTGGATATGGAACTGCCAGCGGAATACCCGGACGTGTATAATTACCTCATTAACTTTCCCTCGCTGTTCAGTGGTGAAGCACTGCGTGCTTATAAATCTCTGGACAGTTATCTTTACAGAAATTCAGGATTTGTCAGCGACTCAGATGTGGCATCTTGTAAACAAGAAAATGATCCTCACTGGATGGGTAAGTCACTTAAGTATTGAGTATAGCACTGACCAGCCGATTATAGAATAGAATAAGGTAATTCCAGCTGTAATTTCAAATCGTCCGTCTTGTTTACCATGGATCTGGCGTTGGAGAGGTAGAGGCTTAGCAGTGGAGGTTTGAGTGGCTGTTTTCTGAGCTTAGTCAACAGGCCGGCTCTGCAGCCTCGCTTTTGCTCCTGGCGCCGTCTCCTTAGCTTTGCTTCCAATAACAATCCACGGAGACCCCGCTGGTCTCACTATCTCGTCCGGAATGTTTTTTTTTTTTTCTCGTCCGGAATGTTGTGCATGCGATGGAAATCGCTACAAACCGTCATTTTCTGCTGGAAACCAATGTCCAGTAAGTCCATACGGTTGTAGTGGATATTGAAGTCCGGTACAGACGAACAACATGCAAAAATACACACAAAAAACATAAAAAACGTGCACAGGTAGGGAGAGCTTGTAGCCGCAGCCGTTGTAGTAGAACTGTATATAGTACGTTTTTCCAGAAGAAAAGGTAGAAGTAGAAGCAGAAGTAGAAGTAGAAGGCGGAAATATGGCGTTTGACCGACAAGGTGGCATCTGTCACAATCTGGATCGGCTGTGACGTCACATGCAAGTGCTCCATATCTAGCATCCTGGATCCTAATATACACCTAACTAAAGCTGCCGGTGCCCCTACATCTCATCTCATCTCATTATCTCTAGCCGCTTTATCCTAGCCTGGCTAACGTGACTTCAAAGCTCTGCGAGCATTTGGTCTGGCCAAGCTATTAAACCAAACCGTTTCCCAAAGCCCGTGGTTGACCTGCCTCCCTGAAATGCCTCAGTTTGCTACTGGTCAAAGCCAGAAAAGGCTGTGACGAAGTTAAACCAATCACATCACTCTTTCCTCTGACGTATGTGACGCGACGGAGCTAACTGGTAGATTAAACTCTTACCGAAGCCAGTTGGGAGCAAGGCGAAAACGTCCTTCCTTTCAATAAATACCTCCAGGGCTGCTCTTTGCTCCGTTTTCAATGAGAACTTCCCGTTGAATGCTTTCAATACAGCATCTACCTCTGTGTTAAAGGCTTGCCGCTGCTCCATGTTCGTGATGTGAATGAAGCGCTTCCGGCATAGATTCTGTAAACAATCTATGGCTTCCGGTCACATTTCTACTACGTCACTGCCTTGAACACGCCTCTACCCAGGGCCATTGGAGATGCTCAAAGTTGATTGGTTCCCGATTTTTTGGGAGCTTGGAAATGCTGTAGATAGCCTGCCTGGCCAGACTAAGCTCGGAACAGGCCCTCGTGTTGCGTCATGCTTAGGATGGGTGGGCCCAAGCTAGCTTTATCCTGTTCTACAGGGTCGCAGGCAAACTGGAGCCTATCCCAGCTGACTACGGGCGAAAGGCGGGGTACATCCTGGACAAGTCGCCAGGTCATCACAGGTACCCCTACATGTGTAGCTAATTTCATATGCCTTAAGATAAGAGGCCACTTATAACCAGAGCTCTTTTAGGTTTCTCAGTGGGTGCTTCACTGAGTCGAGAAAACCTGTCAGACACGTAAAGCAGAGAAGACTGGTACTTCCATGGGGGCAAGCCTTTGCATTAGCCTTGGCACTGTGATTATGCTGCAAATCATCACCCATTCACCTAGCTCTAATGCCAGAGTTGTGGGATTGCTAACTCAGCCTAAGGCATCCTGACTTTCCTCCATAGAAATTATGGTGCTCTCACTCTTGCTAACCCTTACTAGTGTCTGAAACCTCTGCCTTTTAGAGTTAGAATTGCATGCAATTTTGAAATAAAGAAGTACTTAGTGAATTAGAGATGGATCAGGGTACTTGTAAATTTGCAAATTTCTTTATGAAGGTGTAGCACTTTCATGACTTTGGGTAAGTAAGGAAGTGGGAGACAGGCTTGACAACTAAAGGTGCATTTTATTTTTAGTTTTAACTTCAATTTTCAGTGACTTTATTTTACTCTCTGCACTTCAGGCATACACACATGCACACATACCCATGGCACTGGATTGCTCAGCCATCTCTCTCTAGTTACCAGCTTCTCTCTGCCAAAACACAAAAGACACACATAAGTAAAGTGCCACTTTAGCACACCTGTCTGGCCTGCAGCTGACTCCCAGATACCCCCCAGCAGGAGAGGTAATCCACCACCACCATTTGCAACCCCGGCCTGTGGACCTCCTCAAACTTAAATGACTGAAGAGCTAGATACCAAAAAGTGAGCCACGCATTGGCATACTTCATGCAGTGGAGCCACTGGAGCAGGGAGTATTCAGAATAGAAGGTGAAAGGGCATCCCAGCAGGTACTATTGGAGAGTAGGACCACCCATTTGATGGCCAGGTACTCATTCTCGATCATGCTGTACTTACTTTCCTGCACTGAGAGCTTGGGCTGATGTACAGAATGGGGCACTCTGCCCACTCCACCACCTGGGACAAAATGGTCCAGGCCCCAGACCTCTGTCCAGTGCGTCAGTTTGCAAGACAAAAGGGAGAGAAAAGTCAGGTTAATACAACAGCAGGCCCCTCACAAAACCACTTTAACCTAGGCAAAAGCCCCTCCACACAGGTCAATCCCCTGGACCAGATCTGGTCCCCCCTTATTAGTGAGGTCAGTCAGCGGACTGGTGACTTCCAAAAAATTAGGTACAAACCTCCTGAAATAGCCAACAAGCCCCAGGAAAAGCCTTACCCCCTTTTTGGTCTTGGGTCTCAGGCAGGCTGCTGCAGTCTTATCAGTTTATGGACGTACCTGTCCATAACCCAAGTGATAGCCCAGATATCATACTTCCACCTGCCCAGTTGCACATTTCCTTGGGTTTGCTATGAGTCACAGGCATTGCATTGATCTCAGGACGGTCCTCAGATTTTGTAGTGGTGCATCTCAAACAATTAAAATATTGTGAAAACGTTTTTTTTTTCCTGTAATTTGATTAAAAAAGCAAACTTTCATATATTCTATATTCATTACACATAAAATGAAATATTTCAGGCCTTTTATTGTTTTAATTTTTATGATTATGGTTTATCGCTCATGAAAATCAGAAATGCAGTACCTCAAATTATTAGAACTTTTCCTAAGATCATTAAAAAAAGATTTACAATATAGAATTGTTCAACTTCTGAAAAGTATGTTCATTTATACACTCAGTACTTGGTTGGGGCTCTTTTACCATGAATTACTGGATCAATGCAGCACGACACGGTAGTGATCAGCCTGTGGCACTACTGAAGTGTTATTGAAGACCAGGATGTTTTGATAGCAGCCTTCAACTTGTGTGTATTTTTGGATTGGGTGTTTCTCATTTTCCTCTTCACAATACCCCATAGATTCTTGATGGGTTTCAGGTCAGTTGAGTTGGCTGGCCAATCAAGCACAGTAATATCATGGTCAGCAAACCATTTGGTAGTAGTTTTGACACTGTGGGCAGGTGCTAAGTCCTGCTGGAAAAGGAAATCGAAATCTACATAAAGCTTGTCAGCAGATGGAAGGATGAAGTGCTCTAAAATCTCCTGGTAGATGGCTGTATTGACTTTGGACTTGATAAAACACAGTGGACCCACACCATCAGATGGCATGGAACCCTAAATAATCACAGACTGTGGAAACTTCAAACACCTTGGATTCTGTGCATCTCCAATCTTCCTCCAGACTCAAGGACCTTGATTTCCAAATGAAATGTAAAATTTCTTTTCATATGAAAAGAGCACTTTGGACCACTGAGCAACAGTCCAGTCCTTTCTCTCATTAGCCCAGGTAAGATACTTCTGACGTTGTCTCTGGTTCAAGAGTGGCTTGATATTAGGAATGTGACAGTTGTAGCCCCTTTCCTGAAGACGTCTCTGTGTGGTGGCTCTTGATGCACTGATATCAGCCTCAGTCCACTCCTTGCGAAGCTCTCCCAAGTTCTTGAATTTACTTTTCTTGACAATCCTTTCAAGGCTGCAGTCATCCCTGTTGCTTGTGCACCTTTTCCAGCCAGCCTTTTCAGCAATGGCCTTCTGTGGCTTACAGTGGTGCTTGAAAGTTTGTGAACCCTTTAGAATTTTCTATATTTCTGCACAAATATGGCCTAAAACAACATCAGATTTTCACACAAGTCCTAAAAGTAGATAAAAAGAACCCAGTTAAAAAAAGAGAAAAAATATTATACTTGGTCATTTATTTATTGAGGAAAATAATCCAATATTACATATCTGTGAGTGGCAAATGTATGTGAACCTCAAGGATTAGCAATTAATTTGAAGGTGAAATTAGAGTCAGGTGTTTTCAATCAATGGGATGACAATCAGGTGTGAGTGGGCACCCTGTTTTATTTAAAGAACAGGGATCTATCAAAGTCTGATCTTCACAACACATGTTTGTGGAAATGTATCATGGCACAAACAAAGGGGATTTCTGAGGACCTCAGAAAAAGTGTTGTTGATGCTCATCCGGTTGAAAAAGGTTAAAAAAACATCTGTAAAGAGTTTGGACTCCACCAATCCACAGTCAGACAGATTCTGTACAAATGGAGGAAATTCAAAACCATTGTTACCCTCTCCAGGAGTGGTTGACCAACAAAGATCACTCCAAGAGCAAGGCAAGTAATAGTTGACGAGGTCACAAAGGACCCCAGGGTAACTTGTAAGCACCTGAAGGCCTCTTTGACATTGGCTAATGTTAATGTTCATGAGTCCACCATCAGGAGAACATTGAACAACAACAGTGTGCATGGCAGGGTTGCAAAGAGAAAGCCACTGCTCCCCAAAAAGAACATTACTGCTCATCTGCAGTTTGCTAAAGATCATGTGGACAAGCCAGAATGTTATTGGAAAAATGTTTTGTGGATGGATGAGACCAAAATACAAATTTTTGGTTTAAATGAGAAATGTTATGTTTGGGCGGCATGGTGGTGTAGTGGTTAGCGCTGTCGCCTCACAGCAAGAAGGTCCGGGTTCGAGCCCCGTGGCCGACGAGGGCCTTTCTGTGTGGAGCTTGCATGTTCTCCCCGTGTCCGTGTGGGTTTCCTCCGGGTGCTCCGGTTTCACCCGCAGTCCAAAGACATGCAGGTTAGGTTAAATGGTGACTCTAAATTGACCGTAGGTGTGAATGTGAGTGTGAATGGTTGTCTGTGTCTATGTGTCAGCCCTGTGATGACCTGGCGACTTGTCCAGGGTGTACCCCGCCTTTCGCCCGTAGTCAGCTGGGATAGGCTCCAGCTTGCCTGCGACCCTGTAGAAGGATAAAGCGGCTAGAGATAATGAGATGAGATGAGATGAGATGAGATGAGATGAGATGAATTTTCACTACATACAAAAATCTGATGATGTTTTAGGTCATATTGATGCAGAAAATTTGAACATTCTAAAGCGTTCACAAACTTTCAAGCACCACTGTAGACCCTAAGATTACCTGCTATAGAGATCTTGCAGTCACGTGACCGGAAAGTACACAGCCGCCATCTTGTCGGTCAACAGCACAGCTGAATACTGCTGCACTCGTGTACAGAATGGATCAATTTCAACCGACGGACTACATGGCTCATTTTTCTAATGAACAGATAACTAGATATATGTCTAAAATAAACGATCTACAGATTATTGACCCTTATGGCTTTCCGGACGGAGTTTTCACGACCGTGTCAGTGGATATGGAACTGCCAGCGGAATACCCGGACGTGTATAATTACCTCATTAACTTTCCCTCGCTGTTCAGTGGTGAAGCACTGCGTGCTTATAAATCTCTGGACAGTTATCTTTACAGAAATTCAGGATTTGTCAGCGACTCAGATGTGGCATCTTGTAAACAAGAAAATGATCCTCACTGGATGGGTAAGTCACTTAAGTATTGAGTATAGCACTGACCAGCCGATTATAGAATAGAATAAGGTAATTCCAGCTGTAATTTCAAATCGTCCGTCTTGTTTACCATGGATCTGGCGTTGGAGAGGTAGAGGCTTAGCAGTGGAGGTTTGAGTGGCTGTTTTCTGAGCTTAGTCAACAGGCCGGCTCTGCAGCCTCGCTTTTGCTCCTGGCGCCGTCTCCTTAGCTTTGCTTCCAATAACAATCCACGGAGACCCCGCTGGTCTCACTATCTCGTCCGGAATGTTTTTTTTTTTTTCTCGTCCGGAATGTTGTGCATGCGATGGAAATCGCTACAAACCGTCATTTTCTGCTGGAAACCAATGTCCAGTAAGTCCATACGGTTGTAGTGGATATTGAAGTCCGGTACAGACGAACAACATGCAAAAATACACACAAAAAACATAAAAAACGTGCACAGGTAGGGAGAGCTTGTAGCCGCAGCCGTTGTAGTAGAACTGTATATAGTACGTTTTTCCAGAAGAAAAGGTAGAAGTAGAAGCAGAAGTAGAAGTAGAAGGCGGAAATATGGCGTTTGACCGACAAGGTGGCATCTGTCACAATCTGGATCGGCTGTGACGTCACATGCAAGTGCTCCATATCTAGCATCCTGGATCCTAATATACACCTAACTAAAGCTGCCGGTGCCCCTACATCTCATCTCATCTCATTATCTCTAGCCGCTTTATCCTAGCCTGGCTAACGTGACTTCAAAGCTCTGCGAGCATTTGGTCTGGCCAAGCTATTAAACCAAACCGTTTCCCAAAGCCCGTGGTTGACCTGCCTCCCTGAAATGCCTCAGTTTGCTACTGGTCAAAGCCAGAAAAGGCTGTGACGAAGTTAAACCAATCACATCACTCTTTCCTCTGACGTATGTGACGCGACGGAGCTAACTGGTAGATTAAACTCTTACCGAAGCCAGTTGGGAGCAAGGCGAAAACGTCCTTCCTTTCAATAAATACCTCCAGGGCTGCTCTTTGCTCCGTTTTCAATGAGAACTTCCCGTTGAATGCTTTCAATACAGCATCTACCTCTGTGTTAAAGGCTTGCCGCTGCTCCATGTTCGTGATGTGAATGAAGCGCTTCCGGCATAGATTCTGTAAACAATCTATGGCTTCCGGTCACATTTCTACTACGTCACTGCCTTGAACACGCCTCTACCCAGGGCCATTGGAGATGCTCAAAGTTGATTGGTTCCCGATTTTTTGGGAGCTTGGAAATGCTGTAGATAGCCTGCCTGGCCAGACTAAGCTCGGAACAGGCCCTCGTGTTGCGTCATGCTTAGGATGGGTGGGCCCAAGCTAGCTTTATCCTGTTCTACAGGGTCGCAGGCAAACTGGAGCCTATCCCAGCTGACTACGGGCGAAAGGCGGGGTACATCCTGGACAAGTCGCCAGGTCATCACAGGTACCCCTACATGTGTAGCTAATTTCATATGCCTTAAGATAAGAGGCCACTTATAACCAGAGCTCTTTTAGGTTTCTCAGTGGGTGCTTCACTGAGTCGAGAAAACCTGTCAGACACGTAAAGCAGAGAAGACTGGTACTTCCATGGGGGCAAGCCTTTGCATTAGCCTTGGCACTGTGATTATGCTGCAAATCATCACCCATTCACCTAGCTCTAATGCCAGAGTTGTGGGATTGCTAACTCAGCCTAAGGCATCCTGACTTTCCTCCATAGAAATTATGGTGCTCTCACTCTTGCTAACCCTTACTAGTGTCTGAAACCTCTGCCTTTTAGAGTTAGAATTGCATGCAATTTTGAAATAAAGAAGTACTTAGTGAATTAGAGATGGATCAGGGTACTTGTAAATTTGCAAATTTCTTTATGAAGGTGTAGCACTTTCATGACTTTGGGTAAGTAAGGAAGTGGGAGACAGGCTTGACAACTAAAGGTGCATTTTATTTTTAGTTTTAACTTCAATTTTCAGTGACTTTATTTTACTCTCTGCACTTCAGGCATACACACATGCACACATACCCATGGCACTGGATTGCTCAGCCATCTCTCTCTAGTTACCAGCTTCTCTCTGCCAAAACACAAAAGACACACATAAGTAAAGTGCCACTTTAGCACACCTGTCTGGCCTGCAGCTGACTCCCAGATACCCCCCAGCAGGAGAGGTAATCCACCACCACCATTTGCAACCCCGGCCTGTGGACCTCCTCAAACTTAAATGACTGAAGAGCTAGATACCAAAAAGTGAGCCACGCATTGGCATACTTCATGCAGTGGAGCCACTGGAGCAGGGAGTATTCAGAATAGAAGGTGAAAGGGCATCCCAGCAGGTACTATTGGAGAGTAGGACCACCCATTTGATGGCCAGGTACTCATTCTCGATCATGCTGTACTTACTTTCCTGCACTGAGAGCTTGGGCTGATGTACAGAATGGGGCACTCTGCCCACTCCACCACCTGGGACAAAATGGTCCAGGCCCCAGACCTCTGTCCAGTGCGTCAGTTTGCAAGACAAAAGGGAGAGAAAAGTCAGGTTAATACAACAGCAGGCCCCTCACAAAACCACTTTAACCTAGGCAAAAGCCCCTCCACACAGGTCAATCCCCTGGACCAGATCTGGTCCCCCCTTATTAGTGAGGTCAGTCAGCGGACTGGTGACTTCCAAAAAATTAGGTACAAACCTCCTGAAATAGCCAACAAGCCCCAGGAAAAGCCTTACCCCCTTTTTGGTCTTGGGTCTCAGGCAGGCTGCTGCAGTCTTATCAGTTTATGGACGTACCTGTCCATAACCCAAGTGATAGCCCAGATATCATACTTCCACCTGCCCAGTTGCACATTTCCTTGGGTTTGCTATGAGTCACAGGCATTGCATTGATCTCAGGACGGTCCTCAGATTTTGTAGTGGTGCATCTCAAACAATTAAAATATTGTGAAAACGTTTTTTTTTTCCTGTAATTTGATTAAAAAAGCAAACTTTCATATATTCTATATTCATTACACATAAAATGAAATATTTCAGGCCTTTTATTGTTTTAATTTTTATGATTATGGTTTATCGCTCATGAAAATCAGAAATGCAGTACCTCAAATTATTAGAACTTTTCCTAAGATCATTAAAAAAAGATTTACAATATAGAATTGTTCAACTTCTGAAAAGTATGTTCATTTATACACTCAGTACTTGGTTGGGGCTCTTTTACCATGAATTACTGGATCAATGCAGCACGACACGGTAGTGATCAGCCTGTGGCACTACTGAAGTGTTATTGAAGACCAGGATGTTTTGATAGCAGCCTTCAACTTGTGTGTATTTTTGGATTGGGTGTTTCTCATTTTCCTCTTCACAATACCCCATAGATTCTTGATGGGTTTCAGGTCAGTTGAGTTGGCTGGCCAATCAAGCACAGTAATATCATGGTCAGCAAACCATTTGGTAGTAGTTTTGACACTGTGGGCAGGTGCTAAGTCCTGCTGGAAAAGGAAATCGAAATCTACATAAAGCTTGTCAGCAGATGGAAGGATGAAGTGCTCTAAAATCTCCTGGTAGATGGCTGTATTGACTTTGGACTTGATAAAACACAGTGGACCCACACCATCAGATGGCATGGAACCCTAAATAATCACAGACTGTGGAAACTTCAAACACCTTGGATTCTGTGCATCTCCAATCTTCCTCCAGACTCAAGGACCTTGATTTCCAAATGAAATGTAAAATTTCTTTTCATATGAAAAGAGCACTTTGGACCACTGAGCAACAGTCCAGTCCTTTCTCTCATTAGCCCAGGTAAGATACTTCTGACGTTGTCTCTGGTTCAAGAGTGGCTTGATATTAGGAATGTGACAGTTGTAGCCCCTTTCCTGAAGACGTCTCTGTGTGGTGGCTCTTGATGCACTGATATCAGCCTCAGTCCACTCCTTGCGAAGCTCTCCCAAGTTCTTGAATTTACTTTTCTTGACAATCCTTTCAAGGCTGCAGTCATCCCTGTTGCTTGTGCACCTTTTCCAGCCAGCCTTTTCAGCAATGGCCTTCTGTGGCTTACAGTGGTGCTTGAAAGTTTGTGAACCCTTTAGAATTTTCTATATTTCTGCACAAATATGGCCTAAAACAACATCAGATTTTCACACAAGTCCTAAAAGTAGATAAAAAGAACCCAGTTAAAAAAAGAGAAAAAATATTATACTTGGTCATTTATTTATTGAGGAAAATAATCCAATATTACATATCTGTGAGTGGCAAATGTATGTGAACCTCAAGGATTAGCAATTAATTTGAAGGTGAAATTAGAGTCAGGTGTTTTCAATCAATGGGATGACAATCAGGTGTGAGTGGGCACCCTGTTTTATTTAAAGAACAGGGATCTATCAAAGTCTGATCTTCACAACACATGTTTGTGGAAATGTATCATGGCACAAACAAAGGGGATTTCTGAGGACCTCAGAAAAAGTGTTGTTGATGCTCATCCGGTTGAAAAAGGTTAAAAAAACATCTGTAAAGAGTTTGGACTCCACCAATCCACAGTCAGACAGATTCTGTACAAATGGAGGAAATTCAAAACCATTGTTACCCTCTCCAGGAGTGGTTGACCAACAAAGATCACTCCAAGAGCAAGGCAAGTAATAGTTGACGAGGTCACAAAGGACCCCAGGGTAACTTGTAAGCACCTGAAGGCCTCTTTGACATTGGCTAATGTTAATGTTCATGAGTCCACCATCAGGAGAACATTGAACAACAACAGTGTGCATGGCAGGGTTGCAAAGAGAAAGCCACTGCTCCCCAAAAAGAACATTACTGCTCATCTGCAGTTTGCTAAAGATCATGTGGACAAGCCAGAATGTTATTGGAAAAATGTTTTGTGGATGGATGAGACCAAAATACAAATTTTTGGTTTAAATGAGAAATGTTATGTTTGGGCGGCATGGTGGTGTAGTGGTTAGCGCTGTCGCCTCACAGCAAGAAGGTCCGGGTTCGAGCCCCGTGGCCGACGAGGGCCTTTCTGTGTGGAGCTTGCATGTTCTCCCCGTGTCCGTGTGGGTTTCCTCCGGGTGCTCCGGTTTCACCCGCAGTCCAAAGACATGCAGGTTAGGTTAAATGGTGACTCTAAATTGACCGTAGGTCTGAATGTGAGTGTGAATGGTTGTCTGTGTCTATGTGTCAGCCCTGTGATGACCTGGCGACTTGTCCAGGGTGTACCCCGCCTTTCGCCCGTAGTCAGCTGGGATAAGCTCCAGCTTGCCTGCGACCATGTAGAACAGAATAAAGTGGCTAGAGATAATGAGATGAGATGAGACATTATGTTTGGAGAAAGGAAAACACTGCATTCCAGCATAAGAACCTTATCCCATCTGTGAAACATGGTGGTGGTAGTATCATGGTTTGGGCCTGTTTTGCTCCATCTTGGCCATGATGGCTTGCCATCATTGATGGAACAATGAATTCTGCATTATACCAGCAATCTATAAAGCAGAATGTTGGGAAATCTGTCCATGAACTGAATCTCAAGAAAAGGTGGATCATGCAGCAAGACAACGACCCTAAGCATTCAAGTCGTTCTACCAAAGAATGGTTAAAGAAGAAGAAAGTTTATGCTTTGGAATGGCCAAGTAAAAGTCCTGACCTTAATCCAATTGAAATATTGTGGAAGGACCTGAAGCGAGCAGTTCATGTGAGGAAACCCACCAACATCCCAGAGTTGAAGCTGTTCTGTACGGAGGAATGGGCTAAAATTCCTCCAAGTCAGTGTGCAGGACTGATCAACAGTTACTGGAAACCCTTAATTGCAGTTATTGCTGCACAAGGGGGTCACACCAGATACTGAAAGCAAAGGATCACATACTTTTGCCACTCACAGCTATGTTATATTGGATCATTTTCCTCAATAAATAAATGACCAAGTATAATATTTTTGTCTCATTTGTTTAACTGGGTTCTCTTTATCTACTTTTAGGACTTATGTGAAAATCTGATGATGTTTTAGGTCATATTTATGCAGAAAAATAGAAAATTCTAAAGGGTTCGCAAACTTTGAAGCACCACTGTACCATCCTTGTGGAGGGTGTTGATGATCATCTTCTGGACATCTGTGGTGGTACAGTGGTTAGCACTGTTGCCTCACAGCAAGACAGTTCCTGGTTCAATCTTCACAGCCGATGGGGCCCTTTCTATGTGGAGTTTGCATGTTCTTCCTGTGTCTGCATGGTTTTCCTCACACTTCAAAGGCATACAGATTAGGTAAAATGTTGTATGTGGCTTTGGATAAGATCCTGTGCTAAATGCTGGTAATGTACAACCCCGATTCCAAAAAAGTTGAGACAAAGTACAAATTGTAAATAAAAACGGAATGCAATGATGTGGAAGTTTCACAATTCCATATTTTATTCAGAATAGAACATAGATGACATATCAAATGTTTAAACTGAGAAAATGTATCATTTAAAGAGAAAAATTAGGTGATCTTCAATTTCATGACAACAACACATCTCAAAAAAGTTGGGACAAGGCCATGTTTACCACTGTGAGACATCCCCTTTTCTCTTTACAACAGTCTGTAAACGTCTGGGGACTGAGGAGACAAGTTGCTCAAGTTTAGGGATAGGAATGTTAACCCATTCTTGTCTAATGTAGGATTCTAGTTGCTCAACTGTCTTAGGTCTTTTTTGTTGTATCTTCCAGTTTATGATGCGCCAAATGTTTTCTATGGGTGAAAGATCTGGACTACAGGCTGCCCAGTTCAGTACCTGGACCCTTCTTCTACGCAGCCATAATGCTGTAATTGATGCAGTATATGGTTTGGCATTGTCATGTTGGAAAATGCAAGGTCTTTCCTGAAAGAGACGTCATCTGGATGGGAGCATATGTTGCTCTAGAACCTGGATATACCTTTCAGCATTGATGGTGTCTTTCCAGATGTGTAAGCTGCCCATGCCACAGGCACTAATGCAACCCCATACCATCAGAGATGCAGGCTTCTGAACTGAACGCTGATAACAACTTGGGTCGTCCTTCTCCTCTTTAGTCCGAATGACATGGCATCCCTGATTTCCATAAAGAACTTCAAATTTTGATTCGTCTGACCACAGAACAGTTTTCCACTTTGCCACAGTCCATTTTAAATGAGCCTTGGACCAGAGAAGACGTCTGCGCTTCTGGATCATGTTTAGATACGGCTTCTTCTTTGAACTGTAGAGTTTTAGCTGGCAACGTCGGATGGCATGGTGAATTGTGTTCACAGATAATGTTCTCTGGAAATATTCCTGAGCCCATTTTGTGATTTCCAATACAGAAGCATGCCTGTATGTGATGCAGTGCTGTCTAAGGACCCGAAGATCACAGGCACCCAGTATGGTTTTCCAGCCTTGACCCTTACACACAGATATTCTTCCAGATTCTCTGAATCTTTTGATGATATTATGCACTGTATATGATGATATGTTCAAACTCTTTGCAATTTTACACTGTCGAACTCCTTTCTAATATTGCTCCACTATTTGTCGGGGCAGAATTAGGGGGATTGGTGGTCCTCTTCCCATCTTTACTTCTGAGAGCCGCTGCCACTCCAAGATGCTCTTTTTATACCCAGTCATGTTAATGACCTATTGCCAACTGACCTAATGAGTTACAATTTGGTCCTCCAGCTGTTCCTTTTTTGTACCTTTAACTTTTCCAGCCTCTTATTGCTCCTGTCCCAACTTTTTTGAGATGTGTTGCTGTCATGAAATTTTAAATTAGCCAATATTTGGCATGAAATTTCAAAATGTCTCACTTTCGACATTTGATATGTTGTCTATGTTCTATTGTGAATACAATATCAGTTTTTGAGATTTGTAAATTATTGCATTCCGTTTTTATTTACAATTTGTACTTTGTCCCAACTTTTTTGGAATCGGGGTTGTAACTGTCAAGTGAGTAGTCTTCCCCATGATCTCTTTTGGGATCCAGACTTGGGAGATATCAATCTAATTGCCCAATCATGAGATCAATAACAATTCCTTTGAAGGGGATCTTGGTCAGTGGTAAAGGGCGCAATGGTGCTATTTGTGTGGCCAGCGGATTCACTAGCTGACATTTGTAACATCACACACCATCTGCAAACATAGCCATGAATGTCTGGCCAATAGAAATGAGCAATGAGAGAATTCAATGTATTTTCCTGACCTAGATGATGGAATTATGATGTGTCACACTGAACAAAAGTTCCCCATAGCTCAGTGGAACCAACAACTGGGTCATTTCCTTTCCTGTTTGAGTGTCCTTAATAATTTGATATAACCTAGCTTTAATAACTGAAAAATATGGGTAGGTGAGTGCAAGGTTAGGCTGGAGGTTTTCACCAATTACTCTCACTTTTTCAAAAGCATGCCTCAGAGTTTTATCTTGCGACCTCCGTCCCTGTGCCCTGATGCAAAGTTGACACAGATAGCCCTGGGACCACCTCCCCATATAATGCTGCATTGGACTCCCCCTCCCCCCAAGTTTCACTGCAGTAGGATCCATCCACAAATAAATGCTTTCCTAATACTTTAAACCTTGGCCAGTTTTCCCCATAATTAGTGAATAGGTGAGGCAAGAACTAACTACTGCTTCCACACTATGCTTTTTGGCCCTAAATTGGATAATGATGGGCACCAGCTGATGTGTTCTCCCTTGAATAGTCACTGTCACTCTGTATGTTCCTGCTTGCTCAGGGGACACCCAAGGCACATCAGGAATGAAGATCAGAATCCTCACCTCCTTAAGGGGATGCTGATCCCTGAAATGCCTGCCTTTTCTGCAGTGCCTGCAGATCTACCCTTGCTTTGTCCTGGTCTTGGTGAGCACAGATGGTTCCACCTGTGTAGAGAAAGGGAGTTAGTGGCAACATTGACATGGAGGCACAAGTGGGTGAGGGAGAAGGGGGAGGGACACAAGTTCAGGGAGTGGGCTTTGGCCCCTGTTTCCATGGTGCAGGGATAGGGGAGGGGTGAGAAGACACTAAGGGAGAGAGAGAGATACAGAGGGAAGGAAACGGGGCAGGGGCACCTTCTTCTGGAAATGCTTCCAGATGGTCTTTGGTTAGCTGGACTGACTCCTCTTGCGATGCCACTGGACCCAGGCCATAACTGCTTCCGGCAGCCAAATGACGAACTGCTTCAGTACCATTCGGTTGATGATGTCATCAGTGTCACACTCCTCTGTCAGCAGCCACCGTCAGCAGGAGTCTTTGAGCTGTGGGGCAAAGGTGAACTGGCAGCCAATCTCACTGAATGCCAGCACGTGTGTCAATTTTCTTATGGGGCTTTGAAACCTGTTTATGATATGAAGGTCAATTGCAACTAACAGGGTAATGGTTTTTGGTTTTCTAGCTGATGCTTTTGTGCATGTTGCAAAAGTAAATTGGACCAGAAGCACCCAATTTTGGTGCTGCTGAATTTGGTCTGTGCTTCCACTTTGAACACCTTATAAAGTTTTTTTTTTTCTTTTTTTTGGGGGGGGGCATGCAAAAGAGATTCATTATATTTTATTGACCAGTAAAATTGCTTTAGAAGTTTTCATACAATCTAATTAGTTTTCTTTTACCTTACTAACATCATATGGCTTCAGGCATGTTTCAGGCATGTATCCCACATAAGGTACAAGTTACCATGAGGTTCTGTTGTCCTTCATTAACTTTTAGAGAAAACAGATTTGGATTTCCATCTCTCATTAAGTCATATTCCTCACCTTCTGATGTGCTTGCATTGCATGTTTGTAGTATGGTGTAAAATCAGAGATGAATTTTAATTTAAAGTACAAAACCAAACTCATTTGCGTTTATTAATTTGAAGAAAACAGTGTAAACATTTTCATGTTGAAAGTCATTTGTCATTTGTATGAAACTGAATTTCTAGCATAACATTCCAGGTTTTCTGCATAGCATTTTAATGTCCCTGTTTTCAGATGTGATATTTCAAATGTGATGTTTAATTTTGCTAAGGTGAGAGCAATACATTGGCCTGTCTTGAGGATGGACTGTGGTCATTCCCTGAAGCATATTGTAAGATTGAGTGTCTGGACCCACCCGCTGTACCCAATGCCAAACTCTTGGTGCCACAGTGCAATGGCAGGAGGCATGGCATTGGCACTGTGTGTCGCTACAAATGCAACCCCGGATACTATGCTATGGGTGCCCTAACCAAAAAGCCAAGGAAGTGAGTACTGCTGTGTAACATTTTTTACACTCACTTGTTTGTGCAGGTGTTACTGTTTCCAGGTCTACATGGATTCTTCACTGGAGTTTTAAGCTGTTGTGTTGACAAATGGTTTAAACTAAGTGATATTTTTTTCTCATTTACGTGGACCATGTATTTCAAATAAGATCAAGACTTCACCATATATCTTCCAAAATAATTCTCCAGTAATGTCATTTTGATGAATGTACAAACTGACTAATCATATATCATGTGATTGAGCAAGTTTCTCCAGTTGGATTACACAATGCAGCTTATCACCATTTACGGTAACAAGGTCAGGGGAGGCAAGTATTTACACCTGCCATGGCTTTATGGGTTATTAAACTGGCTTTTAAGGAATGTGAACACCTCTAAAGCCCTTTTAATTGCCCATTCATGCTGCAAGTCATGGCCAGCAGGTCTAATAAATGGTTTTAAATGTTCTTGTTTATTAATACCTTTGACACATTTACTCAAAAGGCATTCCATAATGAGAGTATATCATACATACTGTTATTGCTTCTGTGTGTTCCTATCCTATAACCAGTTCTGCTACAGTCAGGACTTGGTGATTAATGAGTCCTACCAAATGTTTTGTGATGGATGAATATTAATTTATCTTGCAATATATCCCATAATATTAATTGTGATAAAAGGTACATTTGTTCATTAAGTTGGAAACATTTAATTGGGGAGTTGAGAAGTTTGGAATATAAGCAGATGGCAGACTATAATAGTCAACATGCAGTCCTCTCTGTGTGCACATTATGTTGCAAATGATCCACAGTAATAGGAACATATGCATATTTATGTTTTGTCTGTTGTGTTAGTTACCATGAATGCTTTAAAACCATAAATTCAGTATCAGGCTAAAGTATTTTCTCTTCATTACTGAGATTCAGAAGTAGAATGACAGAAGAAGTAGTTATGCATAGGTCAGTGAAAAAGTATGCATTATCATAGCTCTGTGTGTGTGTGTGTGTGTGTGTGTGTAGGAGGTTTCTGAAGCTGGAGTGTTTAGAGGGTGGCAGATGGCAGACTGGTGGCTGTTCCCCGATCTCATGCCCTGCTCTGCCTGCCATGTTTGAAGGCATGTACACATGTACCAACCACCTGGACTATGATAGTGTGTGCACTCTACACTGCCCTGTCCCAACTGAGAGGGTAAAATAATCTTAATAGTGGAGTTTTTCCCCTTTCACTCAGTGTTAAACACTTCTTGCACACTTCATGTTATTGATGTAGCATACTGTATCTGTAGACAGTACAGACAATGTAGACAGAGCAATAAAACTTGAACTAGAACTTATTGGGGTATTGTGCAGCTCAGCTTGGACATAATACATTCCAAATCATCCTCTTTTCTTTTCACTCTAGTACTCAATTCGCTGCACAAAAGATGGGCAATGGACTGAAGACTTCTCAATGTGTAAGATGATGGGAGGATTGTGCCAGGCCCCTCTGGAGCTCAACATGGTGGAGTATACCTGTGATGAGGGTTATGGCATTGGTGAGGATTTAAATATGATGGCATGTTGCCACCTCAGTATGACTAAAAAATGTTTTTTTAAATCACCATTTCAGTTACAATGCCCTCCACAATTACTGGTTCCCCTGGAAAAGATGAGTAAAAAGGTTTAGAAAAAAAATCAATCTTTTGGTGAATTAGCTTCATTTCACACTGAAAAAAAGAGGAAAAATCCAACTTTTAATTAAAATAAATTTATTCAGAGAAAACAAATCCCTCATCAATAAATAATAAGCTATTTAAACAAAAGGTGGATTTTTCTAGCCTTTTTTTAATCTTTACAAGGCCTACCAATAATAGTGGCGAGCACTGTATATTCTAGTTACCCCATTACATTTTACTGATGCAGTTCTAGTTTTAAGCTGCAATAATATATAAAAACAGGTGATAAGTATAAAATGTGGTATAAAATTTCCAAATTGCAAGTCGACTGTATATAACTTTGTATAAGTAACAGCAAATTATTACTTAGCGCAATATTTTTAAAAAAATGTTAAGCAACCTGTTTATTTGTGTTTATGTTAAGAATTGAACCGAACAGTCATGGTAGTACAGTGGTGGTGGTGGTGGAGTCACGGTGTATGGCTGCCGCCTCACATCTGTAGGGGCCCCGATTCAATTCTGAACTTGGGCCACTGTCTGTGTAGAAATTCTTGTGCATGTTCGCAGGACAATTTCCATTGTTCCCAGGATAAGCACCAGATCCATCATGACCCTAACCAAAATAAAATTGATAATGAACATTAATGAATGATTACAGTGTCTTGTAAAAGTATGCATCCCCCTTGATGTTTGTCCTATTTTTGTCACATTACAAACTGGAATTAAAATTGATTTTTGGGGGGTGAGCACCATTCGATTTACACAACATGCATACCATTTTAAAGGTGCAAGGGTTTTATTTATTTATTTATTTATTTATTTAATTTTGACACAAACAATAATTAAGATGAAAAAAACCACCCAAAAATCTGGAGTGTGCATACGGTAGATATTCACCCACAAAGTCAATACTTTGTAGGGCCACCTGATGGGTTGCATAGATGTACAACAATCTTCCAGTTATGCCACAGATTATCAAATGGATTGAGGTCTGGGCTTTGACGAGGCCATTCCAAGACATTTAAATGTTTCCCTTTAAACCACTCCAATGTAGCTTTGGCAGTAAGTTTAGGGTCATTGTCCTGCTGGAATGTGAACCTTTGACCCAATCTCAAACCTCTGGCTGACTCAGACAGGTTTTCCTCCAGAATTGCCATGTATTAAGTGCCATCTATCTTTCCTTCAATCCTGACCAGCTTTCTTATCCCTGCAGATGAAAAACATCCCCACGGCATGATGCTGCCACGACCATGCTTCACTGTAGGAATGGTGTTCTCAGGTGATAGGAAGAGTTGGGTTTGCACCACACATGGCATTTCCCATGATGGCCAAAAAGTTAAATTTTATTCTCATCTGACCAGAGAATCTTCTCCCATGTGTTTGGGGAGTCTGCCACATGCTGTTGGGCAAACTCCAAATGTGTTTTCTTTTTTTTTTCTTTAAGCAATGTCTTTTTCCTGGCCACTCTTGCATAAAGCCCCGCTCTTTGGAGTGTATGGCTTGATATGGTCCTCTGGACAGATACTCCCATCTCTGCTGAGGATCTTTGCAGCTCCTTCAGCATTATCTTTGGTGTCTTTGTTGCATCTCTGATTAATGCCCTCCTCGCCTGGTCTGTGAGTTTTGGTGGGCGACCTTCTCTTGTCAGGTTTGCAGTGGTGCTGGGTGTGTCTGGGGGACTCCATAGCACCCCCACGTCCCATTGAGACTTTTGTCCGGTATATAGTTTCACCTACAGTGGGGCAAAAAAGTATTTAGTTAGCCACCAATTGTGCAAGTTCTCCCACTTAAAAAGATGAGAGAGGGCTGTAATTTTCATCATAGGTACACTTCAACTATGAGAGACAGAATGGGGGGAAAGAATCCAGGAAATCACATTGTAGGATTTTTAATGAATTAATTGGTAAATTACTTGGTAAAATAAGTATTTGGTCACCTACAAACAAGCAAGATTTCTGGTTCCCACAGACCTGTAACTTCTTCTTTAAGAGGCTCCTCTGTCCTCCACTCGTTACCTGTATTAATGGCACCTGTTTGAACTCGTTATCAGTATAAAAGACACCTGTCCACAACCTCAAACAGTCACACTCCAAACTCCACTGTGGCCAAGACCAAAGAGCTGTCAAAGGACACCAGAAACAAAATTGTAGACCTGCACCAGGCTGGGAAGACTGAATCTGCAATAGGTAAGCAGCTTGGTGTGAAGAAATCAACTGTGGGAGCAATTATTAGAAAATGGAAGACATACAAGACCACTGATAATCTCCCTCGATCTGGGGCTCCACACAAGATCTCACCCCGTGGGGTCAAAATGATCACAAGAATGGTGAGCAAAAATCCCAGAGCCACACGGGGGGACCTAGTGAATGACCTGCAGAGAACTGGGACCAAAGTAACAAAGGCTACCATCAGTAACACACTACGCCGCCATGGACTCAAATCCTGCAGTGCCAGACGTGTCCCCCTGCTTAAGCCAGTACATGTCCAGGCCCATCTGAAGTTTGCTAGAGAGCATTTGGATGATCCAGAAGAGGATTGGGAGAATGTCATATGGTCAGATTAAACCAAAATAGAACTTTTTGGTAAAAACTCAACTTGTCGTGTTTGGAGGAGAAAGAATGCTGAGTTGCATCCAAAGAACACCATACCTACTGTGAAGCATGGGGGTGGAAACATCATGCTTTGGGACTGTTTTTCTGCAAAGGGACCAGGACGACTGATCTGTGTAAAGGAAAGAATGAATGGGGCCATGTATCGTGAGATTTTGGGTGAAAACCTCCTTCCATCAGCAAGGGCATTGAAGATGAAACATGGCTGGGTCTTTCAGCATGACAATGATCCCAAACACACCACCCGAGCAACGAAGGAGCAGCTTCGTAAGAAGCATTTCAAGGTCCTGGAGTGGCCTAGCCAGTCTCCAGATCTCAACCCCATAGAAAATCTTTGGAGGGAGTTGAAAGTCTGTGTTGTCCAGCGACAGCCCCAAAACATCACTGCTCTAGAGGAGATCTGCATGGAGGAATGGGCCAAAATACCAGCAACAGTGTGTGAAAATCTTGTGAAAACTTACAGAAAACGTTTGACCTCTGTCATTGCCAACAAAGGGTATGTAACAAAGTATTGAGATGAACTTTTGTTATTGACCAAATACTTATTTTCCACCATAATTTGCAAATAAATTCTTTAAAAATCAGATAATGTGATTTTCTGGATTTTTTTTCTCATTTTGTCTCTCATAGTTGAGGTATACCTATGATGAAAATTACAGGCCTCTCTCATCTTTTTAAGTGGGAGAACTTGCACAATTGGTGACTGACTAAATACTTTTTTGCCCCACTGTATCTGTGTCAAATTTAGTAGGTGTAGGGTGCCCCAAGATTAACAAAATTGCAATGTACATTGTATTAGGCATACTCAACAGGAAGTTAGTTATTTTTGGTTTTGTGCATTTTGACATGTGTTACATTTTGACATTCTCCTCCTTTGCAGTTTGTTGGATTCATGCCAGATTTGGTATACCTAATGGCAAGATGTTACTGATTTTGAATTGTGAATGGATTTGTGATAACTTCCAAGATGTTGAAAAGGCAAAACAATAAATGTATATGTTATGCCATGCAAACAGGATATTTGTCATAAATTCACCATGCATTGTCTGATATGGCTCAAACTTTACAGCTTATGGAATATTTTGGTTCTGATGATATCCACATGCCCAAAATGATTCTCTGGTATAGCGCCACCATTTGGACCTGGACAATAATGACTCCATCACCTAAGAACTCATCACTGGTGGTGCACACATCAGATACCCAGGCTTTTGTCGCACATCTCCGATGCGTGTACATTGTATGATGACCATGTGTGACGGGTCATGGAACTGGAGGTGCTGAGGCCCTTCATTGCCGCTTGTGGCTATATTTCCGGATTGTAATGCGACAAAACAGGACAAACACCAAGGGGGATCAATACTTTTGTAAGACATTGTAATTGAACCAGATTCTTTCACATAATTACTGTGAGAGTTTAATTTGTTGCCTAATTTAGTTCAGTATTTTGAAGGAAGCATGCAGTACAGTCATTCCTTCATCTTCAGTAAAGCCTCACTCACAACCCACCGTACATGCTGCTATGAGTGGTCTACAGTAAAAAATTTGGCAAAACCATGCTTGAGACTTGCGCGACACTTGCGTGTGTTCAGCGCCGATCATTGTATGAGTGACGTACCTCAGATGTACTACACAAGTATTCCACCCTTGCTATTTGTGCGGCCTGCAAGACAGAAGTACATCTCACTTTCTACCCCTATGTATGATGTGCATGCAGCACACACGACCTGCACGCAGCGCACACCACCTGCACATGCACACGCAACCTGCACGCAACACGAGAGGCAAGACTCTGGGTATATATTGGGGAGGAACCAAGGAACCGATCATGTAGTGTGTAGAACTATAGAAAGGATGAAGACCACCTCATTTGCTGTTTTTATTTGAGTATATGTTAATTTACCATGCAAATGTCAAATAATAAAACATGAGTATAAGGGAATAACGCATTTTATTACATTGTAAAAAATCCCAACTAAATAGCCCAACAGTTTGAGCACTGAAACACACTTTGACTCTGAGCTACTGTCCTGTTCCTACTCCTATTGAGTGGTGGGATGGGATGTCAGGATGTCCTTCTCCTTATCACTGAGCATGGCACAATGGCCTGCCAGTGATGATAGGATTGCAATGTCCTCACTTCTGGGCGTCGTTAGCTGAAACATACATGAAAATCAGCATATGTAATATTAATTACATAAGCATATAGATACCAAAATGAATGTTTAAAGCATGTGTATTATAGTGCAAGAGGTTTAATTAGTATTTACCTGTGAAAATACCTCTGGCGGGGTGCTGTGCCTTCTGCCGGCTTGAAGGCATACTTCTCCCTGTCTGTGCAGGGCTTGCCAGTACTGCTACCATCATCATCAAACTCTTCCTCCTCCCCCTCTGCTGTTTCAGGCTGGGTTACTTCACTTTTGCTCGCTTCTTCTTGGGTCCCATTTTCTAAACTTTAAACTGAAAATTTTTAAATTTTTCCCACAAAATATCCAATGGTCTTCAGTCGAAAGACAGATGCAGAATGCTGCAGACATACTGGGTTTATACCCACTCCTGGCTTGCATCACATGTAAGTTATGAGTGATTGTAACCTGCTAATCACATGCATCACACATGCTTCACAAGTGCGGCCCGTACTTGTAGCGCAGGAAACTGGTAAAATACAAGTCATACGCACTCCACACTCACTGAACACTCACTGACCATATGCGTCAGACATACGCTTTCCACGGGCTAACGGTGCAATTTTTCCCATGCCTCGAGGAAGTCAGGTATACAACCTGTACTTGACAAGTACTTTGCCTGTACTCCTCCCCCAAACTTTCCCCCGGGTTCACTGCGACCCTGCGGCACAGCTGCGAGCTACCAAACCCCGTGACCCGTGCGTGTCCAAAACACTTACAGTGGGTTGTGAGTGAGGCTTAACGTAGTCACAGTGCATCTGGAACCCTTTCCTGGGAACATTGGCCCTCATTTACAAAACAAAGGTTTGACAGAAACCTGTGCATATGGTCATTTCAATGCAAAGCTCAACATTTATCAGCGTGGACATGAGTGGATGCTATGATCAAGTCTCAGAACCAGAAAAATAAATCTGGCTGAGTCAGAGAGTTGTTATTAGACCACATATTCTGACTGGCATCTATGCATATGCAGCCACATATTTATCACTTAAATATACAGGGTGTTTCAAAAAATGTAATATTATTTGAGATGTAAATATCCCAGAAACTATGTAGTGTAGGCAAATGAAACTGAACAGGCTTAATGTTGAGCATTATAAAATTTATTCCTCACAATTTGAATGAGAAATTCAAAGATATGTGAATTCCATGAACGATTTCACAAATTTTCAATATGCACACCGCCTGAGACATGGCACTCTAACACACAAAATGCCTTTCCTTTTCCAGTCAGTAGCATTTCTATACCTAAAAAGATAAAAACAAAAAAACATTAAACATAAAATTTTGACTTGTTTCCAGACATGCTGTTAAAATTTGCGGTCAATTGAATGAGAATTGGCAAAGGGATTAGATTGTGAAATGATATAAAATTTTTTGAAACACCCTGTATATCATGTCTGGCAAAATATTATATTTTATAAAGGCCTACATCAACTATGTGTCATATACCTCTAATATAAATACACATTTTTAAACTGTTTGCAATTCATAGGGTTAACTTTTTTTTTGGTGTAAAATTAATTTCTCTTTCATTTTGAGTTAAGTCTCACTCACAACCCACCGTACGTGCTGCTATGGGTGGTCTACAGTAAAAAATTTGGCAAAACTGTGCTTGAGACTTGCGCGACACTTGCATGTGTTCAGCACCGTAGAAGGTCGCAGACTGCCTGTGGAGACTTTTGGTCCTGCACATGCAAATTCTATGGGTCTTGCGACAAATCAAGAATGCATACACTACGTACAGGACCCGTACTCCGTTTGTACACCTGAACCAAATCAGCAGCATGGCTAGTAGGGGCTTTTTGCGATGACAGTAAGACGCATGAGTGACGCATGGTCATTGTATGTCTGATGTGCCTCATAAGTACTACACAAGTACTCCACACTTGCTATTTGGGCAGCCACAAGACAGAAGTACATCTCACTTTCTACCCCTATGTGTGGTGTGCACGCAGCACACACGACCTGCACACGACACGAGGGGCAAGACTCTGGGTATATATATTGGGGAGGAATCAAGGAACTGATCATGTAGCGTGTAGCATTGTAGAAAGGAAGAAGACCACCTTATTTGCTGTTTTTATTTGAGTATATGTTTAATTTACCATGCAAACCTCAAATAATAAAACATAAGTATAAGGGAATAATGCATTTTATTACATTGTAAAAAAATCCCAAGTAAATAGCCCAACAGTTTGAGTACTGAAACACACTTTGACTCCAACCTACTGTCCTGCTCCTGCTTCTGCTGAGTGGTGGGACAGAGTGTTGGGATGTCCTTCTCCTCATCACTGAGCATGGCACAATGGCCTGACAGCGATGATGGGATTGCAGTGTCCTCACTTCTGGGCGTCGTTAGCTGAAACATACATGAAAATCAGCATATGTAATATTAATTACATAAGCATATAGATACCGAAATGAATGTTTAAAGCATGTGTATTATAGTGAAAAAGGTTTAATTAGTATTTACCTGTGAAAATACCTCTGGCGGGGTGCTGTGCCTTCTGCCGGCTTGAAGGCATAGTTCTCCCTGTCTGTGTAGGGCTTGCTGGTGCTGCTACCATCATCATCAAGTTCTTCCTCCTCCTCCCCCTCTGCTGTTTCAGGCTGGGTTACTTCACTTTTGCTCGCTTCTTCATGGGTCCCATTTTCTAAACTTTAGACTGAAAAATTTTTTATTTTTCCCACAAAATATCCAATATTCTTCAGTCAAAAGACAGATGCAGAATGCTGCAGACACGCTGGGTTTATACCCACTCCTGGCTTGCGTCACATGCAAGTTATGAGCGATTGTAACCTGCTAATCACATGCATCACACATGCTTCACAAGTGCGGCCCGAACTCGTAGTGCAGGAAACTGGTAAAATGCAAGTCTCACACACTCTACATGCACTGATCACGTGCATCAGACATATGCTTTCCATGGGCTAACGGCGCAATTTTTCCCATGCCTCGAGGAAGTCAGGTGTGCAACCTGTACTTGCCAAGTACTTTGCCCATACCCCTCCCCCAAACTTTCCCCCGGGTTCATCGCGACTCTGCAGCACAGCTGCGAGCTACCAAACCCTGCGACCCGTGCATGTCCAAAACACTTACGGCGGGTTGTGAGTGAGGCTATAGTCTACTTGTTAGGATAGACTAGTTGTGACCTAAATACAAGCAATTAAAATTAAGGAATTAATGTAATTGGTAGGTTAGCATATTTGCTGTGTGATAGGTTAGGTGCTTATTCAGTCACTTATTTAAACAAGAGCTTTGCCAGTCATCAGATCTCAGCTATGGGCAATCTGGCTCCATAAGATGTGAGAGATTTTTCGTGAGTACAGGGATTTTCTTTTTTTTCTTTTTTTTTTTAATGGAGGGTGAATGAGTGGCTATTAAGTCACTTTCATCTCCCAAGGCATCCTGGGTTGTAGTGTGCCAACACAGGGGGCAGAGAACATGCACTGTCTTTCGCTCACACAGCGATTGCCTTGCTCTTTGGGGTTGGCTCCAGGCTGCTTTTTGGTGGCGAGTTTGAGATCTGACCATTTTTTCTTCAACTACATGTAAAGTTTTACAGTACAATATTAGTTGTTATTATTATTATTATTATTATTATTATTATTATTATTATTATTATATACAGCATATAGGCTATAAATATCACATATGCATAAATTAAGTATTTAAACATCAGCTGGAGTTCAGTTGTTGATAGCAGTGCTGTTGATTGCAGCCATGATTTCTTTCCATACTGTATTTTTCTGACTTCCTATGACCCCACATTTCAGGCTGCCAAAGAGAAATAACTTGTTCAGTTGGCATTGCAATGTTAGAGCTTCTATTTCGAGGGTGAAGCACATTCTCTTCTTAGCCGTATTATGCCTTCCATGTCATGAAGTCTAGGGGCATGGCCTCTAAACCAAGAATATTTAGGGACATCATCCTATTTAAATTATGATGGTTTTCAGTTGCCACATTTATCAACGCCCAATCATTCTTACATTGTGATTGGCGAGATATGAACTTCTCATGAATCACACCTAAACCCTGTTGTATGATGAGTTCTGCACTTGGATCTGAACTAGTTTCTACATTAGATTGATAAATGAAGGCCACTGGGTGCAAGATCAGAATACACCCTGGATGGTATTCCAGTCAATCATAGGGCAACATGAATACACAACTTCATGGTAATTCACAAAAAGGAGCTCTTTTTAACATGGCCAGTCCACATACCAGAATGATACAAGGATGTGGGAGGAAACTGGAGAACCCAGAAGAATCTCTTGCAGACATGGGAAGAACATAAACTTTGCACAGACAGTAACCTAAGTTCAGGATCAAGCAGGATATCCTGGAGCTGTGATTTGGTGATTTCGCCAGCTAAGCATGCAACTCAGATATTTATTTACACCTTGTTGCATAAAAAAAAGATCTAGTTGTCAGGTCTCATGTACAACCCCGATTCCAAAAAAGTTGGGACAAAGTACAAATTGTAAGTAAAAATGGAATGCAATGATGTGGAAGTTTCAAAATTCCATATTTTATTCAGAATACAACATAGATGACATATCAAATGTTTAAACTGAGAAAATGTATCATTTAAAGAGAAAAATTAGGTGATTTTAAATTTCATGACAACAACACATCTCAAAAAAGTTGGGACAAGGCCATGTTTACCACTGTGAGACATCCCCTTTTCTCTTTACAACAGTCTGTAAACGTCTGGGGACTGAGGAGACAAGTTGCTCAAGTTTAGGGATAGGAATGTTAACCCATTCTTGTCTAATGTAGGATTCTAGTCGCTCAACTGTCTTAGGTCTTTTTTGTCATATCTTCCATTTTATGATGCGCCAAATGTTTTCTATGGGTGAAAGATCTGGACTGCAGGCTGGCCAGTTCAGTACCTGGACCCTTCTATGCAGCCATGATGCTGTAATTGATGCAGTATGTGGTTTGGCATTGTCATGTTGGAAAATGCAAGGTCTTCCCTGAAAGAGACGTCATCTGGATGGGAGCATATGTTGCTCTAGAACCTGGATATACCTTTCAGCATTGATGGTGTCTTTCCAGATGTGTAAGCTGCCCATGCCACACGCACTAATGCAACCCCATACCATCAGAGATGCAGGCTTCTGAACTGATCGCTGATAACAACTTGGGTCGTCTTTCTCCTCTTTAGTCCGAATGACACGGCGTCCCTGATTTCCATAAAGAACTTCAAATTTTGATTTGTCTGACCACAAAACAGTTTTCCACTTTGTCACAGTCCATTTTAAATGAGCCTTGGCCCAGAGAAGACGTCTGCGCTTCTGGATCATGTTTAGATACGGCTTCTTCTTTGAATTATCGAGTTTTAGCTGGCAACGGCGGATGGCACGGTGAATTGTATTCACAGATAATGTTCTCTGGAAATATTCCTGAGCCCATTTTGTGATTTCCAATACAGAAGCATGCCTGTATGTGATTCAGTGCCGTCTAAGGGCCCGAAGATCACAGGTACCCAGTATGGTTTTCCGGCCTTGACCCTTACGCACAGAGATTATTCCAGATTCTCTGAATCTTTTGATGATATTATGCACTGTAGATGATGATATGTTCAAACTCTTTGCAATTTTACACTGTCGAACTCCTTTCTGATATTGCTCCACTATTTGTCGGGGCAGAATTAGGGGGATTGGTGATCCTCTTCCCATCTTTACTTCTGAGAGCCGCTGCCACTCCAAGATGCTCTTTTTATACCCAGTCATGTTAATGACCTATTGCCAATTGACCTAATGAGTTGCAATTTGGTCCTCCAGCTGTTCCTTTTTTGTACCTTTAACTTTTCCAGCCTCTTATTGCCCCTGTCCCAACTTTTTTGAGATGTGTTGCTGTCATAAAATTTCAAATGAGCCAATATTTGGCATGAAATTTCAAAATGTCTCACCTTCGACATTTGATATGTTGTCTATGTTCTATTGTGAATACAATATCAGCTTTTGAGATTTGTAAATTATTGCATTCCGTTTTTCTTTACAATTTGTACTTTGTCCCAACTTTTTTGGAATCGGGGTTGTATAAGAATGACAGCTAAACTTTCAGAGCACAGATGTCCAAATCTGGTAATGGTCTTTTTGTTGTTGTTTTTTTTTCTTTGTCCTAGTGTGTTCACATGAATATTTTCAACAGATTAAAATGAAGGTTTCTTTTATGTCATGGCAGGTGCAGTCTGCTACCCAGTATGTATCCTACCCTTGAGTGACCCTGTGCTGTTGCCCAATAACTCCACGGCTGATGCACTCAAACACTGGATCCTTCCCACCAGGGTTCAGGTGAAGTTATTTGCTATTTGCTGTTTTACCTTGAAAGCCAATTCCAATAGCAGGCTTCTTGTCCTTTATGTAAAACCTTTTATGTAAACTTTTTGGTACTTTTTATGTCATAATATTTTGACCTCTTAACACTGCAAGCCAAATACTACGAGCAAATATGCAACAGTACATATGTGAATTGAAGCCAGGTGTGATATAGTGCTGATGACCACAGGAGCAAGTCTCATTTGTTCCCACCTGTTAGTCACAAGGGTTGCAAAACACAGTATATATAACATGTATAATTTCTGACCACATCAACAACTGGGGACCAGGTTTTCACCCTCAGCTTGACTCTCCTGTCTAATAACATTGCATGCCTAAAAGGAAAACATATTGCACACAATCAGGTTTTAGTCTTGACATATGGTCTTTGAATATCTGAAATGTTAAAAGACTTAAAAGTGCTTTTTCCCCAAGAGGGGTTTCTGTTTTAGTCGTCATGGTTCAGGATTGAAAGCAAGTTATTCATTCAGACATTTGACCTTGCAGCTCATGAGCACAACAGTCTAAGTAAACTGGAACCAAATTGTTATATTATTGACATATTTGAAAACTAGGTTGGCCCAGTTTGCCTTTTATTTGCTTGAGATTTGCTTCTCAATTCCTCTTTTAAAGGCCAATTTAATCTACTTGTCTCCATACCAATTTGTTACTGATATTTTGGTGGAAATGTTTATACAGAAGACAATTAAAATACCACACACCAAGCACTCAAGCATCTCAAGGTATCAGATCTTTTTCCCCACTGTTTATATCCATACTTCAGCACCCTTACATAAAGTGTGCTTTCCAGGAACGGTATCCAAAACTTTTGCAGATTGGGTAAGCGCGTTGGAGAAAAGGTTGCACTAAGATAAGGAGATAAGGTACTGACTTCCAGGATGTTGATGTCAAGATTATGTGAGGAACAGATAGGATTTACAAACATGGATATGAATGACTGTTCTGTGTCATGTCAATAAAATGTTTGACCAAACAACAGAAAGCCTGAGATTAAAACAGCATTTCATGTTTATTTGATAGGTTTGTTCTTTTTAGAATTTGACATCCTTGCTATTTACAGTTAATATAGCATGTTAAAACTGTGTACATTATTACAAATGATTCCACAGTGACCATAGGATTATGGTTATGGTTCACTTAAGGTAGAGTGGCATCAGCTGGAGGGAGATTACTGAAGATGATTTGTTCATAGAATTATATAAAGTCACAATAATGAGAATGTATATTGACATGCTCTCTGTTTCTTCATCTGTGTGGATTTGCATCTGTGTGTGTTTGTATGTATAGAGCATTGTATGTACGGGCACAATGAAATGGCATCCCAACCCTGAACAGATCCGCTGCATTCAGTCTTGTGAGGTGAGTCTTATTTAGATTTTTTTAAGTATTAAGCCACAATCTTCACTGCCTTCTGTAAACAAACTTTGTTATGCAAGGTCTACAGAACACCAGAACAGTCATCATTTGTATAATGACTGGTGCTGGAGTTCTGATGTTATGAGTTTCGAGCAAAATACCTATCTCAGTTATTCATGTTTTCATAATGTTTCATTTTGAAGAGATTTTCAGTTGGATCTCATCTCAGTGTTTACTGGCCCGAATATGTCAAGTGTGCCATGGAAAATTTGATAAACTATGGTAGGGTCCACATCTGCTCCTTTTCAGCTGGAAAAGAACAACTTTGAGTTCTACCAGCTCAAAGTAGAGGCCTGGAGAACTCCATCATCAGTCGTGAGCGATAAGGCTGGGGTTGATTGTTTTATTTTTGAGAGCCAATAATGTGTTCAGTGGGACTTGGCCAAGACAGAGAATGTTAAACTGTGTGCACAGAGATCAACTAAAATTCTGTATTTACTTGGTTTATAGTGCCTCATAGACAGTGCCCTAAAAATTATTAGAACCTCCATAAAATGAGCAAAAGTAATTGTATAAAAAAATCATGAACACAATAACTGAATTTCTATTCAAACAACAGGAGAAAATGGTTGCTTTTACCCTAACCAATAGTTCTCTCATTAGAGCTTCTTATTTTTTTTCTTATTGGTATTTTCTCTTACAGTATACTGTAAGTATAAATAGAAGAGCAACATTAACAGATGTTGATGTTTTGTTTTGTTTTTAGAAAATAAGTTAGATAGGATCATATAAGTCCATTTGTAATGGTACCATTCAGTGGTTTGCTGAACTTTGGACTGACATAGTAATACTTCACTCCTAGACTGACTGCATGTCGGAGGAGGCCACTCCATCAGAAACAATGAAAACAGCTGTGCCTCTCTAAATGCAGTTTATATAATGTATAAACACCTCTCTTTCGATCCACAATCCATGGAATTCCATTTGTAGCCATTCTAATTACTAACCCTTTAAATGGCTAGTGACAAGCTCAGTGCTGAGATGCCAAGTTAAACACATGATCTGAATGGCAGTTATGTTAAATGATATGCATGTTAAATTACTTTTTTTCTACCAATCCAAAAGTGTTGCCACTGACAGTGTGCTTTCTTGAAAGTAATATTGAACTAATTAGGATATTAGTTAGCACCTGTTGAATTTTCCAGGGATGCAAAATACTGAGTAGTAGTGCTTTATATCTTTTCAGAGACATTGAAAGAGAAACTTTGCCTGTTGTGGCAGATTCTGTCAAAATATAGCTCACACTGTAGGATTTTTTTTCCCCTGAAGTGTTTGTTCTTTTAAAGCATTTCTTATCACTGGAACTTATGTCATATCCTTCTACTTCAGTAAGCAAGGTTCTGTTGATGATAAGACTAAGTATTCAATATATTCTTGAGTACTCTTTGTAAAATATAGAAATTTTGAATGCTTACCTATCTAATCTCCTTAGAGTATTCAGTTGCTCAGAATGTTTTTGACATTCAGTAGCTCAGAATGCCAGCTTGGTTTTATATATATTGCCCCCCCCCCCCCCCCAAAAAAAAAAAAAAAAAAAGAGTGGCAGACACTAATATTTTATTGGGCCACCTTTAGTTTTGATTATCGTGCACATTTGCTGTGGCATTGTTTCAATAACCTTATGCAGCATCACAGCATTTTTTTCCCACCCAGAGTTGCATAAATTTTTCACTGAGATCTTATCTTGATGACAGAAGAATCAGACCACTCTGTAAAGTCTTCTCCAGCACATCTTAAAGACTTTCAGTGGAGTTAAGGTCAAGATTCTGTGGTGGCTATTTCATGTGTGAAAATTATTCCTCATGCTTCCTGAACCACTTTTTCACTATTTGAGCCTGTGCCATCAGAGAAGAAAAAGTTCATTGATGTGATAACCTGGTCATTCAGTACATTTAGGTAGTCAGCTAAATTCATTTAATGCCACATAATGTGACTGAGCTTCAACCTGACCAACTGAAGCAACACCAGATCATAACATTGCCACCAGAGACTTGTACAGTGGCCACTATGCATGATGGGTGCATCACTTCATGTGCATCCTTTCTTACTCTGACATGCCCATCATTCAGGAATAGGGTAAATCTGGACTCATCAGACCACTTGACCTTTCTCCATTGTGCCAGAGACCAGTCAAAATCATGTTTATTGGCCAAGTATGTTGGTACACACAAGGAATTTGGTTCTGGCAGTTGGTGTCTCTCTAGCGATATAGATAAGGGGAAAAAAGAAAAAAAAGAATGAATATATGTATATGTAAGTTATATATATATGTAATATAAGAAAAACATATCTATGTATATGTAATGTACAATATTGACATCCAGAAACAGAGCGTTTCAGAGTGATACAGTTTCCTGTGCTGTAATTCCTGTTTTTGAGTTGTTTGCTGTGAGTATTTTTTCTGCATGTGTTGGTGTTTAATCTACAATCTTTTTCATCTTTTCTACAAATAATTTTCATTTTTGCTTGTACTTTCACTTTTTCCGCATTTGAATTTTTTTTTCCGGAGAACACCAAAGACCAGAAGTTTTTTCCTTCTCAAGCAAAGACCACAATCAAAGGCCATCCACATCAACTCTGCCTTAATATCAACAGATCTTCAATTAAGGTACGTAAATCCATTTATCATGGCACACATTCAGCTTGTTCAGTGTATTGAGTGCAGGATGTTTAGTCCTTCTTCCTCCGTTGTTAGTGATAGCTTTATTTGTGATATGTGTAGATTAATTAGCTCTCTGATGGAGAAGATTACAGCTTTAGAGGTGCACATCCAGACTCTAGAGAGGGTTAGTGAGAACAAGAGCAGTGTAATCTCTGTAGGGAAAAGTCTGGATGCCCTAGGTGAAATTAGCAATCCCCTAATTCTTAGAGCCCTCACATCAGGGTGAATGAGTGATGACTTGGTGGCATAATCGTAGGGCCAAAGCTACCGCTGAGGCTCGCCCATGTGAGCACCACTCCTCTCCATTTCGTGTGTTGAACAGATTTGCTCTCCTCAGTGATGCACCTGCTGAGAAACCTGAAAGAGCGATGGTTATAGGAGATTCTAACATATGCCACGTGAAATTAGCTAGGCCTTTAGGGGCACCAGCAGCTTTAGTCAGGTGTATACTGGGAGCAAGGGTGCTGGACATAGCAGATAATAGGGTCTTTGGTAAGCATAGGTTCTCAAAGATAGTTATCCATGTAGGAGCTAACTATATATGCCTTCATCAATCTGAGGTTACTAAGAGTAACTTTGTAGAGGTATTTAAATTAGTGAAGGCAATGTCCAATGCTGTAGTATGCTCTGGCCCCATCCCAATGTGGCATGGCGATGTAGCTTACAGCAGGTTATAGTCACTGAACTGCTGGTTGTCCAGGTGGTGCTCTGAAAACACTGTGGGCTTTATAGATAATTGGAGTAGTTCTGAGGGCAAGGCTGGCATGTTAGGGCAGGACGGTATCCATCCCACTCAGGAAGGTGCTGCTCTCATTTCTTGCAGCATAGCTCATTGTCTCAGAACAGGCCTAGTTAACTTGAGACAATCCACAGCCAAGGCCAGGGAGGAGGCTAAACTGACTGTCTGCTAGCTGCACAGAGTTGTCACTCAGGTTCCACTATATCAAGACTGTGTCTGTTCCCCAAGCTATAAAAAAAGTAAAATACTCAGAGAGTTTGTTCTAGCAATCTAATTAATATAAAATTAGATTATGCTGACTGTATAACCACTGCCAGCACCTTTGATCTAAAGGTAGAACTATTAAATATTAGATCTTTGACGTCTAAAGTGCTAATTGTTAATGAACTGATTACTGAACAGGAGTTTAATGTACTGTGTTTAACAGAAACATGGATTAAACCAAATGAATATGAAGCATTAAATGAAGCTAGTCCTCCTGGATACAGTTATAAACATCAGCCTTGTCTAACTGGCAGAGGAGGAAGCGTTGTGGTTATTTATAATGATTATCTAGGCATGACACAAAAACCTGGTTATAAATTCAGTACTTTTGAAGTTATTCACACCAACAAAATATATATAGCCTCAAAAAATAAGTCTACAGTGTCTTGCAAAAGTGTTCATCCCCCTTGGTGTTTGTCCTGATTTGTTGCATTGCAAGCTGGAATTAAAATGGATTTTGGGGGGTTAGCACCATTTGATTTACACAACATGCCTACCACTTAAAAGGTGCAAATGTTTTTTTTTTTTACTGTGACACAAACAATAATTAACATTAAATAAAAAAAATTAAAATAAAAAAACAGAAATCTGGAATGTGCATAGGTACTCACGCCCCTTCATATGAAACCCCTAAATAAGAGTTGGTCCAACCAATTAACTTCATAAGTCACATAATTAGTTGATTAAGATCCAACTGTGTGCAATCAAAGTGTCATATGATCTGTCACATGATGTCTGGAAATGAACCTGTTCTAGAAGGACCCTGATTCTGCAACACTACTAAGCAAGCAGCATGAAAACCAAGGAACACTCTAAACAGGTCGGAGACAAAGTTGTGGAGAAGTAGAGGTCAGGGTTGGGTTACAAAAAAATATCCCAAACTTTGAATATCCCAGAGAGCACCATTAAATCCATTATAGCAAAATGGAAAGAATATGGCACCACTACAAACCTGACAAGATAAGGCCACCTACCAAAACTCACAGACCTAGCAAAGAGGGCATAAATCAGAGATGCAATAAAGACACCAAAGATAACATTGAAGGAACTGCAAACATCCACAGTCTCGATCTGTCCATAGGACCACTTTAAGCTGTACACTCCACAGAGCAGGGCTTTATGGAAGAGTGGCCAGAAAAAAGCCATTGTTTAAAGATAAAAATAAGAAAGCATGTTTGGAGTTTGCCCAACAGCATGTGGCAGACTCCCCAAACACATGGAAGAAGACTATCTGGTCAGATGAGACTAAAATTGAACTTTTTGGCCATCGTAGGAAACACCATGTGTGGTGCAAACCCAACACTTCCCATCACCCTGAAAATACCATTTCTATAGTGAAGCATGGTGGTGGCAGCAGCATGCCGTGGGGATATTTTTCATCTACAGGGGCAGGAAAGCTAGTCAGGATTGAAGAAAAGATGGAGGGTACTAAATACAGGGCAATTCTGGAGGAAAACCTGTTTGAGTCAGCCAGAGGTTTGAGACTGGGATGAAGGGTCACATTCCAGCAGGACAATGTGTCACGCTCCGCCCCGGACATCCGCTCCTGAGCTTGTGGATCTTCCACGTCAGCTCCAATCTGGATCCGGGACAGGAATTCTATCCTGCCTGCTTCCCCATTCAGCGAGCGCTCACCTGCATTCACTTTCTGATCATCACCGCTGCCTTTTTAAATGCCGTTCTCAGCCACAAACAGTGCCAGAACGTCTCGTATGTAGACTCTAGCCGTTTTTTGCCTCAAGAGTTTTCTTCATGGTTTTCCCTCAAGTGTTTTTCATGTCTTTGCCTGCCTCATTTTTCAAATCAAGTTTCACATTTTCTTTTTATACCTGGACAATTTTCGTTATTGTTTTTTAATCAAGTTTTGTTTACATTTTTGCCATGCCTTTTTCTGGATTAAACTCACTATGCTTCTTGGATTACTGTCTGTGTGCATGTTCTGTTTTTGGGTCCTAATTCACCACACCTCCAGCAACCCTAACAGTACGTTCTGGCCAGCATGGATCCAGCAGAATTTGCCTATCTGAGAACGGCTGTCCAACAACAAGGGACTCTCCTCGGGACCCATCAACAAGACCTACGACAAGTCAATCAGAACCTTGCCACCTTGTCTGACTCACTCAACCTCCTCACCATGCAGATGCAGCATTATCAAGCCATGCCTACCCCTGCCCAGCCATCTCTGACTCCAGCTCCTGCCACTGCCTTTCTCCATGAGCCAAGACTCCCAGCACCTTAACCCTGCGATGGAGAACCAAGTACTTGCAGATCTTTCTTGTCTCAATGCTCATTAATCCTAGAACTGCAACCTCTGGCCTTCCCCACAGAACGCTCCTGGGTAGCATATACCATCATGCTCCTTACCGGCAAGGCCAGGGAGTGGGGAACAGCGGTCTAACTTGAAGGAATTGGAGCAATTTTGCCTTGAGGAATGGGCAAAAATCCCAGTGGCTACTTGTGCTAAGCTAATAGAGATATACCCCAAGAGACTTGCATCTGTAATTGCAGAAAAAGGTGTCTCTACAAAGTATTGACTTTGGGGGGTGAATACCTATGCACACTCCAGATTTTTGTTTTTTCATCTTAATTATTGTTTGTGTCACAATAAAAAAAAAATGCACCTTTTAAAGTGGTATGCATGCTGTGTAAATCAAATGGTGCTTACCTTCCCAAAATCCATTTTAATTCCAGCTTATAATGTGACAAAACAGGACAAATACCAAGGGGGATGAATACTTTTGCAAGACACTGTACCCAGTCAATTCCATTACTCATTATTTACAGAAATCAGAATATCAGAAACATTCTGAGTTTCTTTCTGAATTTACAGATTTCATCTCAGACCTGATTATTTCCTTCGACAAAGCGTTAGTTGTTGGAGACTTTAATATTCACTTTGATAACCCAGAAGAGCCTCTGAAAACAGCATTTGTATCCATTCAAGATTCAGTAGGGGTTAATCAGAACATCAAAAAGCCTACTCATAATGGTGGTCACACTTTTGATCTAATACTAACATTTGGGTTAAATATAGAAAATATTGTCCCATTTCCACAGTCTGAAGTTACCTCAGATCATTATCTCATCTATTTTAAAATATGTTTGAGCAAAAATATATGCACCTCGCCATGCTACTGTGTCATACATTCACATCAACTATTTCACAAAGTTTTATAAATATTCTTCCCAAGTTATCAAGTTTGATTGGATCACTGTCAGAACCCACAGAACTTGATGAGGCAACTGAATGCTTAGAGTCAACATTCAAGACATGCAAGTTAGGTTAATAGACCTCTTGCAGTCACGTGACCGGAATGTAAACAGCCGCCATCTTGTCGGTAAAAAACACAGCTGAATATTGCTGCACTCGTGTACAAAATGGATCAATTTCAACCGACGGACTACACGGCTCATTTTTCTAATGAACAGATAACTAGATATATGTCTAAAATAAACGACCTACAGATTAGTGACCCTTATCGATTACCGGACGTAGTTTTCACGACCGTGTCAGTGGATATTGAACTGCCAGCGGAATACCCAGATGTGTATAATTACCTCATTAACTTTCCCTCACTGTTCAGTGGTGAAGCACTGCGTGCTTATAAATCTCTGGACAGTTATCTTTACAGAAATTCAGGATTTGTCAGGCCCCCTCAGATGTGGCATCTTGTAAACAAGAAAATAACAATCCTCATTGGACGGGTAAGTCACTTAAGTATTGAGACCCCACTGGTCTCGCTATCTCGTCCGGAATGTTGTGCATGCGATGGAAATCGCTACAAACCATCATTTTCTGCTGGAAACCAATGTCCAGTAAGTCCATACAGTTGTAGCGGATATTGAAGTCCAGTACAGACGAACAACATGCAAAAATACACACAAAAAACATAAAAAACGTGCACAGGTAGGGAGAGCTTGTAGCTGCAGCATCCCCATCATGCGCCGCCATATCCACGATTATGGTTGAATGTTTTATATTATCAGTTAGATCAAGTATCAGTAGTCTATCACTATTACTGTATATATTGTATACCTGATAGCAGCAATCCATTTTGCACACCTGTCAGGGTCCCGTGGCAGCCTACTGTCAAGTGTATGTGAGCATCATGGGTTTCCCACACTTGAAAGGGAAGGACTCGGACACAGGATTCCACTCGTCTTATGTTTTATTGATTTTCAGTGGAGTTGACGTTGTAGTAGAATTGTATATAGTAGGGTTTTCCAGAAGAAAAGGTAGAAGTAGAAGCAGAAGTAGAAGTAGAAGGCGGAAATATGGCGTTTGACCGACAAGGTGGCGTCTGTTTACAATCTGGATCAGATGTGACGTCACATGCAAGTGCTCCATTGGTGGCTCTAAATTCACACATAGGTGTGAATGTGAGTGTGAATGGTTGTTTGTGTCTATGTGTCAGCCCTGCAATCACCTGGCAATTTGTCCTGGGTGTACCCTGCTTCTCGCCCATAGTTAGCTGGGATAGGCTCCAGCTTGCCTGAGACCCTGTACAGGATAAGTGGCTACAGATAATGGATGGATAGGTATTAGCTTCCACTGTTATGTTGATGACACACAGTTGTATGTTTCTGCAAAGCCAGATGAGAGACATAAACTTGAGGAATGTGTAAAGGACATTAGATGCTTATTAAGACGCTTAATAAGCATCTATTTTATATAAGATGCTTATTATGGATGCTTATTAACTTCCTTCTACTTAACTCTGACAAGACAAAAGTACTTGTACTAGGACCACATGCAGCGAGAAGTAGGTTTTCTGATTACATGGTAAATCTGGATGGCCTCTCTGTTTCTTCACGTGTAGCAGTAAAAGATCTCGGGGTGATCATTGACTCCATTCTTTTGTTTGAAACTCATATCGATAACATTGCACAGATAGCTTTCTTTCATCTCAGAAATACTGCAAAGATAAGAAATATAATGTCATGATATGATGCAGAAAAAAAAAAAACTAGCTCATGCTTTTGTTACCTCTAGGTTGGATTATTGTAATGTATTACTGTCTGGATGTTCCAATAAGTGCATAAACAAGCAACAGTTAGTTCAAAATGCAGCAGCAGGAGTACTTACTAGAACTAGAAGATATGACCACATCACACCTATCTTATCCACATTGCATTGGCTCCCAATCAAATTTCACATTGACTATAAAATACTACTATTGACCTTTAAAGCACTGAATGGTCTTACGCTACAGTACCTGAGTGAACTTATGGTCATTTATGACCTGCGTGCCATGGCTACTTAGATCAAAAGGTGTACGCTATCTGTTAGGACCTCATATAGTGAAGGCTACATCAGGGTCAGAGCCTTTTCTTACAAAGCCACACAGTTATGGAATAGCCTTCCAAGTAGTGTTTGGGACTCAGACACAGTCTCAGTGTTTACATGTAAGTCTAGGCTTAAAACATATACAGTGGTGCTTGAAAGTTTGTGAACCCTTTAGAATTTTCTATATTTCTGCATAAATATGACTTAAAACATCATCAGATTTTCACACAAGTCCTAAAAGTAGATAAAGAGAACCCAGTTAAACAAATGAGACAAAAATATTATACTTACTCATTTAGTTATTGAGGAAAATGATCCAATATTACATACTTTTGCCACCCATAGATATGTGAACCTCAAGGATTAGCAGTTAATTTGAAGTTGAAATTAGAGTCAGGTGTTTTCAATTAATGGGATGACAATCAGGTGTGAGTGGGCACCCTGTTTTATTTAAAGAACAGGGATCTATCAAAGTCTGATCTTCACAACACATGCTTGTGGAAGTGTAGCATGGCACGAACAAAAGAGATTTTTAGGAGGACCTCAGAAAAAGTGTTGTTGATGCTCATCCGGCTGGAAAAGGTTACAAAACCATCTATAAAGAGTTAGGACTCCACCAATCCACAGTCAGACAGATTGTGTACAAATGGAGGAAATTCAACACCATTGTTACCCTCCCCAGGAGTGGTCGACCAACAAAGATCACTCCAAGAGCAAGGCGTATAATAGTCGGTGAGGTCACAAAGGACCCCAGGGTAATTTCTAAGCAACTGAAGGCCTCTCTCAAATTGGCTAATGTTAATGTTCATGAGTCCACCATCAGGAGAACACTGAACAACAATGGTGTGCATGGCAGGGTTGCAGGGAGAAAGCCACTGCTCTCCAAAAAGAACATTGCTGCTTGTCTGCAGTTTGCTAAAGATCACGTTGACAAGCCAGAAGGCTGTTGGAAAAATGTTTTGTGGATGGATGAGACCAAAATATAACTTTTTGGTTTAAATGAGAAGCGTTATGTTTGGAGAAAGGAAAACACTGCATTCCAGAATAAGAACCTTATCCCATCTGTGAAACATGGTGGTGGTAGTATCATGGTTTGGGCCTGTTTTGCTGCATCTGGGCCAGGACGGCTTGCCATCGTTGGTGGAACAATGAATTCTGAATTATACCAGCAAATTCTAAAGGAAAATGTCAGGACATCTGTCCGTGAACTGAATCTCAAGAGAAGGTGGGTCATGCAGCAAGACAACGACCCTAAGCACACAAGTCATTCTACCAAAGAATGGTTAAAGAAGAATAAAGTTAATGTTTTAGAATGGCCAAGTCAAAGTCCTGACCTTAATCCAATCGAAATGTTGTGGAAGGACCTGAAGCGAGCAGTTTATGTGAGGAAACCCACCAACATCCCAGAGTTGAAGCTGTTCTGTACGGAGGAATGGACTAAAATTCCTCCAAGCCAGTGTGCAGGACTGATCAACAGTTACCGGAAACGTTTGGTTGCAGTTATTGCTGCACAAGGGGGTCACACCAGATACTGAAAGCAAAGTTTCACATACTTTTGCCACTCACAGATATGTAATATTGGATCATTTCCCTCAATAAATAAATGACCAAGTATAATATTTTTGTCTCATTTGTTTAACTGGGTTCTCTTTATCTACTTTTAGGACTTGTGTGAAAATCTGATGATGTTTTAGGTCATATTTATGCAGAAATATAGAAAATTCTAAAGGGTTCACAAACTTTGAAGCACCACTATTTTTATTGTCAATTTTTTGTTAAGTGTTTTATTAGGTAAATAAAATAGATGTGGAGGGTCCTGGTAAACTGGGATGTATGGATGCTGTCTCCCCACCACCCACCCACACACACACACACACCCACACACACACACACACACACACACACACACACACACACAAACACACACACACACACATACACACACACATGCACACATATATATTCACTCGAGGTTGTTGACGGTAGAGTGGCTGGCTACTTTATGTCCCAGGGCTCCTTCATGTCTGTCTTGCTTTCTGGCTCTCGCTTTTAGTTAGTCTAGACTGTCATAGTTAGTCTTGACTGTCATAGTTAGTCTTACTGGAGTCCCTGCTTGGACTCATTACAACATATATACTATTCTTAACCATTAGGTGACACATGGGCATTACAACATGTCCCCCCATCTCTTCCCTCTATCTGTCTCTCTCTGTCAAGTGACATGTCGATCCTGAGACACCAGTGATGCTGACCTCTTCTACTCCTCAGACCTGCCTGATCCATCCTGATGCCCTATGTCTGGCTGGAGTCTCATCACATTGCTCCTGTGGAGGATGGCCCCATACGGACAGTCAAAAGTTGTGCTTGGAAGATGGCTTTGGACACTTACAGTTTTGCTATGATGGCTGAGGGCAATAATTGATATAAGCTTAGGACTACAGTTGTCATGAACAGTTTTGCACTCAAGTCTCCATCAATGAACAGTTGATAACCAAAAAATAGACTTCATGCTAAAACTATAATGAATTTCCTGGTTACACAGTTGTACTTTGTGACTATATAGGACACACTTATAGAAGCAAGTTATTTATAATCATGCTATCTGTTATCACCCAAACAAGGATGGGTTTGCTTTTGAGTCTGGTTCCTCTCAAGGTTTCTTCCTCATGTTGTCTGAGAGAATTTTTCCTTGCCACCATCACCACAGGCTTGCTCATCAGGGATAAATCAGGGAAAAATTAGGGATAAAATTAGCTCATGTTAAAAGTATTTAATTTTCTGTCAAGCTGCTTTGTGACAATGTCTGTTGTTCAAAGTCCTATACAAATAAACTTGACTTGACAATATGGGCAACATAGACATGACACAATATTTAACAGTTATTCACTGAAGGTGAGGTGAATATTGGTAAAAAGTAACCAAGACAAAGTTGAGACAGTTGTTTGAGGATAAATACACTGGTGATGATGACAATATTTTAAAATCATATTCACATATATATCTCATCTCATTATCTCTAGCCGCTTTATTCTGTTCTACAGGGTCGCAGCCAAGCTGGAGCCTATCCCAGCTGACTACAGGCAAAAGGCGGGGTACACCCTGGACAAGTCGCCAGGTCATCACAGGGCTGACACATAGACACAGACAACAATTCACACTCGCATTCACACCTACGGTCAATTTAGAGTCACCAGTTAACCTAACGTGCATGTCTTTGGACTGTGGGGGAAACCGGAGCACCCGGAGGAAACCCACGCGGACACGGGGAGAACATGCAAACTCAGCACAGAAAGGCCCTCGCCGGCCACAGGGCTCAAACCCAGACCTTCTTGCTGTGAGGCAACAGCACTAACCACGACACCACATCCCCCAGAATTCTACAAAGGAGTAATTCTCTTATGGAAACACCACTTGCAGGAGTGTTTAGACTTAAATTGAGGATATGTAGAGAAATAGCTTTGTTATTTGCACTTGTGTGTGTGTGTGTGTGTGTGTGTGTGTGTGTGTGTGTGTGTGTAAGTATACACACACACACACACACGCACAGTGGTGCTTGAAAGTTTGTGAACCCTTTAGAATTTTCTATATATCTTCATAAATATGACCTAAAACATCATCAGATTTTCACACAAGTCCTAAAAGTAGATAAACAGAACCTGGTTTAACAAATGAGACAAAAATATTATATTTGGTAATTTATTTATTGAGGAAAATGATCCAATATTACATATCTGTGAGTGGCAAAAGTATGTGAACCTTTGCTTTCAATATCTGGTGTGACCCCCTTGTGCAGCAATAACTGCAACCAAACGTTTCTGGTAACTGTTGATCAGTCCTGCACACTGGCTTGGAGGAATTTTAGCCCATTCCTCCATACAGAACAGCTTCAACTCTGGGATGTTGGCGGGTTTCCTCACATGAACTGCTTGCTTCAGGTCCTTCCACAACATTTCGATTGGATTAAGGTCAGGACTTTCACTTGGCCATTCCAAAACATGAACTTTATTCTCCTTTAACAAGTCATTCTTTGGTAGAATGACTTGTGTGCTTTGGGTCATTGTCTTGCTGCATGACCCACCTTCTCTTGAGATTCAGTTCATGGACAGATGTCCTGACATTTTCAGAATTCATTGTTCCGTCAATGAAGGCAAGCCATCCTGGCCCAGATGCAGCAAAACAGGCCCAAACCATGATACTACTGTACCACCACCATGTTTCACAGATGGGATAAGGTTCTTATGCTGGAATGCAGTGTTTTCCTATCTCCAAAGATAAGATTTCTCATTTAAACCAAAAAGTTATATTTTGGTCTCATCCGTCCACAAAACATTTTTTCAATAGCCTTCTGGCTTGTCCACATGATCTTTAGCAAACTGCAAATGAGCAGCAATGTTCTTTTTGGAGAGCAATGGCTTTCTCCTTGCAACCCTGCCATGCACACCACTGTTGTTCAATGTTCTCCTAATGGTGGACTCATGAACATTAATATTAGCTAATGTAAGAGAGGCCTTCAGTTGCTTATAAGTTACCCTAAGGTCCTTTGTGACCTCACCAACTATTACACACCTTGCTCTTGGAGTGATCTTTGTTGGTCGACCACTCCTGGGGAGGGTAACAATGGTCTTGAATTTCCTCCATTTGTACACAATCTGTCTGACTGTGGATTGGTGGAGTCCAAACTCTTTAGAGATGGTTTTGTAACCTTTTCCAGCCTGATGAGCATCAACAACACTTTTTCTGAGGTCCTCAGAAATCTCCTTTGTGCCATGATGCACTTCCACAAACATGTGTTGTGAAGATCAGACTTTGATAGATCCCTGTTCTTTAAATAAAAGTGTGCCCACTCACACCTGATTGTCATCCCATTGATTGAAAACACCTGACTCTAATTTCACCTTCAAATTAACTGCTAATCCTAGAGGTTCACATACTTTTGCCACTCACAGATGTAATACTGGATCATTTTCCTCAATAAATAAATGACCAAGTATAATATTTTTGTCTCATTTGTTTAACTGGGTTCTCTTTATCTACTTTTAAGACTTATGTGAAAATCTGATGACGTTTTAGGTCATATTTATGCAGAAACATAGTAAATTCTAAACGGTTAACAAACCTTCAAGCACAACTGTAGTAGAATTTAAAATCTTACTTATTATTTAAACATCATGTATTGTTATGTATCATCACTTGGATGCTGCAACAAAAGTGAAAAATCCCTTCAGTGGAAATTACAGGAAAAGGATTTCGAGCTTGAGCCCCGTGGCCGGCGAGGGCCTTTCTGTGTGGAGTTTGCATGTTCTCCCCATGTCCGCGTGGGTTTCCTCCGGGTGCGCCGGTTTCCCCCACAGTCCAAAGACATGCAGGTTAGGTTAACTGGTGACTCTAAATTGACCGTAGGTGTGAATGTGAGTGTGAATGGTTGTCTGTGTCTATGTGTCAGCCCTGTGATGACTTGGCGACTTGTCCAGGGTGTACCCCGCCTTTCGCCTATAGTCAGCTGGGATAGGCTCCAGCTTGCCTGCGACCCTGTAGAAGGATAAAGCGGCTAGAGATAATGAGATGAGATGAGATGAGATGAGATGAGATGAGATGAGATGAGATGAGAACTGCAATGAACACAAAAATAACAGAACAATATTGTCAATCCTATTCTGGATGCCATTTATAAAGAAAATACAGGAGCTTAGTGTAGAGATTTTATGAGAACAAGACTTAAAAATCTAAATTAAAAACCTTTTAGTGAACACACCAAGGATGACTCCTGAAATTCTTTTATGGCATTTCTAGCTGCATGCAGAGAAGACACTGGTCCAAGCTTGGGGAGTCGTTCAGATTTAGACAAGACCCCCCTTCAAGAGTTTTGAATCTCCATGATTTAGCTCTATCCCTGTGGTCTGGAACTTTCATCTTCCCTGGAATATACACATTTATATTTCAAATGCACACATTCATGGAATGACACATCAGAAAGAAGACCTCCCCTCACTCACTCCTCACTTTCTCTCCCTCTCTTCCTGTCCTCCTGAAAGCAGGGTGTAAAATGAGGAGTTGACATAGTTGATTTGTTATTGAAAAATGTCAAGCAGCAAAGGGGTGGGAGGTTAAAAATAGGTTAGCATTCAATTCCAAATTATTGCTAACACTTTGGTGCTGAAGAAGGAATGATGGTGGCTGAACTGGCCATCTTGTCGGACCTGTAGGACTTTTCATTTGTGACCATAACACACCTCATTATTGAGAGGTGTGGTTAGGTACTCTACAAAAATATCCCATCGATTCAGCTGCCCTTTAAGAGCTGAGTATGCACAGTGCAGCATAATGCTATTTTCTTAATGACTTACAATTCACTTACAAATATTTATTAAAATGTTTTATCATAGAAATAACCAGTGTAAACAAGAACAAGTAACACAGTTTAATAATGAACAAATGGGCTTTGCCATCTTGCCTCCAATTATATGATATGATATGGAAGCCGGGCGGCATGGTGGTGTAGTGGTTAGCGCTGTCGCCTCACAGCAAGAAGGTCTGGGTTCAAGCCCTGTGGCTGATGAGGGCCTTTCTGTGTGGAGTTTGCATGTTCTCCCCGTGTCTGCATGGGTTTCTTCCGGGTGCTCTGGTTTCCCCCACAGTACAAAGACATGCAGGTTAGGTTAACTGGTGATTCTGAGGCCCTGTCCACACGGCAACGGATTCAGGTGAATCTGATAAAATTGTTTATCATTTCGGCCTGGCGTCCACACGGCACTGGCGTTTTGGGTGCCCCAAAACAAAATTTTTTGAGAACGGGTTCCAGAGTGGAAAAAGGTGGCAACGGCGGCGTTGCGAAGTCGTCTGGATGAGTAGAACGGATTTGTTTACGATGACGTCACAACCACATGACTAGAACAAGCAGCACTCTTGCGCGCGTCATTCATAACAGCAACAATGGTGGCCCCCATAGTAGTAGTAGTTTCAGTGCTGCAGTAGCTGCTAAGTTTATTCGCATTATTGAAGCAAAATTTACAGGTGTTGCACCGACTAGGCGAGCGGCGGAGATGCTTACATGGCCACACACGTCAGATTCTTTTAAACCCACCACAGCGTGTAACTAGACGGGCCAAAAGAAGATGATTTTGGGTGAGACCTGGAAGAACCAGTAGCTGGTGGGACAACTTTGTGAATGGTGTTGTCGTGGACGCAGAGTGGAGAGAGAACTTTCAGATGTCCAGAGCTTCACTTGTGGCCCTGAGCGAAGAACTTCGTCCTCATATTGAAGGCCAAACAACCAACATGAGAGAAGCAATTGGACCGTTAAAGAAGGTTGCTTGTACGCTGTACTACCTGAGCGACGAGGGAAGGCTACGGAAGACGGCAAACTCCTTCGGCCTGTCGCGGCAGGCTGTCTCCGTTGTCGTGAGGCAGACATGCAAAGCCATCGCTCTCCACCTCAGTCCGAAATATATCAAGCTGCCCTTCACAGAACCCGAGGCAGAGGAGCTTGTGTCTGGCTTTCACCGTGTACATGGCATGCCACAGTGTTTGGGAGCGGTCGACGGGACCCACATTGAAATCAAGCAGCCATCATCCCACGCCATGGACTACATCAACAGAAAGGGTAAACATTCCTTAAATGTACAAGCAGTGTGTGACTACAAGTACAGATTTATGGATGTAGTTATAAAGTGGCCTGGCAGTACGCACGATGCACGAGTGTTTGAAAATTCAAAGATCAGCACTTGCTTTAAAACCAGCAAGATTCCAACATTGAAAAAGCAGATAGTGGATGATGAGGAACCCATCCCCATATTTCTCCTGGGTGACCCAGCCTATCCATTACTACCTTTCCTGATGAAGGAATATTTAAACGGTGGCTCCACGCCACAAGAGCAGTACTTTGGGTTATGTTTATGTAGGGCACGCATGGTCATTGATTGTGCTTTTGGTCGGCTGAAGGCCAGATTTGCATCCCTGAGAAGAGCAATGGACATTAACCTGAATGACTTGCCCTGTGTAATTTTTGCCTGCTTTGCTCTCCACAACTACTGTGAAGAAAACAGTGAGACTGTGGACGAACACTGTGTGGTGAGTGCTGTACAATGTGACCAGGAAGTACAGCCTTCCACACAAAGCAACAGTTACCTGACTGACTCAATGCGTTTACATGCACATAGAGAGAATCGAATTTCTGCCGTTGCTCGACTGAAATCGAAGTTCAAAATGCCATGTATACACCTTAATTCAGCTGAAATTGAACCGAACTTGATTTCTCGGAATCGAGCTACACGACCTAGATTATGCAATTTCTGCCGAGCTACTTAGTGTATGTATACCCTATTGAGCTACGTAGTCGAGCTACTTACTTCAGCACTGCCCCTTCCGGAAGTGACGAGTGACGAGACCACAAGCGGGAAACACAACAGCCTCGGTCGGCATGACAACGAATCATGACAACGGCATGAATCTTTTCCTTTTGTGGCATTGTTTGCACTGTTAAAATTTAGCTCACTTACTGTATCACCAAATACATCTGTTGCATAGCTGTGAATTGTGTACATAAACAAGTCATTGTATTTGTGTGTGTGTATGTATGTATATATATATACAGTGGTGCTTGAAAGTTTGTGAACCCTTTAGAATTTTCTATATTTCTGCATAAATATGACCTAAAACATCATCAGATTTTCACACAAGTCCTAAAAGTAGATAAAGAGAACCCAGTTAAACAAATGAGACAAAAATATTATACTTGGTCATTTATTTATTGAGGAAAATGATCCAATATTACATATTTGGGAGTGGCAAAAGTATGTGAACCTTTGCTTTCAGTATCTGGTGTGACCCCCTTGTGCAGCAATAACTGCAACTAAATGTTACCGGTAACTGTTGATCAGTCCTGCACACCCGCTTGGAGGAATTTTAGCTCATTCCTCCATACAGAACAGCTTCAACTCTAGGATGTTGGTGGGTTTCCTCACATGAACTGCTCGCTTCAGGTCCTTCCACAACATTTCGATTGGATTAAGGTCAGGACTTTGACTTGGCCATTCCAAAACATTAACTTTATTCTTCTTTAACCATTCTTTGGTAGAATGACTTGTGTGTTTAGGGTCATTGTCTAGCCGCATGACCCACCTTCTCTTGAGATTCAGTTCATGGACAGATGTCCTGACATTTTCCTTTAGAATTCGCTGATATAATTCAGAATTCATTGTTCCATTGGTGATGGCAAGCCGTCCTGGCCCAGATGCAGCAAAACAGGCTCAAACCATGATACTACCACCACCATGTTTCACAGATGGGATAAGGTTCTTGTGCTGGAATGCAGGGTTTTCCTTTCTCCAAACATAACGCTTCTCATTTAAACCAAAAAGTTATATTTTGGTCTCATCTGTCCACAAAACATTTTTCCAATAGCCTTCTGGATTGTCCACGTGATCTTTAGCAAACTGCAGATGAGCAGCAATGTTCTTTTTGGAGAGCAGTAGCTTTCTCCTTGAAACCCTGCCATGCACACCATTGTTGTTCAGTGTTCTCCTGATGGTGGACTCATGAACATTAACATTAGACAATGTGAGAGAGGCCTTCAGTTGCTTAGAAGTTACCTTGGAGTCCTTTATGACCTCGCCAATTATTACACACCTTGCTCTTGGAGTGATCTTTGTTGGTCGACCACTCCTGGGGAGGGTAACAATGGTCTTGAATTTCCTCCATTTGTACACAATCTGTCTGACTGTGGATTGTTGGCGTCCAAACTCTTTAGAGATGGTTTTGTCACTTTTTCAGCCTGATGAGCATCAACAACGCTTTTTCTAAGGTCCTCAGAAATCTCCTTTGTTTGTGCCATGATACACTTCCACAAACATGTGTTGTGAAGATCAGACTTTGATAGATCCCTGTTCTTTAAATAAAACAGGGTGCCCACTCACACCTGATTGTCATCCCATTGATTGAAAACACCTGACTCTAATTTAACCTTCAAATTAACTGCTAATCCTAGAGGTTCACATACTTTTGCCTGTCACAGATATGTAATATTGGATCATTTTAATCAATAAATAAATGACCAAGTATAATATTTTTGTCTCATTTGTTTAATTGGGTTCTCTTTATCTACTTTTAGGACTTGTGTGAAATTCTGATGATGTTTTAGGTCATATTTATGCAGAAATTTAGAAAATTCTAAAGGGTTCACAAACTTTCAAGCACCACTGTGTGTATATATATATATATTAGGGCTGTAACGATATGCGTATCGAAATCGCGATACACAGAGCCACGATCCGTATCGCGATATAAGAAGGCAGAATCGCGGTACACCCTTTCAAACTTCTCCTCAGCCCAAAAACAGAGGCGCTTCCAAACTTCAATTTATGAATACTTTACTTTTTATTTAAATTACATTTTAAACTTACTTAAATTACTTTTATTTTTTTATATCTATTAGTAAGTCGTTTTTTCGCCGACCTGCGACAATCTTCTGCGAGTCACGCAACGTCCACACTCGCCACTGGCAGAGCATTCATTTCTTTTAAGCGGTCGCCATTCTGGTTGCGACGCGGGGAGCGAATCTGTAAACAAGCAGCTCATTGGCTGGCTAGGTGTGCCACAAGCCAATCACAATCACTTGACCGGAAAGGCATGCAGTGTTGCCAGATTGGGCAGGTTTAGGTGCTTTTTGCCTGGTTTTGAACATATTTTGGGGTGGAAAATGTTAGCAATATCTGGCAACGTTGAAGGCATGTCTGCTTGGGCGGAAGCCTTCTGCGGCAGTTATATTTTGACACGCGAGCAATGTTTCACCATAAAAATTTCGTAATTTCCATCTGTTTTCCGCGATCACAGAAAATCATTGGCCCTATGAGAGTGAGACAGTGAGAGAGCCACCCCCCCAAAAAAAATCTTAACGGATTTACACGATTTGGAAAAATGACTTTTTCAGAACCGAAAAAAACAGAGCTTCCGGCTCAACAGTATTATTTTGAGAAATAAAACAATCTTTGGATATACATTTGTTCATTTTTGCATACATATTACTCATTCTCTGCAGTGGTCTGAATTATTTGTTATTAAATAGTTAATGTAAGTAAGTAAATGTTAATAAGTCAAATTTACTACTTTAAAAAAACATTTTAAAAAAATCGTGAGTGTATCGAATCGTGGGTCAAAAATCGCGATACGAATCGAATCGTGAGTTGGGTGTATCATTACAGCCCTAATATATATATATATATATATATATATATATATATATATATATATATATATATGTCCAACATCTGAAGAATGTCAATAAAAACAAAACAACTGAACTTTTTGTGTGTTTATTGAGACATAAGTTAAATTGTAAGCAAAAAAAAAAATATTTTTTTGTAAGCAAGAAATGGACTTTAGAAAAATATACAATTGTGCAAAATAAGTTGTCTTACAAAACAGTGGTCTGCGCAGGACAGTTTGTAGCCATACAGTCTGCTAGAACAAGCCTAACAGCTTGAGCACGGAACTTGTGAACACGGAACTGCCAGTGTTGCCAGATTGGGCGGTTTTAAGTGCATTTTGGCAGATTTGAACATGTTTTGGGCTGGAAAACGTCAGCAGTATCTGGCAACACTGCTGATAACTTTGTTTATACTCTTGAATAGCTCTTCTTCATGATGACAACCGGAAGTGTACCAACACAATGGGGCGTGTAGCACCACCTGTGGCTTGGGTGCACAATGTACCTCACACAATAGCTCGATTTCCTTGTGTGTATGTAGGATTGGATTTCTCTGGCACCCCTGCTGGGACCCTTAGCTCGATTACCGACAGTAGCTCGATTTGGATGTGCATGTAAACGCACTGACTGTAATGAGGTAGAGGGGAGAAGGGTCAGAAGAGTGCTTACAAAGTTCCTTGACCCTTGAACAGTATTTTGTATGTACCACTGTCACTTCTGTTCACTGCTTTTTTAATGTACCAATCACTTTTGTATATAGTATTCTTTAGTGTGGATTTAGTAAACTGTGCGGGTGTTGTACATAGACAAGTGACTCAAACCATTTCTTGCCTGCTTTCTATTGGATAAGAATCTTTTGAAATTGTTTACACATCAACCTGACTCACCTGCCAGACAGACAATTTACACCTGCTTTGATGAACAGAAAGTACAGCCTTCCACACAAAGCAACAGTTACCTGACTATAATGGAGGCAGAGGGGAAAAGGGTCAGAAGACCCTTCAACAGACTGTTTTGTATGAACCACTGCATTGCATTCATTTTTGTATACAGCTTTTCTTTTAAATAAACAAGTAACTGAACCATTTCTTGAATTTCTTTTTTTTAATTGGATAAGACTGATTTTCAAAATGTTCACACACAATTTAAAAAGTTATATGAATTATATAAAAATGCTTTTAAAACCACACACAATAAGAAAATAAAGTAATATAAAACTATGCACACTAATAAAACTAATTTGTACACAGAAGGCACGATTTCCAAATTCTGTACACACATGGGAAAAAGAAACCAGCACAATGAGGTACAGTCTTTACGTGTCCACATCTTCCTCTTGCAGCAGTGCCCTTCTGTAAGAGAAACCTGGAGCAGTGTGTGTACGTGGAGTGCTGTGTGATGGGGTGGTGTGTGATGGTGTGTAGCTTGTTGTGCTGTGTAATGGTGTGTATGCATCTGCAGGATGGTGCGGTGTGTGCAGGTAAGGTGGTGCTGCATGGTGTGCTGGCATGTATGGCCTATACGGATGTGGAGCAGGGGCTTGTGGTTGTTGCTGGAGCACAAGTGTCTGAAGCAGTTCGAACCCATTCTTAATGGTGTTTGTGATGAGTTCAATATTGTTGTTCACCCGCTCCAGGTTCTCACTGGCACGCTTCTCTGACTCCTCCATGAGCTGCAGCATTCTCCTCTTTATCTGGAGATCCTCCTGCACGGCTGCATCCGCTGGGGACCTCCTCTTTAGCCTGTCACCTCTGTGGCTTTCGAGTTTTGCCTTAAAAAACAAAGTGAATAGATTTTAGAATGCATCACCACCCAGTAGCAAACACTTTACAACAACACCCTAAAGCAGTTTGTATTTTTAAGCCCTGAAGAAGGCCTGGACTGAGGCCGAAACATGTTAGCTTTTTTAATGTTCAAAATGAACTAGCTATACTGATTAAAAGCTTTTTATGGAAGAAGAAGAGTGCCTTGGACATCCTTTATCCACTTGCAACACCCTAAAGCAACATGAACATATCGAACGTTACACCGTGTCAGCTTTGAAGTAGCATAACATATAACTCACAGCAAGTAGCCCTTCAAGATTGAAACCATGAGCTTGCTTACCTGAAGCAAATTTCTCCGACGGTTGACCTCTGCAGCAGACGGATTAGACATGGTGGAAGCCGGAGAAACTTCTAGTTCGACAGGCGACCAGGGAGAATCAGATGTCGAGGAGGAGGCCGAATCTTCCACCATATCAGCACTCTCGATGCCCGATGGGATGTTGTCGGTTCCAGGCAATCCACCCCAGATCTCTTCGCACAGTTCAAAGAATATTAGAACCACACGTCCGTGGCCACTCCGACACCCAGAGTCGACGGCATGCCGGTATTTATTTCTTATCCCCTTCAGTTTTGCAGTAATCTGGGCCTTTGAGATGTTGCTGGGGTCGTGAGGAAAGTCCTTCCCTGCAGCCATGTCCCCGGTGGTATACTGCTGCCGAAAGGCGAGCGTAATATCTCCGTACTTGGTTTGGCATGTCTCCCAGTCCACATTCTCCTGATATTTAGAGGTTTTATAGTTCAGAGTCACTCGCAGGAGTAACTCCACCTCGTCATCGGTCCAGACGAGAGAGTCGTTTTTTCCTCGTGTAGTCGCAGCCATTTTCTTCTTCTTGTTGTGTGAAGGGTAGAAGAAGGGGTTTATGCGCATGCGTCCGTGCCAAGATTTTTTTCTTTTATTGTTCTCGTGTCTCCGATGGGACTGTCTTACAGCGCACATAGAGGTGTGGCATGTGTATTGCATCGTTTTCAGCAAGCGTTGCATTGCCATATGAACCTGATATTTTTCTGATCCATTGCCCATGTGGACGCGATATTTAAAAAAAAAAATCTCGTTGCCGTTGTCGTGTGGATGTAGCCTAAATTGACCGTAGGTGTGAATGTGAGTATGAATGGTTGTCTGTGTCTATGTGTCAGCCCTGTGATGACCTGGCGACTTGTCCAGGGTGTACCCCGCCTGTCGCCCGTAGTCAGCTGGGATAGGCTCCAGCTTGCCTGCGACCCTGTAGAACAGGATAAAGCGGCTAGAGATAATGAGATGAGATGTTCATTTTGAATGTGATGTCAGCAACATGTTTCAGAACAGTTGGAACAGGGGCAACAAAAGACTGAAAAAAGTTGTGCAATGCTAAAAAAAACCAAACCTAATTTTGTTAATTCGCAACAGGTCAGTAATACAGTGCTCAGTGTAAATGAGTACACCCCCTTTGATAAGTAACATTTTAAACAATATCTCAATGAACACAAACAATTTCCAACTTATAACGTGAAAGTAAGGTTAATAATATAAACTTAGATTACACATTTTTCAGTTTTACTCAAATTAGGTGGTGCAAAAATAAATACACCCCACAACAAAAACTACTACATCTAGTACTTTGTATGACCTCCATGATTTTTAATGACAGCACCAAGTCTTCTAGGCATGGAATGAACAAGTTGGCGACATTTTGCAACATCAATCTTTTTCCATTCTTCAACAATGACCTCTTTTAGTGACTGGATGCTGGATGGAGAGTGATGCTCAACTTGTCTGTTCAGAATTCCCCAAAGACAATAATTTCTTTCCACCACAAAGGTGAAGGCTACAAGAAGATCAGCAAAGCTTTACTTATCAGTCAGAATACTATAGCAAAAGTGGTACAAAAATTTAAGAAAGATGGAACTGCAACCATCTCACAGAGACGTCCAGGTCATCCATGGAAGTTAACACCTTGACAGGAGCGTCTTCTGATGAGAAGGGTTGAAGAAAATCGGCATGCAAGTTCACTGCAGTTATCTAAAGAAGTAGAAAGCCAAACTGGGGTGACTATTTCCCATGACACAATACGGCATACACTGCAGAGAAATGGCATGCATGGATGCTGTCCACGAAAGAAGCCTCTCCTAAAGCCTGGGCACAAAAAAGCCTGCCTAGAGTTTGCCAGGGTCCATGCTGACAAAGATGAAGACTACTGGGACTCTATACTCTGGAGTGATGAGACCAAGATAAATGTTTTTGGAACTGATGGCTTCAAAACTGTATGGCGTTGCAAAGGTGAGGAATACAAAGAAAAATGCATGGTGCCTACAGTGAAACATGGTGGTGGCAGTGTCCTTATGTGGGGCTGCATGAGTGCTGCTGGTGTCGGGGAGCTGCATTTCATTGATGGCATCATGAATTCACAGATGTATTGCTCTATACTGAAAGAGAAGATGCTACCATCACTCCATGCCCTTGGTCTTCATGCACTTTTCCAACATGACAATGATCCTAAACACACATCTAAGTCCACTGTTGAATTTCTGAAGAAGAACAGGGTGAAAGTGATTCAGTGGCCAAGTATGTCTCCTGATCTGAACCCAATTGAACACCTATGGGGAATTCTGAAGAGACAAGTTGAGCATCACTCTCCATCCAGCATCCAGTCACTAAAAGAGGTCATTGTTGAAGAATGGAAAAAGATTGATGTTGCAAAATGTCGCCAACTTGTTCATTCCATGCCTAGAAGACTTGGTGCTGTCATTAAAAATCATGGAGGCCATACAACGTACTAGATGTAGTAGTTTTTGTTGTAGGGTGTATTCATTTTTGCACCACCCTAATTTGAGTAAAACTGAAAAATGTGTAATCTAAGTTTATATTATTAACCTTACTTTCATGTTATAAGTTAAACAAATGTTATATTAAACTTTGTCTTTTCAACATTTTGGAAATTGTTTGTGTTCATTGAGGTATTGTTTAAAATGTTACTTTTCAAAGAGGGTGTACTCATTTACGCTGAGCACTGTATGATTGGGTATAAAAAGAGCATCCCAGAGAGGCTGAGTCTCCCAGAAGTAAAGATGGGGAGGGGTTCGCCGATCTGTGAAAGACTGCATGGGCAATATCGTGGAAAAATTAATAAATTAACACCTTGAGACTGTTAGAAGAAAGCAAGCAGAAATCCAACTTTATTATACTCTTGAAAGAGCAGGCCATCAGCAGTGAAAACAGTGAATCACAAAATGTTTCACCCAGAGAAGTGCTTTCTGTTATCACACACTCTGTTTATACAGTCACAAATCCTTAGCATGCTCTCTCTCACTACCTCGCTATCCTCACTATCTTTACATGTACACATGCTTACAAGAACCTTGCAGAACAGAATAGTGTGACATAGCAACAGCATTCCTTACCTTATATAAACATGAAACACAATGTTTCTGTAACATGACTTCTCTAAAAATCACTACTCTGCAATTTTCCTCTACAGCAAACAGTGCAACAATTTACAACCCCAATTCCAAAAAAGTTGGGACAAAGTACAAATTGTAAATAAAAACGGAATGCAATGATTTACAAATCTCAAAAACTGATATTGTATTTACAATAGAACATAGACAACATATCAAATGTCAAAAGTGAGACATTTTGAAATTTCATGCCAAATATTGGCTCTTTTGAAATTTCATGACAGCAACACATCTGAAAAAAGTTGGGACAGGGGCAATAAGAGGCTGGAAAAGTTAAAGGTACAAAAAAGGAACAGCTGGAGGACCAAATTGCAACTCATTAGGTCAATTGGCAATAGGTCATTAACATGACTGGGTATAAAAAGAGCATCTTGGAGTGGCAGCGGCTCTCAGAAGTAAAGATGGGAAGGAGGATCACCAATCCCCCTAATTCTGCGCCGACAAATAGTGGAGCAATATCAGAAAGGAGTTCTACAGTGTAAAATTGCAAAGAGTTTGAACATATCATCTACAGTGCATAATATCATCAAAAGATTCAGAGAATCTGGAAGAATCTCTGTGTGTAAGGGTCAAGGCCGGAAAACCATACTGGGTGCCCGTGATCTTCGGGCCCTTAGACGGCACTGCATCACATACAGGCATGCTTCTGTATTGGAAATCACAAAATGGGCTCAGGAATATTTCCAGAGAACATTATCTGTGAACACAATTCACCGTGCTATCCGCCGTTGCCAGCTAAAACTCTACAGTTCAAAGAAGAAGCCGTATCTAAACATGATCCAGAAGTGCAGACGTCTTCTCTGGGCCAAGGCTCATTTAAAATGGACTGTGGCAAAGTGGAAAACTGTTCTATGGTCAGATGAATCAAAATTTGAAGTTCTTTATGGAAATCAGGGACGCCGTGTCATTCGGACTAAAGAGGAGAAGGATAACCCAAGTTGTTATCAGCGCTCAGTTCAGAAGCCTGCATCTCTGATGGTATGGGGTTGCATTAGTGCGTGTGGCATGGGCAGCTTACACATCTGGAAAGACACCATCAATGCTGAAAGGTATATCCAGGTCTAGAGCAACATACAGTATGCTCCCATCCAGACGACGTCTCTTTCAGGGAAGACCTTGCATTTTCCAACATGACAATGCCAAACCACATACTGCATCAATTACAGCATCATGGCTGCGTAGAAGGGTCCGGGTACTGAACTGGCCAGCCTGCAGTCCAGATCTTTCACCCATAGAAAACATTTGGCGCATCATAAAACGGAAGATACGACAAAAAAGACCTAAGACAGTTGAGCAACTAGAATCCTACATTAGACAAGAATGGGTTAACATTCCTATCCCTAAACTTGAGCAACTTGTCTACTCAGTCCCCAGACGTTTACAGACTGTTGTAAAGAGAAAAGGGGATGTCTCACAGTGGTAAGCATGGCCTTGTCCCAACTTTTTTGAGATGTGTTGTTGTCATGAAATTTAAAATCACCTAATTTTTCTCTTTAAATGATACATTTTCTCAGTTTAAACATTTGATATGTCATCTATGTTCTATTCTGAATAAAATATGGAATTTTGAAACTTCCACATCATTGCATTCCGTTTTTATTTACAATTTGTACTGTGTCCCAACTTTTTTGGAATCGGGGTTGTAAGAATAACGTTCTTCAATGTAAAATTGCAAAGAGTTTGGGGATAACATCATCTATGGTACATAATATTATTAAAAGATTCAGAGAAACTGGAGAAATCTCTGTATGCAAGAGGCAAGGCTGAAAACTGACATTGGATGCTTGTGATCTTCAGGCCCTCAGGCGACACTGAATTAAAGGCAGACGTGTCTGTAGTGGAAATCACTTTCTGGGCTCAGGAACACTTCAGAAAAACATTGTCTGTGAAAACAGTTCATTACTGCATCCACAAATGCAAATTAAAACCAGAAATAAACAATATCTAATATTCTCTGGGCCCGAGCTCTTTTACAATGGACTGAGGCGAAGTGGAAAATTGTCCCGAAGTCTGATGAATCAAAAGTAGAAATTCTTTTCAGAACTCATGGACCATCCAGCTTGTTGTCAGTGCACAGTACAAAAGCCAGCATCTGTGATGGTATGAGGGTGCATTAGTGCACATAACATGTGTAGCTTGTACATCACAAGGCATCATTAATGCTGAATGATATATACACATTTCAGATCAATATGCTGCCATCCAGACAAAATCTTTTTCAGGGAAGGTCTTCCTTCTTTCAGCAAGACAATGCCAAACCACTTTCTGCACATATTAAAACTGCATGGCTCCATAGTAAGAGAGTCCGGTTGCTAAACTGGCCTGCCTGCAGTCCAGATCTGTCTTCCATTTAAAACATTTGGTGGATTATGAAGTGCAAAATATGAAAAAAGGAGACCCCGATTTGTTGAGCAACTGAAATTGTACAGTGGGGCAAAAAAGTATTTAGTCAGTCACCAATTGTGCAAGTTCTCCCACTTAAAAAGATGAGAGAGGCCTGTAATTTTCATCATAGGTATACCTCAACTATGAGAGACAAAATGAGAAAAAAAATCCAGAAAATCACATTGTCTGGTTTTTAAAGAATTTATTTGCAAATTATGGTGGAAAATAAGTATTTGGTCAATAACAAAAGTCCATCTCAATACTTTGTTATATACCCTTTGTTGGCAATGACAGAGGTCAAACATTTTCTGTAAGTCTTCACAAGGTTTTCATACACTGTTGCTGGTATTTTGGCCCATTCCTCCATGCAGATCTCCTCTAGAGCAGTGATGTTTTGGGGCTGTCGCTGGGCAACACAGACTTTCAACTCCCTCCAAAGATTTTCTATGGGGTTGAGATCTGGAGACTGGCTAGGCCACTCCAGGACCTTGAAATGCTTCTTACGAAGCCACTCCTTCGTTGCCCGGGTGGTGTGTTTGGGATCATTGTCATGCTGAAAGACCCAGCCACGTTTCATGCAATGCCCTTGCTGATGGAAGAAGGTTTTCGCTCAAAATCTCACGATACATGGCCCCATTCATTCTTTCCTTTACATGGATCAGTTGTCCTGGTCCCTTTGCAGAAAAACAGCCCCAAAGCATGATGTTTCCACCCCCATGCTTCACAGTAGGTATGGTGTTCTTTGGATGCAACTCAGCATTATTTCTCCTCCAAACACAAGTTGAGTTTTTACCAAAAAGTTCTATTTTGGTTTCATCTGACCATATGACATTCTCCCAATCCTCTTCTGGATCATCCAAATGCTCTCTAGCAAACTTCAGATGGGCCTGGACATGTACTGGCTTAAGCAGGGGGACACGTCTGGCACTGCAGGATTTGAGTCCCTGGCAGCGTAGTGTGTTACTGATGGTAGCCTTTGTTACTTTGGTCCCAGCTCTCTGCAGGTCATTCACTAGGTCCCCCCGTGTGGTTCTGGGATTTTTGCTCACAGTTCTTGTGATCATTTTGACCCCATGGGGTGAGATCTTGCGTGGAACCCCAGATCGAGGGAGATTATCAGTGGTCTTGTATGTCTTCCATTTTCTAATAATTGCTCCCACAGTTGATTTCTTCACACCAAGCTGCTTACCTATTGCAGATTCAGTCTTCCCAGCCTGGTGCAGGTCTACAATTTTGTTTCTGGTGTCCTTTGACAGCTCTTTGGTCTTGGCCATAGTGGAGTTTGGAGTGTGACTGTTTGAGGTTGTGACAGGTGTCTTTTATACTGATAACGAGTTCAAACAGGTGCCATTAATACAGGTAACGAGTGGAGGACAGAGGAGCCTCTTAAAGAAGTTGTTACAGGTCTGTAAGAGACAGAAATCTTGCTTGTTTGTAGGTGACCAAATACTTATTTTACAGAGGAATTTACCAATTAATTCATTAAAAATCCTACAATGTGATTTCCTGGATTCTTTCCCCCCATTCTGTCTCTCATAGTTGAAGTGTACCTATGATGAAAATTACAGCCCTCTCTCATCTTTTTAAGTGGGAGAACTTGCACAATTGGTGGCTGACTAAATACTTTTTTGCCCCACTGTATATCAGACAAGTATGCAACAACATTTGTCTGTCAAAACTGCAGGCATTGGGCTCCTCAGTTCCCATACATTTGTAGAGTGATGTTAAAAGTAGACATGATACAACACAGTGGTAAACATGCCCCTGTCCCAACTTTTTTTTGAAACATGATGCTGATATTAAATTCAAAATGAGCATATTTTCAAAAAACAATAAAATTTATCAGTTTCAACATTTGATGAAGGAGTGTCTTTGTACAATTTTCAGTGAAATATAGGATTTACATGATTTGCAAATTATCACATTCTGTTTTTATTTACAGTTTACACAGCAGCCCAACTTTTTTGGAATTGGTGTTGTCCATCAATAGCTTGCTTGCTGTACTTTCAACTCTCACTGACTTGGTCACTTTCAGTCATTGCATTATCCAGGTAGAGACACACCCTAGATAACTGCCTGGCCAAAAAAAAAAAAAAAAAAATCACTATTTGAATTTAAATAAGCAAATATATCAGAGACTTTGATTAGACCATTACTGCAGTGATTGTGTTTCAGCTGACAATTCTTTTAACCCTAACTGATGCAGTGAGTAGCTTCTCATTTCTTAAACAAACATGCCAAAAGATGTATCCTGTGTTCATGGAAAAAGATGTTACTGTGTTTCAGAAGGGTCAAATTATTGGCCTGGATCAAGCAAAGAAAACAACTAAGGAGATTGCTGAAATGACTGGAATTGGGTTAAGAACTGTCCAACACATTATTAAAACCTGGAAGAATAGTGGTGAACCATCACCTTCATGGAAAAAATGTGGTTGGAAAAAGATCCTGACTGACCATGATCAGAAATCATTGATAATAATAATAATAATAATAATACATTTTATTTATAAGCACCTTTCAAGGTACCCAAGGACACTGAACAGTAAAAAACAAACAATAAAAAGCAAAACAATAAAATAACAACAATAATAAAATAATAAGAAATCAATATCACTGGTGAAGTCGAATTGTTAAAAAAAAAATGACCAGAAAACTTATGACTATGTTTAATATGCCCCTTTTCCACCAAAGCAGTTCCAGGGCTGGTTTGGGGCCAGTGCTTAGTTTGGAACCGGGTTTTCTGTTTCCTCTGACAAAGAACTGGCTTTGGGGCCAGAAAAACCTGTTCCAGGCTAGCACCAACTCTTTGCTGGGCCAGAGGAAAGAACCGCTTACGTCAGCAGGGGGGGGAGTTGTTAAGACTGATAACAATAGCAAGACCACGAAAGGTCGCTATTTTTAAGCGACAAGAAGCAGTAGCTGTACAAACGTGAAGTCATCCATTATTGTTGTTGTTGCTGCTTCTTCTTCTCCGTGTTGTTGTTGCTTCGATGTTCATGCCAAGGTTTATGCAAACGCAGCGACATAACTGACGTATACAGCGATATAACTGACATATACAGCGACATAATGACGTGGCTCCCCTTAGCACCCCAAGCTATGGAAAAGCAAACTGGTTCTCAGCTGGCTCGCAAGTTGAACGAGTTGTGAACCAGCACCAGCACTGGCCCCGAACCAGCCCTGGAACTGATTTGGTGGAAAAGGGGTAATGGTGAATGTAAGAGCATTTCCATACTCACAATGTGAAGAGAACTCAAAGGACTGGTACTAAACATCTATGTGGCCATAAGAAAACCACTTGTTTGTGTGACTAATCAGAAGAAAAGGCTTCAGTTTGCTAGGGAGCATAAATATTAGACTCTGGAGGAATGGAAAAAGGTCATGTGGTTTGATGTGTCCAAATTTATCTGATTCCTGAGTGATGAGTGTGTCAGGGTGAGAAGGGAAACATATGAAGCGATGCATACATCATGCATTAGTGGCCACTGTACAAGCCTCTGGAGGCAGTGTTATGATCTGTGGTTGCTTGGTCGGGTTGAGGCTCAGCAACTTTATGGGGCAATAAAATAAATTCAGCTGGCAACCTGAATGTACTGAATGACCAGGTTATCACATCAATTGATTTTTTTCTTCCCTGATGGCAAGACATAAAATTAGGGCTCAGATTGTGAAAGAGTGGTTCAGGAACCATGAGGAATCATTTTCACACTTGAATTGGCCACCACGGAGTCCCGAACTTAACCCCATTGAAAATGTTGGGATGTGTTGGAGAAAACTTTACACAGTGATTTGGTTCTCCTATCCTCAACACAAGATCTCAGTGAAAAATTAATACAACTCTGGACTGAAATGTGAAATTGCATAAGTTTATCAAAACAATGCTACAGCAAATGCATGCTGTAATCAAAGCGAAAGGTGGTCCAAACAAATATTAGTGGGTTTTTTTTGGGTTTTTTTTGGCAGGGCATTGTAGTATGGCAGTTCATCACATTGCACCATGCATGCACTTTCACACACAGTTACACATGTAGGGGCAATTTATCTTTGCCAGTCCACCTAGTGGCATGTTTTTGGAAGGTGGGTAGAAACCAGAGACCCCAGAACCATAGGTGCTAAAGCAGGCAACTAGACTTGCTTGAAATTCTTGAAGATGTTTCACCTCTCATCCGAAAGGCTTCTTCAGTTCTGTCTGACTAGTGGGGAGTTCCAGGTATTTATCCTCTAGTGGACCAAAAGCAAACCTAAGGAGAGTTGTTGAGGTCATATGGCCTCAACAACTCTCCTAAGGTTTGCTTTTGGTCCACTAGAGGATAGATACCTAGAACTCCCCACTAGTCAGACAGAACTGAAGAAGCCTTTCGGATGAGAGGTGAAACATCTTCAAGAATTTCAAGCAAGTCCAGTTGCCTTCTTTCGCACCTACAGTTTCTGATGACCTGGATGACTGAGAAACTTCACAGACAGAAAAGGGGAGAACATAAACTGAACAGAAATTCCAAGCAGACAGTAAGACTAGCTCAGGAATCATACCAGGGACCTGAAGTTGTGAGACAGAAATACTACCCACTACACACTGCCTGTACTTTCAGCTGTTTCATTCAGTTTTAAATTGCAATGTAATATTATGAAATATATTTTTTCATACTTTGACTCATAAAACGATCAGAAGACAAAGATTCAAGCACATATCAAACAGTAGTCTAATATATTGTGGTTATAGGTAGTCCTAATGGTCCCTGTAAAAATTATCCTCAGCAGCTGTTCCTGTGCTTAAGTATAGAATCAGGTATAAGCCTGACTCTCTGAATGGCTCCACATGCTGGAAAAATGTGAAAGTTGTATAGTTGGCAGGTTGTGCTGGAGTTTTCATAATTTTGGTATCAAGACACAAAGTACAATTAAAAAAAATTGTACAGTAGTTTGCTCAGGTGAAGTGTATGATGACAGTTATTTGTGATTTAAAGAAATAGTTTTTAGCCTATCATCATACAAATGTTTACTGAAAAATGTTGCAGCCAACAGGCAATTACAAAAATTTGCTATTGCTGCAAAGTTGTGTTTTAAAGATGATAGTCTCTAAAGTTAATTATCTTTCCTCTAAGCCTTTTGGTGGAGATGGCTGGTGTGATACAATCAACAACAGAGCCTACTGTCAATACGATGGAGGAGATTGCTGTCCATCCACTCTTTCTACCAAAAAGGTAAAATTAAACCCTTTTAAAGGGAGCATTTTAACACAATGATCAGGCTGGGAAAGTAATAAACCTCTGTGACTCATGGATATGGGCATTCAATGATATTCTCTTGCTCTGTCTTCCTCAATGTTATCCTGCAGTTCAAGATTTGTGGCTGCACTTTTCCTTACATGTCAGCTAAGTCATTTTTCATATCTACTCAGGTAAAGGTCAGAATCCCCCACAGAGATTAGTGAGCTTAGGGCAAAAAGGGACTGGTGTAAATAAATGACCAGCCTAAACAGGTTTTATTAGGCCTAGACCAGGTGTCAGTGGTCATGGGAGACTGTAAAACAGTGCTTTTTAATGAGCAGATGCAGAGAAAATTAAATAAACAGTGAGGGGAAGCATCCTGCCACCATGGGTCCAGCAGGAGCTGCTGCTTGCATGTTCATACAGGCAGTGGAAAAGCGCTGGACATGTTGATCGCAGCACTCCATTTTAATAGTGTCTAGGATCAGTGCCAGACGTGAGGGCTAGAACAGGAGAATAGAGAGAGTAGCCTACTCTGAAGTTTCTTACTTGCTCAAAGTATTATGGGTATGACATACTGTAACACACACGAATTATGTTGTGTGAAATCTTGATGCACATAGAAATCTGTCTAATTACTAGGTCATTTTGTGATATTACAGTAGAGATGCAGTACAGACAAAACAAAACAAAAATAAAGTTTAGCTAGATGTAATAATAATGTGTCCTTGATGTTTCATCACTTATCTGTGTGGTTTCATGAATGACAGGAGACAGCATTTATAACATTCACATGAATTAGTCTCATGGTGTCAGCTCTTGTGAACCAGCAGGTTACCTTCTTGTGCATGTGTGCATGCATGCTGAGATCTTCCAAAAGTCACAAAGTAACACAGTTGGGTTCCCTCCATTCACATTTTATTTCCTCCACATGGAAGAGATTCTTCCTGTGTGCTACCTGTTTGATGTATTACACAACTCTTGCCTTTTGACTGACTAGTGGACCAATGGCTACATAAGACTAGTGTAATTCATGGGCATATTGCATATTAACCATCTTAAAGATGCAGTGTCTAGCTCAGACAACCATTGTGCTGACTGTGCAGAAATGATGACTCCAACAGAGCATGTTTGGCTGGCAGAGTTAGTCCTCATGTGAAGTCAAATCAGCCTGCTGGTAACAAAGTTCAATCAGTAACAGTCCAGAAAGCAATCTGAATTAGTTTCTCTGCAAATTAACAGCCTGACAAGGCTCAGCTATTTCAAAATAACCCTCTTTCAAGCCCAATTACTTTTCATTCTCCCAAGGCCATGTTTCAGGAGCACAAGGATGCTATGACTACATTCATATCTGGAAGATTTTTCCAGGCTGATAGTGACCTAACAGTTGAACCACCATGTTCAACTCTAGTCTCTGCAATGTCTGAAAATTGATCTGGGCCAGCCTCTTCCAGCTGTCAGGCACTGCTTACAGCTCTGAACTAGCCATGGCTTCCAGAGTCTTTCTCTAGGGCTACAGTTGTTTTTCAAAGTGCTAGAGTGACTTAGAATAGTTGCCACCCTGTCACACCCTGTGGCAAACATTATGCCTGCCAATCAGATTTGGCAAGGTGAGGGGCACAGGTTTTAACTTGCTGGTTTCTAATCAACCAACCATTCGAGAGAAATAGTCAGCATGGATATATACATGCTTGTGAGTAGTGTGATAGCTGGGGCAGAGGGGCCACGTGGTGTAAAATCAGTACACATCAGTCAACTGGAGTTGAGAGCAGTGCTCATTATTTATTTATTTATTTATTTATTTATTTTCATTTTGAGACCTTGCCATGTGTTGGTTCACTCAGACAATGCTTTGACAATCAGCTACACAACATCAGGGTGCCATGAAGTAGAGAGGGACCACCTTGCACAGAATCTCCTAATGTGCACATATCCACATTTATCTTCAGTCAGATCCAAGTCATCAGCAGGGGAAGTACAACAGTGACTACCTTCACCATCTACTGTACTTGTTTTTCCTGTTCAGTGTATTGCCCAATTTGGGATCATCCCCTTGTGCTCGAGTCCATGAAGGCGCCTCCTAACAGTTTCTGAAATACACAAACCAGCCCATCTGGCACCATGCCACAGTCACAGAGATCACACATTTCCCCATTCTGTTGTTTCATGTGAATGATAATTGAAGCTCTTAACCTGCATCTGCATGATTTTATGGATTGTGCTGCTGCAACATAATTGACTGATTGGATAGCTGCAAGAATGTGCAGGTGTTCCTAATACAGTGGATGGTGAGTGTCTGTATACATTTGTAGAACTCCCTAAGGTAAGATGTGACACTGAAGCACTGAGACAGGTGAGACACTGCAAAAGCTGAATATAAAAATAACCCAGCAACTAAACAGCTTTGTTAAACACACACACACACACACACACACACACACACACACACACACACAAATAAATAAATAAATAAAAAATTAATCAGACACAGGTCTGATCGTTTTGCCACTCATCTTCCCCATCCCTGCCCTCCATTCACAAACTGGTGCTCTACCCTGCTCCCACTGCCACATACCCCCACCGCCCAACTCAGGCCAGGGAGCCATCCGGCCTGTAGTTGATCCCCCCCAATGGGAAAGCTAGTCTGCCACCATCATCTCTGCCTGTGGACGACCTTGAACTTAAAGGGCTTCAAAGCTAGATACCAACAGGTGATCCACAAGTTGGCATCCTTCATGCGGTGGAGTCACTGGAGCAGGGCATGGTCTGAGCAGAGGGTGAAAGGGCACTCCAGCAGGTAGTATCAGAGGGTGAGGACCACCCACTTGATGGCCAGACACTCCTTTTTAATGGTGCTGTACTTAGTTTCTCAAACCAAGAACTTGTGGCTAATGTACAGTACCGGGCGATCCTCCCCCTCCACCATCTGGGACAAAATGGCCCCCAGCTCTCTGTCTGATGCGCCAGTCTGCAAAACAAAGGGGAGAAAGAAGTCAGGAGAGTGTAACAGTGGCCCACCACACACTGCAGGCTTTACTTGGGTGAAATCTCATTGGCATGGCTCCATCCAGTGGACTGGATCTGGCACCCCCTTTTTAGTGAGATCAGTCAGCAGGCTGGTGACCTCAGAATACTTAGGCACAAACCTACAATAATATCCAGCCAGCCCAAGGAACTGTCTCACCCCCTTTTTGGTCGTGGGTCTTGAGCAGGATGCAGTTACTGTGGTCTTGTCAATTTGGGGATGCACCTGCCCATGACTCAAGTGGAAGCCCAGATATTGTATTTCTACCTGACCACTCGCAAACTTCTTTGGGTTAGCCTTGAGTCCCATGCACCTTAACAGCTCCAGAACAGCCCTGAGGTGTTTTACATGCTGTGGCCAATCTTTGCTTTACATAATGATGTCATCAAAATAGGCCACAGTAAAGGTGGCATGTAGGTGAAGGCTTTTGTCAACAAGCTGCTGGGAACATCGCCAGGGCCTGATTAACTGAAATGGAAGGGTAATGAATTGGTGTAAACCAAAAGGGGTGAAAAAGGCTGTTTTTTCAAGGGATAGGGGACTCAAGAGGGCTCTGCTAATATCCCTTTGTTAAATCCAGTGTCAAATAAAAATGAGCTGCGCCTAACCGATCAAACAACTCATCAATGCGAGGCACTGGGTACATGCCGAATTTACACACCATGTTGACCTTTCTATAGTCCACACAGAACTGGACTGACCCATTGGTCTTGGGGACCAAGACCACCAGGCTGCTCCAGTTGCTGTGTGACTCCTTGATTTTTCCCATTTCAAGCATGGCCTTGAGTTTGTCCCAAACTACAGTTTTCTTGTGTTTAGGTAAGCAATATGGATGGCTACACACCACCACTCCTGAGGACATCTCGATGTGTTGTTCTCTAAGTTGGGTGTGGCTGGGAAGAGGCAGGAACACATCAGAAAACTCTGCTTGCAACTTGGCAACCTCTGTGAGTCAGGACAGCAAGAGGTGGTCTCCAGAGGGGACTGGGGCAGATTGAGTGGCTACTTTCATTTTTACCTCCGGCCCCAGCTCCTCCCTCTCCTGAACTACTGTTACCAATGCCACAGAGACCCCCCCATTCCATAATTTAAGCAGCTTGAGGTAGTATATCTGCTGCACCTTGACTCTATCCATTCATTTCACCTCATAGTCGATGTTCCCAATTCACCGTGTGACCTCAAAGGGCCTTTACCACTTGGCGAGCAATTTAGAGCTTAATGTGGGCAATAACATGATGGCTTTATCCCCGGTGTGAATTCTCAAAAGTGCACAGCCCTGTTGTACAACCAGGACTGATGTTCTTGCTCCTGCCACAAGTTCTCCTGGGTTAGGTGACTGAATGGGTGTTGTTTGCACACAGGTTGAGAATGTATTGAATTTTACTTTTACTATTAGAAAGTCCCTCCTCCAGATTTTCTCATAAGATGTCTTGGACACCATGAGGTTTATGTCCATCCAATTATTCAAATGGGGAAAAACACTTGGAGGCTTGTGGAACCTCAGGTACTATAAATAACAGGGGCTCAATCTGTTTATCCCAGTCTGAGCCATTTATCCCACTTAATTTACGAATTAAGATTTTTAAGAGGGCGGCACGGTGGTGTAGTGGTTAGTGCTGTCGCCTCACAGCAAGAAGGTCCGGGTTCGAGACCCGTGGCTGGCGAGGGCCTTTCTGTGCGGAGTTTGCATGTTCTCCCCGTGTCCGCGTGGGTTTCCTCCAGGTGCTCCGGTTTCCCCCACAGTCCAAAAGACATGCAGGTTAGGTTAACTGGTGACTCTAAATTGACCATAGGTGTGAATGTGAGTGTGAATGGTTGTCTGTGTCTATGTGTCAGCCCTGTGATGACCTGGCGACTTCTCCAGGGTGTACCCCGCCTTTCGCCCATAGTCAGCTGGGATAGGCTCCAGCTTGCCTGTGACCCTGTAGAACAGGATAAAGCGGCTAGAGATAATGAGATGAGATGAGATTTTTAAGAGTTTGGTTAAATCGCTCAATCAAGCAGTCTATCTGTGGGTGATAAAAGCTTGTGCAGATTGTTTTAACCCCTAGTAACTCAGAGTTTGCAAAGGGTGTGTGACATAAATGTAGTGCCCTGATCATTCAGGATTTCTTCTGGAATCCTGACTCAGGAGATAATTTTAAAATGGTGCCTCTGCAACATTATGTTATGCAGCAGTACTGCTTCCGGTTATTGCATTACATAGTCCACCAGGACTAAAATAAAGCAATATCCTTGTGCAGACTGGTCTAATGACCCAATGAGATCCATCCTAATTCATTCGAAGGGGATTTTGATTAGGGGAAGAGGACGCAATGGCATTTTTGGGGTAGCCACTGGATTTACCAGCTGGCATTCATGACATGCTGTACACCACCTACGTACATCCCTGAGAATTCCTGTCCAGTAGAAATGGGCCATGAGACAGGTCAGTGTTTTAGGATAACTGCATGAATGTGCAGGTGTTCCTAATAACGTGGAATGTGAATGTATGTATACATTTGTAACACTCCCCCAGGTAAGGCAGGACACTGGGACAGGTGGGACATTGAAAAAGTTGAAAATAAAAGAACCCAGCAACTAAACAGCTTTGTTAACGAGGCGCATGTGCGCACGCACACACACACACACACACACACACACACACACACACACACACTGCTTTGCCCAAAGCTCTCCTCCTCTCTGCTTTCTCTCTCCTTATTAGCCCTTGGCTGTCACTGGAAGACACACACACATACACAACATTAATCAGACACAGGTGTAATCGTTTTGCCACTCACCTTCCCCAGCCTCGCTCTCCATTCACAAACTGGCACAGGACGACTCCCCGCTGACTCAACATTCAAAGAATTTTTTCTTGGTGCATTGCTCACTCTATTGTGTTTGAAGGTTTTTTTTTGTTTTGTTTTTTGTTTTTCAATTAGCACAGGGGATATTGACTGAAACAGTTTGAGAACCACTGCACTAACGTGCTTTTAGCAGCTATGATATCAGTTTATATGCAAAATTCAAGCCCCTTAAGCCTCTTATATTGTTATATGATGATATATTACTAACCTACTCACAGAAGGCATAACAAGTAGAAGAGCTTTCACTACTGTGTCACTACTGTGTAAACAAATATTGACGTAATGAACCAGAGTAATGTACATTAAATTGCACATGGATTATTATTAATAGTGTACTTTTTATCCCATTTATTATCTCGTTATGTTCTTAATCTTACCTAGTAAGAGAGTGGCACAGTTTTTCCACTTTGTTTGCCATTGCCATGGGAGTCAGAAGAGAGCATGGTTTCAGGATCTCCACAATTGGCTGACATTAATCCACCAACCAGTCTTTATTATATACATTATATTTTACAGAACTTAAGTGATAGCAGCCTAAGTCAGATTTACATTATTAAGAGTATTATCCTCAGCATTATAAGAAGGTGTTCGTCTGATGCCTTTCCTGTTGTTATCACATTACCTATTTTATGTTATTTATTTAAAGTGAGCCTTGATACAGAATCAGACTGCCCCCCCCCTCCCCCCCGGATATCGGCCTGATACATACAGCACTTTGAATGTGAATATACAGTATATTTAGATATTCTGTGTTTGAGTGAAAAGAAAAGCAGTGATGAATTCATTTGCATGTTATTTTATCTCATATTTTCCTGACTTGTACAGTGTAAATGTTAGATGTACAGCTAGAGTGGGTTCAGAAAGTATTCAGGCTCCTTGAATGTCTGCCCACTTTATCAGAATCAGAATTACTTTCTTAATCCCCAGAGGGAAATTCAAAATTGCTACAAAGCTCCTGAATCAGAGAAGAAGTAAACATGTCTAAAAATAGAAGATAAAATCGTCTGAAAAAAGAATAAAAATAAAATAAAATAATTTAAATTAAATAAGTTCAATAACTTCAAGTAAAAGCAAAATGAAGTGATTCTATTATTGTTATAGATTTAATTTCAAATGGATTAAATTGATTATTTATTATATTCTTTATTATACTATGTCTTTACATGGTAGGGTATACCGCAGCCACCGCACCTGGCAGGCATTAAGGCCTGCTCCTTTTGTGTGGTGGCTAGCATAGAAGTCGCTCCCCTCAGACATCTTCAACTAAAAGCAGAGCTGCACAACGAAGACCTGTAGACTTCACAAGGTTTTCAAGTGGGCACCCCACCTCACCGGTGTTTCGTCAACAAGCCCACGACACCTCAGTGGGGCTTGGCAGCAGAACCAGCATCCTGGAACTGCTCCCTCTGTCATTCAGGAACCTGCCATGCAACTCTGTCCCCCCTCTTCTCTGCCAGCCTGGCTTAGCCACTGGTCACTTCTTTTTAGCCACAGCCACCTGGATGCCTGTTCCGCCTGCTTTGAGATGCTGTTCACCAAGTTCTTACGGGTTACACCCCTAACCCCAAGCCGTCCTAGTGCTCTCCAAAGGGACTGCCCTGGGAACCCCCTGCAACCCACCTCCACTGGTAGGTTCCAGGTTCTCCACCCCCTCTGCTGGCTCTCTACAAGGAGGGGCTGGTACTTCCCCAGCTTGTGTTCGTGTGCCTCCTCAATCCTCTCCTCCCAGGGTACCGTTAGCTCTATCAAGGCCACCTGTTTTGTTGCATGGGACCAGAGCACGATATCTGGTCGGAGGCTGGTGACTGCAATCTCTTCAAGAAACCTGAGTTGCCTACCCAGGTCAACTCTCATTTCCCAGTCCTCTGCTGTGCCAAGAATACCTGCACACCTGTCCTCCCTGCCTGCTTTCTCCCCAGGCCTGAGAAAGCTGATGAAGCAGGGCCCTTTGTTGTGGGCCTTGATTATTTTCCGCTTCCTCGCCTTCTCCAAGCCATCGGCCAGTTGCACCAGCACTTTATCATGGCGCCACCTAAACCTTCCCTCGGTCAGGCTTGCTTTGCAGGATGACAAGATGTGCTCCAGGTTCGCTGGTCTCTTACACTGTGCACAGAAGGGATCCTCTGTCAGCCTCCACCTTTGCAGGTTAGTTGGTGTTGGCAGCACATCATACACAGAACTCAGAAGGAACTTCAACCGATGCCCCTCCATGTTCCAGATGTCCTTCCAACTGAGGTATCTTCCCCGGACACTGTCCCACTGGGTCCAGTACTTTATACGGAATCCCATTTGGCCCTGGTGCAGATCCTCCCCTAGCCTTCCGGATGAAGTCATTAACCTCCTGCCATCTAAGCTCTCCATCATCGAACGAAATGGCTGGCTCTTCTGGACAGCTCAGCTTTCCTTCCAGGTTTAGCGCCTCCTCTCGCCTTGGACCACTGTGCACCTTACAGAGGTGTTCTTCGACCTCCTCCCTCGAGGCATTCAGCACTCCTGACCTTTTCACTCCAAGGAGTTCAGCCAAGTACTTAAAAGGATTTCTGGTGAATTTCACCCTCTCCTTTTCTCGCCTCCTTCTATTCCTCCGCTGGCACTCTGCTCTACGCAAGATCTTCATGCGCTCCCTCAAGACACCTCGCATCTCTGTAAGTGCAGGTTTTTCCTCATCAGGAGCTTGCCGGAACGCCTTCCTAAGTCTTCTTAGGTCACCTCTGAGCTTTGCGATCTCCCTTAAGCATCTATTTTCCTTAGTCTGTTGAGGGCCTCTGCACCGTACCTGCTCCATCCCGAAACGCTCTACTCCCATACTCCAGATGATAGTGGACATTGCTTTCAACTTACTTCCGCTACTGCCAGCAAGAACAGACTCAAGGACTTGATCTACCTCCCTGTCAAAGGACTTCCAGTCTTTCCTGGCTACCGCTGTTGGCCACCTCACTGGTTTTCTCCTTGCCTCCCCTTCCTCAGCGGCTTGCTTTCGCTGACCTGTTCCCTGGCTGGCTTCCCTTTCTTGTTGTTGGTCGTCATATACGATGTTATCAGTTGCAAGGATGTTGGCGCCTTCGTTGTGGGCCTGGAGATTCTGAGTACTGTGGTTAGATACCTGACCCTGCCTCTCCTCTGTCTTACCAGGTTGCCCTGTGCGTTGCACACAACTGTGGCGTAGACAGCCCATCCTGCTCTGGTGTATCTTCAGACCTCTATTGCCTTTGCAGACCTTTCCACATCTACAGACTCTAGTTGTTCCATTGTTCTGAGTTGTTGACCTTTGACCGTCATCCGTAGTCATAACTGATGTCTGTCCTATAGGTCGCTCATCCTCCTCCGCTCTCGTGCGACCTAGGGGGTATCTTATTTACTATATTACTTACTTACTTACTTACTTACTTACCTTATTATTTATTATATTCTTTATTATACTATATTCTTTATTATAAATGGATTAAATTATTCTACACACAGTAGCACATAATAACAAAATGAAAAATGTTTATTGAAATTTTTGCAAATATATATCAAATCAAAAACTAAAATCTCATTTAGAGAAGTACTGGACTCTTTATTCAGTGCTTTGTAGAAACATCTGTGGCAGCAGTTACAGCTTTTTTTTACAGTCTTCTTGGGTCTCTGCAAGCATTGTACACCAGGATTTGGCCAGTTTCTCCCATCCTTCTGGGGAGATCCTCCCAAGCTCAGTCAGATTGTATGGGGAGTTTCTGTGAACTGCCAGATTCAGATGCTCTTTTGAGGTTCAAGTCTGGGCATTAACCGGTCCTGTCAAGGACAGTCTGAGACTTGTTTTGAAAGCATTTGAATGATTTCTAAGTTGTATGCTTCAAGTTGTTATGCTGAAAGATGGACCTTCATCCCAGTCTGATGTTGTGTCATGCTGGAGCAGGTTTTCATCAAGGACCTCCCTGTATTTGGCTGCATTCATCTTTACCTCAATTCCCTTCACCATAGGGATGCTATTACCAGTTAATGAGTGGTGCCTGTTTTTTTTTTGTTTGTTTGTTTTTTTGTTTTTTTAAACTGCCACATGTAGTGTCAGTAGGTTCTTCCATCTCTATGGTGTACTTCTGAAGTTCTTTTAGACTGGCCATTGGGTTCTTAGTCACCTGGACAATGGCCTTCTTTCCCAAAAAAACAACAACAACAACAACAAAAGCCCACCTAGTAATATTTCATCAGGTTTGCAGTTTTGGGGTTTGTTACTTTCCAGAAAGATGACATTCCAAAAAGAGGGTCCTTTAAGTATCATTTCATTATAATGCCTATATAAATTTCCAAGATTTTCTTTTAATAATAATGGACAAAAAATTATTTAAGAATGACTTAAAACATGCAATGACAGTAGAACATAGATTTCATCGGAATAGATCAAGTGCTCTGACATTTTATTTATATATATATATATATATATATATATATATATATATATATATATATATATATAATGTCAAAGCACTTGATCTATTCCTATGAAATCTATGTTCTACTGTCATTGCATGTTTTAAGTCATTCTTAAAAAAAAAAAAATATATATATATATATATATATATATATCCATAATCTGTAGCCACTTATCCTGTCCTACAGGGCCACAGGCAAGCTGGAGCCTATCCCAGCTGACTATGGGCGAGAGGCAGGGTACACCTTGGACAAGTCACCAGGTCATTGCAGGGCTGACACATAGAGACAAACAACCATTCACACTCACATTCACACCTACAGGCAATTAGAGCCACCAATTAGCCTAACCTGCTTGTCTTTGGACTGTGGGGGAAAATGGAGCACCCAGAGGAAACCCACACAGACACAGAGAGAACATGCAAACTCTGCACAGGAAGGCCCTCATCAGCCACTGGGCTTGAACCCAGAACCTTCTTGTTGTGAGGTGACAGTGCTAACCACTGCATCACCATGGTACACTATGAAGTAACATATGGGACATATATGGAATTATGTGGTAAACAAAAAAAAAGCATGAAAAGAAAAAAACAAAATATGTTTCATATTTTAGATTTTTCAAAGTAGATTGAAATTTATCAAAATTTATGCACGACAGTGCTAACCACGACACATCAATTCAAGTTTATTTTTATAGCTCTTTTAACAATAGACATTGTCACAAAGCAGCTTTACAGAAAATTAAAAACTTTAAACATTAGCTAATTTTATCCCTAATCTATGCCCAATGAACAAGCCTGTGGTGATGGTGGCAAGGAAAAACTCCCTCAGACAACATGAGAAAGAAACCTTGAGAGGAACCAGACTCAAAAGGGAACCCGTCCTCATTTGGGTGATAACAGACAACGTGATTATAAATAACTTGCTACTATTACAGTGTCCTATATAGTCACAAAGTATAAATATGTAACTAGGAAATTCATTATAGTTTGAACATGAAGTATGTTTTGTTGAAGTTATAAACTGTTCATTGATGGAAACTTAAGTGTTAGTCCGGGAGCCAAAGGCCCAAATTTGGCTGAACCTGGCTTCGTTGGTTAAAGTTTTTTTTTTTTGCTGTTTGTTGTTGTCCAAGGTCTACTCATTAAGATAAGAGAGGGTGCCCGGTGATATCCCTTGGGCAATTCCGGATATTGGCCCTTTATTGTTGGATGTGCTGCAGTCATAGCCTAAATTCTGACATTTTGACATTCTTCACTTTATGTTCACCAAAGTCTATATCTCATCTCATTATCTCTAGCCGCTTTATCCTTCTACAGGGTCGCAGGCAAGCTGGAGCCTATCCCAGCTGACTACGGGCGAAAGGCGGGGTACACCCTGGACAAGTCGCCAGGTCATCACAGGGCTGACACATAGACACAGACAACAATTCACACTCGCATTCACACCTACGGTCAATTTAGAGTCACCAGTTAACCTAACCTGCATGTCTTTGGACTGTGGGGGAAACCGGAGCACCCGGAGGAAACCCACGCGGACACGGGGAGAACATGCAAACTCCGCACAGAAAGGCCCTCACCAGCCCCGGGGCTCGAACCCAGGACCTTCTTGCTGTGAGGCGACAGCGCTAACCACTACACCACCGTGCCGCCCCAAAGTCTATATATCATACTTATTTTTGTGTTTGTTAACATAATAGGATGAGTTTAAGGCCTGGGGGTGGGGTTCCAGCCATGGTTGGGGGTGTGGCCATGCAATTGGGGGTGGGGCTTATACCAAAAAGCCCTTTATTACTCTATTACTTTGGTTGTTAATGCGAGCCTTAAATTATTAGGCATACACTCCATTGTCATCCTTGTGTTTACTTCTGCAGGGGCATATGAGGGACACAATTAGCTAATTCAAGCCAACTTGTGTAGCTATCTTGCTAACTCTGTCAATCACACTGCCCCCAAAAGATCACAGCACGCATAAGCTAAGCAGAGAAACTATTTGACTGTAATCATGAAAGAGCAGTGACATGTACTCACTGCTCACCAGTGAACTAGACCCATAGTTTCACAACACTGGCTAGCACACCCAACTCTCACCTAGTAAATGCTAGTCACTGATTTTTTTAAGCTAATACATTAAGCTAATAGATTGCTTATTTTAACGATATTGACTGTTGAAATAGTAATGTCCCTGGTTCCCTAGTAAAATTCAGGGCATTGTCCCCGATTATCATCTCAAAAGTCTGTTAACCTTACCCTCACCCCCACTCCAAACCACACTGCTTGTGGACTGAGAGTCATGTGCACTAGCCAGTCCACTGACTAGCATGACTTTTAAAACGTTGGGCAGTAAGGTTTCCTTAAGCTAATACATTAAGCTAATAGATTGCTTATTTTTACGATATTGACTGTTGAAATAGTAATGTTCCTGGTTCCCTAGTAAAATTCAGGGCATTGTCCCCGATTCACCCCCACTCCAAACCACACTGCTCTTCCACTGACTAGCACGACTTTTAAAACGTTGGGGAGTAAGGTTTACTTAACATTCTCCTCTGTACTAGCTGGCATCCAGTACATAAGCATATTTTTACAGACACTAAGCAATGGCAAAGGGTTTAGAGGGTTTTTTTTTCATCTGAACTCTTAGTTCTTTCCTTAAATAGTTTTTGTGTTTTTTGTGTGTGTTTGCATACTGTATGTAATTATTTTACATAATTATTGCTCATTAGTGTGTGTGCATGTGTATGTGTGTGCGTGTGCATGCATGCATGCACGTACATGCTTTATGTACTGTAGTTCTTGTATCAAAATTGTTAATTTTGCAAATTTATGAAAGGGTCAATTACACGTTTGACTAATTTGAATGACAGTAAAGCGTGAATACTGTACAGCCAATTTGGTTAATTGAAAATCAGTATCTTTTGCTATTCTTGTGTGTGTGTGCGCATGCTGTATATGCCATTTTGCATGCTTGATATATTGCATACTGTAGTTTTACATAGTGGATCACTGGTGTGAGTGTATATACATGCTGTATATAGTTCTATTGCATGCTGTATATAGTTCTTTTACATAGTGGATCACTGGTGTGAATGTATATGCATGCTGTATATATTTCTATTTCATGCTGTATATACAGTAGTTCTTTTACATAGTGGATCACTGGTGTGAGTGTATGCATGCTGTATATAGTTCTATTGCATGCTGTAGTTCCTTTACATAGTGGATCACTGGTGTGAGTGTATACATGCTGTATATAGTTCGTTTACATAGTGGATCATTGGTGTGAGTGTATGCATGCTGTATATAGTTCTTTTACATAGTTATTGGTCATTAGTGTGTGTGTGTGCATGCTGTATATAGTTCTTTTGCATGCTGTATAGTTCTTACATAGATATTGATCATTATTTTGTATTAACTGTAGAGTTTATGTAATACTTGTATAAAAATCGCTAATTTGGAAAAGTTATGAAAGGGTTAATTAATCCACATTTGATGTATTTGAATGACAAATATAGAGAAAAATGTGAATACCTATCAGATACAGCCAACTTGGTGCATTTAATATCAGTATTTACACTGATATTATTTTTTTTTTATTTTCTTCCATTATTTGGGCATATAGGGCATTAAAGGGTTAATATATTAAATTGCCCAAGGGATATCACCGGGCACCCTCTTAAATCTTGAAGAGCTACCTCAAATCTATAAGATAAAGCAAAAAAAAAAAACTTTAACCAAAAATTCCGGGTCCGACCCCATGGCTCCCGGACTATGTAAAACTGTTCATGACAACTGTAGTCCTAAAGTTAGCAAGTTAACTGTAGTCCTCAGCCATAAAATCATGACTGTAAGTGTCCAGAGACATCTTCCAATTGCGACTTTCGACTCTCCATATGGGGCTGTCCTCCACAGGAGCAACATGATGAGACTCTAGCCAGATGTAGGGCATCAGGATGGATCAGGCAGGTCCGAGGAGCAAAAGAGGTCAGCATCTCGAGCTCAGGATTGACATGTAACTGGATGCTGTCAATCCCCCACTCACTCGCTCACTCACTACACCATCGTGACATGCATTTTATATATATATATACGTACATACATATCAGAATCAGAATCACTTTATTAATCCCCAGAGGGAAATTCAAATTTGCAACCAAGCTCCTGAATCAAGGAAGACATAAACATGTCTAAAAATAGAAGATAAAATAGTCTTTAAAAAAGAATAAATAAAAATAAAAATTTTTTAAATAAGTTCAATAACTTAAGTAAAAGCAAAATGACGTGATTTTATATACAATGATTCATATATATCTCGTCTCGTCTTGTCTCATCTTCTTCCTCTTTATCTAGGGCCGGGTCGCGGAGGCTGCAGTCTAAGCATGGAAGCCCAAACTTCCCTTTTCCCAGACACCTTAGCCAGCTCCTCGGGAAGAACACCGAGGCGTTCCCAGGCCAGCCGAGAGACATAGTCCCTCCAGTGTGTCCTGGGTCATCCCCGGGGCCTCCTCCCTGGGGGACATTCCTGGAACACCTCCCCAGGGAGGCATCCAGGAGGCATCCGAAAGAGATGTCCGAGCCACCTCAGCTGATTCCTCTCGATGTGGAGGAGCAGCGGCTCTACTCCGAGCTCCTCCCGAGTGACTGTGCTTCTCACCCTATCTCTAAGGGAGCGCCCAGCCACCCTGCGAAGGAAACTCATTTTGGCCGCTTGTATCCATGATCTTGTTCTTTCGGTCATTACCCAAAGCTCATGACCATAGGTGAGAGTCGGAACGTAGATCGACCGGTAAATTGAGAGCTTCGCCTTTTGGCTCAGCTCCTTCTTCACCATGACAAACCAGTAAAGCGACCACATCACTGCGGAGGCTGCACTGAACTGCCTGTCGATCTCACGCTCCATCCTTCCCTCACTCGTGAACAAGATCCCGAGATACTTAAACTCCTCCAATTGAGGCAAGACTTCTCCACCAACCTGGAGAGGGCAAGCCACCCTTTTCCGGTTGAGAACCATGGCCTCGGACTTGGAGGTGCTGATTCTCATCCCAGCCGCTTCACACTCGACTGCAAACTGCCCCAGTGCATGCTGAAGGTCCTGGTTTGAAGAAGCCAACAGGACAACATCATCTGCAAAAAGCAAAGATGAAATCCTGTGGTTCCCAAACAGGATTCCTTCCGGCCCCTGGCTGCACCTAGAAATTCTGTCCATAAAAATTATGAACAGAACCGGTGACAAAGGGCAGCCCTGCCGGAGTCCAACATGCACTGGGAACAGGCCTGACTTACTGCCGGCAATGCGAACCAGAGTCCTGCTCCGTTTGTACAGGGACCGGACAGCCCTTAGCAAAGAGCCCCGAACCCCATACTCCCGAAGCACCCCCCACAGAATATCATGGGGGACACGGTCGAATGCCTTCTCCAGATCCACAAAGCACATGTGGACTGGTTGGGCAAACTCCCATGAACCCTCGAGCACCCTATGAAGGGTATAGAGCTGGTCCAGTGTTCCGCGACCAGGACGAAAACTGCATTGTTCCTCCTGGATCCGAGGTTCGACTATTGGTCGAATTCTCCTCTCCAGTACCCTGGAGTAAACCTTCCCTGGGCTAAAAAGTGTGATTCCCCTATAATTGGAGCACACTCTCCGGTCCCCTTTCTTAAAAAGAAGGACCACCACCCCAGTCTGCCACTCCAGAGGCACTGTCCCTGACTGCCATGCGATGTTGCAGAGGCGTGTCAACCAAGACAGCCCCACAACATCCAGAGACTTGAGATACTCAGGGCGGATCTCATCCACCCCCGGTGCCTTACCACTGAGGAGCTTGCAAACCACCTCAGTGACTTCGGCTTGGGTAATGGACGAGTCCACCTCTGAGTCATCAGTCTCAGTCTCCTCAATGGAAGACATGATGGTGGGATTGAGGAGATCCTCAAAGTATTCCTTCCACCGCCCGACAATGTCCCCAGTCGAGGTCAACAGCTCCCCACCCGCACTGTAAACAGTGTTGGCAGAGTACTGCTTCCCCCTCCTGAGGTGCCGGATGGTTTGCCAGAATTTCTTCGAGGCCGACCGATAGTCCTTCTCCATGGCCTCCCCAAACTCCTCCCAGTTCCGAGTTTTTGCCTCCGCAACTGCCCAAGCTGTGGCACGCCTGGCCTGCCGATACCCATCAGCTGCCTCAGGAGTCCCGGAGGTCAACATGGCCCGATAGGACTCCTTCTTCAGCTTGACGGCATCCCTTACTTCTGGTATCCACCACCAGGTTCGGGGATTGCCGCCACAACAGGCACCGGAGACTTTGCGGCCACAGCTCCGAACAGCTGCGTCCACAATGGAGGTAGAGAACATGGTACACTCAGACTCAATGTCCCCTGCCTCCCTCAGAAGCTGGGAAAAGCTCTCCCGGAGGTGGGAGTTAAAGACCTCCCCGACAGAGTGCTCAGCCAGACGTTCCCAGCAGACCCTCACCATACGTTTGGGCCTGCCAGGTCTGTCCAGCTTCCTCCTCCGCCAGCGGATCCAACTCACCACCAGGTGGTGATCAGTTGACAGTTCAGCCCCTCTCTTCACCCGAGTGTCCAAGACATAGGGCCAGAGATCAGATGAAACGACAACAAAGTCTATCATCGACGTCCGACCTAAGGTGTCCTGGTGCCACTTGCACTTATGGACACCCCTATGCTCGAACATGGTGTTTGTTATGGACAAACCGTGACTAGCACAGAAGTCTAATAACAAAACACCACTCGGGTTCAGATCGGGGAGGCTGTTCCTCCCAACCACGCCCCTCCAGGTGTCACTGTCATCGCCCATGTGAGCATTGAAGTCCCCCAGTAGCACAATGGAGTCCCCAGTCTGAGCACCCCTCAGTACCTCTCCCAGGGACTCCAAGAAGGCCGGATACTCTATACTGCTATTCGGCCCGTAGGCACAAACCACAGCAAGAGCCCTCTCCCCAATCCGAAGGCACAGAGAGGCGACCCTCTCGTTCACTGGGGTAAACTCCAACACATGGCGGCTGAGCTGGGGAGCTATAAGCAAGCCCACACCAGCCCGCCGCCGCTCACCATGGGCAACTCCAGAGAAGTGGAGAGTCCAGCCCCTCTTGAGGAGCTGGGTTCAGGAGCCCAAGCTGTGCGTGGAGGTGAGCCCAACTATCTCTAGCTGGTACCTCTCAACCACCCACACAAGTTCAGGCTCCCCCCCCCCCCAGCGAAGTGACATTCCATGTCCCAACAGCTAGCTGCTGTGTCCGGGGATCAGGTTGTCGAGGCCCCTGCCTTCGACTGCCGCCCAATCCACACTGCACCAGTCCCCTACTGCTACCTCTGTGGGTGGTGAACCCAGAGGAGGTCAGGCCCACGTCACCTCTTCGGGCTGAGCCCAGCCGGGCCCCATGGGCAAAGGCCCGGCCACCAAGCACTCGCATACTAGCCCCAACCCCGGGCCTGGCTCCAGGGTGGGGCCCCGGCTGCACCATACCGGGCGATGTCACGGTCCTCGATTGTTTCTCCATAAGGGTTTTGGTGAACTGCTCTTGGTCTGGCCTGTCACCTAGGACCTGTCTGCCTTGGGAAACCCTGACAGGGGCATAATGCCCCCAACAACATAGCTCCTAGGATCATTCAAGCACACAAACCCCTCCACCAAAATAAGGTGGCAGTTCTAGGAGGGGATATGAATATTCATATATATATATATATATATATATATATATATATATATATATATATATATATAGTACCTGAGTTAAGGATACATGGTAAGAAGTGTACCACAGTTATACAGTGGCATTGTACAGCTTGACAGCAACAGGTAGGAATGATTTCCTGTGTCTCTCAGTTGTGCAGTGTGGAAGAATCAGCCATTTACTGAATGTGCTTCTGTGGCTGATCAGCTCCTCATGTAGAGGGTGGGAAGGACAGTCTAAGATTGTTTTTATTTTGGACAGTGTCCTCTTCTCCAACACCACTGTCAGAGAGTCTAGTTCCACGCCTACAACATGGCCGGCCTTCCTGATGATCTTATTGAGTCTGTTAGTGTCCTTCACCTTCAAGTTGCTGCCTCAGCAGACAACAGTGGACAGGATGGTGCTGGCCACCACAGACTCATAGAACATCCACAGCATCGTTCAGCAGATGTTGAAGGACCTGAGCTGTCTTAGAAAATAGAGACGGCTCTGGCCCTTTTTGTACACAGTGTCCATGTTTTTGGACCAGTCCAGTTTATTGTCCAAGTACACCCCCAGGTACACCACCATATAGTGGTGCTTTAAAGTTTGTGAACCCTTTAGAATTTTCCATATTTCTGCATAAATATGACCTAAAACATCATCAGATTTTCACACAAGTCCTAAAAGTAGATAAACAGAACCACTTTAAACAAATTAGACATTATTATACTTGGTCATTTATTTATTGAGGGAAATGATCCAATATTACATATCTGTGAGTGGCAAAAGTATGTGAAACTTTGCTTTCAGTATCTGGTGTGACCCCCTTGTGCAGCAACAACTGCAACTAAACATTTCTAGTAACTGTTGATCAGTCCTGCACACCCACTTGGAGGAATTTTAGCCCATTCCCCTGTACAGAACAGCTTCAACTCTGGGATGTTAGCGGGTTTCCTCACATGAACTGCTTGCTTCAGGTCCTTCCGCAACATTTCGATTGGATTAAGGTCAGGACTTTGACTTGGCCATTCCAAAACATTAACTTTATTCTTCTTTAACCATTCTTTTGTAGAATGACTTGTGTGCTTAGGGTCATTGTCTTGCTGCATGACCCACCTTCTCTTGAGAGTCAGTTCATGGACAGATGTCCTGACATTTTCCTTTAGAATTCGCTGGTATAATTCAGAATTCATTGTTCCATCAATTATGGCAAGCCATCCTGGCCCAGATGCAGCAAAACAGGCCCAAACCATGATACTACCACCACCATGTTTCACAGATGAGATAAAGTTCTTGTGCTCGAATGCAGTGTTTTCCTTTCTCCAAACATAACGCTTCTCATTTAAACCAAAAAGTTATATTTTGGTCTCATCCAGCCACAAAACATTTTTCCAATAGCTTTCTGGCTTGTCCACATGATCTTTAGCAAACTGCAGATGAGCAGCAATGTTCTTTTTGGAGAGCAATGGCTTTCTCCTTGCAACCCTGCCATGCACACCATTATTGCTCAGTGTTCTCCTGATGGTGGACTCATGAACATGAACATTAGCCAATGTGAGAGAGGCTTTCAGTTTCTTATAAGTTATCCTAGTGTCCTTTGTGACCTCGCCGACAATTACACGCCTTGCTCTTGGACTGATCTTTGTTGGTCGACCACTCCTGGGGAGGGTAACAATGGTCTTGAATTTCCTCCATTTGTACACAGTCTGTCTGACTGTGGATTGGTGGAGTCCAAACTCTTTAGAGATGGTTTTGTAACCTTTTCCAGCCTGATGAGCATCAACCATGCTTTTTCTGAGGTCTTCAGAAATCTCCTTTGTTCATGCTATGATACACTTCCACAAACATGTGTTGTGAAGATCAGACTTTGATAGATCCCTGTTCTTTAAATAAAACAGGGTGCCCACTCACACCTGATTGTCATCCCATTGATTGAAAACACCTGACTCTAATTTCACTTTCAACTTAACTGCTAATCCTAGAGGTTCACATACTTTTGCCACTCACAGATATGTAATATTGGATCATTTTCCTCAATAAATAAATGACCAAGTATAAAATTTTTTCTCAATTGTTTAACTGGGTTCTCATTATCTATTTTTTAAGACTTGTGTGAAAATCTGATGATGTTTTAGGTCATATTTATGCAGAAATATAGAAAATTCTAAAGGGTTCACAAACTTTCAAGCACCATTGTGTGTATATATATATATATATATATATATATATATATATATATATATATATATATATACCCTGTCCGATCATTTTATTCATTTCATATGAACTGATTGCTGATTGGATGGCCTACTTGTCTATCTATCTACCTACCTCCACACACTCCCTGTGCACTCATTGCACATGACTGAAATCTTTCACAAGGTTAGGCAGACATATTGCTGAAGCTTACAAGCTCGTCGCACAAAAATGACAGAGAAAAGGCAGCCAAAATTTCCACTTACACTGAATGTTATACCTACAACAGCTTGCATTGCTAAACTAAGCAGGAAAAGAAAGACTGAAATAGAAAATGAGTGAACATCAGTATGCCTTTTCAACGATGGCAATGACTAAGGGAGTTGAAGGGTCTGAAAAGTGACTCCATAGTTGCTGAATTTCTGTCTGACAGGTAATTATCTGGTTTGTTTTGTGTTTGGAGTGAATTTTTCATCTTCCTCGTCCTCCAGCAGTAGTCAGGTAGTGTGTGTTCCTTTGTTTTGGAGGAGTGGTTTTGGAGTGAGGCCTGGATGTAGGAGTGGGATTTTTCTGTTGGATACTTTCAAAATCAAGCTTGCTCTTATGGTTTCTCAAACATTGCCTACCCTATCTTTAATCTTTAATTTTTTTTTTTGGAGAGCCCTGCAGAGTTACACTGTCCTGTGCACAGCCCTCTGTCTATTTGAGCTGCATGGAGTGATAGCTCAATCAATGAAACTTTTTTTTTCTACAGAAATACAGTACAGGTTTCCCCAGAAGCTGTCATTTTCAAGATTCACATGAGTGAAAAACTCATATTTGTTTTTTGTTACATCTTGCAGGATCCTACTGTTGATGCACACACCTAGTCTGAAAATTCCTGGCAAAAAACAAACACAGAACAGTGAAAAAAAAAACAACAACCCACAATCAATATTCATATTCTTTAGGATACATTATCTGTTCAATCTGAATAATTGATTCATATTCAGTTACAGTTGTAGTGTAGATTAATGGCCTATATATATGTTCATTACCAGTTTACTAATTGTCACACTGTAGTTTTGCATATCAACAGACTTACAGTATTTCACTGATTAGGCTTATATTGCACTAATACACAGCAGCAGCCGCCAAGTTATTTCTTATCATTGTCTATCCTTCAAACACTATTTTAACCTGTTCCCTGTCTGTGTGTGAGAGACTATTGTGCCCATAGACTCAAAGTATAATCTGGAGACTTATGTACTAGTTTTGGATACAGCCAACCCATGTGTATCTGAATGTGAGACAGGTCATCCAGTTTGGGGCGGACTGTGACCTTGACGAATGCACATGTCGCGATCCTGAAGCTGAAGAGAACAAGGGAAGAATGGGAGAGTTTGAGGCACAAGGACCATAACAAGATAATGGGATTAAAAAAAAGAAGGATAAGAACAAAATTTGGAAAATGGGGACACAGCAATCAAGACCAGCAAAAATTGAAACATATAAACTTATAAAATCTATACTAATCAATCTTGTACTTATCTATAAATATATATTTGGAGATTGACATTTATATATAGTAGGTGTAGATATGACCTACTTTAACATTTTGTCTGATAAGCATTTATTCATACCAAAAGTTCTGGGGGTTTTTGTTTGTTTCTTTCTTTTTTAAAATCTAGATTATCTAAGTTATACACAAATATTGTACTGATAGTGTTTGATTGTTTTGTGCCACATGCTCTGTTAAGAATCTTAAGACATCCTATGTTATTGGTACAGACCTGTGTAGTGTATGCATGAATAGTTTGAAAAGAAGCAGATTCAATTATAACTGAAAGTGTATGACATACTCTAACATGATGTTATGTAAATGTATGGTTTTACTGATGTATCAATAAAAATAAACTCATCATAAAATTCCAATACTGAGCTATTTTTTAGAGATTGTGATTTTCAGAGTATTTCATCACTTGACTTAATAACAGAATAAACAAAGTGCAATTTCACTATTTATATTTCTGTTGTTGATGGTCAAACCACAATGCTATGATCTAGTTTAAGAGTCCAAAATTAACAAATGTCAAGAGGAAATAGGTGTGGAGAATCTTTACTTCCGAAAAGAATGAGAGACATTAATGAGACAGTTTACTGTAAACAGTTAAAAGCAGTCGTCAGTGCTCACTGCTTGTCAAATGCATCAGTTTTGTTTCAACACTACATTCAGTAAATTAGTCTGCTTCATCAACATTTTGATTATTAACATAATATTTTTGCATATCTATATACATTACAGACATACATTTATTTAGCACAACAAGAAGGCATAGATTCAACTCTTGTGGGGAAAGGAAAGGGAAAAATATAGCTTGCTACCTATATATAAGCCAAGCTTTCTCTATTTGTGAATACACACCACTAGATGAAATGTAGCTTTGAAAATTTCTAGGTTTTTGACTGTACAAACATCCACATTGAGAACTTTTAGAAACACTGCATTGTAGTAGGCAAAGTTGTGGGAAAAAAAGAAGAAAAGAAAAACTGTTGTGAAACGAGACGGCACAGTGGGGCCCAGTTTACATCTTGAATTAATGTTCAATCTGTTCTGGATGTCAAAATGTGGATAATGGATGAACTGATCTCACACTGGATTTACAACCTTTTTTATGCACTCTCCTTGGCAATCAGTACTAATTGGATTAACTGTAATATGCAAATAAACTAGCTACAATGTGAGGCGCCATCTAGCTGTCAACAGCAGGAATCGCTTCATCTGCAATTATTTGAAAGTGTTAGAGGAAATATAAAGGAAACTATATTCTATGTCTTTATTAGCATGACATACTGAAGTACTTATTCTCCCTTTACCAGGAGGATGTCGGAAAATAGACATTCACTAAGTGGTGATGTTTTTACACCATCTGTTAGGAGGCAGCATGAATGCTTGTAGGAAGTGCTGGAACTTACTTTCTGTCTAATTCCAGGCTGATGCAGACAGATGATGTTTACACCTGGCTACAATCTGACTGTAATATAAGCTAGGTGATGACCTGAGGTGACTGACTTATCCAGTTAATATTCTGACCAAGTGTGCTGTGTTCATTTATACCTGTTTTGATGTAATGATATGCGATATGAACATGATTGGCTCACCACGTATTACTGCAAAGTGTAAATGAGCCTAAAGTTGCTCTAGTTCCCATTTACCTCATACATGTTTGATCAAGAAAGACAGATTTTATCAGATCTGACTTTTGGAGTTGTGCACTGGCTCTACAAGGCTAACGTGGCAAACAAGAAATGAATGAGCCCCCAACTGTCACAGAAAAAAATGATGTGCCAAAATCAGCACACCAAACCACATTGCTTGGTGAAGTAATGGACATATCAATATCAGATCAGGATTAAGGTGTTCTGGCTTTTGTTGCAAAATATGTTTTATTCCAATTCAGAGTGAGACAGTTTTCTTTTCACAGACCAAGCAAGGTTCGAGTGGATAACTCTGGAAAGGTCATTGCATTTCGATCCGCAAGACGGCATAGTTGCTAAATATATTAACTGATTAGTCAAGCTTTATTTATATGACACAGACTGAACAAAGATAACATAATGCACTTCATGCTCAATTAAAAATACATAAATTTAATCATGCAGCAAGATGAGGTAAGAAATATGAGATTATAAGCCAGAAACTGAAAAAGGAAAATGTATCAAATATTAGTACTATATTGATATACTGTAGCACAAACTGCTGAAAAAGTTAATGCTGGCTAAAACAGAAAGGTGCCAGCATTAACTTTTTCAGCAGTTTGTGCTATAGTAGCACTTCTGTTGGACTGAGGCATATGGGCTAGCCTCGTGCTCCATGCAAATCAGTGAGCCTTCGACACCCATGACCCTGTCACCAGTTCACCGGTTGTTCTTCCTTGGACCACTTTTGGTAGGTACTAACCAATGCATACCAAAAACACCCCACAAGATGTGTCATTTTGGAGATGTTCAGACCCAATCATCTAGCCATCACAATTTGGCCCTTGTCAAAGTTGCTCAGATCCTGATGCTTGCCCATTTTTCTTGCTTCCAACACATAAACTTCAAGAACTGACTGTTCTCTTGTTGCCTAATATATCCCACCCCTTGACAGGTACCATTGTAACAGCATAATCAATGTAATTCACTTTACCTGTCAGTGTTTGTAATTTTATGGCTGATTGGTGTGTTTGTATATATATCTCCATCCATCCATTATCTGTAGCCACTTATCCTGTTCTACAGGGTTGCAGGCAAGCTGGAACCTATCCCAGCCGACTATGGGCGAGAGGCGGGGTACACCCTGGACAAGTCACCAGGTCATCGCAGGGCTGACACACAGAGACAAACAACCATTCACACTCACACCTATGGTCAATTTAGAGCCACCAATTAGCCTAACCTGCATGTCTTTGGACTGTGGGGGAAACTGGAGCACCTGGAGGAAACCCAAGTAGACACAGGGAGAACATACAAACTCCATACAGAAAGGCCCTCACCAACCGCTGGGCTCGAACCCAGGACCTTCTTGCTGTGAGGCGACAGTGCTAACCACTACACCACCGTGCCGCCCCTTTTATATATATATATATATTTTTTTTATATTTTGTCATAGTCACGGGCTCAAGCATGGGGTAGCATTACTGTCATTTACTGTAAATAACAGCAATTTTTCATTGTTAGATTATGTTATTTACTATCATTTATTTGCCTTGTAGCTCCAGGACAACACCACAAAAGACTCAGTGCTGTGTCTGAAATCAGTCCTTCTTTCACTCAGTCATTGTTTACTATATAGACTGTTCTATATAGAGCACTGTACACAAAGCAAAGCATCAGTGAACTTAATTCAGCCACCATTTACAGTGCCAGTCAAAAGGTTGGACACCCCTAATTAAATGGTTTATTTTTTAGTAATTCAAAGACACTTCATGTCTTAAAGTAATGATGGATGTCGTTTCTCTTTACTTAGTTGAGTGGTTCTTGACATAATATGGATTACTACAGTTGTGGAATAGGGCTAGTTACTGTATTAAGAAAGCAAGAAATTGCACTAATTAACTTTTGATGAGGCACACCTGTTAATTGAAAAGCATTCCAGGTGACTACCTCATGAAGCTGGTTAAGATAATGCCAATAGTGTGCAAAGCATCATCAAGGTAAACGCTGGCTACTTTGAAGAATCTAAAATATGAAACATATTTTGGTTTTGTTTTACACTTTTTTGTTTACCACATAATTCTATCTAGGTTCCATATGTTATTTCATAGTATTGTTCTACAATGTAGAAAATAGTCTAAATACAGAAAAACCTATGAATGAGTAGGTGTGTCCAAACTTTTGACTGGTACTGTATTTTCGCTCCAGAAACACATCACTGATTTGTGATTACAGAAACAAGTCAAATGTTACAAATGATTTAGCAACCTAAAAGCCACAAAAATACAGAAGTATTAAATGTGATTTTTCTATATTAAATCTACCAGTAAGAAGTACCTATTGGCTTTAGTGGTCCTTAAACAATCGATTTTAGATACAAAGTTAAAAGAAATCCTATGTATTGTGGTCTTTAGTGTGCATTGGTTGTACATTGGATTTATGATGCACTCTTGGCAATACTATGGTGGACTATGCAGGGAATGTAATTTGTTCAAGGAGAATTTGGATAACACTACAAAATGGCTGCTCACCAAACACTGCACTTTTTAATGGATAGGGAATTAAATTGTTCACAGCACTGGTTTGAAATTAATTCTTGGAGTAGCTGCTCAAGCAATGACTAATAAACTGGTACATTTAACTGATGTAGAAGGAACATTTGTTATACAATTTTAGAAACTTTTGTTCTTATGAGGAGCCTTAAATAAACAGACTGGTGGTTCCTGCTGTGGACTCCATGAACATTAACTTTATTATCTGGATGAATCTGAATATCTGGATGATATTCAAATTTCTTTAGGTTCTCCATAGTCATTGTACATCACTGGCAGTGTTTGTTCATCACAAGATTTGTGCAGCGCTTGGCCAAGATCCATCCAGCTGAGGCTGAATGCCTTGGTGTCTGTGTAACGGCATGCCAGGAATTTGAGTGACGCTCGGCGTAGGCCAATTTTGGGCTCTTGAAGAAGCCCTCGGCACCAGCTGCTGAGGTCATCAAGCTGCGACAGAATCAGGCCTGCTTTCCTGCAATCACATCAATAAAAGTTTCAACAGGTAATTTAATACAATATTCTTTACTATGATCATGAATAACTTGCCATTATTAAAACAATAAAAGAGCAAACCCTCCTGGAGGGAGATAAAAAAAAGAGAGATTTAACAGAAAAAAAACATACATACTAAATATGAAGCAAAGAAGAGTTGGAAAGAACTGAAAGGAAGAGACATGCACTATTTTCATCTTCAACAGCACACTTCAAGTTGGTGTCAAGACACAGATGAAACACATAACTTAAGGGAGCAGAGGTTAAAATCAAATGAAATCTGGTGAATTTTTCGAAGGATGTTTGGAGGGAAGAAGTTTGGAGTGGGCACGATCCCTCTTGAAAAAGTCAAGTGGCTGAAATGTGATAGCGAGGGCATGGAAAGAGTGTCTCATTCCACAGAAATGGCTTTATTTCATCTGTGTGCCAAAACCAGAAGCTCAACATTCTACAGTATAAATACTGAAGCCTAAAGTGCCAGCGACCGACAAGGTTTCTGGGTAGACTCAGGAAAAAGGACTTTTTTTTTAAAGCACAGAGAGAGTGCTTTTGCTATTAAAACGCAGCTTGTGCTGTGCAAACAGATCATGCTGAGTTTTGTCTGACTGTTTTTAATAGAGGAACTATCCAGACAGATTCATATGACATCCTCATATTAACCTGTTTATCTTCATTTCCAGAAACCAGATAAAAATGGGTCTCCAAAAATTCTTAATTTTCTTTGGCTACCCCCTTACAGAATATTATGATAGAATTTTAATGCTATCAGAATTGGTAGTATTTTCAGTGAATAATATTCCTGTTTGGTACAGAGATGTTGTCATCTATTTCATTCTTTGGAATGTATTTATGTTTCTAATATCTTGCCACATTTCAGTGGTTACCGGAATCTGGATGTTTATTTGCTTAAGACAAAAACCCTGCGGTTTGTTATGCTTTAATTTTTCATGAACGTACGTTTCGGTCTCCAAATAGCAACGGTTGTCACCATAAATCCCAGCATGTATGGAAGTGGAAAATGGCCTCTTATTTCCAAGGTACATTTTCAACCTCTTGCACTTTGCCAGAACCCCTCTCTTTTTATTATTTTAATTCTATTTCTCTTTCATATCCACTACTCTGGTAAGAAACAATCAGCTGCATTCCTCTGACATCCATAGTTGCAAAACACATTGGCCCCAAACATGACACAAATCTTTCTGAGCTTGGCCAACACATGTTACTGAGCAAATCTTTTCCTGCTGAAAGGTATGCGATTATCTTCAAACTGTAACATGTCACCGAGAGCTCCTACCATTCAGTACTCCTCATCCCAGTTTAAAGCTTGTGGAATAGAGTTTGTCTCTCTGTGGTGAGCTATAATGGGCAAAAAGATATCTAAAAACAGTAAGCCCACACCAGTGTCATGCTATTAGTTAAAAACAGCTCCATAGTGACGATGGAGAGGTGCTCCGAGGTGGAAAGACACATTCGGTGAGATGGTGTCTGGCTCAGACATCACACAGCATTGCATGATGTGCGTCAAGAGAGTAGAACTCATCCAGAGGGAACTGTGACATACAGACAGGATGGGGTGACGTGGTTCTTCTCACCACTCATTCCATATTTTGTTCTCTTGCCAGCATCAGTTTATATTTGAGCTATGGTCAGCTGGGTGACTGTTATTGAGTATTATCATTAGCTGAAGAAAATGACTTTTAAATGGCCCATACTGTTTGTGAGGGAAACCCAAGTAATTTAGAGAAGTTAAAAACAAGAGAAGCAGGGCTGCTTTGGGGAGTGTGGCTGACTGTGCACCAAAGCATCTGGAGAGAACAAAGTAATTCCGCAGATTTTATGGAGGCATAGGCTGTTATATTTATTTATTAACTCATAATAATTAGTGGATCTCTGGTGTAAAGTGGAATAAAACTGATTAAAACAAAAGCCACCTTGATTTGGGGATTTCTGGTTTATATTCATCATCGTCGTTTTGGAAAGCTCAAAATTCAGCTTATTTATCATGGGGTGTGAGACTGCCTGTAGCGAAAGTTGTCTTTTACTTCAATGTAGCCACTTGGGAGGAAAACAATTAAACAAGGTAAAACCCTTCCAACATGTAAATGATTAAAAATAAACTTTTCATTCAGCACTGAGGACCCTAATTGTTAACAAAAATTGAACTAATTGTTCATGTGCTTGTATTATGGAAAGATTTCATCCCATTATGTTTGTGATCAAAGTCACAAAGACCATAAATAAATGCAGTTTTATTACTTTGTTCGCATTTATTTGGAATTGCTTTCCCAAGCGACTTCATAGCAATTCTGTAGTTGGAATCTTGTGTTTACAAAATATATGTTGGTTGCCCCCTTACTCTCACTTGTTCACCCGGGTTTGTTGACAGTGGAGTGGTTGGCTGCTTTATATCCCAGGGCTCCCTCATGACTGTGTTACCTTCTGGCTTTCCCTTTTAGTTATGCTGTCATAATTAGTCTTGCTGGAGTCCCTGCTTGCAATCAGCACAAAATGTATACTGTTCTTACTCTTTAGGTGATATTGGGCATAACTAACAACCTATGTTTTCTCTCTCCCCCTGTCTCGCCCCTCTGTCTGTTCCTCTGTGATGAGTTACATGTCGATCCTGAGACACCAATGATGCTGACCTCTTCTGCTCTCCGGACCTGCCTGATCCATCCTGATGCCCTACATCTTGCTGGAATCTCATCACATTGCTCCTGTGGAGGATGGCCCCATATGGAGTCGAAAGTCACACTTGGAAGATGGCTCTGGACCCTTACAGTAATGCATTTATGGCTGAGGACTACAGTTGACTTGCTAACTTTAGGACTGCAGTTGTCATGAACAGTTTTGCACTCAAGTTTCCATCAAAGAACAGTTTATAACTTTAACAAAATAGACTTCATGCTAAAACTATAATGATTTTCCTTGTTACACAATTATAATTTGTGACTATATAGGACACAGTTATAGAAGCGAGTTATTTATAATCATGCTATTTGTTATCACCCAAATGAGGACGGGTTCCCTTTTGAGTCTGGTTCCTCTCAAGGTTTCTTCCACATGTTGTCTGAGGGAATTTTTCCTTGCCACTGTTGCCACACGCTTGCCCATTGGGGATAAATTAGGGATAAAATTAGCTCATGTCTAAAGTCTTCAATTTTCTGTAAAGCTGCTTTGTGTCTGTTGTTAAAAAGCACTATACAAATAAACTTGACTTGTTAAATTTCTATCTTCCTCACAGCCTCTTTAAACAGAGAAAGTCAGACATGAAAATAGGAAGACAGGGGAATGGGGTCAAACCTGGGCCCAAGCTCATCCTCACAGCGCCAGGTGAACTCCCCAAAGCTTTCATAGCGCTGGTTGTAGTGGTAGAGGACGCGGTGCAGTGTGGGTGAGCCCAAATCCATCAACATATTGTAGGCTGTCTGCTGCTCCTTCCCACTTGTATAGCCGTTGAACAGGTTGTAAATTTTGTCTGCTATTTCTAAAAGAACAGATGTGGGAAACATTTTTTTAATTTATAGATTCTAGTTAATTTATATATATGCATGTTTCTGTTTGTATTACATTAAATTTAGGTAGAGGTAAACTGATTTTTGTTTTGGAATATACTTTATATTTCATGCTGTCTTTTTTTTTTTTTTGGCTACTGAAAAATCAAGTATGCTATCTGGTATGAAACCACACGAGTGAGTAAACAGTGATCAGAATCGTGGCCAGGGGTTAAATCAGGATTTCGGAAGTGGGGGCCTTGCTACCATCATTGGCGCCAACAATGTGGAACTAATACTATTTATGTGTTATTATAGGAAGGTCTCAACAGTGATGATATGAAAAGGTAATTACAACAAGATGTTGAGATTGGTCTCTGTGTTAAAGGGGACATATTATGAAAACTTATTTTTTCACTGCCTGTGCACGTATATTTATCTCGCCCATGACGAAGTAAGCGGGGTGAGGTCTTGTAATCAGTGCGGTTCGTTTGTGTGTGTCTGTCCATTAACAATCTAGTGTCTAGACGGTTGCGCCGATTAACTTCAAATTTTCAGGGTAGGTGGGCAATCATCTGTAAATTACCTGATTCAATTTTGGGGGTAATCGGGCCAATGTGAAGGTCAAGGTGACTGGAAAGGCCAGGTGAGGTTTGTTTTGCCTGGCAACACTTGTTGGGTATCTGGAGCCTATCAACCAACAAACTCTGAAATAAGACACCCAGTCAGCTTCTTTTGTTCTGCTTATTTCAGAAAATGTGCTTCAACAAGTCATTCAGATTTGGCTCCCCTTTTGATGTCACAAGAGGTGCCCATTAGAATTATGCCACCCCCTCATCTGAGTATCTCCACCAGATTAAGAACTGCCTTTGTGAATGAATATTCATGAGGAAAATGCTACCTGATTGGCTGGTGGAAGGGGTGTGTGGGGGTGTGGAGTGAGCAGTGGCTGATTATCATTTAAAAGAACGGGTGCTCAAATTGGCTGTTTAGACAGTGTGAGAATGGAGCTGTGGTGCTTTATCCTTGTGTTATTTTGATTTCATTAGGACCACAGGGAAATGTGTCAACTTGTGGAAAAGGGGTATAATATGTCCCCTTTAAGACATACGTTTAACTAATTATGATTTAACGCTTCTCAGTGCAGTTTATTTTTGATCAGATGAGAGAATCCTGCTTATGAACTTAACCAATAATTTAATCAAACATGCTGTACATTTTGGGTTGCAGACAGCAATCTGCTTAATATGTGAACTGCATTTGCTTTTATTTGCCAGTTTTTGGTGAACAATTATAATTAAATATATTTCAACTATTTTATGAATACATGATACAGTAAAAAAAAAAAAAAAAAAAATCACCTACATACATGAACACATACCTTAATAAAAAGCCGTGTGAAAAGGTATAACTTCATTATAATCGACAGGGACATGGATGTTAGTAAAGCTACTAGCTGTCTGTCAGTATGATTTAACCCATCAAATAGTCTAATGCTTTTCAAGTAAAGTGTATTGGAAAGGATGAATATTTCTATCTAATTGTAGTAATGTAGCTTTGTTCCACATGCTGCTCAGATAAACCAAAAGTGCTGCTGAACTGCTTTAAGACCATCTTGCCTAAGACCATTAGGTCAAACTGACTCTATAAATATAGTTACATCATAGTATTCATCGATGAAAATTACCTTGTGATTTCACATCATCCACTGCGGGACATGGAGTTTTGATGGTGATCTCACTGGGGCTGGAACGCCTGCCTGTGTTGTCCACAGCCCAAAGTCTAAACCTGTAGAGAGACACATGGCCCAGGTTTATTACAGCTTGTAGAGAGAGAGAATCTGTGTATACACTAAATTCTCCTGCATGGTTAAAACAGCAGTTGGTAAATTCAAAGAAAAGCCTTTATTTGTCACATGCACACTCAAGCACAGTGAAATTCATCCTCTGCATTTAACCCATCTGAAGCAGTGAACACACACATGCACACACACACAAGTGAGCAATGAGCACACACACATACCCAGAGCAGTGGGAAGCTATGCTACAGCACCCAGGAAGCAGTTGGGGGTTAGGCACCTTGCTTAAGGGCACTTCAGCCCAAGGCTGCCCCATGTTAACCTAACTACATGTCTTTGAACTGTGGGAGAAACCAGAGCACCCAGAGGAAACCCACACAGACACAGGGAGAACATGCAAACTTCACACAGAAAGGCCCCTGTCGGCTGCTGGGTTTGAACCCAGAAGCTTCTTACTTTTAATTAATGGGCGCTGTGTGAGACGGCTGCATCTTCAGTAGCTCTGTAGTTTTTAGCTATTTAAACCTCTTTTTTTTCACCATTTTTTTACTTTCTGCTCTTCTTACAAAGACATAGTGTGTTTTACTTATATAACATGGATATTTTTAATTTTAACATGCAACCAGTTTTCTCACTTATTTGAGAGAGGAGCTGCTGGCCCTGAAAACAATGGGACGAGCTGGGATACGACACCCCATCCCAGCGGAGCTGAGGAGGAAACCCAGGGGCTGCAAAGCTGGAGCTAAGCTAAAGGCTAGGCTAGTGGACAACCGGCGGCGCTACAAACCATCCATTCCCTCCGTTATCATGGGGAATGTGAACTTGCTGCCGAATAAAGTCAACGAGCTTTCCGCTCTGAACAACCAGCGGATTTACCGGGAGAGCAGCTTATTTATCTTTATGGAGACATGGCTAACACACCTTGTACCGGATGCTAACGTGGACCTGCGGGGATTCACTGCTGTGAGAGCTGACAGAGACACTAACACATGCAGGAAAAGCAAAGGTGGGGGACTCCTCATTTATGTTAACAATTGCTGGTGTAACCCGGGACATATGTCCGTAAAGACAGTTTTATGTTGCCCGGACTTGGAGCTGATAGCCGTTAGCCTGCGGACATATTATCTGCTGAGGGAGTTCAGTCACGTGATCACCATCTGTGTTTACATCCCTCCGAGGGCAGATGCAGCCGCTGCATGTGAGAGGATTCACTCTGTCACAGCAAGGCTGCAAACACAGCACCCTGAGGCATTTATCATCATTTCTGGGGACTTTAATCATGCTACTTTGGACTCTACTTTGGCTGCTTTTTACCAGGCTGTGGATTGTCCAACAAAGAACAACAGGACAATTGACTTGCTATATGCTAATGTGAGGGATGCATGCAGAGCCACACCCCTCCCCCCACTAGGGAAGTCTGACCACAACCTGGTTCTTCTACACCCCCCTGGTTCAAAGGCAGCCTGCAACAACTAGCTCCATCAGGAGGTGGTCCCCTGAAATGGAAGATGCTCTCAGGGACTGTTATGACATCACGGACTGGGATGTGCTGCTTAGCCCACACTGTGAGGACATAGAGGGGCTGACACACTGTCTGACGGATTACCTTAACTTCTGTGCAGATGTGGTCTCCCCCACTAAAACTGTACGGTGTTACCCTAATAACAAGCCATGGGTAACACAGGAAGTCAAAGCTGTCCTCAGCAGGAAGAAGGCCGCCTTCAGGAGCAGGGATAGGGAGGCGATGAAAGCAGCACAGCAGGAGGTAAAATGCTGCATGAGGGAAGCTAAGGACAGCTACAGGAGGAAGGTGGAGCAGAAGCTGAAGGAGAACAGCATGAGGGAGGTCTGGGAAGGTGTGAAAACCATCACAGGCCACAATACAAAGACCAGAGTTGTTGAGGGGACAGTGGAGAGGGCGAATGAGTTGAATGACTTTTTCAATCGGTTCAACCAGCCCACGTCCCCCCCACCCTCTCCCTCACTGCAGCCATCTCTCCTTCTTCCCTCAACACACCTCCCCCCAGTCATCACAGCAGCCACCTCCTCCCCCACCTCAACACAGACTCCTCCATGCATTACTGCAGACCAGGTCAGAGGTCAACTGAGGAAGCTTCACCCCAGGAAAGCAGCAGGCCCGGACAAGGTGTGTCCCCGACTACTGAAGACCTGTGCTGCTGAACTGGGTGAACCACTCCAATGCATCTTCAACCTTAGCCTGCAGCTGGGGAGAGTGCCCACCCTCTGGAAGACATCATGCATCATTCCAGTTACCAAAAAGAATCGGCCCAGCGAGCTGAACGACGGTGGCACTCACTTCACATCTGATGAAGACATTGGAGCGGCTCTTCCTCAGCCTCCTCAGACCCCAGGTACAACATGCCCAAGACTGTCTGCAGTTTGCGTACCGGGCAGGTGTCGGTGTGGAAGACACCATCCTCTACCTGCTACACCAAGCCCACTCGCATCTGGATAAGGGAAATGGCACAGTGAGGATCCTCTTCTTGGACTTCTCAAGTGCCTTCAACACCATCCAGCCCCTATTGCTTCAGGACAAACTGAACAGGATGCAAGTGGACCCCTGCCTGGTCACCTGGCTCTCCAGCTACCTCACTGACAGGCCGCAGTACATCAGGCTGAAGGACATCAAGTCTGACACTGTGATTAGCAGCACTGGAGCACCCCAGGGCATGGTGCTGGCCCCTCTTCTCTTCACCCTGTACACCGCGGACTTCTGCTACAATTCAGAGCTGTGTCACAATCAGAAGTTTGCCTTTGACACAGCCATCGTTGGGTGTATCAGTGACAACAGAGAGGAGGAGTATAGGAGCCTGGTGAGGGACTTTGCTGTGTGGTGCAACAGGAACCATCTGCAGCTCAACACCTCGAAGACCAAGGAGCTGGTCATTGACTTTGGGAGGTCCAGACCAAGGTCACTACCAGTTCTGATCGAGGGAGTTGAGGTGGAGGCTGTGGATTCCTACAAGTACCTCGGGCTGTGGCTGGACAGCAAGCTGGACTGGACTTGCAACACCAAACACTTATACAGGAAGGGACAGAGCAGGCTATACTTCCTTAGGAAGCTGTGGTCCTTTAACATCTGCAGGAAACTCCTGTGGATGTTCTATCAGTCTGTGGTCGCCAGTGTCCTGTTTTACACTGTGGTGTGCTGGGGGGGCAGCACATCCAAGAAGGACACATCCAGGCTGGACAAACTGATCAGGCGGGCCGGTTCTGTGGTCGGCATGAAGCTGGACTCTCTGGTGATGGTGGCAGAGAAGAGGTCTATGGACAAACTATTGAACATCATGGACGATACCAGTCACCCTCTGCACACCGTCATCAGCAACCAGAGGACTCTGTTCAGTGACAGAATGCTCCTTCCCAAGTGCAGGATGAACAGACTCAAAAACTCCTTTGTCCGTCATGCCATCAGACTGTACAACTCCTCTCTTGGGGGGAGGAGGGGTAACAGGAGGACAGAGGACGGGAAGGAGCAGTAGCCTAGCCTAACAATAAGCAATACCGGACAATGTGCAATATAAAGTGCAATATCTCTCCTACCGCCGCCCCCCCCTTTCTCCACACCTTCCCCCCTTCCTCTCTTCCCCATATCTCATTCTTTTTATATTTGTATATGTAAATACTTAATTTATTTTAATTTATCTAGAAGTTTTCTCTATTTCTTTTCTCTGTTTATCTGTAATGATGCTGCTGGAATCTTAATTTCCCTGAGGGAACCCGCCCAAAGGGATCAATAAAGTTTTATCTAATCTCATCTAATCTAATCTACTGTGTGGCAACAGTGCTAACCACTACACCACCGTGTCACCCCAATTACATCTAAAATGTGCAGACAGTTAAACTACAATCAGAAACTATCCCGTGTCTGTATTTCTAGATGACCCCTGACCCCTGAGTGTGAATAAGATAATCACCCAGCAGCTGTAAAGGCTTCAACTCCTGGTTTAGGTCCATCATCAGATGCAGCAGATCAGTATGGCACCCCTAGAGGAAGTGAGGCCTGGTTGCTAATATTAGGTTGAATTATATCTCCATCTAGTGGGCAGCAACATAAACAACTCGCCCCGTGACACCAAAGACAATGTGGGTGGGTGTGGGTACGGTGTACACACACACGCATGCACGCACGCACACACATACACACCACCACCACAGTTCCACTCACTTCTTACAACTAATTTCATTACACCTTCATTTAAAATTGATGAGAGGCAATAGAGAGCAGAGCCTCATCCTCACCTTTACTATACACAGTACATATTCCCAAATGTGGAAATAATGAAGCTTGACACACACACACACACACACACACACACACACACACACACACACACACACACACACAAAACCAGAACTTTGTATGTTTAATACTGTGGAAGTGATGCTGAATCATGTTGGTCGAGACAGCACCTCTGGCAGCCACTGTGAAGGAAAGCTTGCACTCCTTCATTTGCCCTTCAGTTCGGACTTCTGAAGCACACTCAACTTTCAATTCCTGTTTCTGCTATCACCATTAAGCTCTCCTTCCAATGTACTTTTAAGCCATTTCAAAGCTTGAACCATTTCCCCAGCTGTCTGAAAGCTTTAACTGTGGCCTGATGCAAGGTATCCTTCTGCCTCAGTACACAAAATAACCATATTTGCCCATAAATTAATGTAGAATTTACATGTGCATTTTACATGTATATGTTTCTCACAAGTTTACGTTTTCACTGTGTATTTGAAATAGCATTATTTTCTGAGCAGAAGTAGTACTCAAAAATCATTAAAATTTTCAAGAGCCCTGTTTGAGTTAAGAGCAGTTTCTTGTTTATGTGCCAGTTAATGTATTACCAAAAGCAAGCTCAGAGTCATACAGAGTAAACAAAGCTTAAGTAAAATGTACTGTACCAATACTAGCACAGGCAGATTGAAGGTAAAGGTGCAGCAGTTATGATATTTGTGTTAAGAGTACTGAGTACTCTTTTACTGTTTGTGCTAAAAGAGTACTGAGTTCTGAGTCCTAAAAATGGGTGGCAAGAAATGTCCTTGCTGGAGTCCCCATCACTGATAAAAAGTAGATGCCTCATTGGGCTCAATAAAAATATGGCAATACAGAAATATATTATGTCTGTCTTGTCTCGTCTTCATCCGCTTATCCGGGGCCGGGTCGCAGAGGCAGCAGTCTGAGCATGGAAGCCCAAACTTCCCTTTCCCCAGACACCTCAGCCAGCTCCTCGGGAAGAACACCAAGGTGTTCCCAGGCCAGCCAAGTGACATAGTCCCTCCAGTGTGTCCTGGGTCTTCCCCGGGGCCTCCTCCCTGGGGGACATGCCTGGAACACCTCCCCAGGGAGGCATCCAGGAGGCATCCGAAAGAGATGCCTGAGCCACCTCAGCTGATTCCTCTCGATGTGGAGGAGCAGCGGCTCTACTCCGAGCTCCTCCCGAGTGACTGTGCTTCTCACCCTATCTCTAAGGGAGCGCCCAGCCACCCTGCGAAGGAAACTCATTTCCGCCGCTTGTATCCGCGATCTTGTTCTTTCAGTCATTACCCAAAGCTCATGACCATTGGTGAGAGTTGGAACGTAGATCGACCGGTAAATCGAGAGCTTCACCTTTTGGCTCAGCTCTTCACCACGACGGACCGGTAAAGTGACTGCATCACTGCAGAGTCAAAAATATGGCAATACAAAAATATATTATGTCTGTAGCAAAGTAAATTTTGTTAATTTTGGTTGAAAATAGAGAGAGCAAAAGTCAATCTTATCAGGCCAAGGCCACATATTTTCATAGAATTGCAATGACAAACGAACCCGGTCCCTGTTATATGGGAGATGCCTGATACATTGACAAGGCAATGACACACAATGACCATGGCCCCTAGTAACAGAAAAACGGAAGGTGTAAATCAAAATATACAGACCACTAAAATATTTAAAAAAAAAAAATCGATTAAGGCAGGAATTTACAGTTAGAGTCACAATTAAACTACAACCCCAAAATAGAAAAAGTTGGGACGGTATGTCTCATCTCATCTCATTATCTCTAGCCACTTTATCCTGTTCTACAGGGTCGCAGGCAAGCTGGAGCCTATCCCAGCTGACTACGGGCAAAAGGCAGGGTACACCCTGGACAAGTCGCCAGGTCATCACAGGGCTGACACATAGACACAGACAACCATTCACACTCACACCTACGGTCAATTTAGAGTCACCAGTTAACCTAACCTGCATGTCTTTTGGACTGTGGGGGAAACCAGAGCACCCGGAGGAAACCCACGCGGACATGGGGAGAACATGCAAACTCCTCACAGAAAGGCCCTCGTTGACCATGGGGCTTGAACCCGAACCTTCTTGCTGTGAGGCGACAGCGTTAACCACTTCACCACTGTGCCGCCCCCCATGAATTTATTTATTTATTAAAAAAAAAATTTGATTCTTGCAACACATTTTTTAAAAAATGGGGTAAGGTAAAGCATTTATCACTTTTTAATATTGCCATTCCTTCTTACAACACTTAAAAGACATTTATGGCCCTTTTCCACTACCCTTTTTCAGCTCACTTCAGCTTGCTTCAGCTCACTTCAGCCCGACACGGCTCGCGTTTCGACTATCTAAGAACAGCACGACTCAGCTCGCTTCAGCCCTGCTTAGCACCCAAAACTCGCACGGTTTTGGAGTAGGGCTGAAGCAAGCCAAACCGAGCTGAGTGAGGCTAGGGGCGTGGGGAGACACTCCCCTGTGCACTGATTGGTGAGGAGGAGTGTCCTCACATGCCCACACACGCCCCGCGAGCACGCTGGGATCTGTAAACACCGTAAACCCGGAAGAAGAAGAATTACGAATTACGAGAATTATGAAGCCTTATGCGCCTCGCCTCATCTATACGCTCTTGCCAGTATCTGTTGGCGTTGTCGGTGACAACAAGCCACAGCACCAAGACCAGCAACACTAACGACTCCATGTCCTCCATGTTTATTGTTTACTATCTGGGTCGTGAGACTACCGCTTAAAAGATCACTGATGTCACTGTTTGCGCCGCCTAACGACATCACCTGACGTCCACCCACTTTCGCTAACTCCACCCAATGTGTCCACCCACTTCCAGCCAGCACGGTTCAGCGCGGTTGTAGTCGAAATGCAACTCCAACAGCCCTGCTCAGCTCGACTCAGCCCGACTCAGTACGGCACGGCTCAGCCCAACTCAGCCGCGTTGGTAGTGGAAAAGCGGCAATAGTGACTGAACATACCAAGTGATGAACCATTTCAGGTGTTATTTTTTTCCCATTACTCCTGCAAACAAGTCTTAATGTGTTCAACAGTATATGGTTGTGAATGTCATATTTTTTGTTTCAAAATTCATCACACATTCACTATTGGGGACAGAGGGGACAAACATCCTCTTCTTCCACAGCCATGCCTTTGTAATGTGTGCAGAATGTGGTTTTGCATTGTCTTGTTGAAATGTCCCTGGAAAAGACATTGCCGTGAAGGCAGCATATGTTGCTTGAAAATGTACTTTTCTGCATTAATGCTGCCATCACAGAAGTATAAGTTACCTTAACCAATGGCACTGACACAATTCCATACCATGACATACCATACCCTGGTTTTTGGACTTGTTGCTGGTAACAGTCTGGATGCTCCTTTTTATCTTTGGTCTGGAGCACATGGTGTGCATTTCTTACAAAAAAAAAAAAAAAAAAGACTTGGAATGCTGATTTATCTGACCACAATACACATTTCCAGTGTGATGGTCCATCCCAGATGCTTCCAAGCCCAGAGAAGTTGACGAAGCTTCTGGACACAGTTCACATAAGCTGAACACCTGTGATCTCTGATCCCTCAGATGGCACTGTGGGATCAGAGATCACGTGTGTTTAGCTTATGCTTGCACCCTTGCCCTTTACACGCTGGAATTCCTTCAGATTCCTTGAATCATTTAATGATATGCAGCATAGATGGTCAAATATCCAAATTGTTCACATCTTTTGTTGAGGAACACTCCTTTTAAACATTTCAATAATTTTCTCACACATTTGTTGACAAACTGGAGATCGTCAGCCCATCTTTGCTCCTTAAAAATTAGGTCTTTCCTGGATACTGATTTTGTACCAAATCATGATTACAATCACCTGCTGACATCACCTATTTCAAAACACATCATTATTTAATTGTTTCACTTCATTACTTGCTATAAATTGCCCCCATCCCAACCTTTTTGGAATGTGTTGCAGGCCTGAAATGGAAGAATTGATGTATATTGACAAATTAAATGAAATTGACCAGTCAAGTCAAAGTCCTTCCTGCACCGTTCATGGCACAACTGGTGGCACCGATCTCCATTTCATGGCCCTCGGCCTCTTATCTATATTACATAGCTAGGGTTACAGTGGGGGGCTAGTCCTCTGGTAACCACAGGAGTTTGACTCCCCACTCGCATCTGTGTTGCAGCATGCCTTGCCAGATGGCAGTAGGCACCATTTTTATGATGGTCTTTGGGATGACCTGACCACGAGTAGAACTCCCGATCTCCCGATCGAGAGGGAGACACGCTAAACACTAGGCCACTCGCGGTTATTGACCAGACAAAAGATGAAATATCTTAGCTTCATACTGTCTCCATTGAAATACAAGTCAAAGTAAATTTCGAAATCACTGCTTTCTTTTTTCATTTGCATTTTCCATACTATCCCAACTTTTTCTGATTTGGAGTTGTATTTTAAATGGCAGAGCAACTGTTTTAAGGTGATTTAAAAAGGTGCCTAATTCAATAATATTGCCATCAGTGTGAATTTCAAAATGACAGGAAGTAAACAACACTCACATGTAGGTGGTGTCAGGCTCCAGGCAACGTATGATCATGGAGATTGAAGTGAGTGGATCTGGGATTTCACCCAGCATCACACATGGAGATTTGGCTCCAGAGAGAATGTCGTCCACAAAGCTCAGCATGGTCTCTAGAATAAGAGCAAAAAGTGGTTAACTGAAATGCTTGCAGATTTGCACATGCACAATTAAGCTGTAATTTATTTAGCAATGTTTTTGGGGTTGGAAAAAAAATTGTGTACTAAAATTTCAATGTCAGTTTGTTGATTGTCAAATATGATTAATGATACTTGTGTAAGGCCACACAGCTTCCAGTTTGCTCTGCGTTTGTGGCCCTGAGAAGACACATGTTTAGGTGGTTTTGATGTCTTTTTCCAGTGGTTAGCTTACAAATACATCCATTCCATTTATACACTTTAACCTTCTAACACTTCAAACGAAAGTGTTTCCATACCTCTGAACAAGACAGCATGACTCTCAGGCCCATTAGAATTTGAAAGGCAGCACTGTCCAAAGAAAGGTTTCCCCACAGTTTCACATGCTTTAATGCAAAGAGCACAGAGAAACCTTCTAGGAATGGAGACTTTTTGGCTTTTTGGACAACTATGCATCAGGATATATTTTTGTTTTTCATGTAACTTCAGCTCAACAAAATTCCTGAAAACACCAAAATAAAGAGTCTACAGAGTCTTATGAGCCTTATTATATGAGGAGAAGGAGGCTGTTTGTCCAGCTGGTTTGCTTGCGTCATAAAATATGACATGGGAGCTCCAGTGTTTCTTTCTCGCAAGAGGAAAACCCATCATGTGGACTCAGGAGAGACCTTTAAAAGGTGATGGTGTCTTGCAGCCAAAACCCCTGTGGGCCTCTGGCTCTGAAAAACCACAGGTGTCCTGGGCATACCGAAAACAGGATGGCCACTGCCAGGATAAACCTGGGAGAGGAAAAGATGGCTGCATGTGCATTTACACACTGTCTACCTTACGTGTATTTACATGGCACGCAGCCTAGTGTGGGGACCCACGTCCTCGCACTAATAAAAAGTGGCAGTGAGAGAGACTGGGTGAACCGCTTTATTCGTAAATATTCATTCATTCATTTCACACACAGAGGGGAAATAATATCTTCGCCACTAGGTTATGAAGAAAATACATTTATGATTTTTTTTTTAAATGTACTGACATGCTCTGATAATATATATATATATATATATATATATATATATATATATATATATATATTGTTTTACATTTTGTGATTTCGTTTCGAATTACAGTACCAGTAAAAAAAAAGTTTGGACACACCTTCTAATTCAATGTTTGCTTGTTTTTCTTAATGAATTAAAAGACATTTCATGTCTTAAAGTAATGATAGACTGTCAGTTATCTTTACTTAGTTGAGCAGTTATTGATATAATATGGATTACTACAATTGTGGAATAGAGCTATTTACTGTATTTTTATTAGTTACTATTTACTGTTTGATCTGAAATGCATTAAGAGGGCAAGAAATTCCACTTATTCACTTCTGACGAGGTACACCTGTTAATTGAAAAGCAATCCAGGTGACTACCTCATGAAGCTGGTTCAGATAATGCCAGTAATATGCAAAGCGTCATCAAGGTAAATGGTGGCTATTTTGAAGAATCTAAAATATGAAACATATTTTGTTAACACTTTTTTGTTTACCACATAATTCCATACATGTTCCATGTTGTTTCATAGTTTGATGTCTTCAGTACTGTTCTACATTTTTTTTTTAAAAACATCGTAGAACAATACTGAAGACATCAAATTATAAAATAACATGGAACATGTATGGAATTATGTGGTACAACCCCGATTCCAAAAAAGTTGGGACAAAGTACAAATTGTAAATAAAAATGGAATGCAATGATGTGGAAGTTTCAAAATTCCATATTTTATTCAGAATATAACATAGATGACATATCAAATGTTTAAACTGAGAAAATGTATCATTTAAAGAGAAAAATTAGGTGATTTTAAATTTCATGACAACACCACATCTCAAACAAGTTGGGACAAGGCCATGTTTACCACTGTGAGACATCCCCTTTTCTCTTTACAACAGTCTGTAAACGTCTGGGGACTGAGGAGACAAGTTGCTCAAGTTTAGGGACAGGAATGTTAACCCATTCTTGCAGGGGCGATTTCTCAGAGACAACAAGGGAAGCCGAGCTTCCCCTAAAATTCTCTCCCCAAACTGCGGTGTCTACGACGATGAATTCTCATTAAAACAATAACTTGCATAACACAATATATGCCCAAGATTGTATTTATGTTCATAACTATCCTGTAACTTATTTGAGTGATGTCTGACGAACTTGCAGTTCGCTACGAGAATCACCTTTGCTGCCAAGCTGTAACCTTTCTTATTTCAATGGGCTCTATGGACTGGCAACAGTGTTGCCAGATTGGGCAGTTTTAAGTGCATTTTGGCGGGTTTTGAACATATTTTGGGATGGAAAACATCAGCAGTATCTGGCAACACTGACTGGCAGCCGGGTATCCGTTGCAGTCTACGAGACGGCTCTGAACAGCCAATTTCGGCTAGTTGTTATTGGTTAAAATCAACAAAATCGTCACTTCCAGGGAAGCCGGGCTTCTCTGGGACTAAACGAGACAGTGGGAGGGACAAGAAGCCGGGCTGATAAAGGATTATTGGAGGTAGTGTTTGAAAGATATGAGGAGGGCAGTACTTCGGCGAGGAACACGGAAGTATGATCAGTCAGTCCCTAGCGGATGTCGAGAAAGTGCAGTCGTGTGCCAAAGTGCTGTCCGAATTTCTTTTCATATAAACGTTTCTTCTCATTGAGGTCTCTGTACATTACTCTGTAAATAAATGTAAATATTACTCATTGTGCTCCGTTAACTTTCATCCATTCTATCAGTTTGATCATTCGTGAATTCACTCGTTTATTTCATTTGTAGTTCAATCTGGGGGGCGGCACGGTGGTGTAGTGGTTAGCGCTGTCGCCTCACAGCAAGAAGGTCCGGGTTCGAGCCCCATGGCCGGCAGGGGTCTTTCTGTGTGGAGTTTGTATGTTCTCCCCGTGTCCGTGTGGGTTTCCTCCGGGTGCTCCGGTTTCCCCCACAGTCCAAAGACATGCAGGTTAGGTTAACTGGTGACTCTAAATTGACTGTAGGTGTGAATGTGAGTGTGAATGGTTGTCTGTGTCTATGTGTCAGCCCTGTGATGACCTGGCGACTTGTCCAGGGTGTACCCCGCCTTTCGCCCATAGTCAGCTGGGATAGGCTCCAGCTTGCCTGTGACCCTGTAGAACAGGATAAAGCGGCTAGAGATAATGAGATGAGATGAGTTCAATCTGGTTGTAGGCTAGCTTGAGCCTTATTGGGATCTGCAGTGCTAGCTGCTAACAGAAATTGGTGAAGTCTCTGGAAAGCACAACCAGCTGGTATGACAGGGTCACAGACCATTTTCTGGAAAAGGAGCGGAGGGCAGAATTTGTGTATAAATAGTGTTCATGTTCATGAATCTGAAGTGTGTATATTGTTCAGTAATGTTAAGAGAATGGTGGGCTCTGTGTAATAGGTTATACCTGGGTATGATATTCAAGGTTCTGTGTGTTGCATAGCCTACCTGGTTATGAATTTCCAGACTGTGTTGCAGAAGATGTTCAAGGATGTGTTGCACAGCTGGGTGTTGTGTTAAAGACTCTGTGTTGCATATCAGGGTATGATGTTCAAGGCTCTTCGTTGAATAGCCAGTGATTTTTGGATGTTTGACATTTTTGATTAAGGATATGAGGCACTAGCCTGGCAAGCCAGACTATAACATGAAATGTACAAGCAAAAAAACTTTCTACCACTAGGTAGGGTTGTCTAGTTCACTATGCTAATGGGGCACACCTTTCTATGCTTTGATATCCGGCCTACAGGTTTTACGATGAATGCGTAAAATGGGCTTCCCCTGTTTTAAAAACCAGCAGGCGCCACTGCATTCTTGTCTAATGTAGGATTCTAGTTGCTCAACTGTCTTAGGTCTTTTTTGTCGTATCTTCCATTTTATGATGTGCCAAATGTTTTCTATGGGTGAAAGATCTGGACTGCAGGCTGGCCAGTTCAGTACCCGGACCCTTCTTCTACGCAGCCATGATGCTGTAATTGATGCAGTATGTGGTTTGGCATTGTCATGTTGGAAAATACAAGGTCTTCCCTGAAAGAGACGTCGTCTGGATGGGAGCATATGTTGCTCTAGAACCTGGATATACCTTTCTGTATTGATGGTGTCTTTCCAGATGTGTAAGCTGCCCATGCCACACGCACTAATGCAACCCCATACCATCAGAGATGCAGGCTTCTGAACTGAGCGCTGTTAACAATTTGGGTCGTCCTTCTCCTCTTTAGTCCGAATGCCACGGCATCCCTGATTTCCATAAAGAACTTCAAATTTTGATTCGTCTGACCACAGAACAGTTTTCCACTTTGCCACAGTCCATTTTAAATGAGCCTTGGCCCAGAGAAGACATCTGCGCTTCTGGATCATGTTTAGATATGGCTTCTTCTTTGAACTATAGAGTTTTAGCTGGCGACGGCGGATGGCACGGTGAATTGTGTTCACAGATAATGTTCTCTGGAAATATTCCTGAGCCCATTTTGTGATTTCCAATACAGAAACATGCCTGTATGTGATGCAGTGTCATCTAAGGGCCCGAAGATCACGGGCACCCAGTATGGTTTTCCGGCCTTGACCCTTACGCACAGAGATTCTTCCAGATTCTCTGAATCTTTTGATAATATTATGCACTGTAGATGATGATATGTTCAAACTCTTTGCAATTTTACACTGTCGAACTCCTTTCTGATATTGCTCCACTATTTGTTGGCGCAGAATTAGGGGGATTGGTGATCCTCTTCCCATCTTTACTTCTGAGAGCCGCTGCCACTCCAAGATGCTCTTTTTATACCCAGTCATGTTAATGACCTATTGCCAATTGACCTAATGAGTTGCAATTTGGTCCTCCAGCTGTTCCTTTTTTGTACCTTTAACTTTTCCAGCCTCTTATTGCCCCTGTCCCAACTTTTTTGAGATGTGTTGCTGTCATGAAATTTCAAATGAGCCAATATTTGGCATGAAATTTCAAAATGTCTCACTTTCGACATTTGATATGTTGTCTATGTTCTTTTGTGAATACAATATCAGTTTTTGAGATTTGTAAATTATTGTATTCCGTTTTTATTTACAATTTGTACTTTGTCCCAACTTTTTTGGAATCGGGATTGTAAACAAAAAAGTGTGAACAAAATATGTTTCACATTTTAGATTCTTCAAAACCAGGGAATTTAGTCCAAGTGGTGCCCACTCAGTTGAACCGCAGTGCCCAACTCATTATGGCAGTTGACCCATGCTATATGGTCAGTTGAACCTCATATGCTGCGTGTCAGCAACCATTGCCAAATGTGGACAATGGTACTGTTGCCAAAATTGCCTCTGGCTGCATAATCTGTCACTGCTGCTGCCCACTGACCTCACCTGTATCCTTAGGTAGGGGGTCATGAGGGTAACACTCAGACTAGTGGAGGGAAGGAGTCGTCTTATTTGTCCATTCCAGACTGGCTCCAAGCAAGGTCTAGCTACTTCCCACTGTTCTACGATGTAGAAACGAGTCAAAATACAGAAAAATCTATAAATGAGTTGGTGTGTTCAAACTTTTGACTGGTACTGTAGGTCTTTATGCAACAATACCTACTCAAATCTGAAAAAAGACATCTATTGCACCCTGCAATTTTATGGTAAATATGTCAAATTTAATTGTATAAAGCCCCCCCGCCACAAGTAATGCATATCTTTTTGAATGAGCTTTTACAGTGTCTAAATTTACAGTGACTTGCATATGCTTTCTGAGGTCGACCTGTGTGGAATGAAAGTGCCATGTAATCTCAATAAAAGTATATTTGTTCCTGGAAGGCCCCACAGTTTGTTAAAGAACATACAAACAGCATCATGAAAAAAGAACCTACCAAAACAAGTCTGGGACAAAGACATCCAAAATCAGAGAAATAATCAAACCAGCCTGTTTGGCACCAACCACCATACTGTGTTCTATGTCACTGAGATCACATTTTCTGCTCCAGACAAAAAGACCAGAGCAAGCCATTAACATCCCACTTATCTGTTCACAATGTTTCTGTCATGTGTTCAAATTAACCTGAAAACACACAAACAAAAAATGGGCTCATGTTAGCTGAGGCACAATTCATAAATACACAATGTAAAATCATCTACAGTTTGAGAGACACATAGGCAGATTGTTGCATATAGCAGCTGTGCTATGCATTCCTCGAATTCAGTTCCACCTACAGATCCCCCACTTCACAATAACATGATTTTGAGCCAATACAATGTTTTCTGAAGTCCACAGCAGAATGCATTTTGTGCTAATTATGTTATGCAATGCATCCGGTCTTCAAGTAGCATGAATCTGAAAAATCAGATTAAAAAATATTGCCTGATTTACAGCTGTGCATGGATGCTATGATGTACTGATGTGGGAGTGAGATGGAGGATGCAAGCATGGCATATTTAGTAGCACTATATTTGACATATATAGTAGCACTACCGTATATCAATCATATTAGTAAGTTGCAGGCAGGGATCAAACACATGTAGACAGGGTTAGTATATACAAATAAATTATCAAAATCCAGAGAAAATGGCAAAGGTCAAAATGTGGAACTATTCTGGACTGGGAAATAGGGAAAGCTAGCAGATCACCAATAAGGTCTAGAAAAGGCAGCTTTAGAATGATCATTTCAGTCAGGTCCATACGTATTTGGACAGTGTCACAAATTTTCATAATTTTACCTCTATCTACCACCACGTGGATTTGAAATCAAGCAATCAAGATGTGAATGAAATGTAGAGTTTAAGCTTGAATTCAAGGCATTTCATAAATACTGCATTAAACATTTAGGGATAACAGCCATTTTTTGCATAGCCCCTCAGTTTTAACAGGCTCAAAAGTAATCAGACAATCTAACATAATATCTAACATAATATTTATCGCACCGCTCCTGTGAAGGACGGCCCCATGAGGACAGTTGAGGGTTATACCTGTTAAAACTGTTAATATTATAGTCAGGCTGTCTGTTGTTGCCCAAATGAGGATGGGTTCCCTTTTGAGGCTGGTTCCTCTCGAGGTTTCTTCCTCATGTCGTCTGAGGGAGTTTTTCCTTGCCACCGTCACCACAGGCTTGCTCATTGGGGATAGATTAGGGATAAAATTAGCTCATGTTTTAAGTCTTTCAAATTCTGTAAAGCTGCTTTGCGACAATGTTTATTGTTAAAAGCGCTATACAAATAAACTTGATTTGATATTAATAGCTGGATGCAGATCCTTTTCAATTAATGACCGCCTGAAGTCTGGAACCCATGAACATCATCAAATGCTGAGTTTCCTCCCTTGAGATTCTTTACCAGGCCTTTACCGCAGCCATCTTCAGTTGTTGCCTGTTTGTGGGTCTTTCTGCCTTTAGTTTTGTCTTCTGTAAGTGAAAAACAGTGACTCGGCCATTTAAGAACATTCCTCTTCTTTGCCTTAAAAGAAAAGGAATGTTCTCAATTTGCTCTTGGGTTGTTTTCATGGTATGTTTTGGGTCATTATCCACTGGCACTGTGAAGCACCGTCCTATCAGTTTTGCAGAATTTGACTGAATCTGAGCAGAAAGTATAGCTCTATACACTTCAGAATTTATCCTGCTACTTCTATCAGCAATAAACACCACTGACCCAGTTCCATTCTATTCAGCCATATATGCCCATACCATAACACTGCTTCCACTGTGTTTGACAGATGATGTGGTATGCTTTGGATCATGAGCCCTTCCTTTTCTTTATACTCTTTTCTTCCCTTCATTCTGGTACAAGTTCATCTTGACGCCTCATATTGACACCACATATTGAGTTCCCATGAACATCCACCAAATGCAAATTAAACTCCAGACCTTTTGTCTCCTTGTCATGAAATAATAAGGAAATGGGTCACATTTGGCTATGTGAACATCAATTGTCTGATTGCTTTTGAGTCTGTGAAAATGAAGGGACTACATAAAAATGGCTATCCATCCATCCATTCTCTGTAGCCATTTATCCTGTACAGGATCACAGGCAAGCTGGAGCCTATCCCAGCTGACTATGGGCGAGAGGCAGGGTACACCCTGGACAAGTCATCAGGTCATCGCAGGGCTAATACATAGAGACAAACAACCATTCACACCTACGGTCAATTTAGAGCCATCAATTAGCCTAACCTGCATGTCTCTGGACTGTGGGGGAAACCGGAGCACCAGGAGGAAACCCACGCAGACAACATGCAAACTCCACACAGAAAGGCCCTTGTCGGCCGCTGGGTTCAAACCCAGGACCTTCTTTCTGTGAAGCGACAGTGCTAACTACTACACCTCCATGCTGTCCATAAAAATGGCTATAATTCTTAAAATGTTAATGTAATATTTTTGTGAATGTTCACACTTCAATCACATCGTGATTGCTTCATTTCGAATTCAAATTCAAATCCATTGTGGTGATGTACAGAGACAAAATTATGAAGATGCTGACAGTGTCCAAATACTTCTGAATACACAAAACTTCAGAATGTTCAGTGGGAAGGGTAATGATCTTAAGTAGAAGACAAGACCCACAGAGAATAAACAAAGGAGAGAGTTCATGACCAAATATGGAAAGCTACATTGTACAAGAAAACCATCAAAATTACACAATTAAAATAACACTACAAATTACTATGTACAAGGAACAGGTAGAGAACAGGTAGCTATGACCACAATGAAGAGCAAAAAGGAGAAAATGGTGATGCAGAGTGTGCTGCATCAATGGGACACAATCAGTATGGATGTGACAGCAGCCTTCAGGACTGAAGGCTGATTTATACTTCTGTGTCGAATCTATGCTGTAGGTACGCTGTTGACACTCTCGCAAGGTGAAGTATTTATATTTGAACGCAAGGTGCATGTCTTCTCTTGGAGGCCCTATCATGTGAAACACCAGAATTTACTGCTTTTACACATAGAAGAAGAGTGGAATGCGAGCTCCGTTTTTCACTGTAGGAATAATAAACAAAAATGTGGAAAAAATTTTGTTTTGAAAAAAATCCATTGGGGGAAAATTAACTCTGAAAGATTAATTATGAACCAAGTAAATTATCACTGAAAGCATTTCTGAAGTGTTTTAATTCTCTATTCAGCAGTATGAGCGGCTTGAACCCAGACACACTGTGCTCTCAGGAATGAGGCATAAAAATAAGGCCAGAGTGTTTAAGTCTGCAGGATTAGATGCATATTTAAACTGGCCATTATAATGATCTACAACCACTATAGAGCCTCACACTTTATATAATTATATTAACACTATATCATGATAGTAGATTTTTGATTTTCACAGAAATGCGATGCTAGCACATGGACCAGCCAGTCACTAGTGATGTGTTGTTCATGAACGATTTGTTAATTTTGAACTAATCTTTTGTATGACTCGAGAGTAACAAGTCATCTCAGTGAGTGATTTGCCCATTTTTCCCTGGGTCACACATGCTTTCTTCACAAACAGGTCTTTCGGGTATGCGTCTCTCATTCACCTGTCACATGATCACTGCATCATCTCAGTAGGGAGGAGTGATCCATTCATGAACCATGATGACAGGTCTTTCAGGTATGAGTCTCTCATTCATTATTCATGTGGTTACAGCAGTCATATGACCAATGTTATTACTGGAGAAGAGAGGAGAGCTTGATAACTTCAGCTGGTCAACCAGAACATTTCTGTAGCTAGCTATCTGTATGTAATGTAGCTACTGAATGGATGTTTAATTCATCTTTCCATTGGAACAAGGTCATACACTTCTGATCTTCAATGACCAGGTAGGTTAAAGTGAATAGCTATTATACAATGAACAGAATGATATTTTTTATTGATAGGCACAGCGCTCTCGTATAGGCAGTTGAACTTGTACTAATCAGTCATTTAAACTGAATAACTCAATAGGTTATGGTCCAAAAGGTTGCTTAAGAGCTTAACAAAAGTGAGCTTGTCTATTATACTTTACCAAGTGATGCAAACCACGTTGGTCTTAGTGTTTGAGAACCATATAGGGGCGCAACAGCAGCATACTAGTTCCAATGACCGAAATGACCGAATGATTTGAAAAAAAGATAAATTCATTTTACTGAATGAGATTCAAAGATCCAAGTCAGTAAAAAGATCCAAACTTCCCATCACTACCAATCACAGTTGTTGCAGTCTGATTTGCCACAATGTTTAGTTAGATTTCTGGAGAGGTGCACGTCAGACTCCAGCATAGGGTACAGCATAGATTCAACGCAGAAGTATAAATTGGCCTTGAGAGGAAGTCAGTGACTCGCATTAGTCTTCATTAGATTAAGTCCTGTACATTTTCTTGTTTTCCCATGTATCTTCTTGCATTCAAATTTTAAATGAGTAACAGTTGGGAGATAGGAAGAAAGAGAAATAAAGTAAAACAGAGGACACACACATAGAAGTTCTTTTGTTCTTTTTAAACAGGTACACATTTCATCCTGAACGCCAAATTCCACACACACATCACAAGAGCACCTCCTTGTCCAAAGTACTGGCAGTTTTACCCATTCCATTAAAGCAGCAACTCACAGTACCAGCAGACCTGGCAGCAGCACTGAGACTCAACAAATAACATCTGGTCCTCCTTGTCTACTCTGATGAGCAAGCAGCAAGGAGATGGATAACAACAGTTTGTAGTGCATCAACTTTTGGCACTACCTCAGAAAAAAAAAAGATTAACAGATTCAATCTCCCACATGAAAAGGATAGTGTTTTTCAGGGGAAAGTAGGACATAAAATGCTAATTGTAGCTGATGAGGGGGTGTCAGCACTAAGTTGTGTTTATTTGGATGGGAGTGGAATAAGCACTTCAATCTGCTTTCACTTTTGTGCAAGGAGAGTTTAATATGGAGGCTGCACTTGCTATCTACGTCATAGTGTTGTTAAGGGGTTAGTTTTCTATCGGTTTTGATTAACTTTGATTAGGCTATGATAAATGCTCATTCCTGAATGCACACTAGAGCTTCATACTTGACACGGAAGCAAGGGTGAAGAAAAGGTGAACAAATGCCGAGGACTCAAAGATTTATTGACTCCAGGCACACAACATGAAAAAGGGATTAAAAGAACTTAAGTAGAAAAGCTGTAATATTTCATGTAAATCAGAGTAGTCACTCTTCTTCCACTCTCAATATAGCTATACAGAAAACTATAGAGCATCTAATTGGTACTGTTTTCTTCATGGTACATTAGTGTATTGATGGAATTGTGCTTCACTGTTTTAATGTCACCAAGATTATCAGTGCTGTGTAGCTACAAAATGTGTATGGAATGTTAGCAGAATTCCACCAACATATTTTCATGCCTCTGAATCACAAATTGAATTTAAAAAAAAAAAATCCTCAAGGAATGCACCTTTAACCATAGGCCAGGACCAGATGTGCCTGACCAAAATGGACATCTGCTGTCTGGGCCAGACTTGAAGGGCAGGAAACATGAAAACATCTGTGTAGACTTTAAAGTGAGAGGAAAGTCAGTTCCCATTACGCAGTCTGCTCTATGGCCAAGCACACTTCATTTTCACCCATTAAATTTACAGATCATAACACCGTCTGCCTCAATAAAGATGTTGGCAATCTCTGCTTCCACTGACAAAAGGAGACTTTTGTTTTCATTGTGTTCAAAAAATCACCATGTTGCTGGACCTCTCCCAGGTATAAGGCTATTGTGTGTGTGTGTGTGCGCGCGCGCGCAATATCTTGGATCATCTCAAGTCTTCCCTACATTTAAGATTTATTCACATCCTCTGCTCATATACATATGCCCATGACTACACAGACACATGCATACAGTAGTGCTTGAAAGTTTGTGAATCCTTTAGAATTTTCTATATTTCTGCATAAATATGACCTAAAACATCATCAGATTTTCACACAAGTCCTAAAAGTAGATAAAGAGAATCCAGTTAAACAAATGAGACAAAACTATTATACTTGCTCATTTATTTATTGAGGAGATAATGAGAATGAGAAATGAGAAAACGATCCAATATTACAAATCTGTGAGTGGCAAAAGTATGTGAACTTCTAGGATTAGCAGTTAATTTGAAGGTGAAATTAGAGTCAGGTGTTTTCAATCAATGGGATGACAATCAGGTGTGAGTGGACACCCTGTTTTATTTAAAGAACAGGGATCTATCAAGGTCTGATCTTCACAACACATGTTTGTGGAAGTGCATCATGGCACGAACAAAGGAGATTTCTGAGGATCTCAGAAAAAGCATTGTTGATGCTCATCAGGCTGGAAAAGGTTACAAAACCATCTCTAAAGAGTTTGGACTCCACCAATCCACAGTCAGACAGATTGTGTACAAATGGAGGAAATTCAAGACCATTGTTACCCTCCCCAGGAGTGGTCGACCAACAAAGATCACCCCAAGAGCAAGGTGTGTAATAGTCAGTGAGGTCACAAAGGACCCCAGGGTAACTTCTAAGCAACTGAAGGCCTCTCTCACTTTGGCTAATGTTCATGTGTCCACATACATGTCAAGTTATACGGTTTCCCCATATTTTGTACGGGAAAATGCCATTTTTTGGCTAATACAATGTACACTGATTTTCACACGGGAAAATTACATTTTGTATCAGATAATTTTCTCAGAGTAAGAGAAAAAAAGTTTCTTAGCATCCACCATTTATTTTTTCAAAACACGCATGCCCAATGAAATGGAACTATTTTCGATTTATGTGGTTTTATAGTTGCACATGGTTTTCTCGGTCATTTAAGTACATTGGCTTGGACTGCCCAGACTTCTGTGATGGCTGCAGAAGTTATATTCTGCCAATTTCTGAACATAACTTGGAACACAACATGGAACACAACACCCCCCCGACTGTGGCAGACCATTTTTCGCAACTAGCGAAAAAAAGAAGTTTCTCGATTCAAAGACTGCACAGGTAAGCATTTGTGTTGTGTTTTTTTTTTTTAGTTTTTACTGTTTGCATGTAGGAAAGCTTCGTCCATTATCATGATAATTTAGGGAGGCGATACTGGGAGTCGTCGTTTATACAACGGCAACTGCTTCCCTAAACATTTTAATTGCTGATAGACATTATATGTAGACACAGATGACCAACACTCATTACTATGGTACCATCAGTCATCAGTAAACTGGAAAAGTATTGAATGAAGAGTAATGGTGGTAACGACCATTGGTAACCTGTCTCTAAAATGTGTAGTAGGGGATGGAAGCAATTTAACACCATCTACATGTTTACCGTGTTCTGATTTTCTTTTATTGACCAGGAAAATAATAGATGTATATTGGGGAAAGGTCTTCGATGTAAAAACTGCTCTGGGTGTTGCCAGGTTTCCAATGCTGAAACAACTTTTTACTGCTTTGCTGTGCCTCCCACATAGCAATGCAGATAGTGAGAGGGCTTTTTCATTGGTTAGGAAAATTCATACTGAGTACAGAAAAAATATGGTTGCAGACACATTAACTGCATATCTGCAAATTAAAATGAACTGTGATGAGGAGCTACAACTGCTACTCAAGCAGTGATATTATAGCTAGTGCCAAATCTGCAACATCTTTGTACAAAAAAGAACACTCCAAAAAGGAATAAGATTTAAATTCTTGTTATAAATTACTGGGAAGATTTTCAATTTAACTTCATAATTTATTAATATTTTCACTTATCCTTGTTTACATAATATACTTGATGTGGTTCAGTCATTTTTAGTTGGATCTAACACTGCTTGTGGTGTCAACATTTTTTTCTCAAATGGAACTTTTACTTACCTTCATTTATTGTTTGACATGATTATATGTAATTTATTACATGTAACCTACTATTTTAATTAGCATAACTACTTAGCACTGATGTTATATTTCAAGTAATTTTCTTTGGTGGAATGTAATATTGTAGGTGATGTCAACACTTGTCAAATAGAACTTTGTGTAATTTTTATGAACTATTTAATATTAAAGGATATGGGACATGGATTTTTACCTGGGCATAATTATGTATAAAGGACATAAGAAATGCCATCTAAATCACTGCAGGGCGTCAAAAATGTGAAAATCATCACATTATTCAAGTTTTTCTATACATCAGCGTAAAACAAGGATTCGTTAATGAGCTAGGTGGTCACGTGACCCGTGACGTCACAAAAACTTTCCAAGGAGCCAGCACTTGGGAATCTAATGTAAACAGGTTACCGAAATGGACACCATCGACAGTGATATTCCCAATGTTTCACAGAGATGTGAAGTTAGACCCCATCAATTCGAACCAATAGCTGGAAATTCACATGAACATAGATCTTGTCTTTACTCTGACGGGTCAGATGATTCTGAGAGTGAGAGTTCATTCAGCCCTCATGAAACTGAAAGCGGTCAGCTCGATAACACTTCCTGGTAAGTTAAAAACAATTCTGCTCAAAGGCTAATGATCTGTTGAAAGAAGTATTATTTTTGTATCATACATTGAAAGTTCATCATAGATCTAGCTAAAGTCCGTTGCAAGCTAGTTTTTTTTTTACTGATATTTTTCGAGATTGATTGAGATACAATGCTTCCAGAGTCCAAGATGAAAACATTCAAAATGGCGAAACGAGTCAGAATTATGATAATCAATAATTGATACACCCAAAATTATAATACTAATCCTTACCTCGGCTTTCAGACGCTTAGCGCAAAGGTCTTCAACAGGGGGGTCGCGAAATCGCACCGGATCACTCATATCAACAAAAATATTCCTGCCCTGTCCCCTGGCCTCCATGCAGGGATGCAAACAGCGCGCCTTTCGGCGGATGCCGCCTTTTTCACGGCTGAATCGCGCAGATCCGATTTAAAAAAAATATAAAAATAGCGATGTTGGTTCATGGAGCATGAGGCATGAAGTGTAAGGATGAGAGAGAGGCGGTTTGGGTCGGGAAGCTGCGCGCATTTGTGCAGCCTGGCGCAGGTGTGCGCGGCTTCCCGATTTGAACTGTTCTTTTTTTTCCTCATCCTTATGCTTCCTGTTTCATGAATTAATATCGCTTAGTACCTGAGTATTAATGTTGAAAGAATCCTCAGTGAAATGGTCCGAATACAGTTTGTGGGAAACAGTAGGTGCAAAGTTTTTTTCAACAGGTGTTCTGTAAAGTTGTCCTACCAAGCCTACTGCGCATGCGCAGGTGAGCCCACACTTTCCTCAGCTTCGGGTCCTTGGGGAATGCAAAAAAACTTACTCCAGGGCATTTCCCATTGGAATTATTGCAACCATAAGCAGCACAATACACCATGATGTCCAATGTATGATGTCCAATGTACTTTAAAGACTATAAAAACAATTTTCTTGTCATCCACTTCTCCATTCATCTACCCACTTGTGCTGTACCCGAAAGTTTTTGTGACGTATCATCACGTGACAGCGGCTCTTCCAGTTGCAAAAAATGCATATCGGAAGTCGAGCAGAAATGCCATATAATCATCACGAATATAACGATTTTGCTGAATTTAATAGATGATTTTGTATTTGTTGATGCAATTAATTCATATTTTTAATGGAAAGAAACTGATATAGCGTGCTTTTATGTTTCATGTCCCATATCCTTTAATACATTTTATTTACAAAATTTACATCAATAATTCTAGTATTACTGATACAATGTATATTAAATAATTAAGTTTATAGTTCAGTCATTTTCTTTAGTAGATAATTGTTTACTTGACTGTACATATAGTCCATTTTAATTCAGTTGTTTTCTCTGGGATCTAAAATTTGTTTTTATTCAGTACATGCTTATTTGATCCCTTTAACTTGATGCAGTGTGATAAATATGCCTAGAACAATAGGAGTGTATAATGTGGAATAAAACAATCGGTGCTTTGAATTATATATTGGAATTTTTTCTCGTGTATAAGGGCTCATGGGTGTATGTAAGGGAAAAGTACAGATTTTGTAAGGGTATGGGTAACTAAAGGTTGACATGTATGAGTCCACCATCAGGAGAACACTGAACAACAATGGTGTGCATGGCAGGGTTGCAAGGAGAAAGCCACTGCTCTCCAAAAAGAACATTGCTGCTCATCTGCAGTTTGGTAAAGATCACGTGGACAAGCCAGAAAGCTATTGGAAAAATGTTTTGTGGATGGATGAGACCAAAATAGAACTTTTTGGTTTAAATGAGAAGCGTTATGTTTGGAGAAAGAAAAACACTGCATTCCAGCATAAGAACCTTATCCCATTTGTGAAACATGGCGGCAATAGTATCATGGTTTGGGCCTGTTTTGCTGCATCTGGGCCAGGACGGCTTGCCATCATTGATGGACAGAGGTGGAAAAACTGGATTGACAAAGTAAAAGTCCTGCTTAGGTTTTCCTTCTGCCTGTGCTCTCAACACAGGTGATTTCACCAATTAGCTCATCAACCTGGCTTAGGGGATGTGGTAATTAGGATCAGCTGGTTCATTGAATTGGCTGGAGCAAAAATGTGGCAGGGTTTTTACTTTCTGCACCCGGGTTTTTCCACCTCTGTTGATGGAACAATGAATTCTGAATTATACCAGCGAATTCTAAAGGAAAATGTCAGGACATCTGTCCATGAACTGAATCTCAAGAGAAGGTGGGTCATGCAGTAAGGCAACGACCTTATGCACACAAGTCATTCTACCAAAGAATGATTAAAGAAGAATAAAGTTAAATGTTTTGGAATGGCCAAGTCAAAGTCCTGACCTTAATCCAATCGAAATGTTATGGAAGGACCTGAAGTGAGCAGTTCATGTGAGGAAACCCACAAACATCCCAGAGTTGAAGCTGTTCTGTAAGGAGGCTTGGGCTAAAATTCCTCCAGGCCGGTGTGCAGGACTGATCAACAGTTACCGGAAATGTTTAGTTGCAGTTATTGCCCAAGGGGGTCACATCAGATACTGAAAGCAAGGGTTCACATGCTTTTGCCACTCACAGATATGCAATATTGGATCATTTTCCTCAATAAATAAATGACCAAGTATAATATTTTTGTCTCATTTGTTTAACTGGGTTCTCTTTATCTACTTTTAGGACTTGTGTGAAAATCTGATGATGTTTTAGGTCATATTTATGCAGAAATATAGAAAATTCTAAAGGGTTCACAAACTTTCAAGTGCCACTGTACCTGTGTGTATAACTGAGTAGTGTCAACGTCCAGACTGTACCTGCTCTGGTAATGCCTGACAACACCTGACTGAATGAGATAATTCATTAGCAAATGGTCCAACTGAGACATTCCTTAGCAATGAAACAGTGTCTTCCCTCTTTACACCCATGCCTTCCTTTTTTCCAGGATTCCCATTCCTGCAGGATCATGCCACTTTGCAGGGAGAAAAATGGCAGACATCCAGGCCTAAGATCCATGCGTAATCTGCTTGCAGTCAGAGTGTCACATTCCACTGACTGCTGGATAAATGGCACGATCAAAGCCTCGGGTGTGTTTGTTTTATCAGCCAACAAACTGGGAGCAGACTTCCCACTAACATGGTTCATACCTTTGCATAATGTTCAAAGAAAAAAAAAACAAAAAAAACAAAACAAAGGAGGAATGCAAGAGAACTCTATGATGTCACATTGTGTGCCTGAATCCCATTAAGTGCTCGATTAGTGCACAAATAGCAGCTGTCAAACACATCTGGCCTCTGTGCCTCAGATGTGATCCTGCTTCAATCTTCTTTCATTTTTAACTTTCTTCAAGGTCAAAGCCTCCACTTTGTTGTGCTGAGACTCCAAAGCCTAAATCAAGCATTTGCTAAGCACGCACATGCAACAGCACTGCTATAAAATCTGATTATCCTGAGTTTGTTAAGATAATCTCCAAAGTAACAGAACCATTATGCAATGAACAAAAGTGCAACAGAAGGTTCAATACAGAAGACCAGAATGTGCTCCCCTCACTGCTGCAGATAAAGAGAAAGCATTTTACATTGGAAATAGTTTCCATGATTATGCTTCATATGGTTCTCAGGAGTGTGCAGAAACAGGATAAGCTTTTTTTCTAATCAGTTTTTCAACTTATGGACTTTTCTGAAGCTTCTAGGAAATGATGTAAAGAAATTGCTCAGAACTCAACATACAGTAAAAAGTGTAACACACTGCAACACTCAGTGTTAGTTTTTAAATTGTTAACTTTTCATTTCAGGATAAATATTAATACATGGAACATAGACAAAGTCATATTTATTTTTTTGTTCATCGTACACCATCATATGTGCAAAATCATGCTAAGAATTCATTTGCGTTTAGTGCTCCCAATTTCAGTTGAACATAAATATTGTGAGAAATGGATTATGGATGCTTCTGATTGCTGAAATGGTACATATTGTTTAAATTGAACAGAAAAGAAACTGTGAATGTACAAAACTAGATTTAGCTACTGGAGTTTGCCTTTTGACTCTGGCTTTAAGGAGAAAACCAAGATGAAAACTAGGGAAGTGACTATGATGGACATGCAGACAAAAGTGGTGTAGAAATCAATGCAACACAACAGTTTAAAACCAGATTACTTGGGTATCACACACATAAGGAAGGACATACTTGAGGAGTAAGGCTTTTGCAATGATGAAAATGGAGAAATCAATAGAACCCAATGAATTCACAGAAAGTTTACACAGCAGTGCTTCTCTCTCATTAGGCAGAGGAACCCATGAACCTGGGAAAATTACAAAGGTTTGGCTAAATTCATTCAGATTCATTCCAATGTTTTAGACCAGTTTTGCTGTCTTTGTTAACGTTGTGCTTCTAATGGCTCGCCAAACAACTGATTTTTTTTTTAAAGTAATTTTACTGGGACTTTACTGCAAAGAAGGAAATAGTCTTTATTATCACCAAAGACAATGGAATATCCATGATTAATGTCAGTAATCCTGGTGTGAAGGAGCAGACTACAAACACTCAGGACTACAACTCCCATGACACACAGCACCCTCTGTCCCCAGCCTACAGAACTACAGCTGTCACGCATTTCCTTAATCACGACTTCCACTATTTAAGCTGCTCATTCACACCACTCCAGGTCGAAGCATCACCCTACCATTTCAGTACATACCAAGCCTTGTATCGTTTCTGACTGTCTCTAGCATTTCCTGACATTTTGCTATTTCCTCTCTGTTTTTGCTCTTTGTCTTTTCCATGTCTCATTGTTCGCTGATTGCCTGACCCTCACTAGTTTACCGACACTGATTTCAGTCACACATTTTGGCTTTGTTGACAGTCTGTTGATCTGCTTCCTCCGTGCATACATCAGTAAGCGCCTGCACTCTCACAGGATACTTCACCATAATGGATGTAGTGGAGGATCCTAAACAGACAGCTCTAAACGTGCAGGGGCATTTGCTAGGAGAACATCAACAGATGCTTGCCGACCTCAACACTCGGATGACGCACCTCACATCTGTGATATCGCAGGCCCTCCTAGCACATTCCGAGCCTCCTCCTAACCCAGCGCTTCAACTCCCCACTCCAGAGAAGTTTGCTGGAGACATCATTGCATGTAAAGGTTTTTTACTGCAATGTTCTATGTATTTTTCCACCATGCCGCATTTATCGGAGGAGCACAAGATCGCAAAATTTATATCTTTTCTCTCAGGAAAAGCACTTCACTGGGCCACCACAGTTTGGAATAAGGGATAGAGGTTGGAGAGAGTCTTCTTGCCAGTTCCCAAGGCTCCAGAAGTGTTGCTGAATATGCCTTGGAATTCAGGACACTAGCAGCTGCCAGTGGGTTGAACGATCCAGTGCTGAAAGCGGTATTTCGCCAAGGCCTACATCCAGAGATCATTAGTGAACTGGCTTGTAGAGATGAGAACCTCACTCTGGACTCCCTCATTGACTTAGCTATTCGACTCAACCAATTGTTAAAGCACCGACCATCTATCCACTTCAACACCAAATCTACCCAGTCTATGGAGGATGACTCACCCATGGAGGTCTCACGCATCCATCTAACCTGCTCCAAACATGCTAGGTGGCACAAGGAGGGGTTATGTTTCTACTGTGGGATCCCTGAACAAAGCATCTGGCAATGTCCTGTACAACCAGCCTGAGAGACCCCAACAGAGAGGCCTGTAAGCTTCACAACTCCGGTGAGAAAATTCAGTTCTAAATCCTTTACCATCCCAGTCCTACTCAGGGTAGGGTCCTCCACTCATGTCTTATCTGTTTTTGTTGATTCAGGGCAGAGGGGAGCTTTAGCAATAGTGCCATCGGGCAGAACCTCGACCTGCCTACCATCCCCCTGCACAGTGCACTCAGTATCAAGACCATCGATGGAGGACCCATTGGCAATGGACTGGTCACCACTCGCACACAACCAGTACAGATTCAAATAGGGGCTTTACACAAAGAATTCATATCACTCTATGTAACCACCACCATCGATCATGACATCATCCTTGGCTATCCCTGGCTGTAGCTACATGATCCATTGATAAAGATGGCGGCATGAGGAGTCGCAGCGGCCTGAGGCTCTACCATTCACAGTGTTTTTTTTTTTTTTTTTTTTTTAAGTACACCCGCTCAGACCTTATTGAAATACAAAAACACTGTTCGGACTTTGTTAAATCATAAAATCCTTCCCAAAATTGATTATTTGTCCACAGAAGTGCCTGGAATTAATCCGAGCAACAGTGGGACCCAGACTGCAGGGACACAGACGGAGGAAGCGTGGCAACAGGGCAGGCTGCTGAGCGAGGCTGTGCCACGCTCCACACTGACCGGCCGTTCCAAGCTTACTCCTCATCAACGCTCGCTCTCTTGTCAACAGAATGGACGACTTGAGACTCCGACTTGTGAATAACTGATGGGACAGCTGTATAACAATAATCTCAGAGACATGGCTGCACGGAAACATCCTAGATGCAGCTGTGGAACTACAGGGGCACAGCATCTACAGAGCAGACCGTACGTCAGAGGCCAGGAAGAAAAAAGGAGGAGGTGCATGTGTTTATGTGAGAGATGATTTTTGCACTGATGTCACTGTTATGGAAAGCCATTGTTGTACGGACTTGGAGTTTGTGGTGCTAAAATGCATTCCATTCCACCTCAGCCATGAGCACAGTGCATTGTTTGTTTTTGCTGTGTACATTCATCCATGAGCTAATGCAAAGTTAGCCATGAGCAGGCCACATGAGGCAATCAGTAAACAACAAAACAGACTACCAGACAGTTTTATCATTGTGGCGGGGGATTTTAATCACAAAAACCTGAAGTCTGTGTTACCCAAATTCTACAAAAACATCCACATGGGGACATGGAATGGAAAAACACTGGATCAGGTTTACACCAACTTCAAAAGGTGCCTACAAAGTCTGCCCAGCCCCCCACCTTGGACAATCAGACCACTTGGCTCTGGTTTTAACACCACCTTATCAACCTCTCATCAGTAAAACAAAGCCAGGTCAGGACAGTTCAGATCTGGTCTGAAGAGACTGAGGCAGCACTGCAAGACTGTTTTGAGGACACAAAGTGGGAGATCTTTGATCAGGAAGACACAGAACAACATGCCTCCAAATTAATGGACTATAACAGGTTCTGTGTTGAGACTTCCACAAAAACCAAAAACATCGGAGTGCCCCAAAACCAAAAGCCCTGGTTCAACAGCACTGTTTACAGTCTACTGAAAGCCAGGAATGTGGTGCTGCAATCAGGCGACCAGGAGACCTACCGGAGATCCAGAGTAGATCTGAGAAGGGGGATCACTGCTGCCAAAAATAAATATAAAATGCAAATCGAACAGCATTTCAAAGACAACAACACCTGCAGCACGTGGCAGGGGAAAAGAACAATTACTAACTACAAACAGAACCCCTGCCCACCCTCTACAGTTGACCCCTCCCTCCCTGATCAACTGAACACCTTCTTCTCCCATTTTGATAGCAACATCGTCAACATGAATGAGCCATCCCCAGCATCCCTCACCCATACTGTAGTCAACATCCTACACACACCTCCAGCCCCCCTCAGAAAGAGAGACATCCAATGGCATTGCACCAATACCAGGTTAAGCGGGCCCTGCTCAGCATCAATGGCAGGAAAGTGACTGGTCTGGATGGGGTCCCAGGACGTGCTCTAAAAGCATGTGCACACCAACTGCCAGCTGTTTTCACTGACATATATTCAACAAGTCACTGAAGGAGGCCATAGTCCCCTCCTACTTTAAAGCTACAACCATCATCCCTGTCCCAAAGCGCTCAGCAGTCACATGCTTGAATGATTATCAGCCTGTTGCATGAACACCAATAATCATGAAATGCTTCGAAAGACTGGTGATGAACTACATCAGGGGTGCCCAAATTGATCCATAAAGGGCCATGTGGCTGCAGGTTTTCATTCCAGCCATGCAGCAGCACACCTGATTTGGCTTATTCAATCAACTGACACACCCACCCTTTAATCAAGGGTGGGTGTGGCTGCAAGTATTTGACTGTGTGAAGACAGTTCAGTTGATTGAATGAGCCAAATCAGGTGTGCTGCTGCATGGCTGGAATGAAAACCTGCAGCCACATGGCCCTTTATGGATCAATTTGGGCACCCCTGAACTACATCAAAGCCTCCATCCCTGCTGACCTGGACCAGTACCAGTTCGCCTACAAAACCAACAGGTGCACTGAGGACACCATCTCCCTCATGCTCCACACTGTACTGACTCACCTGGAGAACCCTGACACCTATGTGAGGATACTGTTCATTGACTTCAGCTCAGCCTTCAACACTGTCAATTTGAGCAAACTGGTCAACAAGCTGTTGTCTCTGGGCCTGGACTACTACTTCTGTAGCTGGATTAAGGACTTTCTCTCCAACAGACCACAGCATGTGAGACTTGGAGACCTCATCTCATCCAACACCATCTTAAACACTGGCACCCCCCAAGGCTGTGTTCTTAGTCCACTCCTTTACTCACTCTTCACACAGGACTGTTCTCCCATTCATAACTCAAACCAAATATACAAGTTTGCAGATGACACAGCTGTGGTGGGGTTGATAACCAACAGCGATGAGGTAGCCTACAGAGAGGAAGTTCTGGCCCTCACATCTTGGCATCAGAACAATGACTTGCTCCTCAACACCAACAAAACAAAGGAGCATGTCATTGACTTCAGAAAACGACTGGTTAAAACAAATGCCAGCCTGGTGATCTCTGGAGAGGAGGTGGAACAGGTGGGGAGCTTCAAGTGCCTCGGTGTTCACCTCTCAGAGGACCTAACATGGGGAGTGAACACCAGAGAGGTGGTGAAGAAGGCCCAGCAGAGACTCTTCTTCCTATGATCCCTGACAAAAACTGGGCTCTCAGTACGATTGCTCGATTGACTTACTGCCAGGAATGTCTCCTCCACATGGTCATATTTATCCCTTGTCCCAAAAGGAACAGGCAGCCATGGAGGAATATATTCAGGAGGCTCTCAAACAGGGATACATCTGGCCTTCCAAGTCACCTGCATCAGCTGGTTTCTTTTTTGTTGAGAAACGAGGAGGTGGACTGAGGCCTTGCATCAACTACAGAGGCTTAAACCAGGTCACCATAAAGTAACCTTATCCTCTTCCCCTGGTTCCAGCAGCTCTTGAACAGCTTTGATCCACTAAGATATTTTCAAAGCTTGATCTACGAAGTGCATACAACCTGATCTGAATAAGGAGGGGTGACGAATGGAAGACAGCCTTCAGTATGACCGCAGGGCACTTCAAGTACCGGGTCATGCCGTATGGCCTTTCTTCGGCACCCAGCGTGTTCCAGTGCTTCATCAATGATGTGCTATGGGACATGCTGGGCAAATATGTCATTGCCTATATCGATGATATCCTGATTTACTCTTCAGATGTCTAGAGTCACCAGGAACATGTCAGAACCATTCCCAAGAGACTGTTAGAGAACAACCTGTATGTAAAGGCAGAGAAGTGAGTTTCATCTAAACAAGACTTACACCCAAGTCTGTAAAGGAGCTCCAATGATTTCTAGGCTTCGCAAACTTTTATCGACGGTTCATTAGAGGTTTCAGCTCTCTAGCAGCTCCACTCACCACACTATTGAAGAAGGGCCCCAACCGCCTACAATGGAACTCTGCGGCCAAGGAAGCCTTTGGTTGACTTAAGCTTGCATTCACCTCAGCCCCCATGCTCCAACACTAAAACTTCCCACTAAGTCTTTCATCGTGGAAGTCGACGCATCCTACTGAAGCTACACCCCGTAGCCTTTTTTTCTAAAAAATTAACTTCGGCAGAAAGGAATTATGACGTGGGGAACAGAGAGCTCCTCACTATTAAATTAGCCCTCGAAGAATGGTGGCACTGGTTAGAGGGAGCTATGCACCCCTTTGTCATCCTCATGGACCACAAGAACCTTGAGTATCTCTGAAAGGCCAAGAGGCTAAACCCCAGGCAGGCCAGGTGGGCATTATTCTTCACCCAGTTCAATTTCTCAATTTCTTTTTGTCCTGGTTCCAAAAACACCAAGGCAGATGCATTATCCAGAACTTTTGGTCCTTCTCAACAAGACTCTAGCTCTCATCCCATCATCCCATCGCACTGTTTCATACAATCCATCACATGGGAACTGGACAAAGAAATAAGCAAGTCTCAGCCCTGAACCCACCCATTTATCTCCCACCTGGTCTTCTCTATGTGCCCAAGCACCTATGCAGTCAACTCATCACCTGGGCTCACTCATCTCCCGCCACTGGACATCCCAACAGCCGACGTTCTCACCAAATGCTAAGAAACAGGTACTGGTGGGAGAACATGTTGTCCGAAATCAATCAGTTCATCAGCTCATGCTCTGAATGCACCCAAGCAAAGGTCCTGAGAACCCCCCCCCAGCTGGCAAGTTAAGCCCTCTACCAATTCCACAAAGACCCTGGTCACATCTGGCTACTGACTTTATCACAGATCTCCCACCCTCTCAAGGGAATACCACCATAATGGTAACTATCAATTGCTTCTCAAAAGCTCTGAAACTCATCCCTTTACCCGGCATCCCCACAGCTTCTCAGACTGCTGAGCTGTTATTTCAACAGGTTTTCTGATACTACGGCATCCCTGAAGATACAGTCAGTGACCAGGGTCCCCAATTCATCTCACAATTCTGGGCAAGTTCCATGGAAAGGTTGGGAGTATCAGTAAGTCTCATGTCCAGCTACCACCCCCAGTCAAACAGCCAAGTGGACAGAGCAAACCAGGAGATTGGCTACTTCCTGAGAATATATTGTATGCACAACCAGGGGGACTGGGCGCCCATCCTACCTTGGGCTGAGTACGCACAAAACTCGCTCAAACACTCAGCTACCCAGCTAACACTGTTTCAGTGCATACTCTGCTACCAGACACCCTTGTTTCCCTAGGATGATGCACCCACCCAAGTACAGGCCATCGATGACTGGTTTTGATGAAGTCAAACCATCTGGGAGGAGGTCCACCAGCATCTGGAAGCAGTCAGCGCCAAGTACAAGGAGTATGCAGATAAAACATAGAGGTGAGACTCCTGACTTCCTCCCCGGCAACAGGGTGTGGGTAGCCACAAAGAACTTGACAGAAGCGAACCCCTGCTAGAAGCTCCAGCCACGCTACATTGGGCCCTTCAAGGTCTTGCGCTGAATCAGCGACATGTCATACCGTCTTGAACTCCCACCTCACTGTCGAATATCCCCTACATTCCACATTTCACACCTCAAACCTGCTATCCTGGGGCCCCTTGCCCACAACTCGCCAGACTAGGAACACTATGCACTCAACCTTGAGGGAGACCAGGTAAACAAGATCCTCAACTCCAGATGATGAGGAGGCCAAATTGAGTACTTGGTAGATTGGGAAGGATATGGACCTGAGCAACAAAGTTGGGTTAAGTCCAAGGTAGGGCTGTGCCGATAGACGATGCCATCGTCCATCGACGATGGTGGTCATCCATCACGATGGAGAGCCACCATCGTGATACCACGCCCCCTCCTGTCATAAACATGCATATATACGGTATCATCTGGGCCTATTTAACCTAAAAAGTTAGTTTTTTGTTAGTTTAGTTAGTTAGTTTTGTTTAATATATAAATATATAACATTTAATTATATATAAATACATAATTATATAAATCATTATAAAGTAATATCCTATTACCGCTTGTTCACGTAGGCTATGGTGCAGGGACGTGCTAGTGAACATAACATGTGGTTACACAAATACAGTATGCTACTAATAATAAATTTTGACTTCATTTTTTAGCCTACACTATACTTTTAATGTAAAATTTATCATGTTGTTCAAACAAATAGCCACTATTAACGACTTCAGTCGGGAAATATTGCACCTTATCAAACGGCAGTGAAGCGCAGACTTCGGGAGAAGTCAAATGACTTTAATCTGGTAAATAGGCCTACTTTCAGACACAAAATGGTCCACTCTAAGCCATAATGTCAAACCAAATGGAAGAATGAAGGTGATTCTGATAAATGTAAAGACAGTAAAAACAAAACAAAATTAAATCATGATTTTAAAAGCTGGTGCAATAATTCAAAGACTAATAAATTGGAAAAATTAGCGCGTTCAAGTGCGCACTAAAGGCCGAAACGCATCTTCAATTGATATGGTGTAAATAAACAATGAGTAATAGCTTAAGTGTAGTTTCTTCTCATAGTTTGAATACTAGTCTTTCATTGTTAGAGCAGATTAATATCTTACCGTGATCAGTGAGTGCTCGGGGAGGTTCGTTTCCACCTGCGCTTTGCGCAGCTCATTTCTCCGAAGCCAGCTGTGCGCAAACGCAGTGTTGACTGCTCGGCAAACTCCAAACGCTCGGTCTGTACTGGCCCTCTGTTGCGCAAGCGAGTTGGTTATGGCCAGGTTCAAATTGTGCCCAAAACAACTTAACCACGGCCATTTCAATTGCCTGAACGCTGTGACAATATTCGCCCCGTTGTTATACAGGCGATCTTTTTCTCCTCTATTTTCCATTCGGCAATGTCTCGCGCAATGCGTCTTCTAAATTGTCCGCTGAATGTGTCTCTGGCATGAAACTCGTCTGCAGGCATTTGGACTGCATTGCCCACTCTCGGTCCACATAATGTACGGTAGCTGACATATAGGGCATCATGTTGCAGCTGGACCACATATCCGTTATCAAGGCCAAATATTCCACATCACCGAGCGCTTTTTTTCTTTACGTGCCAAAGCCTCGGATGAGTATATATAATACTTTTAATAATTATAATAATAATAATAATAATAATAATAATAACAACGTGGTATTAAAATCCCCCCCCCCGCCCGCCCGCCCGCCCGCCCGCGATATGATCGTCCATCACGATGTTTGCACTGTAAACATCGTCGATGCCAATTAAGGGGACATCGCACAGCCCTAGTCCAAGGACATTCTCAACTCACTCTTGAAGCAAGAGTTTCACGCCCAGTATCCTAACAAGGCAGCACGACCATTATTTGATATTTTGCTGACTACTTTATTTTTATTGAAGATTGTCCTACACTGTGGAGTTTATTTTGCAAGAAATAAAACATAACAGGGCATACGGAAAATAATCAGGAACAGTGTGGTATAACAGCTTAAAGTGTTATATTCCTCTTATACCACAGCAATGATTACAAGTGATCAACTATTACAATCATACTTTTTATCCATTTACAGTTATTTTTAAGAGAGAAAACCTCGCGGCTAAAACTAGTCAGAGCCATGTTGTTATACACCAATTTGAATCAGTGTTTAATAGCATTGTCATAATGTACTGTATAATGTAAATCATAATGTAGTGAGAACATGATCTTAAACATACATCACACTTATTCCACAGATTCATGAGAAAGGGAAAAAAGTTTTAAAGTAACTTAAACAATGTTTTATTATACAGTACCAGGCAAAAGTTCAGACACACCTTCTAATTCAATGTTGTTTTTTCTTTATTTTTTAATGCATTAAAAGACACGCCATGTCTTCAAGTAATGATGGATGTCATTTTTCTTTGCTTAGTTGAGTGGTTCTTGACATATGGTTTACTACAGTTGCAGAATAGGGCTATTTACTGTATTTTTATTATTTAACTGTTTGATCTCAAATGCATTAAGAAGGCAAGAAATTGCACTAATTAACTTTTGGCAAGGCACACCTGTTAATTGAAAAACATTCCAGGTGACTACCTCATGAAGCTGGTTAAGATAATGCCAATAGTGTGCAAAGCATCATCAAGGTAACACTGGCTACTTTGAAGAATCTAAAATATGAAACTTACTTTTTTTAAAACACTTTTTTGTTTACCACATAATTCCATATATGTTCCATATATTATTTCATAGTTTTGATGTCTTCAGTGTTGTTCTACGATGTAGAAAATAGTCAAAATACAGAAAACCTGCTGAATAAGTAGGGGTGTACAAACTTTTGAACTGAACTTAAATTCACTTATAGAGGAAACTGAAGCCAAAATTCTTTCAACTTATTTTACAACTGAAAGAGAGAGGCTTATCAAAATCTCAAAGAAAGTCATCTCTAAGGACATTATCAAGACCATCACTATCACATCAAGGCACATGTACATCTCATCTCATCTCATTATCTCTAGCCGCTTTATCCGGGCGAAAGGCGGGGTACACCCTGGACAAGTCGCCAGGTACATGTGTACCGTACATGCTTAGGGAAAAAAAGAAGAAGAAACCTTTATTATTCGTCACATGCACACTTCAAGCACAGTGAAATTCATCCTCTGCCTTTAACCCATCTGAAGCAGTGAACACACGCACAGCAGTGGGCAGCCACACCAAAGCGCCCAGCGAGCAGTCAGGGGTTCAGGTACCTTGCTCAAGGGCACCTCAGGACCTCAAGGGCCACATCAACCTAACTACATGTCTTTGGATTGTGGGGGAAACCAGAGCACCTGGAGGAAACCCACGCAGACAACATGCAAACTCCACACAGAAAGGCCCTCACCGGCCGCTGGGTTCAAACTCGGAACCTTCTTGCTGTGAGGCGACCGTGCTAAACACTACACCACCGTGCCACCTCTAGCACTCTGAAGGATTCTTTGTTTTTTGTCCTCTTGTGGAACTTTAAACTTTTTATGCAGTTTCTATTTTATTATTTCCCTTTTAGGGTAAAAGACTGAAAAACTACAGTCCTTAACCATCCAAAGAAATTTTCACAAATGTAATTTAAGATAATTTACTGCTCTGCTGAAATTGGAGGTACGAAACATAAAGCATATTTTGTTCATATGTATCTTTTAGCAGAAAATAATATGCAAAAAATTATCAAATTTTCCTTCAGTTTCCCGATAGTCACACGGTAGTTCTCTCTGTATAACACACAAAAGAGTCTTTATAAAAATAAGGTCTTATGTCTTTAATTAAAGAACACACACACACACAATTCTGGCTCCCCATACAGCTGAGCTCATACAATAACACCTCTTCATTCATCAAGTTTCACAGTCCGACATTTGGGCTTGATATACTGTTATATTCTTTTCTTTTATAGCCGACATCATGTCTGAGGTCCAGCTTGGATTGGGCAATCCTAATAAGTGCAGAGATGGAAGCAATGTATGTGGCTCTAAAGTCAAGGAAGCATCCGGACCAGATAAAAAAGCCAAGACATACAGGCTTCAAAAGGACCACAAGATAGATCTGCTCACAGAGTTTGAAACAATGAAACAACCAAACAAATAAATAAATGGTGGGAGCCAAGGAGGGAAGCATTAGAGTCCTGCTTATATATAATTCATGCCCCATTCCCATATGCTATAGACATTTATAATTAATAAATGAGATGTCTAAGATTAGTCATAACAAAGTTCTTCAGTAGCCAGTTAAGACAATATGTCTAATGGTAAGTAGGTAGCAAGCATGTAGAGATTAATCTTAACCATAAAAATGGCAAAATTGAGACAAACACATTATTTTAGTATAATGTTATAATAAAACAATATTATAACAATGTTGTAATTAAACACAGTTAGTGGAGTGTCAGCTTTTCTGCAGTTGAGCCTCCTTTTGAGAAATAAATGTGAAGAGAAAACAGAATCTTAAAAAAAGGAATCTTGGACATTAATGTCCACTCATTTGAAAAAAGACCAAATGATGTTTTTCCTGTTTTCAACTATCCAGTTTCTATGAGCCTATGCCCACTGTAGCCTCAGATTCCAGTTCTTTGTTGATAGAAGTGGAACTTGATGCACTCTTCAAAAGAATGTGTAGAAAATTGCACAAATTATGTGTAACACTCTAGATTACACATTTTGTGTCAATATTAAATAAAACTGTATTGGAAGAATTAATCTTTTTTATTAGTTATATGTAGTTTTAAAATGACCACAACCTGTGAATTTGTTTACAGCAGTCAACAAAATGTGTAGACTGATCTGCTCTACGCATACTCAGTGTCAGGTTTTTAATGCATGAGCTATCTAATTTAACGAAACAGAAGCCAGCCTGTAGTCTGATCATGACAAAGACTTTCCATTTTGTTTTCATTTTCTTACATACTATCATATATAAAATATATTTTATATTATAAGCACTTTGCAATGTGAATTGCTAAAAATAAAATAAAATCCACAGCTCAGTGGTCACTGAACGCCTCTAAACATCCTCTCCATTTCTCAGAGATGATGTAAAGAACACTAATACCAGCCATTTAGAAGCTCGTCAGTACTTACTTACTACTCACAGTTTAATACGCTGGCCCTTTGTGGATAAGATTGAAGACCCCTGATTACAACCCTCTGGAAATCAGTGGAATGATTGTAACTCAGGTGAGGGATTTCAGTGGGGGAATTTTAACCAATGGAGTTACTGAAGTACTGTTACATTAACACAAGCTATCTCTATATTTAGCTTAAATAATGTTAACTTGACACTATTAGCTTGCTAGTTTTTAACAACTGTATTCAATGTGCTCTTGAAGCGGGTAAAGGTTGGTTTATGTTATAGTTACAGTAGTAGGTACTTGGTTTTGGCTTGTAAGTGTGTGTTTTATGCATGGTGTCACCAGGTAATGCTAACTTCCAGTGACTTTGGGAAGAATGTGTGATAAGCATCACAGGAGTTGAATAACGTCGAAAACATCATTTGGCCAGGGAGAGGATTCTCACTGGTGACAACGCTGAAATCATTTCTTAATGTCTATTTGCATGCAAAAATTACATCTTCTGCTGTTGTTATTTTAATACTGGTTTAGTTTGGTTTCTAACATAACTTTTAGGTTGTGTATTTTATTCTATATTAACTTTAGATGTTTAGATAAATTTGCTAAATTTAATGTCAAAATGGCACAGGCAGCTAATTTACTGTACATGGCACAAACATGGCAGGGAGATTTTCTTTTTTCAGTCTTGTTGCTCAGCTTGCAAGATGGAAATTTAATTTGTGAGATATTTTATGTGGTTGTGTGCCATTTTTATTACCATTTAGTTTGTACATGGTATTATTAAAGAGCCTAGCTAGAACTATAAGTTCTACTAATTATTCATTATCATGAAAAATTAGTACAGGAATATTTTTTTTCCTTCTTGCTAGCTATTTAAGTTTGCTGTATAGCTAACTAAGATGTACTTCATACTGTATAGCCATGGCTAACTTAATTCAATTATTTCCCATGAGGGCAATCCATTTAATACAAATACATTTAAGAAAATATTGTTCAGGGGTGGGTTTCCTGAAAACCTCTTAAAGCTAAGAGTGTCTTTAAATACCTCTTAAGATCCATCATTAAACTAACATGGTTTCCCCCCAAAATGTTGTATCCAAAGTAGTACTTTAGTTTACTCTTAACATACGATGGACCTGGATCACTCTTTCACAACAAAGAGCGTCTCCTCGCAGATGAATACACAGAATGCGCATGCACCTCTGAGGGACTCTCACAATCAATGGGTGGAAACTGGTGTTGAATCTGCTGCCGGTGTTCAGTTCTTTTTCTTGTACATTGCAAGTACATCGAATTAATTATGAAATGAATATATGCAACATCTCATCTCATTATCTCTAGCCGCTTTATCCTTCTACAGGGTCGCAGGCAAGCTGGAGCCAACCCTGCTGACTACGGGCGAAAGGCGGGGTACACCCTGGACAAGTCGCCAGGTCATCACAGGGCTGACACAGACACAGACAACCATTCACACTCACATACACACCTACGGTCAATTTTGAGTCACCAGTTAACCTAACCTGCATGTCTTTGGACTGTGGGGGAAACCAGAGCACCTGGAGGAAACCCACGCGGACACGGGGAGAACATGCAAACTCCACACAGAAAGGTCCTCGCCGGCCATGGGGCTCGAACCCGGACCTTCTTGCTGTGAGACGACAGCGCTAACCACTACACCACCGTGCCACCTATATGCAAAATATTATGCATATTTTAATGTTATCGAATTATGTATGGATATCGTAATGTCACATTGATATTGCCACATTTTAATCAAATTTAACTCCATTAGACAAGTGTTTATCTAATTTAGTGTCATAAATGAGACAAATTTCTGCACCTGTAACCGTGTGTGTGTGTGTGTGTGTATATATATATATATATATATATATATATATATGTGTGTGTGTGTGATAGATATATATATATATATATATATATATATATATATATATATATATATATCACACACACACACACACACACACACACACACACGGTTACAGGTGCAGAAATTTGTGCCATAAATGGAAAAATTTCTGCACCTGTGTGTGTGTGTGTGTGTGTGTGTGTGTGTACAGTGGATATAAAAAGTGTACACACCCCATTAAAATGATAGGTTTTTCTGATGTAAAAAAAATGAGACCACAAATAATTTAAAAACTTTTCCCACCTTTAATGTGACCTATAACCTCATCTCATCTCATTATCTCTAGCCGCTTTATCCTGTTCTACAGGGTCACAGGCAAGCTGGAGCCTATCCCAGCTGACTACGGGCGAAAGGCGGGGTACACCCTGGACAAGTCACCAGGTCATCACAGGGCTGACACATAGACACAGACAACCATTCACACTCACATTCACACCTATGGTCAATTTAGAGTCACCAGCTAACCTAACCTGCATGTCTTTGGACTGTGGGGGGAAACCGAAACACCCGGAGGAAACCCACGCGGACACGGGGAGAACATACAAACTCCGCACAGAAAGGCCCTCGCCGGCCACGGGGCTCGAACCCGGACCTTCTTGCTGTGAGACGACAGCGCTAACCACTACACCACCGTGCTGCCCGACCTATAACCTGTACAATTCAATTGAAAAACAAACATATCTGTTGGGGGGGGGGGGGGGGGGGGAGTACAATAAGCTGGTTGCATAAGCGTGCACACCCTTAAACTAATACTTTGTTGAAGCACCTTTTGATGTAATTACAGGATTCAGTCTTTTTGGGTACACACCTGCCATCAATTAAAATAAGTCTGATTAACCACAAATAAAGTTGACATTTACTCCATTGCATCCTCCAGCAAAAGCCATGGTTCACAGAGAGCTTACAAAGCATCAAAGGGATCTCATTGTTGAAAGGTATCAGTCAGGAGAAGGGTACAAAAAAATTTCCACAGCATTAGATATACCATGGAGCACAGTGAAGACAGTCATCAAGAAGTGGAGAAAATATGGGACAACAATGACATTACAGAGAACTGGACGTCCCTCCAAAATTGATGAAAAGACAAGATGAAAACTGGTCAGGGAGGCTGCCAAGAGGCCTACAGCAACATGGAAGGAGCTGCAGGAATTTCTGGCAAGTACTGGTTGTGTACTACATGTGACAACAGTCTCCAGTATTCTCCATATGTCTGGACTATGGGGTAGGGTCAAAGAAAAACATCCAGGCCCAGCTAAATTTTGTAAAAAAAAAAAATGCATCAACTCTCCCAAACACGTGGGAAAACGTGTTATGGTCTGATGAAACCAAGGTTGAACTTTTTGGCCACAATTCCAAGAGGTGTGTTTGGTGCAAAAACAACACTGCATGTTGCCAAAAGAACACCATACCCACAGTGAAGCATGGTGGTGGCAGCATCATGATTTGGGGTTGTTTTTCTTCTGCTGGAACAGAGGCTTTAGTCAGGGTGGAGGAAGTTATGAACGGTTCTTAAATATCAGTCAATTTTGGCCCAAAACCTTTGGGTGTCTGGTAGAAAGCTGAAGATGAAGAGGAATTTCATCTTGCAGCATGACAATGACCCCAAGCGTGCATTGAAATCAACAAAAGAATGGCTCAGCCAGAGCCCAGACCTAAATCCAATTGAAAATCTGTGGGGTGACCTGAAGAGGGCCATGCACAAGAGATGCCCTCACAATCTGACAGCTTTGGAGCGCTTTTGCAAGGAAGAGTGGGCAAATATTGCCAAGTCTAGATGTGGCAGGCTGATAGACTCCTACCAGAAAAGACTGAATGCTGTAATTAAATCAAAAGGTGCTTCAACAAAGTATTAGTTTAAGGGTGTGCACACTTAAGCAACCAGCGTATTGTAGTTTTTTTTTTATGCCCCCCCCCAAAACAGATTTGTTTCTTTTTCAATTGAATTGGACAGGTTATAGGTCACATTAAAGGTGGGAAAAGTTTTGAAATTATTTATTGTGGTTTCATGATAAAGTGCAATGCCATCATTAATGTGGAAATCCACCCCAGATCCGTAAGAATGTTTGTGTATGAATTTGTAGCTGCAGCTTCATGTTACCTAAAATTATGTGTATATATTTTTGTCACAGTCCGGTCCAGTCCATCCATGCCTGAGTTTGTGGGACTTCCATGCCAGCTCCAGGCCGGATCCGGGACAGGAATTCAGTCCTGCCCTGCTGGAGACCATCTTCCCTGAAGCGGCACTCCCACACCTGCTACCACTCCTCTCCCATCAGCCAGGGCCTACTTAAGAGCTGTTTGGAGCTACTCCAGTTGCCAGACTGTCTCTTGCAGACTTTCTTCACCTCACTACAGCCCTTTGGTATTGTGACTTATTGATTCCCCCTGCCTGTATAATTCCATGGTTTTTTGCTTAGTTTTCTGTCCAGTTTTTGCACCTGTTCCTTTGGATTGTGTTTTTTGCTTCCTCTGCCTGGCTTTTCCCTTGTCCCTGTTTTCTTCTGTTTTTGTGAAGATATTTCTGTCCTGTTTTTGTCCCTGACTGTGCCTGCCTGCTCTTCTTTGTTTTGACTTTTTGGCCCATTCTTTAACTACCAATTTTGCCTGAGCCCTATTGTACCTCTGCTCTGTACTTCATTAAAGAAGTTTCTTTTTGTACACTGCCTGTCTTGAGTCTACTCTTGGGTCCTCACTTCACCTCAGCTTGCCATTTCTGACAATTTTATGCTGGGGTGTGGGATGAGCTGTGACATCAGTGAATGTTTTGTGTAAAAATATTGTTAAAATGCATTCTGTCTCAATGTTAACATTCTATTAATTTATTATGCAGCAAATGGACCAATCTGAAAATGATCCTCAGTCAGTGATTCCTGGGTTCTTGGATGATGAGCTCTACATCATTCCAAGATACAAAGTTTTGAATTAAGTGAAATGTTGGTGTGGTTATGTGTAATGTTGCCTAATGAAATTGGGAAAAACAACTGTTCTGTCCTACGTCGGACATTTCCTCTGTTACTGCTGAAATTCTATGACTTTCTATTTGATGAATTTGTACTGTTATATTGTGTAGTTTGATTTCCGTGAATCTTATTGTTAATACTTCATGATAATAAATGTGTTGAAGTCAGTGTATGTGGCAGTGGGGGTGTGGCCAAGCATCGGTCTGTGAATGGAGGGTGGAGTCAGGGAAGGTGAGTGGTCATGTCACTACACCTGTTATCAATTAACGTGTGTTTCCTTCAGTGACTGTGCCTGATAAAAGGAGAGTGAGAAGGGGAGGATGGTGCAGAGGGCTCGATGACAGCCTGTGTGTGCGTGTGAGAGGTTTTGAGCCCTATGCTGAAAAGCAAAAATAAAAGAAACACTATAAATGCAAACAACCGCCTGCTGTCCTTCTGTGCTCCACCCACATCAGCGTCTCGCTACAGTGGTGCTGAAACCCGGGAAGAGTGCAGAAGGGAACAGCCTCATGGAGTCCTCACCATTTAAGGACCTGATCCATGCTCTTGCCACAGCCCAGCAGAACCAGCACCAAGCACTGGTCGCCCTCCAGAAGGAGCAAGAACAACAGTTCAAAGCCTTGGTGCTGGCCCAACAGGAGGACCGCCAGGCGTTCCAGCACCTGCTCATGTTGGCAGAGCCCACGACTGCCACCGTAGCGGACCCTCCCCACCTCACCTTAATGAAGATGGGTTCGCACAATGACCCAGAAGCCTTCCTCGCGCTCTTCAAGCAGGTAGCAGAGGCATGGGGTTGGCCAGTAGACCAGCGCACCTCCTCCCCCTGCTGACAGGCGAGGCGCAACTGGCCATGCTGCAGCTCCCTGCCAACAGCCGGCTCATGTATGCGGACCTTTGAAGAGCCATCCTCCAGCATGTCGGCCGCTCCCCAGAGCAACAACGGCAGCGCTTCCGCTCACTGTGGTTGGAGGAGGTCAGCCGGCCATTCGCATTCGGGCAGCAACTCCAGGACACCTGCTGACTGTGGCTGAGGGCAGACGACTGCAATGCCGAGGGAGTGATCGACCTGGTGACACTGGAGAAATTTGTTGTGCAACTTTCGGAAGGAATGGCCCGGCGTTGTTGGCCCAGTCAATCGAGCTGGCCGAGGACCACATGGCAGCTGTTCTGATGACAGGATGGCATGTCTCCTCTTCTCTTCTCTCTCTCCCTCTGCTTCCCATCCTTGCCCCATTCTCCCACCGCAGGGGCCGGCTCCCCCCCAGCTGGCTCGGCGCACTCGTGGTGTCCTCCCATTTCCCCCTTCCTTGTCTGTCTCCTCCCCCTCAGGTGAGTGATGCCCGTAACACTGGTGCAGAGGGAGAGCCTGGGCCGGTGTGCTGGTGCTGAGGGGAGCCAGGACATCTCCAACATCAGTGCTCCGCAATGGAGGTGGGCACAGTGATCCGGGTCCCCAACGCGCCACAGACTGCCCTCGATCGGGCTGGAGCATATCGAATACCGGTAAGTGTCCAAGGGGATACGTATCAGGCTTTGGTGGATTCCGGCTGTAACCAGACCTCAATCCACCAAAGCCTGGTGCAAGGTGAGGCATTGGGGAGAGCATGTATGGTGAAGGTGTTTGTATGTGCATGGGGATGTTCACAACTACCCTTTGATGTCCATCCACATTCTATTTTGAGGGGAAAAACATAGTGTAAAGGGTTAACCCTCATCTCACCCACTCGCTAATTTTGGGGACTGATTGGCTGGGGTTTAAGGAATTAATGACGCACATAGTGAAGAGTGGGTCCTGCTGTAATTCAGCTAGGGAAAGCTGAATTGCATTGGCGGGAGAAGCTGTCATAGAGCCGTCTATGTCAGCACCACGTCAGGGTGATATGCGGAGTGAGAAGCGCCCCGCCCCTGCTCCCTCTCTTGGGGATTCCCTTGGGGATTTCCCGTTAGAGCAGTCATGAGACGGGACTCTGCAGCATGCATTTGACCAAGTGAGAGTAATCGATGGTCAAATTCTCCAGCCAAATGCAATGCCGACTGTGCTGTCCTTAATGCAGTGTAGCAACAGTAGCTACACAGCCAGTTAAACCCTGATGCAATGACAAGGAGTCTGTGACATAGTTAACATTGACGTTGTTTACTAAAGCTTCCTACATTACATGACAGGGTGAAAACTGTAACAAAAAATAAAGTTTAACTATTTTAACATTAGGCTCAGCTTCGCATAAAGTTTAATGAAATATTCTTGTACATACATGTAAATAAAAACCATCTTTTTAAACTATTTATCTTCCCTTTCAACTTTTAACATAACTTATCATTTATTAACTTAACAACATTTTACTTACGACTTTGCTTCTAGCGCCACTCACGATCAGAATTTGTTTGCTAGAACTGTTTTTAACTGATGGGAACAAGGCAGGAAGCAACTGTTGCTAAGCAGAAATGGCAGGAACAAGTATCAAAATAAAAGTGCTATTCGTTCTCAGTGTGTCATTATAAAAGTCTCCACATATATCGCCCTACTGGCAACTCCCCGCCTGACCACTGTGAGGTCACTACACTATCATGAACCCTAATATCAACTAAGAACTACAACTGAAACATCAGTCTTTACTAAGAAGCAAAACAGTTTCTGTCACTGGTCTAAGGTAAGTCTTTGATTGTCCTTGGTTTGCTATCTTTAATTCCACCTTATGGACTTTTTCCATCTGTTCCTGGAATAGCCTTTGTGACTACTGCCAAAGGCCAGTTGTTGCGGGCAGCTTGGTTGTCTTTGAGGAGGACAATGTCACCTTCTTGCAGGTTCTGGTGGGGCCTTGTCCATTTCTTGCAGCTTTGTAAGGTTGACAGGTACACTTGACTCCAACGACTCCAGAACAAGTTGGATAAGGCTTGTCCTTGTCTCCACTGAGGTCTACATCATCTTTGGCTGGTGCGCAGTCCTCACTTGGGAAGGCTTCCAAGACAGCCTGACTGTTTGAGGCAAATTTGTGGAGCCTCAGGTCAGACTCAGCAAGTGAGGCTTGAGTCCTATGGAGCAGCCCAATAGCCTCTGCATCAGTTGGGACAGAACAGAGGCCATCGTCAACATAAAAGTGCCGTTCGACGAAGTTTACAGTGTCTGTTCCATATTTCTCTGTGCCCTCTCTGATGGCTCTTCTAAGCCCATAGATCGCCACTGCCGGAGATTGGCTATTTCCAAAAACATGAACCTTCATTCTGTAGTCGATGACTTCATTGGCCACATTATTATCCTTGAACCATAAGAATCGCAGGTAGTTTCTGTGCTTTTCGGCCACGAGGAAGCAGTAGAACATTTGTTGTATATCCGCCATCACAGCGACCTTGTCCTTTCGGAACCGCATGAGCACTCCTAGAAGGGTGTTGTTCAGATCTGGGCCAGTCAAGAGCACATTATTCAAGGAGATCCCAGACTGTTGGGCACTTGAATCAAACACTACCCTGATTTGATTGGGTTTCTGTGGGTGATATACCGCAAAACTTGGTAAATACCAGCACTCCTCTTCTCTTAGCTCTGGCACCACCTCAGCATGGTTGTTTTCCAGCAGTTTACCCATGAATTCCACATATTGCTGTTGCATTTCTGGCCTTCTTCTTAAGTTGTGCTGAAGTGATTCAAACCGCTTGAGCGCTTGCTCACGGTTGTTGGGAAGCTGTTGTCTAGGCTGTCTGAACGGTAATGGAGCAACCCAGCTGTGTGAATCATTTCTATAGACTTCTTTGTCCATCATTTTTATGAAAGTCTCATCTTCGATTGAAGGTGCCAGCTTATTGTCCTGTTCGGTGCAGTCAAACACATTTTGACCCAGCCTGTCTTCCTTAGCCCTGGGCGGTAAGACACTGTTTCTAGGCGCTTTGCCATGAAGTTCCTCTTTAATGTGCAAAAGGCTTGTGCATGGCTGGAGGAGTGAGGGCCGATGACAGTCAACCATGGTTGTCCGGAAGGCACTAACATTTGGCTTGTGTGTGTATTCCCTAGACAGACTTCTCCGACCAGCACCCAGCCCAAGTGTTGCGCAAAGGGTGCATTGACAGGGCCATTTATTTGTTCCCGTACTTTGTGTGCTCTGATTGCATCTCTCCCTAGCAGCAGGAGGATCTCAGCTGTGGGGTCCAGCTCTGGGATGTGTTCTACTACCTTTAACAGGTGAGGCTGATGATGAGCAGCATTTGGTGTGGGGATTTCAGACCAGTTGTCAGGTAAGTCATTACACTCAGTGAGTGGTGGTAGGGGAATTGTAACCTTCCCATTGAGGGACTCCACGATAAAATCTGATGCCCCTCTGCCGAAAGTTTCCACTATACTGGAACATGTTCTCAGTTGGTAAGGATATGGCTCAGTGTAAATGTTGAACTTGTTGAAGAAACTGGACTTGGCCAATGACCGGTTGCTTTGGTCATCTAACACAATGTAGGCCTTGATGGCTTCATCTGGGTGGCCTTTCTGGTACACCCTTGCTAGGCATATCTTGGAGCATGACCGTCCGACTTGTCCTGTACCGCATACTGCCGTGTAGCTTGAGCTGATTTCACTGGTGTTGTTTACCTCTTCTTCCTCCCCGCCATGCTGTGGCGAGGTCAGAGGAGCCATGGTTTGTGGTGCTGGTCCTGGATGCATAGCTGAGACATGTTGGGTGCTATCACACTCAGAACATTTCACTGTTGTAGTGCAGTCCTTTGCCATATGGTTGGTTGAGCTACAGCATTTAAAGCAGATGCCATTTTCTTTCAGAAAGACTTTGTCATCAAGAGTTTCGGCTCTGAAGGCTTTGCACTTCAGTGGGTGGGGTTTTGCATGTCTCGGGCAGATCTTGCTTGGATCACTGGAGGCGTTTGACTCTGCGGGGGTGACATTAATCTTATGAACAGCAATGGGTTTCTTGATGGTTTTAGGACAGGCACTTTCAGCTCTGACAGATGATGTAGTGGTGGCATTTAAAAAGGCAAAGCTGAGGTCATTTCTTTTCTTGGCCTCATAACGTATGAATTTGGTGAAGTAATCAAACGGTGGGAACCATTCTCCATTTGCTTCTTTATACTTAGAACCGGCTGAGATCCATTTTTCCTGGAGTCCACAAGACGGCTTGGTTACTATTGGTTCAATGCTGCGCGTCGTATCCAGGTAGGACAGGCCTGGTAAGTAGCCATCTTCCTTAGCACACTGCACTTCTATCAGCAGGTCAGCCAGCTCTCGTAGCTTCAAATTTTCCTTGGCTGAAACTCTGGGAAATTCATCAAGTCGGGTAAAGAGGGCCTTTTCAATCACCTCTGGTGCTGCATAACACTCCTGAAGATGTTTCCAGGCTTTCACAAGTGCTATTTGTGGACTTGCTATGTGCACTGCATGGAGACGTTTCACCTGGTTGCTGGATTCTTTTCCAAGCCATCGTGTCATTAAGTCCAATTCCTCAGTGGCTGTGAGACCAAGTCCTTGAGTGGCATTTTTATATGATGACAGCCAAGCACGATAATTTTCAGGTTTATCATCAAACTCATACAAACTTGTGTTCACTAGGTCACGTCAAGCTAAATATCATGCCAGGTGTTCAGTTGCAGGCATACTTTGAGTATTTTTTGACTGAGGGTTGAAGGCTGGAGCCGCAACATTCAGGTCAGTCATCTGTGAGGTGAGAGTCTTGGGAATTGCCTGAGCCCCCTCTTTGGTAAATGGATTCTGGCTGATTGACTCTTTGGCTGCTGGTGGAACATAAGCATAGTCTAAGTCATCATCTGCAAAATCCACATAATTTGTGTTGTCACATGAAAAAACAGGCAGCTGATGGTGTGAAGCAAAGGAGTAGTTTGGGCTATAACTGAGAGTGGCATGTGTAGTTGGCTAAGGACTAGCCTTCATGGCTGTTCGTTGAACAGAGTTGGTGGAATGGAAGCGAGTTTGGATGTACTCACTTGTTCATTCAAGTTTGCTTTGTTCTATTGAATTTGCTTCATCCAGCACAATATACCGTAATTGTTGTCCCCTGTAACAGCTGACTCCCAGACAGCTACTTCGGCTTCAGCTGCTGCTGCTTCATGGCACATGACGAGTGTTTCAATGTCAGTCTCTTTTTTTGGCTTTTTCTATCTTAGCTTTGGCTTCTTGCACAGTATTCAACACACACTTTAGCAGCTGCTGCTTTTGCTCGTGCACGAAGTAGAGCACTGATTGATGAGGCAGATGAATGAAAACTGCTTCCACTTTCTACGGACTTAGTAGATCTAGTTTCCATCTTGACTCGATGCTCAATGCTAACTTCTAAGTCTTTTCACTGTGCTGTCCTTACTGCAGTGTGGCAACTGTAGCTATACAGCCAGTTAAACCCTGATGCAATGACAAGGAGTCTGTGACGTAGTTAACATTGACATTGTTTACTGAAGCTTCCTACATTACATGACAGGGTGAAAACTGTAACAAAAAGTAAAGTTTAACTGTTTTAACATTAGGCTCAGCTTCGCATAAAGTTTAATGAAATATTCTTGTATATACATGTAAATAAAAAAATCTTTTTAAACTATCTTCCCTTTCAACTTTTAACATAACTTAATCTATCATTTATTAACTTAACAACAAATTTTACTTACGACTTTGCTTCTAGCGCCGCTCACGATCAGAATTTACGTTTGCTAGAACTGTTTTTAAGTGATAGGAACAAGGCAGGAAGCAACCGTTGCTAAGCAGAAATGGCAGGAACAAGTATCAAAATAAAAGTGTTATTCGTTCTCAGTGTGTCATCATAAAAATCTCCACATATATCGCCCTACTGGCAACACACCGGCCTTCCCCTATTTTCCTATTATTAAGGATATCGAGTGATGCAGGACACTCAAACTGGTGAAAAGGTAACACTGCTGTTAATTCCAAGGAGCTGCTGGTAATTCATATTCCAAGCGGCTCACTTTAATCCCATGGCCGGACACTTGGGGCAGGATAAGACACTAGCCCGAATAATGGCCTGGTTCTATTGGCCAGGGATTCGCGGGGATGTCCATCGGTGGTGTGCAGCGTGCCATGAATGCCAATTAGTAAATCCCGCAGTCACTCCAAAAGCGCCTTTGCGCTCTCTCCCTTTAATCAAGACCCCATTTGAAAGAATTGGGATGGATCTCGTCGGGCCATTAGATCGGTCAGCACAGGGATATCGCTTTATTTTAGCCCTGGTAGACTATGTAATGTGATGTCTGGAAGCAGTGCCACTCCGCAATATCAGCACGCAGTATAGCAGAAGCACTCCTCTGCTTTATCTCCTGGGTCGGGATTCCAAAAGAAATCCTGATGGACCAAGGCACTACATTCAGGTCACGCACACTGTGCGAGCTGTATGGGTTACTGGGGATTAAGCCTATCCACACCAGTGTCTATCACCCCCAAATGGATGGCTTAGTAGAATGGTTCAATCAAACTCTCAAAAATGTAATTCGGAAGTTCATAAGCAAAGATGCACGTAATTGGGATAACTAGCTCAAGCCCCTGTTATTTGCAGTATGAGAGGTCCTGCAAGCCTCCACAGAGTTTTCACCATTTGAATTGTTATATAGGCGTAAGCTGCGTGGCATTTTGGATGTGCTACATGAAAACTGGGAGGAGGGACCTTCACGTAGTAAGAACAAAATTCAATACATTATCGACCTGCATGCCAAACTCCACACACTCATACACTTAACCCAGGAGAATTTACGGCAGGTGCAAGAACGTCAAGTCCGACTGTATGACAGGGGCACGCACCTTAGGGAGTTCACACCGGGAGACAAAGTACTCATATTACTGCCCATGTCAAGCTCCAAATTGGTCGCCAAGTGGCAAGGGCCCTTCGAGGTCACACAGCAAGTTGGGGACGTTGACTATGAGGTGAGGCGAACGGACAGGGGTGGGGAATTGCAAGTTTACCACCTCAATCTATTAAAACGTTGGAATGAGGAGGTCCCTGTGGAGTAGGTGTCAGTAATTCCGGAGAAGGCGGAGCTGGGGCCAGAGGTTCAAAAAAGAAAATTGACATTGCCCACCGCTCCGGTCCCCTGTGGACACCACCTCTCCTCAACCCAGCTCATGAAGGTAACACAGTTGCAGAAAGAATTTTCCGACATGTTTTCGCCCCTGCCTGGCTGCACCCACCTAATAGAACACCACATTGAGGCACCCCCGGGGGTGGTAGTGCGTAGCTGCCCTTACCGTCTGCCCAAACACAAAAAAAAGGTGGTCCGGGATGAACTTGAAGCCATGCTCGAAATGGGCATAATCGAGGAGTCCCACAGCAACTGGAGCAGCCCAGTGGTCCTGGTCCCCAAGACCAATGGGTCGGTCTGGTTCTGTGTGGACTATAGGAAAGTCAACGCAGTGTCTAAATTTGATGCGTACCCAATGCCTTGCATTGACGAGTTGCTCAATCAATTAGGTGCTGCTTGTTTTTATTCAACACTGGATTTAACGAAGGGATATTGGCAGATCCCCTTAACTCCTCTGTCGTGAGAGAAAACGGTCTTTTCCACACCGTCTGGCTTATACCAATTCATCACACTTCCTTTTGGGCTGTTTGGGGCGCCTGCTACATTCCAATGGCTTATGGACAGGGTCCTACGCCACCTACGCAGCCACGTATCTGGATGACATCATCTACAGTAATGACTGGCCGCGGCACTTTGAACACCTTAGGGCCGTCCTAAAGTTGCTGAGGTGGGTGGGTCTCACAGCATCTGGGTTTCCACTTGGGCCATGGGCAGGTGCATCCCCAAATTAATAAGACGGCAGTGATTGTGGCCTGCCCGAGGCCCAAGACCAAAAAGGGAGTGAGAGAGGGGCTGGCTGGCTACTATTGGAGGTTCATACCTAATTATTCAGAGGTCACCAGCCCGCTGACTGATCTCACTAAAAAGGGAGCACCAGATCCGGTCCAGTGGACGGATCAATGCCAACAGGCTTTCTCTAAGGTAAAGGTTGCACTGAGTAGGGGGCCACTGTTACACTCCCCTGACTTTTCTCTCCCCTTTATTTTGCAGACAGACGCATTGGACAGAGGGCTGGGGGCTGTTCTGTCCCTGGAGGGGGAGGAGCGTCCCGTGCTGTACATTAGCCGGAAGCTGTCGATGTGGGAAGGCAGGTAAAGCGCGATTGAAAGAGTGCCTAGCCATCAAGTGGGTGGTCCTCGTCCTCCGGTACTACCTGCTGGGGCGCCCTTTCACCCTCTGTTCAGACCATGCACCCTTCCAGTGGCTCGACCGCATGAAGGATGCCAACGCGTGGATCACCCATTGGTATCTTGCACTCCAGCCATTTAAATTTGAGGCAGTCCACTGGCCGGGGGCACAGATGGCGGTGGTGGACTTCCTCTCCTATCGGGGGGGGGGGTCGGCTTCAGGCTGGACGGCTCCCCAGCCTGAGTCGGGTGGTAGAGGTATGTGGCAGCAGCGGCGGCCTATGAATGGAGGGTGGAGTCAGGGAAGGTGAGTGGTCAGGTCACTAAACCTGTTATCAATTAATGTTTGCGTGTCTCCTTCAGTGACTGTGCCCGATAAAAGAAGGGGGGGACAGCGCCAAGGGCTCGATGATAGCTTGTGTGTGCGTGCGCGCGAGAGTGAGCGGTTTTGAGCCCTATGCTGAAAAGCAAAAATAAACACTGAACGCAAACAACCGCCTGCTGTGCTTCTGTGCTCCACCCACATCAGAGTCTCACTACAGTGTATTATCCTCATTAACTGATTGTGTCAAGTAAAATTTAAGTGTGTAGCCAAGGACCGCACATAAATGTATTATTACACGTTTACACATATTCATGTTAACCTTCCTGACTCATTCATTATGTTAAAATCATTTACACAGTGAATGTATCAAAATTAACACGTGTCACCCCAAAACTCACCCACTGATGTGTAAGAATTTAACACAGTTTGTCCCAGTTTTGCCACATCCTTTCTAAGCATGTGTCATCTTCTGATGTAGCCGAGCCACCTCAAAGTTTGATGTGTTGTGCATTCTGAGATGCTTTTCTTCTCACCCCAGTTATAATGGGTGGTTGTTTAAAGGAGATATATTAGACCCCTTTTCCACAAATTGGCAGAGTTCTCTGAGGTCTTAAGGAAATGTCTGTGAGATGCTTTGGTCAAACTATTACAAGCATAAAGCACTACAGCTCCCTTCTCACTCTGTCTAAACAGCCCTGTTCAAAATGGCCAATTTGAGGAATGACCCGTTCCTTTAAAAGATAATGAGCCACTGCTCACCCCAACCTCCTCTTCTGCCAGCCAATCAGGTATCACATTCTTTCATTCGCAAAGGCATTTCTCAAGCGATGAGTGGTGATACTCAGATAAGGGGGCAAAATAATTTCAATGAACTCCCCTTGTGACAGAAAGAAGAGCCACATACAGTACAAACGGCTTGTTGAAGCACATTTTCTGAGAGAGGCAACTCAAACGAAACTGACAGGGTTGTCTTATCTCGATGTTTGTGGGTTGGTAGGCTCCAGATACACAAATGTATGTGCACAAGCACTGAAAAAGTGAGCTTTTTCATAATACATCCCCTTTAACTTTAAAGCAGATACACAGAACCTTTATTTTTAAATACATTTCTAAGTGGCTAGTATCTCCATCCTTGACTCTTGTATGCTACGTAAATGGGAATAAAAAAAAATATTTTTGAGAGTTAAAATTGACTGCAAAGTTGGCATTTGAGCTGCCCCACTGAGCTAGCCATGCCTGAGTGAGTGACGTCACTGCGGGAATTGACTTTAAGGCTGAGGCCTTTTACAGCTATAGGCCAAAGTCATATAAATAAAAATTTATGGTGAAAGTAAGAAATACCGTTACCGACTTGCTCAACTAAGACTGATTTGACTTCATTGATTGTGGGTTGACTCTCATGAGAACAGGATAGGTGTTATAACTTATGCAACATACATGTACATGCATGCATTTTCACTGATAAAACATAAAAGGCTAATTAAATAATCAGATGAACTGAGACCATCACATTCTGAAGCAAATTAAATAATCTTATACCAGTAACTTAAATACACAATACAAGTTACATGTATTATCTAAGTGCAGGTAAACAATGTGGTGTTTTTGTTGTTTTTTTTATCCAAATGAGAGTTGGAGCTTAGCCATCTGTGTTCTCGCTTCTTGAAGGCCAATCTTGTGGCCGATTGTTTTGAAACAATCTGACTTTCAGTTGTTCATTCAATTCTCCGTTCATTCACTTCTTCCACGTAAGGGTGAGATGGCAGCAATATCCAGTTTAGAAATAAGACGGTTGGTCCATTAATTCTCCATTTTGTCTATCATCGCTGTCAGTTCAAAACCTGCTACTGTATGTGACAATTTAGGTCAATTCTCAAGGATGATTTTTTTTTTTTTGCAATTTGCACTAATATAATGCTGCAATTAGTTATTTTGATGGATATTGAACTGACCAAGCTAATAATAGAACAACTTTTACTGGCTTCTCAGCTTATTTCAGAGTTTTGTTCATTTTTTTACGTCTCCTGTAAAAAAGGAAAAATGTCACATAGCAGGTTTTGACCTGACAGCAATGCTATACTGACTACTCCGCCATTACTGCTTGTCTCAGGAAATTACTAAAACCCGGGATGGAACGGGACATCACCAGTTTTAGCAACAACTGCAGGGAGGTCACTGCCCGAGCGATATGTCACGTCCCATTCCGTCCTGGGTTTTAGCAACAACCCTCGGCTCATTCTGGGAGGACTGGTGCAACTGAACTTTTCTTTTTAAATAAATAAATAAATAAATAAATAAATACTTTCCTTTTCTTGTAGTTTTCTTTTTCTTTAATTGTTGATACTGCACCATCTTTCAATATGGGCTTATAGCCAATGCTCCTCAACAGATCAGAGGTCTCGCACGAGTCTTCAGTAAAATGTACAGAGGAGAGACCACTTCACAGGCACCCAATGTGCCCGTGAACTTCTCACAAAACGCGTCCAAATCTTTGCAGTTTGAACATTCTTGGACCATGAATGCAACGTAAATCCACCTTCTGTCATGTTGCTGGCACAGCTGGCACACACAAAATGGAGGGTCAGAGTTGCAGTCAGCTCTGTGTTTTTTAGTATAGCGGAAATGGCGATGAGACTGATAGACTTCCTGCTGTGACGTTAAGGATGTCAAGGTCATTCACTCAGACCACTACCTATATAAATCACTTTAATCATAAAAATTACAACATTAGATTTATTGTTAATTCTTAAAACTATTCCTGTGCCATTCTTGAGGTCTCAAGGCATTTATAAACGAAAGTGAGGCCATGGCTCTGCATATCTGCTTTAAGTTAGCATAGCCTTCCTGGTCTGATGGCTATTCTCGTCAGACCTCACTCACCAAGATGTTTTTGTCTTAAGAAACTCACTCACTGGATGCTTTTTTTTTTCTTTTCGTGTGTGTGTGTGTGTGTGTGTGTGTGTGTGTTAGGCATGTTGCTAGCAAGGTTTGGATTCACTTTCCACCCAAAGGGAAGCATCACTGCAAATTAATACAAAATTCTTCTGACTACTCATCTTTATACAATATTGAAATATTTCTAGCCTGACAAAAGTGGTCTCTTCCAGGATGGCAAACTCCCCATCCACAGGGCTCAAGGGTTCACTGAGGCAGAAGCTCCTACTCTCCCGCCGTGGGCAGGAGATCACCCACTTTAGGGAACATTTAGAAAATCCTCCCGACCTCCCGCTGACAACATAAAAATCTCCCGCCCGCCCTTACTACACATGATTAGTTAAAAAAAATATAACTTGATACACATTTATGTTGACGAAAATTAATAGTTGACTTTCCGCTTTTTGTGTGTCTGACATTGTATGGGTGGACTCAAGTGTGTACCCCATGGTATATGCCGATTCCCCGGTCGGTATACCGATCGGCGTAACGGGGGGATTGGAGTGAATGCCGGAGGCATGCGCACGCAGATCAAGCATGCATATGAATTGAGCGGAATTCGGTATGCTGCAGGGTACACACTTGAGCCCACCCAATGCCTTAGCAGTTACCGATAAAGCATACAGATTGCGCTATTAATGATACATGCGAGAGAACGAAAAAACCCGCGACACTCAGCCATTTGTTTGTTTTTTTTGCATCTGCATTTATCGCCTGCTCGTCTTTATGTTCTCTTGAATGAGATAATGAAACGAAACGAAGTTCCGTTGGTGGAAATGGCAAAAGCCAAACTACGAAGAAAAAAATATCAGAAAATCACCAAGATAAAGTTCAGATCATGGGCGGCACGGTGGTGTAGTGGTTAGCGCTGTCGCCTCACAGCAAGAAGGTCCGGGTTCGAGCCCCGTGGCCGGCGAGGGCCTTTCTGTGCGGAGTTTGCATGTTCTCCCCATGTCCGCGTGGGTTTCCTCCAGGTGCTCTGGTTTCCCCCACAGTCCAAAGACATGCAGGTTAGGTTAACTGGTGACTCTAAATTGACCGTAGGTGTGAATGTGAGTGTGAATGGGTGTCTGTGTTAGCCCTGTGATGACCTGGCGACTTGTCCAGGGCGTACCCCGCCTTTCGCCCGTAGTCAGCTGGGATAGGCTCCAGCTTGCCTGCAACCCTGTAAAACAGGATAAAACATCTAGAGATAATGAGATGAGATAAAGTTCAGATCGCCCGTCGCGATGGTCGCTAGGGACGAATGGCAGACTATTTTGGATGGCAGCAAGACGACCCTATATTTGACAAGGTTAGATCACCAGACCAGATGTTAGATTCTAACGAACTTGTCTGACTTTTTTTTGTCTGACTTTTACTAACTTAGACTTAGAATATTATTAGAAGAACGTTATCATCAGAGGGTCTACCATTGGCAATTTATAATAGTCATTATTGACATTGACTTTAGGCATATTAAAGTTTGGTCTATAGTCACTGGATTTATCTAGATCTGTTACTATTAAGATTTAATTGACAAAATTGACACGAAATGTGTTGAATCATTCATATACAGTATGCACACACACATATTGTGTGTGCGTGCATAGATAGATAGATAGATAGATAGATAGATAGATAGATAGATAGTGATACATATATATTGCTTTCGCACCTACGGCGCTCAAACTTGTCTCCCTCCGAGCTACTCGCAGAGAAGGAGAATCTCCCTCTTTGTAATTTCCCAAGTTGGAGCCTCTGCTGAGGATGCAAATTTTGTAAATCATATGCTCTGTCCGTCATCAGATTTCAACCAAATTGAACTCATATGGGAGATTCTGGGGCAGGTGTAATGTCTAATATCTATTGCAAGAATGTTGTTCATCCCTTTAGTCCAGATACAGAGACCAGAGACTTGCATAATCTTCAGCAAGGTTCACTGAAGCTGTTCTGGTAGCTCATGGTCGTCCAATGTTTTAATAATTCACTTTATGCTGTTTTTTTTTCTTTTGTTACCTGCATACCTAAAAGTTATACCATTATGAATTGAGTCAGAGCTAGACTATCACTAGAATTTATACACCATATTCATTATTTTACTGATGTTGAGCACAACCTACTGCTCATTGCAAATAATAACAGGCTGCACATTTTGATACAATTTTTATTACTGTATGCCAAAATAATAGCCTGCTGTTCCAATAAATTAGGATAAATTAAATCAAAATTCAGTGTTAAGCATCTTGGCACACATTTTGACAGCATTTTATTCTGAAGAATGTAGAACAGAAAGAATAAAATCTGACTTGCCTGTTTCAACTTTTGTGTGGTCAGTCCTCTCAGTGATTTTCTCCTGGCTGATGAGATAATCAACAATGCGCACACCAATTGGTGGTTCTGCATGATTCCATTCCAAAATAACCAATGAGCTACTGGGCTCATATGAGCGGGACAGCTTGAGCCTGAATAAAAAGAGCAGATAGGTCATCTACTGTTTCCTCTGAGAAATGTGTAGTCATATGAAATTAGCACCTATTAAATAACATAAACCTGTGCAAATCTGAGCTCAGCCTTTGTCTAATTGGGAGATAGAAGCTATGGCACATAAATAGAAATAGCCCACTCAGAAATATGTCAATGCCAGGATTCAAACCAATGTTGCAAAATCTATTCCCTTCTGGGACAGCACACAAGACTGCTTGGCCAAAGCAGATTATGCTGTGAATGTAGTAGTGCCACACATCAACTGTGGAATTGCTACCTGAGGCTGGCAGGCCAATTACATTCTTAAACATCCTCAGACTTGGTTAAACATACACATACAGACAGGTGCCTCTATAGACTTCAGTCAAAGGCTGAGCCAAAAAGTGAATATTACATTTCAGAAAAGTGTCCATGGTCAGATGGTTTCAAAGTTGGAACCCAAGTCTAGCTGTCTGGAGATTTGTATGAGTGTGTGAAAAGTATACAGTATTTATCTATATAGTATATTCACATATATAATATTTACATATGAAGTATATTTACTAGTATAGAGGTCTTCATGATCACAAATTCATCAGGCAACTCTGTGTTTGTATGCCTTACATGGGCTGAGAAAGTGGGGCACACGTTGGCAGTCCATCAGCACCAAAGGCACTGGAGTCACAGCGACACCAGTCATCAATGACATCGCCTTTCCCTGAGCACCATAACATGCTCATCATAGCTTCCTGCAGAGCCTGCCAAAGACAATATTTGAGCAAGGTAAGAGAGCTATGTTTTCTCTTCTGCTGCCTTATCTCTAATAAGCAAACAGTCACACATTCCAGCTAACACAATATTACACAAAACTACTGTTGCTTCGTGAAATAAGTATTCCTTGTGTAATATTGGTAATTAATTTAAAATATGGACATCAATAGGAAATGCTCTGGAATTGTTTGTGGTTGTTGTATTAGGTTATTGTTGTTTCACTACACTACATGGTCAAAAGCATGTGGACATCTGACCATCACACCTATATGGGGTTCTTCCTCAAACTGTTGCCACAAAGTTTGAAACACACAATTTTTGACTATATTCTTGTATGTTGTAGCATTATATTACATTTAATGTAATTAGCATTACAATTTCCCTTCACTGGAATTAAGGTGCACAAACATGTTTCAGCATGACGATGCCCCTGTGCACAAAGCAAAGAACCTGAAGACATGGTTTGCCAAGATTAGTGTGGAAGAACTTGAGTGACCTACACAAAGCCATGACCTCAACATCACTAAACACCTTTGAGATGAATTGGAAAGCCTTCTTGCCAGACATCATCCCAAACTCTTCTGCTCTTGTGGCTGAATAGGCAAATCTTCAAAGCCAATGTCCAAAATTTACTGGAAAGCCTTCTCAGAAGAGTGAAGTTTATTATAACAGCAAAGGTGGGGCTACTCTGTATTAATGCCCATAGTTTGGGATCTCTGAATGGGATGTTCAGTGATCAAGTGTCCACATACTGTTGGCCATACAGTGTACCAAACTAGTATCCACAAATATTAGATTAGATTCACTTTATTGATCCCACATCGGGGAAATTCACGTGTTACAGTAGCAAGAAAATGCCATACAGATAACAAAATAAAACTGAAATAAAAATTAGACAAACGAAAGATTAAATACAGAGGGCTATTTGCATTATCTACCGTGAAAAAGTATAGAAATATTGCCTTATTGAGAGGCTCGGAAAAAATTAGGTCGGACTTTTCATGTGGTTACAAACTGTCACAACCAAGCAGGTACCACAATATCCATAAACAAAGTATATTTTGGGCAACTTGTGAAACTTGTAAAAAGGACAACTAAATTAAAAATAAAACTTTACAATTCTTCCACATCAGTGATAATGAAATATTTAATAATGAAAAAAAAAATGGGGTTCTCAAAATTTTGCAGCCCAGGACCATTATAAATAGAAAATAAATTCCACTGAACCACCAGTACAGGATTATTTTATGAACATAATCCAAGTGTCCAAATATTAAGCTCATTATTTAAATGTGCACAATAATATTTATTGGAGCCAAAGAATGTTTTATTCCTGAACCTTCCACTCATCTCTCTATTTGACATATCAGTACAGTGAAGTGGCTGCTCTGACAGCTTTCTTCCAGCCATCAAAGTTTCTAGGGAAGATTACAATAGCAGTTTCCAGTTGCCTTTTATGAAATTATTATAGAGGTTTTCTCCTCTCAACTATTCACATCCACAGGCAATTCAGAGTAGCTAGTGAACCTAACTGCATGTCTTTGGACTGTCGGGGAAACCAGAACACCCAGAGGAAACCCACACAGACAGAACATGCAAGCTCCACACAGAAAGGGCCCCATCAGCTGTGAGGTTTGAACCTGGCAACTTCTTGCTGTGAGGCAACAGTGCTAACCATGGCACCATTGTGCCACCCTTCCACTCACTAAACATTTTTATTAAACTTTTTTATAGATTCAAGTTGCCATTATTCTTAGATCTATTCATTTTGGAGTTATTGAGGTTTGGATTAAACACATTAAGTTGTGAGTCAAATAGGCTAATAACTATAAGATTATACATGCCACTTCATCAACATTCTACTCTTCATCAACAGACAGGACATAAACTGACAGAACTAAAATAAACTGACAGGACAAAAACAAAACCACATCATCCTATGACCACGAGGCATTAAAAAAAAAACACACACACAAGTCTTTTAATGCACAGTCTAGTGGCCATGGCAAAGCAATACAAAAGAGTACATTAAGATGAGTATCATTTAGCATATGTCATAATGAAATATATTTGAAAAGAATGTTTTTCCCCATTTTCTCCCCAACTTGGCCATTTGCCAGCTCCCTCTGACTACCGAGCTCTTCTCCATCACCCCATCAGGGCAAAGGAATGATAGGGAATAGGGATGCGAACGCATTTCCTCAGAGAAATATGATGCAAGCCACCACATCTTTTCAAACTGCTGTCTATGTCAGCTACATCACAGGGCAACATAACACACATGGACAAACGTGCTATCTGCCCTCTTCTACATATCACTCACTCACTCATCCTCTTGCATGTGGTGTGTAGAGCCGACTAAGTTCACTAGGCTTGGCCATCTGCTTCTGTCTTCTGCCATCTGCAGTGCCTGGGGAAGCGAGATCTTAAGGTTCCTCAGATCACGTGCCACAACATCCATCCAACAGGTGTGAGGGGCCCCCCCTTGGCTGCCGCCATCCTGCCTGTTTGGGATTAAAATCCAATATGGCTCAGGTGGGGTGATCGGGTGGGAGGCATAGGATATGTCCATACCAACGTACCCATCGCATTGCTGCTAGGCATGAAGCAGGAGGTTGTTTAGTCAACTCACGAAGTTCCTTGTTGCTCACATGTTCATGCCATCAAATACCAGTGATCCTCCTTAGGGCTCTACTATCAAAGCCATCGAGTCGGGCTGCCAAAGTGTTGTTTAACGGCCAGGTTTTAGAGCCGTACAGGAGGACCGATATGACAGAAGAGTTGTAAATGTGTTGTTTAGTCTGTTGTGTAATGTGGTGGTGACGCCAGAGTGGTTTCCACAGGGACTGCAGAACAGCTGCAGCTTGAGCGCGTCTTTGATTAATTTTGGGTTTTAGGTCACCAGTCTTGGAGATTATTGATCTGAGATACTTGAATGAAAAAACAAAGTTAACTATGCAAAGGCTGAGGACAAGAGGTTCAGGATTGGGGCCTTCACCAATGTGCATAAGTTCTGTTTTACTCCAGTTGATGCTGAGGCCAAGTTTCTTGGCCTCCTTATCATACACCGTGAGGGCTTCTTGGAGTCAATCCAAATCATCAGCGAGCAAGGTGTTGTTGTCGGCATACTCAAGATCCACTAGGTTGTACTGTCCAAAGGACACCCCAGGAATGCGTTCACAGACCTTAGTCATTAAGTAGTCAATGACACAATTAAAAAGATCCGGTGCAGCCAGGCAGCCCCGGTGAACTCCGCTGTTGATGGTGAACCACTCCGACTCCTTGCCGTTCACTCTGACGCAGCTCTCCACAGAGTTGTACATCTGCTGAAAGAGGGTGATTATCTTCTGTTGTACTCCAAGCAGTCTCAGGATCTCTCAGAGGGAAGCATGGTCCACTGTATTGAATGCAGCTCGGAGATCTATAAAAGCAATATACAGATGCCAGTTCTTTCTGAACTTGCGTGCCTTCTCAATGGCTAGGCAAAGTGCAGAAATGTGGTCGATAGTGGAGCGGTTCGGCATAAAGCCTGCTTGTTGTGGGCGCCGTCTGCTCCTGATGGCTGGGTTGGTTCTTGTGAGTAGGATACGGGTGAACAGCTTCCCCAGGATGGAGAGTAAAGTAATGCCCCTGTGATTGCTGCATACCAGCTGGTCTCCCTTCCTTTTCCAGAATGGTAAGATGATACCCTGTCTCTAGTCGTCAGGGAGTTTTTGTAGGATCCACACATGGTTTATTATCTGAGTGAGCCACTGGGTCATATGGTCACCTCCAGCCTTCAGCATCTTGGCTGTGATGTTACAGATGCCAGGGGCCTTCCCGTTCTTCAGTTTCCTCAGAGCGGCCTTCACCTCATCTGGGGTAACAGGCATAGTGGGGCAATCGGGTTTTGTGGCATCAGTCACATTGGCAGCCTTAGCCAGTATGGGATCCTCAGGAACTAAAGTGTTCCTTCCAGTGGTTAATACAGTCAACTTCTGTGGAGATGATGTTACCGGCATTATCTTTGATAAGGAAGCTGCGTTGTCAAGGGCCAGCCTTGCCTTGGTGAAGAAGACTGTAGATTTGCTTTTGGTCGTTCTGCTCTGCTGCGGCTTCTAGCTTAGCCGCTTGTTTGATCCAGTGCTTCTCGCAGTCCTGACGGACAGCTGTGTTGTGAACTCCATTGAGACGGTGATACTCAGTCTTCTCCCTGCGAAGGCGTGCAGCTCGGCGGCGGTCGATAATGTCAAGGGTCTCTTGTGAGATCCATGGTTGTTTGGAGGAGGGTCTGCTCCTGCCTATTATTTCCTCAGCCGCTTTGTAGACTTCAGATTTGAAGTGCTGCCAGTCTGACATTGCATCCAAAGCTAGAGTGCTTTATCGGTTGGTGATAGCACATTTGTAGGCTTCTTGGATCATTGGGTCCTTGAGTCGAGAGGAGTCAAGACGTGCTTGCCTTTTGAGGGATGGGTCAACCTTAAACTTGAGCCTCATGTGGGCCATCAACAGCCTGTGGTCTGTGTTGCCAAGTTGGGCGTCTCTGTAGACTTGGCAGTTAGTGATGAATGACTTCCAGCGGCTTGAGATGAGGATATGGTCGATGGCTTTTCTGGTTCTTCCATCAGGGCTGTACCAGGTCCAGTGATGGATCCTCTTGCGAGGGAACCACATATCAGCAATGCAGAGATTTGTGGTTCTGCAGAGCTCCAGTAGGCGGCTGCCATTGTTGTTGGTGGCCGAATCCACGAATATGGGGCCAATCACATACTGCTGATAGATGTTCCGGGAGTTGGCTGATAGGGTGACATTAGCATCGGTGAGGACTAGGGTAATGTCATGTGGTGGAGCATCTTGGATAGCTTCCTGTAGCTGGTCATAGAATGCATCCTTGTCTGTATCCTGGGTGGCCTCTGTTGGTGCGTAGGCGAAAATAAGTCATTTTCCCATGTTTGTAAAGGAGGAGAGCTGTGAGCAGTCTGTCAGAGATTGGTTTCCAGCTGATGAGCAATCCTCTTAGATGTGAGGGAATGGCTAGGGCTACTCCATAGAGTCCACTTCTATCCTCTGGCCCACTCCATATGATGGTGTGGTCTCCAACGATGGACTCTCCAGATCAGGGCCATCGGGCTTCGCAGATGCCAGCTAGGCTTATATCATATTTGGACAGTTTGTTTGACAAAAGTGTTGCATATCCTGTATGAAGTAGTGTTTGTACATTCCAGGTTGCAATACGGACCTTATTACGGAAATTCAGTACTCGTGTATCGGCAACATGCATTGGTCGGTTCCGAGAGAGGTCAGTCCAGTTTCTTCTAGTCAGTGTCATTACAAGATTTAGATTCCACCATGGTGGGTAGTAGGCCCAACGCTGGTGTAGTCAGCTGGTGGGGCTGCCACCTCTCAGCATAGCTGACATGCTGGTGGTCCATCCTTTTGTGACTATCCAATCTCCACCCCTTCATTCAAAGTTACAGAATAGGAATGTTGCACCTACCACGGGACTAGGAAATCAGTGCATTCGGGCTCTCGCACCACAACAAGACGGATGGACCAAGAGCCAATGTTCGGGCATCCCAGTGAGAGCTCTTCTATATATGTAAGCTCACAAATGCCAAATGACTGGCTTGTGTCACTGTGATTGACAGGGGTGAGAGTAATGTCATCTCTCCGACCTAGACAACACACCCTGTTCTATAAGACTCTTGGGCAATAATGGCTGTGACACTGTTGGTATTTGATCTCCTGTCCATAGAGTAAACATTTTTTCTGTTGTGCCACTCTTTCATTCCCCAGAGTTTTATTTTTATAGCAGTTTCTACAATAAACTATGCCGAAGGTCAAACCGAAGGTCACTGTCCCTGTCTCCAGCCAATGTGAGGAGATCCCTCTCCAGGATCAACATCTGCAAAGCTGTAGGACCTGACAACATTCCAGGTCGTGTGCTAAAGGACTGTACAGAGGAGCTCACCGAAGTGCTCACAGACATCTTCAACACCTCCCTGACCCAAGCTGTTGTCCCCACCTGCTTCAAGAGCACCACCATTATCCCTGTTCCAAAGAAGGCCTCTCCATCCTGCTTCAATGACTACTGCCCTGTGGCACTGACCCCCATCATTATGAAGTGCTTCGAGCAATTAGTCATGCAGCACATCAAATCCATCCTCTCTCCGTCCATGGACCTGTACCAATTTGCATATCGGGCCAATCGGTCCACTGATGATGCAATCTCCACCGCTCTCCACTCAGCTCTCACTCACCTGGACACTAAGGACTCTTACATGTGCATGCTGTTCTTAGACTTTAGTTCAGCATTTAACACAATCATCCCCCAGCAGCTGATACAGAAACTGGACTGTCTCGGACTAAACACCTCCCTCTGCAACTGGTTGCTGGACTTCCTGACCGGAAGACCACAGGCAGTCTGGGTTGGCAACAACATATCCAGCACCATCATACTGAACACAAGGGCCCCCCAAGGATGTGTGCTCAGCTCCCTTCTCTTCACCCTGCTGACCCACGATTGCACACCAACATACAACAGCAACCTCTTCAAGTTTGCGGATGACACGACTGTGGTGGGACTCATTACTAACAATGATGAGCCATACTACAGGGACGAGGTGAGCCAACTGGCCACATGGTGCAGAGACAACAATCTCTCTCTTAATGTGGAGAAGATGAAGGAGATGGTTGTCGACTTCCAGAGAGCCTCCACCCAGCATCCTCCACTGACCATCAACGGTGCCACTGTGGAGAGAGTGAGCAGCACCAAGTTCCTGGGTGTGTACCTCACTGAGGATCTCTCCTGGAGCAGCAACACCGCATCGTTGGCCAGGAAAGCTCAGCAGCGCCTCTACTTCCTCCGCAGACTGAAAAGAGCTGAAGTACCAGTCCCTATCATGCAGACCTTCTACCACAGAACCATCGAGAGCATCCTGACCAGCTGCATCACTGTGTGGTACGGCGGCTGTACTGCATCCTGCTGGAAGACCCTGCAGTGCATAGCGAGAGCAGCTGAGAAGATCATCAGTGTCCCCCTACCCTCTCTTCAGGATATTTACAACACACGCCTGGCCCGCAGAGCACTCAGCATTGTGGGTGACTCCACCCATCCCAACCACCACTTCTTCAGCCTCCTGGGAGGAGAATGAGAAACCTCCGGGCGAGAACCAGTAGACTGAGAGATGGCTTCATCCACCAAGCCATCAGGATATTGAACTCCCTCCCAGGCCAGTACCCCCTTCCCTTAATACATAAACCAAATGTCACCAGCCACTTTAACAAACTGTAACGGAATTCAATTGCACCAAGTAAAAACTGTTTACAATACTGTCTAGACAGGGTTTTTTTTTAGTTATTTGCAATATATAAAAACTGTTTACAACAGTGTTTACACTTTATACATATCTGCCATATTTATACTTTCACTGAAAATTCTGCTCATACTACCATAATTATTTGGGTTTTTTTGTTTTTTTTTTAGTTAATTGCACTATATAAAAACTGTTTACAACACTGTTTACACTTTATACATCTTTAAATCTTTGATAGACTTCACTGCTGCACTGTTTATAGTCATATCTGCCATATTTATACTTACACTGAAAATTCTGCTCATACTGCCTTATTTATTTATATTTATACTGATAATTCTGTTTATATCGTGCTATATTGCCCTACTATACTGTCAGACTGCTGTTCCTGTTTACATTGTTCATTCTGTTTATATTGTCATTCGTCACATTTAAATTTATATGGGGTGCCAAGTGTCACCGGGCCCATTTTGTGGACGAAATGCATTTCGTCCATCACGGAATGCATTTCGGCCATCACGGAATGCAGTACGGTAGATCACGAAATGAATTTCGTCCATCACAGAATGCATTTCGTCCATCACAGAATGCATTTCATCGGACGAAATGCATTTCGTCCATCACGAAATGCAGTATGGTAGATCACGAAATGAATTTCGTCAATCACAGAATGCATTTCATCCATCACCGGGCCCATTTCGTGGACGAAATGCATTTCGTCCATCATGGAATGCATTTCGTGATCTACCATACTGCATTCTGTGGAGGAAATGCATTTTGTCATCACAAAATGCATTCCATGATGGACGAAATGCATTCCGTGATGGACGAAATGCATTCCGTCCACGAAATGGGCCTGGTGATGGACGAAATGCATTCTGTGATGGACGAAATGGGCCCGGTGACACTTGGCACCCCATAAATTTATACCGTTAATTATGTTCACACTGCCACATTTGCACTTTCTGGATTGCCACTATCTTTTCCTAGATAGCTTTAGCTTGTGTGTGTAAATAACCCCTCCCCCCTTTTTTAAAGTTTATATCTTGTACCTATATTTTATATTTCATGTTTATTACTGTTTGGACTGCGGATAAGAGGGAAATGCAATTTCAATTCTCTGTGTGTCCTGCACATATGGCATTATTGACAATAAAGTTGACTTGAACTTGTTGGCATTTTGCATAATTGTCCAGCAGTTTCTGACATCAGCTTGCTGAAATTTTTGACTACTCTTCCATGCAAAATTCCTTAAAGGGATAGTTTGGGATTTTTGACATGAATCTGTATGGCATCCCCATCAATAGTGTCATGCAAACACACTGACTTATCCCTGACAGCATCCTGTGAGTCCAGTTCTTGTCCAGTTTTGGTCCAGACGAAAGTAGTCCGGCAAGTTTGTTGGGGTCACGAAAGTAAAACGTTTTTCGTCTCAAAACAGTATGTGTTCAAAAGAGTGATATATTTGCATCACAAAACCGTTGCCAAATAAAAAGTCAGACCTCGAAATCGCTTGGCACTATTTTCTCTCCCTTCTTATCACTGCGCGCTGCCGGCTTCATCCAGCTGCAGCTCCAACTTCAAGGATAAGCTGGAGCCGCATAAGTAGGAGTCCCGGCGGGTGGTTTGTATTCGATTCGTTTATATCCCGACCTTGTCAGCTGTCAGATTTATGTTCATGGACCTGGTAAGCTGGTAAATAATATTAATTTTTTTCTTTACCAAATTCTAACAGAAAACGAGAGCACCCGAAAGGGAAAACCGAGCCGCTTCACGGCTGTAATGCAAATTGCTTTCCTCCTCAGTATACAAGTGCGCTTCCATGGCAGGGAAAAAGAAACTACCACTGCTGCCTATGTAGTGCCCTATTTATACAAATACTGTAGGAGTCATTCAGGATTCAGCCATGACACGGAGCAAAAACATGGCTGAATCCTGAATGACTCCTACAGTATTTGTATAAATAGGGCACTACATAGGCAGCAGTGGTAGTTTCTTTTTCCCTGCCATGGAAGCGCACTTGTATACTGAGGAGGAAAGCAATTTGCATTACAGCCGTGAAGCGGCTCGGTTTTCCCTTTCGGGTGCTCTCGTTTTCTGTTAGAATTTGGTAAAGAAAAAAATATATATATTATTTACCAGCTTACCGGGTCCATGAACATAAATCTGACAGCTGACAAGGTCGGGATATAAACGAATCGAATACAAACCACCCGCCGGGACTCCTACTTATGCGGCTCCAGCTTATCCTTGAAGCTGGAGCCGCAGCGCGCAGTGATAAGAAGGGAGAGAAAATAGTGCCAAGTGATTTCGAGGTCTGACTTTTTATTTGGCAACGGTTTTGTGATGCAAATATATCACTCTTTTGAACACATACTGTTTTGAGACGAAAAACGTTTTACTTTCGTGACCCCAACAAACTTGCCGGACTACTTTCGTCTGGACCAAAACTGGACTCACAGGATGCTGTCAGGGGTAAGTCAGTGTATTTGCACGACACTATTGATGGGGATGCCATACAGATTCATGTCAAAAATCCTGAACTATCCCTTTAAGCTGCAAGATGTTTGAAGGTTTTCTTGCATGTACTGCTCTTTTCAAATCTCCCCACAACATTTCAATGGGGTTCAAATCTTGGCTTTGATGAGGCCATTTCATAACCTCCCATTTCTTGGTGGATTTGCTAGTGTGCTTAGGATCATTATTTTGTTGAAAAGTCCACATCTGGTTCAACTTCAGCTTTTGAACATATGGCCTCACTTTATTTTCAAGCACTCATTGATATGATTCAGAATTCATAGTTGAATCAATGAATGCAAGCTTTCCAGTCACTGAGACAGTAAAACCACCCCAAGCCATAAAATTTCCACCACCATGCTTTACAGTTGGTATGAGGTACTTCTCCTGAAAAGCTGTTGGTTGTTTTTTTTCCTGGGTTTTTTTTTCTTTTTTTTGTGCCATGTGTCCTCTTATTGTGGCCAAACAACTCTACCTTTGATTTGTCTCTCCAGAGCACATTATTCCAAAAGGTCTGATCTTTCACTTTTAACATTCTTTTTGGAGAGCAAAAGCTTTTTCATGGCATGCCTCCCATGCAGGTCAAATTTGTCCAGTCTTTTCTCTGATTGTAGACGTATGCACTTTCACACCAACAGTTGCAGATCCAGTGATAGAATTTTGGGGTTCTTGGAGACTTCTTTTGGCATCAAATGGTCTGCTCTTGGGCTGAATTTGCTGGGGCAGCCAGTCCTGGACAAACTGGGAGTTGTTTGAAATCTATGCCACTTGGAGATGACTTTCCTTAGAGTGGAGTGATTTATTTCTAATAATTTAGATATCTTTTTAAATCCCTTGCCAGATCCATAGGCATCCACAACCTTTTTTTCTGAGGTCCTTAGAGAGCTTTTTAGATCTTGGCATGAGGATATCACACACTTCAAGAGCAAAGAGAACACCAGACCCTCGATGTCAGGTTTAAATAAGACAGGCTCCACCTGCACCTCCACCTGCAGGAGGTTCTAATCAATGGTACCTATTCTGGAATACCTGATTCTAATTTTATGGACTTGAAAGTGGATAAACATAAGGGTGTACTTACTTTTTCGAGGGTGTCGGTTTTTTTTTACTAATTTTTTTTCATTTAAATTTGAAAATGACTACAAAATGTTGATTTTCAGTGTCGTTTGTTAGAGTACATTGACTTTAGCTGTAGGCATTGTACCAAAAAGTGAAATGTGTGCTTATTTAAATATGTTGAGAAAAGTCTACAGTTTCCATGGGATGTACTTATTTTTTCACATGACTGAAGAGATAGGTTGCTCCCTCAAGCCAGTGGCACCACTCCTCCAGGTTGAGCTTCCCTGCCATCAGCTCATGATTAACAATGTCATAATTTTGCTCTGTAGGACATTTTCTTGAGAAGAAGGCCACTGGGTGTAGCTTGTACTTGTCTCTGAAGTGTTGCGCCAGCACGGCTCCCACTCCAGTTTCCGTGGTCTTGGATGGATCCAGGTGTGGGTAAATGCTGTCTTGAACTTGTGGAAGGCTTCTTTGGTTGCTTTGTTCCATGCTAGTTGATTGTAACCTTTCTTGAGAAGTGACAAGAAAGGATTGTTGATAGAACCGATGCCCTTGATTGATTTTTGATAAAAATTGACAAAGTCGAGGAATCAATGAAGCTCTTTGATTGTCTTGGGAGTGCACTATTCACTTATGACTGCCATTTGAGCTTGTCCATAGTTACATCCTCAGGGCTGATGATATACCTCAGGAATGATAATATGGAGACATGAAACTCACATTTCACCTCTTTTGCATATAGTTGGTGTTTCAGGAGATGAGGCACAACTTACTTGACATGAATGGCATGGCTTTCAAGGGAAGGGGAGTAAATCAATATGTTGTCAATGTATACTATGACAAATTTGCCCAGTATCTTCCTCAGCATGTTGTTTATCAGGCACTGGAACATTGAGATGGTGCATGAGAACCCATAAGGCATGAAACAGTGCTCAAAGTGGCAGGGGTGATGCTAAAGTCTTTCTTTCTCTTGTTACCTTTTCTGATGCACACAAGATAGTAGGCACACCGCAGATCAAGCCTGGTGAACATTCTTGCTGATTAGAGCTGTTCAAGGGCTGACAGGACAGGCAGGAGTGGATAGGGATATTTTACTGTGATCTGACTCAGACAGTGAGAGTCAATGCATGAGTGAAGTCCTCCCCCTTCTTCTCCATAAAATGGATGTGGACAGGTGGATGTACCCTTACTGAAGAGCTTCCTGAACATAATCTTCTGTTGCCTGCTACTTGGTTAGTGACAGTGAGCAGATTCAGTTGCAGGGAGGCGTGGTACCAGGAATGAAATTGATAGTGCAGTTGTAGCGTGTGGAGCAGTAGGCTGCTGACTTTGGTTTTGTTCCATGAATTCATGATACTCCATAAGAATGTCAATGGTGGTTGCTGGGTTGGGACTAAGTTGTGATGTTAAGACATGGTAGCTGTAAACAGCAGTGATAACAATGCTCAGAAAACTTGATAATTTTGCCATGAGATCTGGGGATCATGGAGGCTTGTCAAGAAAAAGCCAAGGATTATGGGACGCTTGGTGAGATAACTAGGAAGGAAAAGACTTCTGATGGAGACCACTGACCTTGAATAGGATAAGTTTGGTGTATACACTGATGGTGCCTTTACCAATGGGTCCTCCACTGAGTGTGTTAATATGCATGGGTGCTGTAAAGGTTATGTTGGGATATTGAGCTTTTTAATGGGATTATAATCCATAAAATTGCTCACAATTCTGGAGTCAATCAAGGCTGAGAGAACAGAAACAGTATCTAAGTGCCTCATCAGAGCATTCAATGTAAATGCTTGGTGAGACAAACTGGGATAGACTCACCACAGGTATGCCATGGTCAGTGGTGGTTCTCCCAGCCCGATCGGAGGAGGTTGAGGTCTTGGAGTGAATCAGTCACTGGACCACAAAGTGATGGGGTGCTGCAGTAGAAACACAATTTCTTCCTCCTCCACTTCTCATGCTTGGTGAGGCTTAACCTGGTGTGTCCCAACTGCATGGGCTTGGAGTGGTCAAACACAGGCACAGGGATAGTCATTCCTTGGGAGGCTTGGCAAATGCAGCTGAGTTGGTCACAGTGGATGGCCAAATTAATGAAAATGTCTAGGGGCATTTTGTCATTACAGCGAGTCAGCTCAGTGCACACTTCTGGGTTGAGGCATTGATAAAAAAAGCCCCATTTAGTGTTTGTACATTCCACCTACTTCTGCTGCATGTGGGCAGAATTCCATACAGTGTGTGGTGTTTCTTTTTCCCTGCATGACAAACAGCAGTTGCTCCCCAATCTCTTTTCCCTCTGGGGTCTGGTCAAAGACTCTTCAGAGCAGTTACACAAAGTGGTCATACAAAGACAGGGATTCCCTGTGCTGCCCCCAAACCCAGCATGGCCTATCTGAGGGATTTTACATTTAGCAGTCTGAGGAACTGTGCTATATTCTTCTGATCAAGGACATCAGCTTGCCTGAGAAGTACAGGGAGCATAGCAGCAGAAAGTCCTTGCACAGTGTAGTTTCACACAAAAACATTTTGGGATGGGATATGAGTGAGCTTGATGTCCAAACTTTTGATTATCTATCTATCTATCTATCTATCTATCTATCTATCTATCTATGATAGATGAGCCAAAAGTAGGTATACACTGTTTTGTGTACTGATATGTGTAAAGTGTATACCTACTTTTGGCCCACCGTGTGTGTGTGTATATATATATATATATATATATATATATAAAATAAAAATAAGGGCTGTCAAACAATTAAATTTAATCGCGATTAATCTCAGAATTTCATATAGTTAATTGCATTTTTTTTAATCTATGTAAATGAATAAGGCTTTTAAAGTGAAATGTTACAATTAAAATGGTGAACACATTTTATGCCAAAAGTACTTGTTAAAAACTGCTGGGACAAGAGAAAATGGTAAGGGAGTTTATTCACTCACATACTAGGCAGTACTGAACATACAAAACACAGAATTGGATTTTGTGATGGATCAGGGAGCTGTA